>NC_138985.1:43360939-45760939 GCF_964341445.2 Mesoplodon mirus | reverse complement strand
TTCTTATGGCAGAGCCTCATTTGGGAGAACCTGGACTTCAAGTCTTCAGTGCCTCAGGAAACTGCTGAGATTAATGATGTCAGCCTATGGCTTGATTCTGGTCTACTGCTCCATGAATTTGTTGACAACAGGCAGCCATATTTCCTCCTCCCACATAAGAGAAGAAAATACCTCTCTCACTACTTGCTATCTTGGCTAAGAGAGTACGTCTGATGTCTGTGAGTTGTATAAATGAGGTCTGAAGTTAAATCTTGAGGTTTACTACCTACTACCTGGAGACTAGAGATCTTTAACTTGAAATTTATGGGAAATTTCAGTAATTTGTAAATTTCTGGAGATTTTAGAGAGTGCTCTACTGGGCTGACATTTTTATTAGACCTTATCTCAAATACAGCATAGCGCATTGTCTAGAGGTTATTGCCATATCCTCTTCTTTGTGGATGTGGGTAATCTCACTTATTAAAATAAATACTCCATTATACATTTCTTTTGGTATAGGTTCTTTTTGAGACCTTTGTAACTCTGAAAAACTGTGTATGGGTGAGTGTTTTGTCTTTGTCTGTATTCTTGTGTCATCTCATGGTTGCAAGATGACTGCCCTAGCAGGAGGTATAACTTTTGTCTTTAAGGCAGGAATGAGAGGAAAGTTTGGAGGCAAGTTTTTTTATTCAGGAAGCAAAGTCCTGCTCATGAATTTTCCCCTCTCTCTCGTAAGCCAGCATTATATCCCAAGGATATCCTCAGTT
The DNA here is from genome assembly GCF_964341445.2 of Mesoplodon mirus. Classification (NCBI taxonomy): domain Eukaryota; kingdom Metazoa; phylum Chordata; class Mammalia; order Artiodactyla; family Ziphiidae; genus Mesoplodon; species Mesoplodon mirus. The sequence goes on along the minus strand of NC_138985.1, from coordinate 45,760,193 downwards.
GTAAAGGAGACTAGAAATTTAGATATTTCACTTCTTAGTCTCTCTTTTTGAGGATAGCAAGGAAAAGAGAAGATTGAGAATAGGTGTTCAGAGAGCCAACATTCTATTGGTCAGGATTATGAGTTGCAGAGAAAAGAATTCACAGTATTTAATTTAAACAGAAATACTTATCATAAAATATCAGAGTACAGAATATTCAGGAGGAGCAGGGAACTAAGATGAATGATTACAAAGGCTGATGATATAGCTAAGATCATACACAATGCATCACAGGACTTTTCTAGCAAAAACATCGCAGCTGCTACTGTCCCAGGTTGGCAGTGGTCATTCATGGCCTTCGATCTAGATTCCAGAAGCTCTATGATACTACTATTCCCACAGAACATACTAAAAGATGTTGCCACTAATGGTCACTCACTCATATTGTTTCTATCTGCATCCAAATCTCAGGTACCTCTGACTAATGAAACCTGGACATAGATCCATCCATAGCTGCAAAGGAGCCCGGGAGATGTAAGACTTTTCGACCAGGTCCTCCAGAAAGCAAAGCCTGGGACAAGGATTACCATGCTAAAACTTTATTTGAGAAGCACAAATCCAGAAATGAAGGTGGGGAAAAAGTGGAGGCAGAGCACAGTGCTATGATGCATTTCTGTGTTGGTTCCTGCTATAGTAGTAGCTCAGTATATGTGTCCATTGACATGTCGTTCTTCTCCAGAGCAAGTGAAAAGAGGAACTGATTCAGGGTAGTCCTTAGAAAGGAAAAAGGAGGAAAAATTTATGTGGAGCTTCTTCCCATATCCATTCCCTATTGGCCAAGGTCAATCTCATGATAGGCTAGTTTCCTCATGCTTCCAAGTTATATAATTCAGCCCACTGGTGACCATTCAGGAAGCCAGATCTCACTTCTGGCACTGTGGAATTTCATCTAAGTAAGTGGAGGGGCAATTTAGGGCCGAAAAGTTTAACATCTGAGGGATGTGGACCATGTGGGCCAGAGCTACCTCTCAGGGATGACACACTCCAGAAGTGGGTAGCACCTTCTGAAGGAAGGAAGCAGGTGAAGGAATCTAAAGATGCATGACAGTTTTTTGTCCTATATGGGAGGGTTTTTGTTTCCACCTTAAGAGCACTGTTTTCACAATGCAGAGAACTATCACAATATAGGGAGGGTGTTCACAAGATGTTGGGCAGTCCCTAGTGACAGATGTTCATTACCACCAGCCTTACCTGATCACCTAATGAAATTACCTCTCCCATGTCACTTTCTCTACAACCAACTAGTGTTGTGTTTTGTTGGTTGGTTGGTTTGTTTCGCTAGAACTTTTCACAATTTAAGCTCTATAGTACTACCTATGGTTTGATCACCATTTTATACCCTGGAACTAATATAATGACCAGCACAGTATAAGTTTGAATACATATGTGTTGACTGGATAAGTGAATGAATGAATGAATACAAGTTAGCAAATGATAAGCTAAACAATGGTATGAGTGGCTAGTATAGGGATTAAGATAAATTAAAAAACTTAGACTGGGAAAAGTTTCACAAAAGAGGTAGGATCTGGGTTAAGTGGTAGCATATGGTTTTAACCAGAAAAGCGAAGAGAGTAGGAAAACCATGCATAAAGATACCTACGGGGAAGTGCTCTTAGTTTGTTCATAAGACAGTGGGGAAGTCAATGCTCTATCAAATTTCTTGTAAACACATTTGCACATATATATGGGTTTCTGATGATCTCTAATTATTTTCCTGACTAAGAGGTCCACAAAATATACTGGAGAGAATCACGCCTTAATTCTATCACGTCCAAATCTCTCCTGAGAGACATTTTCTTTCAGTGACCTGGGAAGCTGAACTTTCTTAATCGGATTAGTGGCATTTTGCTGTTTCAAACTGAAACAGGATCCACTGGCCTACACTAGCTAGCGCTTTATAATCTACACCATCTATTTTGTGGTCATTGCCAAAGTATTAGAGCTAACGCAGGGAGACAGGAAGTGGCATTAGAATTCTTTCTGTTCAGCCCTGCTTAGAGATGTAGTCTGAGATAATAAAAACAGTGCTATTTTTCTGTATCAGAATACATCTCTATAGAATTGAGGTCTGCAAAGAAAATCCAAAAAGGAAATTTCAGTACAGCAGGATAGATATTTCCCGGGCACTCAATATTTCAAAAGAGCCTTTGATTCAACCCATTTGTCCTCTGCTATTTTCTTGTTAATGAGAGAGTGAATCCTACAAACCTTAATCCCATTTACCAAAATACCAAAGCAATCTGTACTTTCTATCAAATAATTATGTCTGAGGTAAGCATAGGGAATTTAGTCATTTGTAGAGGGTTGTTTTTCCCATAACAAAGTCTCTAAATAGAATTATCAAGTCTATCAAATGTTAATTTGTCAAGAAAAAACCAAATAGCTAATAAGGAAAATTAGATTTATATTGTAAATAGAGTATTACCCTAAAGACTTCCATGTCTCCAAAAGGAAGTATGACTGAAATATGACGGAGGCAAAGTCTTAATCAACCAATCTATAGAGTCATTTTCTCTTCACTGTACCACAGAATCTTGCTCTGGGGTAGTGTTTAGGAAAACACCACCAGTGCATTTTAGGTTTCCTGTGGGATATCCCGTTGGCCCTCACCACCCTCCCACACACCCCTTCACCACCCCCCATGGATAAGGAGGGGCAACTGTATTCATTGTACCACTGCCATTTTATATCAGGGACTTGAGCATCCCTGGATATTGGTATCCCCGGGGACTCCTGGAACAAATCCCCCATGGATACTGAGGGACAACTGTGTAGATAGTTATAGGGACAGTCCTGACTTTGGAATCTTGGTCTTCAGCTGTGACTTGTCTCCTGAAGAAAACAGCCCCATTCATGTAACAGACTGGGTGGCTCTGCTGGGGAAGGGGAGGGATCAGAACACTGCTCCTGTCCCTGCACAAGGGTAGATGCCAGCCTCCTGGCAGAATTTCAAGGTTTCCGATGGATGAGGTTTCCTGCAACTTTTCCCTTCGAGAATGGACACTGACCACGTTTTAGTAGAAGTTCTGAGGATTTAATGCCCTCCCTGGACCTCTAGGAATCTGAGAGCATTTTCTCCACACTTGGTGTTCTGTCCAACTCTCCCATCTCTTGTTCTCCTCCAGCTCCAAAGTTTCTTCTGTAACATTAACCAAGTGAATTATAATTTTGAGAAGTTGGTCTGAGGTGCAAATTTAAATTGCTTTTGTGAAAACCAGTATCTGTTATTTATGTTGTTGTAAGTTATTTAAGTTTTAGGGCACTGAAGGCAAACGTTTCCCTGCATCTGAAACGGTACAGGAAGAGGGGCTGTATGCTAAGAGAATGAGATTAGAGAGAAAACTGCTGACACTAAGTCTGTATCTAAGGAAAAATCAGAAAACTTCCCTCATTCCCCTCTTTGGCCCCAGCTGACGTGATTAGAGTTGGGAAGAGTGGCTGTGTCAGCCACTTCCCTTTCCTCTTGTTTTCAATGGAAGTGAACAGAAACTAAAGAAGCTTACAGTGTAGCAACTGCCCAATCTCAATCAAGTAGACTTGAAGATCTGCAAGTTAATTCATTCAATATCCTTGGTTATTGGAAAACCAAGTGAAGATCTTCCCATTAGGATGTGCTGGCTTAACTCCACTCATTTTCTCTCTGTTCTCTTCCACAACCATCTGATGACCATTCTATGCTTTATGCTTGCCTCCTTCTTCTTCCATGTTCTCTTTTTACCTACTCTTTTTTTTTTTTTTTTTTTTCTTTTTTTTGCGGTATGCGGGCCTCTCACTGTTGTGGCCTCTCCCGTTGCGGAGCACAGGCTCCGGAGGCGCAGGCCCAGCGGCCATGGCTCACGGGCCCAGCCGCTCCGCGGCATATGGGATCCTCCCAGACCGGGGCACGAACCCGTATCCCCTGCACCGGCAAGTGGACTCTCAACCACTGCGCCACCAGGGAGGCCCCTCTTTTTTTTTTAATTGAGATAAAGTTGATGTACAATATTATGTAAGTTTCAGGTGTAGAACATAGTGATTCACAATTTTGAGGAATTTCCATACTGTTTTCCATAGTGGCTGCACCAATTTACATTCCCACCAACAGTGTACAAGGGTTCCTTTTTCTCCACACTCTCTCTAACATTTGTTATTTGTAGGCTTTTTGATGATAGCCATTCTGACAAGCGTTACGTGGTACCTCATTGTTTTGATTTGCATTTCTCCAGTAATTAACAACGTTGAACATCTTTTCATGTGACTGTTAGCCATCTGTATGTCTTCTTTGGAGAAATGTCTATTTAGGTCTTCTGTCCAATATTTAATTGTGTTGTTTGGGTTTTTTTTTTTTTGATTTTGAGTTGTATGAGTTGTTTGTATATTTTGAATATTAACCCCTCACTGCTTCCATCATATTCAAATATTTTCTCCCATTCTGCATGTTGTCTTTTAATTTTGTCAATGGTTTCCTTTGCTGTACAAAAGCTTTTGATTATGTCCCATTTGTTTATTTTCAGTTTTATTTCTTTTGCCTTAGGAGACTGATCCAGAAAAATGATTTATGTCAAAGAGTGTTCTGCCTATGTTCTCTTCTGGGAGTTTTATGGTTTCAGGTCTTAAATTTAGGTCCTTAAATCATTTTTAATTTATTTTTACGTGTGATGTGAGGGGATTTTCTAATCGCATTGTTTTACATGTAGCAGTCCAGCTTTCCCAGCACCACTTATTGAAAAGGCTGTCTTTTCTCCATTGTATATTCTTGCCTCCTTTATCATAGATTAATTGACCACAGATGTGTGAGTTTATTTTGGTGGCTGTCTCTTATGTTCCAGTGATCTATGAGTTTGTTTTTGTGCCAATACCATGCTCTTTTGATTACTATAGTTTTGTAGTATAGTCTGAAGTCTGGGGGGGGTTATACCTCCAGCTTTGTTCTTTTTTCTCAATATTGCTTTGGCAATTTGGAGTCTTTTATGGTTCCATATAAATATGAGGATTATTCTAGTTCTGTGAAAAATGTTGCGAGTATTTTGATAGGGTTTGCATTAAATCTGTAGATAGTTTTGGGTAGTATGGCCATTTTAACAATATTAATTCTTCTAATCCAAAAGCACAGGATATCTTTTCGTTTCTATGTGTCATCTTCAATTTCCTTCATCAATGTTTTATAGTTTTCAGAGTCTTTCACCTCCTTGGTTAGATTACATACATATAATTTTCACAAACACCTTTTTCCCTTGGTTGTCCCAACTTTATAGAGGAGCACACTCATAACGAGTCTTAAAGAAGTTCATTGTCCAAAGCTTAAAACCTGGATTCATAATCCTTCTCCTATGCTGCATCTTGATAATCAAGAATCAATTTGAAATACTATGATTATCTACAAGATATAGTAAATGCCTAATGAGCAGCAATTTGGCTACAATTTTTGATGCTGTAGCACTGTACCCTGATGGCCCTTGTGGGAATCTGTCTACTTTTCAACTCTATTTTTGTCAGGTTCTGATTGGGATCAAGCTGTTAGGTGGTTGAGCTACATACTTTTTTTGGCATGAAAATTATCTTGTTTTTCTTAATCATTTTTCATCATATTAATTATATTAAAACTATTAAGATATATTATGTTACAAGCTGTAAGCAATGGTCTCTGTGATTTTCCTGTTGTTTAAAATTAGAGTATTAGCCTTAAATGCTGGCTCCAACCTATGCTGGGAGTTCCTCCTACCAAATATGATTAGAGAGAAAATGAGTGTAACTGAAAGGTAGATCAAGCAAGAAAATTCAATCCAGTTTGTCAACTGTGAGAGTTGAGGCAAGACGTGTATTGTGTGAACCTCAGTTTCTTCATCTGTTAAAAAGATAATCCTTACTTCATTGGTTTATTTTGAGGATAAAATGGGATTTTTGAAACTTAACGTGGAAAATGTTTTGAAATTCTAAAACACTATAGAAAATATAAGGAACTTAATTTATGGTTACCAAGAGGGTAGCTCTTTATTCTTAGTGTATTAGGATCAATTCTGATTTACTCCTAAAAGGGAAGACATTAATTCAGACTCTGGATGTGGCTGTACGTTTACTTTCCTACCATCTTAATATCCACTATAAAACCAAAAACATTAGAATATATTGCTCAACATCAATTTTTTTTTTGTCCTCCAGAGGTAAAATTTGGGTTTCTGGGAAATAGCAGGAGAAATTATGTAAGTTATACTTAAATTTGAGCCCCACTATGTAAAGTGAGGGGTTGCATAAAGTAAACTCAAAACTTTTTTTTTTTTAAGTGAAGATCCTTTTAGTTTTTAGACACAGGTTACTTAGATGGGGAAACAGTACTTAAAATTCCATGGAACTAAGGTCAAGTGGAGAACATGACCAAATACTTAACAAGGACACCATATTTTGATGCCCTTTTTTTGAGTCAGAAAAACATCCAAAGACAGGTGAGTCTTCCCAATTTACTTCCCTGATGACCAGTGAATGAGAGCTTTAGTCATCTTTGTATGTATCAATTTCTTAGTCCAAGAATTTGAATAGGGTGGTCTTTTCATGTTGTTTATAGTTTCCTTTGCTGTGCAAAAGCTTTTAAGTGTCATTAGGTCCCATTTGTTTATTTTTGTTTTTATTTCCATTACTCTAGGAGGTGGGTCAAAAAAGATCTTGCTGTGATTTTTGTCAAAGAGTGTTCTTATGTTTTCTTAGAGTTTTATAGTGTTTGGTCTTACATTTAGGTCTGTAATCCATTTTTAGTTTATTTTTGTGTATGGTGTTAGGGAAGGTTCTAATTTCATGCTTTTACATGTAGCTGTCCAGTTTTCCCAGCACCACTTATTGAAGACACTGTCTTTTCTCCATTGTGTATCCTTGCCTCCTTTGTCTTAGATTAGTTGACCGTAGGTGTGTGGATTTATCTCTGGGCTTTCTATGCTGTTCCATTGATCTATATTTCTGTTTTTGTGCCAGCGTCATATTGTCTTGATTACTGTAGCTTTGTAGTATAGTCTGAAGTCCAGGAGCCTGATTCCTCCTGCTCTGTTTCTTTCCCTCAAGAGTGCTTTGGCTATTCAGGGTCTTTTGTGTCTCCATACAGATTTTAAGATTTTTTTTGTTCTAGTTCTGTAAAAAGTGCCATTGGTAATTTGATAAGGATTGCATTGAATCCGTAGATTGCTTTGGGTAATATAGTCATTTTCATAATATTGATTCTTCCAGTCCAAGAACATGGTATATGTCTCCATCTATTTGTGTCCTCTTTGATTTATTTCATCAGTATCTTATAGTTTTCTGCATACAGGTCTTTTACCTCCTTAGGTGGGTTTATTCCTAGGTATTTTATTCTTTTTGTTGCAATGGTGAATGGCAGTGTTTCCTTAATTTCTCTTTCTGATCTTCTGTTGTTAGTGTATAGGAATGCAAGAGATTTCTGTGCATTAATTTTGTATCCTGCAAATTTACCAAATTCACTGATTAGATCTAGTAGTTTTCTGGTGGCATCTTTAGGATTCTCTATGTATAGTATCATGTCATCTGCAAACAGTGACAGTTTTACTTCTTCTTTTCCAATTTGTATTCCTTTTATTCCTTTTTCTTCTCTGACTGCTGTGGCTAGGACTTCCAAAATGATGTAGAATAATAGTGGCAAGAGTGGACATTCTTTTCTTGTTCCTGATCTTAGAGGAAATGCTTTCAGTTTTTCACCACTGAGAATGATGTTTGCTGTGGGTTTGTCATATATGGCCTTTATTATGTTGAGGTAGTTTCCCTCCATGCCCACTTCCTGGAGAGTTTTTATCATAAATAGGTGTTGAATTTTTTCCAAAGCTTTTTCTGCTTTTATTCAGATGATCATATGGATTATATTCTTCAATTTGTTAATATGGTGTATCACATTGATTGATTTGCGTATAGTGAAGAATCCTTGCATCCCTGGGATAAATCCCACTTGATCATGGTGTACGATCCTTTTAATGTGTTGTTGGATTCTGTTTGCTAGTATTTTGTTGAGGATTTTTGCATCTATGTTCATCAGTGATATTGGCCTGTAGTTTTCTTTCTTTGTGACATCTTTGTCTGATTTTGGTATCAGAGTGATGGTGGCCTCGTAGAATGAGTTTGGGAGTGTTTCTTCCTCTGCAATTTTTTGGAAGAGTTTGAGAAGGATGGGTGTTAGCTCTTCTCTAAATGTTTTTTTGTTTTTGTGTGTGTGTGTGTGGTATGCAGGCCTCTCACTGTTGTGGCCTCTCCCGTTGCGGAGCACAGGCTCTGGACACGTAGGCCCAGCAGCCATGGCTCATGGGCCCAGCCGCTCCGCGGCATGTGGGATCCTCCCAGACTGGGGCACGAACCCATGTCCCCTGCATCAGCAGGCAGACTCTCAACCACTGTGCCACCAGGGAAGCCCTTCTCTAAATGTTTGATGGAATTCACCTGTGAAGCCATCTGGCCCTGGACTTCTGTTTGTTGAAAGATTTTAAATCACAGTTTCAATTTCATTACTTGTGATTGGTCTGTTCATGTTCTCTGTTTCTTCCTGGTTCAGTCTTGGAAGGTTATATCTTTCTAAGAATTTGTCCATTTCTTCCAGGTTGTCCATTTTATTGGCATAGAGTTGCCTGTAGTAGTCTCTTAGGATGCTTTGTATTTCTGCGGTGTCCTTTGTAACTTCTCCTTTTTCATTTCTAATTTTATTGATTTGAGTCCTCTCCCTCTTTTTCTTGTTGAGTCTTGCTAAGGGTTTATCAATTTTGTTTGTCTTCTCAAAGAACCAGCTTTTAGTTTTATTGATCTTTGCTATTGTTTTCTTTGTTTCTATTTCATTTATTTCTGCTCTGATCTTTATGATTTCTTTCCTTCTACTAACTTTGGGTTTTGTTTGTTCTTCTTTCTCTAGTTGCTTTAGATGTAAGGTTAGATTGTTTATTTGAGATTTTTCTTGTTTCTTGAGGTAGGATTGTATTGCTATAAACTTCCCTCTTAGAACTGCTTTTGCTGCATCACATAGGTTTTGGATTGTTGTGTTTTCATTGTCATTTGTCTCTACCTAATTTTTGATTTCCCCTTTAATTACTTCAGTGATCTCTTGGTTATTTAGTAATGTATTGTTTAGCCTCCATGTGTCTGTGTTTTTTATGTTTTTTTTCCTGTAATTGATTTCTAATCTCACAGCGTTGTGGTCAGAAAAGATGGTTGATATGATTTCAGTTTTCTTAAATTCACCAAGGCTTGATTTGTGACCCAAGATGTGATCTATCCTGGAGAATGTTCCATGTGCACTTGAGAAGAAAGTGTAATCTGCTGTTTTCAGATGGAATGTCCTATAAATATCAATTAAATCTATCTAGTCTATTGTGTCATTTAACGCTTGTGTTTCCTTATTAATTTTCTGTCTGGATGATCTGTCCATTGGTGTAAGTGAGGTGTTAAAGTCCCCCACTATAATTGTGTTACTGTCGATTTGCTCTTTTATAGCTGTTAGCATTTGACTTATGTATTGAGGTGCTCCTATTTGGGTGCATATATATTTAGAATTGTTATACCTTCTTGGATTGATCCCTTGATAATTATGTAGTGTCCTTCCTTGTCTCTTGTAACATTCTTTATTTTAAAGTCTATTTTATCTGATATAAGTATTGCTACTCCAGCTTTCTTTGATTTCCGTTTGCATGGAATATCTTTTTTCATCCCCTCACTTTCGGTCTGTATGTGTCCTTAGGTCTGAAGTGGGTCTCTTGTAGACAGCATATATATGGGTCTTGTTTTTGTATCTATTCAGCAAGCCTGTGTGTTTTGGTTGGAGCATTTAATCGATTCACATTTAAGGTAATTATCGATATGTATGTTCTTATTACCATTTTCTTAATTGTTTTGGGTTTGTTTTAGTAGGTCCTTTTCTTCTCTTGTTTCCAATTAGAGAAGTTCCTTTACAACATTTGTTGTAGAGCTGGTTTGTTGGTGCTGAATTCTCTTAGCCTTTGCTTGTCTGTAAAACTTTTGATTTCTGTGTCGAATCTGAATGAGATCTTTGCTGGTTAGAGTATTCTTGGTTGTAGGTTCTTCCGTTTCATCACTGTAAATATATCATACCACTCTGTTCTGGCTTGCAGAGTTTCTGCTGAGAAATCAGCTGTTAACCTTATGGGAGTTCCTTGTATATTATTTGTCATTTTTCCCTTGTTGCTTTTAATAATTTTTCTTTGTATTTAATTTTTGTCAGTTTGATTACTATGTGTCTTGGCATGTTTCTCCTTGGGTTTATCCTTCCTGGGACTCTCTGCACTTCCTGGCCTTGTGTGTCTATTTCCTTTCCCATGTTAGGGAAGTTTTCCCTAGATAATATAGATTATTCGACTATAATCTCTTCAAATATTTTCTCAGGTCCTTTCTCTCTCTCTTCTCCTTCTGGGACCCCTATAATGAGAATGTTGGTGCATTTAATGTTGTCCCAGAGGTCTCTTAGGCTGTCTTCATTTCTTTTCATTCTTTTTTCTTTATTTTATTCCAAGGCAGTGAATTTCACTAGGTCACTTATCCATTCTTCTGCCTCAGTTATTCTGCTATTGATTCCTTCTAGTGTATTTTTCATTTCAGTTACTGTGTTGTTCATCTCTGTTTGTTCTTTAATTCTTCTAGGTCTTTGTTAAACATTTCTTACATCTTCTCGATATTTGCCTCCATTCTTTTTCTGAGATCCTGGACCATCTTCACTATCATTATTCTGAATTCTTTTTCTGGAAGGTTGCCTATCTCCACTTCATTTAGCTGTTTTTCTGGGGTTTTATCTTGTTCCTTCATCTGGTACATAGCCCTCTGCTTTTTATTTTGTCTATCTTTCTGTGAATGTGGTTTTTGTTCCACAGGCTGCAGGACTGTAGTTCTTCTTGCTTCTGCTGTCTGCCCTCTCCTCAAAATTTTTTTAATTTGATCAAGTTACCCCTTAGATTGGCAGACATTATGCCCATTTCATAGCATAAACAATTGTTCTTATTCTAAAATTTATTTAAAATATCCTATTCAAAGATACATTAGAATGATGATATAAAAGGAATGGTTTAATAATGTAGAGTATGGCCAAAGTTTTGGAGAAAAGAGCATGATAAATACAAAATGAGGGAAAATTGCTTAGTTACTTTAAAATATATTAACACAAATGTATTAATAAATTGCTTTACAGGAAGGAATTATTTCTATATGTATTTATGGTAATAAAATAATCCTAGACAAATGGACTACTTTGACTACCTGACATCAGCCTCATCCCAGTCCTGCTACATAGTGGTAAACATATGTGTCACTGCTCATAACACTTCTTTTCTATTTTTAATGTTAGTAATAGAATTATAGTTAAACCATTTCTGGACGATTATTGATTTTCATAGGGAGCTGAAATCTTCAGACTCCAAGTTCAGGATTTAAAATCAGCCAGAGTGAGGAATGATTACTTTGAAACTAACCCTGTCACTATATAGTGTTGCACATCTTTAAATTGTAAAAAAAAAAAAAATTTCTAAGTTGCATGTTCTTTTTATGTTTTTGTCTTAGTAAGTCATACTTTTTCTAAATAAGCTACCTGGCTGTAGTAAGCCACACAGCTGAGCAATGGAAATTAAAGCTTAAAATTTGAATTATGTTCACATATGTGCACATCTGTTTCTTTGTTTGTGATCTTAGTTAGGCTGCTCCTTTTCTATAAGTTACTTGAGTACACTATATGCTGTTGATTGGTTATTGCATTTGCATGGATGGTATCATGGTCATCATCCATTAGTAAAAATCAGAATTGGAACTAAATGGCTATAGTTGCTTTCTTCATTATTTCCTATTATTTTGGTAAAAAGACAGGACTTCTGTCATTACTTGGTCACAAATTAATTATTCATTACCCATCTACATTGAGGGATTCAGAATAAATTCAAGACAGAAATGTCCACACAGTTGAAATATTGAAGCCATTGAGGGATGAGATAATCAACATTTATTGAGCTGCTGATGGCTCTAGAATATGAATATATGTATATATACACACATAGGTACTTCCTAGGCAGCAGTATATTATAGAGGATGGAAACATAAACTTTCACAACCAACATATTTGAATTTTAATTTAGGCCTGCAGTGTAACTAGTTTTGGGGATATGGGTAGGCCACAGTTTTTTACTTATGAAAGCAGAATAAGAGTACCTACCATACAGAATTGTTGTGAAGGGTCTAGATAATTCAGGTAAATTCCTGAGCACAGTGACTGGTATGTGATAGGCTCTCAATACATTTAAACTGCTTTTTCTTTCTTTTATTTATTATTATTTTTTTTGCGGTACGCAGGCCTCTCACCGCTGCGGCCTCTCCTGTTGCGGAGCACAGGCTCCGGATGCGCAGGCCCAGCGGCTGTGGCTCATGGGCCCAGCCACTCCGTGGCATGTGGGATCTTCCCGGACCGGGGCATGAACCCGTGTCCCCTGCATCAGCAGGCAGACTCTCAACCACTGCGCCATTGGAGAAGCCCCCTAAACTGATTTTTCTTGAAACCTGACAGACCTTGTTAAAACTCTGCCTTTGTCTCTTGCTAGTTTGTGACTTCAGTCAAATTACTTAGTCCTCCCAAGCCTGGTGAATTTTCTTGTAACATAGGGGGAGAATTGTTGTTCTCCCTTGACTCCCCCTCTCCTACAACTGTATTGCAAAACTCCTCCATCAGTTCTCTATATTATTTTTTTCTCCTAAAAACTAAAAATATTCATATGATCTAATTAATTCTTCCAGGCTGGGTAGTACAGAGATGAGCTGATTGAGTTGTTCATGCCCAAACATAGTCAGTTAGTCAAGCCATGGAATACAACACCCAAAGAGAAGGGGGAGGCATGCTTTCCATCTGACAGTATTTACATCGCCAAGCATATAATATTTTGTCTTTCATCTTATGTGGCAAATCTAGTAGAGGATTCATGAAAAGAAAGCAGTGCAGTTGCTAGTAATTAAACAACGCTAAATTTATGTTTTTCCTAGAATTTGCAATAGCAGCGCATGGTGGGTCATTTTATTTCAGAGCAATTTATTTACAGTTTTCTTTATTCTCCCTTCTAGTAATCTCAAGCCTGATTAATATATCCTTTAAGCCTTCAGCCAGATTTGGATTTGTGTCAGCTACCTGTCTTATTACTATTTAAAGGGAAATTTAAGATTCATTTATTTAGAAACAAGCAAGGATGTGCTGATTAATGGTATTTAGAAAAGGAAATGTACATCGCCCTCCAAATAGAATGTGGCATGAAGATAAATTTTCAGTGATTTATCCCAATATGGGAAAGCACTCAATTCCATTCCTATTCAACTGAACATTTGTCTTCTACTCCCTAAGCTCATATTTTTCTCAGATGAAACTTTGGAGGTAGGGGAAAGGGAGTTAATGTTTGCTGAGAGCCATAATATGATGCAATGGGACACACTTTGTGTAGGCTGTCCAGTGTAGAGCCACCACACACCTTGTGACATAGGTGACAGTACTGCACTTGTTAGATAAGGCAAGGTTGTTAGAGTTACCAACATGCCTTGGGTCAATCACTAGGATGTCACAAACTTGGGCTTCAAGTCCTACCTTCTTGTCTTGCACTGTGTGCTGCTTTTTTTTTTTTTTTTTTTTTTTTTGCAGTACGCGGGCCTCTCACTGCCGTGGCCTCTCCCGTTGCGGAGCACAGGCTCCGGACGCAGAGGCCCAGCGGCCACGGCTCACAGGCCCAGCCGCTTCGTGGCACGTGGGATCCTCCTGGACCGGGGCACGAACCCGCGTTCCCCGCATCGGCAGGCGGACTCCCAACCACTACGCCACCAGGGAAGCCCTGTGCTGCTTTTTTATGTGCTAATCTCAGATAGTATTTTTTTGGTAATGTTCAAGTCCTGGTTTTAGATGGGCCAAAATAAATAAGACCATTTCTTCAACCTCTTTTCTTTAATGCTAGCCTAACCTACAAATCAGTGAGCATGAAGTTGTTAAATAGTAAAACCCCAGGCAACTAACTCCCAGGGCATCACTAGATTACAGATTAGTGACTCGTAGGAAATACCCCAGAGGTAAAGTGTTGGAAAATTCCCTTCTCCATTGAAAGCCAAAGTAGGAAAAAATTCTTCTCACTGACGCATCTTGGTGTTTGTCAGAAAGACACAGTTGGGAGTTGCAATGCTATGTGAATAAAGAATTGTTATTCTTAAGGTAAAATAGACAAGCAAGTATTTTGGAAAAAAAATGCAGTCAAAGAGAAGCAGTCTCTTTAGGAATAGTGTTGAAAAGATTCTGTATTTTTTCAGCAGTAACAGATGGAAACAGATTTCTCTGAGGTTATTATTAAGAGCTTTGCATCAAAGAAACAATCATTCTGATGCGGTCCCATGGAGGAACACAAACACCATGTAATGTGTGTTCAGGTGAAAACAGTTAGAAAGCAAGAACCAAGAGACAACAGAAAGGACCAGAGTGAGAGCAAAACCAGTTTCACTAATTCCTTTAATGAAAGAATTTAGACATTAATAGCATGACTGCACCCTACATTCGTTCAAATTTTTGCATACATATTTATGTTCAAGTTAACAATACCAGAAAAATTATACAGCTCTCATTCTGCATTGTGTCTCCTTGCATTTTGTTGCCTTTATATATAACTTTAAGTTAAAGAACTCCCTTCAAATACATTCAGACATTTGGGTCAGGAAGACCTCTCTTTATTATTATGGGCCAAATTTGGTTGTCCCCAGGAACCAGGTAAAAAGAGGCACTCTATGCAGTGCTACTGAAGTAAGACTTGATCTGCTTTGCTAGACTTTCTAGACACCACACTGTGGCTAGTCAACACCAGAAAACACTTGAAGTATTAACACTTAAGACCCTCTGAGTCACTCAGCTGTTCAGGATAAATGAAGTATCCTCTGTCTGTGCCTGAGAGCATTCTCTGACCATAGAATGTGGTAGGTCCAAGAGGTACAGGCCGGGGATGTGAGGGAATTAATACCTCAGGAATGACCCTCAACTAATAAGGGATGGGAGCTGGTGGCTAAAAACCCCAGCTTTCTTCCTGTTGCTGGGACAGTTATAAGGAATGTTCTGCACAGCTTGGAAGATCTCAGTAGGAATGAGCCCAGATTCCCACCATAGTCATCTGCTCATTCACATACCCTGCATTGTCTTCTTTCCCTTTTCATTTTCTTTACTCTTCTTCCTGGGATCACTTCCTGAATAAAGTTCTTGCACTCAAATTCCTGTCTTCCTCTGCAAACCCAAACTAAAACAACTTCCTGCTGCTTTTTCTTCCTGGTTTACAGAAGAACACTTCCCAAGTTAAAGTAGATTTTTAAGAGATTGTGTTTAAAGAGATCTTCTTATGTCTTGTCACCAGTGAGATTAGTGATTTGGGGAATGTAATGGAATTGGGAAAAAGATGTGGGAAAGATGGTGGTGATGGGACCCAATGGCCAGTGACCAGAAGAATCAAATTTCTGATGATGTTCTCAGGTGAGCATCTCTCTGGCACATTCTGTGTACTGGCATGTACACATGCTGTGTTCTCTCTGTATGTATAATTGTGTGTGTGTGTGTGTGCATGTGTGTGTGATGAAGATGCACCACTTTTGTACAAAGTTGTGCTTGTACAAAGCTGTTTCTAGTCCAAAAAGTTTGGGAAAATTGAGCCCAATGATGCTAGGAAATTTCCATAAGTCAGTCGGTATGAAAATATAACCCCTAATGTTTATATTATACACAGTAAGCATTGCGGTCACGATTTAAAGCTCACATTGAAATTAAGGCCAGGATATTGGAGGTAAAAATCTATAAAACCTTCCTCTTCTATAATGTATATTCTTAAGTTTATTTTATATGTTATCAAAAGAGATCCTATGATTCTACTTATAACAAGTACTGAATTAAGCTAAAAATTAGATTAACCAGTGATTCATGGATTTTTAGGAATAGTTTGAAATTTTTTTTATTGAAAATCTGCTTTAGAAATGTTTCCTCCAACAAACCTCTTCACCAAGAGACAAAAAAAGGTCATTCATTCAGAAAAGAGAACCCTTTTCTTAAAGAGACAAAAATGGCTTCAGACCATTTAGATGGTCTGAAGATCTTCTGAAAATAAATACTGTTACAGGTCACTACTGTATTTCCAAACAAACTATTGTAAAGTGTTGGCAGTTGACCAGGAGGTGAAGCACCGCTCGTTTATTCCATGTCTGCTGTTTTCTGGAATTTCAAGACTCATTTCTTTTCACTCTGCTCCAGGAAGCAGAATGATATTTTTAAACCATCAATAATCTAAATTGCCATGAAGAGTCCTATTTTTAAAAGTTCAATTCCTTTCTCTGAACTAACGAATCTACTTATTTCTTCTTTCTTTATACATTAAAATAAATTCCAGTTGTTTCTTCTGATCTCACTGGTGAACTATAAAGTTTGTACAATTTCATCACTAGTGGGTATAGAAACTAAATTTAACATCAATAAAGTAAAAGATATTTTTTCCCTAGCTACGTAAACACCTGGATTTATATTCTTACATGATGTTGATCTCAAGAGATAAGAGTTAAAAAACTAAAACCAGCTGGAACAAAGGATTTGATTAGAGATGACAGTTGTTTGGGAGTTTATTTTTACAGGACAAAGGCAAGTTTTCAGTTGTTTATTTTAAGGTTAGAGAGTTTACATTATGGAGGTATTCATATCTCCATTTCTTTCTGTGACACACTTCCTGGCTATTTCAAATCCCTCTGTTTTGCAACACTACTTTGCATTCTGAAGAGGTTTCCTGCCTAATTTAGTTACATCAACTGATTGCCATGGAAACTCTTAATATCCTTCCCTCTTCCTGGAATGAGATGTTGGCTCTGTTTCAAATAGAATTTTTTGGCACAGAAACTAGAGTAAGTTTTATAAAGTAAAATGTCTTGTCAACCAAAGAGTACACTTTAGGGTGACCACTGGATGGACAGAAGTCACAAGCAAACACATCCGTACTGAACTAAATAGGTAACTTAACAATTAGGAACAGGTAGCAGGATAGTCCAAATCAAAGTGAAGTGATGCCTGACTGCTTTTCTAATTTTATTGAGAAAGAAGTTGAAATCAGGCCTTTGCCTGACAACCAATTTTATGAGATTGAGTCAATCTGAATTTCTCAAGGGCTTCTCAAAGCAGATTCATTTGGAAAATGTGAGCAGTTGGCCTGGAAAAATAATCTGTACAATGAACTTTAACACAAAGATCTACCCACTTTTATCATGAATTTTATTTTAAAAGTATATTTTTCTAAGAAGACTGAATGTATTAGCTACATTGTGCCATTCTATGAGACCTATGCTTTGAGACTAGAATCATATTCTGGGTTTATTCACTCATATTTGACAATTTTTTAATCGAATTCAGAAGGAATGGCTAATTATAACCATTTGGAAGAGAGGAAGGATTATGTCTAGTGTTTACTGCTTTCCTTTGTGTATATACACATGTGAGAGAATGTTTTAATTGCACGACTGAACATATGTACACAACTATTACACAGGGCTGTCCGTGTGCCTGTCTATTGTACATAGACATGTGGTTGTCAGAAGGACAGACTGATAGAAAAAAAGGTAGGTCAATATTAGGAGAAAGAGGAAAGCCTTTTTTAATGGTTGTCTGTAAATTCAGAGATACAATAGCTTCTATAGGGTAACTGTGTTATGCTTTTGTTATTTCTCATAATTTCCAGATTTTGCATTTCCTTTGTATAAAATGAGTGAATCACAGTCAGATATCTCTTCCCCAACTGGTAGTGACCTCTGTTTTCCTAAGACATAAAAGTAAGAGAAGCCAAATTTTTGGTTCCTTGCAAACTTTGGATTTACCTGTAGACATTAATGGTGTCTTTTGGTGGCTTGAAGTTTGTCTATATATAATCATTGGTCATGGATTTTTTTGCTACCTGGGTTGATAGGCATATTTTATTTTCTTTTCCCACAACATATTTACATGTCTAGAAAATTCATTGCTCTAAAAAGTTTATTTAAAATGAAAATTGCACATGCGTGGGGAGCACCTCCAAAAAGGAATGCATATTTAGCAAATCTAGAAAGAATAATAATAAGTTTATAAATCCTAAATGTTGCAGGTAAGAGATTTCAAAGCCTAGCTTATTATTTTAGGGGTCCACTTTGATGATCTAAATTAGAAAAGTGTATGGATTACTTTCACATTAACTGTGGCCTTAGCTGCTTTGTCAAAACTTACCAGCAACTCTGTTTTAATATCTCATCATGACAAAGCAGTAAATAGCTCTGGCCACCCCTGTATGTTGCTCACTTTCAGTGTAATTTACTCTTGGCTATAGTACACATAAATAAAGCATAGTTTCAAAATGTCTGCTTTTTCTTGTTAGAACAAATGCCTGAGTGTAAATTATATTCATACCTATTCCTGAAATAGTTTCTCCAAACCCACTTCCCTTCATCCTGCACTGACAATTTGAGTGCGCAATGGAAATCTTGACCTGATTTTGCAGTCATAAGAGGTTTGGAGAGCAGTGATTAAGATCCCTAACATTGACCTGACATTTCAGGGAAGAGTTTCAACTTTATGAACCCCTTCGCCAAAATAAAGTTATTTTTATATACTTTCTTTTTTGGATCTTTGCATAACGTAACATATTGTTATTTGTTTTCATAACCTGACTCTTCAACCACTGTGTGAGTTCTAAAGAGGCAGTGAGCTTTCCTATGATTCATTTTCATCCTTTGAACCTAATTTAGCCACTTGTGCACACATTTTTGTCTCTATTGTAAAATACGCAAGCATTATCACCACTTAAAAACCACATACATACCAGTGAAGCGATCCTTGCACTAGTCAGATAGTACTTGCCTAAAATGCATGCCATGGAAATTAAGTTTCTGGTTCTGGAGAGGGCAGGGTAGAACAAGTGTAAGTGGAAATTGTATGGATGTGGATTTTAGCTCCATCTGAGGAAGAGCTTGGCAATAAGTAGCCATTGCATTCCTGCTTCATGAAGGAGAAAGTATTTCTAGTCTCTTGGCTGGATTTTTGGGGAGTGAAAGAAGAGATAATGGTATTGTTAGAGGCATTTTTTCCTTTCCTCCTTTCTGTTTTCTCTGTCATCTCTTTCCTTTTCCTTCTTTTCCTTTTCTCACGTCCCTTCTCTTCTCCTCTCTTCCCACTCGTTCATCACACATGTATTAAACTCCTATGATGCATCAGATACTTCACTTCTTAATCTAAAGGTCTCTAATTGTGCTCCAGGCTTCTCCTGAGAAGGACTTGCCTCTATTTTCACACTCACCATGAGAATTTTAGAATACATTAAAGCTGAAAAAATGAGCAATACTGCTTCAAAAATTAATTTTCTAAAGAAAACAAATTCTTTTTCCCCATTAATTATACATCTTAAATTTGTTGCTGGAAATAATGAGGCACTCACGAAAATAACAAAAGATGGACAAGAAAGTTTGGGAAAAGCACTTGCATTTGAACATGGATACCCAAGCCCTCCATTCATGCCATCCCCTCATTCATTTCTTCCAAAAGAATGAAAAGAAATAGAACAGAAAGGTGGAATAGGCAATTTATTTGCTTGTGATGAGGACAATCGGTAAGATAAGACTGGAAATATGTGAAGTTATCCTTTTGTCCTCCTTAGGTAGAAAGGTCTCTGAAGCACAAACTACAATCTTCCCCCCAATAACTCATCTTCCTTTTCACCATAGTAATAAATTTTAGCATAGCATATGGCCACTCAGAATACAGACTACATATACCAGACTCCTTTGCAACAAAATGTCATGTTTCTAAGTTCTGGCCAATGTAATATAGGCAGACTATCCTGTAACAGTTAGGGGGAACCTCCCTTAAGAGACAACGATTATACCCCTTTTGTTCCCCCTCTCTTCTGCCTCTCCTCCGTCATGCTGCCTGCAAAGCAGATGCTGCCATCTTGGACTGTGTGGACAAGTGTCATAGCCCAGCTATGGCAGAATGGTGACTGGAAAGAGCCCAGTTCCCTGAAGAGATTATGGAACAGAGCTGCCATTAGCCATTCTAGAGTGCCTCCCTTTAGACCTTTATATGAGGGAAATAAAAGCCTGTCCTCAAGTAACATTATTTTTTAAGAATAATTAAGAATAATTAATAGTATTTATAATCTCAACGATTATTGCCACTTTATAAGAAGGCTAAAGACAAGCTGTCTCTATTTCCAACTCTTAGATTTTTCATCTGTCCCTCAGCATTCGTAGTAGGCAAGGAACTAGCAGCTTTTCAGAATCTTCTATAAGATAAATTACACATGTTGTAGGTATTTTACATATGTTTTCCCCTACTTAATCCTTACCAGTGGTACCAAGCTCAAACGATGGATGAGAATACTCAAACTCAGAGAGAAAACATAGGAACTAAATGTCAAGCAACTCTAGAATTTAAACATAGACTTCCCTGAGTCCAAACTTAAAGTTGTTCTGTATTTTATATTGCCTCTCTGATACTCTGGTTTAAGATCCTTCCTCAGTGACATGTTTCTAAGACTGATAGATTGGCTGGAATCCACTTGGCCAGTATGCTTTGAGAGAAGACGTTGGAGTAGGTGAAATTTCCCTTAGTATATTATCGGGAGGTGAAAACTGATTTCCAATCTAAAGAGAAAAGATCAAGTGTGACTTCTGTTTGAGGAAGATTTGAGAGGAAATACCTCATTTGATTTTATGTGTGTCTGTAGATTAGTGGTCTTAATTTGGCAGCCCCAGGCTGATTTCCGATTCCATAGATACTTAGTTTGGCTCACAACATTTAAAAAAATACTAATTAGCTGCTAACCTTTAGAAGTCAAAATACTTTACATAAAACTATGGACTTCTGACTTCTCTTGAAAAATCAGAAGATCCAGTAACACTAGGGTGGCCTTTCCACATAACAACACTTAGCTGAAGCTCTGTATGGTTACCTCTGTTAATGGCTTTGCCATCTCCGGTTTGCCTACTCAGCCCGTTCCACTCATTTACATTACTGACCTTTTCCTGTCAGGCGTTTGAGAAGTTTATGACCTTTGTGTGGACACTTTTCCTTGACAGTGATTAAGATGATTACAGAACAGATTGTCATCTGGCTGTACTGCCTGATGTATGTTCCTGATTTGTAAGAATGATTTGTAGAGACCCTTTCTTTCTTTTTTTTTTTTTTTTTTTTTTTTTTTTTTTTTGCGGTACGCGGGCCTCTCACTGTTGTGGCCTCTCCCATTGCGGAGCACAGGCTCCTGACGTACAGGCTCAGCGGCCATGGCTCACGGGCCCAGCCACTCCACGGCATGTGGGATCCTCCCGGACTGGGACACGAACCCGTGTCCCCTGAATCGGCAGGCGAACTCTCAACCACTGCACCACCCGGGAAGCCCGAGACACTTTCTTTACCACGGGGTCTCTTAAGAGTACCAGTAAACTTCTTTAGAGCAACTCAGAGATGAACCAAGTTCTCTCCACATTCTGGTACATAGAGTTGGATTGTTTCAAAGTCTGAGAGGTTTTTTATACCTCTGTCCAGTGAATCTGCCCAGTGGGCTTTGAGTCCAGTTGCAACATGGTCCAGCAAAATAACTCTTGCAGTGGTGATATTTTTGCCAAAGCAGTCCCTCTCTCTTACAACATGATAGAAACATAACTTTTCACTGAATATAGTTTTCCTTATATCTTTTCTAAAAGGGATATAACACTGGCAGTAGTGGAAAGAATCTAGATATAACCGTATATCAGATGTGAGGAAAAAAATAAAATGAATCTTTTCCTCTCTGTGTTCTGAGAGACTACATCATTATACCCTTGAAAGTCCAGAGGGGAAACTTCAATAAATATTGATAATGATGACCATGAGCTAAGCATTCTCTGGAATAGTCAATTAACTCTAATATAATTAGAACAAAACTCAAAGGCCTATTAAAGGCATCAAGCCAACCCTTTAAAGTGACTGTTGTGAGAGGAGGTTACAGGGTAGGTGAGGTCCAAGGACTTGTTAGATCTTTGTGCTCCGTGATTATGACACATATTAGTTCATTTGCCTTCACCTAATGAACAGGTAAAGTTATGACCCTCCACGTGTATCACCGATAATAATCACTGACTACAATGCTATGCATTTTGGTTTTCTTTTACCAAATTGTGGTAATGCAACACCTAAAAATGATCCATTTTATACATTTTGAGCTGAATTGTCTTTTAATCAGTTAAATTAAATAGCATTTTTCTTGCCATTTTCACAGCTTAGACACTCTCTATCATTCTGTTAAGACAGCCACTTTCAAACTGTGATGTTCACAGCTCTCTATGGTCTGGTTTTATGCCACCAAACCAGTCTTAGTTTTAATAGACACCTGCTGCCTCCATGACCCAAAAATGCATCATGTTTACCCCAGAAATTTTGCTCTCCTATGAATGGAAATTCTTCCTCCATCTCTGTGATATAAATCTAAGATCTCTTTGACCTTCTCAGATTGATACCACATGGATGACCCCAAGTGCATAATGAAGAAGGATCAGTGCTGTGTAGTGTTCAAGGGCCTGGGCTCTGAAGTCAAACTTCCTAGATTCAAATCTTATTTCCATCGACTGCCAGCTATGTTTGGCAGGTTAACAAGTCAATCTTCAGGTTTTCCTTGCCAAAATAAAAATAAGAATAGCTACTTCATAGGTTTCTTGGGAAGATTCAATCTGACAGAGTATGTAAAAAAAAGAAACATTATGTTAAGCCTCCAATAAACGTAAACCAATATCATCATTACAGAGCCTGTAATTATATACTATTGTATCAGTCAAGTTGATTGATTGCAAGCAACAGAAACAGATTCTAGCTAATTGATGCAGAACTATATTGGGTAGCTCACATAATCAAAAAAACGTGTTGACAGCAAGGCTTAAAAATGTAGATCAAAAGTAAGAAAGGCTACACAGCAGGAAGCACAAACAAGGGTTTGCTGGACAGTTGGGTTAGAACATTATGGCTAGGCACTGTTGTACCTGGACATTGTAAGCTGTTGCCGTTAGTAAATTTTCGCTCGCTCTCTCTCTCTCTCGCTCTCTCTCTCCCCGGCTCTGATTCTCTCTTTTTCTCTCTTTGATCAGATGTTCAATGTCAAAGTTCTAGGTAGAAGTATTCAGTGAATCTCTGCCACACTCTTAAGCCATAGCTGTCTTTCAAGGACTAAGGAGAGAAAAGATCTGATCCCCTTGCCTCCCACCAAGACTCACCAAAAAGGAGTTTCTCCACAAACAGAACAGAGTTTAGATGTTGGTCAGTTAAAAAGTGTTCTAATATACAGTGATGCCTTTCATTATTCTATAACTACAAATTGGTCTATAAACTCTTGAAAAGCAGAACCTAAGTATATCTCACACACCTCATCATAAAATAGGTTCTCAATAGATACATGTTAACCCATAATTTAAAGCTTGACAGACTTGTTTTCAGGATTTATTGCTTTTTATGCTCTAGTTAGAGTTTAACGAATCAACGAATTGTGAGAATTTTATTGTGGTATCAGACTTAAGTACAGTTGCCAAAAGGTGATTACATAATGGTGAGAGAAAACTAGAATATCTTTTTAAGCTCCATAGATCATCTCTATTGAAATTAATCCCCGTAAGGTGGAGGAGAGTCAAAATGAGAGGGTTGTGTCTTTGGGAGAATTAAACCCTGCATCGTGTGAGGGATTTTCAGGGAAAATCATGTAGAAAATGGGAGCAGCAGAGAAGTAAGACCTATTTAATATTTTTTAATAAAAATTCATATCATAAAAGTAACATGACTATTACAGTAAACTTTTAAGGTACAGAAAAACCCGAACAAAAATTTTTTCCTGCTCAGCAAAATTATATGTATTTTTACATTCGTTTGTATGCATCTATATATATATATATATATATGTGTATGTGGTGTATGAGTGGTTAGAACCACAAACTAATAACAAACACACCCATAAATACATACAGTTGTTGTGAAAAAATTGTTACAAAAATGTGCTTTTATATACAGTAGTTTTTATTAATGTGTTGTGTAATTATTTTCTTAAAAATGAACATTCTTGTTAATAAGATAAATAAATGCTTATTACCAAAAAAATAAGAAATACAATAAAAAAGGAACGTAAGACATGCAAAATCTCAGCAACCCAGAAATAACCGTTGTTAATACCTTGCTGAATGATCTTTCAAAATCTTTCTATATAGACACATAAATATACACTTTTTTGTGAAATAGATAATGCATTCTATAGGATATTCTGTAACCTACTTTTAAAGCATAACAATAGATTATAATTATCTTTCCATGTCAATAGGTGTATTTCTGCACCATCATGATTACTGGCTGTATAGAATTCTAATTTGTGGACGTACACAATTGATTTTCAAAAATACGCAATGTTGGACACTTAATTTTTTATTGCCTTTTGTTTTTACAAGCAATACTTCAATAAACATTTTAATAGTTTAATCTTCAAACATATCCTTAATTATTCCCTTAGGACAAATTCCCAGAGGTATAGTTAACTGATGCAAATGTTACGTATATTTTTATGTCTTTGGATGACAAGTTGCTTTCCAGGGTTCTGTACCAATTTGAAATTACAGAACAGAATATGAGTGTGAATTCTGCTGAAACTAAATATTGCTCTTTTAAATAGGACAAAAATAATGTAGGTTAATTATTTTGACTTATCACATATTGTAAAATATTCTCATGTGATTAAACATTTTAATGACATAGTTTAATTAAAAGGCTTGAGTGTATTCCGTCTTGTGAAACAACATAGTGACATATTACTGAATGTCTGCATATGTTTATGAATATTTTCTTAGGAAAATTTCCAAGTAGTGGTGTCTCTGGAAAGAGTATATGTTATTATCCAACCTCACCATCCTTGATCTCTTTTCCTCCAACACACTAAACTTGTTTCTTCCTGACACTGTGCACTTACTCTTTACTGATCTATTTATGACTGGCTCCTCATTCAGGTCTTTGTTTAAATACCATTACTTCAGAGAAGCCTTCTGTGATAAGCCCGATTAAAGTGGACTGTGACAATCATTACTGCTCTTCACCAATGCTTCTGGTTCTCATCCTGCCAGTCATGCAATAAGGTTGCCTTTTCCTACCTCCTTAATGTTAGTTGCAGCCATGTGACTTGCTTTGGCCAACGAAATGTGATGGCATATGACCTGATTCTGCTGGTGGGAGACTTTAGAAGGTAGCGTATAATTTGCTGCATATCCTTACCCATGTCACTGCCATTGGTGACATTCAACAGTGAAGCCACCCTCATTCTGTATCCGTGAGAGAGGACAGGCAACTGAGCCCCACACTGAACCATGATGACATGTATCGTGAGGGAAAAATAAATCCTTATTTTTTTTTAACACAGTTCAGACTTTGGGGTTATTTGTTAGTGAAGCAAACCTAGTCCATCCTGAATAATAATTCCTCCTCCCTTTAGTCAATCTCAATATTTTCTTGTTTTATAATTGTATCATCTTATTTATTCCTTTATGAGTTCCCTTTCCCCACAAAAATGTAAGATCCTTGAGAGCAGGGGCTTTCTCTGTCTTGTTCATTGCAGTGCCTAGAATATTGCCTAGTGCACAGTAGGCCTTTATTAAATATTTGTTGAATGACATTAAAGAAATCAGTGGAAGATTTCAGCATGTGCCCATGGACTCTAGACTAAGACAATGTCTTCCCTTTGGAAAACAATTGTTTGTTCCGAGATTCCAAGCTAACCTTTGGCATACTTGAAGAACACGCTAAGTTAGAGTTCTGATGGCCAGAGAGAGGTTAAATATTTTCTCGCCAAGATGTAAGAACCCTTAACCACTTTAATCATTTCATCTTTTTTTCCCCTCTAGCACTATGAACAATTTGCTTCTGTGTGGATGGAAAGCAAGCATGATTATAATTATTTTTTAATGTCCTATTATTAGAGATTTTTTAAAAAATGAAAAGCACTTTAGCAAAGCCTGAAGTTTATTTAGTGAATAGACAAGTGTATTTTCCCTGGCCATCCAAAGGATAAGACATGGCATTATATTTATAATGTCTAGATTTTAAGGTGTACTCTTCCATTTTGGTACTTGATCATTCTTTCTTTATAACCATTATGTTCCAGCTACATTATGGTCTGCAGATGTGTACCAATTACAAAGATGTTTTGAGTTAATGATTTCTAAAAAGCCTTCAAACAAGTGGAATAGATATGTTTGTTATTGGGTAGTTGGTCAACAGTATTTTCCAGTAAGAAGTAATAGACTCATAACCTATTCCCTCATCTGTGAGGGCCTCAGCACTTGAGCCAGATGACAACTTCTCTTCTTTGATCTTAACACACACTAATTTAGGGTAACTATTTACAGCTGTTATCTGTTGGTATCTTCTCAATCAGCATGTGCACTCTCTTGACCAGAAATAGAAAAACACACATGGCATTGCTATGCATTTGTATCTCCCATTTGGCTCAAAAGCTACTTGCTGTCTTTTCACATGCCAGGCAAAGGGAAAGAATGGAGAAAGCTCTTCTTTTGCTGAACTATAATGTGGCCATTTGTTTGCTTGATAACTAGAAACATATCAGCATGAATCTGCCTTTAGATGGTCCATATGCTTGGATTTGCTATCATGTGGTCCAGCTTCATCAGAGTTCATTTCTTATAGAAAAAAAGAAGTACCTGGTCCTTCTGTGTTTTGATTTTCTTATAGCATTCTGGAATTCCTTACCCTTAAATGAACTCTCCTGGTCCGCCCAAACATGTTTCATGTTTCTTTCTTTTACCCTATTGCATTTTTAATTTACTTTGGCACTTTGTTTTCATATGTTGTACTATATATCAGAAATTTTCCATATTTGCTTGACTGCTAAATGGAAACAGGGTAGCTATTGTGTTAAGAGCATGGAATCATTTTCTCCCATCTTTAACCTACTTTGGCATCCAAAATAGTTCAAGTACTTTCAAGAGAATTATATATCAGATAAATCTGTATAAATTCACAGTGATGTTTTTCCAGCTCTGATGTGAGGTATAAGACTTTGGAGTCAGACAGTCCTAGATTTGAGTACTGACACATTTACTGATTATGGGCTTCCAACTATGTTACTTAATCTTTGGGGACTCAATTTCCTCATCTGTTAAATTGGGGAAAAAATATTTCCTATCTCAAAGAATTGAGATGAAGATTAAATCAAATAAAGCATTTTAAATCCAGGGCCGAGCTCATAGTGAGCACTAAAAAATGCAATTATTATCTTACTGAGAGTCATGGCACATACCTAAAAGATTAGTGTCTCTGAGATTATGATTTTACCAGTGCTATGATTAAAGCTGTGTAGTACAAGTGGTAATTTAGGTAGATTTCAATGTATAGGTAAATCAAATTCATTCTAAACAAATAAGGCATAATGCCAACAGATATTTGTTTTTAAAATAATAGTAGTAAAGAACCTTATATTTATATAATACCTTGTAGTTAATAAAATACTTGTACTTGCATGTTTATGTAACCCTTTTAAGTCATATGTTTATTTGAAAGAAGAGCATTGCAGGCAGGGGGAGCAGTCAGTTGCCAAGGTCCCAAGGGAAACCATGCCTGGGATATTTGGTGAATATCCAGAAGGCCCATGTAGCCAGAGAAGAGTGACTGAAGAGAAGAGAAAAAGGAGACAATGGTGAGAGAGGAAACCAGAGGTCAGATTGTGTAGGTCTTGGTTAAGTCCTTGGGCTTTGCTTTGAGTGAAATGGGGGAGCCACTGCAGGAAGTTGGGTATGACGTGGTCGCCTTTCTATTGTATAGAGTGGCCATGGTCACTCTGGCTGCTGGCTTTAGAATAGTCTGTAAGGGAAGCCTGGGTAAAAGCAAGGAGAGCAGTTAAGTGGCATAAAAATGGCCCAGATCTAAAGTGGTCAAAATGTGGGTCTATTTTAAAGCTAGAGGCCACAGGATTTCCTGCTAGACTGGATGTGGAGCTATGATAGAAAGCAAGAGTCAGGACAAGTCAGGTTTTTGGCCTGAGCAATTGCAGGATGGAGTTGCCATTCTTCAGGCAAGCTGGAGTAGGTTCCAGGAGAAACATCAGAAATTCAAAATATCAATTAGGTGGAGTTCAAAAGGTCTGCCAGACGTCCAAAAGTGTGGCTGTGTAAATATTCACGATGAAAGAATGGAAGCTTATTTGTCTTAGAAGACAAATAAATACAACCCCAAGTAGCAAATGTTATTACCTGAAGGAAGGAGACCAGTTTCAACAGATCACTCATTAGTACTGAGTGATTGATATTCTAGAAAAATTAACCAAAGAAAGAGAATCCTTCACTTACTTTTCAAATTGGTTACCAATTAGAGGACCAACTGTGTTCTCAGGCAAAGAGGGAAATCTTTCTGTCACTCAACAGCAAAGTGAATGTACAAAACTCCTGTCACTGTGTACATTAATTCCAAGGGGTTCATACATATGCCTACAAGAAATATAAAAATTGCTTTTTAGGATAAGCACAGATGGAAGAAATGGTCTTGTGGTCAGACAGTACATAGATTTCCCAAATCACAGAATATCTTCCCACTGACTAAAGATTTCTGATCTGCATGTTTTGGGCTAAATTAACAGTTTTGATTGATAATACAGTAATTGACTCTCTTTGCCCTTTAGCTGGAGGAGGGGAGGGCAATGCCAGTTCACATGTATAGTACAAATCTTTAGTCTGAATGAGTCAGGAATAGTCATTATTACCTAAAAGATGTCTATTCATATAAAGTGAACTTGCGTTTGTCCGATAGTAAATTTTCATATGCTATTTACAACTTACTGCTAATAGTTTATAACCATTAAGGTAAAATCAAAATATATAAATGACTAGTACTGTAGCTAAATTTGTGTTTTATCATTATGGGACCAATGAAGAATCTCAGATTACTCATTCAAATACTCCATGGCACATTCATCCTGAGAGGAAGACAGTTTGACCAGCTTGGAGGATGTTTAGAGGGCAGTGGTGTCAGCAAAAGCAAGGTAGGATGGCTAGATTTTAGAAGGTTACATATCCTATTTCTTAATTGATTTGCATTTGGATTTTATTCCATGGGCAATGGGAGTCATAGCATCTTTTCAGTTGGGGATTAGTAGAGTTCATTGTAGGATCTTAGGACGATATTTTTACATGTAAGGAATATTTTGGGGAAATGAAGAACTACTTAATATGTAATTATAGTGATTTTTATAAGTAATCCAATTGTTTTTGTTGAAAAGGTTATTTAAATAATATTAAAATATTTCATTAATATTAACTATTTATTTATAAAGGAGAGCTCAAATTAATATCTTCAATATCCATCTCCAAAAATCCAGATCCATATTCTTAGATATTTATATTTAGATGTTTCATTTCCCTCAAATATCTGCAACTAAATTTATGATTTTTGCTACAAACATTTACTCATTTTCAGCCTCCATTTCTCTTTAAATGGTGTCTTCTTACTATCCCAAGAAGATGGATGATAAAATAGAAATAATCGTTTTAGCACCACTATTTTCTCCCCTATTCGTTCGGATACTAACTTTAAAAAAATTGTTTTCCCTAAATAGTCATATATTTGAGCGTTGTATGTACCCATTCTAACACTTTACTATAGATTTTATCACATCACAGGCAGAGAACTTCCACAGCCTTTCCCGAAATAGCCTTTAGGTGTTTCTACCCAATGAATCTTTATGACCTTGGTGATGACAGAATAGTGTTGTGGAAAGAAGACAGAGCTGGAAAGGCAGGTGAAATCCCAGGTTTTCCATTTACTAGCTCTGTGAGCTTAGCATGTTTCTTAACTTGTCTGATCCTTAGCTTCTTTATGTGTTAAGATGTAACGCTTCAGTCAGGGGATTATTATGAGGATTAAAAAAGAGAATGTGTAAAAACATCCTGATGTCTAACGGGCCCTCATGGAATGCTAGCTGCATATGATTTCATCCTTCTCCCTCCAGGGTCCAGATGGCTCCCTTTTGTCTATCATGTGAAATATAAATTCTCTTCTTTGCATTTGGATTTCCAAAAAGGATTACACTTTTTGTCCCCTTGTAGTTAGCAAGACCAGTTGGTTATCTCACTTTTGAGCCATGGCATTTAGTTGCCAGGACCCTCCAATACTCCTTTTGTTTGGTGTGAGAGTTGCTAAAGAGCCCTCTTAATGGGACGGTAGAGCCACAAGATCAAAGCAGATCTGATAGCTGAGTCATAGAGGAGAGTTGCCCTGGAGTATCTTCTGCACCTGCAGTACATTTTATGTGAGCAAGAAATAAACTTGTCATGTTAAGCCACTGGAATTTCAGGATCCTTCATTACCACAGTATAGCTTTATCTAGCTAATTAAAACCCTGGAATCTTTCCATTTTCTGGCCTCACCATAGCTGTCTAATCTTATGTATCTCTTGGACTTTATGCAGTCTGTTTTTACTCATAAGTCATCTCATTTGTTTATGCCTTTGTGTGTTTGTTCATGTTTTTCTTTCTTTCCTGCCTCATATCCACCTAGACTACATAACACCCTTGTGTCAGAGGCTTTCTAAACCTCACAGTTATGTAGCAAACAATTTATGCCCTTCAATATAAACACCCTAAATACATTAGGGTTCTAGTTGCTTTGTGTCATAAACCTTGAGGGTTCCATCTGAGCAGTCTCTGAGTCTTCTGCCTTTTTCCAATCGCATGAACTGGTTTCCCTGCTCCTAATGTCTCTTCCTTCTAATTAAAACTCGACTACCATAGCGTTTATCTCTTGAAAGCATTCCTCTGATCATGGATCTTCCCAGCTCAGAAGTTTCCCCTGACACTCCTTTGGGCAAAGGCCTAAGGGATACATTTAGACATTTTAACATGACAGTTGGGGACTTTAAGACCAGCCCCAGGTTTTTCTTCTACTCTTCTATGCAAGCATAACGTGAACTCTCCTAGTTTCATGATTTTGTCTATGCTATTCACCAGGCTGGAATGCCCTCATTTCAGCCTGTAAAAACTCTGTGTTTCCAAAAAACATTAACCAGGATGGAAAAGATTGATAAGTGAGACTATATTAAAATTAAAAGTGTCTCTTCACCAAAAGACCCCATTAAGAGAATGAAAAGGCAATTCATAGACCCTGAAATGTATCTACAATACAAAAAGGGCTTACTTTTACTCTATGTAAAGAACCCCTACAAATAAATTTTTAAAAGTACAACTCAAAAAAATATAGACAAAATACTTGAACAGCCATCTCACAAAGGAAAGAATCCAAATGACCTATAAACATATAAAAAAGTTCTTAACTTTCCTAGCAATCAGCAAAATACAAATGAAAACCACAATGAGAAACCCCTACATATGCACCAGATTGTTTAAAATTTTTAAATCTGACAACACCAAACATCAATAAGGATGTGGAACCACAGAAGAACTTGCCCAGCAGGTAAGAAAGAACATTATGAAGCCACTGGGTATAAAATTAGCATTATCTTGTAAGGTTAAATATGCACATAAATGATGACCCAGCAATTAAATTCTTAAATTTGATTATGTGGGCCAGGATTCAAACACAAAAATGTTCTAAGTAGCATTGTTCCTAATAGCCAAAAACCAAAACACATCGAAGAAACAATGAATTAATAAATTATATTAAAAAAAGGAAATAAAAAGAAAATAAAGAATGAGCACCAAAAAATAAATAAATAAAATAAATGATATAATTATGTAATAGAATACAGCACTGAAAGTAAATAAAGAAGTTCCATGGATTTCACGGGGGAATAGTAAAACCACAACGTTGAGAAAAAGAAGTCAGATAGAGAAGAATGCATACTGCCAGTTTCCAATTTTAAAAAAATCCCAAAACAGGCAAAATTAAAATACATTGTTTAGAGATGCACACTCAAATAGCAAAACTATAAATATATACATAAAGCAAAGCAAGAATGTGACTGCCATCTTATTTAATAGGGAAGTCATCTCTAAGGTAGGGTTGAAGGAATGAACATAAACGTTAATTAGGAGGCAGGTAGGATGATAGTTACATGATATCTGCCTTAATTTTTTTAATTTTATGCATTTTTATGTTTGTGTTATTTATTATTTGGCAATAAGAAAAAAATTTAAATCTTATGCATCTTTCAAGACCTACTTCTCCATGGAATCCATTCTAATCACCATACTCTGAGTTTTCTTTCTCTTTTGAACATTGGGTCATTATCTGTATGAATCAGTTAGGCATTGACTTACGATATTGCATCAGTGGTTATCTTGAAGTGTAAGGTACCTATTTTGTAGTGGTTCAAAGAGTGTTTTATTATAGATCATGTCTCCATGCAGCTCTTAAATCCCATTGCAATGATTTACACATGCAAGATATCCAATTTTTTTGTTCACAATGATAAGAGATCTATATTTGGTATTTAATACATAATTATAGATTGCAAATCTAGGGAATACATTATTCAAGTACTTATTTCTCAAAAGTTCAAATGGTATTATGGTATATCATAGAGGGCAGTATTGTGTTCTAGAAAGAATATTGTAATAGAGATGAAGAAGTTTGAGTTCTAGTTCTTTCTTTACTAGATTTTGTCTTAACTAAGCCATTTAAGTTTCCTAAGTGTTGAGTTCTTCATGTGGTATTTGGGCTAAATTCTATTTCCTAGTTCTAATAGTCTATGAGTCTTTAAAATATCATTTTATAAAAGGAGCCCAGGACCTATGTTCAGAATCTCTTAAGGAAATAATATCAGAAAGTCCAGAGGTTATAAGGGAGAACTTTTGAGGGGAAAAAAAAATGGACCTGTTATTCCTTGAACAGGTTAAACACATTTTTTTAATTGAAGGAAAGCTCAGTAAGTTTAAAATAAAAAGGCAAATAAGAATATAAAAGTAGAGAAAAAAATTGTGATACACAACAGCAAACCCCCCCCTTTTTTTTTTTTGTTTGAAGAATGGATGAGATGAGTCACCAACTGACTTTGTGACCAAAAATCTTAGAGGAAATTCAGAAACAGAAGCTGAACTGAGAGAACTGAAACAGCCATCAAGGAAATAAAGACATACATGTTTATTTTTCATGGGTGAAGACATTAGGTATTCAGTTGTCTCAATCTGCCATTTTATTTCAAAGATTTGTTTGGAAGAAAATTGTGTATTCAAATTTAGATGGTTATTGTAAAAGATTATTGGTAAATAACTTGAATAGTCATTAATCTCTCAAGTGATAGAAATTTTGAAGGTTGTTTATTCCTGATACCTAATCATTAAATATGCCTGAGTCAGTTTATAAAATACCTGCTGAGTGGTCATCTAGCATATTCTTGAATGTCTCATTGCCCAAGAAGCTCCAAGGAGCTACTAATATGTACTAAGGGTGAGATCACAGAACCTTTTACTCTTGCAATATTAGTTTCAAAGACTGTCATTGTATTTTCACACAGAGGGCTACTTTTTATTGAGACTATTTTACTACTCCCCACAAATGACATCATTTTTGTTTCTTTTACATCATAATATATACATTTGACTCTCCTCCATTTTATTTACTGTTGTCAGTGAACACTTCTAAGAAATAATACTTTCTGAGGGTGGGATTACATGCTTATATTTCAAATACTAGCATGAATCTATGACTTTGAGCACCAATGCTCTATAAATCCTATATGGAGGGCTGAAAAAACAGTTCCTGTCCATCTCATTGGACAATCCTATTTCACCTTAAATGACTGAATACAGTTTGACCAGGTCATGGTAAACTTACTTGACGGTTGCCTCTCCACACATGTGGACCCTTTTGTGTTCAAGGCTGAAATGAAATTTCCTAGAGACAAAAAAATTAAAGTATTATAGAACAAAAGTAAAATACCATCTAAATACCACACGGAACACAGAGCTGCTTTGAATTACTTCCTCTTTCTGTTTTTTCTTCTTTGTTACAGAGTTTCTCTACAAAGTTGGAAATTACTCTCCCAGAAAACATGTTACAACCTTAGGTGTTTTGCCGTAGGAAAAAGAGCAATATTTGCTCACATAAAATCAACTGCCATTCTGTTTATAGATAAGTTCTTGAAATGGATACAAGTTAGAAGGTATATCTAGAATGACTAAAAAACAAGACAGAACTAGACAATTTTATTACATTTATAGAAATGTGTAGCAAAAAATATAAGTGTGAATGCATTATGTACTTTCAAATTTTACTGCATCTGACACCGTAATCCTGGCACTACCAGGGCAGTCTGTGCCTTAAGGCATGAAAGATGTCCCTGCATTCAATGCACTCAATGTATTTTACCTAGCTGTGCAATGGTGGCACACCTTCAACTTTTCTTTGAGTACTCAGTCAAAAGATAAGTGGCTTCTTAGTTAAGATTCTTATAATTTGTACATTCCTTGCTGCAGTGCCTTTTCTTTGTGAGAAATATGATTTTACATATCTGTATTTTTGACTCTGTATTTTTTGGCTTTTGGCTGTGACACCACCTGGTTTAATAGTCATTTATTCTATAGCATACTCTTGATTTTTATCTTTCCTTTTTATTATGTTGAACATAAACTAGAATTAATGCTTGTTATTATGTCCACAAAAGAGGACTGTTCCTTTTGGAGACGCTGTTCGACAGCTTCCCAAAGAAATAGCTTTTTATTTGACTGTGGGCCAGAGACCTCTGTTCTAGCAGGGTCATGTCCACAAGCACATCTATGAAAACGTAACTACATACTCATTGCCCAAGAAGCTCCTCAAATCTTGGCCTTCTATGTATTTTGATCATTTATTTGCCTCTGTCTTCTTTATTTCCTCATTATGTAGATCAATGAGTAGACACAATATGTTTCATGCAGGAAATTCTCAGGACACATAGTGTGCAATGTAGAATATGTGTTGCTACCAGATTTGTCTGCAGAGGCTAACATTTAAATTACAATACGGCTAACCTAAAACATAAATGTTATTGACTTTGTGTTACAAAATTTGGCCTATTTAGTATGTTGGAAATATTTTTTTAATCTCTGATGCTTAATTATTTTGTTTGCTAAATTTGTGTTATCCTTATGGCTTTCTAAGAAAGATAAGTCACCTATCTAATTTTGGCTTTGACTTCTAATAAATAAATAGAATAAACTAGTAAATTATATAGTGCATAAGGTGATAGGTACCATGGAAAATGGCAAATGGACAAGGGAAATGACATTAAGGGACAGTGTGGAAGACTGCTGAAGTACCTGGAAATAGCGTCATGAGGGAAGGCCTAATTGCAGCTTGGCAATTAAATGCATCAAAAGTAATCAATATTGAGGTATTCCAAATAAAATATTAGGGTATGTGTTCCTATGCAATACGTATTTCTCATAGATTTTGGTTAGGTACATACACAGGCCACACTTTTCTGGGAGAGCACTCAGTATTTCCTTAAGAGGTAATTTTGACATAACTCTGAATTCCCTATGGAAGTTTACGTGTTAAATTCATAGTCATCCATCAGTTTCATTCTAGCTTATATGGGTGTTGAATCAGAAATATTAAATTTGAGCAAAATGGCCTAATTTCACTTTTATCATTTTTGTGGCAACTACTTTTCTTCTTTTGTGGATGTTAATAGTAAGGTTAAATACATAAAAATCAAATAGTAGATGAACGTTAAGAAAGTAAATAATCATTACTAGATACTGAAAGTCCCATAGTTAAGCTGTATTAACTTAAATGAATCATTTCTTTACATGTAGAGGTTAGCTATTTAAAAACCCAAATTGAATTTCTTTCTTGTATATTTGAGCAGATATTCAATTGTGCTGTTTTATTTCCAAGAAGACATTTATACATGCTCATTCTTTTCATGTTTGCTATCCAACTAAAAAAAGAGCCACAAGATTACCAGACTGAATCTAAACCAATAAAATATTTTAACACTTCACTT
Source organism: Mesoplodon mirus (assembly GCF_964341445.2). Taxonomy (NCBI): domain Eukaryota; kingdom Metazoa; phylum Chordata; class Mammalia; order Artiodactyla; family Ziphiidae; genus Mesoplodon; species Mesoplodon mirus. The sequence continues at coordinate 45,724,221 of NC_138985.1, read as the reverse complement.
CTCACATCCATAAATATACTCTTATTTTTTATCTTGGCCACTTGAAGAGCCAACAAAAATGGGAGAGTTTATGTTAAATAAAAAGGCAACTAAACTTTGTAACATGAGCCTAGCAAACACATATTAAAATTTAAGTGAATGCATCAGTTCACAGATAGATTCATTTAGGTCACTAACACTCAAACTCTTTCTGAAAGCAGATTTAGCATCCAGACAGTAGAATGCCAATAAATACTCACCTTGATTGCTTTTAGTTGTTGAATCATGTTTCCTAAATCAGTTCACATGTAAAGTAGTCCAATTCATTCTAACTAACTGAACGTGGGTCTACTTTTCCTTTCTTTTTGTTTATTTTAAGGTCAGTATTATTTGTAATTGTTTTAAAAGCTTTTAGTCTTACCCCAGCCCACTTCAGTAGTGCATAGAAGCAGAGATCTAATAATGTGGTCGACAGTTATTTGCCCTGTCCACCCATTTAGGCTTCCTTCTTTGCCAGTGGAGTACGACATTGCATCAGGTATTTACCGCTGGAGGATCATGATCCTTTCCCCTATTTTAGGGGGAAATCCTGATTTCTCTAACATTTAAAGAAATTCCCTTCACCTTAACACTTAATTAGTTTAAGTGATCAAATTTCTGTTCAATGAGGTATCGAGGAAGATCTGTTGAGGAACTTCTGTGAATGATTTCTTGTTCTTTTACGGAGCATTTATTACCTCCTTTAATCCACTTAGTAGCCCTTTGGGAGTTTGTGTTAATATTATTACCATTTTTCATATTAGAAAACCAAGAACAAGAGGTTTTTACTTTAGGAGGAAGCCAACACTGAGGATGGCAGAGTGGAAGGATGGAAGGGGTCTGAATCTTGATATTCTTTAGCTACTGACTTGATCAAGACTATATATGTCCCACTTCTGGACTTGTTCATTTATTCATCAAATATTCATGATATGCACTAAGAATTGTTCTAAGTGTTAGGGATATAGTTTTGAAAAAATTATGAAAAATCCCTATGCAATGAAGCTAACATTCAAGTTGAGGAAGCCAAACATTAAACAGAATGAATTAATAAATTATATAATGCGTAAGAAAGTTGTCTCAGTCAGCTCAGGCTGCTATAACAAAAAATGCCATAGATTGGGAGGCTTATAAGCAACGGAAATTTATTCCTCGGGATTCTGGAAGTTCATATATAGGGTGCCAACTTGGTTGGATTCTGGTGAGAGCCTCTTTTAGGTGGCAGACTGCCGACTTCTCGTTGTATGCTCACATGTCTGAGAGCAGAGAGAAGAAGCAAGCTCTCTTTGCCTCTTATAAGGGTACTAATTCTGTTCATGAGGGTCCATGCTCATGACCTCACCTAATCCTAATTACCTCTCAAAGGTTTCCATCCTAATACCATGCTATCAGGGAGAGTAGCATTTCAAGATATGCATTTGGGGAGATATAAACATTCAGCTGATAGCAAAGGTGATGCATGCAATGAAAACATTAAATCAATAAGGAGATAAGGTATGCTAGGAGGTGGGAGGGGTATTGCACATGGAATCATTTGGGAAGACCTAAGTGAAAAGGTGACATTTTATCAAAGATAGCAAGGAGATACCAGAGAATAAAATGCCCTACTGAGTGTTTTTATCCCCGTTATTTGCAGAAGCATATTTACAGATAGTGAGAGCATTATAAGTTATTCACGTCTTTATAGGAACTAATAACTCCCTGCCTGTCAGTATGTATGTATTTGCATTTTTTGAAATCTGGTATCATGGCCAATTCAAATGACTTCTGTGAATGGATTATCTCAGCTTAATTATCTGCTGAGACAAACTCTCTGCTTTCTCTATTTCTGAGTCAGTTTGCTACTTCTAGCTACTCAGGTTCTAATAACGTGGAGAGAAAAGGAATTTGCAGGTGGACATTGAAGTTTGTGATTTTAAAGTGTCTATACCACTTTTGCCATAATAACAATAGCTAATATTAATTAAGCACTTGCCATACTCTGGGTAATATTTCAAGTCCTTTGCATTAATTATCTACTTTACTCTGGTCATTAGCCCTATGGATGTTTGTATTTCCATTTTTCACAATAGAAAACCAAGGGCAAAAAGTTAACTTTGCAAAAGTCACAGAATAAGTAGTGAAACATTGACTCACAACAAGGAATTGGACTCTGGAGCCCAAGCAATTAAACATAAGATAAAAGCTGTTAATTTTTTCAGGTGAATACTGATAACTATTATAGATCCCACGGGAGAATGAAGGATCCTATTCTCTGACAGGTTGAACAACCAATGTAAATCATAAGAACCAATGGTCCTTTACCACAACGAATATGCAGGCCTTTTTTAAAGACTAGTTGTGCCAGAACAGGACAAAAATATATAGTCACAAGTTTGGGAAAAGCATGTAATGATGAAATTGCTTACTAATTTCTATGCTTCCAAGTTTAGATCAAATGAAAGTTAAAGAGAAGAAGCAATATTGATTCAGTCGGCAACTAAATTACCTTTAAATGCTGTATGTGTTTGGATATCAGCTTTTGGTATCTTTTTTCTAAGTGGTAATGTGAGATAAACTTATTTTTAAAGCATATCTTGGCTGTATTTTTAAATCATGTATTCCAATGATTCTGTTAGCCTCCAGATACTTTACAGATGAAATATCTCTAAATTTAGATCAGTGGGTTAACTGTTAATCTGATAGAAGTGCAATAAATACACCCTTTTTTCTCTGTATTTCTAGACACTTTTGACGCCCCGTATTATATAATATTTATCATACTGTTTTCCAATTGACAATTGAACCCATTGCTATAAATTTAGAGGTATTTCACCTGAAAACATGTTGAGCATTATTTGAATATGTAACTTACATATTTTTAATGTAAATTTATTTATTTTTATTATTTTTGGCTGTGTTGGGTCTTCGTTGCTGCACACAGGAATTCTCTAGTTGTGGCGAGCGGGGGCTACTCTTCATTGTGGTGTGCAGGCTTCCCCTTGCGGTGGCTTCTCTTGTTGCGGAGCACAGGCTCTAGGTGCATGGGCTTCAGTAGTTGTGGTGTGTGAGCTCAGTGGTTGTGGTGCATGGGCTTAGCCGTTCCACAGCATGTGGGATCTTCCAGGACCAGGGCTCGAACCTGTGTCCCTGCATTGGCAAGCGGATTCTTAACCACTGTGCCACTAGGGAAGTCCCTTACATACTGTTTAAAAGTAAGTTTATTCTCTGTTCCCCAACTTTGTGAACCCTGAATTATTTACACATTACAGATTATACCTTTTTAATGATGGGAAAAATTTCATAGTCTCTATGTTAAGTGAAAAAAACAGTATATAAACACACAATTTTATATACATAACAATATCAAATTTATGAATATATTTGGAAGAGAATATGATATGTTAACAGGGGTTATCTTAAATCACAATGGTGTGATTTCTTAAATTGAATTAACAAAGTTTTAAAAGGAATATTTCTTATTCTTTATAATTAAAAATTTTATTTAAAAAAATTCTGTATGTATTTTTCTATTACGTATTATAAAGAGGAATCATTGCCACCACAACAGTGAAACAGAGTACATTTCACTAACCTTGGTACCTTTAATTACCAAGCTATTTCTAAACTTCTGAATAAGGCAGTCCCCTGCAGTGAAAGTTTCCAAGAGAAAGTTAATGGTTAGGTATTATCTGATATTGACTCTGGAGAAGGGAAGAAAAAATGGTTTCTGGAGAAGAAACTTCAAACAGAGGAGAAAGTAAGAAGAATCGAGTGTCCATTCTGATGGGTGGGGTCTGGGAGTTGGAGCAAAGATATTCATTAATGAACTCTAGGGTATAGTGAAGAATTTTCCACAGAGTTGCAAAATATTAGTCCCCAGGATGTTGATAGGTTTTTGGTTAATAATCAAATAAAAATTTAGGTAATAATATAATTTTTGGAGACCCAAAGTAACAGATTTTTAATTTACATTATAATATTTTCACATATGAGGGAACATTTTATGCTATATTTCCTAAAATTATTTATCCAAGGTTAAATTGCCCCTCCCCTGCCTTCTTCAGCAGGGAATCTTATAGGACTAAGATTCCATGATAGACATTTTGGAAAATACTGAAGAGTGATAGATATGTCTGAGCACTTTAATGAGTGCCCCAGAAAGTTCTCTGGGAACCATGGTTGCTATGGAAAGAGGGGGTAGTGGTGAGCTGAACTATTCCCATGCATGATCCTAGCATTGGGACTGGAATATTTTCACAAGCATCAGCTCCATTAGAGAGTCCTCAGTTGGGCAAGGTGGTCTTGTCAAATAGCCAGCATCTTAGGAATCATGTGAAGTTTCCAGGTGTTCGTTGAATACCTGGCAACCTGATGACTAAAACTTGTGTATGGAAATACAGTCAAGAATAGTCCAGATATATAAATACCCAATATTTTCAAATTAAATGTCATATCATTATGTCATGACCTGTCTGCCCATGAGTGCCCTCACACCCTCTCTGCTCTAAGCAGTACTTTGCCAGTTAACATGCTGGCTGTGAACCTTGAGCCTCCCTGGCACATCAGTAGAGTTCAAAACATATTTCTAGTGTTGTGTTAATGCTAGTACCCGGCCAGGTAGCATAGAACTGGGTATGTGTGGCAGTATATCTGTGTCAATATTTTCATTTCTCCATATTTCATCTTTTTCATATATTGCAGTTCCCTTTTAAGGCAAAAACTATTTGACCACATTCTTTAAAAAATGTATACTACAGGAACTTCCCTGGTGGCAGAGTGGTTAAGAATCTGCCTGCCAATGCAGGAGACACGGGTTTGATCTCTGGTCCAGGAAGATCACACATGCAGTGAAGCAACTAAGCCCATGCACCACAAGTACTGAGCCTGCACTCTAGAGCCCGCAAGCCACAACTACTGAACCCACGCACTGCAACTACTGAAGCCCGCACAATCTAGGGCCCACGTGCCACAACTACTGAGCTTCTGTGCTGCAACTACGGAAGCCCACACCCCTAGAGCCCATGCTCTTCAACAAGAGAAGCCACCGCAATCAGAAGCCCACGCACGGCAACGAAGAGGAGCCACTGCTCGCCACAACTAGAGAAAAGCCTGCGCACAGCAACCAAGACCCAACGCAGCCAAAAAAAAAAAAAAGTATACTATATAAATGATAAAGTATTATTATTTCAAAGTTTTTAAAAATGGTTAATATTTTGCTTCAGTTCCTGAGCTCTACGCTATTTTGGAAATAAGTTTTATTATCATAGTAAATCAGTAGACCAATGTTTTTTCAGATAAAGTGTTGAGTCATTAAGAAGTAAACTTGAGGGCTTCCCTGGTGGTGCAGTGGTTGAGAGTCTGCCTGCCGATACAGGGGACATGGGTTCGTGCCCCGATCCGGGAAGATCCCACATGCTGCAGAGCGGCTGGGCCCGTGAGCCATGGCCGCTGAGCCTGTGCGTCCGGAGCCTGTGATCCGCAACGGGAGAGGCCACAACAGTGAGAGGCCCACGTACCGCAAAAAAAAAAAAAAAAAAAAAAAAAAGTAAACTTGATATTTTAAAAATATGTATTTCCGGGCTTCCCTGGTGGCACAGTGGTTGAGAGTCCACCTGCTGATTCAAGGGACACGGGTTCGTGCCCCAGTCCGAGAAGACCCCACATGCCACGGAGCGGCTGGGCCCATGAGCCATGGCCGCTAAGCCTGCGCATCTGGAGCCTGTGCTCCGCAACGGGAGAGGCCACAGCAGTGAGAGGCCCGCGTACCACAAAAAAAAATGTATTTCCATTACTGGGAAGGAAGGTATGAGATTCTGAACTATGGAAAATTGATAAAGAACCTCACAGTAGATGGTAAAACATATGCTGTAATGTAGGTGGTTATCAGTACATGATAGTATATGTGTAAACATATGGATTTTATGCAAATATTTTTATCAAGCCTGCTGATTATATTCGTAGATGTCACCTTATGAACATAATAATAGTCGGCTCCCATATCAGTGTATTGGAGAGCATTAGTCCTGATGATGGCTCTTTGTAAAATCCCTCGGGGCAAAGGACTTCTTCAGTCACTTGTTCAGAGGTTTTTAAACTCTAGTCGAGACCCAGGGAATTGTATTCAAAATTTGTGGATATGTGTTTATTCATTTTCAAGTGAGAATGTCCAGAGCTTTGGTGAGATTCACAGTGCTGGCCGGTTAGCCAGGAGAAGTGAAAAATCAATGCTTTGGCACTCCAGTTCACAAGGCAGGGGGAGCCGTGGCAACCTCAGTATGTGCTTAGCATACTTGTTGCACCTGGATTGATGATTTGAAAAAAGCTTGGAGGATTTATCCTTAGTGTTACTTCAACCATCATGTAATCTTTTAATTGAAAGTGATGTGAAGATTCATTATAGTAGAGCTCAATCATGTCTGCACTTTGTCCATTATTCCTGGGTTATTTCCCACCTGATGTGTGTGTGTGTGTGTGTGTGTGTGCACGCATGCACACATGCACAGGCAACAATGACCCTCTCAGTAGACCCTTTGGTGGAGTGTGACAAACTAGAGTTAGAAGATGAGTCCTAAGGCTCAGTTTTAGGAAGGAATGCTCCTGTTCATGTAAGCTTAAGCATTTACAAAGTTTGGAGTTTGTTTTTTCTTAACAGATCAGTTGATAGTTTGAGTTCATAGTTCTAAGATTATTTTGGGGGGGTGGTATGTCAGAAGGTTTCAGAGTATTTTTAAGACTCTCAGTCCCACACTATCACTGACTCTCAAATTAAGGATGGCTTTGCTTCCAATCCTGAAAAGTACCAAAAATGTTTAGATTCTGGCATTTTAATACACATGCACCCACACAAAACCACAAATAAGATCTTTTGCTGCAGTTGTTCTTCTTAAGCATATACTAACTCTTGGACAAATTTATTACGAGACTAGAGAGGATGACTCATGCTTGAATCATAATAGACCTCTTTGATCGCTAAAATGAGGAACTATAAAATCTTTATTTGGTCAGCTTCAAGGAGAAAATGATTGTCCTTCAAAGTCTTAGGCATTTTATCGTTGGAAGGGATCAAAGCAGTGGAAGCTGCTAATTCAATTTTCTAACAATAAACAGAGAGTTGTGTCCTAAAGTACAATAATTGCCTTCCCACGGTTGGCTGAGGGAGAGGAGCGTTACATGCGAACCTCCAAGTATCTACAGAGTGTTGGGCTTTCACATCCTCCTGGCTGCTGATCTGGCTTTTTCTTTCAGCAAATGTCGTCTGACACTTAGTGACTCTCATAATAAACTTTTTGCTGGCTCATCACAAAGGATGAGGTAGAAAACAGAGCAGGACACTACGAAGCTGAAAGGGGTGGGTTTCCTTTGGTTTGACTTAGTCAAAACATCACATGCCCTTCAAATTCCACCCTCACCATATCAGCCTTCTGCAAGCAAAGCATGTGGAGGATTTCTTTTTTCTTTTTTTAAAAATTTCATTGGAGTATAATTGATTTACAGTGTTGTGTTAGTTTCAGGTGTACAGCTAAGTGATTGTTATACATATACATATGTTCATTCTTTTTTAGATTCTTTTCTCATATAGGTTATCACAGAATATTGAGTAGAGTTCCCTGTGCTAAACAGTAGGGTCCTTGTTGGTTATCTATTTTATATATAGTAGTGTGCGTATGTTAATCCCAAGCTCCTCATTTATCCCTCCCCCTATGTTTCCCCTTTCATAACCATAAGTTCATTTGTATCTTTTTAAAAAAAATTAGATTCCACATATGACTGATATATATTTGTCTTTCTCTGTCTGACTTATTTCACTTAGTATGGTAATCTCTAGGTCCATCCATGTTGCTGCAAATGGCATTATTTCATTCTTTTTTGTGGCTGAGTAGTATTTCATTTACGTATGTACCTTTTCTTTATCCATTCCTCTGTCAATGGACATTTAGGTTGCTTCCATGTCCTGGCTATTGTAAATAGTGCTGCAATGGACATTGGAGTTCATGTATCTTTTCTTTTTAAAAAAATTTTTTTAAATTTTTATTGGAGTATAGTTGATTTACAATGTTGTATTAGTTTCAGGTGTACAGTAAAGTGAATCAGTTATACATATACATATATCCACTCTTCTTAAGATTCTTTTCCCATATAGGCCATTACAGAATATTGAATAGAATTCCCTGTGCTAGGCGGTCCTTATTAGTTACCTATTTTATATGTAGTATTTTATATATGTCAATCCCAATCTCCCAATTTGTCCCTTCCCCCCAGTGGCCATGTTCTAAGCACTTCACATGACTTAACCCACTTAATTCCCATAAAAACCCATGTGGAAAGTGCTATAATCCCCATTTTTTAGATGAGGAAATGAAGGCCCTGAGAATTTACATAACTTGCAGAAGCAGAATATATATATACCCATGCAGTGGCTTCTTAACCATTTTGCTATCCTGCCTGTGGATACTTGAAATGGAAACGTATGTTTGGAAGAAACGGGGACAGGGAATTGGGAAGGGTGGAGAAGAATTAACATTGCCTGCTGAATGTGCCAGCAGTGGACTAGGTGCTGTGCTCAGATGATCTAATTTTGTCCTGTAACATTTTATTTTATGAGGTTAAACAGTTTGCTAAGGGTCACAACCAGTTAAGTGGAAGAGTCAGGAATTGTCAGATTCCAAGGGCTCATGAATTTTCCTTTATACCAACACCACTTCAAAAGAGAAAAACAAAAACAGAAAACAAACATTAGAAAACTCACTTTTTAAGTTTCCTTCCAGATCCTTGGACAGTTTTTTTGGGTTTGTTCATTCAATTGTTTTTAATTAAAATCATAGTGACTTAGCACCTTAGACCTCGTATTAGATTTAGTGAATGAAATGAATAGGTATTTCTGCTCATAAAAAGAAGTTCTCATGATATGTCCAACGTGTGTTTTGGCAAGGGTTCTCACATCCTTTTTTATTTTTGAGAAAAAAAGAAAAACTGTGTTGCAATATCGTTTGAAAATTTTCACATCCTATTTCACAGAAACTTTTAGTCTTTCAGGGGCCGAAACATAAATTCGAAAAAAATTTAAATGGCTACTCATATGACAGACAAATTGCTTTTAGATTTTGACTTGCTCCCCCTGCATGACCAGCATGTAGAAACAGAAGCCATCACATAAATGGTGTGACCTATTTGTCTTTGCCCCTGCTTGCTGATAGGAGACCTCAGCCATCTGTATAGAGTCCCTCTGGTTTTTCTGGGAATTCCCCTGCCCCCGGATTGCCAGACACGTGCTGATGAACAAGTCTGCTTACCAACCCCTGCTCAGCACCTTGTATGTGCTTAGTGTCCACCAGACCCCTCTGAACCCTATGACAACTGGGATACTGGAGCCCTTGAAGTTCTAAAGCTGCTCAGGTTTCTGCTGTAAACTGGAAGAGCTTCTTTGATGGCCTATACTAGTTCTGCTCCTCTTCCAGTGTCCTGATTATGATGAGAGTCAGGATGCTCTTGATTTTCTTTCTTTCCACACACCCCAGCTGAGAGTGCAGCAGGCCTGGAGCAACAGATAAGTCCAAGGAAGAGGCATCATGTGTACTCATATTCACCTCTCATCACCGGGCATCAAGGCTTTCTGTTGAGCTCATTATTCTGGGCTGCCTTTTCCATCAGAATAATTACTCTCCTGGGAGTTGCCCAGCCCCATTGCAAAAAGGCTTCTAGAGGGTCCACCGTCCCATTTTCCTAAATATGCCCAGACCAGTCTAATGAACTCTGAGTCAAGTTGAGATACCCTTCCACGCTGTATAATACCTAGTAGAAATGAAACATCACAGACGTTGTATTTCATCTTTACAACAACTGCAGGAGGAAAGAATATTATTTCCATGAGTCAGTTAAGGCTTAGTGTGATGAAATAACTTGTCCAAGGATATGGAGAGTAATAGAGATGGATCACTCACGACTTCTGAACCCAAGTTCATGACTCTTTCCACTATATCACAGTTTCTTCTAGTTAAGAAAAAGAAAACCAAAAAACTTTACTTTTTTCCAAAAACATTAAAAGCAGAAACCCTCATCATTATGCATCATAGAGTGCTATCTCTAGCAAATTACATATTTAAGCAACCCAGAAACCCCAAATTCAGGCAGAGTGGTATTCACTTATGCCATTAAGACAATTGTTTTCATTTTCACTTTGGATTGGCAGGAATCACACCTGGTAGACAAGGCATTAGATTTGAAAGAAAGCATTGATTTGATTGATTCCACCTATAAATCTGGAATGCATGATTCAGTCTTCTAGGCCTCTGGATTTACAGTACAATTTCCTATAAAAAACAGATTATTTACTGACAGATTTTAAACTGCAGATCTTAAAAAGAAGAAAGAATTTGAAGATGTTTCCACTTTCTTTTTAGTGACCCATTAAAAATATATTTGTACAGTAAGGTTATAGAATTACATGAGCATTTATATCTCAATGAATTAATGATTTATAGCACATTACTGATAAAAAAAAACAAAGCTAAGAAAACACAGTACCTGTGTCCAGTGATACATTGTATATGATATTGAGGGTACCTGTACTCTCACATACACATGCATATGACGTGGGTTAAATCAGACAAATGTTCTGTGCAGGTGGTCTCAGACTACATAACATAAACCACTTATTCAGGTAAACCTATTGGCTTCTTCTCTGAGTTTGTGCCAGGTGGATAAGCTAAGAGTTATCTTGAGAGCTTTTCCTTTCCTAATGCTTATCTCTCACACAATAAGCTGTTTGAAACTCAAAATGGTTTGAGTATGGTAGAGATTGTAGTAAAAACTTTTGCTGAAATGCTAAAATGAGGTCAAGATCATAAACTTGATCTCACGAATGAGAAATAACATGTTATGGATTAAAAGTCTGCAATAATCTATTTAAATACAGGTAAACACATATATAATAAATGTATGATCTAGATTTAGTAGCAAAACTGCAAACGCACCTCGTCTGGCCCCTTACTTCCCCTACCATCTATGCTACTTCACCACATGGGCAGGGTTGCTGGAGCTTCTCTGTGTAATGTTTCCGTCTTTCCTGCTCTCCTCAGTTTCCAGAAATTTTACACTTGACAATTCCACTTCATAGAGCATGTATGCAATAAAATCATCCTAATAGAAGTCTTCTGTTGGAAGTGAAGAGATTTTTGTATGAAGTTCATAAAAATATAATTTACTCATATTCCTAGTGTTAATGTTTGTGTAAACCACCTTAGAGATTGAGGTTCGAATGTATATTACAAATCATCAAACTTGTCATGAACTCTGGGGTCCTCTGTCATGACAAGTATAATGATGAAAATGAAAACAATATTTATAGGAAACTTTAAAGTTTTAAAATATTCACATGCATTTTTCATATTAATGGAATTAATACATATTAATCCCTGACATTTAATATATATCATGTTAGTTGTTATGAACTCCATGCTATCTGTTTAATTATCCCTACTTAATGAAAGAGCACCATTTATTATTGTCTCCAGATCACAGATGGAAAAAGTGACTCTGGGTTTAATGCTCTTCTCCACTAGGTAAACAGTAATGCAAAGCCATGAAGAAAGTAAAAAATATATATCTATATATCTATATACATATATTAGGTATAAAATACTTCAAAACAAACAAAAATCTAGAATTGTTATAATATAGTTTATCATTCTTCATTTTATTAAATTCTTTCAGCACAGGTGAGGGGTGGTTTGATAAGTGTTCAACTCCATAATTCCATTTTACAGAAATGAAATAAATTCTGAGGGAGAACAAATGATTTTCGCATTTCTTGCACATAAGATAAACAATGAAATTCAGATTGCATTCATATACCAAATGTAGTGTATTTACCTAGACTTCTAGGCTATAGATAGACAACATAAAGTGAAATAAAAATTTTAATTTTGTGTGACAGAACAAAGGCGGGGAGATTATATATCTTTTCATGGTTACATAGAGATTCCAGCTAACCACCAAAATTCATGACTGCCCTGCCATAGTATAGAGTTGTGGTTGGGAAGTCACTGCTGAGCTAGGCATCATAGATCTCTTTACATTTATATTAGATGTGGGAGTAGATCTCGCCAATGGAACATGAGCGGAACATGGTCAAGGTTACGTTTTCTCTAAGTTTTCTTCCCTTTCTGCTACTTAGGCAGTGAAGAATGAGGCTCCAAGAGATGGAAGAGTCATAAGACAGAAGTCACCTGAGTCTTTAAATCATCATGTGGAGGAAAGCAACGTTCCAGGAATACCCAGGTTAGACTATTGTCCAGCTGAGAAATAAACTTTTCATATAGCTGTAGCCATTGAAATTTTGGAATTTATCATAGCAGCTAATGTTATCTAACCAATGAAAAATTGAACATGTGTTTCAATAAGGAGTTAATATCATGTGACAGGTAAAACTAAGCCCTAAATAAATTTTTAAATTTATTTAAAAGAAGTTAATTTACTCTTAATAAAAGAGTAACTTATTTTCTTATTTTAAAAATTATAAATACTGCATAAACTAAATGCATATGTTTTTCAGAGATGATGTATAAAAAATCTTTTCACTAGCTGATGTAATTTATAGATGTACTCTCTAATTAGTTATACGGATATTATCTCACTTTTAAGAGAAATTATAGATAACAAGGACCCTTTTCTTTACATATTTTATAGATGGGACTCTCTAATTAAATATACAGATACTACTTTGTTCTGAAATGTACAAACCCAGCCTTTGGCCAGCATATTATCAGCTGGAGGAGTGATCTAAAGCAAACTGGAATTTGGAGAAATCTCTCTGTGACACTTAAAAAGTGATCTCAGCATGTCTCTGTTTATGTGTGGGTTCATGTCACATGCACTTACATGCACATCCTCAGTCATGGTGGCCAAGGGCCAGGATCCAGAGATGGAGATCTAGTGAAGCACTTCCTATCTGTGAGACTTGGGCAACGTACTTTAACTTCCCAAGTCTCAGTTTCCACATGAGAACAATAATATCTAAGCTATAAGATTTTTATGAAAGCAAAAGGAGATAATACACATGAAAGTATCTTTTAATCTGTAAAGCAAAATTCATATGGTATTTGTTGTCATTTATTTATTGGACCTTATATTCTATCACACAAAAAATAAATTCATAGAAAAGCTTGGCTTAAATTTAGCAGAAATTCACTTTTTGCAGGACTGCATGAATATGTGTATGTTTTTTAAATATTTCTGTGTTTCCCTGTACTTTTTTGCTCCCTTGCAGGGGGTTGAAGAAAAGACAAATTAGTCATCTGAGATTATCCATACAATCCACTCTTGTAGGTCAAGATGGAACCATGTTAATGGAGAAAAGATATCATTTATTTACAAACACTTTAGTTAACTGAAGTGACTATGTATATTTGACTGACCTCAGAGCTTCTAGAGGGTCACTGTGTATAGGAAAAAAAGAAGGGAATCATCAACATTCATCATGCTGACGCCTGTTTGTCTGATATCTTTTAGAGTATTGTGGGAAGCTAACAGTGAAATTTGGCAAACAATTTGGAATTTGTATGTGTGTGTGTGTGTGTGTGTTTTATAAAATGTGGCTTTTAGACTTGTAGTTAATCTTGGCCCAAACCCCATTCTCTGGAGTTCTGGGCAAACAAAGTCTTCAAATACAAGGGATGCTGAATACCAAGTTGTGAAAGGAAAGAGGGTATGGATAAATTTAATAGCCATACATGTCATGATATTTCAGAAAATTGCAGTCAATTAGAGAATAACTGTACTAGATATTTTTAAAAGATGGGATTCAATACTGGAATTTAGGTAGGAGAGACATTTTTATAGGTTGTATGTAGATATGTACTGTGATTTAATAACTACATTCATTTAAGTCTTACTCTATAAGAATACTCAGGTAGGACAATATCAGAGTGTCTTCAGAAATCAGAAACAGATGTCAAGATTATAAATCCTAGATAGCAACACAGAATTTCTATTTTTCAAAAGATAAAAAGTGTAGCCCTTGAAAATGGGAACAAATGAGATTAGTCCTATGGTCAGCAATGGAAATCTCAAATATTGTGGTACAATGAGTTTTCATTTGAGTAGATATTCAAGATACAACAATGATCTAAGTCTGTCTTATGTCAATTAAGTAAAAAAACAAAGAAGTCTCAAACATTCTGTGAATTATGACAATTACTTGGCATCTGTTTGTGTAGAGGCTCTAGAGTAAAGTATTAAAGACCAGTACTCCATGGAGACAACAGTTTAGAAGAAAAATTTGGATAATAAATGACCAGAGACTCTCAATGACATTTATATATTCTATAGCACTTAGAAGATTCTTTTTATTTAAAAGGTCTGTCATTTTAAAATGACTTATTTATCCTCTTTTGTGAAAATGCAGAGAATTCTGAAAAGGATTTATTGCTGTTATTTCTAGCTACAGTGGGGTGATAGAAGACTTGGGTAGAAAGCAAAAAAAAAAATAGCTGCTTAAGTATCTCGGGTAATTTGAAGTTCATTAATTCCTGACTTATCTTGTCTCCCGTTGTCTAAATGTTTCTTTTATCCTTATTATTAGATCCCATTTTTCAACCGTTTAATCATTTGTGGCTCTGCTCTAAACCTGCTTCAAATTCTCTAATTTTCTTGTAAATTGTGCAGCCTAGAAATGAACAGAAATTTCTATTAGTCCTCTTGATTAAAAATTTTTTTGTTTTTGTTTTGTTAACAGTTATGTGGGTGTCTAAATAATTTGCATATGATGTTTTAAAGTTTCCAATGAAAGCAGGAAGTTATGGCATTCTAATAGCAACCCAATGCAAATATGTGGGACTTTAGTATAATTTACCCTCTGGGCACAATAGTGAAGTATCATTTTCTTCCAGTTATATTAAGCAAGAGGCAGCTTGATTTGAATAGTGACATATTCAAACACACTCAAAAACTATTTACTGGCCTTTTTGTGTGATGATAAATTGCCTCTGATAAAAGAGTTTCTATATAGTTTGAACAATTTTTTAAGAAGCAAAAACAGACTTCAGAATTTACCGGCAGAAACAAATAGCATAGTTGTCATCTCTAATTCATTTTGAATCACTGACTTCTATTGATGTTCTTGTGAGCAATGACGCATCCTGCTGATGTATAAAAATAGGCAGTTCCATTCTTTGGGGCATATTTTTCAGTGCTCAAAAGTATTCAGTTTCTAAATTACACTACATGTCCACCATGTCCACAAAAATTTATTCCTTGATTCTGAAGCCTGGCATTTTGTTTTATATGAAATGCTGTTGCCTTGAAGGAAAGGGAGAACAGAAACGAATAGAATTCAGAGTCGAATTTTAGACTTATTCTCAGAATCATTTGCCAATACCAGTCTCCATACCTCACTATCTATAAAAGATTATTCATTTCCAATAATGAAAGAAATTTCTAAAAGAAGATCCCTCCTCATCTTGCTATGATATATACTTAGAATGTGTTCTTTTAAACTTTTTTTAAAGACCAACACAATTGAACATTCTAAATTAAAAGTATTTGAATTCCGGGGCTTCCCTGGTGGTGCAGTGGTTGAGAATCTGCCTGCCAATGCAGGGGACATGGGTTCGAGCCCTGGTCTGGGAAGATCCCACATGCCGCGGAGCAGCTAGCCCCGTGAGCCACAATTACTGAGCCTGCGCGTCTGGAGCCTGTGCTCTGCAACAAGAGAGGCCGCGATAATGAGAGGCCCGCGCACCGCGATGAGGAGTGGCCCCCACTTGCCGCAACTAGAGAAAGCCCTTGCACAGAAACGAAGACCCAACACAGCCATAAATAAATAAATAAAATTTAAAAAAAAAGCAAAAGAAATCTGAATGAAGTATGGTCTTAAAAAAAAAAAGAATAAATAGCCTTAAAAAAAAAAGTATTTGAATTCCAAAGATTTACCTATGCTTACTATACATGAATAAATCTAGAGGACAGCAAATGTATTTTCAAATACAAACCTATTTGATACAAAGAATCCCACATATGTAAAGCTGTCTGAAGTTGTGGCACATATATACAATGGAATATTACCCAGCCATAAAAAGAAACGAAGTTGAGTTGTTTGTAGTGAGGTGGATGGACCTAGAGTCTGTTATACTGAGTGAAGGAAGTCATAAAGAGAAAAAAAAATACCATATGCTAACATATATATATATATGGAATCTAAAAAATAAATAAATAAATAAAGGTTCCAAAGAACCTAGGGGCAGGACAGGAATAAAGACGCAGACGTAGAGAATGGACTTGAGGACATGGGGAGGGGGAAGGATAAGCTGGGACAAAGTGAGAGAGTGGCGTGGACTTATATACACTACCAAATGTAAAATAGATAGCTAGTGGGAAGCAGCACATAGCACAAGGAGATCAGCACGGTGCTTTGTGACCACCTAGAGGCATGCGATAGGGAGGATGGGAGGGAGACGCAAGAGGGAAGAGATATAGGGATATATGTACATGTGTAGCTGATTCACTTTGTTATACAGAAGAAACTAACACACCATTGTAAAGCAATTATACTCCAATAAAGATGTGAAAAAAAATAGTCAAGCTTTACTTTACCACTTATAATTACTGCCTAACCAATCAAATAATTATGAAAACATAAGTCTTTATTTTACTGGGATAAATGCCCAGAAGTACAATTGCTATCATGCAGTAGTTGCATGTTTATATTTTTTAAGAAACTGTGAAATTGTTTTCCAGAATGTCTGTAGCATTCTACATTTCCACCAGAAATATGTGAGTGATCCAGTTTCTCTGTATCCTCACCAGTATTTGTCACTTAACAAAAAATTTATTCTGATAGGTGTATAGTGATATCACATTGTGGTATTGATTTGTACTTGCCTGATGGCTAATAACGCTGATTGCTTTTTAATGTGCTTTTTTGTCATTTGTATATCCACTTTGGTACAGTATCTGTTTACGTCTCTTGTCCATTTTCTAATTGAATTGTTTGGGTTTTTTTTTTTTTTTTTTTTTTTTGCTGTTATTTTGAGTGTTCTCTACCTATGCTAGATATTTAGCCCCTTTACTAAACATGTAGTTTGCAGGATTTCGAGCCCGTCTCCAGTTACAGGTGACTTCCACTCCCAAACCTGCCTGCAGCCCCAGGCCTGCAATTAACAAATGAGTGGGAGAGGTCTGTGTGCTAGTCACTGCAGGAACTCAGAGCCCACTGAAACTCTCAGAGTGGGTATCGGGACCCTTTGTCATAAGCAGCAATGCTGCCCTATGGTAATTGTCTCTTTACCTGCATGCTTCACTAGGCTTCTATTTCTAGTCTTTCTATGAAATTTACAGAGTCTTCAGAGAACATGAAAAGGAACTGGACCATGAATTTGACTTGAGGCTGACACTGTATTTGGAGGATTAAAGAAGAAACCAGTCAACTTTTTTTAAAAATAAATTTATTTATTTAATTTATTTTTTGGCTGTGTTGGGTCTTTGTTGCTGTGCCTGGGCTTTCTCTAGTTGCGGTGAGCGGGGGCTACTCTTCGTTGCGGTGCACAGGCTTCTCATTGTGGTGGCCTCTCTTGTTGTGGAGTAAGGGCTCCAGGCACGCGGACTTCATCAGATGTGGCGGGTGGGCTTCAGTAGTTGTGGCACACGGGCTTAGTTACTCCGTGGCATGTGGGATCTTCCCGGACCAGGGCTCGAACCCATGTCCCCTGCATTGGCAGGCAGATTCTTAACCACTGGGCCACCAGGGAAGCCCGAAACCAGTCAACTTTGAATGGAGCTTCTGGATGAAATGGGGGAAGCAGCAGCTGGTGTGGCTTCTCCTTGGACACAGGGCTGTGTCTCAAATGGCCAGTCTACTTGCAAGGAAGATTCCTAATCTGAAAAAAAAAAAGGTCTGTGCTTGGAAATCTACCCTGTATAAACAAAACACCACCAAAAACTGACTTGGAAGTCAACCTAGGACAAATATTTGATCCTTATTCGTTCATGGAAGTGAAGAAACTGCAAGATAAGAAGCAGCAGAAGTTTCTGGGCAAGAGACACCAGAACATGAGACTGAGCAAAGTACCACGTGGTTAGAGATGTGCACCAGACTTGGGCTATTTTTCAGCTCTTTCCTGAAAATCTGTACTTTCTGGGCCTGCTTCTTATCCTGGAATATAGGGAATTCCAAGAATGCACTAACTTTCCTTTAAATATGATACTGATTACTGTGTTGTACTCAAGGGGTTTCCATCTTCTAAAGGAGCAAAAGCTAGGCTATTAGATGCTGTCAGGTCTGAATATTTTAAAATTTCATATAACTTTCCTTCTTTTTGGTTTTATTCAGATGTAATTCACACATAGCAGTGTGTAATTTTAACGTGTACAGCGTGATGATTAACATATATATTATGAAATGACTACCACAATAAATTTAGTTATCATCATCTCGTATATATACAAGATGAAAAATATATATTTTTTTGTGTGTGAAGAGAACTTTTAAGATCTACTACTCTTAGCAACTTTCAATTATATCACACAGCAGTGTTAAGTATAGATATCATGTTGGTACGTTATACCATCAGAACTTATGTATCTCTTAATTGGATATGTGTGCTTTTTGACCACTTTCATCCAATTTCATATAACTTTCTGAGCTGACGATGATAAATAATACCTTTATTGTATTCCTAAAAAACACCATGTAGTTTGCAAAAATTATCTCTCAGCCTCTAGATTGTCTTTTCATCTTCTTAACAGGAACTCATGCAAAGCAAAAGTTTTTAAATGTTGATGAAGTTCAATTTATTCTTTTTTCTTTCTTCTGGATCATGTTTTTGGTTTCAAGTTTAAAAACACTTTCCCTAGACCTACATTCCAAAGATCCTCCATGTTTTTCTAAGTTTTATAATTTTTCAGTTTCGCATTTAAGTCTGTGACCCCTTTTAAGTTAATTTCTATATAAGGTATAAAGTTTAAGTCACAGTTATTTTTGCCTCTCCAATGGCTGTCTGATTGCTTTTTTTTTTTTTTTTTTTTTTGGCAAAACTATCCCTCCTTCATTGAATTGCTTTTGCACCTTTGTCAAAAGAAAGTTGAGTATATTTGAGTAGGTCATCTTGATTTCTTTCATTAGCATTTTGTAGTAGTTTTCATCATGGAAGTTTTGTGCATGTTTTGATAGAATTACACTATTTATTTTATTAAGTGATTATAAATGATATTATATTATAAAATTATATTTCCGTGTATTCATTACAAGTATGTAGAAATTCGATAGATTTTTTCTATGTTTACTTTGTCTTTTGCGACCTTGCTAAACTTACTTTTAGAAGCTTTTTGTGTGTTTTTGTTTTTTGCATATTCCTTGGGATTTTCTATGTAGATAATCATGTCATCTGCACACGGCACAGTTTTAGCCCCTTCTTTCCAATCTGTATGCCATTGTTTCCTTTTCTTGCCATGTTGCACCAGCTAGAACTTCCAGCACTATGTTGAATAAGAGTGGTGAGAGTAGATATCCTAGCCTTGTTCCAGATCTTATAGATAAAGCATTCACTCCTTCATTCTTAAATATAATTTTAGTATCAGGTTTTTTGTGGATCCTATTTATCAAGTTTAGGAAGTTCCCCCTCAGTTCTTACTTTTCTGAGAGGTTTTTCTTCTTTTTTAAAACATTAGTGGGTGTTGAATTTTTTCAAATTCTTTTTCTTCATAGATTGATATGATCATGTAATTTTCCTTTTACAGTTTTTAATATATTGGATTATATTAGTTTATTTTCAAATATTCAACCAGTCTTAAAACTCACTTGGTCATGGTGTGTAATTTGCTTTATATATTGCTGAATTTTATTTGCTAATAGTTTGTTGAAGATTTTGCCTCTATATTCATGAGGGATATTGGTCTGAAGTTTTTGTTTTGTTTTATTTGGTACCGTCTTTGGTTTTGGTATCAGGGTAATACCAGTTTCAAAAAATAAATTAAGAAGTGTTCTCTCTTCTTCTTTCTTCTTTAAGAGATTCTACATAACTGGTGTCAATTTTTATTAAATTATGACTTCAGTTTACTTAATTGTTATAGGTTTATTCAAATTATCTATTTCATATTGGATGAACTGTGGTAGTTTTATGTTTTTTGGGAAATTGGTCAATTAACCCTAAATTATCAAATTTAGCTGTGCAATGTGGCTCGTAGCATTCACTTATTTTTATTTTGATGTCTGCAGGATCTGTCTTATTCCTGATATTGGTGATTTGAATTATCTGTTTTCTCTTTATCTCAGTCTTGCTGGCAGTTCATCAATTTTATTTATCTTGTAAGGAAGCAGCTCTTTGTTTTATTGATTTTCTCTATTTTTTTTCCTGTTTTCAGTCCTATTGCTTTCTTCTCTTATATATATTATTTCATTCCTGATACTTGCTTTGAGTAACTTGGCCCTTTTTTTTTTTTTAGGTTCTTGAAATGGGAGTCTAGATTATTGATTTGAAACATTTCCTTTTTAAAAACCTAAGTGCTCTAATTTAGTGCCAAAAATTTCCCTCTCATCCCTGCTTTACCTATGTCCTCCAAATTTTGATATGGTATATTTTCATTTTGTTAAATATATTAGATGTTTTTTTCTTGAATCTTTCTCTTTGATGAATTAATTGTTTTGTTTAATTTCCAAGTGCTTGGGGGATTTTTCTGTTTTCTTTCTATCACTGATTTAGAGTTTGATTCTGTTGTGGTCAGAGAACACACTTTCTATGGTTTAAATTCTTTCAAATTTGTTGGATTTTTTTTTATGACCCAGAATATGGTCTATCTTGGTATAAGTTCCATGGGTACTTAACAATAATGTGTGTTCTGCTTCTGTTAAGCAAAGTATTCTAAAAATGTCTATTAGGTTCATTTTTTGCATGGTGTTGTTCAGTTCTTCTATACCCTTGCTGATTTTCTGTTTAGTTGTTCTGTCAGTTGTTGACATAGGGGTGTTGATGTCTCCAACCATACTGGTGGATTTTAATATTTCTCCTTTTAGTTCTATTGGCTTTTGTTTCATTTATTTTGCATCTGGGTTGTTTGGTATTTATATTTATGATTGCTATGTCTTCTTGGTGCATTAATCCTCTTGTCATCATTATTGAATAGCCTTCTATGCCTCTGGTAATTTTATTTGCTCTGAAGTCTACTTTATCTGATATTAATATAGCTAATGCTGCTTTCTTTTGATTAATATTTGCATGATATATCTTTTTCCAACTTTTTCTTTCAACTTTCTTATATCATTTTATTTGAAGTGAGTTTCTTGTACAGTAAGTCCCCTACATACAAATGAGTTCCATTCTGAGAGTGCGTTCGTAAGTCCAACAGAGTTAGCCTAGGTACCCAACTAACACAATCGGCTATATAGTACTGTATTGTAATAGGTTTATAATACTTTTCACACAAATAATACATAAAAAATAAACAAACCCAAAACATAAAGAAAACATTTTTAATCTTACAGTACAGTACCTTGAAAAGTACAGTAGTACAGTACAACAGCTGGCATACAGGGGCTGGCATCGAGTGAACAGGCAAGAAGAGTTACCCACTGGAGGAGGGAGAAGAGGTGGGAGATGGTAGAGCTGAAGGATTGTCAGCAATAGGGGATGGAGGGCAAGTTGCTATTTCACTCACACCTGACGTTGATGGCACAGGCTCTGGTTCCCTGTTGGATTCAATTCTATCTACCCTACTGAAAAAGCAATCCAGTGATGTCTGATTATTAGCTCTTTTTTTCTCATCATAGATGACATGGTAGCACTGGATTGCATTCTGAACAGCTGCTGCAACCTTCGTGTACCATTCTATATTAAGGTCCTGTGCATCAAAAACTAACAGTGCCTCGTCAAATAAAGAAAATCCCCTTGCCATTTCCTGTGTCGTGAATCTCTTCAGTTCTTTAGTTAGTTCTTCCTCTTGTCTCTCTTTGTCCTTTCTCTGGGCCTCCAATTCCATCAGGTCTTCATTAGTAAGCTCCTCATATTGCACAGCAAGGAGTTCCATGAACTTGTGCTCTTGCAGATCTAGCTCCAGCTTCTCACTGAGGGTCACTAAGTTGCTGAAGACCTCTTTGGACTCCTCATGCACCTTCTAAAACCCACAAAAATTGTGAACAAACTGCGGGCAAAGTTTCTTCCAAACTCCATTCATGGTGATGGCCATAACCTCATGCCAAGCAAAGTCAATGTTTTTTATTGACTTTGTAGATGTTATAGTCCTTCCCAAATTGCCAGAGTTGTTCCTGATTCATCACTCAGCTTTACAACCTGATGAAAAGTGTGACCTAAATGATATTTCTTGAAAGTCGCTGTAACTCCCTGGTCCATAGGTTGGATGAGCGATGTAGTATAGTATTCGGTGGCAGAGGCACTACTTTGACGTTGGGATGAAAATCGCCCATGAATGGGGTGGTGGCCTAGAGCATTGTCAAGCAGTAGAAGAATGTCCAATGGGACATCCTTCTCCAAGCAATATTTCTTTAACCTCTGGGATAAAGTGGTGGAAAAACCAGTCCTGGAAAATGACCTGTGTAACCCAGGCTTTGGAGTTATTCTTCCACACAATAGGGAGAGAGCCCTTGGCTATGTTTTTAAGGGCTCTTGGGTTCTCTGAGTGATAAACTAAGAGAGGCTTCAGCTTCATATGGCCAGAAGCATTGCCACCAAACAGCAGAGGTAGCCTATCCTTTGTTGTTTTATAGACTGGCATCAACTTTTCCTCCTTACTGAT
Organism: Mesoplodon mirus; assembly: GCF_964341445.2. Taxonomy (NCBI): domain Eukaryota; kingdom Metazoa; phylum Chordata; class Mammalia; order Artiodactyla; family Ziphiidae; genus Mesoplodon; species Mesoplodon mirus. The sequence goes on along the minus strand of NC_138985.1, from coordinate 45,701,484 downwards.
ATAACTTTGGTCTGGCATCCTCTTTCAGTACAGACCTGTCTCATCCACATTAAAAACCTGCTTGGGTAAATATGCACCTTCATCAATAATTTCTCAAAGCATTTCAGGAAATTCCTGGGCAGCTACCATATCTGCACTTGCTGCCATGCCACTTACTTTTACATCGTGGAGGTTGGCTCTAGTCTTGAACCAATGAAAATAGCCATGGCTGGCATTAAAACATGCACCCTCTGATTCTTCACTGTGTTTCTTCTTCAAGTCTTCACAAAGGCTCTTAGCTTTCTCTTGAATCAGTATTAAGCTGAGCGGGACTCGACACTGATGCTGATCCTGCATCCACACACTGAGAAGTTTCTCCATCTCCTCCATCACTTTTTCCATGCTTCTTTGATATTATTGTCGACATCATTGGCACAGTAAATTTCACATGTTCCATGATCTTGTCCTTTTTTAGAATTGTTCCCATGGTTGAACGATTCGTGTTATAAGGACAAATGTCTACCATCTTTTCACCGCATTCCACTCTCTCCATTATTTTCACTGTTGTTTCCATTGTTATCGCTTGGCGCTTCTTAGAAGTACCAACTACATAATCACTGCTTTTACACTTGCTTCCGGACATCCTGGGCTTGAAATAAAGATACTGTACCACTGTACTGTATACAGTACTGTACAGTAAAGTACACAAAAGCACAACCACTTGTAGAGGATGCATGCATGTGACAACATACACCAGACATGTGAACTAACTTATGTGATTGCACATGTGAATGCACATTAGCATCTTTGAAAGTTTGCATCTTGAAAGTTCATATGTAGGGGACTTAATATATTACAGAAAGCCTGTTGAGTCATGATTTTAAATCTACTTTGCTAGGCTTTGTCTTCTAATTAATGTATTTAGACCATTTTTGTTTAATGTAATTTTAATATATTAGGGCTTAAGTCACTCATATTATTTTTTGTTTTGTTCTCTTTTTTTTTCTGTCATTTTTCCTGTGGGTTACTTGAGTATTTTCTAGAATTACGTTTTGATTTATTTATCATTTTTTTGATTTACCTCATTGTATAGTTTTTTATTTTTAATGGTTGCTCTAATTATTACGTTATACATATAAAATTTAGCAGAGTCTAATGGTGGTGTCATTTTACTACAGTGAAGTATGAAACTTTGCTTTTCTTTATATCCCTTTACCCTCCCCTATTTGTAATATTGTTGTAAATATTTCCTTTATGTACATATGGAACCACATGAAACAGTGCTATACTTTTTACTTCAATCATCAAACATGATTTAGTATTTTGTCTATATTTTTGCACACCATATTCTATTTTACTTCCTGATGTTCCAAGATTCTTTCTTATTGTGTTTATTTTTCTCTTTAGAGGACTTCCTTCAGCCATTCTTTTACATTAGAACTGCCAGGAACATATTCTCTTAGCTTTCCTTCATTTCAGAATATCTTGATTTCCTCTTCATTTCTGAAATAGATTTTCATTGGATATTTGATTCTAGATTGAATAGTTCTTTTTTTCAGCACTTGAAAACTGTAGTGTAATTCCTTCTGACCTCCATTGTTTTTGGTGAGAAATTTGCTGTCATTCAAATATTTTTCCTCCATATGTAATGTGCTATTTCTCTCTCGCTTCCTTAAAAAAATATTTGTTCTTTTAGTCTTCCACAGTTTGACTATGATACATCTTGGCATGGATTTCTATGGATTTATCCTATTTTCATTTCACTCAGCTTTAGTATTTAAGTATGCCTTTTGCTAAATTTTGGAAGTTTTCAGCTTTGATTATTTAATTTGATGTTATTCAGTTACTTTTTCATTACTCTCTCCTTTCTCCTCTATTTCAAGGATTCCAGCTGAATGAATATTAGATATTTTTGGTATAGTTGCACAGGTCCCTGAGGCTTTGTTAATTTTTTTAAGTCTATTTTTTTCTCTATTGTTTCCAACGGGGTAATTTCTATTGTTCTACTTTCCAGTTCACTGTTTATGTCTTCTGTCCCTTACATTCTGCTATTGAACTCATTTACTGAGTTTTTTAAATTTAAATTGTTGTTTGTTTGTTTGAGTTTTAGTTCTAAAATTTCCATTTGGTTCTCTTTTATATCTTCTATTTCTTGGCTCACATTTTCTGTTTCTTTCTAATACTGTCTATTTTTTCATTTGTTTCTCACATGTTTTTAATTGCCTCTTCAATCATTTTTATAATAGCCTTTTTATAATCTTTGTCAGATAATTCTATTATCTCTGTCATTTCAGTGTTGCCATCTATTGATTGTCTTTTTTTCATTCAGTTTGAGATCTTCCTGGTTCTTGGTATAACAATTGACTTTCTATTGAAACCTGAAAATTTAAGGTATTATGTTATAAGATTCTGGATCTTATTTAAACCTTCTATTTTAGATGATTTTCTGTGACCCCCCACTGCAGTAGGAAAAGGGGTGGGGTGGCACCTTGTTACTGCCAAATGGGGGTAGAAGTGCAGGTTTCCCACTTGGCTTCCATTGACATCTGAGGAGGGAAGTTTCCATGTGACTCCTGGGTCAGAGTGGAATTTCTGGCTCCTCACTAGGCCTTTATTCCTACCTCTCAGGCTAGGAGGGATAGGAGTTACTGCTCCCTATGGGGCCTCTACTGGTACTACAGAGGGGAGAAATGGCCTCTTTCCTGCTGGGTGGTGGTGAGAGTCCTGTCTTTCCACTTGGCCTTCTCTGACACCATCCCAGTTGTGGGAGGTTGGGTGCCTTATTACAGCCTGGCATGGGTGGAAGTCTAGGCAACTCACTCAGCCTTTGTTGGTATGGGTGTGTGTTGGGTCATAGTTATTTCTGTGATATTTGGCTGGAGTAGAGTAGTTCTTATCTAAAAGTTATTTGGGCGCTTTTGTTTGTTTGTTTTGTCTGTGCCTGCTAGTTTTAGCAGGTTGCTAGCTTCTTTAACTGAGAATTTGGGATATATGAGGCAAAAAGAAAATTCAGAGAACTCACCACCATATCATCCCTGAGGTCCCTAGCCAATCTGCCTTCTTTTCTCCTTTTGGAGTCTTTTGATGTTTATTTTATGTATAAAGTCCAAAGTTTTCTGTTGTAATTAGTGGGAGAAAAATAAAAAGTATGCTTACTTTATCTTCTTGAAAGTGGAAACTAGATCTTGCATATTTAACCACTAGGAAATCTTTCCATCACACAGGAGGGTTAGTTGCTGCTTAATCTGGAATGCAGTACACATCTGAATCTCTAACACTGTGTGAGTGATTCATTACAGGCCTAAATGATTCTCCGTACTTAGCAAATCACATTAAAACAGATGTAGTACTGGGACCCATATTATTGTGGGTTATGAAAAGTAGAAATATTGTTTCTTTTTACGTAATGCCAAAATATCCAAGAATTCTGCTATAAAAATGAATGTTATGGTACTAAGGATGTACAAAAAAGAAAATATTTTAATTTGTTTAAGAAACTCCTGGGACCTTATTATTGATACAATGATGAGCCATTTCAGACAGCTAATCAGTTAGAGGGTAAAGCACTGAAAAGTGTGTCCTGGTGAATTTTCCAGCCTGCATAGACGGACACTGGGAGTGTTTCTTTTGTTCCTTAATCAACACCAAAAAATATCACAGAGTTCCTCATTAACTAAAGAGCTATTTTCAAACATTTTTTGAGCAATACAAAAAATAAACACATAGAACAAAATAATTGAATAGTCAAGAAATACAAAGGAGTTTTGCCTCAAACTAAACACTAAAAGGTAGATCAAATTTTATTCAAAATTTTAAATGTTATAAGATTTCTAGAATAAAACAAGTCCTGTGGCCTTTATTCGTTGATAGTTCTACCAAGTAAAATGAAGTAAAACTGAGGTTATCCATTGTATTTCTAATTTTGTGCTACCATTTTGGTTTTTGCCAAGTGAGACAATCATGAAGCTGCCTTATGAAGTTCAGCAGAACTTTGCCCATTTTGAAGATCTCCTTGGACTAGTAATTTTCAAGAAAAAATTGTATTTTTATATTTCCTGTAAGGTAGTGCTAGTTAAAGTGTGGCCTGTGAATCAGTGTCAGGTCATGAAACGTGAGTTACCTGAACAACAAGGTAATTACAGAAATTAAAAATATGCATTCAGAGGGCTTCCCTGTTGATGCAGTGGTTGAGAGTCCGCCTGCCAATGCAGGGGACACGGGTTCGTTCCCCGGTCCGGGAAGATCCCACATGCTGTAGAGCGGCTGGCCCCGTGAGCCATGGCCACTGAGCCTGCACGTCCGGAGCCTGTGCTCCACAACGGGAGAGGCCACAACAGTGAGAGGCCCGCGTACCGCAAAAAAAAAAAAAAATTCATTCAGAAACTTTTGTAGAAAATTTATGTCACAACAACATCCAAGTATGTAGTTAGTGGATTTGTCCCTTTGAACAGAATCTGAGCCAGTTTATATGTTGCCGAACTTGTGTGGTGGGTCTAGGTAGTACAAACTGCTCACTGAGCATGTGCATCTGGACACATATTTGTCCCCAGCAGATTAGAAATAAAAATGTAAAATGAATCTTTCACCAGAGATAGTCTTAGCAATACTGTACAGCACAGATTACATGGGTCTTATTCAAACATTTTTTAAAATATATTTTATGGATAATTGGGTAAATTTCCAAATTAACTCATATAAAATATTTTTCTGTGTTGAAATATTGACTAGAAGAAGACACAATCACTTTAATCTTATTGTAAAAAACTTTCATAGATCACTGTCAAGTCAGAAATCATAAGATGTTAAGTGGTGTTAGACTTCATTATTCCTCAGAATATGAAATACAAATTAATTAGCCAAGGAAATTTTTCATCATTTCACTCATGAGATTTTTTTTGCATTGAGAATATAGAAATAATCTGTCCACCTTTCTCACCCTAGACCAGTTGTGTACATTGAGATTTACAGTGGTTTTCAAAGTTTGATCCTCAGACTGTCACTTTTAGTATTACCTGGCAAGTAATTAGAAATACACATTTTGTGCTCCATTCCAGACCCGCTGAGTCAGAATGTCTGGGTGTAGGGCCCAGCAATCTGTGTTTTAATAAACCCTCCAGGTGATTCTGATCCACATTAAAGTTTGAGAACCACTTCCCTAGACCAAACTACCAACACCACACATCTTGGTTACCACAATAGCTTCCAGACTTTGGTTCTCTTCCGTTCCTCCTTTCTCTGCTCTATACTCAGATTGACATTTACATACATACACACACACACACACACACACACACACACACACAAATGCTCTCAGGCTAAAGACCAAAATAGGTCTTTTTCTTAAATTAATTTTTATTGGAGTATAGTTGATTTACAATGTTTTATTTTCTGCTGTACAGCAAAGTGAATCAGTTATACATACACACATATCCACTCTTTTTTAGATTCTTTTCCCATATAGGTCATTACAGAGCACTGAGTAGAGTTCCCCGTGCTATACAGTAGGTTCTTATTAGTTATCTATTTTATGTATAGTAACGTGTATTTGTCAATCCCAACCTCCCAATTTATCCCTCCTGCCCCTTCCCCCTTGGTCTTTTTAAAACATAGAATGTTAATCTCTATCAGGTGTGGTGTTCAAACTAGTTCTGAGGTATCATCTCATTCTAGTCTTTCTTCCTCTCGTCCCCTGCCCTACTGGTCTTCTTTCAGGCTTTTCTACTGGTTTAGTCCACTCCACCCTTGGACCGATTACCTCCAATACACCCTTTAGGAGAAATCATTTATCAGGGAAATCTGTAGCTTACTAGATTAAAAGTCCTCTATTCCGTTATTCAAAGGACCATGTATTATCTCTCCCAGCATTTATCCCAGCTGCGGTTTTATATTCATGTGTGATTATTTGCTTGTTTGCCCAGCCCTACATCCCAAATTATTTTGTAAGTGCCTGGACAGAAAAGACCACATCTGCTTGGTTACAATTGTTTCTCCAGAGCCTAGCATTGTATTTTCTTTGTGGTTGACATTCAGGAAATTTTGAACGACTTAATCAGTAGCCCATTGCACTGTAATGAACCCCTATCAAAGGAGTGACCCACACTGCAACTGGGCAACCACACTGGATAGCTCTCTGGTCATGTTTCCTGAAGCTACAGTTATTAGCTATTAGCTATTAGTCATTATTACCCTTCTCATCCATTTCAGTAACAGATACTGTACTGTCTGTCACCATCCAGGGAGTATCCATCTCTAAAAAGTGGAGTAATTCCTGTCCATCCATCTGCTACTAGAAAAGATCAAAGTATCAGTCCATCATGCTGGAAGAATTCCCATCAAGCATTAAAGCTCAATGGGAGGGCTTCCCTGGTGGCGCAGTGGTTGAGAGTCCATCTGCCGATGCAGGGGACACGGGTTCGTGCCCCGATCTGGGAAGATCCCACATGCCGCGGAGTGGCTGGGCCCGTGAGCTGTGGCCGCTGGGCCTGTGCGTCCGGAGCCTGTGCTCCGCAACGGGAGAGGCCATAGCAGTGAGAGACCCGCGTACCGCAAAAAAAAAAAAAAAAAAAAAAGCTCAATGGGAATCATCTCATACCAAGAACAAATCAGTGATCAGCTTTTACAGTGGTATTATTTCTATGGTTCATTGGGCTAAATTGGGAATTTACAGTACTTTACAGAAAACTTTTGTGGAAAAATAAAATCTAGTTTCTGAAAAACTTACAAACAAACCTTACAAACACCTTTTTTTTTTTTTTTTTTTAGGGATTCAATACATAAGCAGAAACTGGTTTGCTTATTTTTTTCCTCAATGCCCCTAAAATTCAAATGTTTTTCACTAGCCTATAACCTTACTTCATCCCTCCTCTAAAATTTAGGGCAGAATTTAAACTTAAACCAAAACTTTGAAAGCAAACTTAAAAATTACATGGGATGGCTTTTTAAACTTGTCCCATTTATTCTTTGGTAATTCCTAAAGGTTAAGAGCTACTGGATACGATGCTTAATTAGTGATGTTAGAAGAAGTCCATACAGCAAACAAAGTAAAAATAAATGTTTTTAAATTCTAAAACAAACAAAACAGAACTTCTATTCCTTTTTAAGGCCTCCAAGACCTTTTTGTCTCTAGTTTCACTCTGGGGCAAATCAGCATGCTTCAGCCAACTGACTGTTTTTCTTCCTGGATTATAGGATTCAAATGATAAATTTAAAAGAAGGTAGCAATTGAGTAACTCCCCCAAAGGCCAAATCAGATGCAGCAAAGAACGCTAAGCAATCTGCTCAAAGTCTCAAATCAAGGGATATTTTTTAAATGTGGTTAACATAATGGATATTATTCATGCTTTGTATTTTCAACATCCTCACAAAGATAATCACCATAAATAGAGTATGGGTGTGTGTGTGTATGTATATCTTTCTATATGTATATATCTTTCTATATGTATTATTTATACATATGTGTATATATATGTGCATGTGTGTGTACATATAAATGTATACATCTATACATATATTCATCTATGTTATACACACCCATATAAACTCACATACCTATGTATCAAGAGAAATACAATTCTATTTGACCTTATAACAAATTTGTTGAGTAAGTTTTATCCTTTCTTTTCCCAGTGAAAATCAGGCAGTTTTCAAAGCCCTGTTAAGGATGGAAATTGGACTGTGTCTTTGCATGAAATGTTCTACATGTGGCACGTCACTATGTCTTTAGGAAGAAGTTACTAATAGCACTAGAACACCTTTCATAGGCTCTCCCAAGGTTGTGTGATACTGTGTCAGTTTTTCTTCCAATTGAAGCACATGTATTTAATGGCAACACAATGTATTTCAGAACAATGTAGTGGCTATTTTAAGGCTCAAAGCCTTTCAAAGGAGAACTATTTCACCTATCTGAATTAAGGAATCAAACCTGAATTCCTTATAGAATCTTAATTGGGTTCTTTACCAAACAACCTAACATTAAGTACTAAATTAACTAAACGAGGGACATTCGCCTGAGGTGGCTTTAATGGCTTGGGAGCCTATGTAAGCAAACCAAAACCTAAGCCTGTAAATGCCTCAAGGTGAAGAAAGCAAAAATCTAACAACAACCACTCACAAACATCCAGCTAGGGTTTTACAAATGAGGCGACTGCTTAATCTACAGCCAATCGAATAGTTTTCTTGCTCTGCTTCTACCTCTTCTCTATAAAAATCTCTCCCTAAAATCTCATCAGTGGAGCACTTCTAACCACTTTTGGTTTGGTGCTGCCCAGTTGGAATCAATTTTTGCTCAAATTCTTAAAAAATTTTAATATGCCTTAGTTTACCTTTTATCATAAGGAATTCTACACATTTCAAAAAAATAAATCTTGTGAACTTCTTGAGTCTTACACTTAAGATGTTATCATAGAGATAATCATTTTGCAAATAGGCATAATTCCTAGCTGAGTCCCCCAACAGGTTTATTGGAAAAAGATAAAGGATAAATTAAAGATAAAAAAGTGGGTATATGGAGTGGTAAATCATTAGGGCACATCATTTCATACCTGGAACCGTGGTGTCTGAAGACTGTCAGTCCCCCAGCTAGGAGTCACCATTCATGACTTTTCTAGATAACTATTTCAGGTATTAGGTGGTCTTGTGCTTCAAGCAAGGCTGGGCTCCTTGGAAGCATCAAGGCATAAGTCATGAGTCTTGTTTCCTCCTAGTAAAATACGGTAATCCTATCATCTTGCTAATATTTGTTTAGAAATGTATGTATGAGGTGATGAGGAGTAGTCTGTCTAGATGTTGGGAGAAGATTTTTCTTGCCAAAAAAAAAAAAGACCTAAGGAAAGGACATTCTCCTTTCAGACTTTGGACTATCGTTTTATGTAGCTGTTAGGCTGAGGACAAAGGCCAACAGCTGAAGGTGGCAGAGTAAAGTGATGTAAAGCACTTGTGTCCTTGATGATGAGGTTGATTTGGTGAGTAGACCAACTGGGGAGCTAACTCACTTCTGGTCTTCCTGTCTTGTGAGATAACAAATTGCCTTATCACACGTGCCATTTCAAATTGGATTTTCTCTTACTTGCTGCCTGAATGGCTTAACTGATATAAGTAGTTTCTGCAAAACTGGTTGTGTAAAAAATGTAACTTAAGGATGAAGATGCTGCTGATGAATGTTTTTCTACCAAAAGTTCAGTTAGTTTTCTTTTCTACTGGAAGCAAATTTAATGATATATGCAATCTATACTTGATATTTTAAATGTCAACCACCTTTGAGAAGGTGATAGAAACATGGAAAAATATTAAGTCTAAAGAATGAGTGAGTAGTAGGTGGGAATGAGATGAAGATAAGTGATGCTTAGCTGGGAGTCTTTGGCAGTTCTTTCAAAACATAAAGAGCAAATCTTATATCTTGAAATACATTGGGTAAATATTGCTGAAATGTCTAGGTTACCCAAATATATATTATGGGCAAGAAGAAGTTAGTCTTTTTGGTTGTGCACTACTGTATGGTTCACCAAAAGGCTGAATGAAACAAAATACCAAAACCATGTAAAAAAGACAATATCATTAGGACATCAATGTAGGACAGAGTCCAGAGAGCCCAGAAACTTTCAATGTGTCATTATAACAAGAAGTGCAGATATCAGGCTCAGGGACTATAGGTAGGAGAAGTCAGATCTTAGAATAGTCAGAAAATTCATCTTCCCAGAGCATATCCAGTTTATCTAAATTTGGGGAGCGTGCCTCATTCTGGAAATATGCTGAAAGAGCTGTGTCCAAGACTGTTATTTACAGTCTCACTACTGATCAGATGAGGTAGACCCTACAAAATAAATGTTCCTTTTTCTTAACTAGGTTAGTGCTTCAAAATGGGCTAGAATCTTAATGATACTCTGAAGGTTGTAGAGAGGGATTTGTACTTATTTTTGAAGAAAAAAAAGTTGTCTTTCATGCAAAGAATTGATGTTGATGTGATATTGACTATCATCTCTGCCTACTATTTATCTCCCCCCAAAATTATGACCCTTTCTCAAAATTCACAGACAAGAGATTAAGTAAGTTAGTAGCCAAGATGTTCGAAAATCTCTCAAGAGTTAGTCAGAAAAGTAGAATTTTTTTTCTGTGAGGTAACCCACATAAAGAATAGGGACATAAATTCATCTTCAAAAACTAGCTCTACACAGGTTAAAAAAAATCAGCTTCTTAATTCAGTATTTTAAGTTTACAGATCCATGCAATATTGAATATGTTAACGTAATAACATAAGAGATTCATTTTACATATAGCTATAGCTTATCTATGGCAAATTTTTCCCTTTTATATGAAAAAACACTTCTTCAGCAAATGGATTTTATAGTATTAATGCAAGTTGATTTGGCGTTTGGTAATTGAAATTGGTAAATCAAATATTATGCAATCTAGTTTTCCTAAATATATTTGATCAATTGTATGGCAATCTACTTGATAGGTTTTCAGTAAATCTTCACACACCTCCATAGCCAGTGAAGATGGTTTCCTATTTGGTTGTAGTACCAAGTGTTGGCAGAGTCCAGCTAGAATCCTAACCGTTCTCACATCTGCCACCTGAGTTAATTAGCCCATATTGTTGCATTGAATGCATTTATCTCCTGCTCAATAACTAAAATAGAAAGAACTTTTTCTTTGGCTATAATATTTATTTTGTATATATTTTTGTTATGGAAGAGATTTCAGAATTTATAAAAATATTTTTTAAATAATCATTTGATACCAATAGCAACTTTGGTGTCATCTCCCTTATATGTGTTTAATGCTTTATCTGTTCTCATTAAGTGGCATATGTAATAATTCTTGAAACTTTGACACATATTTGAGCAATTGGCAGCATACTCTACTGGAAACAGCTCTGGGCTAAAATTCAGATGATTTGTGCTCTAATTTACCAGCTGGGAACCTTGTATTAGTGACTTAACCTCCTTAGTCTTATTTTCTCCTCTGTTAAATGGGTATGCTTAATTAAGTGGTATATTTTAAGGATGAAAATGACAAATGAGGTAAGCATGTTGAAAACTTTGTGAAAAAGTATATGGTACATGGATATAGTTGTCCCTCAGTATCTGCGAGGGTTTGGTTCTGGGAACAACCCATCACTCCCCCACCCTGGCTTGCCTACCAAAATCTACGAATGCTCAAGTTCCTTATATAAAATGATACTTGCATATAACCTACATACATCCTCCTGTATATTTTAAATCATCTCTAGATTATTTACAATACCTAATACAATGTAAATGCTATGTAAATAGTTGCTTGTGCATGACAAATTCAAGTTTTGCTTCTTGGAACTTCCTGGAATTTATTTTCTGTATGTTTGATCTGCAGTTGAATCCATGCATGCAGAACCCGTGGCTATGGTGGGCCAATTTAACATGGCAGTTTGGACTCAACTGATAATTTTAATTATTTAGTTTTAACCTTTTAAATGATGTATTGATAAGGTAGATTTGGCTCAACAGGATAGGAAAAACAACTAAATAATGGTGGCAGAAAAAAATTATTTTTCTCTCTCAAAAACATTTCAGAGGTAGCAATAATCTAGGGCTAGCATGGTGGTCTCATGATGTCATCAGTGGGCCAGACCCCTGTCTCTCATCACCCTTATTTTTTGTGGTCTCTATCCTTAACACTGCACATGTGAGTTCTAGCCATTATATTTGTCTTTTCTGTGGAACAAAGAAGACGAAGGTGGAAAGGGTAAAAGTGCCCCCTTCCAAGCTGAGTCAACCTACTGCAGAGGGCATTCCTGGAAGAAACAATGACTTCCGCTTGGCAGCTCTCTCAAGGGAGTCTGAAGAATGTACTCTTTTAGCTGAGGTCATCAGTAGTTTTCTGCGTCAACAAAACAAAATATCTAACTTCTGCTTTTTTGTTACCAAATAGAAAAAAAAACGCTGTGAAAGACACACTGGTATCCCTTACTTCAAACTTACCCTGAACCTCCCATGTCTCCCTCCCCCACAACATCCCTTGTTTGGGATGGGGTAGCTAAGAAATGGAGCAATGTTCAGAAATGGAATCAGGGGTGGGCTGATGCTCAAAAATACTTCAGGCATATATCCTTGGAAATAAAGAAGCTGTCTTTACATTTTGTTATGGTCGCTTTGATAATTTGAAAATATTAAATGTTCATTTGTTCATTAATTTTTTAGCAAATATTTATTGAGCACCTTCTATGTAGTTAATATGGCAGAAGATGTTTCTACTGTCTTGGAATGGCAGAAAATAGACAAGTAAAAAAAATATAGGTTACTTCAGAATGTAAGTGCTAAGGAGATAATAAAATAGGTTAAACTAGGAGCAAGAATGGGGTGAATGGAGGAGCAAAGTTTAGAAGGGATGATGAAAGGAGGCTCCTGGAAGGAGGCAGAATTTGGGCTGAGGTCAAGAAGCAGTTTTGTAGGAAATTAAAGAATAGTATTCCTACTATTAACAAATGCTGTTTAGCATTCCTTATAACCCAGGGGATGCAATTGCATGTGACGTCTGGTCCTTTCTTCCTGTTTCTTTTCTATCCATAAGCTACCTTATAGAACCATAAAAGAATTTCCACTGGTGGGTCAAGCAGGGCAAAGAAATGATGGGAACCAGGTCCACATAGACATTTCCTCCTTTGGTCTATTAATTCCTGACCTACTAAACTGATTATCACTTCATATGATAATCTGATATGATCAAACCACATTAAAACATCATTGCTAACATCCCATCAGAAACTCCATAATACAATAGATCTATGCCGTAAGGGAGAATGTCAAGTATAATCTTCCTTGTTTTCACTTATGGTAAAACGATAACATTTTGATTTTAAAATCATCTTGTTCTAAATTATGTATGAATGTAGTTACGATTTTTTTCACCAGCAGCCATTTGCCTTTTCTAAAGCTGACCATTCTTTTTTCTGGTAGGAGGATTTAGATCCCATTTAAGTTTCGTTAACTATTTGTGACGATGTAAACAGTTCATCCAACAGTTATTCCTCAGTTGCTTTATGCCACAAGATGAGGCAAAAATAAAGAAAATATCAGGAAAAATTCCAAATTTCTGAGACCCACTTGCCCACCTCATCATGTCATATTTATGGTACCAGGGAGGCATATTGCCTAAACCCACCGAACTCACAGTAAGATTTCCATTTCCACCCAGCCTACCTTGATCTATTAATGGCTCCTTTTACAGTAAGAGTCTGGGTGCATTCACTTTAGATAATTATCTATGTTTGTGGAATCAATTTGGACCCTGCTGCTCTACAGTCTATGCCAAGAAGAAAGGAGTTTATGACTTGCCTTTAGGGCTCTTGATTCATCTACTTGAGTGAGCAGCCGGCCAACCAGCACTGTGTTTGAGGGGAAGCTTCTTGGCCTGGAGCACATGTGGTTTGGCAGGGCCTGGTGTGAACATGTAAGTGCCAGTAACCAGTGCTGGGTTCCAGGGCTGCATACTCACTGTGATCACAGCCCTGATCACTATCAAGTCTCTGGCAGGACCTGCTTCAAAGGAGCCTTCTGTGTGATTTGAGGTAAAGAAGCCAATAGAAGGCACATCTAGAAAAATTAGTTGGCATTGCTTTGTGTGATTCAGCCTGGGATTATTCCTATAAAGGAAGAGAGGGCAGAGGCAGATGGTCTCAGATATTACAACATCATGACTGTTGAAGGGTACTGGGAAGCTTCTGCTTCATATCACGTTTTAAATAAACAAGTGTGCACTTATTGCATTATTACTGCGTATGAAACAGCATGGGGCATTGTAAAGACATAAAAGACAAACATCCTGATCTTTGATGAGCTGCACTTTTATTGGGGAGACAAGATAAATATACATAAAGAGGGGGAAAAAACACATGAAATAGTTTATGATTAAGAGCTAAATAACTAATGTGGTTTGTACTGTAATTGCCGTGAGAGCTCAGACAAGGCTTTTGGTTTTCTGTTTTTTACAAGTTTATAGTGTAATCGCTGCATCTTGTGGATCACAGAGGAAGTACCATTGAGTGTTTCCATCGGTTAATTAAAGGCAATGTGGCGTATTCATTCAACAAGTGCTTGCTGATGAAGGAATGACTTGACATTCACTCAGAGGTGGAGTCCATAGTGGTAGAACCTGTAATACGATCTAGTGTTACATATAGCACATTAGATATGTCAGAGTTTCATTTTGCAAATTCAAATTCTTATAGGGCCAGATGGGGTGAAGTGGACTGAAGGTGAGGCCTTGCTTACTGGTGAGGATAGTGGAACATGGCCTCACTAGAGAGGCAGCCACTGAGAAGCTGTAGTCTGTTTCATCAAGGATGAAGGGAGGCTTAGGGTTGCCTAGTCTTCAGATTTTTTTCAAGAGGAGCCAGAAATGAGAATTCGGAGGTAAAATTCACTAACATTTAAAGCGCTCTGTTGGAGCTGGCTAGAAAAGGTGGCTGCACTTTGCGCCCCCATGCGGTGGGCCTGTGCCTGCTCTTGCCCTGAGCCATCATACATGGTGGTCCTGGCAGCAGTGCCTTTCCAGCTGGCACCAATGATGAGGTCACGTATTCTAGAAAGCACCTCACTGTAAAAATGCTAATCAATATCTGAAATGCCCAGTTGCTCCAGACTAGACATAAAATAAGAGACAGTATTTGCAGTCATTTTTGAAGCAAACATATCCAAATGGAAAACAGGAACAATTATCTTTCCAAACATCCTCCCTCATATTTCTTTAATTTGAGGGAAAAGCTGTAGCTGCCTTTTCTTGTCAGAAGTCTTAGCTGAGCATCTCTCTTTGGTCTGCACTGACTGTGGGACCAAGCCTTGCAATTTGCATTAAGCGTCTCGATGGCAGGAATGCAAGCAGGGCTTTCAGGGCTCTAGTGGGCTGTTGAGCAGAGGTAAACGCTGAGTGACGAAACTTTATCACATCTTTCCTCTGCCTCTGCTCTAAACTGAAGAACTCAGGAGACTAAAGAAATCCACTTCCCTTCCTGTTCTCTTTCCGTGATTCTTTTCATGCACCAAACCAGACAGAAATGGGATGCTCGGGAGTGCAGGCCACGAAAACCCTCTCCACTCCTTGTTTCCTCCCACTCCAGCAAGGACAGTTGGTCAAATCAGCGTCTGCATCTACACAGTGAAGATATTAAACACTGACTTCTATTGGCCGTCTATCCATTCTCATTATCCTTCTTATTTAGCGCTCAAAAGCAAATTATATGCACATATTTAGAAATTTATGTGTTGGGTAAATTAATATTATATTGTTCTCCGTAGAGCTTTAAGCTCAAGTATAGTTTCTGATGATCTTTATTTTACCCGAGTAATGTGTACGTTTTGAAATGGGATCTGAACTCTCATTGAAAGGGAACACTTTTGTAACTACCTTTTTTTTTTAATGGACCTCTAAACTGCATACCAAAATTATTTTAGACTCACCCTTTCTCCTTTTCCAGACTCCTGAAATATTCCATCATGTTGTTTATAAAGTATTTGCTTTTGTATCTTTCTTGTTTTACTTTCAATTATTCAAAATGTGCTATTTTCTTCTTTTTTTTTTTTTCTGTCATTCATAAAATGTGGTTTGCATAGACTTTATGCAGTACTGCATTTTCTTGAGTAAGACCACAGGCCTTTTATTAGACTTGGAAAGGATGGGGTAGAAGCACATTGTTAACCAGTCTTTACTGCTCTTGAGCAGCTTATCTAAGGTCAGCTTTAACTCACCACCAAAAAGGGTCATAAATGATTTATCAAATGAATCACTGTACCTGGTGATCCTCTTTAAGGCTCAGTTGTACTCAGTTCAGGATTCAGAAATGGGGTATGACTGTGGGATAAACCTAATTGAAATATATTGATCTAAGAGATCGGGAGTTACCTGGAGAAAAATTAATCATGTAAGGGGTTTGAAGTGTACATGTGTGGCCCCAATTCTGATTCCCAGTATTAGAGCAAGGGGAAATTTGGGGTACAGTTCAATAGGTGTCTATAGTTTGGGTGTATCTATGTAGTATATAACACTACTTTTCCTGTCCTTTCCTTTCTCTTTTTGTCCTGAGCATGTATGTCTGTGATCGCCATCAAAGGCCTCCTAATACATTGTTTATAAAGTGAGATTTAAAAACACATTAAAAGTGTCATCTGCCATTTGCAACTGAGAAATAATATACCAAGGATCAGTGACTGAATTACTTTAATCAAATAGATCTTATTAATTTAAAAAAGAAAACCCACCAATCTAATTGAAATAACATTAAATTGATACATTTAGTTTGGAGAAAATAGAATCTTTAATAATATTAAATTTCCCATTCAAAAACATGGTGTGCTTTCAGTTTATTCTCATCTTGTTTTATGTATTTTGGTAAAATTTTTTAAACATAAAGTGTTGTTATTGTTTTATTATGTTACATTTTAAATTATCCATTATATATATTCATTTTATATCCTGGAATCTTATTGAATGATTTTAATAATTCTTCTTAGATGGACACATCAGTAAATAAACAATAAGAAAGGCTATCATGAAATTTACCAGTACAATCAATAAGTTTGATACAGCCTACACACTTCAAACAGAGAATATACATTTTTCTTATGTCCACTGAACATGTATAAACCTAATCTTGTATTTGCCACATATACAGTAAAATTAGTCTCTCTTATTGAGCTTCATAAAAGAATGTAGCTAGTACAATAGGAGAAGAAAATGAAAAACCTGGCATAAATATTTATAAAGTTCTTTTTTATGACGATATAATTTTATAGCTAGATCATTCAGGAGACTTTAAAAAATTTTTTAGTTTATATTGGAGTATAGTTGATTTACAATGTTGTGTTAGTTTCAGGTGTACAGCAAAGTGATTCAGTTATATATATACATATATCCATTCTTTTTCAGATTCTTTTCTCATACAGGTTATTACAGAATATTGAATAGAGTTCCCTGTGCTATACAGTGGGTCCTTATTGATTATCTATTTTATGTATAGTAGTGTGTATATGTTAATCCCAAACTACTAATTTGTTCCCCCCCCCCGACCTTTCCCCTTTGGTAACCATAAATTTGTTTTTGAAGTCTGTCTGTCTATTTCTGTTTTGTAAATAAGTTCATTTGTATCAATTTTTTTTAGATTCCACATCTAAGTGATATCATAAGATATTTGTCTTTCTCTGTCTGACTTACTTCACTCAGCCAGATAATCTCTAGTTCCACGCATGTTGCTGCAAATGGCATTATTTCATTCTTTTTTATGGCTGTGTAATACTGCATTGTATATATGTACCACATCTTCTTTATCCGTTCCTCTGTCAATAGACATTTTGGTTGCTTCCATGTCCTGGCTATCATAAATAATGCTGAAATGAACAATGGGGTGCATGTATCTTTTCGAATTAGGGTTTTCTCCAGATATATGCCCAGGAGTGGGATTGCTGGATCATATGGTAGTTCTATTTTTAGTTTTTTAAGGACCCTACATACTGTTCTCCATAGTGGTTGTACCAATTTACATTCCTACCAACACTGTAGGAGTGTTCCTTTTTCTCCACACCCTCTCCAGCATTTATTCCTTGTAGACTTTTTCATGATGGCCATTCTGACTAGTGTGAAGTGATAACTCATTGTAGTTTTGATTTGCATTTTTCTAATTATTAGTGATGTTGAGCATCTTTTCATGTGCCTTTTGACCATCTGTATGTCTTTTTTGGAGAAATGTCTATTTAGATCTTCTGCCCATTTTTGATTGGTTTGTTTGTTTTTTTGATATTGAGCTGCCTGAGCTGTTTGTATATTTTGGAAATAAAATTCTTTTTTATGATGATATGATTGTATAAGTAGACCATTCAGGAGACTTTAGATTATATTCTTTATAATAATCAAAATCAGTGATTTGGGGCCTGCATTTCACCTTTTATGACAGTGTCTTTCTACCCATGCATGATCACTCCAAAGGATGCTTAATCATCCCAAAGAGCAGCCCTGCTTATTGTTACAGTGAGGAAAAATACAGGAAAATCATACTCAGACCAAAAGGAATCCCCCCCCTTTTTTTTTGATCAAGGTAGGCTATTAACAAAGGGCATCACTGTTAGGTACACACCATCTAATGTTCCCTGTTCAGCCTTTGTTGCATTGGTGGTTCTGCAACCCTGGTGTCAACTAAGCTCACCAGTACAAATGTCCACTGAAATCCAAGGACCCAGAAAGAAAAATGCACCTTATCCACAAGAAGGGCTATTTTGGTGACCACAACTGCCATCACTGTCTTTCAGCAGTTTCTAGAACTAAGCAAATAGGCAGAGAGGGACTCTTTCCACTGATGTTATCGTAAGTGACAGGCACTCTTTGTCAGTAAGACTCTTTTCAGATCAAATCCCCCCCTTATTGAAAATGAAATCTAAGTAAAAAGTTCATTTTGGCAGAGGGACTAAAATTATAGATTAATTCTGTATTTTTAAATCTATTTAATGATTTACATATAACCAATGGGTTTGTAGGAATAATGTCTATTAAAACTTCCACATCTCTTGTCAGTATTTTTCTAGCAGCATAGGTTTTTCATTCAGCCACTTTATGAGATCTTTTGCACATGATTCTTTATTCATTTGAAATGCTTTCTGAGAAGAATGATGGTTAAAATAAGATTAATTAAACAATTATATAGTGAGTCCATTTCTTGAGTTCAGACTTTGGATGAGGATATAATTCTCCCCAGCTGAATTTCCAGCTCACTCTCTAAATTATTAGAATGAGGGGAATTATGTTTTTATTTCTAGAACCACTATTAAGGGTAACTTATGTTAGCTAGATTTTGCTCTAAGAATGAATTCAATTTGCAGGAACTTCTTAAATTACATATGTATATATATTTCTTCATAGAAAATGCTAAGAAATCTGCCTGCTATATTTCTACATTGGCATCAGCTGAAAGCCCCCAAAACACCCTATAGGGATAAAACAACACCAGCTCTAAGGAACACCGTTGATCTCAACAAATAGTCAAAGAAATGAAGGGCTGGGGAGGAGATAAGAGGAGCAACTCCCACCCTACCCCAACTCCATCACCTCCACCAGTTGACATTAGAATATCCTGGGCTCCCAGATCTATGTTTTAACTCATGTACATTAGATGATTCAGAGTCTGGCAGGATTCATAGGAGATGTTTTGTTTAGCCGTGTTTTGTAGCTGAGATGCTTTAAAATGAGTTTTTTGAGAACACACAGCTGGACAATAAAGCTGGCACAGAGTTTCTGGGTTAGGGTTGAGGCAAACTGAGAAACATGCCATGAGACCTGTATCATGCTGACTAGGAGGGCACAGAATGCACCCCTGGTTAATTTTCACAATGTTACAGATAGTTATCATCATTGTTTTTAAATGCAATTTCTATACAGATTCACACAGAGTGGCTATATCAAGATTGTTCTAGATTGTTCAGTGTGTCCTCTTATGTTTTAAAAGAGAAGAAAAACAAATTTCATCAAGGAAATAGCTAAATTAATATAGAATATCTGATGATTTCTAAAAAGTTTAATAATATCATTTAGGAGGAATAGAATCTCTTGTACATCCATGAAGGAAAAAAATGAAATAAAACTCAAATTTTAAACAAACACGTGATGGACTTGTTTAATATCACCCAATGTTATGAAACCTAACTGCCTAAAAAGTAGATCAAATTGCTCTTTTAGATTTGTCATTTGGTGTTTTCTTTGTTTTTTATTAAAGCCCGTACCTTACTTTGTAATACACATACTGAAGAAAAGCAAAAAAATCAAATTTAGATCAACATTTATCTAAAATTTATTTAGATTCCAAATGTTCAGTCTGTATGAAGCTGGAAAAGACCGTATAGTTCGAAAAAGATATATCAAATATACTTATTTTAAATTTCAGGCTATGTGTAATAGACATTTTAAAACATTTTATTTTTTGAATTTTTATATTCATTCATGCATTCAACAAATATTTGCTAAGCACCTATAATGTGCTAGGTACTCTGCTGTTGGGGATACAAAACAATTCCTGCTCTCCTAGAGCCTTTATTCTAGTTAGGGAATGATAACAAAGGGTAAATTATCACTTGTTAGGTTGTGTTAACTGTCTTGGAGACAAAATTAAGCGCAGAGGGAACAGTAAGTGCCTCAGGGGTGGGTAGTATGACATGTGGTTTGCAGCTTTAAAGTGTTCAAAGACCTCACTGTATATAGTAAATAAGCTACAAGGTTATACTGTAAAGCACAGGGAATATAGCCAACATTTTATAACCTTAAATGGAATGTAATCTATAAAAATTTTGAATCTATGTTGTATACCTCAGACAAACAATATTGTAAATCAACTATACTTCAATTAAAATAAAAACCAAAACAAAGAGGATGTCACTGAAAAAGTCACATTTGAAAAACCTGAAGGAAGTGACAAAATACACAGAGAAATATTACTTAGATTTCACCTTCTTTTCAAAAAGAGTTAAATTGAAATAGTTTCTAAGTATTTAAAAACGGCAATATTAGAATAATTTATTCCATTAGTCGTTACATGAGAAAGATGTGTACAGTCCACTGTGGACCTATGATTATCTCAAAGGTGGCCTGGATGTCCTGCAACATCCTAACAATTTCCATTTTATTCAAGGCAATTATAAGATTCAGTGTGACTTTGTTTCATTCTTTTGAAAATTAGGGATATGGTCATTGAATGGGCCTAGCTTTAACCACTTAATGACTTTTATTTAATAAGCAAGAACATTCCATTCTCCATTCTCTGACCAGAATAATAACATCGTGAACCAAGCAAAGAACCCAATAGAACTGAGACCCGAGTTTTTGGCTAAGTGCTCACTGAGGCTCCTTGTGACTCTAGACAACTGGGTCTCAGTTTTCTTACCTGCTAGACACTCAGTTTGCATACCATGATCCTTCAAGTTTCTTGGAAGTTGTTAAGTGTTTATCATTTCCCAAATTCTCTGATTTCACCACACATTTCTGTGCCTCTTACTAAAATAAAGGGCCGCAGGATAATAACTGTTTTGTGGGAAATTTTGTGGATGACTCAATAGACCAGACTAGGAATCCTGAACACGCCTTTCTACCTGTGCCCATGTGAATCATTTTCTTGAATTTTCAGCTGTATTCACTTATTGCAGAATTTGTTAGTGCCCTTGCCAAAGTCCTTACCCCATTGCTCAATCCACATGCCAGGCTGCTTCATCTCCTGCTATTGTTGTCCAGAAGTTACAGCTGCCCTACATGGCTGGAAACAGTGTTTTGAAGTGCCCCATACCTGGGTTGTCCTGTTTTATCTCACCATGCCCAGATTCCAGGAATCCTAAGGTAATCCTTTCTCCCCGCACAGTAGCTCAGTGAAAATGTGTTGTGGTGTGTCTTACTGAAGAATTAATTCTATGATGACTGGCTCTGTTCTGGCACTGGGATGGCCTTATTTATTTGTTTGTTTGTTTACATTTATTGCAGGGAAATGATATTTATCAGAGCTCAAAAATCCAAAGTCCAATTTAATATTGTTTTATTCTCTTCTACTTCTACAAAGATATTTGAGTACTTCAACTGACATGAGTCTCCTCTCCCTTCTTTTCTGAGAGGAGAAGGGAGCTTTGTGGGGTAGCCGAAAGAGCACAGGTGTTTATATAACTTGGAAATGAACAAATTGGATTTCAAATCCAACTCTACATCTTACTTGGCTGGTTATTTGGAAAAGCACTTTGACTGCAGCTACTGAGTATTGACTTTAATGATTATATATATATATATATATATAGAATATAATCACTATTCACTACTACCCAATATGATTTCATTTTTAAAAAATACCAACTGTGGGGACTTCCGTGGTGAGGCAGTGGTTAAGAATCCACCTGCCAATGCAGGGGACACGGATTCGAGCCCTGATCCGGGAAGATACCACATGCCGCAGAGCAATTAAGCCCATGTGCCACAACTACTGAGCCTGAACACTACAACTACTGAAGCCTGCGAGATCTAGGGCCCACGTGCCACAGGCAGCCCAGGTGATTCTGAGGCTAGTAATCTATTGATCTCAGTAAGGCAAACTCTGTCATAGATTCTGCGCTACTTAGGAAAGAGCATGTGGTTTTTACAGCCAAATAGAACTCAGTTCAAATTCAAGATCTGTAATTTACTATCTTTGTGTGTGAGTTTGGGAAAGTATGTAACCTCTCTGAATCTCAGTTTCCAACTATAAAGCTGGATAATTCTTACCATATAGGTAAGATTAAATGAGGTATTTTACATAGAGCATTATTTATTTATATATGTGTTTTGACAGTAGGTCTTGTTGATTTTCTCTTTTAAATATTGCAGTGTGTACATGTCAATCCCAAACTCCCAATCTATCCCTGCCTCTCTCTCTTGCCCCCTGGTATCCATAAGTTCATTATCTAAGTCTGTGAGTCTATTTCTGTTTTGTAAATAGGTTCATTTGTATCATTGTTTTTAGATTCCACATAATAAGTGATATCATATGATATTTGTCTTTCTCTTTCTGACTTACTTCACTTAGTATAATAATCTCCAGGTCCATCCATGTTGCTGCAAATGGCATTATTTCATTCTTTTTTAATGGCTGAGTAATATTCTGTTGTATATATGCACCACACCTTTATCCATTCATCTGTCGATGGACATTTAAGTTGCTTCCATGTCGTGGCTATTGTGAACAGTGCTGCAATGAACATTGGAGTGCATGTATCCTTTTGAACCATGGTTTTCTCCAGATATATGTCCAGGAGTGGGATTGCTAGATCCTATGGTAGCTCTACTTTTAGTTTTTAAGGTACCTCCATACTGTTCTCCATAGCGGCTGCACCAATTTACATTCCCACCAGCAGTGTAGGAGGGTTCCCTTTTCTCCACACCTTCTCCAGCATTTATTGTTCTTAGATTTTTTGATGATGGCCATTCTGACCAGTGTGAGGTGATAACTCATTGTAGTTTTGTTTTGCATTTCTCCAATAATTAGCAGTGTTGAGCATCTTTTCATGTGGCTATTGGCCATCTGTATGTTGTCTTTGGAGAAATGTTTATTTAGGTCTTCTGCCCATTTTTTAATTGGGTTGTACTAATTCTAATGGGAAAAAATATTGTGCATGCATTGATATAATGTCCTAAGCTAGGTTTAATTCCTTAATTCTTCTGTGGTTACTCAGGGGGGGAAACTGCCAGTAGTGGGAGCATGGTATCTAAACGTGTCATTCACTTTTGAATCAGAGCAATGAGTTTCTTGAGTGTTATGCTAGACAAAGGCTGTTGAAGGAAACTTATAATTTTATACACTTGATTGCCCTAAATTTTACTATAAGAAAGAAACCTCATCTATTTCTGGCTCTGTAACTCCACTTAAGTCACAGTGTAATTTCCCATAAGGGTGAATTGAGATGATTGCTCAAGCACACAATACCTGTAAGTTAATCTGTTTTGAGGCTTCCTGGTATGTCTGCTGCTAATACATGTAGAAGCTGGAGGGCTTAATGAGCAAGTTGCTTTGGGGCCACTCCAGAGGTGTGAGTGTACTTCATTGTACTCTGAAGGTCATCAAGGAGGAGCCTGAGGAGAACCCAAGCCCCAGGTAAGACTCCCTGGGATATCACTGACTTGGAGTTACACTGACAACCCTCCGTGAAAACCTTTCCTGATGCCCAGAGACTGCTCTTCTTCACACCCTCCCAGTGCACTTGATTGTTGTACCTCCACAGCCTTAGGTGAATGTACTGGACTTGATTATTTGCACGTCTGTCTCCCATTGAGGACATAGATTTTGGTTCTCTCCTTTTTATATCTGTTGAGAGGACACTGTCAGACATTGAATAAATGAATAAGTGAATGATTCTCCTTAGCTATATACCCACTTCCTGGACTGGGTAGTTCTCTCCTGTGTTAAGATTCTCTATGGTATTGTACAAATGTTTTGCCTAAAAAAGGCTAAATTAGTTCCTTTTGTACATGTAGTACCTTTAGAGTTAGTGAGTTGAGTATTTTATACACTAGTGCTTCAGTATTGAGAAGAAAATAATTGCCCTTGTGATTTGTTAAACAGATGAAAAAGATTGTTTGTTTTCTACTTTGTACTAAAGTGCTTCAGAAATCATTTTAGCAAGTATGCATTTCTTTAAAAACAGATCTCAAATAACAAAAGGCCAAGAAAATATTTTATGATAATTTCAGATTCATTTATATAAGTTTAAAGTTAACCCATAACTATCATGAAAAATAACTCAAACTTTCAGAGCCTTCTACTAACCAATTATATCCAAAATATGTAGAAAAGAGCTATTGGAATGTTGAAAAGGTTTTTTTAATAAACTAACTGAAATGCTGAAACATTTTTATAAATGTTATCTTGGAATTTATCTATTTTTGTAAAAACGTTATAAAATGCTAAAAAACCCAATCTGAATTCAACTTGGAGCCAAATAATGATGTGCAAGGAGAAAATGCCATCTTTCTTGAGAACATTCTCGATAGTTCCAGATGAGCTGTGCTTAACCATAGTATACCTGGAATCAAGTCAGGTTGCACCTCCACCTAGACTAGTGGGATGTTCCAACCATAACTTACCTGCCTTGATGTCATATTTTCTCTGCATCAAAAAGGTTTAGTCAATTTAAATATGTTAACTCAACGCTAGGAATAACTAACAAGATCTTTGATGGCTCCCTTTAATTAAGAGAATATTGTCCCATAACCTCATTATACTATTTTTATTTAAATTAGATGAGAGAAGAACTAATTATACCTTTAGGCCTCTCACCTATACCTCCAGATGATAAATATGCCAATAACGTTAAAGAAAAAAAATGGCACAATGGAATCAGTTCTTTAGTTGTAAGGAAATTCATTAGTAAGCATTGAAAAATCATCCAAGGAAAGATCTAAGCAGGAACATGAGACTCCTAGAAGAGGTGTGCTGGTAAATCATGATCTCTCTGCAAGGGAATCTAGTCATTGTAAAAGGGCTGCATGTGCAGGCATGAATGTGAACTTAGAAATTTCCACTTAAGAAATGGTAAAGCAAAAGTCAACTTTGAGACCTTCAGATAAGAAAAATGCTCTTGAACTTCACCAGTGCCTCCAGTTCATTTTCCCTCAGGTTATAGTGAATTCACATGAGAGTTGGCATTTTATTTTCACTGTGGTATACTTGGCTAAAAAGAATGCTCACAGCAGGAATTGTTTCTGTTTCTCATTGAGGGTTGGGATATTTCCCAAGGATTTTCCAAAAGAAATATTCAACTGTGAATCATTGTGAATGTTAGTATTTAGAATCACTTGAATATGGATCTTTGGAAAATACTTTGAAGTTAACTTATTTTTAGAATGTAAAATATATGTAGGAAAATACACCAATCATATGTACAGCTTGATGATTTTTTTTTCCACAAAATGATGACTTCTGTGTGGACCCTGCACCCAGATGAGGAAACAAACCATTATTTGCACCCAGAAAACTCCTTTTTTCTTCCTTCTAACCATTAATCCCCAAGGATAACCACTATCCTGATTTTTTTAACTTGATATAAGTGGCATCATACAGCAAAGATTATTATGTGCTGTATTATTATGATTAGGATTATTATGTCTTATTCTTTCACTTCACATATGCATGTGAGATGCATACATGTGGTTGCTATAGTTAATGTTCTTTCTCTCATCACTGTGTAGTTATCTATTGTATCAATGTACCATAATTTATTCATCTATTCTACTGTTATAGACATTTGATATCCCTATTTGAAAGCTATTGCAAATAGTGCAGCATGAACATTGTCATTGTCTTTTGGTAGACACATGAGTGCCTTTCTCTTGGGTACAAGTCTAAGAACAGAATTGAGGGATTATTGGATACATGGCTTTAGTAGCTTGAGTAATTTCTGCTAAGCAATAAGAGTACCACTTGAGGGCCTCCCTGGTGGCGCAGTGGTTGAGAGTCCGCCTGCCGATGCAGGGGATACGGGTTCGTGCCCCGGTCTGGGAGGATCCCATATGCCGCGGAGCGGCTGGGCCCGTGAGCCATGGCCGCTGAGCCTGCGCATCCGGAGCCTGTGCTCCGCAACGGGAGAGGCCACAACAGTGAGAGGCCCGCGTACGGAAAAAAAAAAAAAAAAAAAAGAGTACCACTTGATTCATATCTTCTGCAACATTTGGTGTCTTTTAAAATGTGTTATATTGGTGAGTGTGCAGTGTGTCTCTTTTCAGTTTTAACTTGTGTTTACCTGGTGACTCTTAAAGCCCCTTTTTATGTATTTAGGAGACATTTGAATAGTTTCTTTTGCGAGTTGATTTTCAAGTCTTTTGCCTATCGTTCTATTGTGTTGTTTATATTTTTCTTACTGATTTGTAGGAGTTATACACATTCTTTGACAATACACTTATAAAAATGTATTTTTATGCTTACTGTATAGATTACCCTTTAGTTTTGTAATGGTGTATTTTTCTTTTGAGGAACAGCAATTCAATTGTTTTAGCATAGTTTATCTTTTCTTCCCCTCTTCTTTAGCCTTTTTAGAATCCTATTTAAGATATACTTGCCTACCTCAGGTCATGAAAATATTCTCCTGTTCCTTTATGAAAGCTTTAGTGTTTTGCATTTCACATTTAAATATACAATCCATCTGAGATTGGTTGTTGTGTATGGTGTGAGACAAGGATCAAATTTTATTTATTTTTTTATATGGATATCTAATTGATCCAGCACCCATATGGAAAAGTCCCTCTTTTCTGGAAAAGACTATCTTTTCCCCCCGTACTGCAGTGTCATTGTGTCATAAATCAGATGACTGGATTTTCAGTTCTGCTTCACAGATCTATTTGCTCCTTGTTCCAAAGTCACACTGCCTTAATTACTATAGATTTTTAATGTCTAGCAATCTGTTAGTGTAATTTCTCCAGCTTTGTTGTTCTTCCAGTTTGTCTTGGCTATGCTCGACCTTTTTCATTTTCACATAAATTTTAGAATCAAGCTTTCAATTTATACCAAGAAAGCACTGAAACTTTTATTGTATTTATGGATCAATTGGATAGAGACAGAATTTACATTTTTACAATATTGAGTTTTACAATTTATGACCATGGTATATTCCTATATCTTTTTACATCCACTTTGATTTCTGTCAGTAATGCTTTGTACTTGCATATTTTTTGTCAGATTTACTTTCATCAAAGTTATTTTTCAGGTATTATTATAAGTGGTTTTGTTTTAAATTTTTTATTTTCTATCTTTATTTTGGAGGATAAAATGCAATTGATTTTGTACACTGATCTTGTATCTAGAGATTTTGCCCAATTTACTTTTTAATTCAAATTGTTTGAGTGTAGATTGTTTTTCTTTTGTTTTGTTTTTGCTATTTTTTTGTGTATAATATCAAGTCATCTGAAAATAATGAATTATTTTGCCTTTATTTTTAATGCCTTGCCCTGACAACTCCTTTTAGTACTGTACTGAATAAAAGTGGCAGTAGCAGATAAGTAATAAGAATAGTCTTATTACTGGTCTCAGGGGAAATTTTTCAATATTTCATTATCAAGTACAAAATTTTAATAAGAATTTTTGAACATTCTATGCCGTTTAGAAAGTTCCATTCTATATCCAGTTTAAGAATTTGTATTGTAAATTGATACTGAATTACCTGAAATGTTTTCTTTGCATGTATTAAGAGGATCATGGAATTCTTCTTTTTTCTTCTGCTAACGTGTATCAACACTAATTTATTTTTCAATGTTAAAACAATCCTGCATTACTAGAATAAATCCAGTTGTTAATGATGTATTATCTTTATATCAAATATTCTTTTATATAGCAATTTACTCATGAGAGACACTAGGTCAAGTATTTTTACCCACCTTTTAAAATAGGTTGAGGGTTTTTTTGCCATCCTAGCTCTTTTGTTGTTTTTGACATTTTAACTCTTTTAAGAAATAAAATTTTAAACTATCCAATTTTTATAGCAGATATATTCACGTAGGTGATACCTTAGAATGATTATTCCAAGCATGAATGTCTGGTGCTGTGTAGATAAAACAGACTCTTGTGTTGTTACACTTTGGGTAAAATGGGTTTTCCCAACTTCTCCAGACATCACAGTTCACACACATTTTTTTCTTAACATTCAAGCAGTAATAGTCCGAGTCACTCTCTCACTGTCTACAAAATGCAGTCTTTAGTGAGATTTTGCTCCAAGAATACATTTTAGTTGGAAGATTTTACCTTAGCTAGTTTCTGCTCATTTTCTTTTCTTTTCTTTTTTCTGCTCACTTTCTTGAGGTGTCATTGCAGAATAAAGTCTGTTCTTTACCTTTGCATAACCCAAAGTCCCATTTTAAGTGTTTTTCTTTAATTAGATGTGTAATTTGTCTTCAAAGGGGAATCCAAACTTTTACTTCTGTAGAAAATTTTAAAAACTGAAGTCTAGTGAATTCTATTATTATACTTGTCTTTTCCATTTAATCGTGATTTCTGTCATTTACATATATATTTTTTACTTATGTGTTTTCTGTATATTTATATTACTTTAAATATCTTTTACATTAAAATATTTTATTTACATTTAAAAATAGGACACAATTGACAGAAACTTAAGTATAATTGGGAAAAGTTCATGAGTCATTTAATATGAAAGTTGCTGTGTGTAATGGTATTGCAACAAAATGATGGAGAGAAAATAACCATAATCTAGAAACTTCTGTAAAAGTCTGGTAATTATATTTCATGGATGTAAATATCTTTCTACTCTGTTTGTTTGTTTTTTCTCTCTTTCTCTTATTTTGTTGTAATCTAGTTTTGGATTGTATGATTGCAAGAAACATAAATTCACTCCAGGAAGTGGAGAAAAGCACAAGCTATGGTAAGGATTAAATAGGCAAATGCAGTCATCCAAAAAGGAGAAATAAAGTGCCAGCAGGCCACAGTAGAACTGGAACTAGAAATCCAAAAGTGAGTTTACTGTTTCCAACTTGAAAAGGCTTATCTCTGTTTGTACAATCTAATTTCTGTTTGACTTCACTTTAGTTTTTCACATGGTCTAGCATGGCTACCCCTCCCTCCCATATTTGCATGGTTTCAGGATTCACGTGCCCTTTGTTATTTCAGATACTAAGGGGAAAAGATTCTTATCCTTCCACATTATGCTTCCACATGAGGATCTTCATTTAAAAGGACTCTAACTTCTTTTCCTACTCTTTATTGACTCCATGTCTTGAAAGGAGGAGGATTATTTTGCTTTGTTTGTTTGAGAGGAGTTGTTGAGCTTGCTCTGCAAAGCAGCTGCTTCACTACTCTCTTTGGATCTCCCTGCCTGTGGAAAGTGCACTTTTTTATCTGCTCTCATTTCACATGCATCTGCTACTTAAATAGGAAGCCAATAGTGATCTACCTGTGCCAGTTAGGGCCTGGATAAATAACTGTTTTTGTCCACTTGGACTGCCATAACAAAATACCATAAACTAAGTGGCTTATGAACAACAGAAACTTATTTCTCACAGTTCTGGAGTCCAGGAAGTCCAAGATCAAGATGCCTGCAGGTTTGGTGTCTGGTTAGAACCCACTTCCTGGTTCATAGACAGCTGTGTGTTCACATGACAGAAGGGGGCCAGGTAGCTCTCTGGAATCTCTTTTATAAGAAGACTAATCCCATTAATGAAGTCTCAATCTCATGACCTAATCAACTTCCAAAGGCCTCATCTCCTAATGCATCACATTAGGGGTTAGGATTTCATCATATGAATTTTGGAGCAATACAGACATTCAGACCATAGCAATAATTATGTCCAATTTAGGAGTAAATTTTTAGCAAGCCCATTTGGCTTGAGATCTAAAATCATAATCCCCAATTAGCTTTTCCTAGTAGTAAAGGTGATATTTTGAGTTCCATTTTTCTGACTTTTACTTCTATTTCTCAATCGCTTTCAAAAGAACAAAGAGACCTATTACAAAACCCACATAGAAAGAAAATATGATCCCTATTTCAAATGATATAAAAACAATTCAAGTGTTAAGACTGAAATGAGAAAAATAATATTTTAAGTATACAGATGAAAATATAAAACATTTCTATGAACTTGAATATAGAAGGATTTTGTAAGCAAATAAACAAAAAAGTACAAATATAAAAACTAGCTTCATACATGACAGTATTAAAATAAAAAGACCTGGGTCTCAAAATCAAATAAAGTACAAAAAAAAAAAAAAAACCCTCAGACTGAAATAGAAAATTGTAGCCTATAGATCTAACACAAATTCCTATAAATCAGAAAGAAAAAACAACCCATTAGAAAAATGGGCAATGCATAAAAATTATCATGGGTAGTCAGGAAAATGTAAACTATTTCCACAACTAGTTCCATGATGAAATACTAGTTCTACAATGAGATACTAAAAATATCAAGTGTAATAACATAAAGTATTGGGAAAAATGAAGAGTAGTTAGAATATTTATACTCTGATGGCAGGGGTATAAATTTGTGCAATCACTTTAGATGGCAATTTGGCAATATTGACTAAAACTATAGATATATACAACAAATGACCCAGCAATTTCATTGCTATACACCCTCGCCCAGATATGTACAAAGAAACATGTATAACGTTGTTCATAATGACATCATTTATAGTGGTTAAACTGGAAACAAATCTATGGTAGTAGGAGAAAGGATAAAAAAAAGTGCATTATATCAACACAATAGAATGCTACATATCAGTGAAAGCGAATGAATTTGAGCTTCATATATCACAAGGCATCAATTTCACAAATGTGATCTTAATTGAAGAAAGCAAGGTGCAGAAGTATACTTATATGTAGCATGTGTAAGGAAAATATGGGGGAAAAAAAGGAAGGAATGATAATACACCAGATTCAGGTAGTAGTCTTATCTGAGGAGAGGGAAAATAATGGAAACTGTTGAAATGTTTTATTTCTTAAGGTGAGTGGAGCATGCATAGATAATCATCATATTGCACGCTATACATTTTTTTAATGTCTAAGATATTTTATAATTTTCTGAAGGAAAGGTTGCCTTATCCTGAAATCATAGGTGGTAAGGCTTGTGGAATATGGATTTTACCACAATACATGCAACCATCATCCTGGGGTTACTAACACTTGTTGGCTCCTTATTGCCTACTGGATAGAAGTTAAATACCCTGGCATGACATAGACGGTCTTTTACACTTAAGATCTTACTTTCTTTTCCACACTGATTTTCTCCTATTCTCTTCTTTCTCCTTATAACATATGCACTGAGTAACCAATGAATCATTTTTAATTCCTTGAGTGTACCACTTTTTAATGCTTTCCTCTGAAATACTTTATTCCTCCTTAACTTCTGATCATCTTTCAAAACAGTTAAAATATTGCCCTTGTAAAAATATCTCCAATTTTCACAGTGTTACATACTTCCAAGTGTTGTAATAGGTTTCTTTTCTCCATTAAAGACAGTTCGTGGAAGGTACAACCATGTCATTTATTTTTGTTGGTCAGTGTCTGGCATAGCAGGTGCATGATATTAGAAGAATAAATTATTAGAAGAGATGCTGAAATGTCACAATTTGAAGCATCAGTTGCTAAATTGGTGACACAAACAGTAAGTAGCATGCAACTTCAGAGAATGTCACTGTGGGTTAGAGTGGTCTGGAAAGATTCCATGAAAGCTTAAGCTAGGTCTAAGAGGATGGGTAAGATTTGCAGTCATTGAGAGAGGTAAGCTTCCCAAACTGAAGCAGTAATGAGAGCAGAAGTTTGGACAAGGGCAAGCCTTTCTTCACTCTGCACATCTCAAAGCATATGCTGCCTCTTTAGGAAGCTAATATCTTTATTCTCTGTGTTCCATAGAAACTGCTCACGTTTCCTCACTGCTTATGGTAAAAGCAGAGACTGTTATGGCTTCAGCTCATAGAGAAGGAAAGAGAGAAGGAGATAATGCAGGAGATGGATGTGTGGCTCAGTTACAATGTAGTTCCCGCCTGATCCCACAGGGAGCTCTGGAGTATGAGTAGCACCGAGAGTTGATCCCACCTCTAGGCAAGCAGTGCATCCTTTTATGTACCCGGGTCAGTCAGTTATTGACAACAGGCTGATTTTGAGAGGGCCCCATCCCTTGAGCAGAAGAACTTCCATTTGGCTGGAGGCAGTTATCTTAGAGAGGGGCCAGCTGTGACTATGAGCTACTAAGACACCCAGCAGCTGGTGGATGGGTGTTCTTGCTTGCTAAGGTGGATCTGATCAAGGGACTACTAAGAAGTCTGCTTAGTTACCCCATGATAAGTATCTACTTTCCCACTCTTCTGCTTTGGCCTCATTTTGTATCATGCTGTTGTATCACTGCCACCATCTGCTGGGCCACCGATACTGCTTTTGCTGGCACTGTCACTTTAAAATTGATCCTGATCTTTTGGTCACTGCTGTGTTTCCTGGTCGTTGGCACTCTAGCCACTTCTTCTGGGTACCACCACTGATTGCCATGGGATGTCAACTCCTGCTGCTGATTCTGTCAAGTTCAAGTTCTATTCAAGGTCAAACCTTGGAAGAGATCCCCTTGCAATCTGTTACAGTGTATTTGTTAATTAGGTACCCAAAGCAGAGAAGATTATACCCTAATGTTTTCAAGAGTTAACAGTAGAGCAGCTCTTTTGCTTACTCTAATAGTCAACCAAGCATTACCCAGACTTCCTTATTCTCTAATGACTAATATTCTGTTATTGAAACACTATAATCTTCCCAACTTTCTGCTCCCTTAGGATGAGACCTCTCCTCACTGGTCTCTCAATCCCTCTTGCAAGTGGACATTTGGTAGGTCAGTGCCACTAAAGCTCCGGCATACCCAGACATATCCAAATTACAGTGGTGACAGAATCATGTCCTCAGCTTCATATGCAAAACTCAGATTAAGACTAAATTATTTGGAGAGTTGAAATTGGAGTTAATTCACTATGCAGCGATTATTATGGGGAAAAACACTGTGTTAGGTTCTGTTCTGACCCCCATGATAGGAACTTCTAGTATTTTCAACAATGTGTGGACCTCCTATCCTTCTAGGCAAATGGAAAGCCGATGAGCTGTGAAGGGAATGACTTTTGGGATGAGGCATTCGATTACCAGTGTCGTTTCTGGGCTGAAGAATTTAATTATACTTGTGAGTTCCTCTTGTGCTTCCACGGCCTGCTGCAGCAAGTATGGAGGAGGCTTTGGGTGCAGATAGTGAAGCAGTGGTTGAAGCAGTCTCCATCATCATACTCAGAGTGAGCATTGCATAAATGAGAAACATGAGAAATAGTTTTTCTTGAGTTAAGCCACTGAGATTTGAGTATTGTTTGTCAGTACAGTATAAACTTAGCCTGTCCTCACTAGTAAGAACAACCACTTTTATTCCCTTCTCATTCCCCATTTAGCTGAAAAATATGGTCTCCATAATGAAGGAGATTTTGGTGAAGACTACAAGTTAGAAAACTTCACACTCGTAAATTTTTCTTTCAATTCCATTACTCCTTTTCCTCCCCTCTTCTGTCACCTGGTATGTTATTAAGAAATCCTTGTGTTTGAGTAGAATGGTTTTATAAAAAAAATGCTGAACATAAGTAGATTCCAGGTGGTTAATCTATCACAGTTATTAAGATAAGCCAAATATCTGAGTTACAAAATGAGTGGTCTGTATAATTTAAGAAGTTAGTAATCAGGTCAATTGCATAGCTCTAGAAAGCCAAACCTTTCAAACTCTGCATATCCTTTTATTATTTTTTTTTTTTGGATGAAGGTGGTCAGATGTATGTCTTTAATCAATGTGTTCATTTTGGGAAGTCTGATAACTAATACTAATACTATATAAATAGATTATAAATTATGTTTCCTCAATGGAATCCCTCAAAATAAATAAATCTCAAAAATACCTTTATTTACACTCTGTACTTGGTGAATTGAATTTAAAAAAAAAGAATCTGGCACATTCACATCACAATGTAAACTTTGTTTTTGAAATATTATTACAGCCAAGATATTAAATATTTTAATAAAAACCACTCTGAATGTATGATATGCGTGATGTGGCAAATCATATTTATCTCAATACATCTATTATGTAGAAAATAATTAACCGATAGTAAAATTTACTTCTTGCAAATCCAATGACTAAAATCGGCAACTGTTTTATGTGTGTGGCCGATGTCTCCACTGCTTTACTTTTTAACATTTTAGAAAACAAAGCTGGAGGCCTGCTTTTCAGAATCCCTAATTCCTTTGTTATTTTAAAGAAGGGTTCTCATGAGGGCACGCTCTGCTTTTAGAATCAGCAACAGCAGTTCATGGCCTGTATCACATAAGCGTTATTTACTTGTGAAAGTTATCTGTAGTAAAAACAGCTACTATAAGTAAATTAAAAGATATTTCATTGTGATGGTAAACAAGTCTATTTGTTTAACACTAGTATTTAAACCATCTGTTAAATGCTCTTTTATCTTAAAAAAACTTAGAAAATGAAACATTTATTTTCATGACCATTAGTTATAGGATTTTAATGATTAATATTTTTCAAAAAAATCATAACAGCAATAGCTATATATTTACTGAACATGAATTATATGTAAAGCACTGTGTTCTACATGGACGATTTCATTTCATCCTCAAAACAATCCTTTAAATTAGATACTATTATTATTTCCATTTTACAAAGCAGAAAGCACAAATGGGCTAAGTAACTTAATCAAGGTCATAAATGTAGTCACTTAAAATACATGAATTGAACAAATATTTGTCTGGCCCTAGGGTTTCAGAAATGAGTAAAACATAGGCCCAGCCTCTGATGAAATTTGTGGGAGAGGTAGACACGTAAATACCTATTCACTATGATATGAAAAGAACTATATACTTGAATCAGGAAACGTGATTTGACACAGAGAAAATAACATGTGAGCTGAGAGTTAGATTTTATCAGAAGAAAGGGGAAGGTCATTCCAGACACCGTAACCTTCACATCCAGAGATAGAGAGGCGTGAAAGGGCATGGGGGATGCTGATGAGTATGCACAGCTGGAACGGAATGTGTGGGAGAAGAATGAGAAACCCTTGTTACCCAGCTGACAGCTAAGATAATGCAATTAATCTTTGATTTAAACTTTTACCATTTCCTTCCTTTTCTTCATTGCCTGTCTTCTTTATTCATTATATGCTCACTATTTCCACAAAATCTTTAGAGTGCTTATATTTTTTTAAAAACCATAAAGTAGAATGATTGAGGTGAAAATATATGAGCAGTTGCTGTATAATAAACTCAGGGACTTGACAAGAAGAAACAGAAAAGAGACATGGTTCCATTATTTAGGCCAAAAGTGCTTTCTAAAATTAAATAGCAAATAAAGCCCCACACATCCTAGATGATCTAGGAAAAAAAAGAAAAAAGTTATTGAGTTACACACATAATTTAAAATTCTAAGTTCTGAGTATTAAACCCACTCACAAGGTTGGAAAATCCCTAAGGTTATCTAGGACATTTGAATATACCACAACCCATGGGGAAACCCCTAAAGAAAAGTAAATTTATTTTAGAAGAACCAGGGTTTTCTGAGCTGATGTTTAAAGATGCTAATGTAATTTTAAGGTTGAAAGTCTAACAGTTTATTTCAAAAGGCAGTGTGCTGTTATATAAATAGACATAGAATAGAATACAAAATAAAATTCTAAGGTTGTCCAGAACACATATGGCTACCCAGGAAGTCATGCATACATTTATTGCTCATCAGAAAAGTAGAAAACATAAGGCATGAGATATGTTCTCACCCAAAGAATAGCAAAATAAGGATGGAACAAACACTAATTTTGTCTAGCTTTTTCTAACAAGAGAAGAACCTACTGTAGAAGTAAAGAGGCCGAAGCATGAAAGATAATCATGTATAACACAAGAGGTAAAAGCCTGCAGGAAGAGTGCAAGTAAATGCTTGTCTCACTTGTTTATCATTTAAGAACAAAACCATTTAGGGAAATACGTTTGACATAATAGCATGTGATGGCAAAGGCTGATAAAATTACCATTTTATGCATGGAAATAATAATAATAAAAGTGTGAGTCAGAGAAAAAGTTATGAATACATGTACATATATGACACATAGAATTTATACAGAGGCCCTAATGCCTAATAATTCAGGGAACACAATGGAGATGGAAAAAAGAAAAAGAGAGTGAAGGGGAAGTCAGGAAAGATGTAGCAGATGTGACTTTTTCCAAAATGGCTTCAGCAGTGTTTCTCATCCTATATGTTCTTTGATGCTCCTCCCATCAAGAGATGGGGGTCTATGGTCCTACTTTAATTGGGGTGGGCCAGTGACTATGGTGAAAGAAATGCCATGTGACTTCCGAGACTAGGCCATAGAAGATGATACAGTCTCCACCTGGTTCTCTTGGGACACTCTGCGATGGGACTCTGAGCTCTGCAGAAGATGTTTGAGGCTGCCACATTGTGAGGAAGCCCAGGCCTCATGAAGATGCCACATGCAGATTATCTAACAGCTCCAGCCAAGGATCCTGCCAACCACCAGTATCAACCATTAGACATGCGAATAAAAGATGCTTCCAGACGATTCCCACTCCCAGCCTTCAAGTCCTTCCAGCCAAGGTCTCAGGCATCATGGAGCAGAGACAGCTGTTCCCACTGCTCCCTTTCTAAATCACTGATCCACAAAATCCATGATTGTAATAAAATGCATATTTTTAGCCCCTGAGTTTTGGAATAAATTTATTATGCATCAATAATGACAAAAATGAGAGAATATAAAATAACTTTTATTGTTAAAAGTATTGAGATTGAACATTCTTGTACTCAGGTCCTTGTTGACCTACACCTAGAAGTGATATTGCTAGATCATGGAATCTCAACATCTTAAATTTATTTAATTGTTGCCACACTCCCATCAGCAATGCATAAGAGTTACCATCAACACTTGGATTTATCATAACAGTAAAATTGATCTCTCTGACAAATATGAGAAAACATCTCAATATTACTATAATTTGTACAGCAATGTTTAGTGCAGCATGTTTTAATACAGCAAAATCTAAATGTCCTTAGGGGAACAAATAGATAATTTGCTCATTATTCATACAAGGAAATACTATATAGCAATTACGATCAGTGAGCTAGAACTATACATATTAATATGATTAATCCCAGAAACATAGCATTGGGAAAAAAGCAAATTGCAAGAGAATATATAGTATGATAATATCTCTATGCATTTAAAAATCCAAACAACATCTCTATGGTTTAATCATTCATAAAATCGATGGAGTGTCTGCCAGGTTGGCAGGCTTTGTTCTAGACACTGGGGATACAACGCTGAAAGGAAAACATAAAGGTAAACATATAGATCTTGGCCTCCCAGAGTTTGCATGGTTGGTAGACACCATGCGTATGAGTGTATAGTGAAAGAACGAAAATGTGCACAGCAGTGATACCAGCTTCCAATAGTGGTTCCTTCTGAGGAGAGACAA
This sequence comes from Mesoplodon mirus, assembly GCF_964341445.2. NCBI lineage: Eukaryota > Metazoa > Chordata > Mammalia > Artiodactyla > Ziphiidae > Mesoplodon > Mesoplodon mirus. The sequence continues at coordinate 45,664,009 of NC_138985.1, read as the reverse complement.
ATGCAGAAGGGGTAGGTAAAGGGTATGAAGTTAGAGTATAACTTTATGCTTCATTTCTTTAAAAAATGTGAAACAAATATGGTAAAATGTTAACATCTGTAAAACTTTGGTAGCCATTATGTAATACCTTCTGTGCTTTTCAGTTTGAGAAGATTCATAATTTACAATAAAAAAATAAATCTATTGATAGACTACAACTCAGTGGCTGCTCTTCACCTATAGGGGGAATATCTGTCTTACTGATAAGTGGCATATGTGAATAAAAATTTAATGTTTAAAATTTATCAGTATAGCCAGGTCTTAAACTAAAAGAAAGCAGTGCAATATATTGGAAAGAGTTTAAATAGGCTTTGGACCCACGTAAACCTGAATTAAAATTTTATTTTCTCCACTTCCTATTATCAGTAGCTGAGGTACTTGGCCTTCTGGAAGCCCAGTTTCCTAATCTGAAGTTAGTCGTAATAAAATAAACTGTAAACAATCTGTTGTTTGAATCAGAGATAAAATAGAAAAAAAACCTAACATTTTTGAATGCTGGTACATGTCAGGCACTGTTCTAAGTGCTTTACATGAATTATCTGTGTGATTCCCAAACTGTGTACCGAGGGAACACCGCAGTACACCCACAGCAGCTTGGAGGAATATTTCTAATGCTTAAGGGAAATATTATGTTACTCAGTATCTTTGGACAATGCTAGAACTTCTAGCTCAAGCTATTTCATATTTTAAGCCTTAGATCACATAATATTCTTCGCGATTATGTTTTATCTTTGCTATACTATTTTTCTTTTAAATTATGTGTGCCTATATTTTCTCGTGGCTGCTATTGTAAGTTGCTAGGACATAAATACTTATTAAGTAGTCACTTAAACGGTATTATGAGGTATTTTGTGTCGGCTGGGGACTCAGTGAAAAGAATTACTGACACTTAGAGCTCTATGAACAAAGAAGTTTTGGCTTCTTTGAAATAGCTCATTTAATCTTCATATCAACCAAAGGAGGTAAGTCCTAATCTTATCTCCATTTTACAGAAACTAAGACACAAAGAATTTTACTGTCTAGCTCAGACAGCTGCAGGATTTGAACCTAGTCAGACTGACTTCAAATCTCATACCTATAACTAGTACATGCTACTGTTTCTATGTATATAACGATGTAAATACAGCGTGATAGTATCAAATATCCTACACCAAAGGGGAAAGTCCTGAGGATAAATACAATTTCAATCAGAATCTTAGAAGTATATAGTTTCCAGCTGGAGCTTGAAGGGACTTTATACATTTATACATTTTTGTACAGATGAGGCTCCAAGACAAGCACACCTAGTCACTGGCAGAGTCAGTAGAACTTCTCTTCTACCCATTTCTGATATAACTTTGTGAAACTGAAGAAATTCTGTTCTGAAGTGGCCAATAAAAATAGAATATACTTACAGTGCCACAGGAAGACAATAGAAAAAGACACACCCACATTTGGAGAGCAGTGGCATGGCAGGCATATCTGTAGTTGGTAAGAACCAATAGATTAAAAACCAGGTGTTTTTCCACTGACCTCAGGGGATTTACAATGCTTATTTCAAGCACTTACTAGAGCAACTGCTCCCATTGGACAGTCAAGTAATTCTCACTAAAATGCTCTCATTTGAGCTCCATGCTTCCATAATCTGTGAAAAACTTCCTTCCGTTTTGCTCCCCAGCAGATGATGTAATGCTCACTTCTTTTCTTGTTGACTGTCTTCCTCACCAGCTGGGAGCTCCTCCAAGGGCAGGGACCATGGCTTTTGCCTCACTCAGTATTTCCAGTGTCAGTCAAGCATAATGCCTAACGTATAGTAGTTGCTCAAGAGGTGTTTGCTAAGTGAGTTTATAATGAATGCATTTTGGCAGAAAGCTATATATGAGCTATGGTGTCATTTATTTAATCAGCTCAAATGCAAACTTGTCTCCAATAGGAAACGCCTGATTTGGACTTCACCTAAGTAAGAAATAAATGTCTATTATGTTAAGCTGCTGAAATTATGGGGTTTATCTGTTACACAGGCTTCTGTTACTCTAATACATCTGTTCACTGGCCTATAATCACCTGCTGTTTTCCCCAAACCAAAACTTTATCAAGAGTCAGGCCTCTCTTTATACGTTCAAGCTCACTTGGAACCATCATGCAGATCCCCTCTGCTTTGGCCAGATGATGAGATATACACACATCTTCTTGATGCTTTGAGAATTCACCATCACCATTCCCACCTCTTTGCTTTTATTCCTAATATTCATGTTGTTTGGAATGTTCATTCTCTTACTTCTTACCTATCTACTTTCCTCATTATCTAGCTTAGGCTAATCACTGTGCTATACCTTTTGTGATACTTGTAGACCCATTGGCTGTCTTCCTCTGACACTTAAGAGCATGACAATGCTGGGCTGCACCATTTGGCTCATCACTATGCTGTCTTGCTTTATTCTTATTTGTTTCTTAGTCTAGACTCCCCCAGTTGATTCCAAGCTCCTTGAGGACAGGCATCAGTCCTCAAGGAGAATCACCATGTCTAACATGGTCCTAAACAAATGTTAGTCATTCAGTATTTCATGATTCACTCTCTCCATTGATAGCAGCCTCACATATTGTTTAATTTCAATCTCTGTGCCTTCAGGTGTACTTAAACTACAGAGTTTTCCATACGGTTATGTCAGAGTTTAGACTATTTTCACATTCTTTGCTCTCAAGCCAGTGCAGCAACACATTCACCCTTCTTTGAATAAAACCGAGTCATCTTCATGGTGCAGATCTCAGAGAAGAAGGAAAATATCAGAGATGTGAATGAAGATGGTGGCTAAGAAGGGATGAGAGAATTGTTCCCTTCCTGCTGTTTTCTCAGCCAGCAAGGCATCCCTTAAGAAGTGTGCAGATCATTAAAAAGTAGGAATTTGTGTGAGTTAAGAATAAAGATAGATACTTTAAACTAGCTTCATTATAGCAATTGTATTAAGGATTTTTGTTAAATTTTCAGAGGAATGTAAATCATTTTTAAAAACTGTTGGAAAAAAATGTGGGAGGGGTTTAATTTAAAGTCAGTTGTATGTGTGAAGAATACTGACATCACAAAATACCTTCAATAAAATTGATACTGATGATTTTTGTTGTCACTTCCCAACCACCTCTAAATATTCCAGTTATTTTACAATTTTATTTTAAACTTTTTAATGTTTGCTTTCAAAAATATGAGTCTTTCCCAGTTAGACTCACTATATCAAGTTCAATCAAGAAGTTATTAAGCTTCTGGAATAGGACTAAACTACAAAATTTGAACAACAGGTAAAAGAAATTGAGAGTCGTGTAGGCATTTTGCCTTAAAGTAAAAGATGGCGTCTAGCTTGGGAAGAATTATGGTAAAAGTGACACAAACAGGATACACAGAATAAATTTTACTGAGAAAAAAAATCCCAGTTTCTGGAAAAATGGTTGTTATGGAATACTCACTGCAGATGTTTAACAGCAGTTAAAAGTACTGATTTGGCACACATTAAGAATTAGGAGTGAAGATGCCAATTTAATAGGCACCTGCATTCTGTTGAAGGTTTTGTAGGAGAGCAAAATTTGCCACCCCAAAATGTGTCTCTTTGTCATGAGGATTGTTTTAGGATGATTATTTTTATTATTTTTATTTTATTTTTTATTTTTGGCTGCATTGGGTCTTCATTGCTGCACACGGGCTGTCTCTAGTTGCGGCGAGCGGGAGTTACTCTTGGTTGAAATGCATGGGCTTCTCATTGCGGTGGCTTCTCTTGTTGTGGAGCACAGGCTCTGGAGCACACAGGCTTCAGTAGTTGTGGCGCATGGGCTCAGTAGTTGTGGCACACAGGCTTAGTTGCTCCGCAGCATGTGGGATCTTCCCAGATCAGGGATGGAACCTGCGTCCCCTGCATTGGCAGGGCAGATTCTTGATCACTGCGCCACCAGGGCAGTCTCTAGGCTGATTATTTTTAAATCTCAAAAGACTCAGGAAGAACTTTCAAACTTCCTCATAACTGCCTAAAATAATTTACATGAGGACCTATTCCAGGAAGGGACCTATCACCACAGATTACTACAGTATAATATGAACTATGTGTGGTAGACAAGGAGGAACCTAGCAGAGTCTGTTTGTTAAAATTCCTCTCTGTGTCCATTTGCTTCTGTATGGCCAGCAAACATTTGCTCTTTTCATTCTCCTGTGAGTTGCTTTCCTTCTGTTTGAAGTCCCAGACCCCTACCCCCTTCTCTTTAGCTCAGAATAGCAAATATGCCTCAATCGCCTGACTGTCCTTTGAGCCCCATATTCTATGGAGTTCCCCATACGTAATTAAATTTGTTTTTCTCCTATTAATCTGTCTTACCTCATTTGATTTATCTGATCAGCCAAAAGAACCAAGAGGGGAAGGGGAATTTTTTTCCATCCCCCAACAGCATGTAGTGGATAAGTTTACTATGATTTTTCTCTCTCATTTTCTAACCTCTACCCAGCTCTGAACAACCAATTTCATCTTTTGAGATTTTTATTTTTTTTCTTTCTAATATGCGTCATTACACTTCTGTGGCTGTATGCCACATGAGGGGTTGAAGACAGGGAGAGAGGAAAGGAAGAGGTTTCCGTTTGTTGCTACTCCCCCTCTAAGAATCAGAAACAACAGGGAATAAAAGGATGCCTGCTGAGGTGGTTGGAAATGACAAGCCCCCTGATGAGTTGTTGTACAAACAGAAGCCTTTGGTAACATGAACCATGTCCCCTTGTTAAATCGTGTCTGATGTTGACACCCTCTGCTGCTATGATTTTATTACAGCTAGCTCAAAATCCAGAATTCCTTTATGAACTATGTGAGAACCCACTAAAAGCATTCTCTGATGATACAGTCAGCTCTGCGAAGAACGTCTGACCCTGAATCAAGTAATGCATGAGGGGGAAAATTTCTGGTATGTTGTTGCATGGACAAAAGTAACATGTTTCTCTCTGTAAATGCGCTTTAGATGACATTGAGTAGCTTTAGAGAGATTTATAACAAAATGGGATTGGTATGACAGTAGAATTCTGTAACTCATTCTTTTATGTCTCTCAGTGGAGATCTTTATGTAGTCAAATGTCAGATTATAGGCTCAGCACAATAGTTTTTAAAACATGATCCTGTATGTCAGAGCACCTCATCATTTAGAAAGATATCTTTGTTTTAATACTGCCTGATACAAATTTAATTTGCTTTGGTGATCAAGGGATGTAGTAAGTGTAGTTAACACTCCTTTGTGCTTGCATCACAAAACTTCCAATAGAAACCAGGCAACACAGATTTCTTAATGTTCTTAACACTGGGCAGAGAAGTTTAAATGAAAAGTATGAACATCTTTTCACAAATGCACATCTCTACTAGATTTGTTTATCTCTGAGTAGGCCCATGTGATGAAAACAGTATGTCATTGTGGGGTTTCCCAAGTGGAGGGCTGTAACTCTTTGCACAGAACAAGGAGTGTACTGTGCCATTGGGAGATTTGGCCTTGTTGCATTGACATTTATATAACTTTGATTATGGCATCTTCCATGCCAAAGTGTCAGGAGTTACTTCTTGCCTAAAAGAACTGTGGTTAGTTCAGAAACAAAACAGGTTTTAATCCACATGCTTTTTATTTCTTTTACCCAGGCCCTATACTACTAACCATCCTCTCATGAAAAATTTCAGCGTCTCAAGTTCAACATCTGTGCTTCAATCTATGACTCTTTAGTGAGTTCCTAAACTTGCCACAAAACCACAAAAACATAAATCCCAAACAGAATACAAACAAGTAAGCCTCAAACTTTTAAGAGCTGCTTGCCATCTATTTTAGGAGATTATGTTAAAATAAGGATTCTGAACTATGAGTAAAATTCTTCATGTTTGATTTTGTATTGGTGATAGCATGATATAAGTACAAAGATGGTAATCCAAATTAGACTGCCCAACTGCTGTTCTCTAACCCAAACTATGAATCTCTGTATGACATTTAACACACTGCAGACATTTGATAACAGTGATGGATACTTTTATATGTCAACTAGACTAAGGCTAAGGGATACTCAGATAGCTGGTAAAATATTATTTCTGGGTGTGTCTGTGAGTGCCTGTTCTGGAAGAGATTAACAATTGAATTGATAGACTGAATAAAGAAGGTTTGCCCTCACCAGTGTGGGTGGGCCTCATCCAGTCCACTGAGGGCCTGAATAGAACGTAAAGGTGGTGGAAGGGTATATTTGCTCTTTGCTTAAGCTGAAACATCCAGCTCCTCCTGCCATCAGACGTCAGTGATCCAGGTTCTCAGGTCTTTGGACTCAGACTGGGATTTATACCATTGGCTCCCCTGGTTCTCAGGCCCTTGGGTTTAGACTGGAACTATACCACTGGCTGTCCTGGGCCTCTAGCCTGCTGACAGCAGATTATGGGGCTTCTCAACCTCCATAATTGTGTGAGCCAATCACTCATAATAGATCTCTTTCTGTGTATCTCTATGTATATCCTATTGGTTCTATTTCTCTGGATAATCCTCATACAATAACTTATTAAAATAGTATTCTAAGTTCTTACAGACGTAAGTACCTGTAAGAACCAACTAGTAAGCTATTGCCCATTTAACTTTTATGTCAAATAAATGCATATTAGTATTAGAAGTCAAATAGAGACCTAGGTGGAATATTGGAAGGCACAAAGTTTTTCTTTGAGTTTAAGACTCCATTTCGGATCAAAAGTTGAGTGATGAAAAGTCTTTTCAGTAAATCTGAAAGTTTTTCTTCTCACTCTTCTTTTCACCTGAGTAAGAGGACAGTGCTAATGACTAATATGGTGGTTAATGTGTAGCAGCTAAGAAACTGCTCTCAGCACACAATACATATTATCGAAGAGAGAAAATAACGTCCCCTTCCCCTCCAAGGAGGTGCCCACCTCCTTGTCCTTGTAACCTTTGAATATGTTACTGAAATAGCTAAAGAGATTTTGCAGAGGCAATTACATTTAAGGATCTTCAAATGAGATTAACCAGGGTTATCCAGGTGGGATCAATCCAATCACTTGACTCCTTAAAAGTGGAGAAACTTCCCAGCCACGGTCAGAGTAAGATATGCTCACAGGAGGAGAGTCAGAGAGATGCAAGTTGAGGATTCTATCTGCCATCCCTGACTTTGAAAATAGAAAGAAGCCAGGAACCAAAGAATGTGAACAGACTACAGAAGCTGGAGATGAAAGGGAGCATTGGTGAGTTGAAATTGAATCAATAATTTCTGAATGTTAATATGTACAGCAAACTTATGTGTTACTTGTTTAAAATGCACATCTCCAGGCTTAATCTCAGGCATTCTGATTCATTATAGCTGGTCTAGGGCCCTAAATTCTGAAATTTAAGTACATTTAGGTGACCGTTGATCAAGATGAACTCTAAAAGCCATTCTAACTTGATTTTATTAGAAGTAAGTTGTCATATTAAACATGTAATTTGTCTTATTTGCCATATTTATATTCCAGAATCAGGGAAAAGTTAACACACACACAAAATGGTACTTACTCTAGACTCCATTCAGGTTAGCCTGGCTGATGGTCCATCTCTAGAAAATTAACCTCAATTTTTGAAAACTGAACCAGAGGACATGACCAGAAAGCTCAGGAACGTCCTCTTTCAGAACATCTATCACACATGGTTATTTGTTTAATGTGTGTTCTCCATGCTAGACTGTAAACTCCATTGAGGCAGACAACGTGGGTACCTTATTCACATCAGTAGCTCTACTAGCCAGCAAAATGCCAGACATTTTGAATCAAAAAGTACTTCCTTTTCAGGGAGATGGAAAATGCACAAGTGTTGTTGGTGGAAGGAGAGATGCAGGGCAGGGATAAATGAAATAAATATTTAAGAATTAAAATGAGCAGATTTACGAATCCTATGAGGGATTACAGCAGCTTAGGTTGTTGGGTGGAGATATCTCCACCAAGGAAAAAAACACATTTGTGGAACATTAGTTTTGGAGACCATATGTTTGAAATATCTACGGGAGATAATAACCAGTGAATATCAACAGATATAGTTGACTTTACAACTCTCAGGTGTGATTAAACAGAATAATGGCCCAAAAGATGCCTGTGTTCTCATTCTCAGGACCTGTGAAGGTTATTTTCCATGGCTAAAGGGGCTTGGCATGTGTGATTGAAGTTGAGAATCTAAAATGGTGAGGGTAGCCTGGATTACCCAGGTGGGCCCAATCTAATCACATGCATTCTTTAAAAACAAAGTGTTTCCCAGCTGCAGAGAATCAGACGGTGGCATGAGAAAGACCTGACTTACTGTTGCTGCCTTTGATGATGGAGAAAGGTAACCATGTGCAAGGAATGCAGGCAGCCACTAGAAACTAGAAAAGACAAGGAAATGGATTCTGTCATAGAACCTCTAGAAGGAACTCAGGCCTGCCAGCACCTTGACTGTAGCCTAGTGAATCTGATTTTGGACTTCTGACCTCCCAAACTGTAAGAGAATAAGTTCATCTTGTTTTAAGCCACAAAGTTTGTTGTAATTTTTACAACAGCAATAGAAAATGAATATACTAATGAACCTCTTCCACCTAACAGAACAAAAGAAGTTTATTACTTAAAGACAAAACTCTCCTGGGCCACACTCTGGAGGCAAGAAAGGAGCAACTTTTCCCCCTCCATTCCCTTTGATTTTGAGAGACATTTGCTTGGATGTTGATTTCTGATCTGGTTTTCACTGACACATGCTTGTGAAGCAACTAAGGAAACTGTCAGGGCGAGGCATGTTGTAGCCCACAGCAGAAGGTAGGACACCAACTCTGCCAGTCACAGGGTCCACGCCAAACTACTTGAAAGAAAAATTCACGTTCTCTGCCCTAGTCCACATCCTCAACATCTATCAGTTTGGGTTTTCTCTATCACTTGTGAAACGCTGAGGCCTTCCTGAGAACCACAGGGAAGCTATGCCTCCAGGTGGAGTCTGGCCCTTTCGGATGTATGAGCATGGCTGTGTTGAGAAGCAACAGCAGAAATTGTACATGTGTCTCTTCCATCATCTCTGATCCTCCTTGTTCAATGTTAGAGTCCAGTCTCAGTCAGAAGAGAACCAGAAAAGGGCCTGTCTGGCCATCTTGACAGAGAGCCAAAAGGAGAATGTCTTCCAAGACAGTAATGTTAGCTGTGATGGTCACCAGCTGAGAGCAGCTGTTTCCAGTGAAATGACTTAATATTTTTCTCATTAGACTGGGGTTACAGGCTTTTGGGCAGAAGACCATTTCATTACATATCGAGGAGAATACATATTATCAGCATGTTTTAGGGCTGCTGTTGCTCCCCTTAATCACACAGCTGAGGTAGTACTTGTCAGTTTTCTCCACTGTAAGCTTACTCCTTTTCCCTCTTTCCATACCGTAGTTTTTGGAAGTCACCATGCATAACCTGTGCATAAGGAGTGGGGAGTTCCATTCTACCTCCTGGAATATGGAATACCTACATTAAGTTATTCTTGTATACACATTTGTCTATTTGCCATTTATTTATTGAATAATTTACTTATAGCAGTATGGACTCATAAGTATTTATACTTTAGTTTATAAGCCAATACTACTTTATTTTGTTTTCTTGGTTTTAAAAAATTTTTATTTTATGTAGGAGCATAGTTGATTAACAATGTTGTGTTAGTTTCAGGTGTACAGCAAAGTGATTCAGTTATACACATACATGTATCTATTCTTTTTCAACTTCTTTTCCCGTTTAGGTTATTACAGGATATTGAACAGAGTTCCCTGTGCTATATAGTTGGTCCTTGTTGGTTATCTATTTTAAATATAGCAGTGTGTACATGTCAATCCCAAACTCCCAATCTACCCCTCCTCCACCCCTTCCCTGCTGGTAACCATAAACTCATTCTCTAAGTCTGTGAGTGTGTTTCTGTTTTGTAAATAACATTTGTATCGGGTTTTTTTTTTTTAGCTTCCGCATATAAGCAATATCATGTGATACTTGTCTCTCTGTCTGACTTATTTCGCTTAGTATGACAATCTCCAGGTCCATCCGTGTTGCTGCAAATGGCATTATTTCATTCTTTTTAATGGCTGAGTAATATTCCATTGCAGTACTATATTTTGGTGCTAAAATTGTTCTAACTTTGGCCTTTGGGAGTTGTTTCAGTTCATGCCTATGTCCCCTTCACCCACCATATTACTGTGTGCTTTGTCTGTTTTATTTTTCCCTGTTTTTGTTTTGAGTCTTCCTTGCTTTCTGGCACTACAAGGTGCTCCAGATTCATCTTGCACGTTTCCATCTCCACTCCTAGAATTAGTGTGTGTGTGTGTGTGTGTGTGTGTGTGTGTGTGTGTGTTTTCCCCAAGAAGTTCTGGTTACTCTTACTGGTGAACGGTATTACAAGACAGGATCTGAGTGTTAGATGAGCTCATTGCTTCTACTCAGCTGGCAAAGTAAAGAAGTGCGTGTACTAATTTGAGTATACATACATGCCTGTAAATTTTTTATATGTAATCATATTTTTTATATTAAGCTGAAAATAAATTCATATGGCTGTCTCCAACTCTAATCCATTACGACATGCAGCTTTGTCTTCCTCCCCTTGCTTACTTGTAACCTCCTACTCCAACAGTGAGGGAACTGGCTCCCATCATCCATATCGATTTAAGTAATTGTTCAGTTCCAGTATACATGTAGAGTGGTTTCAGAGCTTTTAACACATATCCCCATGAGACACAACTTTATCAACTAGAATACAGTGCTTATGTACAGTTGCTTTTTTTTTAACGTCTTTATTGCAGTATAATTGCTTTACAATAGTGTGTTAGTTTCTGCTTTATAACAAAGTGAATCAGCTGTACATATACATATATCCCCATATCTCCTCCCTCTTGTGTCTCCCTCCCACCCTCCCTATCCCACCCCTCTAGGTGGTCACAAAGCACCGAGCTGATCTCCCTGTGCTATGTGGCTGCTTCCCACTAGCTAACTATTTTACATTTGGTAGTGTATATATGTCCATGCCACTCTCACTTCATCCCAGCTTACCCTTCCCCCTCCCCATGTCCTCAGGTCTATTCTCTACATCTGCATCTTTATTCCTGCCCTGCCCCTAGGTTCTTCAGAACCATTTTTTTTTATATTCCATATATACATGTTAGCTTACGGTATTTGCCTTTCTGACTTACTTCACTTGTACAGTTCCTTTTGACTTTAATCTTAGTGATCTTATTTATTTCCCAAGTTACTTATGTTAACACATTTTCTTCCAACTCTGTTTAGTGAGGCCATTTAATCCATTTGTAATACTGTTGGATTTTTTTTGTTACATTCTGCATTTGATCTTGAGATTCCATAACTTCTTTTTTTTTTTTTTTTTCTTTTTGCGGTATGCGGGCCTCTCACTGTTGTGGCCTCTCCCGCTGTGGAGCGCAGGCTCCGGATGCGCAGGCCCAGCGGCCATGGCTCACGGGCCCAGCCGCTCCGCGGCATATGGGATCCTCCCAGACCGGGGCACGAACCCGTATCCCCTGCATCGGCAGGCGGACTCTCAACCACTGCGCCACCAGGGAGGCCCTCCATAACTTCTTGAATGACTTTTATTTTTTAATTTAAGAACAGTTGACTTACAATATTATATTACTTTCAGGTATACAGCATAGCGATTTAATATTTTTATAGATTACATACCTGTGCTGTACATTACATCCCTGTGATTTATTTTATAACTGGTAGTTTGTACCTTTTAATTCCCTTCACCTGTTTTGCCCATCCTCTTACACCCCTCCCCTGTAGTAACCACCTGTTTGTTCTCTGTATCTGGGTTCATTTATCTAGTTTTGTTTGTTAGTTTGTTTTGGTTTTTAGATTCTACATATAAATGATATCAGGCAGTATTTGTCTTTCTCTGTCTGACTTAATTCATTAAGCATAATACTCTATGGGTCCATCTGTATTGTCACAAATGGCAAGATTTTATCCTTTTTTATGGCTGAGTAATATTATGTTGTGGATATATATACCCCATCTTCTTAGCCATTCATCCATCAGTGGGTACTCAAGTTGCTTCCATATCTTGTCTATTGGAAACAATGCTGCAATGAACAGAAGAGTGCATGTATCCTTTCTAATTAGTGTTCTCATTTTGTTGAGATATATACCCAGGAGTGGAATTGCTGGATCATAGGTTCTACTTTTAATTTTTCAAGTAAAGTTTATGCTGTTTTTCATAGTAGCTTTACCAATTTGCTTTTGCATCAACAGTGTACTAAGGTTCCCTTTTCATACCTTCACCAATACTTGTTATGTGTTCTCTTTTTGAGGATAGCCATTCTGACAGGTGTGAAGAGATACCTCTTTGTGGTTTTGACTTGCATTACCCAGATGATTAGTGATGTCGAGCATCTTTTCATGTGCCTGTTGGCCATCTGTATGTCATCTTTGGAAAAATGTTTATTTAGGTCCTCTGCTCATTTTTTAATTGGATCTTTTTTTAAATATTGAGTAACATGAGTTCCTTAAATATTTTAGATATTAACCCCTTATCAGACATATCACTTGGAAATATCTTCTACCATTCAGTAGACTGCATTTTTGTTTTTTTGATGATTCCCTTTGCTGTGCAAAACTTTTTAGTTTGATGTCACATTTGTTTATATTTGATTTTATTTCCCTTGCCTGAGGATATATATCCAAAAACACATTGCTAAGACATGTCAAAGAACTTACTACCTTGGTTTTCTTCTAGGATTTTTATGATTTCAGGTCTTATTTTTAAGTCTTTAATCCATTTTGAGTTTATTTTTTACATATGGTGTGAGAAATTAGTGCAGTTTGATACTTTTGCATGTTGCTGTCCAGTTTTTTCAACACCACTTACTGAAGAGACTGTCTTTTCCCCATTGTATACCCTTGCCTCCTTTGTCATAGAATAATTGACCATATGTGCATAGGTTTATTTCTGGACTCTATTCTGTTCCATTGATCTCTGTGTCTGTTTTTAAGCCAGTACCACACTGTTTTGATTTGAAGTCAAGAAGCATGATACCTCCAACTTTGTTATTCTTTCTCAAGATTGTTTTGCCTATTTAGGATTTTTTTTGTGGTTCCATACAAACTTTAAGATTATTTGTTCTAGTTCTATGAAAAAATGCTACTGGTATTTTGGTAAGGATTGCATTGAATCTGTAGATTCCTGTGTAGTATGGATATTTTAACAACATTTATTTTTCCAATCCATGAATACAGTTTATGTTTCTATTTATTTGTGTTGATTTCAGTTTCTTTCATCAGTGTCTTATAGGTTTCATAGTGCAGGTCTCCCACCTCCTTGCTTAAATTATTTCTAGGTATTTTATTCTTTTTGATTTGATTGTAAATGGGATTGTTTCCTTAATTTACTTCTGAGAGTTCATTAATAGGGTAATAGAAATGCAACAGAACTGTGTATATTAATTTTGCATCTTACAACTTTACTGAACTTGTTTATTCTAATAGTTTTTTAGTGCAAGCTTATGATTTCCTATATAGAGGATCATGTCGTCTGCAGACAAATAATTGTACCTAGTCCTTTCTGATTTGGATGCTTTGACTTCTTGCCTAATTGTTCTGGCTAGGACTTGCAGTGCTATGTTGAAAAGAAATAGCAAGAGTGGGCACCTTGTCTTGTTCATGATCTTAGAGGAAAGCTTTTGGCTCTTCACTGTTGAGTATGCTGTTAGCTGTAGGCTTGTCATACATGGCCTTTTTTATGCTGAGGTACATACTTTTTATTCCTAGTTCATTGAGTTTTTTATCATGAAGGGGTCAAATGGTTTTTCTACTTCTGTGTTTTTCACTTTCTGTCTTACTTCACTCTGTATGACAGTCTCTAGGTCCATCCACGTCTCTACAAATGACCCAATTTCATTCCTATTTACGGCTGAGTAGTATTCCATTGTATATATGTACCACAACTTCTTTATTCATTCATCTGTCGATGGGCATTTAGGTTGCTTCCATGACCTGGCTATCATAAATAGTGCTGCAATGAACATTGGGGTGCATGTGTCTTTTTCAATTTTGGTTTTCTCTGGGTATATACCCAGCAGTGGGATTGCTGGGTCATATGGTAATTCTATTTTTAGTTTTTTAAGGAACCTCCATACTGTTCTCCATAGTGGCTGTATCAATTTACATTCCCACTAACAGTGCAAGAGGGTTCCCTTTTCTCCACACCCTCTCCAGCATTTGTTGTTGGTAGATTTTTTGATGATGCCCATTCTAACAGGTGTGAGGAAATATCTCATTGTACTTTTGATTTGCATATCTCTAATAATCAATGATGTTGAGCAGCTTTTCATGTGCTTCTTGGCCATCTGTATGTCTTCTTTGGAGAAATAACTGTTTAGGTCTTCTGCCCACTTTTTGATTGGGTTGTTTGTTTTTTTAATATTGACCTGCATGAGCTGTTTATATATTTTGGAGACTAATCCTTTGTCCATTGCTTTGTTCACAAATATTTTCTCCAATTCTGAGGGTTGTCTTTTCATCTTGTTTATAGTTTCCTTTGCTGTGCAAAAGCTCTTAAGTTTCATTAGGTCCCATTTGTTTATTTTTGTTTTTATTTCCATTACTCTAGGAGGTGGGTCAAAAAAGATCTTGCTGTGATTTACATCAAAGAGTGTTCTTCCTATGTTTTCCTCTAAGAGTTTTATAGTGTCTCCTGTTACATTTTGGTCTCTAATCCATTTTGAGTTTATTTTTTACATGTAGCTGTCCAGTTGTCCCAGCACCACTTATTGAAGAAACTGTCTTTTCTCCATTGTATATCCTTGCCTCCTTTGTCATAGATTAGTTAACCATAGGTGCATGGGTTTATCTCTGGGCTTCCTATTCTGTTCCATTGATTTATATTTCTGTTTTTGTGCCAGTACCATACTGTCTTGATGACTGTAGCTTTGTAGTATAGTGTGAAGTAAAGGAGTCTGATTCCTCTGGCTCCGTTTTTTTCCCTCAAGACTGCTTTGGCTATTCGGGGTCTTCTGTGTCTCCATACAAATTTTAAGATTTTTTGTTCTAATTCTGTAAACAAAACAAAACAAAACAAAAAAAAGCCATTAATAATTTGAAAGGGATTACATTGAATCTGTAGATTGCTTTGGTTAGTATAGTCATTTTCATAATATTGATTCTTCCAATCCAAGAACATCATATATCTCTCCATGTGTTTGTGTCATCTTTGATTTCTTTCATCAGTGTCTTATAGTTTTCTGCATACAGGTCTTTTACCTCCTTAGGTGCGTTTATTCCTAGGTATTTTATTCTTTTTGTTGCAATGGTGAATGGGAGTGTTTCCTTAATTTCTGTCTCTGATCTTTCATTGTTAGTGTATAGGAATGCAAGAGATTTCTGTGCATAAATTTTGTATCCTGCTATTTTACCAAATTCATTAATTAGCTCTAGTAGTTTTCTGGTAGCACCTTTAGGATTCTCTATGTATAGTATCATGTCATCTGCAAACAGTGACAGTTTTACTTCTTCTTTTCCAATTTGTATTCCTTTTATTTTTTTTCTTCTCTAATTGCCGAGGCTATGACTTCCAAAACGATGTTGAATAATAGTGGCAAGAGTGGACATCCTTGTCTTGTTCCTGATCTTGGAGGAAATGCTTTCAGTTTTTCACTATTGAGAATGATGTTTGCTGTGGGTTTGTCATACATGGCCTTTATTATGTTGAGGTAGGTTCCCTCTATGCCTACTCTCTGGAGCATTTTTATCAGAAATGGGTGTTGAATTTTGTCAAAAGCTTTTTCTGCATCTATTGAGATGATCATATGGGTTTTATTCTTCAGTTTGTTAATGTGGTATATCACATTGATTGATTTGCATATATTGAAGAATACTTGCATCCCTGGGATAAATCCCACTTGATCATGGTGTATGATCCTTTTAATGTGTTGTTGGATTCTGTTTTCTAGTATTTTGTTGAGGACTTTTGCATTATATTCATCAGTGATATTGGTCTGTAATTTTCTTTTTTTGTAGTATCTTTGTCTAGTTTTGGTATCAGGGTGATGGTGGCCTTGTGGAAAGAGTTTGAGAATATTCCTCCCTCTTCAGTTTTTTGGAAGAATTTGAAAAGGATGGGTGTTAGCTCTTCTCTAAATTTTTGATAGAATTCACCTTTGAAGCCATCTGGCCCTGGACTTTTGTTTGTTGGAAGATTTTTAATCACAGTTTCAATTTCCTTATTTGTGATTTTTCTGTTTATGTTCTCTGTTTCTTCCTGGTTCAGTCTTGGAAGGTTATACCTTCCTAAGAATTTGTCCATTTCTTCCAGGTTGTCCATTTTATTGGCATATAATTGCTTGTAGTAATCTCTCATGACCCTTTATATTTCTGTAGTGTTAGTTGTTACTTCTCCTATTCATTTCTAATTCTTTTGATATGAGTCTTTTCTCTTTTTTTTCTTGATGAATCTGGCTAATGGTTTATCAATTTTATTTATCTTCTCAAAGAACAAGCTTTTAGTTTTATTGATCCTTGCTATTGTTCTCTTTGTTTCTATTTAATTTAGTTTTGCTATGATCTTTATGATTTCTTTCCTTCTAACTTTGGGTTTTGTTTGTTCATCTTTCTCTAATTCCTTTAGGTGTGAGACTAGATTGTTTATTTGAGATTTTTCTTGTTTCTTGAGGTAGGCTTGTATTGCTGTAAACTTCCCTCTTAGAACTGCTTTTTCTGCATCCCAAAGGTTTTTTTTTTTCTTTTTTTGCGGTACGTGAGCCTCTCACTGTTGTGGCCTCTCCCATTGCGGAGCACAGGCTCCAGACGCGCAGGCTCAGCAGCCATGGCTCACGGGCCTAGCTGCTCTGTGGCATGTGGGATCTTCCCAGACCGGGGCACGTACCTGTGTCCCCTGCATCGGCAGTTGGACTCTCAACCACTGCTCCACCAGGGAAGCCCTGCTGCATCCCATAGGTTTTTGATCATCATGTTTTTGTTGTAATTTATTTCTAGATATTTTTTGATTTCCTCTTTGATTTCTTCAGTGATCTCTTGGTTATCTAGTAATGTATTGTTTAGCCTCCATGTGTTTGTGTTTTTTATATTTTTTCCCCTGCAGTTTATTTCTAATCTCATAATGTGGTCAGAAAAAATGCTTGATACGATTTCAATTTTCTTAAATTTACTGAGGCTTGATTTATAACCCAAGATGTGATCTATCCTGGAGAATGTTCCATGTGCACTTCAGAAGAAAGTTGTAATCTGCTCTTTTTGGGTGGAATGTCCTATAAGTATCAATTAAATCTATCTGGTCTGTTGTGTCATTTAAAGCTCCTGTTTTCTTATTTTCATTTTGGATGGTCTGTCCATTGGCGTAAGTGAGGTGTTAAAGTCCCCCACTATTGTGTTACTGTCAATTTCCTCTTTTATAACTGTTAGCAGTTGCCTTATGTATTGAGGTGCTCCTATGTTGGGTGCATATATATTTATAATTGTTGGATCTTCTTCTTGGATTGATCCCTGATCACAATGTAGTGTCCTTCCTTGTCTCTTGTAACATTCTTTATTTTAAAGTCTATTTTATCTGATATGAGTATTGCTACTCCAGCTTTCTTTTGATTTCCATTTGCATGGAATATCGTTTTCCATCCCCTCACTTTCAGTCTGTATGTGTCTCTAGGTCTGAAGTGGATCTCTTGTAGACAACATATATACGGGTCTTGTTTTTGTATCCATTCAGCCAGCCTGTGTCTTTTTGTTAGAGCATTTAATCCATTCACTTTTAAGGTAATTATTGATATGTATGTTCCTATTACCATTTTCTTAATTGTTTTGGGTTTGTTTTTGTAGATCCTTTTCTTCTCTTGTGGTTCCCACTTAGAGAAGTTCCTTTAGCATTTGTTGTAGAGCTGATTTGGTAGTGCTGAATTCTCTTAGCTTTTGCTTGTCTGTAAAGCTTTTGATTTCTCCATCGAATCTGAATGAGATCCTTTCCAGGTAGAGTAATCTTAGTTGTAGGTTCTTTCCTTTCATCACTTTAAGTATATCGTGCCACTCCCTTCTGGCTTGCAGAGTTTCTGCTGAGAAATCAGCTGTTAACCTTATGGGCGTTCCCTTGTATGTTATTTTCATTTTTCCCTTGTTGCTTTTAATAATTTTTCTTTGTCTTTAATTTTTGTCAATTTGATTACTATGTGTCTTGGCGTGTTTCTCCTTGGGTTTATCCTGCCTGGGACTCTCTGTGCTTCCCGGACTTGGGTGATTATTTCCTTTCCCATGTTAGGGAAATTTTCATCTATAATCTCTTCAAATATTTTCTCAGGTCCTTTCTCTCTCTCTTGTCCTTCTGGGACCCCTATAATATGAATGTTGTTGTGTTTAATGTTGTGCCAGAGGTCTCTTAGGCTGTCTTCATTTCTTTTCATTCTTTTTTCTTTACTCTTTTCCACGGCAGTGATTTCCACTGTTCTGTCTTTCCGGTCACTTATCCGTTCTTCTGCCTCAATTATTCTGCTATTGATTCCTTCTAGTGTATTTTTCATTGCAGTTATCGTATTGTTCATCTCTGTTTGTTTGTTCTTTAATTCGTCTAGGTACTTTTTAAACATTTCTTGCATCTTCTCGATCTTTGCCTACATTCTGTTTCCAAGGTTGTAGATCGCCTTCACTATCGTTATTCTGAATTCTTTTTCTGGAATGTTGCGTATCTCCACTTCATTTAGTTGTTTTACTGGCGGTTTGTTCCTTCTTCTGGTACATAGTCCTCTGCCTTTTCATTTTGTCTTTTTTTTGGCGAATGTGGTTTTCATTCCACAGGCTGCAGGATTGTAGTTCTTCTTGCTTCTGCTGTCTCATTGTTGAGACTTTTTGCATGTCTTTTCCTCAAGACTCTTGGCCCCTAATTTTCTTTTCTTGTGATGTCTTTCTCGTGGTTTTTTGCAGATAATGCTGGCTTCATAAAATGAGTTTAAAAGTTTTTCTTGCTGTTAAATTTTGGGGAAGAATTTGATAAAGACTGGTGTTAATCCAGCAACAAAATGAAAAGATAACCTGTGAAATGGGAGAAAAAATATTTCCAAGCCATATATCTGATAAAGGGTTAATATCCAAAATATGTAAGAAACTCATATGGCTCAATAGCAAAAAAAAATAATAAAAATGGGCAAAGGAATTGAGCAGTCATTCACCTAACTTATATGAAAACTTTTATGTACACAAATGCCTGTACATGAATCATTATAGCAGCTTTAATCAGTTTTTAAACAGGAAGAAACCAAATGGCTTTCAATAGGTAAATGGCCAACAGGTATATGAAAAGATGCTCAACACCATTATCAAGGGAAATCAAATCAAAACTATGAGATACTGGGCTTCCCTGGTGGCGCAGTGGTTGAGAGTCCACCTGCCAATGCAGGGGACAGGGGTTCATGCCCCGGTCCGGGAGGATCCCACATGCCGTGGAGCGGCTGGGCGCATGAGCCATGGCCGCCGAGCCTGCGCATCTGGAGCCTGTGCTCCGCAACGGGAGAGGCCCACGTACCGCAAAAAAAAAAAAAGAAAAGAAAAGAGATACCATCTCACATATGTTAGCTTTATTATTTAAAATCCAAGGGTAACAAATGTGATTGAGGTTGTGAAGAAATTGAAACACTTGTGTACTGTTGATAGGAGCATAAAATGGTGCAGCAGCCATGGAAACAGTATGGAGATTCCTCAAAAAATTAAAAATAGAACTGCCATATGATCCAGCAATACTACTTCTGAATATTTACCCAAGTGAACTGAAATCAGGATCTCAAAGAGATATCTTCACTCACAGGTTCACTGCAGTACTATTCATAATAGCCAAGATATGGAAACAACAACTGGTGTACACTGATAGATGAATGGGAAAGAAAGGGTGGTATTACATACAATACAGTATTATTCAGTCTTTAAAGCTGAGGAAACTGTGCCATTTGAGGCAACAGGGATGAATGTGGAGAACATTATGCTAAGTGAAATAAGCTAGTCACTGAAGGACGAATACTGTGTGATTTCATTTATATGAGGTACCCAGTGCCAAGTTGGGACATTATTCCCCAAACTCCACAGCTATTCACTCTTCGTGTAAAGAAATGTTCATTAATAAGTTTTTTTTTTTTTTTTTTTTTTTTTTTTTTTTTTTTTTTTGCGGTATGCTGGCCTCTCACTGCTGTGGCCTCTCCCGTTGCGGAGCACAGGCTTCGGACGCACAGGCTCAGCGGCCATGGCTCACGGGCCCAGCCGCTCCGCGGCATGTGGGATCTTCCCAGACCGGAGCACGAACCCATGTCCCCTGCATCGGCAGGCGGGCTCTCAACCACTGTGCCACCAGGGAAGCCCCATTAATAAGTATTTTACAAGTGTATTTTGAAGCTCAATTTTATCTTAAAGTATGTTTGTATAGTAAGTTAAATGTATACCTTGTTTTCCTTTTCAATTTCTTATTTTTAAATGTTTCACCGCTTACTCTCTTTTTTAAAACTTCACTTGAAGCTTTCAATTCTTCAAATTACATGTCATGGTTAATATTTAGATTTATTAAGATTGTAGGAAAATGCAGAAAATTTAAGGATAGAAAACTTAGTTATTTTGAGAAATGTATGTGGGAATAATTTGAAGTAACAATGCAGAACAAAAAAAATCATCTATAAACACTGGTTTACATCAATCTCTTCATTTTTGCAATTTACTTCTTATTGCTTTCCATTTCCAATGCATTCCCTTTTTCTTTATTGTAATCTCTCCTTCTCTTTCACATTGGGCACCAATTCATTGTCACCTCCTTTATTTTCCTCCACATTGAAAACCCACTCCCAAAGTACTTTCACTCAACATTTACACAAAAGAGGTTTTTTTTTCCACTCCAATTCATTAGAAGAAAAGCTAATTATATGCCTTTTTTTTAAAGAATACAGGTTTTCAAACTATATCAAGAAGCATGCTGTTAATAAAGTTTATAAGGATTTTCAGCATGATTTTTTTCTTTTTAACACTCTCCTTTATCATTCCCTCCTTTCACAAATCTTTTATAGAAAGATTTCAGAGCATCATTTATGAAAAAACTTAGGGAGAAATCTGTAGTAGAGTGTACCTACAAATACTTAAGTTTTATCAGAAAAGTAGGAGTGTAAACATCCCATAAATGGCAACATATCTGATGATGAGATGATTGGTGGAATAAAAAAAGAGTAAATTACCAAGCACAATTTATACTCAATATATATTTACCTGAGATGTAGAACAATTGATACACCTTTAGTCATTGATCTCAACAGAGCACATAGGTGATTTCTAAGATCAAGGACTAAAAGATCATGAATTGTTCCACCTTCTAGGTGAATGCGTATTGAATATCAACTGTGGAGAGACACAGTATTTCACCTTAAGTATTTTATAATCTAGAGGGAGAATTACAGGTACAAATTTAACAGTTTGTATTTTAATGTAAATGTTAATATAAGGCAAAATACAATCAATGTCATAACATAAGTATAGAGGGTTTGAGGAATTCAAAAGAAGGAGAAAGATTTTATCTGATACGGTAACCTGGTTGAGTTTTAAATAGGAGGGGGCATTTGGGATGGACTTGAAGGACTGAAAAGAATTTCACAAGAGAGAACAGAATGAGCAAAACTAGAGGTGGAAAAGAGTAGTGAATATTTAAGAGACCTGAAGTAATGCTGTGTAGATTTGGGGTGGATTAGGAGTGAACAGTAAGTTAAAATTTTAGCTAGATTTCCATTTTCAGAAATTGCTAAAAGTCAGATCAACGCTTTATCTAATTCACTAGACAGCAAGAAACCATTGAAGATTTTTGAGAAGATTATTTTAGCAGAGATATTTAAGGCCAACTAGATGAAATATTAACGACACAATTGGAAATTATGAGGTCACTGCAGTTGTCTCTCTAGGTCTGGATTTCAAACCTTAGTGTGTGTGAAAATAGTCTGCAGAGCTCTAAGCCAGTGATTGGACCCAACCCCTGAGACTATGATTCAGTTCCTAAGCTGTGGGGCTCAGGAATCCTTACTTTTAACAAGTCCCCCAGATGGCCCTATGCACATTAAAGTCTGAGTATCTTAGCAATAGGTGAGAACGTAACCTGGAGTGTGGCAGGAGAAATGCCTAATAGGGTACAGACGAGAGATGTGGCACCCTGGCTGCAAAACCTGAATTTTTATAGATGACTCAGTTTCAGTTCCGAGGCTCACTTAACTGAAGCATCAAAAACAATGAACATTTCTTAAGCCATACAGTGCTAATTCTCAGAATTGCTTCCTGAAGGTGACTAAAACTGAACGCTGCCTTAACACACATGGTTTGTGGTTGGATCTGACAAGTTGGGACTGAATCGAGAGACTTAGAGTGTCATCTACTTATTCTCCTAACTTCTTAAAAGCATGGTGGGGCTACTGAGAGAGATTGCAGGGAAAATGGCGAGATGAGATTGAGTTCCTCCCGGTCAGAGGTGAAATAAATGAGTGAGTGAGTGAGAGAATGAAGAAGAAACATGGTTGACTTTTGATGAAAGTTTACAAAACAGAGGTTCAAATAGCATGAGAAAAAATATCAACAATGCCCTAATAACAGATTTTTAAAGATTACAAAAGAGATTCAGGAAGTCTCTCTGACTTTCTACCACAACTGGGAACGAAGTAAGCCAGAAGCAAAAACCTCTTAGTCTGTCTTGTAGGGCCTTTACTTCCTATTCCCAGAAACCCTTGTGCTGGAGTTTACTACTCAGTAACGTTTAATAGCAGACAAGATATTTCAGATGAGGACATGCCTGGTGGAAGATCTGTTTGAGTATCTCTTCGAGACAACATATATTTCTGGTACTAGATTCTCCTCCTTATCCTTGGAAAATTCACCAAAGGGTAACATGAAGCTCAAAAGAGAACCTCAAGGAAAAGATTGGTGCTACAGAGCAAACATTATTTGCTCTGAAGAAATACAGTTGTGAATCAACTCTGCAGGAACAGTATTTATAAATACTCCTCTACCTATCAGGACTCAAGACTTTCTGTTAAGATTATGTCTGACTGAACAGTGTTTTAAGTTCTGGGAAACAACTATTTTCTAGACCACTTACCAGAGTATAATTTGAAATGATTAACATAATTATTAAAATTATAATTATTAATTATAATAATCATGGAGCATTTTTACATCAGTGGGAATACTTTTAGTTTAATAGCTACTGAAGTAATCTCTGTCAGGACAAGAAACCAGCAATAAAGAACACAGCATTTCTTTAAATTGATATTTCATAGTATTATTTCTAATATGTTTGACTCGAGCTCTGTCACTTGGAAGATAAATAAATCTCATGAGTTGGACTATCTGGTGTTTCAGCTTCCAAAATATTAGGTACAGTGTAGATTTGTTGTTGTTGTTGTTTTTGTTTTTGTTTTTTGCGGTACGCAGGCCTCTCACTATTGTGGCCTCTCCCGTTGTGGAGCACAGGCTCCAGACACGCAGGCTCGGCGGCCATGGCTCACGGGCCCAGCTGCTCCGCGGCATGTGGGATCTTCCCGGACCGGGGCACGAACCCGTGTCCCCTGCATCGGCAGGTGGACTCTCAACCACTGCACCACCAGGAAAGCCCCAGTGTAGTGTTTTAAATTGAAAAATTCGAATAAGAATCTAGCAGGTGTTTGATTTATTGGCAAAGTCATATAATTCCCTTTTTTGGTCACTGCAGAATATTAACATTAGTCTTGGATGACTTGAAGTAGATCCTATTTATTTTAGTTGACTTTTACTAGGATTATATAAAGGATAGTGTTCTGCTACAGAAGAGATTTGCCTACTCTAACAGAGAACAAAGTCATTTCTAGCCACAAGGTAACTTAGTATATACCATTTCATCATACATGGTAAACACTTTGTAATGAAAGCAGTGAAACCACTGACACAAAGTAGCTATTGTGTGAGGGCTCCTGAGTCATGCTTATGTCATACTAAATATAGTTACTAATTTCAATCATAACCATATGGCATTTTAGAGATCCTAGTATCTAACTCCAATATATAGAAACACATACTTGATCATAAATAAAAATTTAAATCCCATGTTAACAGGCCCTGTCAAGTTTACCTTCTGTAATAATTAGATAGCAGACTAGAAATCACATATTTTATGGCCTTCCTTAGGATATTAGGTGACTTCTAAAACAATTGATTATTATAATGGCTTATGATGAATAATCATGAATTCCATTAAGAGTAATTTTGATGCAGACTACTTTATACTGAGCTAATTTTTCCTTCCAGTATTCCTTCAGTATTGATACTATATTCTTAGACTCTTAAAAGTTATAATTAGGGACTTCCCTGGTGGTGCAGTGGTTAAGAAACCGCCTGCCAATGCAGGGGACATGGGTTTGTTCCCTGTTCTAGGAAGATCCCACATGCCACAGAGCAACTAAGCCCGTGCACCACAACTACTGAGCCTGCACTCTAGAGCTCGCGAGCCACGACTACTGAGCCCACGTGCCACAACTACTGAAGCCCATGTACCTAGAGCCCATGCTCCACAACAAGAGAAGCGACCGCAATGAGAAGCCCGCACACCATAATGTAGAGTAGCCCCCGCTCACTGCAACTAGAGAAAGCCGACGTGCAGCAAAAATAAATTAATTAATTTTTAAAAAGTTATAATTAAAGATACAGTCTCTCTAGAAAACAAATTAGTATCAATGATTTGTTTGATATAACCATGCTTATTATCCAAGCATACCCTAAACCATGTGTGTATGCAATAAAAATTTAACAGGAATAGAATAGAGTATATTTATTTGAGTATTTAGAAATGTACTCAGGATTCACTTGAATTTTGGAAGACAGAGAAAATGAATATAAGCATAAAATTGATTAAATACATACAGCATGTAATTCGAAGCTCCAGTCCTGTAACTAAATCTAGCAAGACCCCTCCCTCCTACAACCAGGATAAAAAAAAAAAGTTGTGCAAAGGGAACAGAGATAATATTAAAACAAGAAATCTCCAACCCTCTTTAAACATTGAATTTCTATTGAGTATAAACTTATATTTCACTTTACGTGTTTGTTTTGCTTGGAATTTTCTAATTTCGGTTTAGATTTTTTTGTCACTTACTGGTTTGGAAATACTTTTGACTTTCATATTCTGAATAGGCAATATTTAAAGTGAATGCCTTGAAGGACTATGAGAAAGGTTAAATTTATGGCACTTTCCATCTAAAATAAGACAAATTGGAAATTCAAAGAGAAAGATAATTCTTTAAGCTACTTCTGAGTGGAACGTTCATACTAATTTTATGGGTCTTTATAGAAATACTGCATTTGAACCTAACCAAAATAATAGTGTTAAGAGAAGAGTCATTGGTGGTTTAAAACATGCATGGAGACTTTTAGCTTTTGTTGATGCTTGCTTATGAAATATCAAAATATTGAATTTTATGGGAGGGAAATATTTTTTTAAAAGCTACTAGCCTTTGAGCACATATTCATATGGATTTACCAGTATGTTTTGTGGAATTTATACATTAATTTCATCATTTATTTCTACACTTATTAAATACTTAATATATGTTAAACCCAGGATATTCAAAGTGAATTTTTGTTCTTTGGCCAAATGGAAATAAGTACAGTGCTTCCTTGTACCTCAGTGCTTCATAAAGTTACCAGTAAACAACATTCTTTCCATTTTTACTTTCAGCCTCATCTCTCCTAATGCTCAGAAGTGATTCCAGACTGTGAACAAGGCTAAAAGATACTAGGATGCACTCACAATTTAGATATTGTTATTGGGTCAATTTCTGTGCCTGACACACACTTCCCTTGGGAGGAAATCCCTTTGGGGCACCTGGATGAAACAATTAAATTGATTCCCAGCAGGCTGTCCTACCAGAGTGCACCACATGTGTAGACAAGCTGACACTGGGCATAGCTTAGGCTCCAGTGGAGATTCCCTTTTAAGGTTAAATGGGGTTCAGGTTGGGAAGTATCTCCTCTTTTAATACAAGGAGTGGCTTGGATTTTCTCTTGTAGGGAATGAGTCATTGTTTCTTAGAAGGATAAACAGACCATGGATGGGTGCTTGGGTCAATGAACCAGTAGCCTGAAAATGTTTTATGGGAATGTAGATTTAACCATCTGCCTGTCAGGGAAATTTAAAGTTGTCTAAGCATTGACTTAGTTCAAAGCTTAGTTCAAAGCTACAATTCACAATTGTTATCGGTTACTCACTTTTTTGTTTTTAATAACAATGAACATCATTTGGATGTATGACAATGTTTCCTAAGAGTTTGAAAGAAGTCCCATACCACACTGTGACTGATGGGTAATGGAGAAAATTTCCCTCTGCATTACTATCCTCAGGAATTTCTTCCAGCTTCATTATGTCACATTAATATGTTATTGTAGTCATTTTTGCAACCTCTCTACTTCTGGACAAATAAGATATGCAGCTTTATCTTGGTATGCTGACTTTCTGAGGAAATTTCTTTGGGTGTTCACAAAGTTACTGGAATAAAAATCTGACACCCAAAACACATTTTTTATTTTCATTAAAACAGAATTTTCCACATAAACAAGTTTGATCACATAACACTAAATATTATAGAACACACATAGAAATTTTAGCCGGCCACAGGATGTAAATGGGACATAGAATTTAGTAATTAGGATTTACCATGGAGGTGGCAACAACTTATTTTTATAACAACAAAATCCGAGTGTTACTCATTTCTCTTTCTCAGAATTCACTCACAGGGTTTGCCTAGATCCTATGAGTCATGCTGCCATCTTCAGCCCTGGGAAATGGGCCTCCCACGTTTGTCTCTCTTTCTCTTCCCCAAACACAATGTGGAAAGACAAAGAAGGGCCTCAGTCAAGAAGCTGCAAAATTGCCTTAAAATTATTGCTTTCATACCCACTCTCTTTTCTGCAAAGAAAGGATGCTTCATGACTTCAAGATAATCATAATTTAACTAGAGATATCAAAGTCCGTTTTTCTACCAGGTTCCTGTAGTGGTTTTTCTGTTTCAAAATCCCACTTCAAGATTGGCTTGAGACCTGGAAACCGAGATACCAGGACAATCAAATTATCTCATGAAACCAGACTGACAATAATTCTATAACTCACACTGATCTTGGCTACCAAAGGATCTCACTAGATGATTAAACTTTATGAAGTGAAGTAACATTTAACTTGCTCTTGACATGGGATCTTAATTGTATGAATTATGAGTATATTTCTTCTGAAATTTTCACTTGATAATTGCTACCCATTTTCCCCCCATCCGTATTGCCCTAAAACTGAGATGCTTAGTTAAAAGCATTTTCTTCGTATTTCTTATTTCATTTTTATCTGTCTATGCTTCACAGTCAAACTAGGTTTTAGCTGAACAACGATGAGGGCGAGGCGAGGGAAGGGAATAAATATAGCAAAAGCAAGGGAAAATAATCTCTGTTTCCTTAGCCATACTCCGGTAATCCAGCCCTCCATCACCTTTTTGTCACCCATCCCCCCTCAACCTCGGTGTTTCAGGGACAGCTGTGAAGCATGTAAATTTGATAGGAGGATAGTCCATCCTTTAAGGCGGTTATTCTCAAGGGGGCAGTATTACCCCTAATGGGCTGGGGAGAGCATTGGTTCTTTGGGAGGCAAAATCTTAGATAATAAAATGGCTTGTAGCTCTCCAAATGATTTGCATGCTATATATCTGTACATAGACATGTATACAATGCGTTTCACGTATTAAAATTTCATAGGGGGTTACAATTAGGAAGAAAAAGTCTAAAGACTCCATAGGGCAGGCAATAATAATAAAAATGTTGAGAAACACTGCTGTTCTCTTCTAAAATGACTTACTTATGGGACTTCCGTGGCAGTCCAGTGGTTAAGACCGTGCGCTTCCACTGCAGGGGGCACAGGTTTGATGATCCCTGACTGGGGAACTAAGATCCTTCGTGCCGAACAGCGCCGCCAGAAATTTTAAAAAATAAATTAAAAAATTAAACCCTAATAAAATAAAATGACTTATGTAAAAGCAATCCATTCCCCAGCTCCCGCACCCTCTGGCGTTGTTAAATCCAAACCTAAACCAGAAAGAAATATTTTAGCCTTCTCCCAGTTTTCCTAATACTGTGTTTCTGTATCATTTTAATACCAGTTACTGAGATTTGGTGCTTTTTCTGTACCTAAGGGCATATTTTTAGTAGCTCTTTGCTCTTTGCTAAGTAATTAGGAAAGAATGTATCTTATGTTTGTTAAACATCCTGTTGACTCAACCAAATTCTTCTTTGTCATTAGGGTTATGTCGGTCTTTTGTCCTAAAGCTTTTATCTTTATTTCTGAAACATCTTTGGCTATGAAATCAGGATTGCCTTGAAGAATTAGTTCACAGGTGACAATTTCTTTTTTGTTCAAGTCATAATTTTTTTCATAGTGCCTAGGGTATTTTCCACTTATTTTGAGTATGATGTATGAAAATATGTTTTGTTATATATTAATGTGCCTGTGGATTGGCTAAGTTGAATAGCACAGCCTTCCTCAAATATTCAATTTCAATTGCCTATTGCAAGTAGACTAAATATTTAACAAGTTGTATACTGAATATGAATTTAGTGATCATTGGCATTCTTAAAGTTTTTCATTCAGATTTTTCTTTTTATTGAACCAAATTGGCATGTTCGTAGTTCCTTGCAGACTCCTTTTTGAAGAAAAAATACATATAGTTTAGAAAGCGCAATTACTATTTCCAACAAGGGGGAAACACAAATATCAAATGCAGAAGTAATTCCATCGAAATAGCATAGCCTTAGAAATAATTAAATGCTGATAACTCCCAACTGTGTTTCTCTAATTCAGACCTCTCTCCCAAACTCTAGACCATAGGGTAGCAAACTATGGCCCTCAGGCCAAATGTAGCTACAGACTGTTTGCGTAAATTTTTATTGGAACACAGCCACGCCCACTCTTCTGCATATTGTCTGTGGCTGCCCATTGGCAGGGTGGTTGTGACATAACATCTGGCCCACAAAGTCTGATAAGATACTTACTCTCTGGTTTGCTGATCCCTGCTCTAGACTTATACACCTAACTCCCTCTTTATAGCCTCACTTATGTCCAAAAGACATATCAAACTGACATATATGTCAAAAGATATCAAACTGAAAATGTTCAAAACCAACTTTCATCTTTCCTCTGAAACCTGCTCCAACCAGAGTCTAACCCATCCAGTTAATGGCAACTCTATCTTTCCAGTTGTTCAGACTTAAAGTTTTGGAGTCATTTCTCTCACCCCACTTTGAATCAATCAGATCAGCCCACAGCACCTATTTGCAGCATGTATTTAGAATTCAGTTTCTTCTCCAGCACCACCCCTGCTAACGCTGTGGCCTGAACCAGTGCCGTGTTTCAACGATGCTACTGCTATTGCTGCCTGGGCTGCCTTCTTTTGACTGTGGCCTTTACAATCCCTTTGTCTTTATTCAGCACACATCTAAAGTAATCTTGATGAAGTAGAAATTACTCTATGGCCCTTCTCTAAACTTCATGGTGGCTCACAAGTTTCCTTAAAGTAACAGCCATAGTGCTTGTAATGACTCACTCCTGCTTCACGCCTTCGCATGAGCTGTGTTTTCTGCCTATAAATTTTATCCCTTCTATATCCACATGCCTCACTCCTTCACCTTTTGAAATTTTTTTAATTTACAGTTATACATTTCTATCCTTCCACCACCTCTCAAGGGTCCTGATATTCCTTGTCTTGCTCTATTTTTCCCATAGCACTTACTACCTTTAATATACAGAATTTAGGGTTTTGGTTTTTTTTTGTCTATTTTCAGCTTCCACTCTTAGAATATAAGCTCTGTAGGGAAGGTTTTAGAATTTCTATTTGATTAATAGAATCCTCCTACATTTTGATTCTATCCACATTTATGATGATACTTCCCTCATTAAACCTTCATGACTTCAAAGCTAAGTTCTTTAGAAACCAGAGCCTAAGGCAAGGATCATAAATCTTTATTGAGGAAGTACAAGTTTAAGGTCAATGATATGGTGGAAAAATGGTAGTAAAACAAGGAGAGATGTAAAGCAATGAAATATAACGGGTTATCTCATTAGCCACGCTTTTCAACCAGCTGTAGAAAAAATAGTGGAGTACTCACTAGGTGTGTTCTGGCATGCAGAAAGTTTTTCAGTGACTGCAGGGGAAAGGCCATAATTGAAAATATTGACCAAAGGGACAAAGAAAGGGAAAAGTATCTGCCTAACACCTTTTGACTCCCACTTCCCCTTGGTCAGCGTTTCCCCATAGCAAGTTGATGATCCTCACTTTTATGTTGCTTTGTCTGGCTATGCAGAAAGCAGGCAGTGTGACATTGTATTGAAACCCAGAAATGACTTGACACAGATGAGCTCAGCATGTGGGAAATGAGGAAACTTTAAGCACGATGTTTTAAAATCTGACTCAAGCCTCCTCTGAGAACTAGACAAGGGCACCAGCAACGTCACTGGTGGTCTGCAAGGAGGGTGAATTCTTTAGAATTAGGCCACTGAATCTGAGAAGGGATACAAAACTACCAATTCCAGTTATCATCAGCTTTACTCTACTTCTAGCCATCTTCAGAAAAAACACCTTTTGAATCTTGTTTCATTCCTCTAAATTCTCTATCATTTGTCCAAATATTTGCATTCTCACTTCCAAGCAACATTCTCCTGCCTCTGCCCTTGATCCGTAGCCTTTGGTGCTTCTATGATCTCAGCGTCAGCTCCCCTTTGTTCTCCTTGCTTTATTATCCACAGCCATTCAATCCAGGGTTGCTTTATTCTTGGAACTCTAGCCAAGCACTCAGGAACATCTCCAACACTTCTTCATCTGTCTCTACTTCTGGGTTGCTATATAATACTGGACAGTGTGACAAAAACATATGTATGAATGTCAAGCAAATTCATATTATTTTAAGCTTAGCCATATCTTCACTGCTGTTCTCGAATCCTTTTATTTATCTCAAATGGACTCTATAACATTTTCACCACCAACTATTGAAACATTTATGTATGTTCATCCTCCAAATTCTAGTTTATCATCTCACTTCTTACAGATTATTAAATTTACTGATTTATTAGTTCAAGAGCATTCAAAATGGGCTCATTCCCATTTGAAAATCTTGTTTCAGTTGATGTTGTTACTGATGCCATGATTTTATCCTGAGTTTCCTCCTCTAGAATCTTGCTTCAGTAAGGAGCCACTCTTATCTTAACTTTGTCCACTTTTCTTTATCCATCTTCTCAAGCTACTAGCTAGTGTCTACTCTATCCTAAAATTGAAGCACACAAGAGGGAAGTGAAATAAAGCAATTAGTTATTCTTTCTTTTTTTTTTTCAGCTGTAACGTAATACAGATTCAATTACATGGTAAAGGCAGTATTTCCAGTGATATAATCTGCTTTTAGAGATACTTAAGCAAGATATAGTTTGGGGATGAAAAATGAAGAAGTACAAACTTCTGCTCTTACTGTGTGAATTCTTTCACATGGCTAAACCCAAAGTGGCATATTCAGACTTCAGCAGTAAAAGTGATTTGAATAAGCATCTAGAAGTTGACTAGGAGGCATAGTTCTGGTAAACAAGCTCACACTCCCTTAGACAAAGCTAGGTTAGTCAAGATGCAACCTTAGTAGTATGTAATTGTAATATTCCTTTCCTTACACTTGATTAATTAGCATTCATCTCGATAACTAAACCATATTTCCTGGCTTATAATTATTGCTATAAAAATGATGAAGCACTTCAGGAATGCTGGTTTGAGGAGCTCTGTGGACCCTCTCCCTAGTGAAACAATTATAATTGGTGAAAATCATGAAAAACAACCATTTGAGGTATGTGGAAGTTGTTCTAGGACAAACAGGCAGCTAAAGAAGTGCTTAGAGGAAAATTTATCTTATAAAAGCCCTTATTTAAAATAAAGATAGAAAAATAACTTTCCACATTAAGAAACTGGAAAAAAAAGAGCAAACTATACCCACAGCAAGAAGAAGGAAATTAAAAATAGTAGAGTGGGGCTTCCCTGGTGGCGCAGTGGTTGAGAGTCCACCTGCTGATGCAGGGGTCACGGGTTCGTGCCCCGGTCCGGGAAGATCCCACATGCTGCAGAGTGGCTAGGCCCGTGAGCCATGGCCGCTGAGCCTGCAAGTCTGGAGCCTGTGCTCCCCAACGGGAGAAGCCACAACAGTGAGAGGCCCGCGTACCGCAAAAAAAAAAAAAAAAAAAAAAAAAAAAAAAAATAGTAGAGTGGAAATAAATAAAATGGAAAAGAGAAAATCAATAAAACCAAGAGTTGGTTCTTTGAAAAGATAAATACATTGATAAATCATTACTTAGCCTACAGAAAAAGAAAAGAGAGAGAAAAATCAAATTACTAAAATCAGGAAGAAAAGAAGGGAGTTCACTACCACCTTACAGAATTTTTTTTAATTATAAATAATACTATGAACAATTGAACATCAACAAATGAGACAACACAGATGAAATGCACAAATTTCTAGCAAGACAAACTACTGAAACTAAACCAAGAAGTAGAAAATCTGACTATACCTTTAAGTAAAGAGATTGATAATTTAAAATTTGTACCTAATGAAAAGCCTAGGTCTCTAAATGGCTTCACAGGTGAATTCTACCAAACTTTTAAACAAGTAATACCAATCCCCCACAAACTCTTTCAAAAAGTAGAAGAGGAAGTCATATTTCCCGATTTTGTCTCTGTGGCCAGTGTTAACCTAATACCAAAACCAGACAAGACCTCATGAGAAAAGGAAATATAGATCAATATTTCCTATAGAGAAGCAAAATCCTCAACAAAGTGTTACCAAACTGAATCCAGCAATATACAAAAAGAAAAAGGATTATACAGCCAGGCCAAGTAGAATTTATTCCAGGAATTTAGCAGCAAAAATAAATTTTAAAATAGACCTTATTAATAGAATACAGTACAAAAATCACATGATCATCTCAATAGACACAGAAAAGAACATTTGATAAACCAAATACTCTTTCATGATAGAAGCACACAACAAACTAAGAGAAGGGAACTTCCTTAAATTTATTAAAGGTACCTAAGAAAAACACAGTTAACATCACACTTGATGGTGAAAACCAGAAAGCTGTCCTCTGAAGATCAGGAATAAGACAAGAATGTGCACTCTCTCTACTTCTGTCAAACACTGTAGTGGATGTTCTATCCAATGTACTTAGGCAAGAAAAATAATAAAAGATATCTAGATAGGAAAAGAAACAACTCTCTTTATGAACAGATGACATGATCTTATATTTAAATAATTCTAAGGAATTAGAAGACTAAGAACAAACCCAAGTTCAGTAAGGTTGCAAGATACAAGATCAATATACAAAAATTGGGATTTCCCTGGTGGCGCAGTGGTTGAGAGTCCGCCTGACAATGCAGGGGACACGAGTTCATGCCCTGGTCTGGGAAGATCCCACATGCCATGGAGCGGCTAGGCCCATGAGCCATGGCCGCTGAGCCTCTGCGTCCGGAGCCTGTGCTCCGCAACGGAAGAGGCCACAACAGTGAGAGGCCTGCATACCACACACAAAAAAATAATAAAATAAATAAATAAATAAATAAATATATATATATATATATATATATATATATATATATATATAAATTGGTTGTACTTATATGCACAATAACATTAAGAAAATGAACATTAAAAAATAATTCAATTTACATCAGCATCCAAAAGAATAATATACCTGAGATTTAAATTTAACAAAAGAAATGCAAGTCTTGTAAAGTGAAAACTTCTACAAAACATTGAAAGAAGTTAAGGAAGATAGATAAATAAATGGGAAGACATTCCATATTCATGAATAGGAAGACTTAATACTGTTAAGATTGCAGTACTCTCTGGCTTAGTTTCCTATGACTGACAATACAAATTACCACAAACATCGTGGCTTAAAACTACAGAAATATGTTCTCTCACAATTTTAGAGGACAGTAATCCAAACTCAAGATGTTGACAGGGCAGCATTCCCCCTGAAGTCTGTAGAGGACAATCCTTCTATGCCTCTTCCAGCTTCTGGTGGCTCCAGGCAACTCTTGGCTTGTGGCTGTGTAACTCTCATGTCTGTCTACATCTTTATGTGCCCTTCACTTCTGAATGGCTGTATCTTCTTTTCTATGTCTTATAAAGAGTGCTTGTAATTGTATTAAGGGTCCACTTGGATAATCCAGGATGATCTTATCTCAAGATCCTTAATTCCATCTGTAAATATCCTTTTCTTCCAAGTAAAATCTCATTCACAGATTCTGGGGCTAGACCACGGACATATTCTTTAGTGATCATCATTCACCTGCTACCCTTCCTAAATGAATCAATAGATAGAGCATAATCCCTATCCAGCTGGCTTCTTTTCTGGAAAATTGACAAGATCATTCTAAATTTCACGTAGAAAACAAGGGACTTTGAGTAGCCAAAACAATTTTAAAATAGGAGAATAAAATTGAAATATCCATGCTTCCCTATTTTAAACCTTACAGTGAAACTACAGCAATGAAGGCAGTGTGGTACTGGCATAAAGTGAGACATATAGATTAATGGAATAGAATTTAGAGTCTAGAAATAAATCCACACATTTTCAGTGAATTTTTTTCAACAAGGGTGCTGCAAGAGTTCAATGGGGAAGTAAAAATCTTTCAACAAATGGGTGAGAACAACTGGATATCCACATGTAAAGAATGAAGTTAGACCTTTACCTCACACCATACACAAAAATGACTCAAAATGGACTGTAGACCTAAATGTAAGAGCTAAAACTATAAAACGCTTAAAAAACTTCAGAGTAAATTTTCATGATTTAGGATTAGGCAATGGTTTTGTAATTATGTCAATAAATGTACAAGTAACAAGAAGATAATTTGGACATTATCAAAATTAAAACTTTTATGCCCCAGAGGACACCATTAAGATAACAAGAAGACAATCCACTGAGTAAAAGAAAATATTGGTCTATCAAATAGCTAAAAGGTCTTGTATCCAGAATATGTAGAATTCTTAGAACCCAGTGTAAAAGACTATCCAATTAAGAATGGACAAAGCATCTGTATAGACATCCCTCTAATGAAAAAAATACATATATAGCCAGTAAACACATAAGAGATGATCAACATCATTAACCATAGGACAATGCAAATTAAAACTGCAATGGGATACCACTTCAGCCCACTTCGATTGTTACAATGACAAGAATCAGTTGGAAAGACTGAGAAATTAGACCCTTCATATGTTGCTGTGAAATTGTAAAAACGGTGTAACCCCTTTGGAAAACAATTTTTCTGTTCTGCAAAATGTTAACTACTCTATTTGTATATGACCCAGCAACTACACTTGTAGGCATAAACATAAGAGAAATAGACACGTCCACACAAAAACTTGTACATAAATGTCCCTAGAAGCATTATTCATGATAGTCAAAAAGTGGAAACAATCTAAATGTCCATCAAGTAATGAATGGATATTTTATACCCATATGATGGAATATTACTGGGTCATAAAAAGTAATGAAGTACTGATACAGGCTACAATATGGATGAACTTTTTTATCATGCCGAGTAAAACTTTGTGTTAAGTGAAAGAAACCTGTCACAAGAGACCGCATATTGTATATTTCTATTTATTTGAAAATGTCAAGAATAGGCAAATTTTAAAAGACAGATCATAGACTAGTGGTTGACAAGGACTAGGGCCTCTGAAGGATGGGATGTGACTGCTAACAGGGACAGGGTTTCTTATGAGGTGATAGAAATGTGCTAAACTTAGACTGTTGTGATGGTTGCACAACTCTTTGATAGTCATTGAATTATACACCTGAAATGGGTGATTTTTATGGTGTGTGAATTTATCCAATAAACTGTTATTTGTTTTAGTGGTTACCCTATTTTTTAAAAAATATGTGTGTGCAGCTTCCAAACTAATAGAGGGGACAAAAACCTCAACCAATATAACAGAAATCAATAGGGAATAAAAATAGAAGAAAAGAGGGAAATGAAATTTATGGAATAGGATAGTAGAAATAAATGTAAATGTTAATA
The DNA here is from genome assembly GCF_964341445.2 of Mesoplodon mirus. Taxonomy (NCBI): domain Eukaryota; kingdom Metazoa; phylum Chordata; class Mammalia; order Artiodactyla; family Ziphiidae; genus Mesoplodon; species Mesoplodon mirus. The sequence continues at coordinate 45,627,879 of NC_138985.1, read as the reverse complement.
ACTATAGTAGAAGTAAATGGACTAAGTTCATTAATAAGGCAATATTGTTTTAATGGATTTTTAAAAATCTAGCTATCTCATATATACTGGAGATACCTAAAGCCTAATGGCTTAGAAAGGCTGAAAGTAAAAGACAGCAAAAGGTATACCAAGTATATATATTAAGCAGAGAAAGGTGATGCTGTTATAATGACATCAGGGGAAAACAGTCTTTAAGAAAACAAGAATTATTAGAGAAAAACTAGATCACTACATAATAATGATAAGCTTATTTTACCCAGAAAATGTAACCATTCCAAATTCATATAAACACAATAACAAAGCCCCCAAATATATAAAGCAAAAGTTGACAGAATTACTAGAACAAATTGACAAATCACCATCATGGTGGAGATTTTAACAAAAATGACTTATAGATCATGCAGACAAAGATATCAGAAAATAATAGGCCGTAAAACAAGTCCCAATAGAGTTAAAAGAAACAGCTACATAAGACTAAATGTTTTACTGATTTGTACAGAGTAGATAATAATCAAAACATAAAGAAGTTATGTTTAAGGTACATTTCTATGTGGTGGAGGATCTTCATTTACCTCTTTTTTATTTTACAGTTTATTTTCATAATTTGTATATTGTGGAAAGGGAGCTAGTGTTTATCAAATGCCAGGTGGATACCAGGTGTTTACTTATAATGCTCACAACAACTTCATAAGAATAACTACTATCTTTAATTGCATATGTAGAAATAGATACTCAGGAAAGCTATGTGATTTTCCTAAGGTCTGGTAAGTGATGGAGATCATGTTTGGATTCAGGTTTGTCTGCTGGAGTCCTGTACTAAGTACATTTTAGAAATGAGAAATTGTTTCTCAACTAGGTGGCTGACTGCTCACTTGAAACTACACAATGAATTTTGAGCATGGGTAAATGTATGTAATCCTACTCTAAGAGCAATTCATATAAACTTCCTTTCTTCCTTCTTCTTTTCTTTTTCTATTTATTTAAACCGCAAATCACTGCCAAAAAAAAATACACTCAATATCACATGAATCAATATAAATTATTTGCTGCAGTTTTAGTCCAGAAGAAAATATAAAGTTCACCTTACCAATATTATATGAATAAGATGCTAGTGCTTATAATATGGAGTTGATCTCATTTTTATTAAGGGATGGTATGTAAAAGGAGTAGAAAATTTGAAAGGCAAAAAGGAGAGAGTTTAGCTTTCTTAGAAAAATAGGTATATCATGCAGATGAGGTACAATAATCAGCATTTACTTAGCTGGGTTGTGTACTTTAAATATGACTTAATTTATGTATCCCACCAATCCTATGAAAAAGGTACAATTATATTTCACATTTTATAAATGAGAAAACTGACACTCAGAGAAGTTAAGTAACTTTACCTAGAGTTTCAGTTATAGTAATTGGTGAACAAGAGTCCGTATTCATAATCACATACACCATAATGCCTCAAAGGTATGTAAATGTCTTATAATGGAAACATTTCTTCTTTGGTGACAGCAAATTTTCAGTCTATGTTTTCTTCTATTTATTTATTTTTGTTTATAGGCTAGATACCTACCTTCATTTCACTCAACCAATTTACTGGACAACTTTGAACTTCAGCAGATTTTTTACAAGGCATGACTATGACCAGTTGCACGTAAAAACTGATAATTGTTCTGTTTGCTAGAAAAATTCCAGTTTTTTACTCTTACAGTAAGTGGTCCAGAGATGTAAGAAAAACTTTGTCCAAATGAGGGAATTTGGTACGAGCTAGGAAAGCCAACCCAAAGGCCAAAGTTGAGGGAAACTGATGAATAAAATGACAAAAGCATACACCCTGAGGTAAAAGGGTAGCATACAGGAAATAGGGGATTTAAACTTGGGCCAAGAAGTTGAATATTGACTAGCACTGTACTAGAATAAACTGACTATGTAGAATAAACAGAAGCATTTTCATCTCATTTGTAGCTGAATATTTCCTGCCCCTATCTCTTCAGATTCCAAGAACTAAAGGGCCAGTACCTTGAGCTAGAGGTGAAGGGTGAGAGGGATTAGGACTACCAGGACAGGTATTAGGAATAGGTGCTCTTAAGTCACATCTGTAGGATACAGAGGGTCTCCTATTGGGTGCCTGTAGTCCAGCTTGTTCCTTTCTAGAATCTTTGCCCATGGATTACATCCACTATAGGAATACTAGCTATGAAAAATTCCATATTTTCCCCTTTTTCCATATTTGAGATAAAATAAGATAGAGGTTTTATATACAAGGTAATATGTTTCTCCCATGTCAAATATTTAGACTGACCATATGACAATGTTTTCTCAAGCAGTTATAAAGTAGTTGCAATGTAGTCTATGGGATTAAAAATCCAAAGGACTCAGACAAATATTACACAGATGAAAAAGGGTTTCCTTTAATTATTTTATCTTTTTCAGTAAAAAAAAAGAAATGCAAATGAAATTATTAGATTTTCGTTTGGCATTAAGTTTTATTTTGGAGATGTATTCACTGTTTAATGAAGGTTAAAAAGTATAGCACTATGTTAAATGAACAGTGTAATGAATGAGATATCACCTCATACCTGTTGGAATGGCTATTATCAAAAAAAGCAAGAAATAACAAGGGTTGGCAAGGATGTGGAGAAAAGGGAACCCTGCTGCACTGTTGATGGCAGTGTAAGTTCATGTAGCCACTATGGAAAACAGTATGGAGGTTCCGCAAAAAATGAAGAATACAACTACTGTACAGTCTAGCAATTTCACTTCTGGGTATTTATCCTAATAATAGGAAAACACTAATCCAAAAGGACACATTCACCCCCATGTTCATTGCAGCATTATTACAATAGCAAAGGTATGGAAACAACTTAAGTGCCCATCAACGGATAAAAGGGTAAAGAAGATGTGGTATATGTATATATATACACACACACAACGAAATACTACTCAGCCATGAAAAGACGAAATCTTGCCATTTGCGACAACATGGATGGACCTTGAGGGCATCATGTTACATAAAATTAGTCAGACTGAGAAAGATAAATACCATAAGATTTTATTTCTATATGGAAAAAAGAAAAAAAAAACTAAATAAATGCACAAACCAAAGGAAAAAAAACTAAATAAATGCACAAACCAAAGAAAAACAAACACGTAGATACAGAAACAGAGTAGTGGTTATCAGAGGAGAGGGGGCATGGGGAGAGTGAAATGGTAAAGGAGATCAACTGTAAGGTGACAGATGGAAACTAAATTTTTGGTGGTGAGCATGCTGTAGGGTGTGCAGAAGTAGAAATATAATGTTGTACATGTGAAACTTGTATAATATTATAAACCAGTATTACCTCAATAAAAAATGAATTTTAAAAGATCGAATGAATAATTTTAAAAAATACCCTGCCAGTGTCAAGTGAAAGAGGTAATGCTAGAAGACTTTGAAGTTCTCAGTGTTGCTTAATGCGTGTTTATGTTTCTCACAATGCCCAGAATAATGTATTTTACGTAGTTTGTGTTCACAAAATATTAGTTGATTTTTCATAGCCGCTTCACTTTAAGTTCTTGCCCAAAATTCAGGGAGCTCAGGATCAACCGGTCTCCTAGAGGTGGAAACCCCACTTGTAACTGAAAAGTTGCTGGTTCTTGGGCGTTGATGCCAATAAAGACCTGCACATCATTGTTAATAACGTGGGTACACCTATTTATAAATGATAGGCATAGAAGAGTCTCAGATATGTTCATGTTTTACCAAGTGTGATATAGGGACAGTTTGTTTTATTTTAAAGAGAATACTTTTTTTTTCATTTTGTTTCAAAATGACTGCAGACGGTTGAGAGTGAAAGGTGTTTTATTCTTACTCTCAAATTTGCTGTAAATCACATGGCTTCTTTCTTGGAAACACAGAGAAACTGTGAGCTGAGCTGGAAAGAACCTTAGAAATGAACCTTAGTCCTGTTATTTTACAGACTAAGAAACTGTAACCCAGAAAATTGAAGCAACTTCCTAAGGTAACAGATTTAGTTAGTGGCTGAGCCAGAACTGGAATCTGTGTTTGCCTTATTCCACCTCCAGTGTTATTTTTCCACTATACACAATCCTATTTTGCATATATCATGTCAAAATGACTGGTCAGTTTACAAAAACATGAAGTCCAGTTGGTTATTTGACCTGTTAGCCTGCCGTGTGAGCTGCAGAGTTCTCCATTATGTGTATTACATAGGGGATGCTGTTATTTTTTGTAGCACATGGTATCCAGTTCATGAAGACAATAAGGAAAGCATATCTTTCTAGTCTTTGTATCAGAATATGTTGTGTTTTATTCCAAACAACTTGGTTCTATCTTAGGAACACTGTGAATTCCATAACCGATCAGTTTTCCCTTTTCTAACTAGCGGCTGGACAGCTAAGAGCTAATGTGTGGCGTAATTTTATTAGTGCAGAGAGTGCTGTGTAACAAATTATTCTGTTATCTTTAGTTCTGGCTCTGTTTTACATCCCTACATTAGATTTTTTTTTTTTTTTTTTTTGGCTTTTACACCTATTTCTATTTTGTCTTGCAGGACATTTGGTCCTGTCCAAAATGTTATGACATTTGGTCCATGTCAAAAGGACCTTGGTACTTTGTTCTGTCCAAAACCATTTGGCATGGGTCAAATGTGCTCATGGATGTTTTTGACAGGCCAAATTTCAAGGATGTTTTGACGTGGACGGAATGTCTTACAGCCATTTTAGACAGGACCAAATATCTGCTAACCTTAGTTTGTGTTATATTGGGTGTTTTTTTTTGGTTGTTGAAACTTAAATCCTTTTTTTTGTTAAGACATATATAAACAAACATGTAGAGGATTAGATTCACTATGCAACTAGTTTATCATAGATTAAATTTCCATAGTATTTATTCCATAGTTTATTTTGAAAATATCTAGAAAGAGTTTTCCAACTCAATTTGATTAGTTTACTCTCTTCAACCTTGGTCTAGTGTCATTTTGATAAGTTTACATCATGGAGATGACATGAGGAAATTAAATTATTTTATAACTTGTTTACATAATTTTATTTGCCTGAACTGCATCTGAACCTGAATTTAAACTTGCAGAAGATAAGTAACAGATTTGCTGTAAAAGCATCTCATATAAATGTGAAGAGATGTTAATTATCAGTACTTTAAAAATTCTTTTAACAAGGTAAAATGTTTACTTTTGGGGGGTTTCTTTGGAGTTGAAAAAGCTGTTTGTATAGCAAGTACATTTCTGAGAGAAGATCAATAAGACTGGGCTAAACTTCAAAGAGTGTTCTTTTCCAAATATTTCACATTTATTAGCAGTGAAGAATCACTTAAAGGGATAAAGATACACTGTGGATTACAGAGTAGCTCAGAATTATCTGACAGTCCTAGATGATGTTTGCAATTTGTTCAGGGCCTAATAATCTGGTTTTACTTGAAAGTTGATTTACTTTATAAACGAACGTTTACTGTTTCTGATTATCCTGTTCACAAGACTACAGGACCTCAAAAGCAAAACATTTCAGTGGTCCTTCCTGAGCTTCTACCCTCAGCTTTTCTAAGTGTTCAGCTACATGAGCTCTCCCTTGGTCTGTTGTATGTGGTGATACGATAAATGAAGAATCAGCAAATGTTTTGAGGGAAACAGGGGCACAGGATTTCAGGCTCACTTCTCTGTGGCTCCCTTTGCTCCTTAATCCTGGCTCTTCACATTCTGGCTGCCATAATCATTCTCTGATAACTTCAAAGAACTGGTGTTCGAAGCTCATCCACTTCATATCGTGATTCTCAGCATGAAGATTAACCTGATAACAGCTACATTACCATAGTGTATCATAGCATTTCTTTGGTAAAACAATACTTGTATATTTTCTATTTCAGGGACAATAAATGTTGCCTCTCCTCCTTCCTGAACTTAGAACTAGCACTAATCCAAACGTAATGGCAAAAGTTGATTTCTCTAAGCCTAGGAAATTGAAGTAATAAAGTTTAAATCGATGTAGTAAAGTTTGACTTCTTGGCAACCTTTCTCCTATCCAAACTGTCTTGTAGTCAGCTTATTAGTGCTTCTAGTTTACCATGGCATCGCTCAAGCTTCACCCTTTGCTTAAGATCTGTTTTAAGCTACCTTTCCTCTCTCACTTCAAAACTGAGTAGTCTCTGTCACATATTGTCAACTCTAATTGCTTTAGTCAATCCTCTGAAAGCTTAGAGCACCCCTCCTCATTAAAGCAGAGTTAGCTATTAAGTTGCCTCTTATTTCTAAACTCCAGTGTTTTTCTGCTGCTTCATTTTCTATTCTCTGAAGAACTTTCTGAAAGTCAGGCCTCAGATGTCACTTCACTGCTTGATTCCCTTCAGGCATTCCCCATAGGAAAGTGTCCAGACTCCTTGGGCTGGTAAGGGTTTTCCTGTGCTGGTCACATCCTACTTTTTTGCTGCATTTTTAGCCTTACTTCTACATGCATCTGAAGGTCCAATTTCTCGAGACTTTTTTCATGGAATTTTTTTTTCCAGAACATGTCATATCTTTCATACTTCTCTACTTTGGTCATTTGCTGCTTTCTTCCATAAATACTCTTCCTTCTTCCTTTCCCAGAAGAAATTCTACTGACCCTTCAAGGTCCACTGAAGGATCATCTCTGTTGTGAGACCTTGATTCTCTTCCCTCCCTAGTTTTAGGGCCTCTAGGACACTGTGATGATTCTAATATTGCTCTTTTTTACATTTTAAGAATTTAAAACTACTGCTAATTGTTGTGATGTTTTTCTCCTGCTGGTCTGTTAGCTCCTGAGCACAGCGCTCAACAAGTAGTCGTTGCTTTACAAGTGTTTATTTTCCGTAACTGAACTGCAGTGAAGACCGGTGTTTGGTCTGGGCCTCAGCCAATTCTTTTGACAGAGGACCAAGTGTTTCAAGCCCTGCATGGAAGTCCCAAGGGAAACTCTTTTGGTCAGATGGGTCTTTCAGCACTTGTCAGCTCATAACATCGAGGTAGCCACCTGCTTCCCCTTAAAACTTGTCCAATCCTAGAAATTATTAAAAATATCATCAATTTTTAAGCACAACAAAGTTTTTTGCCTAATCCCTTCAAAGAAACTAAGTTTTTATACCGTTCCCTGTGGGGAAAAAACTGTTTGGAAGTACTAATATTTTATCATTTGAGCCATAAGTTGTATCTATACCTCTAAATTTAGTTCTGAATTGTCATTAGGGTATAATACCTAGTAGTTCCATGATTCCTTAGTAGGCTAGCTGACTCTTACCTGGGGGTAAATTTTATTTGGCAGTTGAGTTGAGAAGTATTTGGGTTGCTTTTTTAGGTTTAGGTGATTTTCTAGCTTATGCTCCGAAGATCTAAACTGTAATGGAACTTTGAATGCAAAACAGACATCTGCTTGTGCCTGAAGCAGTGCAAAATGAGATCTTAGTGCCCTTGATACAAAGCTTTCCAAATGCATACTGTATAAAATTGAAGCAATGCCAAGGAAGGAAAACAAAACAAGTGAAAACACTTTAGGGCACACCCTAGGATACTTTAATAAGGGTGGAACGGAAAAAATAGAATAAATGCAGTTATACCAGGGAGAATTATAGAAGGAAAATTAAATATTTGATGTCTCTTTGAAGAGCCCAAGGGGTTTATGTTGCTGTCGGCTGTTTAGATGACTCTGCAGCATTTGTACATCATAGCACATACGGCACTGATCAGCAAATGTATATTCCAAGGAGAAAAGGACAGGATGCAGAAGATCTTAAGTGGAATGGGGACAGGGTGATTGGGAGCCATCAGAATCTCCTACAGGGATTTCTTTGAACAATTAGAAAACTTCCTGTCTCCACACCAAGAAATTGTGACGACCCTTCTAAGGAAGCTAGAACACCCTTCCTACCTCCCCTTGAGGTTCACTGTTGTTATTTCTAATGATTTCTAAATTCAGTGACTATCTTTATTCAACACCTAGATTACTTTCTTTTGAGGTGTAGCACATAGCAGAGAAATCATATGAACTAATTGCGTGCACAGGAGCATATTATACTATCAGGATGTCTTCATGACAGTGCACAGACCACGTTAAACATACCAGTTGGAACTCTGCACTTTGAAATCGGCCCGGCAAGGCCAAGCACTGACTGCTCTCCCTTTAGCCTCTTTGAGCCTCTTTTTCCCCTGAGGTTCATTGACCTTAAATGTTTGGTAAAGTGGCAGCACCGCTCCAGTTTTAGAAAGAGGACACATTTCAACACTGATGAGCAATGTTTCTTATCTCAGTTGCCAGCCACTATGTTAAACGTCCATCCATCAGTTCTGACTGAGCTAGGACTGTATGATGCATGCTTATAGATTTTCTACCCTGCTGGGGACTTGAAGAGCTTTAGTAGAAAAAAAAAAAAAAAAAGCTGGCTCCTGGCCTCTGTCTTGAGTTGTAAAAGTATTCCTCTAAATTAACATGTTTCTCTGAATTGTCCCCATATGCTGATTTTTTTAAAGTGTGCCTTAGATGACAAAAGCTGTTAGAGCCTAATCTGAGTCAACATTGATAGCCGTCGGATTAGAAACTTTCTCATGGAAAATAGATTTAGTCATTTAACACAAACCATCAGAGAAGAACAATACGAGTCACCGAGCATTAAGTCCCCACCCCTAACAAATGTTACCCCAACAAATAACTTACTCTCCAGAGGATCAACATAACCTAAATTTACTTCATCATTATTTATTATTATATGGAGAAATATATACTAAAAGAGAGAGACCCTCTAAATTTCTCCAAGGCCTTGGAGAGAGCTGATTTTTTGAGATGCTTAATTTAATGCAAACATTCCACACTCACTGATTAAATGAAAAGCAACGTGAAATAACTATCTATAGCACATTTTTCATTTATTGCGCAGAGCTGGCCTGAGGCTTGTTTTTAAAAGTACCAGATGTTTTTTTTGAGAAATATATTTGTCTTTGTGTGATGACAGATGCTCTTTGAAATGACAAAGTATATAATAGCAGAGCTTGCCATCTGAAATCAGGAAATTCAGTTTTTTTCCCCAAGTCACATCTAAAAGACAAAGCTCACTAAGGTTTTTTTTTAACGTGATCACATTATAAGCCTGCCACTTTGAATTTTATTCCCCAGCTAGGAGGACTAATTAATTCTAAAAGGCAAAGGCTTTATTTAAGAACAATTTTCCTGTTTTGATTCAGGTGTTGTGTGGTATTAAAATAAGTTATTAACCTACGCCATAGTCTCAGGTCTAAGCCACCTTCTTTTTCTCTGTTCCTCAAAACTGAGGAACACATGTAGGAGAATGTGACCAATTTTTCACTTTATAAGTGTGAGGAAAAGTGCCATGTAAGTAGTTATTACACTCCTGAGAGGATATCACTGATTATGGTGATAACAAGGGTGAATAAATAGAGCCAATTTTAAGATAAATTCTACTGGTTGCAAAAGATAGAGAAAAACTGATAGTATGCTGTGTTGATGAGTCTGTTTGGAGATGAGCATTCTTATACTTGGTTAGTAGGAATATAAGTGGTGACACACTGTAGGAGGGGACAATTTCATAATAAAACTAGAAAAATAGTTTTGAGCCTGCAATTCTACATCTAGGAATTTATTATGGAAATATATTTGCAAAGACAAAAGGACATGAATATTCATTACAATAGTGTTGTAATAGAAAAAGCAACCTAGATGTCTAACCAATATGGGTAAAATTAATAATGATTTATTCACCTATTAGTAAACTTTTATATGAATACTACACATACCTACCTAGAAACATACATACACATGCACATTCATGTGAAGTCACTTATATCCTTTTCTGTGCAATGTGTCCATGAACTGTTTCTGAAAGGGTGCATGTGAAACTACTAAGCTGTCTCTTCTGAGAAAAGAAACTACAGACTAGAATGGGAAGATGATATACTTTTTAATTTATTATTTTGTGTTGTCAGAGGGTTTTTGTCCATGAATTGCTTTTTACAGTTAAATAAGTAATTATTTTAAAATATAATTTTTTTCAGAAAAGTTTATTTTAGGATAAATCCTATATTCTTTTTTCTTACATTATACGTTACTAAGGATAAAATCTCCCAATAGGCTAGTTGGAAAAAATTGAGGCTGTGGCCAGCCCTTACTGTCTGAGAGGTGATGGTGTGGAGAATGCTCACACCACACTTAGGGCTTTCCCTCTGGAGCAGGTAGAACGCTAATGAAAGCAGTGGGGTTTGTCAGAAATGCATTTATCTTGTCGTATATTGTCTGCCTAGCACCTTTCTTTTCTTCTACAAATGACATCTTCTTTCTTTGGGAATTACTAGGAGGGAATTTCCCTCCCTCCAAACACATTTCCACAGAAAAAAAAATTTTTTTTTAACTTGACTATGCATCCTTTGCCAGGGTTCCCAGAGAGGACACTAGATTTAAGCCCAGCCAAACAGGTCCTTCCCTGAGAGCAGGTTAACATGAAGTTCACACAGACACACACACACAGGCATACACACACACACACATGCCCACATTAGCACCCACTTGAACATTTTTCAAGTTAGAAAGTGAGAAATTAAGAATATTTTAAAAATTACTTAAGCATATATGTGCATCTGTTATACACACCATAAACAGCACTAGATGTCAGCACTCTGCAACTGGTATTGAATGAGGCAAGATTTGTTATTTCTGATTGAAATTTTGTTTTAATTTTTTGGATTTCTTTGAAAGGAATTTCTCCTTTAAATATTCCAGAGATGCCAAAATGAACACTATTACTGTAATGTACATTTTGAGTGATATCAAAATGACAAAACACTAAAAAAGCTATAGGAGTAATTATTACATATTTGCTTGACAGTTTTTGTTTTCATGTCACATCTACTCAAACTGTACCATCACGAAATTTGGGGGGTATTTATAAAATATGACAGGCCTAAATATTTTTACTGACCAGGACTGCTGACCTTTCTCCCCTTCATAAGAAGTCTTCTTTACAGTCAAAAAATTTTCATTTGTTTCAGTGAAACCCTCTGACGTATTTCAAATTCACTTGTTGTAATAGCATTAATTAAAATAACAACAAAACATGAAAATAACAGAATATCCAACAGTAGGGGATTGGTTTAAAGGGAATTAGTAAAGGAGAGGGAGTGGCCAAGATGGTGGAGTAGGAAGACCCTCAGCTCACTTCCTGCTATAGGCACACCAAAATTACAACTATTTAAAGAGCAACTATCAGTGAGAATGACCTGAAGACTGGCAGAAAAGATTCTCTACAACTAAAGATATAAAGAAGGAATGACAGAGAGATGAGTAGGAGGGGTGAAGATGTAGTATACTCAAAATCCACATGCCTGGGTAGGCGACATACAAATGGGAGAATAATCACAATTGCGGAAGTTCTTCCTAAGGAATTAGGGGTCCAAATCTGGGGGTCCTGAACCAGGAAGAAAAGCCCCAGAACGTCTGCCTTTGAAGGCCAGCAGGGCTTGATTATAGGAGAGCCAGAGGGCTGTAGGAGACAGACTCCATGCTTAAAGGATGCATGCAAAATCTCACATGTTTCAGGACCCAGTACAGAAGAAACAATATGAAAGGAGCGTGGGTCAGACCTACTTGTGACCTTGAAGAAGCCTCTGCCAAAGAGGCAGAAGGCAACTGGAACACCCTTGGGGACACAGACACTGGAAGAAGCCATTTCGAAGACATTGTTCTACCACAAGGATACTTGTGCTGGCAAGCATCATTTTGGACTCCTCCCTCTAGCCTTTTAATGCCATTGGCTTACCTGACAACCAGCTGGTTGGCAACAGTCCTAGGACTCCCCAGGCCAAGTTGCCAGCCTCATGGGGACCCAGTCCCACCTGCCAGGAGGCCCAGGACCTTGCCCCACCCACTAGAGGGCCAACCCCAGGCCTGGGATCCTCCACACCATAGCCTCACCGCCAGAAGGTTGATACCAGCCCCAGGAGCTGCAGCCAGCCACCCTAGCATGTGGTCCTGCTCACCAGTGGCCAGCCTCCACGTAAGGCAGGGCCTGGAAGCCAACCAGGCCAGGGGACAGCATTGCATATGAGTGTACCCACATTAGGCAGCCTTGCCACAACAGAATGAACCATTTAGTTCATATAGGGGGTACCCTAGATCACAGTTGTGGTGACCAAAGGAGAGTGTGTCACTGAGCCCCATAGAATGTCTCCTACATAAGGCTACTTCTCCCAGACTGGGAAATGTAACTGCTCTACATAATACACACAAATAAACACAGATAATTTGGCAAAATGAGGTGACAACAGAATATGTTCCAAACAAAGGAACAAAATAAAACTCCAGGAGAAGAACTAAGCAAAGTAGAGCTAAGCAACCAAGCCTACCAGACTGCCTACCAGACTACCCACAGTAATCAGCTTGCCACATCAGAACTCACACAGCCAACATATAGGACACACTTAGAGCATATAGCTCTGAAGACCAGAGAGGAGTGTGCTCCTGGGACTCATAGGACATCTCCTACAAAAGGCCATATTTTTCAGGGTGGGGAAATGTAACTAATTCACCAAACACTTAGAAATTTAAAAAGCAAATTAGGCAAAGTGAGATAATAGAGAAATATGTTCCAAATGAAGGAACAAGGTAAAAACCCTGGAAGAAGAATTGGGTGAAGTGGAGATAAGCAATTTACCTGATAAAGAGTTCAAGGTAATAATAATACAGATGGTCAAAGAACTCAGGAGCAAAATGGGTGAACACAGTGGAAAGTTAACGAAGAGTTATAAAACGTAAAGAAGAGCCATACAGAGCTCAAGAATACAGTAACTGTAATAAAAACACACTAGAAGGAATCAACAGTAGATTAGATGATAGAGGAACGGATCAGCTATCTGGAAGACAGAGTAGTGGAAATCACCCAAGATGAACAGAAAAAAATTTTTTTAATGAAGACCATATATGCCTCTGGGACAATATCAAACATACTAACATTTGCATTATAGGGGTCCCAGAAGGAGAAGAGAGAGGTAGGGGCAGAAACTTACTCGAAATGATACTAGCTGAAAATTTTTTTGAGCCTACAGGAAAGGAATAGACGTCCAGGTCCAGGAAGTGCAGAGAGAATTCCAAACAAGATCAACCCAAAGAGGCCTACACCAAGACACATTACAATTAAAATGGCAAAAATTAGTGATAAAGAGAAAATTTTTAAAGCAGCAAGGGGAAAGCAACTAGTTTTGTACAGGGGAACCTCCATAAGACTATCAGCTGACTTTTCAGCAGAAACTTTGCAGGCCACAAGTATTAGTATGATATATTTAAAGTGATGAAAGGAAAATGCCTACAACCAAGAATACTCTACCTAGCAATCATTCAGATTTGAAGGCAAGAGAAATTATTTTATAGACAAATAAAACCTAAGAGAGTTCAGCACCACTAAACCAGCTTTACAAGAAGTGTTAAAGGGACTTCTCTAAGTGGAAAAAAAAAGACCACAACTAGAAATATGAAAATTATGATAGGAAAAAAATCTCATTGGTAAAGGCAAATAGACAGTAAAAGTAGTAGATGAACCATTTATAAGCTATAAATGGTTTTAAAAGTTAACTTTTAAAAGTTAAAAGTAGTAAAATCATCTTTTAAAAGTTAAAAGTAGTAAAATCATCTATATCCACAATAAATAACTAAGGGATCCACAAAACAAAAAGATGTAAAATATGGTGTCAAAAACACTAAATGGGGGTGGAGGACAGTAAAAATGCAAGGTTGTTAGAATGCATTTGAACTTAAATCATTAACTTAAAATAATTTCCTATGTATATAGGTAGCTATGTATAAACCTCATAGTTACCACAAACCAAAAACCCTGATTTCAAACTATATTATAAATAAATAACTAAATAAACAAATGTAACTACATCAAACTAAAAAACTTTTTCACAGTGAAGGACACTATCAACAAAATAGAAAGGTCACCTCCCGAATGGGAGAAGGGATTTGCAAAGGATATATCTGGTAAGGGGTTAATATCCTAAATATACAGAGAACTCAATATAAAAAACTCAATATAAAACTCAATATAAAAAAGAACAATTTGTTTAAAAAATGGGCAGAGGATCTGAACAGACAATTTTCCATAGAAGACATACAGGTGGCGAAAAAATACATGAGAAGAAGCTCAATTCATCAGGGAAGTGCAAAATCAAAACTGCAATGAGACATCACCTCACACCTGTCAGAATGGCTATCATCAAAAAGACAAATAGCAAGTGCTGGAGAGGATGTGGAGACGAGGGAACCCTCGTGCCCTGTTGGTGGGATTATAAATTGGTGCACACACTGTGGAAAACAGTCTGAAGCTTCCTCAAAATTTAAAAATAGAACTGCCATATGTTTTAGCAATTCCACAACTGGGTATTTTTCTGAAGAAAACAAAAACTCTAATTTGAAAAGATACAGGCACCATATGTTTACTGCAACATTATTTACAATAGTCAAGGTATGGCAGCAACCTGAGTGTTCACTGACAGATGAATGTATAATGAAGGTGTGGTACACACACACACACACACACACACACTCAGAGGACTATTACTCAGCCATAAAAAAGAATGAAATCTTGCTGTTTGTGACAACATGGATGGAACTAGAGGGTATTATGTTAAGTGAAATAAGTCAGAGAAAGACAAGTGTATGATTTCACTTATATGTGGAACCTAAAAAATAAATGAATAAACATAACAAAATAGAAAAATAATCATAGACACAGAGGACAAACAGGTGTTTGCCAGAGGGGTGCTGGGCTAGAGGATGAGTGAAAAACAGGCGAGGGAGATTAAGAGCTGCAAACTTCTAGTTGCAAAATAAATGAGTCACGGTATAAAACGTACCATTTCATGATGTGTGCAAGTCAAATCATTATGCTATACACCTTAAACTTATATAGCGCTGTATGTCAATTATAGCTCAATAAAATTGGAAGGGAAAAAAAGGTAAAGGAGAAGATGATTAGTTTCTGGATGGTTCTCTTGAGAAAAGAGCAGGCCTAGGAATGTGAGTAGGATCTAAGTAGGTATGGTAAAGGGTAGGTTCAAATGTGTGATGAGCAAACCTGCACTCCGAAGACTTGCTCAAACTCAGAGATGTATTACAGGATGAGTGAACAGATGCACCAGCTACAATGGAACAGATGTTCCCAGCTGCAAAGTCACGAGAGATGCTTTTAGAACTGTATGTTTGGACCAAATTATAAAAAGCCACAAATGGCATGATGATGATAGCAGCGTTTAAGCAAAAGAGAGCTGATGACTCAGTGGAAAATGAACGGAAGTGGGGGGAAAGCTATTTTACATAGTTCAGTCTGAGGAATGACAGGGGTATATAAATGGGAACAACGACAGAAATTCATGACCCATCAGTGATTGTGATAGTAACAATGACTAATATTTATTTATTCAGTATTTACTCTGTGTGAGTGCGATTCTAAGTGTTTTAGAGCAAGATGTATCATTTACTTTTCATGATAATCATAAGGAAGCTCTTATTATCCTCACTTTATGCAGGTAACGGAACAGAGGTTCAAAAAATTTAAGCAACTTGTCCAAGATACCCAGCTGGTGGTAAACAGTAGCGCTGGGATTTCACAGTGGGCTGTCTGGCTCCCCGAAGCTATGCTGCTTAATGGGATTTGGTGATCCCCTTGATCCCTTTCTCACCCCTTCTCTCTGAGCCACGCCCCACCACTTTCCTCCTTGCTAACTCTTCTCAACTAGGCTGGCCTCCTTGCTGTTACGGAACAAGCACATTCCCAAGTCAGCTTTGCTGCTTTTATTCCTCTGCCTAAGACGCCCTTGGCTCAGAGAGCCACATGGCTTTTCCTTCATCTTCTTCAGTGAACCATTTATTGACCTGCCTATGCAAAATAGCTTCCCCACTTTCTTATACCTTTATCCTGTTTTAGTTTGCACTGTAGAATTGGTCCAACCTGACAAATTATTTATTCGGGTATTTGTTGACTATCTCCCCCAGCCCTAACAGAATATAAGGTCCTTAAGAGTAGCAGACTGCCTGTGTTTCACTCTAGTGCCTATGTAAGTATCAGGCACAAAGTAGACCTTTAGGAAGTATTTGTTGAATAGATGCACAATGGGAACAGAAAAAACTTTCTGTTGGAAAGTTGATTGAAGGACATGTCCCAAACCCATCAACTGTATATCCACTAGACCATCAATTCCATGATGGTATAGATCACATCTCTCCAGCTTTATATCTCCAGTGTCTGACACAGTACCACAATGGAATTACATGTTCTATTAATATAACCAACAAGAAAAGTAATACACGTGCCCCAAGTAGGGTAGGTATGCCACAGTAGACATGTGGGTGACCTTTGCCTCCACCTACCTCAGATGGCCTCTCCCTCTGGGTTTTCCTTTTCCAGTCTGCTCATACTTCCTGGTTTGTGATTCAGCCAGTTATCTCTCTGGGCTCCTGGGTCATTCATTTATTTCTTGAATCGATTGCCCTCTTCTCTCCCTTCTCAAGGTTTTTCCTGCACCGTTCACTGGCGTTCCTTTGTTATTATTTTGTCTTTATTTTTTTGTGTGCATTCATATATTTTATGTCTCACTTGATGTTTTCATGATCTGTACCACTCTAGTATTTCTTTGTATCATTTACAAGGGTATGTGCATGAATGAAAACATGAATGAATGAATTCAAGGGTGAAAAATTTTTTATGGTAGGGAGAATGAAGTCAAAACATTTATGTATCAAGTAGACAGGATGAGCCACCTGAAGATTTAATTACTGAAATGGGGCTAACTGAATAGACCACTTACTACAAATTCCAAAAGCCCTTTGGACCAGAGGGGAGTTGGATTTGATAAGTTTGGTTGTTCCTTATTTGACTAGCTTTCATCAAGGAAAAAAAATTAGACAAAATATCTCAAATATAAAATAACATAGAATGCTGTGAACATTACTAATTAGTGTGTATCCTTTAGATAACAGTCTCTTTCTGTGTCTATGAAATTATATGTTTGCTTTTCTCTTTCAGGATGCAGAATACCAAGGAGTAGGAACAATACTTATAATATTGCCTTAAGTAATGCTTTTCCATCTCTCACATAAATGTACCTCCCATATATATTCTATAGGAAGGAATGACTGTAGACATTGAGAAGCTCAGGAAAGGTGGCTTCATGGAGAAATGAGGTTTCCACTTTTGCTGGAAAGAAGATCGCTACAGGCACAATCTAGCTTGGTGACATTCTGAAAGTACATAGCTGGGGAGCTTGTGCTAGTGCCCATGAAGTATGTCTTCTGAGAGATGACATACTGCCTCTTAAAAGCTATACAGTTCTTATAAAAATGCTCAGTAATTCACAAACATAATGCGTGTGACAAACTAGATGTACACAAGCAGTTCACCAAAGATGAGTGATTTGGCGGGTTAATTTAACTGCTCATTGTCTGACCAGTTGGAATAATATTCTGCCTGGAGACAATGCCAGATACAATCTGAAAGTGACTAGAGCAGGAGTTAAAATGAACACATAATGTTAGGACTGAAGTGTACATCACGCATTCAGAGTTCACTTCTGACTTCTATAAAGTTATTTCAGCATCTCCTGATAGGTGTTGGCCCACCATGGCAAACTCTGGTAATTTGGGGTTATCATCTATTTCATTTGTCTCGAGAGAAAAGCTTTCACCCAGACGCAGACATCTGTTTGCTCTTAGCATCCTTGTTTCTCTCTGGGCTTGCAAAGTTTGTCAGTTTAAATGTGACTTTTAAGATATTCCTTCAATATGACAACTGAAGTTGGCTGGTGTTAAAATGTGGTACCATAGGCAGAACTGGGCAAAAAAAAAGAAAGCAGATCAAAATGGCATGGATATACATATTATACTCAGAAAGAAATTTGATCTGTGAGTTCTTGCAGTTTTGTTTAATAAGTGTCTTTGTGGCAGGATCAATTATAAGTTAATAAAAATGTGTTAAAAAGGAAATCCCTGATACTAAAAAAGAATTCCCTGCTTGTTGATTTAATGTAATTTGTCATTAAAATCATAGTTTCTGATGATAGAATATCAAGCAGACACCAATGAATTTTTTAAAGTGAACTTTGAAGTTAAACAGATTTACACATAAAACATTAAAGTTATTTTGAAAATCTACACGTTTCCACATACAATGTAAAAGTTAACCTGAAGCCAATTTAGACATAAAATTTTGTGTATTTTATAAAAGATCTATTGTTTATTTGACAGTTCATTTGGGAATAAAAATAACAGACAATAACAAGGCAAAAAGGGATATCTAAAATTTATTTTTCTAAGTGATAAATATTTATAACAATATAAAATAATTTGTTTGCATAGACAGAAATAATAAACACCTATACTTGATTGCTGCCTTAAAGATAGCTTGAAACTAAGTTTTATTGTTAAGACCCTAGAGCTCATAATAGGTATATTGTCCTCAGAGATGTGGACTCAGTGGTTTGGCAAATACTGTTCTGTAGATATGGACTCAAAGTGGGGTGGGAGGACATTTGGAAGTCTCTTGGTGGCAGCTTATTTTTGAGTATTCTGAAGAGTAAAAATAAAGCTACTTTGAAATTACTTTTTAGTTTAAGAACTTAACAGCCTTGAGCTACCCAATCAGAATTGCGCGTGTGTGTGTGTGTGTGAATTTAAAGCGACAGATTAAACCTCTTTCCTTTCTTGAGTAATACAGCTATCACACATTGAAAACTTTCTTTGCACCACTGTCAGACATGCTTTAAAGGGGAAAGACAACTGGTGAGAATTAAACCTGAATTCACAGGGAGAGAATGGGCCTGAGTAAGTGAAAAGGCGTTATTTAGGAAGGAAACAGGGAAAAACCTAAAATGGATTGTTTATTTCCATTGTGCTTGGGAAAGAATTAAGATTCGGAATCCAAATACCATCGGAAATGACTGCCTTTAGGGTACCAATACGTAAGGAGAAGGCCTGAATATCTAAAAATTCAATCCCATTGTCAGATTCATAACAATAGACAATGAGAATGTTAAACATGACTATATTTTTTAAAGAGCTGAATCTCTGCCATGACCAGTAAATTAGATTACTCACTTTTAAACTACGATTGTCTAATATTGCAGGAACTGACCATTCACTTTAAAAAAGAACACACCACTTAGAGTAGCAATGTCCTGCTGACTAGATTATTTGTATGATGTTCATGCTTCTTGAGTATAGATACATGATCATTGGAGTATTACCATATTTTTTGGAGTTGTTTAGTACTTTGATTGAAAAAAAAAAACCAAAACCCAAAACCTTTCACTTGTAGGTCATGGCTTTCTCCATGCCTTCAACTTTCAGGAGTATGTATCTAGTTAGTACCTCATGGAGTCTGCCTGGTCCCTTGTGGGCTATCTTTGAGAAGGAACATCTTCTGACCTTCTCTCACACAGCTTCCAAGCTTCCTTAAAAGACGACCGCCAGTTCACTTTCAGAATTTTACTGCACCCTACTGCAGTAATGTTACTGCTACAGGAATTTTAAAGCACCTATTTAATGCCACGCCCTCCCTACCCCCACCCAAACCATCTTCACCTACTGACTCATGTGACTCCTCCCACTTCTTCTTCAACGTCAGTTTCATATCTTGGAGCAACTAGAAATAAATGGCCTATTTAAAATAAAGCAGCTTGTTCGAGGTAACACATTAAGATTAAACGTTAGATTATAATCTGTTATTCAGTCAAAAGCCTGAATAGCAGGCTTTTAAATCTCACCCTGTTTGAGGGGAGAATGGAGCAACAAGGAAATTTTAAATTACTGTTACAGAAAGGTGAAAGTGCTGCATAAATAGGAAACTAAGACAGAAGCAAACTTTCTAGATTTCACAGCTTTACTCTGAGTTAGCTTTGCTGGTCTTCTAACCAGCAAAGGTTCTACCTGGGTGGAGAAAAATAGAAAAGGTTAACAGTACATTTTGCCTTGAAGCTGCAAAATCTGACAAGATATATACTTTTTTAAAAAGGTTTTGTACTGTTAAAGAAAGGATCTGTAAAAAGATTGGTGATTTAAGACAGGGTGTTGGAGGTTATCCCGCTACACCTGCCAGCCTGTCTTTCTGTCCAAATCTTCTAAACCCAGAAGTCATCCCTACTAAGCCTTATGGGGCTGCTCAGCTGTGGTCGACAAGATCTGTCTCAGGTTACTGGGAGCTGGAGGGGATTTGGGGAGTGTGTTCAATAGTTCTCACAGGCAGCTTTACAGTGTGCCAGTTCAGATCAAATCCTCCTGACCCTCAAGTCCCCGGGCCTGGTTGCCTGCGTTTGAGTCCCAGCTTCCATCATTGTCTGGTGCTCCTGGCCCCTGACTTCCATAGCTCTGCAGCTCTTCCCTGAAAACTGTGGGCTTGTCTCTCTGATACCAGTGTCTGCTCATTTAGACTATGTTTTATCTCACGTTCCAATCATGAATGACTTGATATTCTGAGCCTGAACATCCTCACAAGAATCTCCCTCTCCTGGATCTGCTTTCTGGTCACCTGGCCCCGTGGGTCCCTCTACTTAGCTTCTTCTTTCTTTGTCCATCTTCCAACTTCTGTCAAATTCAGGTCCTCCTCTGGCCAGGACCACACCGCCTCCTTTTGGGAATTTTTGATACCTTGTTTTATTCAGGAAAACGATAAGTGAATGGGTTTGTTTATAGTTGATAGTTGAACCTCTACTATTTTATACACATGTTATAGTTGGCCTTAAATCAGTAAATCATAAGTCTTTAACAAAGATGATAGGAAAGTCAAATCATAATGATATAACAGTATCATTTTACAACGTTTGGGTCTAACAGGTTCATATATATTTAATATGTTTTCAAGTTAGCTCTACGTCATTGGCTTCAGCCATGTTTTCTGGTGGGAGAAAAAGAATCTCTCATTTATTACACAGAATGCTCACATTGTCACCAAATAAGAGTTGTCTGATTGGCTCTAGGTAAATCATAAGGTCTTATTAGGAGCATCCTGCCTGCAGTGATGTGAGAAGGGAGAGGGGATGTGAACAGAACACTGCACAAATTGGGAACATTTGTCTCAGTGAAGGTCTAGACACAGAGGAAAAAGGAAGATAAATTATTGTTATAGAGCAAAAATCCACAGGCTGCAAAAAGGCAGGGGTTGTGTGGTGGCGGGGGGTGGGGAGGGTGGAATTTTTTAAAAACAATTATTAGGAAAAGTTAATTTATTGATACTAAAGGAATTTCTCACTGATTAATTGTCAGAAAATAAATTAAGTTCCTAAAAGGCTCGTATATTCCTCTAACAAGTGTGGTTGTAGATTGGAGAATCGTCTGAATACGAGAATATTAATTCACCGCAGTAAGAAGGAAAGCTGGGGATTTTCACATCTTCACAACAAACTCCCAAAGTTAAATAAACTCAAAGATACTTGATTACAATAAGTCAAATGACAATTATTCAAAACTTGGAAGATATTCACATAAATTTCCTCATGTAATTGAATGTCTGATAAACAAAACCCTGAAGTTTTGTAACTTGGACAGCATATGTCTCTGCTCTGAAAAAATTTCAAACATCGAGATCAACGGTTAGGTCCTTCCAGTAAAATAACTTTAGTTACAGAATGTGGAAGCACATTATTTTGGGTTTTCATTTTTATTTAGCTGAGTTACTAGTGACTGGTTATCCAGGAAAACCTATATTTGTTAACCCAGAAAGACTTAGGATACATGTTAAAGAGTCAGGTTAGAAATTTCATTGATTTGTGGTCCTGCTGATTTCTATCTGAAGCAGCGTTTCAAAGTTTGATCATTAAAATATAATTGCCTTCTTAGCATTGGTATTTAACATTTAGCATGAGAAAGAATGGGGAAAATGGAATGGAATACTGAAAATCACTGTATATACGTTTCCTATTTCTTTCTAGTTCCAAATCTGTAATAAGTTTCACTAAGCTTTTTCATCAGAAAAATTCTGTCTTTTCTTATGGGAGATTTATTCCTTATAGAGAAAATAAAATCTATTTTAATGAAAATCTGATCCTTGACGAGCTGCTGAAGTTCAAATTAATGCCAGGAAACCCTCACAGTGAAAGTAACCAGTACTAAGGCAAACACTACTGGATAAAAGAACTTAACAATTGCTACTCTACATCTTCACCAGGAGATGAAAAGGGCACACATAGGACAATCAGAACATACATTTTTCTACAATGAATCCATGTCAAATTCAAAATTAGGTCTCTCTTCCTGACTTTAAATCCCTTGGGCACTTAATGAGTATTCCAGCTTTCAGAGTTCTTATTTTTTAATAAAAATATTTATTAATTATTTGAAATTAGAATGTCAATACATAGTTGAAATTTTCTAACTTCTTAAGAGATTGGTTTTCTAATTTCTTTGTACGCATGAATGTTTACATGAACAAATGGGTGAATAATTAGATGATTTTTCATAGGCATCAAAGTTTGTTCTTCCTCTAAGCTGAGCTCGCTCCATCTTGCTTTATCCCTTGGAAATGGGAAACTCCTTCTGTGTTCCTAAATATGACACTGTGTTTCATGCCTTCCTGAATGTGTTCCTTCTCCCTCCAATGTTCTTCTCCATGTGGCACGTGTGGCAAGGTCCTGTGTGTCCAGTAGTGAAGAGCTACAAGGTCATCTCTTTTGTGAAGGCCCCACTGCAATTCCCCTCCATAGAGATACCCAGCCACGAGCTATGCTTTGAGTTGATGTGTGCTTCCACGGTTTCGCTGTGCTACACACTTTTATGTCTACATCCTAACTAGAGTGTATGAATCTCGAAGGAAGGACTCAAACCCTATTTTTGTTTTTCCCAGAGCTTGCGGAATACCTGGCACCCATCAGTATTTCAACGGGTAGAAGTTGAATGTCATAGAAGCCAACAGAGGTGAGTTTTAAGAAGTCAGTGTTGTTGAGTGTTGCCAGATGTGATGGGATAATCCAGAGACACGAGAATTCATGTGCAGGATTGCATTATATATATTGAAAAATATGCTAACCTCAGACGTAGGGGAATTAAGAGATTACATGCTAAGCAAGTAGAAAACTTAACATAGTACTTTCTGTTAAGTACCGAACATCTGCCCCATAGTAAGAATTGCTTTACTATTAGTAACAAGTCTAATATCTGAATATCTAATAACAAGTACATGTTGTCTGAGGATATGTTCTCTCTCCAGGCCCCCATTGTTATTCTAAAACTCCCATTAGCATTGTTGTTCATAATGACCAGTGAGGATGGTGAATCAGACTTTTAATTGGCCCTGAACTGATCACCATGAAATTTAATCATTTTCACAAATACTGTGAATTTGATCCTATAGTATGGCTATTCCAGAAGATAAGTCTTAAAAACCAAACTTGTTGGAAAAAGTCTGCTTATCTCATGAAAGAATGGCATTAGGCAGACACTGTAAAATGTCAGTTACTATTTGTAATTCAAAAGAATGATCATGAAGTGTTAGGAAAACACAAATGAAATTAAATGTGAACTATTTAACCCCAAGTACCGTCCTCTCACATCTAATTCACACATGTCTGGCAAGTGTGCCGGACTCAAAACCTTGAACCCAAGCACTTCGCAAAATCATATGTATATGGTTTATTAAAAAACAGTTACATAGGTGTTGGACAAGCTCTCAAACTGATTCTGTAAACAGAACAACTGGAGGAGGAAAATGATAATGTGGTTAAGATCATGGGCTCTGGAGTCAAGCTTCTTGAGTTCAAAACTCATTCCACCCCTTCCTCCTACGGAACTTTGGGCAAGTTACTTGATCTGTTGCCTTATCTGCAGAACTAGAAAAAATAATGTCACCAAACTCAGAGAGTAATTATGAGGTTTAAATAAGACACTGCTTTGAACAGTATCTGGCACATTGTGAGGGCTCAATAACTATTTGCTATTATCATTATTATTAGTTCTACATAAAGGAATATCAATAATAATAAAACCAAGTTAGAATTTAGAGCATATTTGTTAAGCTGATGATGAAGATGATTATTATTAAGAACTGTTATATTTATTTTCTACTCTGTGCTTGATGCTGAGTAAGATGCCCTAGCTGAACAATTTCATTTAGCTTCACAATGGTACTGTGTATAAGTATTATTAACCCTGCTTTATAAAAGAGGAGATTAAGACTCAGGGACTTTTCAAAATTTGCTCAAGATCACAGGGCTGATCAGTACAGAGCCAGATTTCAAACCCAGGTGTGTTAGACTCCTAAGCCAGCACCCTACACGTGTTCCTATGCTGTAATTCAGAGTCTGATGGAAAGGAAATTTGAGGAAATGGACCCTTGTCGAGTGCCTGTTCATTGCAGGGTTATCTGTTTTCCATTAATCTGTGATGCTTCTCAATTTTTAATCGAGCCAATTTCCTAATCAGGGAAAGGATTTAGGAAAAGAGTCTACCATGTAAGGTTTTACTAAAATAGCCCTGGGTTCCCAAAAGGAACAATTGACCTTTGTGCGAAAGGTGAAATGATGCCCCTAGTTCATTGTTAGGCAACTGTATGAAAGCTGGGGGTCAAGAGCTTTGCACAGCAAACTGCTTTGGGGCCAGAAAACATCTCCCTTTGTTCTATGGGACCATGAATGGTATACAGTTGGTGAGGGGGATAGGGAGGCTTGTAAACTAGAATAAAGAGAGATCAGGCAATGTCCAGGAGATAAAAAGACAAGATGAAAGAAAGTTCTGGATGGCCAGAGGTCAAGGCAGAAACTATTAGGTGCTAATCTACACCTCTAGATTGGTATTATCTTCAAGGAAGCGTGGAGCTACATCCTCAATAGAAGTTTTAAGTTGAACGTACCCTGTTCCTAAAGATAAACTGATATACCAAGCTCCCACCAGAGTTCCTGTGCCCTGACTTCCCATTGCTGATACTCCCAGCAGTCTCAGACCTTTTCATGACTATGGTTCCCATGGCTGTACACTGTTGACTTAGTGTCTCTGATTTTAGAAACCTAATATCTGACCTTCACCCCTCATTTCCTACCAAAAAAAAAAACCCCTTTGTTCCCACTCTATTCCTCTTCTTTGTTCTGCCAGTAAAATTTGTTTGGACAATTGCCAGTGCTTTGTGTGTTCTGTCTGTTCATGTGTGTTTGTGTTCACTTTGTTTGTTTGCTTGTTTGTTTTTTCCACAAGTTGCCACACATTACCTCCCCTGGCCAAGTGGAGAACCTGGAAAGTTAAGAGAAAAGAACTTTAGGTCTTTGGAAAGAGGTGGAGCTTGCTCCATGCACCAGATAGGCAAGTGACAGACCAGTCTAAAACAAATAGGAAAATAATCAGCATTTAAGGTGTAAGAACAGCCATCTAAGAGCTTATTAAGTATCCAATCCTGCCCAAAGCACTTTCTATTGATTATCTCCTTTAAACCTTATGTTCTTTGACATTGGTCCTCTTATTTTACTAATTTGATATATGAAGAAACTGAGGCTTAAGAAGGTGAAGCACTGAGTCAAAGAATCTGCAGTGTTTGATGTTGGGATAGTGGTTACATTTCAGGGTATTGACTGGAGGGCGTGGCACAGGGAGACCCACTGTGGAGCTGGCTGTGTCTTCTTTTTTGATCTGGGTGCTGTTTACATAGGGATGTTCACTCTGTGAAATTCTGTCACTCTTTACATGCCTTGTCTATATTACATTTCAATAAATGTTTTCTTTTTACAAACTCTAATAATAATTTAAAAAATAACTTGTTTATGGTCTCAGTGGAGGAGCTGAAGTAGAATGCAGATCTTTCTGTCTCCTGATCCCAAAGATTTTAACAGAACACACTGCCTTCCCTTTGATAGTCTCAGGATATACCAGATAACAAAGAGTATGGGACTGAATCTCCTGAATATGTGGAGTTTTGCTGTCTGAATAATCTCCTTGGGGAAATAGCTTGTCTCCGATAGTGTAGAAGAAATGTTAGGCACACAGTCACTGCAGAGGAGACATTTATTATGGGTTTGGGGAAAGAGGATGTTGAAACTGGCATGGCCTCTGCAGTGCAGCAGCAGGAACCAAGACTTGGTTTTCAGGGGCCTTAAAGATTGTCGAGGAGTAACGGCTTGTCACCCAAAATTAAGTTTAGGTCTTCTTTGATCCTAAATCTGTCCAGTGCACTAAATTGGGCTCCAATTCCATGACCCTGGGCTGGACAGTAGAGTGGAAATGAAGCTAACCTGCAGTTCTGAGTTAAGTCACCCCTCCCCCATGAAAAAGAAAAGAAAAAAAAAAAGGAACCAAGAAACAATATCAAGGACAAAAGTGGAGTAGACAAACCAGATAAGAGAAGCTTCAAACCAACCAGGACAGTCAAGTAAAAAACGAATGGGGTCCAGTAGACCCGAAAGTGCAGAAAGCAGAACAGAATGAGGTGGCTCACTGTTATATTGGAGGCAGGGTCTAGAGAGATTTCTAAGGCGCTATGATTTCACCCTCCGGTGGGAGCAGACTATGTAGGACACCAGTTGTTTGGGCTGCTCTAAGGCAGCCACTCAAGGCTCCAAGTACTTTCCTCTAGGTATTTAGTAACTCTGTATGCACTGCTTGTCACAGGGAGAAGGTGGATCATGGAAATTGTCTTCTGTTTCCTAACATTCCTAATAAAATCTTTACAAATTCTTCATGTCCAACCATGGTGACATAAAGTACTCTGGTTCCCCCGAAGCCTATTACAAAGTCTCTGACACCTGCGCACAGCTCTGTTTTCCCCTTGGACAAATACAGGAAAATAATGGGCGCTTCACTAGTCCCTTTCCCGTAGGTGTTTTCCAAGTTCCACAGACAAATATCCTCCGTATTTTGTCTGCTGAAATATTTATTTCAGTGTCACTCGGAGTTTGGCAGGTCTTAGCTCGACCAGGTCATTTTTTTCCTTCCCTTCGGCTAAAGTTGCATAAACCTTCAGGTCAGAGAAGGCCACTCTACAGAAAAGGAGTGAACAGCACTTCCTTCTACTTTTGTGACCTGAAATACTCCATGGCAGACTGCGCAGACCTTATCTTCTTTCCATTGCTTTAGACACGTAGGAGGTGCTAACATCACTTCAATACTTTGTTTTGTTTTGTTTTTTTCTACCTAAAGGGAGAGAGGCCCCATCTCTTAGGAAATGACATATTGAGGCTCAGTCTAGGAAGTTAGCATAAACCACACATTAGTATCTGAAATTTTCAAATTCATGCTGATGGAAAAAAAAAGGAAAGCAAAAAATTAAAATTTTTGTTGATTACCTAATGCTATCAGAACAGGGAGGAAGAGAGAGGAATAGCAAAAAGTTTCACTAAACCTAAAAACTGGTGCTGTGAAAGGCATAATAAGAGATGATGGATATGGCAAGATGGAGATAATCATCTGTCCTCTGAAGTATTGTCATAAGGATGAGAAAAGTTGTCTGTAAAGCACCCACTGAGTATTAATAGGTGCTAGACGAGGTTCTAAGTATTTTACTTATGTCATTTACTTCTATTATCTTTTATTCCTCACAACCACTTGTAAGGTAGAGACTCAACCCCATTTTACAGATAAGGAAATTGAGGCAAAGAGGAGCTTAAAGTTTTTGCCCAGAAGAAGACAGCTCCTCGTTCTGAGTCAGGATTTGAACCTAGGCGTTCTGGCTCTGAAGATCACAGCATTAACCCTTGGCTTTTCAGAACTGACCTCAGTATACAGAGGAGTCTTTAGCAAGGTCTTGGCTGGTGGGATTTGACCAGGTGGGGGCAGCAGGAGATGCTCAATACTTCAGCCAGAGGCATCTTTGCAACATGCAACTCTACTGACTTTATTCTTGTGCTTAAAATCCAGTAAGGGTCGGGTCCAAACATCTTTGTAAATGTAACAAATCCCTTCATGATGTGGTGTCTGCTTATCCCTTTAACTCATGCTGTTGTTTGGTTTCTCTTGCTATTGTTTTATTGTGGTTTAAAAAAAAAAGTTTCTTTTCTTTAGTACATTATATTTGATTTTGCCATACTCTGTTTTAGTTGCTCATATACATGTCTGTCTGAGAGGCTAAAATCCTGTGAAGGAGGTTCCATGTTTGTTTTCTCTCTGTTATACTCCCAGCACTAGGGAGTAATGATTAGTTTTATTGAGTTTCTCTCCATTTGATACCTTAAAAATAAACAAAACAAAACAAAATTAAATTAACTAAAAAGCCACCAACACAAATTCTGCATTTTCATTGGATTAAAGAGGGAAAGATTGATCTAAAATTATATTCTAAATGCTGGGTACCAGACTTAACTGCAGAAAAAGCAGATGGGCATGCATTTTTCACATGGATTCCCATGCCCAGATATTTAGTTGTTAATAAGCTCACAAGTGATTCCAACAGGCAGCAGCTAGATCTGGGGACCACTGATGGAGCATAGGCTCATGTGGCAAAGTTACATCTGGAAAGGGGATCCCTGGGCATCATCTGTGCATTGAATTCCTGGGATGAGAAGGCACATTAAACAAGATGAGGAGAACATTAAAAGGGCATGGCAGGACACAAACAGTAAAAAGTTTCCAGCTTCAGACATAAGAAAATTATTTGTTTAGATATAACATAATCTTCTTTTGAAGGCCAGAAAGTACCCTAGCCTCTGGAAGAAAATCTTTTCAGCATGAAGAGTGGAAGCAAAAGGTATTTTTGGTTGAACACTTAGTTAACCAAAACACTCTAATTTCAGAGCATTCCAGTTGAGAGTTTGTGTCACAAATAAAATAAATAAGACATTTCAAGCCCGAATAGCCAGTCTCCTTTTATTTATCCTCTCCTTTTCAAGGTACTACAAATAGTGACTTTATGTTGATTAGTGCCAAAGTAATACATATTTTCACATTAAAATTTTCTCTTAAACAAAGTCGTTGCTCACTCAGGCCATGACCTTAAGAGGCTGTTTAACTTTTCTAACATTCGCTTTCTTAAGGAAGAGGGAAAAGGAGAGGAAAGGGAATAAATGGTTTCAAATATCCTTCTAACACTCATATTTTAAGATTCTTTGATTATCGGTTATAGGTACAAGGTCTAGGCAAGCTGAATTTGGGGATATGCTCCAGTGGAAATAATTCTCTACAGAATTACAGACAAATATTCTGTTGACCTTAAGTGAACTTACACCAAGTTGGTAAATTCCGTCATAACTCCCATCCTGGACTCACAGCTGCTTGTGTCAATGTTGATTTGTAGCTATAAGGTTGGCCTTTGTACAACTATTGTCTGAAACAAGTTTCCCATTTGTGTAACCTATGGTTTAGTTGATATTAATCAGCATGACTGAAGGCGTAATTCTTCAATCTGAGTATATGAGCTGAGTATGTGTATGTGTACAGGACAAGGCATAACTACCTTTGTGGAGGTACCCTTAGAATTTCCGCTTCATTCTGAGTACCTTTATGTCAGGCCTCTACCTTGTAGGTGGAAGATTTCCAAAGTGCCCTTTCCTAAGAGTGTGAGAGTAGCTATAGGAAATTTTCCAAGTCTTCTAAACTGGCAGGGAGCTCAGTCTTCCAAACTCTGATTCCCATGTGCTCAGTAAATATTCATCAGCCCTTCATAGTGGTGTCTCAACAAGTTCTATCATAACTGTTCAATAGCCCTTATAATAGAGGTGATTCATTCATTCCATCAGCATATCCAAAAAAATGTTCATTCAGGCTTTTATCCTTTCACCTATTTTCAGTTTACGGCTAAGAAATATCATCCGTA
Source organism: Mesoplodon mirus (assembly GCF_964341445.2). NCBI lineage: Eukaryota > Metazoa > Chordata > Mammalia > Artiodactyla > Ziphiidae > Mesoplodon > Mesoplodon mirus. The sequence goes on along the minus strand of NC_138985.1, from coordinate 45,598,142 downwards.
TCTGAACTTTCTTAAATGAAATGGTCTTTTTAATAACTGAGTTTTCTGCATATCCAATGAGTAAGTCTCGAAGATTTTATTTTGAGCCTTATTTTTGAAACTAATTTCAAAAATAGTTTTTGTCGGGCTTCCCTGGTGGTGCAGTGGTTGAGAGTCCGCCTGCCGATGCAGGGGACATGGGTTCGTGCCCCGGTCCGGGAGGATCCTACATGCCATGGAGCGGCTGGGCCCGTGAGCCATGGCCTCTGAGCCTGCGCTTCCGGAGCCTGTGCTCCGCAACGGGAGAAGCCACAACAGTGAGAGGCCCGCATACCGCAAAAAAAAAAAAAAAAAAGTTTTTGTCCACTTCCCTAGTTTAACAGGTGTAATAGAAGGAACAACCCATGATCTATTAGTGTTTGTTGTCAGTAGAATGTTATTGAATCTTTCTGGTTTTTTTTTTGGTATGCGGGCCTCTCACTGTTGTGACCTGCTTTCTTATCTTCAGAGCTGCTAAGCATTTCTGGAAACAACTACACCACTAAGAAGTTGGGTGTTCACGGAAGTGGGTGACCCAAGCTCAGGTGTTCGGTAATGTCCCTCAGCAATTCAGTTCTTATTTTGCTTGAACATTTCAGTCTCCCGCCCCCTTGCATAGCTCCTTTACACTTAGACTCGTTTTCACAAACTTCTCTTTCTCACTTTTAGAACATAACCTTCCAAACAATTTTATGGACAAAATAGAGTTTTCGGAATGAATTCTCTCAATTTCTCCCTTTCATACCACACATGTTATCAAATGTGTCTACTGTGGGTCCAGTCTCAGAATATGAAGTGTCCCATCTCATAATCAGAGCCGATTTTTAATTTATGTTTTAGGTCTAAGATACTTCCATCTTTTCCAAGATCTTGATCCAGCCCTCAACCTCCCTTTTCAAGCTCTTCAGCTGACTGGTTCTCATCACTACATAACATGCTTAAGTTCCTCTCATCTTCAAACAAAACCAACAAGCAAAAAACACCACCCCATTTGTTCTGAGTGTTCCCTCTATCACCCTATTTTCCTCTTCTCAATCATAACCAAACTTCTAGATAAAAAATGGATATTTTGCTTTTCTACCTCCTAATCCTTTTTCATTCTGCTTAATTGGCTCCAACCTACTTCACATCACTGAGATCGCCCACGGTGAGATGTTCCTATTTGCCAAGACCAAGTGCATTTTTCAATCCATATTCTGCAGTTTTCCTTCACCATTCATTCCTAGTTTTCATTCCAAACCTGTCTGGCTGCACTATCTTTAGCCTGCTTCATACTGCCTGTCATTCTTTAGATGACAGAGCTGTTCAAACATTTTGCCTTAGTTCCTCTTTGCTTCTTAATCCCAATTCTTGCTGGCTGTTCTTTGCTCAGTGACAATGAGCTCCTATACACTGATGACTTCCAAATTTATACTGCTAGCCCAGACAAGAATTCTGCAACTCATATCCATATATTCAGCTTCCTGTTTTGCATTTCTAACTGAATATTCCATGAACTTCAGGTATAATAGTTAAAAACTAAGCTCACTGTTCATTTCTCTTCCTACTGACCTATGCAGACATAGTCCTCTTCTCTGTTCGCATTCTGGGTTTTAAGCCCCCCATCGGGGCTACCACTAGCTCAAATGGAACATTGTGAGAATTAAGACAGTGTGCCCTTTCTACTTTACTTTTATCTTTCAGAAGAAATGTCTTAATGTGCAGATTTTGTAAAATTAGACACTTTACCAGCATTTGCCAGAAATTTTTCATAATAAATATACAAATCTGTGATGCCTGAGATTTGAACATAGCCCTTTAGAGTCATGCAGTGCACAAATGCTTCAGCCATAAATGGTGAGCTGACCACTCCACCTAATATACTATGGGAGTATTCCTAGATTTAGATGTCTTGCCAATATTACCATCTAAATAAATGTACACTCTACCCTTTCTTCTCTGTAATTAGAACATGGCCCCATTTCAAACCCTTATTCTAGATCAGTTCATCTGCTTCTTAAAAACAGCCTAGCCCCTTCTAATCCACTCTCAACATTGCCTCCAGAGTAATATTATGTGGTACATAAATAGGATCATGACCCATAACAAATAAATTAATTTTGTATAACATACATTCAAAAAGGAAAACAGATCCAAATGGGCAGCTCATTTTTTACAAAGTGAATACAGGTAACCACCACCCTGGTCAAGAAATAGACCATTACCCGTTCCCAAATCAGCCTAGTGCTCCCTCCCAGTCACAACCTCTCTCCAAAAATATCACTAACTAGACTCACAACACCATGAAACGGTTTTTGCCTGGTTTTGAATTTTGTACAGGTGTGATTATTTGGTATGTACTCTTTTGTACCTTGCATCTTTGTTGCAATGCTTTTTGTAAGTAAGGTTGCCAGATTTAGGGAATAATTTCTGATAAATATTTTTTTAGCACAGTCAGCCCACCAAATCCCTGGGTTCCACATCCATGGATTCAATCAACCACAGATTGAAAATATTTTTCAAAATTCCAGAAAGTTCCAAAAAGCAAAATTTGAATTTTCTGCATGCCAGCAACTATTTACATAGCATTTCCATTGCATTAGGTATTATAACTAATCTAGAGATAATTTAAAGTATATGGAAGGGTATGCATGTGTGTAGGTTGTATGCAAATACCATGCCATTTTAAATAGGGACTTGAGCATCTGTGCATTTTGGTTTTGGGTGGGGATGCGAAGATCCTGGAACCAATCCCCTGCAGATACCAAAGGATGATTATATAGGTGTGGCCCATGCAGTATTTAACTGGGTGTATTTAATTGATTTTATATTTAAAAATATTTAACCATATTTTATCTGACAACCCAATTTTTAAGAGTTATCCATATTTTTGCATGTAGCAGTAGGTTACTCCTTTATATTGTCGTCTGATATTCCATTGTGAAATATACACAGCTTACGTTTCTATTGTGCTCTTGATTGACGTTAGTATTGTTGCCAAATTTTAGCTGCTATGAATAGTGCTCATGAAGACATCCTTGTGCGTGTCTTTTGGTCACATATGTATACATTTCTATTCAGTTTATTTCCAGGTGAATTGCTGTTTCAAAAAGTATGCAAATGTTCAGTTTTAGTAGATACTGGCAAACAAATTTTCAGATGTTTGCACCATTTTATACTCCCACCAATGTTGTTGGAGGGTTCCATTTTCTACCCCTTCTCACCAATATTTGCTATTGTCTGTCCTTTTGTTACTTTAGATAGTCCTTTGAGTGTGTAGTGTAGTGGTATCTCATTATTGTTTTAATTTGTGTTTCCCTGATGGCAAATTTCCCTGATGGCATCTTTTATACTCCCATTATACAACTTATCACATCATCTTGTACCAGCTGATTTGCCTCCAACTAAACTACTTCAAAGTAGTTAATTAAAGAATTGGAGACAGAGTGTAGATTCTCATTAAGTATGTGGAAAATAATAATTCATAAATAAACCTATGATAAGTATGACATCCCTGAAAGAGCTAATTTTCTAGTTAGTTGCCGCTTTCTTTTAATCTATTAATACATGAATGAATACTTATTGGGTATCTACATTGTCTAGGAATTACTCTAATTATACTGCATTAGAACTTCAAACTATAGAAGCAAAAGTACATCATAACATTTCAGGGACTAGATCTCTAAAATACTATGAAGTAAAGATATTCTACACACACACGTCTACATCAAATGTGTAATGAATTCTGACAGTATATATTTAGGAAACTGAGCACAAGATGCTCTAAGCCAGAAATAATAAAAAGTGCACAAAAGTTCTAGACAATATGCTAAGAAAATATTGACAGCTATGCTCAAAGGTGTGTTACAGGGAATTTTTTCAGCTTTAAAAATATAAAATAATTGAAAGAATATAAATGCTCAATAATTATGAATTGGTAAAATAAATAATGACAAAAAATGTTATGAAATACTATGCAACCACTAAAAGGGTGGTTTTGTAGGAGGATACTGAATGCTATTCAGTATGGTATTAAGCATGCTATATATATATTATTTTTTTTAAACATCTTTATTGGAGTATAATTGCTTCACAATGGTGTGTTAGTTTCTGCTTTATAACAAAGTGAATCAGGTATACATATACATATATAACCATATCCCCTCCCTCTTGCATCTCCCTCCCACCCTCCCTATCTGACCCCCCTAGGTGGTGACAAAGCACCGAGCTGATCTCCCTGTGCTATGTGGCTGCTTCCCACTAGCTATCTATTTTACATCTGGTAGTGTATATATGTCCATGCCACTCTCTCACTTTGTCCCAGCTTCCCCTTTCCCATCCCAGTGTCCTCCAGTCCATTCTCTATGTCTGCATCTTTATTCCTGTCCTGCCCCTAGGTTCTTAGAACCATTTTTTTTTAGATTCCATATATATGTGTTAGCACATGGCATTTGTTTTTCTCTTTCTGAGATACTTCACTCTGTATGACAGACTCTAGGTCCATCCACCTCACTACAAATAACTCAATTTCGTTTCTTTTTATGACTGAGTAATATTCCGTTGTATATATGTGCCACATCTTCTCTATCCATTCATCTGTCAATGGACACTTGGGTTGCTTCCATGTCCTGGCTATTGTAAATAGAGCTGCAATGAACATTGTGGTACATGACGCTTTTTGAATTATGGTTTTCCCATGGTATATGCCCAGTGGGATTGCTGGGTTGTATGGTAGTTCTATTTTTAGTTTTTTAAGGAACCTCCATACTGTTCTCCATAGTGGCTGTATCAATTTACTTTCCCACCAACAATGCAAGAGGGTTCCCTTTCCTCCACACGTTCTCCAGCATTTATTGTTTGTAGATTTTTTGATGAGGCCATTCTGACTGGTATGAGGTGACACCTCGTTGTAGTTTTGACTTGCATTTCTCTAATAATTAGTAATGTTGAGCATCCTTTCATATGTTTGTTGGCAATCTGTATATCTTCTTTGGAGAAATGTCTGTTGAGGTCTTCTGCCCATTTTTGGATTCGGTTGTTTGTTTTCTTGATATTGAGCTGCATGAGCTGCTTGTAAATTTTGGTGATGAATCCTTTGTCAGTTGATTTGTTTGCAAATATTTTCTCCCATTCTGACGGGTGTCTTTTCATCTTGTTTATGTTTTCCTTTGCTGTGCCAAAGTTTTTAAGTTTCATTAGGTCCCATTTGTTCGTTTTTGTTTTTATTTCCATATCTCTAGGAGGTGGGTCAAAAAGGATCTTGCTGTGATTGATGTCATAGAGTGTTCTGCCTATGTTTTCCTCCAAGAGCTTTATACTGTCTGGCCTTAATTTAGGTCTTTAATCCATTGTGAGTTTATTTTTTTGTATGGTGTTAGGGAGTGTTCTAATTTCATTCTTTTACATGTAGCTGTCCAGTTTTCCCAGCACCACTTATGGAAAAGGCTGTCTTTTCTCCATTGTATATGCTTGCCTCCTTTATCAAAAATAAGGTGACCATATGTGTGTGGGTTTATCTCTGATCTTTCTATCCTGTTCCATTGATCTATATTTCTGTTTCTTTGCCAGTACCATACTGTTCTGATTATTGTAGCTTTGTAGTATAGTCTGAAGTCAGGGAGCCTGATTCCTCCAGCTCTGTTTTTCATTCTCAATATTGCTTTGGCTATTTGGGGTCTTTTGTGTTTCCACACAAATTGTGAAATTTTTGTTCTAGTTCTGTGAAAAATGCCATTGGTAGTTTGATAGGGGTTGCGTTGAATCTGTAGATTGCTTTTGGTAGTATACTAATTTTCACAATGTTGATTCTTCCAATCCAAGAACATGGTATATCTCTCCATCTCTTTGTATCATCTGTAATTTCTTTCAACAGTGTCTTATAGTTTTCTGTATACAGGCCTTTTGTCTCCTTAGGTGGGTTTATTCCTAGGTATTTTATTATTTTTGTTGCAATGGTAAATGGGAGTATTTCCTTAATTTCTCTTTCAGATTTTTCATCATTAGTGTATAGGAATGCAAGAGATTTCTGTGCATTAATTTTGTATCCTGCTATTTTACCAAATTCATTGATTAGCTCTAGTAGTTTTCTGGTAGCACCTTTAGGATTCTCTATGTATAGTATCATGTCATCTGCAAACAGTGTCAGCTTTACTCTTCTTTTCAGATTTGGATTCCTATTATTTCTTTTTCTTGTCTGATTGCTGTGGCTAAAACTTCCAAAACTGTGTTGAATAATAGTGGTGAGAGTGGACATCCTCGTCTTATTCCTGATCTTAGAGGAAATGATTTCAGTTTTTCATCATTGAGAACCATGTTGGCTTTGGGTTTGTCATATATGGCCTTTATTATGTTGAGGTAAGTTCCCTCTATGCCTACTTTCTGGAGAGTTTTTATCATAAATGGGTGTTGAACTTTGTTGAAAGCTTTTTCTGCATCTATTGAGATGATCATGTGGTTTTTCAACTTCAGTTTGTTAATTTGGTTTATCACATTGATTGATTTGTGTGTATTGAAGAATCCTTGCATTCCTGCGATGAACCTCACTTGTCATGGTGTATGATCCTTTTAATGTGCTGGTGGATTCTGCTGAGGATTTTTGCATCTATGTTCATTGGTGATATTGTTCTCCAGTTTTCTTTCTTTATGATATCTTTGGTTTTGGTATCAGGGTGATGGTGGCTTCGTAGAATGAGTTTGGGAGTGTTCCTCCCTCTGCTCTATTTTGGAAGAGTTTGAGAAGGATAGGTATTAGCTCTTCTCTAAATGTTTGATAGAATTCGCCTGTGAAGCCATCTGGTCCTGGGCTTTTGTTTGTTGGAAGATTTTTAATCACAGTCTCAATTTCAGTGCTTGTGGTTGGTCTATTTATATTTTTTATTTCTTCCTGGTTCAGTCTTGGAAGATTGTGTTTTTCTAAGAATTTGTCTATTTCTTGCAGGTTGTCCATTTTATTGGCATAGAGTTGCTTGTAGTAATCTCTCATGATCCTTTGTATTTCTGCAGTGTCAGTTGTTATGTCTCCTTTTTCAATTCTAATTCTATTAATTTGAGTCTTCTTTTTTTTCTTGGTGAGTCTGGCTAATGGCTTATCGATTTTGTTTATCTTCTCAGAAAACCAGCTTTTAGTTTTATTGATCTTTGCTATCATTTCCTTCATTTTTTTTTCATTTCTTTCTGATCTGATCTTTATGATTTCTTTCTTTCTTCTGACTTTGGGGGTTTTTTTGTTCTTCTTTCTCTAACTGCTTTAGGTGTAAGATTAGGTTGTTTATTTGGGATGTTTCTTTTTTCTTGAGGTAGGATTGTATTGCTATAACCTTCCCTCTTAGAACTGCTTTTGCTACAGCCCATAGGTTTTGGGTCATCGTGTTTTCATTGTCATTTGTTTGTAGGTATTTTTTGATTTCGTCTTTGATTTCTTCAGTGACCTCTTCGTTATTTAGTGGTGTATTGTTTAGCCTCCATGTGTTTGTATTTTTTACAGAGTTTTTCCTGTAAGTGATACCTAGTGTCATAGTGTTGTGGTTGGAAAAGATGCTTGATATGATTTCAGTTTTCTTAAATTTACCAAGGCTTGATTTGTGACCCAAGATATGATCTATCCTGGAGAATGTTCCATGAGCACTTGAGAAGAAAGTGTATTCTGTTGTTTTTGGATGGAATGTCCTATAAATATCAATGAAGTCCATCTTGTTTAATGTATCTTTTAAGCTTGTGTTTCCTTATTTATTTTCATTTTGGATGATCTGTCCACTGGTGAAAGTGGGGTGTTAAAGTCCCCTACTATGATTGTGTTACTGTCGATTTCCCCTTTTATGGCTGTTAGTATTTGCCTTATGTATTGAGGTGCTCCTATGTTGGGTGCATAAATATTTACAATTGTTATATCTTCATCTTGGATTGATCCCATGATCATTATGTAGTGTCCTTCTTTGTCTCTTGTAATAGTCTTTAAAGTCTATTTTGTCTGATACGAGAATTGCTACTCCAGCTTTCTTTTGATTTCCATTTGCATGGAATATCTTTTTCCATCCCCTCACGTTCAGTCTGTGTGTGTCCCTAAGTTTGAAGTGGGTCTCTTGTAGACAGAATATATACAGGTCTTGTTTTTCTATCCATTCATCCAGTGTATGTCTTTTGGTTGGAACATTTAATCCATTTACATTTAAGGTCGTTATTGTTATGTGTGTTCCTATTACCATTTTCTTGGTTGTTTTGGGTTTGTTATTGTAGATCTTTTGTTTCTCATGTTTCCTGCCTAGAGAAGTTCCTTTAGCATTTGTTGTAAAGCTGGCTTGTTGGTGTTGAATTCTCTTAGCTTTTGCTTGTCTGAAAGATTTTAATTTCTCCATCTAAACTGAATGAGATCCTTGCTGGGTAGAGTAATCTTGGTTGTAGGTTTTTCCCTTTCATCACTTTAAATATGTCCTCCTCTCCCTTCTGGCTTGCAGAGTTTCTGCTGAAAGATCAGCTGTTAACCTTATGGGGATTCCTTTGTATGATATTTGTTGTTTTTCCCTTGCTGCTTTTAATATTTTTTTCCTTTTATTTAATTTTTGATAGTTTGATTAATATGTGCCTTGATGTGTTTCTCCTTGGATTTATCGTGTATGGGACTCTCTATGCTTTCTGGACTTGATTGACTATTTCCTTTCCCATATTAGGGAAATTTTCAACTCTAATCTCTTCAAATATGTTCTCAGTCCCTTTCTTTTTCTCTTCTTCTTCTGGGACCCCTATCATTCGAATGTTGGTGTGTTTAATGTTGTCCCAGAGGTCTCTGAGACTGTCCTCAATTCTTTTCATTCTTTTTTGTTTATTCTGCTCTGCGGGAGTTATTTCCACTGTTTTATCTTCCAGGTCACTTATCTGTTCTTCTACCTCAGTTTATCTGCTATTGATTCCTTCTGGAGATTTTGAATTTTCATTTATTGTGTTTCCCATCATTGTTTATTTGCTGTTTAGTTCTTCTAGGTCCTTATTTAACGTTTCTTGTGTTTTATCCATTCTATTTCCATGATTTCGGATCATCTTTACTATCATTACTCTGAGTTCTTTTTCAGGTAGACTGCCTATTTCCTCTTCATTTGTTTGATCTGGCAGGTGTTTACCTTGCTCTTTCATCTGCTGTGTGTTTCTCTGTCTTCTCATTTTGCTTAACTTACTGTGTTTGGGGTCTCCTTTTCACAGGCTGCAGGTTCGTAGTTCACATTGTTTTTGGTGTCTGTCCCCAATGGCTAAGGTTGGTTCAGTGAGTTGTGTAGGCTTCCTGATGGAGGGGACTGGTGCCTGTATTCTGGTGGGTGGGGCTGGATCTTGTCTTTCTGGTTAGCAGGACCACATCTGGTGGTGTGTTTTGGGGTGTCTGTGACCTTATTATGATTTTAGGCAGCCTCTCTGCCATGCGTGGGGTTGTGTTCCTGTCTTGCTAGTTGTTTGGCATAGGGTGTCCAGCACTGGAGGTTGCTGGTCATTGAGTGGAGCTAGGTTGTAACATTGAGATGGAGATCTCTGGGAGAGCTTTCACCATTTGATATTACGTGGAGCCAGGAGGTCTCTGGTGGACCAATGTCCTAAACTTGGCTCTCCCACCTAAGAGGGACAGCCCTGACACCCGGCCAGAGCACCAAGACCCTGTCAGCCACACAGCTCAGAAGAAAGGGAGAAAAAAAGAAAGAAAGAGAAAAGAGAAAATCAAGTTATTAAAAAAAAATAAGAAAAATTATTTAAAATAAAAAAGTAATAAAAAAAGAAATAAAGAAGAGAGCAACTAAACCAAAAAACAAATCTACCAATGATAACAAGCACTGTAAACTATACTAAAGAAAAATACAAAAATGGAGAGACAGAAGAATCCTAGGACAAATGGTAAAAGCAAAGCTATACAGACAAAATCACACAAAGAAGCATATACATACACACTCACAAAAAGAGAGAAAGGAAAAAAATATATCTATATATAAAAAAATAGGAAGAGAGCAATAAAATCAATAAACAAATCTACTGATGATAATAAACTCTAAATACTAAACTAAGATAAACAGAAAACCAGAAACAAATTATATGCAGAAAGGAAACCCCAAGTCTAGAGTTGCTCCCAAAGTCCACCGCCTCAATTTTCAGATGATTCGTTGTCTATTCAGGTATTCCAGAGATGCAGGGTACATCAAGTTAATGGTGGAGATTTAATCCAATGCTCCTGAGGCTGCTGGGAGATATTTTCCTTCTCTTTGTTTGCACAGCTCCTGGTGTTCAGCTTTGGTTATGGCCCTGCCTCTGCACGTAGGTTGCCTGAGGGCATCTGTTCTTTGCTCAGACAGGACGGGGTTAAAGGAGCAGCTGCTTTGGGGGCTCTGGCTCACTCAGGCTGGAGGGAGGGAGGGGTATGGAATGTGGGGCAAGCCTGTGGCGGCAGAGGCCAGCCTGACGTTGCAACAGCCTGAGGCGCACCGTGTGTTCTCCTGGGGAGGTTGTCCCTGGATCACGGGACCCTGGCAGTGGCGGGCTGCACAGGTTCCCAGGAGGGGAGGTGTGGATAGTGACCTGTGCTTGCACACAGGCTTCTTAGTGGCTGCAGAAGCAGCCTTAGCGTTTCATGCCCGTCTCTGGTGTCCGTGCTGATAGCTGCGGCTCGCACCCATCTTTGGAGCTCGTTTAGGCGGTGCTCTGAATCCCCTCTCCTTGCGCACCCTGAAACAATGGTCTCTTGACTCTTAGGCAGTTCCATACTTTTTCCCGGCCCCCCTCCCAGCTAGCTGTGGTGCACTAGCCCACTTCAGGCCGTGTTCACACAGCCAACCCCAGTCCTCTCCCTGGGATCCGACCTCCAGAGCCCGAGCCTCAGCTTCTAGCCCCCACCCATCCCGGCGGCAGGTGAGCAGACAAGCCTCTCGGGCTGGTGAGTGCTGGTCGGCAACGATCCTCTGTGCGGGAATCTCTCCGCTCTGCCTTCTGCACCCCTGTTGCTGTTCTCTCCTTTGTAGCTCCAAAGCTTCCCCCCCGCCACCCCTGTGTCCACCAGTGAAGGGGCTTCCTAGTGTATGGAAACTGTTCCTCCTTCACAGCTGCCTCCCAGAGATGCAGGTCCCGTCCCTATTCTTTTGTCTCTGTTTTTTCTTTTTTCTTTTGCCCTACCCAGGTACGTAGGGAGTTTCTTGCCTTTTGGGAAGTCTGAGGTCTTCTGCCAGCATTCAGTAGGTGTTCTGTAGGAGTTGTTCCACATGTAGATGTATTTCTGATGTATCTGTGGGGAGGAAGGTGATCTCCACGTCTTACTCCTCCGCCATAGTGAAGGTCTCCAAGCATGGTATATTGCCAAATGAAAATTAACTGACCTAGAAAGGGCATTAGGACATTTTAAGTAAAGATATACTTTGGAAGAGTTCATGGAAAGAATAACCTGGAAGTTTTTCTCTAGTGTTTGTTGTAAGTGATGTGATTACATGATTCTGATTCTCTTATTTTTCTTTTTGTTTTTCTGTTTTTTTTGTTTTTCTTGTTTTTCTGTTTTCCATCCTTTATGAATAACACAGACAATTGAATAATGTATGTTATGTTTCAAAGGATTTGGGTAATTTACTAATGGCAAGAGCCTGCAAGAAATATAGGTAATCATTTAGGTGTTTTTCAGGGCAAGCATCAGTGACCCTCCCTCAGTCTGCCAAGGCCCATTGAGTGGGATTTCTCTTGGTATCAGAATTCCAGTCTGAATCAATCACTGGTCTAATGAAATAGTAAAATATTCTGTTCTTTTTATCTACTTACTAGAATATAAACATGTAATAATAACAGGTAAGATGAACGTTCCCTGCTTTATTAAACTTCATCCATATTCTTAAGGACTTGTCCAAATATAGAGCTTCCATTGAAGTGGAGTGAGTTCTTGCACCAGTGCTACACAATAAGTAACAAAGGAAAAACTGACCATTGGTGAAAAATGCAGGTTACCTTCATGTCTAACAAACTAGGAAAAGTAATCTGTAAACTCTGTCTTACTTGTTAACTATGCAAAATAAGTCACTTTATAAAACAGCCTTTCAAGGGCACTTACTGGCTTGATCTAATCTAATCCAGTCTACAAATGTCAGCTGGATTACATCATTTCCCATGCTTCTCTGATTATCTCATGGAAACCGTCATTCAAAGAATCAGGAAAAGAAGCTTTATTACACATTACTTAGGGAGAAAATACTGTTCCTAATGAGTTTCAGCCTTAATTGCAAAACATGTTTTCTGCCCATTGATGGTAAAAATTGTCAAGGCAGCATAAGTAGTGGAAAGGATGTGGGCTTTTGAGGCATAGAAATCAGAACGTGAGTCCCAGCTCTGTGACCTTGGGCAGGTAACTTAATGCCTCTGAACTTGAGCTTCTTCTTCCTGTACTTCAGAATCATAATAGTTACCTCACAGGATATTGTGAGTACTAGAGACAATATGCCAACAGTCCCTGTGAGTGACACCACACAGTGGGGTCCCTCTCTTTGCCCCAGTTCTCCTCCTGCCCTTTCTCCTCTCCATAGAGCTTAGGAGTCAGAAGTAGCGACCATCAGCTAGTGTAATAAATTTGTGCCTTTATTCAGCACATATGTGTTGGACTTTTTCTGTATTCCAGGTATTGTGTTAGATGTTGGGTATACAATATAGTGAATAAGACGCAGTCAAGACTTGTAGGTTCTTTCCTCTGGAAGTCTGCACAGATAAGCAAATAAGCAATAATAGAGCAGGAAGCAATACAGAAGACAAGATAAAGGAATGCCTAACTCAGGGACAGACATCACAGGGGAGGTGACGCCTGAGCTGAGCCCGAGGAGAGTGGACGTGTGAAGACAGGACATGAGGATAGTGGAATTTAAGGACATTCCAGTTCTCAGCATGACAAGGAGAGAATACTCATGCTAGGGAAACTATCAACATCACATTCAGAGCTTGGATTTTTTATGGCTGTTTGAGGTGTTAACACTTTTACGGGGGTTACTAGATTTATTTCTATGGAATTTGAAAGCAAAGGAGAGTTATTAAAAAGACATGATAAAATATATACTTTTGAAAAGTTCACCTTGGTAAGGAAGTAGAGAATACACTAGAAGGTGAAAAGGCTCAAGGCTGGGAAAGAGTTAGGAGGGTTTTCAAATAGTTCAGGCAAAAAATGATAAGGCTTAGGAACAGGGAGTGATAGTCATGGGATGAAGATGAAAGTGCTGATAGAGAAATAGTTAGGAATCATCCATATACAGGACCCAATGATTGACTGGTGTGTGGTGGGTAAAATTGCTGCTCCATCAACTACTGGGTACATAACCTAGTACCTACCTAGCAATTCATTTCACTTTGTTAAGTCCCACTTTTCTCTTTTATAAATAGTGGATAATTCAGTGCCTACTTCTTGTGTTACTGGGGATATTGAATGAAGTGGAGTACACTGAGTGTTTAGAACAGTGTCTCATATATCGTAATTAATCTTATGGGTGTAGTAACACTATCATTTTAGGTACTGTTACCCTATATAACTACATCATCATTATTGTTGTAACTACTGTTACTACTATTTGTCCACCTTGGAAAAAAATAAGAAACAAAGTCTACCCTACTTATCACGAGCACTACCCCTGCTGAAAAACTCAGTAGAATTCATCACGATGAGGCTAGGTCCGGGCAAGAGGCCAGTGAGGGTGCCTGAACTTCTGAGTGCCTTTGAGCTCCCTTGAGCATGCTGCGCACAGCACACTTCTACCAAGCAGCTCTGGTAAACTGCAATTTTGAGACCAAAAAAAAAAAAAAAAAAAAATGCGTAACATTGTTGGTGTAGGCAAACATTTAATGCTGCCTCATCAAAATGTTGCCACTATTGTCAACTGTAGTTTGAAAAACAGTGCTTTTAAGTTTTTAGAGAGAAAATATGAGAATTCAGCTAGTTTCAGCACCATTCAGCACCACTTTTAGTTTTAGTGCTCAGAGGAGCCCTGAGACTATTTCCATCAACAGATGAGGTGCCCCTTCTAACATAGGGATGTCAGAGGCAGTAGAAGAATGGGAATTACTAAGAATTTAAAGAAGGAGCAGTGTCCATGAAAGTTATGTAAATTGAATAAAGTTACCATGACAGTAATGATTAATGTTTAGATGGACTGTTTCTGCCCAACTTAGATCTTCCTTCCTCCCCTACCTATCATGCCCCAATCCTAGTACCTGTTTGCTCCTGGCTTTTGTACTGTTGCAGTAACTGGAGCAGCCCAACCCCAGCCCTTATCTGCAGGAAGGAAACTGGGGGTAGTAATAGCTGAGCAAGAAACAAGTCGAACAGAGCTATAGCCAACTCCACAGATAAGCCCAGGGCCAAGCCACATAGGCAGGACCAGCTGCATAACATGTAGGGCCCAGTGCAAAATGAAAACATGGGGCCTCTTGTTCAAAAATAGTTAAGAATTTCAAGGCAGTGACAACCAAGCATTAAACCAAGCACTGATTGCTTTTCCCTGTGGAACCCTGTGCCACTGCTCAGGGCACATGCCCACGGGGCCAGCCCCACGAGTGTCTTTCCTTCTCCCCTTAACACTAGTCCTATCCCTATAGAAACCACCTCTGGTGGTCCAGCCTTTAGCATGTCCATGGCAGTTTACTTTAATCCAAAACCCAGTAAATATTCAGGCTTTACTGGCAGATACATGATCCAGCTAATGGCTTAGGATTAAATGATCCTTCTTCACTAAAGCCTCCAAAGATAAGACCCTTTAATCGACTGTCATCCCCTCATTGTCTGGAAATGAGACATAGTTTATAACATACGTGAATGTATATGAAAGAATAACCCTTAGGAGTTACTTAATCCTCAGCATGCAGTGGAAAAATGGAAATGGAAATATCGTCTGTAAAGAGGCCAGAAGTTCAGCAAGGAACGCATGAGCTTCACATATAATATTATAATTTGATCCAATTATTTTATAGACCCTTCAAGTAGTTAACCATTTTTCTTTTAAAGCCCGTAGTGCAGTGAGTTATACAAGTAACACTGGCAAACCATTCCATTAGGAATGTCAGATGCCTCTCTGACAATCTGGTGAAAGATGTAAAACTCATCCAAGATAAATGCATATTTCCATAAACACACACACACACACACACACACACACACACATGCTTCTCAAGCATTCTGATGTCCATTCAAGAATTTCAGGTTTAAAAAATTCTTGGTCTGAAGCAAGACTTTTGTCATATGTTAAAATAAATTTACTTTTCCTGAAAGATTCAAAGGGAGTTATTTTTAACATAGTAAAGATATAGGTGATATTTATTATTTCACCATATGGATAGATGAAATTAGAGAAGTAAGCTGAAGTCAGGTAATGAAGGATCATGCTAAATGTCTCTGTAAAAAAATTTTATGCATAAGTATTTGAAAGGAATATAGACATCACAATATACCCCTAATTACTTCAGTATCCAGCTCTTAAAAGTAAACATATTTTCCTACATAGTGAATATAGCCATTTTTACACCTAGAAAATGAATAATAATTTTTAATTTCACTTTATGTCCAGCCATAATCAGATATCTTCAATTTGTCTCTGCTTTGTCCAAAACCAGGACCTGATCTGGGACAGTGCATTGCATCTGGTTGTTATGCCCCTTAAGCCTCATTTAGTCTAGAATAATCTAGATAGTTTCATGTCACTCATGGAAGAAAGCAGATCTCTGGATTTATCTCATGGCTTTTTCTCAGCATGTTTTAAATCTAACCCTGAAATTTGTTATGAATGGGAAGTTCAATCCAAAGTTTGAAGAGATTCAAATTATCTACTTGAGGCTAGAATGCATTGTGCCTGGTGTTGTGTGGAATTATATTACAGGAGACAGAGTATACCTCTTAAGGTTTGGTTTAATACCTAACTCAAATGATAACAAATGCATTTTTCTGGACTTTCCCTTTTTAGTTTAATTGTGCATTAAAGGATTTTTATGAAATTAGCTTTAAACCAACTATAAAATTATTCTTTTTGATGTTCAGTATGTCAAATATTGCTGCTAATCGGAGCCCTTTCAAGCCATTGTCTGCTTTTAAGATAACTCCATTACATTTTGAAAGCTATCTTTCTTTTTAAACATTTAACTTTATTTTTTCTAATTTTATTGAGATACAATTGACAAATAATATTGTGTAAGTTTAAGGTATACAACATAATGATCTTATATACATATATATTTTGAACTAATTACAACAGTAAGGTTAGTTAACACAAGCAGCACCTTACATAGTACTCTGTGTGTCTGTGTGTTGAGAACACTAAAGATGTACTCTCTCAGCAAATTTCAAGTATACAATAAAGTATTGTTAACTATAGTCACCATGCTGTACATTACATCTCAAGAACTTATTCATCTTATAACTGAAAGTGTGTAACCTTTCACCAACATCTCCCCATTTCCCCTACCCCCCAGCCCCTGGTAACCACCAATCTACTCTTCATTTCTGTGAGTTCAACTTTTTTAGGTTACCCATATAACTGAGATCATACAGTATTTGTCTTTCTCTTTCTGTCTTACTTCACTTAGCATGATGGCCTCAAGGTCCATCCATGTTATTGCAAATGGTAGGATTTCCTTGCATTTTTTGGGTGAATAATATTCCATTGTATATATACAACCACATATTTTTTATCCATTCATTTGTCTATGGGCATTTAGGTTGTTTCCATGTCCTGGCTGTTATGAATAATGCTGCAATAAACATGTTGATGCAGATATCTCTTTGAGTTACTCATTTCATTTGCTTCGGATATATGTACCCAGTAGTGTGATTGCTGGATCATATGGTAGTTACATTTTTAATTTGTTGAGGAACCTCCATACCGTTTTCCAGAGTGAGCTATACCAGTTTACAATCCCACCAGCAGTACACGAGCGTTCCCTTTTCTCCATATCTTGAGCTCAAAATGTCCCAGGCTCAGTCTGTACCTTTTGTGTCCCAGGTCAAGAGTCAGCCTTTTCTCCCAGGAGCTCTGATTCCTTTTACTGGGGAATGATATATTAGAAACCAAAATATCAGTCTAAGTGTGTTTTTTTGATATTGGAAGGAAATTATATCTAGGCCATTTCAGTAAACAAAGCAAGAAATAAATGTATTTTTAAATCATGAGTTTATATTTAGAGTTTGTATTCCATATTAACAATACAGCAGTTTACATAACTTTTTTGATTTTATAATGTTCTTTTTTCCCTAACACTGAAAATCTTGATTTCTGATAAGGTTAATGACATTTATGTGCTTCTGTGCTGGTCCTGAGCCTGTTTATCCTCAGATTGGCTCCATATTCTTCCCTTACTCCACCACCCTTGTGGCTTCCATAACAGCCAATAGTAGTCACTTGTGGGAGATTGGTGGGGGGCGGGGGCCAGAGTATTTCTACGCTTTTCTCTCTATCTTGGGAGATGACTCTGAATATAGCTGTTTCCACTCTGTAACTCCAGGTCCCCAGGACAGGCCCACATTAGTTCCAGCTGCCAACAGGTGATGTGGTCCTCTGGACTCGAGAGCATCATCTTTTCTTTTTTTTATCCCTCTAGCCTCAAGTTAGAGTGGCTTCCTCCTGTCTCTGAACTCTGGGTTGCCTTATCACTTCCTCTGGGCTTCTTGGTTCTTCTGTTACCTATGTAGTTTATTCCCTAATTTATATCCCCTGAAAACAATGATTTTTGTTGCCTTGGTTGGACCTTGATGATAAAACTTTATAATACTGCATAAATACACTAGTTACCAAAAAACTACTGATGATAAAACTACTAACGGAAGTTTAAAATGTCTTTGTGATTCTTTTGTTTTCCTTGTAGAATGCGTCCCTAAAGATGCACAAAGATCTATGTCCTAAAGCTACTTTAAAAAATTTTTATTTGCAATTATATTATCAGTTTAACTAGAGTTATATATATTTGATTGAGTTTGTTTCCAGTTGTAAGGATTCCTTTTTCTTTTTTATCTTCCTTTTTTAAAAAAGTAAGGGTGAGACACTGAACCAAGATGGCAGAGTAGAAGAACGTGCTCTCACTCCCTCTTGCGAGAGCACCGGAATCACAGCTAGCTACTGGACAGTCGTTGATGGGAGGACACTGAGGCTCATCAAGAAGGGTGCCCCACAGCCAAAGATGGGGGAGGGGCTGCAGTGAGATGGTGGGAGGGGTGAAATCGCAGTAGAATCAAATCCCATGACTGCTGGGTGGGTGACTCACAGACTGGAGAACACTTATACCACAGAGGTCCACCCACTGGAGTGAGGGTTCTGGGCCCCATGTCGGGCTCTCCAACATAGGGGTCTGGCAGTGGGAGGAGGATTTCCTAGAGAATCGGACTTTGAAGGCCAGTGGGATTTGATTGCAGGACTTTGACTGGACTGGGAGGAGCAGAGACTCCACTCTTGGAAGGCACACACAGGGTAGCGTGCACGTCGGGACCCAGGGGAAAGAGCAGTGACCCCAGGGGAGACTGGGCCAGACCTACCTGCTGGTGTTGGAGGGTCTCCTGCAGAGGTGGGGGGTGGCTGTGGCTCACTGTGGGGATGAGGACACTGGTGATGGAAGTTCTGGGGAATGCTCCTTGGTGTGAGCTCTCCCGGAGCCGCCATTGGCCCCACCAAAGAGCCCAGGTAGGCTCCAGTGTTGGGTTGCCTCAGGCCAAACAACTAACAAGGAGGGAACCCAGCCCCACCCATCAGCAGTGAAGTGGATTAAAGTTTTACTGAGCTCTTCCCACCACAGCAACGGTCAGCTCTACCCACCACCAGTCTCTCCCATCAGGAAACTTGCAGAAGCCTCTTAGATAGCCTCATCCACCAGAGGGCAGACAGCAGAAGCAATAAGAACTACAATTCTGCAGCCTGTGGAAGGAAAACCACATTCACAGAGAGATAAACAAAATGAAAAGGCAGAGGACTTTGTACCAGATGAAGGAACAAGATAAAACCCCAGAAAATCAACTAAATGAAGTGGAGATAGGCAACCTTCTAGAAAAAGAATTCCAAATAATGATAGTGAAGATGATCCAGGACCTCTGAAAAAGAATGGAGGCAAAGATCGAGAAGATGCAAGTAATGTTTAGCAAAGGCCTAGAAGAATTAAAGAACAAACAAACAGATGAACAATACAATAACTGAAAAGAAAACTACACTAGAAGGAATCAATAGCAGAATACCTGAGGCAGAAGGACGGATAAGTGACCTGGAAGACAGAATGGTGGAATTCACTACTGTGGAACAGAATAAAGAAAAAAGAAAGAAAAGAAATGAAGACAGCTTAAGGGACCTCTGGGACAACATTATATGCAACAACATTCACATTATAGGGGTTCCAGGAGGAGAAGAGAGAGAGAAAGGACCCGAGAAAATATTTGAAGAGATTATAGATGAAAACTTCCCTAACATGGGAAAGGAAATAGCCAACAAGTCCAGGAAGCACAGAGAGTCCCATACAAGATAAACCCAAGGAGAAACACACTGAGACACATAGTAATCAAACTGGCAAAAATTAAAGACAAAGAAAAATTATTGAAAGCAGCAAGGGAAGAATGTCAAATAACATACAAGTGAACTCCCATAAGGTTAACAGCTGATTTTTCAGCAGAAGCTCTACAAGCCAGAAGGGAGTGGCATGATATACCTAAAATGATGAAAGGGAGGAACCTACAACCAAGATTATTCTACCAGCAAGGATCTCATTCAAATTTGATGGAGAAATCAAAAGCTTTACAGACAAGCAAAAGCTAAGAGAATTCAGCACCACCAAACCAACTGTACAACAAATGCTAAAGGAACTTCTCTCAGTGGGAAACACAGGACAAGAAAAGGACCAGATAGATTTAACTGATATTTATAGGACATTCCATCCAAAAACAGCAGGTTACACTTTCTTCTCAGGTGTGCACGGAACATTCTCCAAGATAGATCACATCTTGGGTCACAAATCAAGCCTCAGTAAATTTAAGAAAATTGAAATCATATCAAGAATCTTTCCTGACCACAACGCTATGAGATTAGAAATGAATTACAGGGAAAAAAACGTAAAAACCACAGACACATGGAGACTAAACAATACGTTACTAAATAAACAAGAGATCACTGAAGAAATCAAAGAGGAAATCAAAAAATACCTAGAGACAAATGACAATGAAAACACGACGATCCAAAAACTATGGGAGGACTTCCCTGGTGGCACAGTGGTTGAGAGTCCACCTGCCAATGCAGGGGGACACGAGTTTGTGACCCGGTCCAGGAAGATGCCACATGCCACGGAGTGGCTAGGCCCGTGAGCCATGGCTGCTGAGCCTGTGCATCCGGAGCCTGTGCTCCACAATGGGAGAGGCCACAAGAGTGAGAGGCCCGTGTACCGAAAAAAAAAAAAAACAAAAAAAAAACAACTATGGGATGCAGCAAAAGCAGTTCTAAGAGAGAAGTTTATAGCTATACAAGCCTACATCAAAAAACAAGAAAAATTTCAAACAATCTAACCTTACACCTAAAGGAACTAGAGAAAAGAAGAACAAACAAAACCCAAAGTTAGCAGAAGGAAAGAAATAATAAAGATCAGAGCAGAAATAAATGAAATAGAAAGAAAGGAACAGTAGCAAAGATCAATAAAACTAAAAGCTGGTTCTTTGAGAAGATAAACAAACTTGATAAACGATTAGCCAGACTTATCAAGAAAAAGAGGGAGAGGACTCAAATAAATAAAATTAGAAATGAAAAAGGAGAATTCACAACAGACACTGCAGAAATACAAGGCATCCTAAGAGGCGACTACAAGCACTCTGTGCCAATAAAATGGACAACCTGGAAGAAATGGACAAATTCCTAGAAAGGTCTAAACTTCCAAGACTGAACCAGGAAGAAATAGAAAAAATGAACAGACCAATCACAAGTAATGAAATTGAAACTGTGATTAAAAATCTTCCAACAAACAAAAACCCAGGACCAGATGGCTTCACAGGTGAATTCTATCAAACATTTGGAGAAGAGCTAACACCCATCCTTCTCAAACTCCTCCAAAAAATTTCAGAGGAAGGAACACTCCCAAACTCATTCTGTGAGGCCATGATCACCCTGATACCAAAACCAGACAAAGATACTACAAAAAAAGAAAATTATAGACCAATATCACTGATGAATATAGATGCAAAAATCCTCAACAAAATACTAGCAAACAGAATCCAACAACACATTAAAAGGATCATACACCATGATCAACGGGGATTTATCCCAAGGTTGCAAGGATTCTTCAGTATACACAAATCAAAGTGATACACCATATTAACAAATTGAAGAATAAAAACCATATGATCAACTCAATAAATGCAGAAGAAGCTTTTGACAAAATTCAACACCAATTTATGATAAAAACGCTCCAGAAAGTGAGCATACAGGGAACCTACCTCAACATAATAAAGGCCATATACAACAAACCCACAGCAAACATCATTCTCAATGGTGAAAAACTGAAAGCATTTCCTCTAAGATCAGGAACAAGACAAGGATGTCTGCTCTCACCACTATTATTCAACATAGTTTTGGAAGTCCTAGCCATGGCAAATCAAAGAAGAAAAAGAAATAGAAGGAATACAAATTGGAAAAGAAGAAGTAAAACTGTCACTGTTTGCAGATGACATGATACTATACATAGAGAATCCTAAAGATGCTACCAGAAAACTACTAGAGCTAATCAATGAATTTGGTAAAGTTGCAGGATACAAAATTAATGCACAGAAATCTCTTGCATTCCTATACACTAATGATGAAAAATCTGATAGAGAAATTAAGGAAATACTCCCATTTACCATTGCAACAAAAAGAATAAAATACCTAGGAATAAACCTACCTAGGGAGCCAAAAGACCTGTATGTAGAAAACTATGACACTAATGAAAGAAATTAAAGATGATACCAACAGATGGAGAGATATACCATGTTCTTGGATTAGAAGAATCAATATTGTGAAAATGACTATACTACCCAAAGCAATCTACAGATTCAATGCAATCCCTATCAAATTACCAATGGCATTTTTTATGGAACTAGAACAAAAAATCTTAAAATTTGCATGGAGACACAAAAGACCCCGAAGCCAAAGCAGTCTTGAGGGAAAAATACGGAGAAGGCAGAATCAGACTCCCTGACTTCAGACTATACTAGAAAGGTACAATAATCAAGACAATATGGTACTGGCACAAAAAGAGAAACATAGATCAATGGAACAAGATAGAAAGGCCAGAGATAAACCCACACACCTATGGTCAACTAATCTATGACAAAGGAGGCAAGGATATACAATGGAGAAAATACAGTCTCTTCAATAAGTGGTTCTGCGAAAACTGGACAGCTACATGTAAAATAATGAAATTAGGGCTTCCCTGGTGGCGCAGTGGTTGAGAGTCCGCCTGCCGATGCAGGGGACATGGGTTCGTGCCCCAGTCCGGGAAGATCCCACATGCCGCGGAGCAGCTGGGCCCGTGAGCCATGGCTGCTGAGCCTGCGCGTCCGGAGCCTGTGCTCCACAGCGGGAGAGGCCACAACAGTGAGAGGCCCGCATACAGCAAAAAATAAAAAAATAAAAAAAAATAATGAAATTAGAACACTCCCTAACAGCATACACAAAAATAAACTCAAAATGGATTAGAGACCTAGATGTAAGACCGGACACTATAAAACTCTTAGAGAAAAACATAGGAAGAACACACTTTGACATAAATCACAGCAAGATCTTTTTTGATCTACCTCGTAGAGTAATGTAAATAAAAACAAAAATAAACAAATGGGGCCTAATGAAACTTAAAAGCTTTTGCACAGCAAAGGAAACCATGAGCAAGACGAAAAGACTACCCTCAGAATGGGAGAAAATATTTGCAAACGAATCAACGGACAAAGGATTAATCTCCAAAATATATAAACAGCTCATTCAGCTCAGTATTAAAAAAACAAACAACCCAATCCAAAAATGGGCAGGATACCTAAATAGACATTTCTCCAAAGAAGACATACAGATGTCCAAGAAGTACATGAAAAGCTGCTCAACATCACTAATTATTAGAGAAATGCAAATCAAAACTACAATGAGGTTATCACCTCACACCAGTTAGAATGGGCATCACCAGAAAATCTACAAACAACAAATGCTGGAGAGGGTGTGGTGAAAAGGTAACCCTCTTGCACTGTTGGTGGGAATGAAAATTGATATAGCCACTATGGAGAACAGTGTGGAGGTTCCTTAAAGAACTAAAAATAGAATTACCATATGACCCAGCAATCCCACTACTGGGCATATACCCAGAGAAAACCATAATTCAAAAAGACACATGCACCCCAGTGTTCATTGTAGCACTATTTACAATAGCCAGGTCATGGAAGCAACCTAATTGCCCATCGACAGATGAATGGATAAAGAAGATGTGGTACATATATACAGTGGAATATTACTCAGCCATAAAGAGGAACGAAATTGGGTCATTTGTTGAGATGTGGATGGATCTAGAGACTATCATACAGAGTGAAGTAAGTCAGAAAGAGAAAAGCAAATGTTGTATATTAATGCATACATGTGGAACCTAGAAAAATGGTACAGATGAACCGGTTTGCAGGGCAGAATTTGAGACACAGATGTAGAGAACAAATGTATGGACACCAAGGGGGGAAAGTGGCAGGACGTGGGGCTGGTGGTGTGATGACTTGGGAGATTGGGATTGACATGTATACAATGATGTGTATAAAATTGATGACTAATAAGAACATGCTGTGTAAAAAAATAAATAAAATTCAAAAAAAGAAAGATATAAAAGTGAGGAATGCAGTTGAAAATAACTTAATGCCTTCAGAAGTTTAAAATTTTTTAGTGGTTTTAATCATTATGTTAACAGAAATCTATAACATATTTATTAATACAAAAGAAAAATCCTGTCCTATAACATCATTATCTTATTAATAAACTTTTTTTGTTGGAAAAAAATAAATAAAAATAAAAAAATAAGGGCAGTGCATTTAAATGGTATGATAGTCAAAACTATATTAAGAAATATACACTTAGATGCCTCTCCTGACATTTCTCCCTCACTTCCCCCTTCCTGGTCTCTATAATTAACCATTTTTGTTAGCTTTTTGTTCATCCTTCCTATGTTGTTCTTTTTGCAATCTCTTTGTTTCTCCATTTCTTATACAAAAGTATAATATATATATATACTCTTCTGTACCCTGCTTTTTTTTTTTTTTTTTTTTTAGATTATCATCAACTGATTTTTAATTAATTTATTTATTTTTGCTGTGTTGGGTCTTCATTTCTGTGCAAGGACTTTCTCCAGTTGTGGCAAGTGGTGGCCACTCTTCATCGCGGTGCGCGGACCTCTCACTGTCGCGGCCTCTCTTGTTGCTGAGCACAGGCTCCAGACGCGCAGGCTCAGTAACTGTGGCTCACGGGCCTAGTTGCTCCGCGGCATGCGGGATCTTCCCAGACCAGGGCTCGAACCCGTGTCCCCTGCATCAGCAGGCGGACTCTCAACCACTGCGCCACCAGGGAAGCCCTACCCTGCTTTTTTCATTGAAGAATGTATCCCCCATTCTCTCCATAACAGTACATACAGACATTTCTCTTTCTCTTTTATTACTGCATATTAGTCTATTGTATGGATGTACCATATTTAATTCAGGCAACTTCATGGTGTTAATATTTGAGTTATTTCTAATTTTTGCTATGCAAATAATACCAAAACGAAAACCTTTCTTCATCTGTCATTTTGGACTTGTGTGGGTGGGGATTGCTGGTCCAAAGTATAAATGCATCTGTACTTTGGTTAGATTTGCCAAATTCTCCTCCATGGGCTTTGTACCATATTCTAATCCTGCCAACAATGTATGAGAGTACCTATTTCCCTAGTCTCACCAACAGAATTTGTTGTTGTAGTTTGGGTTTTGCCAGTCTGATAGTTGAGAAAGAATATCTCATTGCATTTCTTTTGTTATATTTGAAATTGAACATCTTTTCCTGTGCATAAGGACCATTTGTATAATTTTCTATGATCTATCTTGGAAACATTAGAGAAAAAAAAAGTGGCCTAGAAGTTGGGCACGTAGACACTATCATGACTTTCAGTTAACTAGTCTTGGTTCTCAAGAAAAGCGTAAAACTGCTGAGCCTCAGTTTCTGTCTTCTACGCAAAGAATTTCTGAGGATGAAGTAAATATAGTATATGAACATCATTCTGGGGTCTGTAGCACATTGTGTATTCTTCCTCATCATTCAGTAATCTATATCTCACATTAGATTCAATATTCTTTTCTCTCCTCTGTCATCATTTAGAGTCTTTGTCCTACAGGTTACAGTCATTATAAAATCTGAAATGAAAACTTTCATTGATTTTTACATGTCCACCCTCTCAGACAACTAGTTTCTATTCATGATCACTTAAATTGGAAGAGAGTCTTGTGCTTCAAAAAAAAATACAACAACCAGATGTTCCTTTTCCTTTATAATGTGATGCCTTTTTAGTTATTTAGAGAAAAACTAAAGTTTGCCTTTCAAAGATTGGAGCATATTTACTAGTTTTCTAAAATCCGAATATTAGTATAAAAATGCTAGAGGAAGATGATAAAGGAGAACCCTAATCTTGATTAGATGCTTAAATACACAAAGATCCGATAAAAGTATTGAACTGTCTCTTTCCGAAGTTTTCATGGGTTTGGGCAGTGGTTAGAGTGCATTGCAATTGCCAGACACTTCCTTGGAGTGCAAGTTCCTTTTGATTGTTCTTTTAGGAGTCCTTCCTGGAAAAAAATAAGAGAAATGGTAAAAACTCAGTTCTCTCTTAGAAGATTAACCTTTTTGATACTGATAAATGGCAAAATTTCTTGTTGAAGAAGAAATGACAGCTGTGTCTATGAGCATATTCCTGCCTTTGGCAGGGTACAAAGAGTTAATCTTTCCTAAACCCCACTGTAATGTCTGCTGTTTAAAATCTTCAGTTACCCTGGACAAGCTCTTCATCAGCAACTTGCCATGCATTCATGGCAATGTTACTTGATATAGTTAAGCTAGTTGAAAGTACAATTCAATTAATAGCCAAAGAAATACGAGATACTTGGAAATCCAAGTCTTTTTTTTTTATTGAAGTGTAGTTGATTTACAATGTTGTGTCAATCTCTGCTGTACAGCAAAGTGACTCAGTTATACACATATGTACATTATTTTTTTAATATTCTTTTCCACTGTGGTTTGTCCCAGGAGATTGGATATAGTTCCCTGTGCTATACAATAGGACCTTGTTGTTTATCCATTCTAAATGTAATAGTTTGCATCTACCAACCCCAAATTCCCAGTCCATTCCTCTTCCTCTTCCTCCCCCTCCCCCTTGGCAACCACAAATCTGATCTCCATGCCTGTGAGTCTGTTTTGTTTTGTAGATAGGTTTATTTGTGCCATATTTTAGATTCCACATATAAGTGATATCATATGGTATTTGTCTTTCTCTTTCTGACTGACTTCACTGAGGATGATCATCTCTAGCTGCATCCATGTTGCTGCAAATGGCATTATTTTGTTCTTTTTTATGGCTGAGTATTATTACATTGTATATATGTACCACATCTTCTTTATCCATTCATCTGTCAATGGACATTTAGGTTGTCTCCATGTCTTGGCTATTGTGGATAGTGCTGCTATGAACATAGTGAATATAGAGGTTCATGTATCTTTTTAAATTATAGTTTTGTCCGGGTATATGCCCAGGAGTGGGATTGCTGGATCATGTGGTAATTCTATTTTTAGTTTTCTGAGGAACCTCCTTACTGTTTTCCATAATGGCTGCACCGACTTACATTCCCACCAACAGTGTAGGAGGATTCCCTTTCCTCCACACCATCTCCAGAATTTACTGTTTGTAGACTTTTTAATGATGGCCATTCTGACTGGCCTGAAGTAGTACCTCATTGTAGTTTTGATTTGCATTTTTCTAATAATTAGTGATGTTGAGCATCTTTTCATATGCCTACTGGCCATCTGTATGTCTTCTTTGGAGAAATGTTTATTAAGGTCTGCCCATTTTTGGATTGGGTTGTTTGTTTTTTGTTGTTGAGTTGTATATATATATATATATATATATATATATATATATATATATATATACACAACTAAGCTGTTTGTATATATATAAAGTGTATATATATATTTGTATATATATACAACTGTATATATATAATTGTACATATATATAGCTGTTTGCACATATATACAACTGAGCTGTTTGTATATTTTGGAGATTAAGCCCTTGTCAGTTATATCATTTGCAAATATTTTCTCCCGTTCCATAGGTGTCTTTTTTCCAAGTCTTAAACAGAGTTTGCTAGCAAATATTTAAATAATTGACCTTATTTTTATTTGTATTTCCTGATGTAGGTCACATGTTTCATCATAATTTCCTCATTTGACCTCTGCAGATCTAGATTTTTTAAAAGCAAAATATAACTAACAAAAAGGAATTGGCTAAATAAGTAAACTGATTGGGAATTTGGGTATTCATTCTAAACAAGTGTGTTATTTTCCTGAACTATTCTTTTTTCACATACAGAATTTTACAGAACTTTCCTTTTATATACTTTCAGATTTTAAGAAATACTACAAAAAAAAAATGAAAGCCAGTGTTTCAAATTTGAGGTCATCTGGTTCAAGCAACAACAGAGAAGGCTTAATGTCTCAAACCTCTTTCCAAATTTTTTCATAATAATTTTGTTAAACATTTATGCAGAACTTTGTTTTCTTTATTCAGGAATATCTCCAGTAAAATTCAATGTTCTGAAAGATGCATATGATGTTTCTTGAAAGATTAATGAGATGAAGAAAAAGGACAGGAAAAAATCCAAGTATCTATTATATAATTTGCATTTTTAGAGACTTGCTTGCAAACCTTAACTAAAAAGATGAGTCTTAGATTAGATTAACTTATTATTCATTTAATGGAGGAAAACCAGAACTTTTTTTTTTGTGAAGGTTTCATGTTTATAGGTCAGGAGTAAGCCTGCTTTCTCTTTTCTACTTCTCAAATTCTCTGAATCTGGCAACATGAATACAGTATCTAGAAGAGATATGTTTTGGCAATGAACAAAGAGACACAGTGTTTTACAATTAGCTCCTTTTAACTTGGACTGTTGTCTGTAGATGGTTGTTTGTCTTAATATATTGAATAATTAGTAAAAGCATCCCATTGGCTATGTAATTAGTGGGCACAGAAGAGAGGATAGAATAGGAAAAATGTAATAAATTGTGTACACTATCTAAAACAAGAATGTATATGAAAGAAGTTAACTCCATATCTTGAAAAGACCTTGGAGATTAAATTCTTTATAAAGGAATTCCCCACAACAACAAATGTTACCAACATAGTAATATATGTGAATATAATGGTTTAGAAATTACTCTTAATAGAATATTAATTTGTTTTCCAAATATTAGTTAATTGTTTTGCCATTTTCAAAACTATTAGTTGAGATAGATCAGTGTGAGATGAAATTTATAACTTGTTTCTCTCTAATAACTCCTGGCTTATTTCCTTTACCCCTTTGATACCTTTAATTCTATTGTTCAACCAAAGAATCAAAGACGTATTTATTAAGTACCTACTACAGACTGAGTACTTTGCCAGAAATTGAGGGTAAGACATATATATATATATATATATATATATATATATATATATATATAACATATGGTCCCTAAACTCAAGGAATTTACAATTAGATTATAAGTGTTAAAGGAAACAAAGTGAATAAAATGAACTTGAAAAGTTAGAGATGAAAAACAAGGTAGATAACAAGGATGCCAAGATAATTCAATGAGGAAAGAACAGTCTTTTCAAGAAATAGTGTTAGCACAGTTTTGCACATGCAAAAGAATGTAGCTGGGCCTCTACCTAATGCCCTATGCAAAAATTGATTCAAAATGGACCAAAGACCTAAATTTAAGACCTAAAACTTTAAAACTCTTAAAAGAAGATAAAGGGGGAGAACTTTATGACCTTGGGTTAGGTAGTGATTACTATGATATGACAACAAAAGCATGAAAAATAAAAGAAAAATAGGTAAATTGGACATTATAAAGATTAAAAGATTTTGTCTTTCAAAGAACACTCATGAGCTTTGCAAATCTGTGGACGTCTCAGCTAAATGTCTTTTTTCGAAAACTCCTGTTCTCAGAATATAGACTGTGAAGGCAGATAAATGGGAATACTTTAGTGCAGTTATTTTATGGTCTCTTAGCATTACTACTGAATAGTATGAAAATCCCTCTCAGTCTTTGGACTCTGAAAATGTAGGTCCCATGACAGTGTTAATGTAAAAGTCTTTATGAATATTTTCAGTGTGACCTATTATTATGTTCATTATTTTTCATTAGATTTTAATCCTTGGAAAATATAATGACTTTAAAACAAAGTAGACAAAGTGGTAAGCTGTGTCTGCCTGATGTGCTCCCAATGTGCTGTAGTGTATTTGAAAGAGATGGAGATATCATCAAGGCTCTTTTCCTAGTAGCTCTGCTTTTCTTTGGTACTACTCTGGGCTTTGCGGTTTTGTGGCTTTGCCTTCTTTTTATGTCGTATAGAATTATAGGACATGTATCTGACAAAATATCTACTGGACATGACAGAAAAATGGTCGTATTCTAACTCTTGTATCTCTTTGGTGTTTCCGTTTCGGGTAAAGTCTTTTATGCTACTGGGAATGCCTATTTCATACCAGTAAAAATAAGCAGAACATTTCCCTCTTTAGCTCTAACCATTTTAGCCGGCTCTGTTCTTTCTCAAAGAGAAAGTCTGAACTCATGTGTGAACATGTAATGCAGGAAATGTGGAAAGTGATTATATGTAGAAAAAGAGAAGATGAAATAATTAAAACACAGTCAGTGTTTTTTTTTTATCCTACTGGTGGGTCCCTTTAGTATGAGGGTGAGGTACTTCATGTTACCATGTTCTTGTACCATGCAAACAGTGGGTGTGGTCAGAGATGCACATCCACTGACTTGAAGCCAGGCCTTCCACCATCAAGTAGCTATTCCTCTGAGTATTACCCTAACCCTGCCTGCTGTTTTTGCCACCTTGTTTGTTCACAGAAAGTGTTTCAACATGTGCTTAAAAAAGATAACGAGATTATATAGATTATACACATATATGGCAGAGACACTGTGCCAACAAATTATCAAAATGAGCGTTTCTTAATTTTTTTAAATCTTTCCCCTCTCCAGGAAGAGAGTTGTATCCAGCAATAGAATGCATATTTTCTTTTCCAAGAATTTTGAGTGATTATTGGGAATATCTTTAAAATTCACATTGAATATCCTGAGAGTCAATAGGTATTTTATTTTAATAGAAAGATAAATGATCCTCCTGATGTCAGACACGAGGTATAATTTAAAACATTTCACAGCAATTTTCACATAGAACTCTTTCATAGATTAGCACAGGCCCCTGGGATAAAATTACCCCAATGTGGATTTTGAGACTTCCCATTCCTGACAAGGCAGCTAAACTACAAAGAATGTTAGCTTCCCCCCCAAACTCGATGCTGTAGATGCTGCCTGAGAGAAGAAGAGGAGTGGGTCCTATGAACTAACAAACTCTGGATGGATAAAGGGCAGAAGTGGCATTGTGTGAAGGTGACAGGCAGCCTGGAGTACAAAGGGGTCAGGTACTACTGTGGGAAATAGGCTGGCAGAGGAGTTTTGAACTTTCTTTTCTATGACAAAAAAATAGCAGCATCCTCCAAAGCTACTTAATATCTAAGCGATAACTTCTGTAGAGTGCCCAGAGAGAGTACAGAGCTGATGGAAACAAGAAAGGCAGACAAAGGAACCCTAAACTAGCCCCACTTCTCCTCCTTTCCTCCCAGAGATTTCTCCAGAAATTAGTAAGTTATAATCAAAAGAGGTTACCACCTCCCAATATTATTTTTTAACTTTCAAAGAATTTAAGGCCAATTCCTGAGGGATACATTTTCCTTAGAGCACGAAGTAGCATGAATGAGACATTAATAAAAATAAGCTACAGGGGCCTCCCTGGTGGCGCAGTGGTTGAGAGTCCGCCTGCCGATGCAGGGGATACGGGTTCGTGCCCCGGTCTGGGAGGATCCCATATGCCGCGGAGCGGCTGGGCCCGTGAGCCATGGCCGCTGGGCCTGCGCGTCCGGAGCCTGTGCTCCGCAACGGGGGAGGCCACAACAGTGAGAGGCCCGCATACCGCAAAAAAAAAAAAAAAAAAAAAAAAAAAAAAAAAAAAAAAAGCTACAAAGAAAGCTTTAATATGTTCCAGAAATTGCAAAATTACATTATCTATATTTGCTGACTATAGTGCAGTAAAATTAGAAATGAATATCAAAAAGTAGAAAGAGAAAAAACTTTGGTTTTAAAACTAATAATCTCTCCTCTGTCTGACATTTATTTTAATTCAGTATGAGTTACTCACATCTATCCACACATTTTCATGTCTCTGTGGTATCTGGATAATATTGTAAGAGAACATAAAAATGTACATGAAAATAGTGGTTCAAGAAATCTTCTTTCAAATAACTTTCCATAAGTGGCTTTAACAATTTGGTAACAATAATGGCTACCATTTATTAAAGAGTTAGGATGTTCAGTGTGTTCTTTATGTATTTTATGTCAAATTTCTTAGGGAAAAAAACAAACACACACCCAGATTCAGAGAGGCTAAGTAACTTGCTCAATGTAGCACAGCCAGTAGAGGCAGAACCAGGGTCTAAACAGAGTTCTGCAAGATCACAAGGCTCACTTTGTTTCCACTAAAGATAGTACTGATCACCCAAGAGGAAGACAATGTTGTCTTGAATCAGATTTGTAAAGAATTATGCAAGTATGATTAAAAATAATTTTAAGAACTTTAGTATTCTTGCATATTTAGGACTGTACAACTTATTCATTTATTACTAAACCAATTTTTTTTTTTTTTTTGCGGTACGCGGGCCTCTCACTGTTGTGGCCTCTCCCGTTGCGGAGCATCCGCTCAGGATGTGCAGGCTCAGCAGCCATGGCTCACGGGCCCAGCCGCCCCGCGGCATGTGGGATCCTCCCGGACCGGGACACGAACCCGTGTACCCTGCATCGGCAGGCGGACTCCCAACCACTGCGCCACCAGGGAAGCCCACTAAACCATTTTTAATTGAATGTTTACCATTTGTAAGACATTTACCGAGGGAATATTTACTGATAAAAATCAAAATTTGTAATATTTGAGATTTCAAATTTCACAAACAGCTGACTTCCAATATCAGAAATGAACCTCCTCAAATGTCATTTTGAAATTATGCTAAAATGTCAGTTTCTTTTGAAACTGGAAAATCCACTAAATAAAATAACATTTGGTTATTGGTATTATTCAGCTACCAGTAGGCTGCATACTTGGGTAATGAAGATAGTAAAAGCATGAAAGAATAAAGGAGGGAAAAGGCTTATAAACAAAGCCATGAAAGTAAATGTCTCTTCTACCTTTTACTGATGCCATGTGATGTACTAGGTAGAGTACAATTTGCACTCTTTCAAAGTCATCTCCAGATGAAAACCTCAAAGACTTCATCTTTCCCAGTAAACACTTATGATCATAGACCAGGATAAGAGACAAAATTGTTTATCGTAGTCTCGCCCTTTTACGGAGAAAGAACAAATAAGAGGTTTCCTCACGTTGAACTTAAAGTAGCTTAAATGTAAGGAGCTCCAACTGAAATAAAAGCTTAAAGATCTTGATTAGGATCAAGAATTCAAATACAGTCTCTGGACGTTTTAAGCATATACTGTTTCATAGAAAAATAAGTGTCTTACTCAAAAATATTATGTGGAAAATAAAGCAAGTATTTTCTTATTCATTTCAAATATTAAGTCTTTGGGCTAAATAATATCATGAAACTGTACATTAACTCATCTAACTATTGTAGACATTAAATATTTTTAAACTAGTTGCTCTTGGAATAATGCAAAACAGTGTTTATAGCTGGAAATTTTATTTTCCTCATAATATGTGGGAAAAGAATTATTTTTATAGCTATTTGCCATATTGTCTTTACTAATTGGGAGATTTATTCATTTATCTTTAAATTTATGTTGCCATTTCAAAATTGTTATAGCATAATCTAGTTTATTTATCCTTGGTTATATGGTCAATCATATTTCTCCCTGATCAAGGATTACTTATCTTTGGTCATATATCAAAATATTTCTGATAAGCGATGGAAAATGGAAATATAAGATTGTAATGAAGGGACATTTTATGACTGGACATAGAGATCCATGAACCAAAAAGTCATTCACATGAGAACTACCGTGATCTTTGAGAATTGTGCATCCCTTTTAATTCAAAGTTAAAACTTATACCAATAAAATAGTCTGATGGAAAATAGAAATTTAGAGCACTTCACACTGAACTTTGTACAAAGAATTTACTCAAAAACATTGAACAACTGACTGAGATATAATTAAATTTGACGTATTAACCTCTCTAGGAATTTTCATTATGATCTTTCCTTTGGACAAATTGGACCAGTCTGACCTTTGGCACATTAGAGTTTGAATCTTATGTCATAACACATTATTTCAGAACAAACTGAAAATACAATAGAAACATCTCTTCCAGGGCCATGAAATGGCATACAATAGTTTTTCACAGATAAGCATTTCAGCTTTCCACCACCAAAGCTATGATTCAAAATCTTGCTTTGTGGGGCTTCCCCAGTGGCGCAGTGGTTGGGAGTCCGCCTGCCAACAGGGGATGCGGGTTTGATCCCTGGTCGGGGAAGATCCCACATGCTGTGGAGCAGCTGGGTCTGCAAGCCACAACTACTGAGCCTGTGCTCTAGAGCCCACTAGCCACAGTTGCTGAAGCCAGCTCGCCTGGAGCCTGTGCTCCGCAGCAAGGGGTGCCGCCACGGTGAGGGGCCCTGCGCACCTTGGCCAGGGGTGGCCCCCCACTCGCTGCAGCTGGAGAGGGCCTGCGCACAGCTGCGAAGACCCAACGCAGCCAAAAATAAATTAATTAATTACAAAAAAATCTTGTTTTGCATCATTTGTTGTGTCACCCTTTTGCTTGCCTTGCTGCTTTGACCCTTTAAGCCAGACCATAAATCAGCTTCAGGTAGCAGCCACGTTTAAGGCCATAGTTTGGGACCCTTACCCACCACTCCACTGGATCTCAAGCTGACTTAGCCCGCCCCCTAGTTGAGCTTTCTTGCCTTGACATTCCAACATGCAGGTAGTAGAGTTCCCTATTTTGCCTTGGGCGGTCACAACTACGTCTGGCTGAAAATTTTTTATCCCAATGATCTTTCTGGGCAAAATGCCTTTGCCAGTGCTTGGAGATCTTGCTAACATTCTTGACTGTCTGCCTGTCACTTTTGACTGTTGGCTATGTAACAGATGTGAATTTTAAATGTTGTAAGAATAAAATTCACTTCACCTAATGCCAGCTGAATTAGGGGCTGAAGGCAGGTCCACTCAAGGTAGTGTTTCTGAACCAGATAGGCAATTTTGATCATCAGCTGTGACTTCATTTTCCATTCAGTGTAGGTAACCTCAGTAAGACCATCTATCTAGAAACTAGATGTAGGCTTTAAAGATAGTTAAAGCAGGACATTTTTACAAAAGGGTGGCCTGTTCCCTAGTATGGAACTAGGGAATTTTGACAATTTCAAATCAGATTAGCTTGGGTAGCCCCAGAACAGGGCCTGAATAAATGTTATTTTTATTTCTTAGACTACTATAATCTGATCTTCCCTGAAGACTTTAACTTACTCATGCAAATTGGGAAAATAGAGCGGGGTGAAATACTGATCATAGCTAAGGAAACGTAAGAAAGACTACATATCCTTGTTTGTCCTAGGGGCTATTCCAATCCACAACTCTTAACACCATGTGTGATAATTATGATGGGTTGAAACACAACCAGAGTCATGGAAGTTGGCCTGGAAATGGTGCTATGTAAGCTTGCTCAGGTCTTTTCCATAACTTCTTTTTTTTTTTTTTTTTTTTGACATTTTAGTCTTTTGACCACCTTCATCCCATTTCCCCTCCCACCCCTAACTGGTAACCACAAATCTGGTCTCTTTTTCTATGAGTTTGTTTCTTTTTTTTTCCTATTTTTTAAAATTCCACATATAAGTGAGATTGTAGGGTATTTGTCTTTCTCTGCTTGACTTATTTCACTTAGCATAATGCTCTCAAAGTCCATCCATGTTGTTGCAGATGGTAGGATTTCTTTCTTTTTATGGCTGAATAATATTTCATTATATATACACACCACATCTTGTTTATCCATTCATCTGCCCCTAGACACTTAGATCATTTCCATGTCTTAGCTATTGTAAATGATGCTGCTATGAACATGGGAGTGCAGATATCTCTTCTACATGTTGTTTTCCTTTCCTTGGGATATATTTCCAGAAGTGGGATTGCTGGAACATGCAGTAGTTCTGTTTTAATTTTTTGAAGAATCTCCATACTGTTTTCTATAGTGCCTATACCAACTTACAGTTCCACCAGCAGTGCACAAGGATTCCCTTTTCTCTACATCCTCACCAGCATTTGTTATCTTTTAGATAATAACCATCCTAACAGTTGTGAGGTGCTATCTGGTAGATTTGCATTTCTTTATGATTACTGATGTTGAGCACCTTTTCATGTACGTGTTGGCCATTCATATACCTTCTTTGGAAAAATGTCTATTCAGGTCCTTTGCCCATTTTTTACTTGGATTATTTGAGTTTTTCCTATTGAGTTTAGGAGTTCTTTATATATTTTGGATATTAACGCTTTATTGGATATATTTTTTGCAAACATTTCTCCCATTCCACAGGTTGTCATAACTTCTGTTTCTTTGTTAAAATTTTCTAGTTTTTGATTTGTTTCATGAGGATTTGTAATTGATTTTTAAAGCACTTTATAACGGCTTCTTTAAAATCTTTGTCAGACATTCCAACATCAAATATATCTTTTTATTGGCATCAGCTGGTTCTTTTCTCATTCAGATTAGGGTTTTCCTGGTTCTTGGTCTGAGAAGTGATTTTCTACTGTATCCAGACATTTTGGTTATTATGTTAGGAGACGATTGATCCTATTCATATTTTCTGCGTTAGCAGGCCATTGCCCTTTGTAGGTTGAGCTTATAGGTAACTTTTATTCATTCTGTTCCAATGACAATTTGGGTTTCTGAGCCCTTGCAGTGTTATTCTGGTCAGCTTCATTCTTCTGATGCTTTTAGGGTTCTTGCTTAGGCCCTTCTGGTGTCATCTGTCAGGGTAGAAGGCACTTCCTTGGGCTACGTAGAATTTCTGGGTGATCTTTTGGGGGAAGACGCCAGTGAGGAGCAGGGAAAAGTGAGTGTATACATTCTTGTTCCAGAATTGGAAGCCAGCCCAAGTCCTTAACCATTCTCCGAAGAGTTCTTGAGAGTCTTGACTGCAAATGCACAAAGATGTTGTCCAGAAAATATCCAGGTAGAGGAATATCTAGATGACAACATCCAATTGAGAAATATACCCTGGTGGAAAACAAAAGTCCATTTATCAATGTTTGGAAGATGAGAAGCACTGCACCGGTCATTGGACATTTTCATGTCCTGAAATTGCCTGATGCATTGCTTGAAATTTACCTTCCTTTTTCTCACACTCACCTTGGGCTCTCTGTGAGACTCCAGCTTTGTGAAAACCCAGGCTCCATGGAGTTGGTCCAGGAGTCCTGCTACTAGGGAAGTGGGCAGTAATTTCTAATAGTAACTCCACTGAGGGTATAGAAACCCTGGCACAGATAAGTTCTCTGCTTTTTCTTCTTTGTGAAGAACACTTTGACCCCTGTAGGGGAAGAGGAAAGTATTTTCCCATTATTTACAAAGCACTTTACACCAAGATGACCTGTCCACACACCAGTAAAAGGCTATTGATGTTCCAGGTGCTTGCTCAAGAGCCCTCTACTCCTCAGTTATATCTCAGCCTGGTTTCTCTTCATTTCATAAGCCTACTCTAGCATTGGGCTCAGTTATGTTGTTTCTCTCATAGCTTTCTCAGCATGTCAGGGCATCTCTCCTTTTAGTGGATGTGACTCCTGCTTTAGCTCCAATAACCTCGGCATGGTGCTGTAACAGCTTTTGCCAGGCAAGGTCCAAGTTGCTGGTGAAAAGTCCCAGTACCCAGCATAGTTCTAGTTTCCATCACAACAAGCCATGCGGTACTGATACATAGGATCTTACGGAAGAAGGAGACAGCATGTTGAGTCAGGTTTCAAGATGAGACGCCTCTCCTACATCTACCCTGTCAACTCAACTTCATTCCTCATTCCTAGAGAAGGGGGCTTCTGAAACACTTGATATCATGGCCTGTGAGTACGCTGACCACAAAATACAGTGGATTTGGTGGAGTGAGCTATTCTCACACTTCTTGGTTGACAGGTCTGTTGCAAATCTTCCATAGCCTTGATTCAGTTACTAAAGCAGATGTTTATGTTGGTCTCATTGAGAGTTCTTGGGACAATCAGAAAAATCACACTTTGATTTTTCTACCAGCTAGTCCCATAGTCAGAGATCAGGAAGACCTCATTGTTGTTCTTCTTCTTTGTTGAATAAATTCCCCTTTCATTTACAACCATCTGATTTATGATATGTTGACCCTTCCCTTGTTTATCCAACAAGAAATTTTGGACACAGGACTCTTCTGTGAGGCATTCTAAGGCACAGATTTGCAAAGTTTATTTAATGTAGCACTAACATATCTAGTGGTGCATTTCTTTTAAACAAATTTCCCTCTAACAATAATCATAAGGTTTGCAAAATGGAAAAGATGTCAACAAAAAGTTACAAACAACTGAATGTATACTGGGCACTGTGCAAAGTGCTCGAAATACAAAAATAAAAAATAACATGGATCTGGCTCCCAAGAGTTA
Organism: Mesoplodon mirus; assembly: GCF_964341445.2. Classification (NCBI taxonomy): domain Eukaryota; kingdom Metazoa; phylum Chordata; class Mammalia; order Artiodactyla; family Ziphiidae; genus Mesoplodon; species Mesoplodon mirus. The sequence goes on along the minus strand of NC_138985.1, from coordinate 45,560,217 downwards.
TGCAGTGTAACGGAAGAAAAATTACACGCACACATGAGCAATAGTTAACATACAGTAAAAGTGCAGTATTATAAACACTGACAAAGCCAGAAGTCCTATATCAGAATTGCTTTAGACAGGCAGTTGAGTCAGGAAAGACTCAGCAGAGCAGGTAATAGTTTTGAACTAAGTGTTTAGAATAAATAGGAACCAATCATGTGGGAAGAGAGCAAAGACATTCCAGGCTTAACGAGGCCCATGTGCCAAGTCACAGAGGCGAGGAGCAATAATACGCACTGGGAGATATAAGCAGCTCTGCGTTGCTCAAGTCCAAAGGGATGTGAGATGAGGCCGTAAGGGGTTTTGCAGTCCATGAAAAGGAGCTGGGATTTGGTTCTTTAAGAAATAGGAGACTTAAGATAGATTTTAAAGTGGGAAGCTTTGCATTTCAGAAAAAATCACTGTGGATTACAAGTAATACTAACACCCGTTTTAAAAATTTAAATTTATAACCTCATGTTCGATCATGTTGCCCCTTCAAAGATCTGAAGGGCTCTTATATAAATGTAAGCATAAAGACATCTTAGGCATTGCATACCTCTTAGGTAGGACTCATGTAAGAATAGCTGGTAGCTTCTTTCTGGCCTTATGGAAACATAAAGAGAAAATGTGCCGTCTTTAAAGAGGAAACTTCCTTTCTTTACGAATTTTCTAGTAAGCATCAAAGCCAAATGGAAAAAAAAATTATTCCCATAATGCTCTCAACAGTCTTGTCCTCCCAGGCCTTCCTAGTGGATGGGAGATCCTGCCCTTTGTACGCATAGAGTGTGCTTGTCTGTGCTGTTGACTTCTGCCCTATATCTGTCTTCCAGACACCTATCCATAGAGGCAGCCTTCATTCCCTATTTCCAGATGAGAATTCAAGTCAAGGAACATATCAAGGAAAAAAATTTAGGTAATAGGGCTTCCCTGGTGGTGCAGTGGTTGAGGGTCTGCCTGCCGATGCAGAGGACGTGGGTTTGTGCCCTGGTCCGGGAAGATCCCATGTGCTGCGGAGCGGCTGGGCCCGTGAGCCATGGCCGCTGAGCCTGCACGTCCGGAGCCTGTGCTCCGCAGCGGGAGAGGCCACAACAGTGAGAGGCCCATGTACCGCAAAAAGAAAAAAAAAAAATTTAGGTTATATACGCAATGGAAATTATCCATTCATGACTGGTTTTCTCTTATGAATATTTGTACTGATACTCTCACATTGCTTAAGAAAGGTGATTGTCAGAGAAAGATCAACAGATCACACCTTCAACAGGTGCACACAGATCCTGTGCACCTTCACTCAGGCAGTAAAAGTGAAGGTGCCCAGGGTCATTTGTGATCATCAACCTGCCTTCCTCTCTCTGTCTCATGTCCTTCTCTTGCAGTGATGACGCAGACAAGCAGGCAGGGCAGCAGCATGACTCTGGGTTTGAACCCTGGCTAACATTGACACAGATTTCACAAGCCGTGGCTATTTTTTTTTTTTTTTTGCGGTACGCGGGCCTCTCACTGTTGTGGCCTCTCCTGTTGCAGAGCACAGGCTCCGGACATGCAGGCTCAGCGGCCATGGCTCACGGGCCCAGCCACTCCGCGGCATGTGGGATCTTCCCGGACTGGGGCACGAGCCCGTGTCCCCTGCATTGGCAGGTGGACTCTCAACCACTGCGCCACCAGGGAAGCCCAGCCGTGGCTATTAATGCAAAAGCACATCCTTCTGGATGTTATGGAAAAAAGGATGATTTCTGTTGCCATCTTAGGTTCTTTATAGGAAATGCCCTGCATGAGGAAAGCCGTGGAATGAAGCAATTGATAGGTAAATAGAATACCATCGTGGCATCTCAGTGTCTCATGGATATCACTTTCACAGATAAAACTTAAGTCTCTCTGTGTAACTGACAGGTAGGCCATTAGCCATTTTTAATAAAAGAGTAGACAAGTTTCTCTCCTGTGGCTTTTGCTGGTACTTTTTATAGCCGAAATGTGGTAGGAAGTAGGCCCCAAGTTCCCTTGGCAACAAGTAGAGTAGAAGCGATACACAGAAATCTGAATCATCGGTGAATCATCTGAGGATTTCTGTTTCCATTCCTTGGAAATAATTTACTGATTGTTTTTTTTTTTTAATCTGTGTGATGTTTGCTGACTCCAAGGGAAGAGCACAGAGGGCACAGAGACTGACTCTGGTCAGTCATTTAAGAATCATTCTGAATGCTCCAAGTGGACTTTAATATTGATATCCAAAAACCCACTGTTCTTTATTAAGACAACACTCACTGTTTAAAGGGAACAGATCTGCACATCAAGGTATCAGCAATGGAGAAGTTCCCCTTCACCAAATAAACCTATGTCCCCAGGAAGATGTTTCAGGACATTGCTGCATTTAAACTAAATTTTTTTTAGCGTCAAGGAAAGGTGATCTCTATACAGCTCATTGTTAATCACAGAGTACACTTTCAGACACCGAAAAAGAGAACTGATATGGTTGCACCTGAAACATGTGTGCACACGTGTGCATGCACACACACACACACACACAGACACACACACACCCCATCTGAAACTTCTGGACATCATTTACTCAGTTTTTTCCCACTATTTTTTTTTCCACGAATACATGTCTTGTATAATCCCTTTACCTCCATTCTTGTTGCTTCTCCCTTATTTCAAGGTTTATCACTTTGTCTTCCTGAGTCAGTGTCCTTACTCTCTTCTTTGTGCATAGAGAAAAAGAACTTCCCCTAAAAATGCTTTTTCTCATGTCAGCATCCCAATAAAAACTCATGAATTGTTCAATGACTTCTTGTGGACCATGACTTAATTATCGTTGTATTCACAGCATGCATCATGGTGTGACACACAGAATATGTTCAATAGATATTTATTGAATGACATTATAATTATGGAATTTTTGATTATACACTTCCCATAATAGATCTAAATCTATTTGTGAGCATAAATCTAATCTCATAAGTTTTCGCATCCCTAGCTGCTAGCATGGTCTCTGGTATAGTATCACGCTCAACCAACAGTTATTGAAACAGTGAATGGAATTCAAGTTCTAGACTCTTGTATGCATATTGTAATCTCCCCTATCTAGGTGGCCTCATTTCCTACCAGTCCCCTCCTTCCTGTGAAGTGAGCCTTTGTACCAGTCAAGCTCCATGTAGTCACTCATACCATTTTCGTCAGATGAATTATCACCACCATTCCCACCACCTACTTAAGTTCTATCCTTCGAGGCCCAGCCTAAGTTTCATTCTAGTCACAAATGGAGAGATTTCTTGATTCCTCCAGTCCTCACAGATCTTCAAATTCTTCTAACTCCTCGTGTCTGTGGCCTTTATTCAAATTTTGTCCCTAATGCAATCTTCAATTGTTTGCTTCCTTTTTGATTCCTGGGTGATGTCACTTATCTCCTAATCCTTGGCATCTCCCACATATTGATGACACTAAGCTCCCTCATCTCTAGCCCTGATGTCTCCTCAGATTGTGAAAACTCAATGTTTTATAAGTTCTTCAGGCTCAAAAATGTTCAGAAGTTAGTCCATATTGTTAAATTTTGTAGGTATGTTAACTGTAGTATTTTTGTTGTGAGTCCTTTTGTTCTTAGGAATACGTATTAAAATATTTATGGATGAAATGATATGTTTCAAATTTATTTCAAGATAATATGGGAGAGGATCAAAGGAAGAGTTATACTATTCTATGCACTACATGTTTGGAATTTTTCATAATACAAACTGCTTAGAATTTTTATTCATCATTTTTCTCTATTAGTGCCTTCAATCACTTCAAACCTGCTCCTCCTTTGCTTAAGTGCATTTTTCCCCCCAACCTCTGTCCCAACCTCTGGGACATTCTCAAGCAGGGAGCAGAGATTGACATGTGAAACTGACCTAGTTAGCTGCTCATGAGATCAGTGCCCAAGTAGAATATCCTGATGTCAATCAAGTAATTAGAAACAATTTTTGAAAGTGAAAGGAGAGACCAACTCTATTCTGAAAGAAAAATAAGAAAATTGAGAGTTACCCCTCCACCCCCCCATATCCCCAATTTTGTGATTCTCTACACATACGACAAGAGAAACAACCAAAATCCATGGTCATGTTGTGTCCTTTGCTTGAACTATCTTTCCCTTCCCCTCTTACCTACTTAGAAACTATCTACTTAAGCTTCATTTAAGACTCTGGTCAACCATCCCTTTCTCTTTGTAGCACTCCCTGAACTCTCTCTGTCTCCTATAGGCAGAATTAAATGGCTCCTCATCAATATTCATATAGGATATTATACCTCCTTTTTTTTTTTTTTTTTTTACTACATGTCTAAGGAATATAGTGACTAGTTTATCTGTATTCTTCTGGCATTGTGCTAATGTGGCGAGAACTAACTTAGACAATTTCCCCCACGCTGTAAGCTCTGAGTTCAGGGACTGTCTTCCTCTCCTTGATTCCCTAGATAGCACAGTGCCTTGAAAAAGGTAGATGTTCAATGAAAGTCTGAAATTGAGTCAGACAGAATCTAATTTCTTTGTATATGTTGCTCCATTTTTCTGCGAATATCCATATATTGAAAGTCTTCTTTCCTGATCTCCCCCACTCCAAAGCGTTCCATCTTCCTCTGAATTCACAGCACATATTATGATCTGCTTTGGTTTTGGTGTCCTATTTCATTTGCTGTTTAAGACTGGTGAGAACAATGACCATACCTTTTCATCCTCCTGTTTTCTATGGAGCCTGCTCAGGGTTTGATTCCCGAGCACAACTGAAAAATTTTTGAATTGAATGTTTGAGTGTAAAAGACCCAGGAAGGGCCTGTTTCCTACTTGAGATCAGCAGTACCAAATATTTGATGTCCACTATTTGCTTAAATAATTTCATGAGCTCCATTATTTATAGAAGGAATAAAGAGGTCTGTAAATAGGCAGCCACAATTCAGAGAGTGAGTACTCACAAAGTTCCTTAAGGTTTCAAGAATTATGCAGCACATGTCACCCATTTAATCAGTTACTGCTCACAAAAACACAATGGTAGAGGATTTGGATCTCCATCTTAGAGTTATGGAAACTGTGGCTACATTAGTAGCAGGTTCAGGAACAGAGCTCAGATTTTTATCCCAAGACTTCTGAATCCAACTCCAGTGTCCTTCCCACCCACACCACAGGTGCCTGTGTGTAAATGATACCAGGCTTAGCTCATTTAATACAGTCAGGGACTTGATCATCTGCAGATTTGGTATCCACAGGGAGTCCTGGAACTAATCCCCCATGGATACCAAGGGATGACTGTGCTTCTCATCTGTTACAGGTCTTTTATTATTTTTATTTATTTATTTATTTATTTATTTATTTATTTATTTATTTATTTATTTTGTGGTACGCAGGCCACTGCTGTGGCCTCTCCCGTTGCGGAGCACAGGCTCCAGATGCGCAGGCTCAGCAGCCATAGCTCACGGGCCCAGTTGCTCCACGGTGTGTGGGATCTTCCCAGACCGGGGCACGAACCCGTGTCCGCTGCATTGGCAGGTGGACTCTCAATCACTGTGCCACCAGGGAAACCCCTACAGGTCTTTTAGAGAAGCGTTATAGCATAGGGAGTTAGGAGAAAACCTCTGATACCAGACTGTGTTCAAATTCTGGCTTTGTCTAGCCTTGTGACCCTGGGCCAGCCAACAATCATGCTGGAGAGAGAGAAAAAAATGCTTTATTAATTGAGGCAGTGCACTTCATGAAGGAAACTCAGGTGGCTGCTGTGGAGGCTTCTTGCTATCAAATGTGCTCACTCTGTGCCTCAGTTTCCACATCAGTAAATTAAAGATGATAATACTCCCTATCTCCTAGGGTTGGGCACAGGATTAGAGAAGTAAATATACATAAAGCATTTAAAACAGTGCCTGGCACATATATATAATGGTTTGCGTCTGTCACTCTATTAATCATTTATTTTAAAATAGAGCATATGCAATACATTTTGTATAGTAAGAAAGGCAGAAATATTCACTGACTTTTGGGGATCAATATTTGAACCTCATTCTAAGATATTTATGGCATTAGCATCTAAAATTTCTTTCATATACTCCACAACCTTTCTAAACATACTTAGTTTACAAAATCAGATTGGACATTGTACAGGAATAGCTTTTCTCATAATATGTTAGTACTTTCAGTTACATTCCAGCTGGAGTCTGAAATGTTTTTGCATGCAGAAACTTAAAAGTATGTGAAAACAACATGATTCAAACTTTTTTTCATTTTCGTTAATTGTGTTGTTTGTTCACATATGGAATAAAAACAAAGTTGATAGTTTTTGCTATCACTACATAGGAATCAATCACCCCCAAAACAGGGCAACATATTGGGAACTATTCTGATGTCTGCTTGTGTAAGAAAAACTAACAAAATGATACATCATTTATTTAATAATGTAGTCTATACATATCAATCGAGTATTCTTGTATTCCAGGAATTATTCTAGAAAAAGGACACAGTGTCCTCCACATGGAATTTATCTGCAGGTGTAAGGAGACATAAAATAAAGTAAACAAATAAAATAATTAAAAATGTTATGGTGGGAGTTATGGAAGAAATGTACAGGGTGATATGACCCACTAAATAAGTGGAAAGGTAGAACGATGAACTTAAATAAGGTAATTTGGGAAGATTGAGCAGAAACTTAAAAGACCAGAAGAAGGCACAGAATTTGGTGATGTAGTCTGAAAAACAGAGTAAAAAAAAAAAAATCAACCATAGAGACTGGTAAATACCAACAGGATTTTGTTTTTGTTTTGTTTTCTGTTCTCATTTTACCTATATTTTTTGTCCCTATCAGTAAATTTGCTGTGGTTCAAATGCAGTTTAAATAGCTTGGATTAAGATCAAACATTATCCGAGATTCATGTTTCTTTCTCTGTTTCCTTTTAGTATAAATGTAATGCTCATTATAAAAAATTCTGGAAATTAAAACTTTTAAATAAAATAAAATTTACCCACAATCCAAAAACATAAATGCAAACGTTACTAACATGTTGGTCTGTTCCTAAGGCAGATTTTTTTCAAGTTCAGTTTGTGGTTATCTAACCTTTGTGAAATGAGGTTAAATGAAGTAGGTGGCCAACTCGGCTTAGATAAAAGAGAGGCAAAGCAAAGGTCATGCCGATATTGGGTTTACATGGTAATAAGCATGTTTGGATTTAAAAAGTTACAATTGACCAGAAAAACTTGTAGTGGTCAGAACAATATGGCCAGAGAAATGTTTTGATAGCAAATGTTGCCAAATCTTATCTCCCTAACAGTTGCCCCACTTTGGAAGTAATAGCCTTGAGGGAGAGGAACTGTAGAGAAATCAGCCTTGTTCTGATGGAAAGAAGCTGGGATAGGTGATGCTTCTGGCCCTTACATGGTCCCAGCTGAGCCCCAGTTGATGACAAGACCACAGCAGCAAATATCTTGCTCATTCACATCATTTGAGATCTAATTTTTTCATAACTGTCAACATTATATTTTCCTTCTCCTCCTGCTCATTCTCGCTCTCCAGTTCTCATACTGAAGAGCCTTTAGGTTCCAACTTGCTTTTTGAGGCAATACTGAATTCACAGATCTCAGTGCCATCTTCTTTTGGATAGTGTAAGGCTCATGCTTTAAGGGGCTCAGAGCACACACAGCTTCTTTGCTTCAACCCTGAGAATAAGCAAAGTAATGGAAAATAAAGGCCCAGCAGCAGCCAAGTCTGAACAAGAGGAGCCCATCCATAAACACTGAAAGAAAAATATGCTGATTTTAAAAATCTTCCACTGGGAACCAGGGATGGGAAATTAGAGGGAGAGATGATTGGGATATTGCTAATTGCTCTATTATCTTTCACTTTACATAATAAAGAGACTTGTTTTTTGCAGTGCCGATGTCAAAGAACCAAACTAGGTTGAAGCATTGATGTAAGATAAGCTAGGGAAAAGTAAAATATGTTGTTATGTCTCAGGAGTCATTTGGCAATTATTTTTTCCCTTTCAGGTATAGGTAGGTAGGTAGAGAGATACAGATATTTATACATATGTATGTATGTGTGTGCATTCATTATTGTAAATATAATTCTGTCCCTTGTCTTTCTCACTAAACATCTTCCCATGTCATAAATTCATCTTCAAAAACATCTTATTAAATGAATAATCTATTATCATACAGCTGTATCATAGTTAATTTAACCAAAAGTACCTTATTGCTGGACTTTTAGTTTGCCACAAATGTTATAGATGATGCTATAATGAACATCATAGGATATTAATCTTTTTCCAGTTGCTATTTTTTTAAGGATAAATCCCTAGACATAGATCTACTATAATCAATCATTTGAGTGTTTCTCAAGTCGTAGACCTGTACTGTTAAGTTGCTTTCCCAATAGCCATGTTTAAAGAAGACCTTCTCACTAAACCCAGCAGTATTAACTGTCTTTCACAAAAATCTTTACTGGCATGAATTTTAATAAAGTTTAAGGTCTGAGTCAGAGTCACTTGTTATTTTCCTTTCTATTTTTTCTTACTTCTATTTTTTTTGGAGGGTGGGGATATCAAAATAGGATTCATGGTAGAGCTAAAATATGCACAAAATAATAAGCCACAGTTTCAAAAAACAAGCATGTAGTTTTAAAAATGTGCACAAGATTGGTCAATGAGTTTATTTTTGGAAAGATTATATTCTTAGGGCCATTTCAGTGACCTTGGGTTAATACTGCTTTTGAATCCCGTATGGTCAACATTGGCTATTTTTGAGCACAGAAATTTCTAGATCTTACTTATACACTAATATACTTAACTGCTCGATTATGTGGGATTTCAGCTGAATGGGTAAAACAAATTCATTCTTCTCATAGTTGTCAAATCAGACAGCTGTTTTCTTTCTAGTAACATTTTATCCTTTTCATATTTGTCATTTCCTTTGTGGAATTGTGAAATAGATAGATCAACTTTTCCCCATAATGCTAATTTACTTCACTATCTACTTATAATTTTACCTATTTTTATATATTCTTCTTTTTTTAAAATTAAGTATAATTGATTTATAATATTATGTTAGTTTCAGATATACAGCAAAGTGATTCAGTTACACACATTTTTTTTCTGATTCTTTTCCATTATCCGTTCTCACTAGAAATTGAATATAGTTCCCTGTGCTATACATTTGTTGTTTATCTATTTTATGTATAGTGGTGTGTATCTGTTACTCCCATACTCCTAATTTATCCCTCCCCCCAACGCTTTTTTCCCTTTGGTAACCATAAGTTTGTTTTCAATGTGAGTCTGTTTTTGTTCTGTGAATAAGTTCATGTGTGTTATTTTTTAGATTCCACATTTAAGTGATATCATATTATATTTGTCTTTCTCTTACTTCACTCAATGTGATAATCTCTAGGTCCATCCATGTTACTACAAATGGCAATATTTCATTCTTTTTCATGGCTGAGTAATATTCCATTGTGTGTGTGTGTGTGTGTGTGTGTGTGTGTGTGTAACATCTTCTTTATCCATTTATATATAGATGGACACTTAAATGCTTTCTTCTTATATACAAGGCCAATGTAGCTTTGACTAGAATAGTACTAAACTCTAGTCCCCCTCTACACAACCAACCATTGCCATCAGGTTAATGTGGATACTTTTTTGACTGTATTCTATGCATGTGTACACATCAATAATCACAGAGAAAATGTATAGTGTTGCTGTGTCATAATATACCTACTATACCAAAAACCTGATCTTTTTCAGTGCTTCTTTCCTGTAAACTCTGGCCTTATATTCTCTACCACAGATTATGAGTCCCTCTGTATACAGATATTGAGTTCACTTCAAGTTTCTTGGTGTAGAAATTTTTTATTTAAGAACACCTTCTTGATCCCAATATCAAAGAGAAATTATACTACAATTTAGTGGAAGACTTTTATAGTACTATATTTAATACATTTATAGTATTATATTTATGCTTAGATTATAATGATCTAAAATTTGTTTTTATGAATATGAGATATGAACTAACTATATCTTTCTAAATAAGTAAATTATTCTCCCAGAACATTTATTTTAAAATCTACCCTTTATCCATTTATTTAAAATGCCATTCTTATTGTATCTTAAATAAGCATATATACTTGCATTTATTTTTAGACTCCTATGCATCTAGATAATTTCTGTCCCACTACTATACTGTTTTTATTACTATAATCCTATAATATGTTTGATACATAGTAGGAAAGCCCATTCCATCTTGGTTTTCTTTTATAGATTTATCTTGGTTATTTTTACATATTCACACTTCTTTATGGGTTTTAGAACAGGTTTCACATTTCCACAAAACATTGTTTTATATGTTTTTTTAAATTATTTTTTTCCAGTTTTATTGATATATAATTGATATATAGCACTGTATAAATTTACGGTGTACAGCATAATGATTTGACTTAAATACATTGTGAAATGTTTACTGCAATAAGTTTAGTGACCATCCATCACCTCATACAGATACAAAATAAAAGAAAAAGAAAAAAAAACATTTTTCCTTGTGATGAGAACTCCTAGGATTTCCTCCATAACAACTTTTATAATAACACACAGCAATTGTATTTCCCATATTGTACATGCATCCCTAGTACTTATTTATCTTATAACTGGAAATTTGTACCTTTTGGCCACCTTTGCCCAATTACCCCTCCCAACCCTTTTATTTTATTTTTTTTAGTGTTGTACTGAATTCATAGATTATTTTAGAGAGAATAGACATCTTTAAAATACTGAACCTTCTCGGGCTTCGCTGGTGGCGCAGTGGTTGAGAGTCTGCCTGCCGATGCAGGGGACACGGGTTCGTGCCCCGGTCCAGGAGGATCCCACATGCCACAGAGTGGCTGGGCCCGTGAGCCATGGCCGCTGAGCCTGCGCGTCCGGAGCCTGTGCTCCGTAACGGGAGAGGCCACAACAGTGAGAGGCCCGCGTACCGCAAAAAAAAAAAAAAATACTGAAACTTCTCATTCATGAACAAAGAATTTTTCCCTATTTATTTAGGTTTTCTTTTACGCCCTCCAGTGAAGTCTTGTTAGGATTATTCCTAAATATTTGATGTGATTGTTTCTATTATAAACAGACCTCTTATTCTATTTTATTTTCTAATGGGCTTACTGCTGTGAATAAAAGCTACAGGTTTTTATATGTTGAGTTTGTATTTGGCCATCCTAATGAAATTTACTTACTGGTTTTAAAATTTGTCCCATTGGTGTCCTCAGGACCAATTATCTGCAAATTGTGACAGTTTTGTAACTTCCTTTCCAATACTTGAGTTGTTTTCCTTATTTTATTACATTGTCTGGGACCTTGAGTTGAAGATTGATCAGTTGCCTAATTCTTGTCAATATGGGTCTGCTTCCAATATCTCATGATTATGGGGAGGGCTTGATGCAAGACTTTGGTAGATCCTTTTATAAAGTCAGGGAAATTATGTATTTTTTTATTTTACAGAAAGCTTTTTAAAAATTGTCATAAATATGTTGAATTCCTTTAGGATTCTTTTTCAAAATCAAGTGAGATTATCAAATAGTTTTTATGCTTTAACATAGTGCATTCCACTGAAAGATTTCTAATGTTGAGCCACTTTTGCTTTCCCAAGGTAAGTCCCTATTTGGTCATTCTGTATTATTTTTTACAGCAAATTGCTGGATTCGATTTGTTACTATTTTATTATTTTGTATCCATAGTCAGCCAGTCAAAAATGTCTTGTTTCAAGAAGATTTGTTAGTGCTTGCTCATAAAATAATCTGGCCCTTGATGAGGGCTGGTAGGGGCAAGATATTATTCCATTACCATTTCAGTGTTCATTACTGTTTTTTGTCTTTTTTAGATTTTCCAGGTCTTCTTTTGTCAATTTTAGTAATTTTTTAACCTTCTGTAGATATAGTCTTACATAATCTTACTTTTTAAGCTGTGCTTTGTTTTTTCTTAATCATAACTTTTAAAAAATTGACCTTTCATATAACTTTTCAATGAATTAGTTTTTGTTTTTGAATCATGTCAATTATTTCTATTTGTTTTGTTCATTAATTTTTATATTTATCTTAATTCCTTTCTTAAATTTATTTTTGTAATTGTTTTAGATTGTTGGATTGATTGCTTAGTTCTTTTATCTTAAATCTTTCTAATTTTCTAATAAATACATTTAAAATGACAAATTTTTCTCTGAGTACAGCTTTGGCCACAAATCACAGGTTTAATATGTAATACTCTTATTTTGAATCAGTTCTAGACATACTTTCTTCAGTCTTTGCTAATATTATAAATTTCATTTTCTTCAGTTATTTCAGTGTACTATAGATTAGCTACCTTTTTCGTTCCTTGGATACTCAGGAGAGATACAATATTTATTCCCTGAAAATAAAAAGCCTTGCATACTAGAGCACACAGCATGAATAGAGATTGAGTAGTGCATAATATTTCATTCCTATGAACATGGATCCATAACATGTTACCTGGAGCAAATGTTATACATTTTAATGAACTCTATTGTTTCAAAAAGATTTAACACTTCTTTGGGAAAAGGAAGAACAAGAGTCACTTGAAACTGGAATTAAGTTCAAAGGGGTGACACTAAGCAGGATCACACTATTTATTTTATTTCTAGGCTTAAGAAAAAGGCTGTTTCTAATTATGCTCAAAATCCAGTACCCAGGGTCATATGGTAGTCCTTAGGTTTTTTTGTTTCTTTGTTTTTTTACCGAGAGAACATTAAAATAAGTGAAATATGTCAGGCAGAGAAAGACAAATACTGTATAATATCATTTATATGTAGAAGCAAAAAAAAAACAATACAAATGAACATATATGCAAAACAGAAACAGACTCACAGATATAAAAGACAAACTTGTGTTTATCAAACAGGAGAGTGGCAACTTAGGGGTATGGTATTAACAGATACAAATTACTATGTATAAAATAGATAAGCAACAAGGATATACTGTGCAGCACAGGGAACTATCCCCACTATGCAGCTCAATATCAAAAAAACAAACAACCCAATCCAAAAATGGGTAGAAGACCTAAATAGACATTTCTCCAAAGAAGATATACTGATGGCCAACAAACACAGGAAAGAATGCTCAACATCACTAATCATTAGAGAAATGCAAGTCAAAACTACAATGAGGTATCACCTCATACCAGTATGGCCATCAACAAAAAAACTACAAACAATAAATGCTGGAGAGGGTGTGGAGAAAAGGGAACCTGCTTGCACTGTTGGTGGCAATGTAACTTGATACAGCCACTATGGAGAACAGTATGGAGGTTCCTTAAAAAACTAAAAATAGAACTACCATACAACCCAGCAATCCCACTACTGGGCATATACCCTGAGAAAACCATAATTCAAAAAGACACGTGTACCACAATGTTCATTGCAGCTCTATTTACAATAGTCAGGACATGGAAGCAACTTAAGTGTCCATGGACAGATGAATGGATAAAGAAGGTGTGACACATATACACAATGGAATATTACTCAACCATAAAAAGAAATGAAACTGAGTTATGTGTAGTGAGGTGGATAGACCTAGAGTCTGTCATACAGAGTGAAGTAAGTCAGAAAGAGAAAAACAGATGCCTTATGCTAACACATATATATGGAGTGTAAAAAAAAAAGGTTCTGAAGAACCTAGGGGCAGGACAGGAATATAGATGAAGACATAGACAATGGACTTGAGGACATGGGGAGGGGGAAGGGTAAGCTGGGACAAAGTGAGAGAGTGGCATGGACATATATACACTACCAAATGTAAAATAGATAGCTAGTGGGAAGCAGCCGCCTAGCACAGGGAGACCAGCTCGGTGCTTTGTGACCACCTAGAGGGGTGGGATAAGGAGGGTGGGAGGGAGCCGCAAGAGGAAGGAGATATGGGGATATATGTATACGTATAGCTGATTCACTTTGTCATACAGCAGAAACTAACACAGCAATATAAAGCAATTATACTCCAGTAAAGTTGTTATAAATAAATAAAAGGAGAAATAAAAATTCAAAAAAATAAAACTAGAAGAAAAAATCCAGTACCATTCACTTCATTAATTTTGGGGTTTTTTTTTTGTTTGTTTTTTAGGATCCATGGTTTTCTCCCAATTGCCCTGGTCGGATACGAAGCCCTAAATTGCTAAAGAAGTCTATTGGACTGATAGGAAATATTTCTTAGTGCCTGGAAAGGAAGAATCGGTTGGACAGTATGAAATGCAATCACGGGATTCCTGTCTCTGGTGGGTTATGCTGCTTCTAACAAAAACATTTGTGCACACTCATATCCTCCCTTCCACTACCTGAATGCAAGATTCTGCTAATGGAACTGACTAAGGTAAGTGTTTCACACAAAACCCAATTTTGCAGACATTTTATTTTTTGATGTTTTATTTTCACCTTTCAGCTCACAGGGTTTTAGAGAGCCGGAAACTTGATATTCGCAGTGCACAGACTTTCTGTTTCCCCTACTTTTCATACACATTTTTGAAGATGATTGGCTATGAATCTAATCTCGTTAGCACCATGACCTTTTCACAACCAAGTTTTAAGAACTACCTGTTAGACCAGTGCCTAATAAGCATTAGGAAGTAAAATGTGTGGGATATATGAAGTTATCAGGCAGAACGGTATTTATTCCCTATTGATACATAACTAACAAAACGTTATGTAAAATACTTTCTGCCTACTTTAAAAGATTTGGATTAATTCTCCTTTTCATTCTAAGATAAATAATATTTACACTACAATTAAAATTTAACTAAGTTTGGCAAGCTGCACAGAGTTCAAAAGTTTCTGAAAGTCCGGAAACCTTCATATTTTATTTGAACTGGACACTCATTTTTACTTTGGCTATTATGTGGGTCTGGTTATTTCCAGACTTAGAACTCACTAATCCTTGTACATTTTAAAAGAATTGGTAAAGTAAATGTGACACAGAAGTTGTTCATGTGACATTGTCCCTAAATGAAGAAAGAGAATAGTTTGCAAATAACTCACCATGCCTATAAAGAATTTTTTGGATCCCAAATGGTATAGCTGGATTGTGACTATATTTACTGCTTTCAACTAGACAATTGCTCAACTATCTACTTAACCTTTAACTATTCGGTTGTGTACTAACTTACAAGAATTATACACAAGTATCAGGCTTAATTGGCAACCTTTAATGGTTGTTAAAAACAAAACAAAATACTTTCATTCTAAGAATAATTTCTAGATGAGAAGTAATAGCCATTAGCTGGCAAGCAATAAAGCCTGACAATGAAATACTAAGAATTCTCAGGAATGCAGTCTATATGAGTTTTTATTAAAAATTGTATACTTATATCTACTTTTACTTTTTAATGAGAAATACAGAAACCCTGTCTTCGATTCTTAATTAGTAAATATTATGGAATTTTACTGTTAAAAGGGTTTTATATTTCCACTGATATAACATATTTTGCTCATTTAACTTATAGTCAGGACAATGACTGAGGGTCAAAATCCAAATACAGCTTCTGCCATCACTTGGTCCAAGTCAGAGAATATAATCTTTATCTTCAGGTGGATGTTCAGTGTGAAAGCAGATTACCTTAGCCACAAACACATCCCCTTGGCATGCTTAAATTAACCTTGTTTTAAGGAGAAAGGTTCCTGTGGTATCTCAGGAAACTTCTAAGTGTGGATTAAAAAGTCATAACTTCCTTTATTTAAACACTTCCTCATATTTTTCTTTTGTCAACTTACTAATAGAAGTAGTCTTTTTCAAAAAAGAAACATAATTAAAATGAAATTTCAGCCCGTTTTTCCCATTTGATAGCTTTATAATATATCAAAAGAGCCCACTGTAGAAAAGAATATGTGAAAAAGCCTATATTGGTTTCCCTGGTGAAATGAAATTGTTTTTACAGAGTGCAAACAGTTCAATTATTTTGGTTAAAAAAAGTTAGCTCTCTCCATGAGGGTAGTGCTGTGTTGGTTGAGAAGGTGGCAACGTGGTTATTGATGGATATCATTTATACATGCAGGTGTCACAGGAAAACCTAATGTGGTCTTAATAGTCCTTTTCATGTTCTTTATGCCGGTAGATTGTTCTTTGATTGTTGTGGTTGTTACTCAGAGCCTGTAGCTACGGGTAATCCAGTTCTGTAAATGCTCAGTGGTCCCAGCCTCTGCTTTTTTCTATGACTGCCTGTCAGCTGGTATGTAGGCTGCAGTGGTTTCTCAGCTCTCTATATTTCCTTACAAGCTCACCCTCAAGCATCAAAAAAGTGTATTTGTTTTCCTACCTCCGTACTTAAGGCTATTCCTCTTTAGCTCACTGAACAACCATCTGGATATCCGTTGACATGCGTTTATTGCATATAGACACTCCATCAAAAGTGGTGAAGTACTTAGTGTCCTCTCAGAGATAAATTGTCATATTCGCAGCAAATAAATCAAGATATAGACCATCAGTTAATGACAAGCCATTCACTTACTCTGGTAGCCTTAAAGTCATTCAGTTAACATTTATGTTCCGTGTTCTTATTGGATTTAAGGTACTACTATCTGTGGGAAATTCTCTGAGTTACCACACTCACTCAGAATGACTAGAACCCAGGCAAATATATGTTATATTTTTCCCCTACTTTTTTTTCTTTTTTTCTTATTTTAGTTTTTGAGTATATCATAAATAATTTGATTGTGTTTCATTTACATGGTTTCATCTATATTTTTGAAAACGCCTCACCACCAGTCATAAAAGAAGAGCTAATACTAATTGCATGTGCTAATTGCTTCACATGAACGATTTCATGGCAACTCTATGAAGAATGAGTATTACTATTATGAGTCCTGCTTTGTTAAGTAGGCATGGAGGGGTTAATTGAACAGCAAGGTTAATTGAACTACCCAAGGTCATATAGGTAGTAAATAGTGTAACCAGGCTTTGAACCCAAATTGTCTCACTTCAGAGGCTAGGTACTTGCTTTTTCTCCCCCCACCCCCGTTTCTGTATATAATGAGCTTACTATGTTCCAGCAACTCTTCTAATGCTCTGTATGAATTAACTCATTTGATCTGCATAATAGCTGTTAAAGTAAGCACAAATATTATGTGTTCTGTGTAGATAAGAAAACTGAGGCATAGAGAGGTTAACATGCTCATATTAACACAGTTGTTAGGTATAGAAACTGGGAGCCCAAGCATTTTAATTTCAGAATCTGTGCTCTTAACCGCTATGTTATATTCTCTTTGATCTTTGAAAAGTACTCACAACAAAAACATGTGGTTTCTAGTAATGAAAATCTATCTAATGAAGATACTTGCAGAAATAGAAGTTTTTTCAAAAATATGTTTTCCACCTCTATTGCCAATACATTTTTAATTGGCAATTTCCCAGAGGTAGCAAAACCTATAAACATTTGTGTATTATACAAATTCCACATATGTTTCAGATTCATCACAGTTATTCATGATTAATGTTTTTCTAGTCCTCACATTTAAATCTGGCTTATTTACTCAACAGGAATCAAATAAAAAGAGGAGAGATATCTGGGGACTAATAATGGAATTAAGGTGTATGGCAACTTCAATTTGGGGAAGGATAAAGAAATCTCACTTAGAAACATAAAGATGAGTTGAAACACTCTGGGTTATTCACACCAAAAGTCACATTCACAGTATGTGAAAACTGATGTAAACATGCCATCAATAGCAACAGAGTAATTCCAAACATAATGCTCATAATACTATGATTAATAATACTTTAAAATGCTAAGATCAATAATGAAGTTATCATTCTAACGCAGTGAAGAGAAACATCATAGTTTTAACCAGTGTGACTATTTGATTAATGCTTGTTATCTCTTCCATTCTCTAAGTTCCATATTATCAGGTACTAGGCCTGTTTTAAATCACTAGAGTATACCCAGTGTCACTATATGCTCAATGTTGAGTACAGAAAATGAGCTCGATAAGCATTGAAGGAGTGAATGAATAAATGCAGACATAATAGTGACTGAGTTTCAGCATACATCAACCTAAATTCAATGCTTTTGTTCCAGATACAAAGCCTATGGTACCAAATTTAAGTCCGGCTCACTAGATAATGGGCAAAGGCCATCGCTATAACCCCTACCTTGGTGGTATGGTTGAGTCAGGATTAGGAAGACAACAGTAGCCAGAGGTGGTAGAGTCCAGGGACATTTGTCTCTGTTTACTCCCTGATTCAAAATAAAATAATCATTCCCCATCAGCAGCTTTGACCCTAGTGGATCACTCCTTCCTTCTTGACACAATTTCTTCACTTGGCTTCCAGGACCCCATACTTTCCTGGGTTTTTCCGTAGCCTCCTTTAGCTGATTCCTCCTCTTCTTCTCAACTTCTTGAATTTTCATTTTTTTAAAATAGTCTGTCTTTAGAAGAGCAGACTTTTAAAATTTTAATAAAGTCCAGTTTAGCAATTTTTGTTTTCTTTTAGAAGTATGCTTTTGATGTCTCATCTAAGAAATCTTCACCTAATGCAAGAACACACATTTTCTTCAAAATTGTCTTCAAGACGTTTTATAGTTTCAATTTTGCTTTTAGGTCTCTGATATATTTTGAGTTAACATTCTTGTATGGTGGGGGGAGATATGAATCAAAGTTCATTTTTTGGACATGGATGTCCATTTATTCCAGGATTATTTGTGGAAAAGATTATCCCTTCTTCACTACATTGCCTTTGGATCTTTGTCAAAAATCAGTTTTCTAAGAGAATGAAAAGACAGGCTAGCAACTCAGAGAAGACATTTGGAAGTTACATATTTGACAAGGAACTTGCACCAAAATAAAAAAGGAACTCACAAAATACTACAGTAAGAAAACAACCCAATTAAAGCATGTGAAAAAACTACTAGACACCATCAAAGGGGATATTCAGAAGACAGAGGAACATAGGAAAAGATATTCAACATCATTAGCCATTCAAGAAATGCAAATTAAAACCATCATGAGTTACCACTACACACATGTTAAAATGGGTAAAGTAAAAATTACAATATTAAATGCTGGTGAGCATGTGGAACAGCCCATAAATTGCTGGTGGAAATGCACTAAAGATAAGAATGTTGAGACCGTGGTGAAATTGTCCTGCCTTGATTTCTTTTTTTTTTTAATATATCTATTTATTTATTTATTTATTGGCTGCACTGGGTCTTCGTTGCTGCACGCGGGCTCTCTCTAGTTGAGGTGAGTGAGGGCTGCTCTTGGTTGTGGTGTGCAGGTTTCTCATTGTGGTGGCTTCTCTTGTTGTAGAGCACAGGCTCTAGGCGCACGGGCTTCAGTAGTTATGACACAAGGGCTCAGTAGTTGTGGCGCACGGGCTTATTTGCTCCTCAGCATGTGGGATCTTCCCGGACCAGGGCTCAAACCCGTGCTCCCTGCATTGGCAGGTGGATTCTTAACCACTGTGCCACCAGGGAAGCCCTACCTTGACTTCTTATGACAACAAATATATATCATTTTTCAAAACAACTTTAACTTTATATTATGTATCTGTCTTACTTGCGGTATTAGTTTAAAGAGATCATCTGTTTTAAATAGAAAGATATAGCATATATCAAGATCTATATAAAACACAAAGGCCGGGCTTCCCTGGTGGTACAGTGGTTGGGAGTCCGCCTGCCGATGCGGGGGACACGGGTTCGTGCCCCGGTCCGGGGAGATCCCACATGCCACGGAGCGGCTGGGCCCGTGAGCCATGGCTGCTGAGCCTGCGTGTCCGGAGCCTATGCTCCGCAATGGGAGAGGCCACAACAGTGAGAGGCCCGCGTACCACAAAAACAAAAAACAAAAAAAAAAACAACCACAAAGGCCATATTTTGGATGTGATGTAAAATATAATAATAATATGAGAGATATTTAGAAAAAATGAGATTGATGATTTTTTCCTTGGCCTTACTTACTGGAATTATTTGAGGATAAATACTTCTTTAGAACTAGCAGGACAAACAAGATGCTCCTCACTGCCAAGTCAGTGAACTTCTCAAGTTCAAAAGGAGTCTTCAGCTATTGCCTAGAGCCATTTCCTCATTTTTGATGACAGCAAATGAGTGGTTCATTTTCTCTTTTACAGTGTTATGCCCTTTAGCTAATTCTGAATAAAACTGCTGCGCTTGTTTGGTGAGAATTTTTTCAACATTCCTCTCTGAACATACCCACTGTTCATGACTAGACCACATAAGTTCAGAGTCTAAAGACAGCTTTCAAAACACAAACACAAAATAAAATGAAAGTGTAATGATGTGGGATCTCCATATTAATTTGCCAGTGATCTGTCTTGAGTTGTTTACACATCTGACCTTACCTTTCCAGTGCCAGCTCAGGCTGTGTAATGAGACACTTAAGACTAAGATTCTGAACAATTCACTCATACTTCACAGGCCAAAGGTGAACTCAAGGTTTAAAACTTTTACTTGACACCTTACAGAATCACATCATGCTTTCCACAGGTCAAGACACCTGCTGGTGTGCTGTTTACCTCCTGGTAAACACTGCCTAATGTATGGCTAAAAAGGCGTATAGAACATAAAATAGTCATAACAAATGTTCAACACTGTTAACATAAATAGCCAACAATCACCCTTTTTCCTGACTGTGTGTATTTAGTGCAATTCTTTTTAAGCAAAATATTTTTCAGACCTAAAGCTTTGCTTCTTAAAATTCAGGCATAAAAATCTTTTCCTAGGACTGATTTATATCTAATATTTCTACCAATGTCTGTGTGTCAGCACCCAACCATGACTTCAGTTTATTGTCAACACACGGATAGACAAAGCTCGTGCATAGACCATATTTATTGAATCATTCCTATCCTAGTCTCGTTGTAATGCAAAATGCTTAGGGCTTAGAAAAACATACAAATCAATTATCCTAATCTGGAGCTTGCAGGAAGAATCTCAAATGAAATTTTAAGGTTTTATTTTATCTGAATATGAAATTGATAGCTGAGAAATAGGAGTTTATCAAGGGCATTCTTGGTTTGTTAATTATGCAAACAGTGAGTACTCCAACATTTGTGGGATGGATAGAAGAGAAGTCCATGAACAGAACAGAAAAGAAAGAAATGCCATAAATGCAAGGCAGAAGCCTACTTTGGAAAGGCAAAAATGGGGTAAGAGCTTGTAGGTATTCACTGGAGACCTCTTTGCCAGTGTAGAACAGCATCCAGATGTGGTGGCCTTGGGAAGTCCAAGAATAAGCAGAAATTCCATAATGTAAAATTCATGGACTATAAACAGAGCTGCTCTTTTTATTTTTTAAGTTTAACAAATTGCCTTTTTATTATCTTTTTAAATTTTTATTTTATACTGGAGCACAGTTGATTACCAATGTTTTGTTAGTTCCAGGTGTACAGCAAAGTGATTCAGTTATACATAAACATGTATCTATTCTTTTTCAAATTCTTTCCCATTTAGGTTATTACAGAATGTTGAGCAGAATTCTATGTGCAATCCAGTAGGTCCTTGTTTGTTTTCTATTTTAAATATAGCAGTGTGTACATGTCAGTCCCAAACTCCCAATGTATCCCTCCCCCCTCACCCTTCCTCCCTGTTCTTCTTAGTGGCTGCACCAATTTACATTCCCACCAACAGTGCAGGAGGGTTCCCTTTTCTCCACACCCTCTCCAGCATTTATCTGTAGATTTTTTGATGATCACCATTCTGACTGGTGTGAGGTGATATCTCATTGTAGTTTTGATTTGTGATTCTCTAATAATCAGTGATGTTGAGCATCTTTTCATGTGCCTCTTGGCCATCTGTATGTCTTCTTTGGAGAAATGTCCATTTAGATCTTCTGCCCATTTTTTGATTGGGTTGGGCAAGAATATACAATGGAGAAAAGACAGTCTCTTCAATAAATGGTGCTGGGAAAACTGGACAGCTACATTTAAAAGAATGATATTAGAACACTCCCTAACACCATACACAAAAATAAACTCAAAATGGATTAAAGACCTAAATATAAGGCTGGATACTATAAAAACTCTTAGGGGAAAACATAGGCAGAGCACTCTTTGACATAAATCACAGCAATATCTTTTTCTAGCCATTTCCTAGAGTAATGGAAATAAAAACAAAAATAAACAAATAGGATCTAATTAACTCAAATCTTTTGCACAGCAAAGGAAACCATAAACAAAACGAAAAAACAACCCACAGAATGGGAGAAAGTATTTGCAAACGATGCAACCAACAAGGGATTAGTCGCCAAAATTTACAAACAGCTCATGCGGCTCCAAATAAAAAAGAGCTGCTCTACATATAAGGAATTCTTTATTCCCCAATTTTCACCACCAACAAAAACCAAAAAATACTTTTATCTATTCTTATATTTCTTTTTATTTTGAGGTAGTTTTCAATGGACTTATGCTCAAGATATCATCTTTCCCGAAAGTTCTAAAAAAGCATTTAAAATTAACTTTAAAGTAGACACCCATTAAAAAATATTCTTAATCATTCATGACTCAGATAATTTGTGTACTTGTAATATGCCATACTAAATGATAATATTTGTTATAAACAAAAATCACTAAAAAATAATTTTTCCTTTGAAGAGTTTTAATGTAAACATAATGCTTAAAAGACTATAATTTTATAGCATTTTATCTTAGTCCTCAGTTTCTTGAATTACTAATAGATGTCTTCTAAATCAGTTATTTCTACAGATGCCCAACTATGTTTTTAAATGCCCGAATCTATAGTATGGCTCCCTAGTGTAACTGTAGTCCAATAACTATAATCCAATAGAAATATAAAGTCAACAAGATAATATATGTAATGTGTCTGCCACATAAATATTTGTTTTAGCTTCTGTTTTTAAAAGCAGAAAGAGTTTTGTTTCTTTCCCCAGGAGTAGTACACATTTGGAATAATTTTCTGTAGTTAGAAGGCTGTGCAAGAAATGTTTTTTTTTCTTAAAAGACAATCATTCAGGTGTTTTCACACTGTCAAAGATACGGTGAGTTAGGATATGCTGATCTCTTTGCTCACGAGGGCAGTTTTAGAACAGGAAGCTCCAATAAATGGAAGGCTTAGCCCTCTTAACAGAAGCTGGCTTTCCTCATGTGAGCTGACCCCCATCACAAAGATACTGTGTTCCTACTGGTTAGATCAATTTCATGGATTTTTCTGCCCTTGGAATGACCCATAGCTGTAAATATAACCATGAAGATGATATGTCTTCATGGTATGATATGATATGATAGCATAATAAAGACATTTACTCCAGTGTTTTCTCATAGCAATGGGAATGTTTATTCAATGTATCTTAGTGGGACAACTTATCTCTGACTATCCAGATAAGATTTTTTTAATTTCTTAATTGTGGGAAATATACATAACATAAAATTTGCCATTTTGACCATTTTTAAGTGTGCAGGTCAGTGGCATTAAATATATTCATATTATTGTACAACCATCACCATCATGCATCTCCAGAAATTTTCCACCTTCCCAAACTGAAACTCTGTACCCATTAATCAATAACTTCCTTTTCCCTTTCCTCCCAGTCCCTGGAAACCACCACTCAACTTTCTGTCTCTGTAATTTGACTCCTCTACTTACCTCATGTAAGTGAAATAAGACGGTATTTGTCCTTTTGTGGCTGACTTTTTAAATTTATTATAACATCCTCCAGGTTCATCCATCTTAGGGTCATATGTCAAAATTTTCTTCTTTTTAAGGCTGAATAATAGTCCATTATATGTATATGCCACAGATAAGAACTTTTAATGTGCATATTATAACACAAGCTGTGTGGACATGTTATCTAAAAACACTGAAAACTGAAAGTTGAATTGTTGAATTGCATGAAATAATTTGAAGGTGTCAAATCCTAAAAATATAGACTAAATTAAGTAGTTTCTAACAGATAAATACTTTCTTTGGCTCTATCATGGACCAGTTAGTGTTGGGAGAGACAGGATGATAATGAGTTTAAATTGTATAAATATATAATCATTCAGATAATTTCAGTCATTCTTTTAAAATGCTATAATAGTTTTGAAACGAGAGAGAGAGCAGATGTTTGCACAACATTGTGAATGCACTAAGTATCACTAAATGGTACACTTTAAAATGGTTAATTATATATGAATTTTACTTCAATGAAGAAAAAGGCTATAATGATAGAAATTTTCTTTAAATTTGTACTGGAAATTGTATTTTTACTACAAATATCACATGCATTGGTAAACAATTTTGAAACATTTGTATTTCAGTTTAAAGGATTAATTTAATACTACAGTTAATTATTATTCATAAATGCAATGGAGCAGGAAATAAGCTTTGTGGAAATGCCATTGCACATATGGTTCTCTCTGCTCAGAATATTTCCCAAGGTTTGCCCATCCTCACAGCCCAGCGCATTGACCATTTTCTTATAGGAGCTATTCCCATTACCTAATAATAAAAGTTTCCCTTTTTTGCACCTGTCAGAGCACTGAGGTTCTGCCTAGTTGTAATTATCTGTTCCCCCTGCTAAATGGAAAGTTCCTTGAGGACAAGGTCGTGCTTTCTTCCTCTTTATATATATATATATATATATATATATATATATATATATATTTTTTTTTTTTTTTTTTTTTTTTTTTTTTGCTGTACGCGGGCCTCTCACTGCTGTGGCCTCTCCCGTTGCGGAGCACAGGCTCCGGACACACAGGCTCCGCGGCCATGGCTCGCGGGCCCAGCCGCTCCGCGGCATGTGGGATCTTCCGGGATCGGGGCACAAACCCGTGTCCCCTGCATCGGCAGGCGGACTCTCAACCACTGCGCCACCAGGGAAGCCCTTCCTCTTTATATTTATCAGTCATATAGTACATGCTCTGTCAGTCCTGGTTATGTTGCAATTTACTGATTTGAATTTGTTAAAATTGATTTTTCTTGCTCACTGGACTTGGCAAACCATTGTTTCATTGTAATTTTTCCTCAAATGCTCCATCCATTTGGAATTAAGAAAGTGGACACAGAAAGTTAAAATTGAACCTGGCTACTACATGAGGTCATATAAAAATTGAGTGACTGGACAAATATTTCTTTATTTGTCCATTATCTTTCTTTAAGAAGCATGCATTTCTTATTGCTTTACTTTGAAATTAGTCACTGGCCATTTGTTTCTTATTTTAAAGCAAAAATATCTTCTTAACTTCTCTTGTATGTACCTTTAGTCTACTCATCATAACCAAAGCAGCTGAATTTTCTAGTAAATATCTATGGTATATACAGCATTGAGCAATATCCTGTTGATGAGAGTCACTGTTCTTGAGTTATGGTCAATATGTGCTTAATATAGCTCAACCATACACACATGAACTCATTTAAGGAAAGTGACAAAACAAGTATCCAAGGCACAATTATAGACAATAGAATAAACTGGTCATAACAAAATTATTTATAAAATAGTTTCTTCCATGTAGTATATAAAATTATTTCCTGTGAAACAAAACATCAAACAGAATGAATCAGTATGTGATGCCAAAAACTGAGCCTTGAGAAGTGGCTGAGTTTAAAGATCTGCAGATCCTGCACAGACAGGGAAAGAAAGAGGAGGCCAGTGCCATGAGAGCCAAGGAAAGAGATTCTTATTTGGAAAACGGGGAAAGGTAATCTGGGTCTCAAGGAAAATATTATAAAGCTCTGAAGAAGTAAATAATGACAAAGTGCATGTAATGGAGTTGCAAGTTTACTCACATCCTCATTCAAATTTGAAAAGAAAATAGAGCCTCTTCCTATCTCTGTAACAATCAGATCTTCCTCGTGATATGCATCTACAAGGTAAGAAGAAAAATCTAAAGTTTGGTCCATCCAAAACCTAAATCCACTATAATATTAATCTCTGGTAAAATAAGCAGTATCTTAGAGGCTGTCTTCTTTGCCCTTGTCCAAAATGGTTTTTACAGTTTGGAGTGTGTGGTTTATTTGACATTGTAGAGGCAGTGGAAGGAGTAGCCTCTGTAATCTCTTTGGCCTCTGTTGTGAAGCGGCTGACTGGTCTGAAGCTCAGCCAAGTGGCAGTGGAAGGGCTCCTTGAGCATCTGATCCGTGTCTAGGCATCTGCTGGGGAACTTATGGTCTGGACACCCTGGACTTGGTCAGGGCACAGTCATCTTCTTGCTGACTCAGTCCCACCATAAGCTTCACAGGTAGTTGACTACACAGGTTCTGAGCCTTGACTTCTGAGCTCCCTGGAAGAGCTCCCCAGCCTCTCAGCTTCCACCTGTCCCCCTCAGGGCACACAGGCCCTTGTGGGTCTGATCTGGGACACACAGGAAGCAATGTAGAAGGAAACCAAACTTGGGTCTTCTCTCTGCCTAATCACTGTCCACCACCAAGTTTTTCTGCTGTATGGGGTCCAGATTGATATGGAGCGTTTGAGGGCAACTTGTCCCGTGTTACGCACCTTGTCCCTTTAGAACTTCAGCCTGGAAAGGGGAGATCTAGCTGTAAATATCTCTCTGGCTTCTACCTGCCCCTCCCTTTCTCTTCCTATCAACCCCTTGGGACCAAAAGGGTAAGATTTTCCCTCTTCCTCTTTCTTTTTGACTAGAAACTTTTTCTTTTTTAGTGATCAATCTTGCTATGCCAGCTTCTAGACTTTTTAAAAGGAGAAATAAAAGAATTTAGAACATTTTCTCAAAGTCTGGCTTTCAAGACTCTTGTCTGTCTGCATATTGCCTTTGGGCAGTTTCTTTTTTTTTTTTTCTTCCTTTCTGCTGCAACTCTCCTAATCTCCCTTAAATTCCCAAGGCTGTCTAAGGAAACAGCTATCCACAAGGAAGTGAAAAAACATAAGCACATTACATCTCTCAAAATATTATATCCATTGTGTCTCATCTCATATAATGCTATTCTGTGTCTAATAAGAAAATATCTAGATTATATTTCCATGCTCTAGGAAATTCTTTTAAAGAATGCTAAACTTTGACTTCTAAAATCTTAATGCCTTTTTTTTTAAAAAAGACAATTTTTAGAGCAATTTTAGGTTTACAAAAAATTGAGAGGGAGGTACAGAGATTGCCCATGTCTCCGGCCCCTACACATGCACAGTCTCCCCCATTATCAGCATCACTTACCAGAGTGGTATATATATTTTTTTTACCAAGGATGAACCTACATTGACACATCATAATCACCCAGAGTTCATAGTCTACATTAGGATTCACTCTTGATGTCATACATTCTATGGATTTGAACAAATGTGTAATGACATATGTCATCATTATAATATCACAGAGTATTTTCACTGCTCTAGAATGCCCTTTTGCTTATTTTTTTCATATTTGTATTTTTTTCTTTCTAGGTAACTAATGTTACATTCTCTAGTCTTCTAATATTCTAAAAACACAGTGTTTACTTATTAAGTTTTTCATATTAATTTCTGCGTCTTAAAGGTAAAATCTAATTGCGTTTGTAAAAGTTTTGAACCAAATGTGTTAGCATTCAAACGCCCCATTTGAGTTCCATTATGTTCGTTTATTTTCTTTATGGCACTTCAGTTCACAGTGGTGATTTTAATCCAAAATATTTGCCTTTCAAGATGCAAGTTCTACCATTTACAATCCATACTGTACCTCTTCATAGAACACTGTTTGATGGTCCCTACAAACTTAAGATGGCTTTTATTTTCCTTGGTGTTTGATTACATTTACCTATTGAGTTTTTGAGTGTGAGACAACATCCCTGAATGTTTATAGTGGTTCATTTTTTCTGAACTCGTTTTGGTAGAGTTGGTGGTTCTACTCTAGTTGTTTTTAAACTCTTGAATTAAATTATAGATATATTTTTGGCAAAGGAAAAAATTTAAATTTGAGGTTATGCACTGCAAGCTTCAGAGTAAGTGAACCAAAAATTTAACTGTTTGATTTAATCATTTTAAAAGTGGTAGACCCTGTTTTGACTATAAGTACAGTCATATCAGTGGGAAAGGATGTTTGAACTAGGAGGTATAGACAAAAACTCATTTTAATTTCTGGGTATCTTCCTTAACTGTTTTATCAAATTACCATGTACAGCAACTTGCCATTCTGTGGTTACTCACTTCTAAGATTGTAAATGTCGAGAAATGCCAGACTATCACCTTGGACTCCAAAGTGAGATTGTTTTGTGTATATGTGGTTTCATACCCAAGTGAGTCATTCTGCCAAGAGCCTTGAGAATATGTCTCGTCTAGACATTTCAATCTTAATGACTGATACACCAGCCCTGGCATAAGATTAGGTATCATTAGAAAGAGGATGTAGGTGTAAAATGGTTCTATGCAAATACAAATATTATATTCTTAAACCCACAAAATCTTGACTAGTCATTTCCTCTGCTAAACCTTTCCATTCCCACCATTTTTATTACCATTTTTGTCAACAGCTGCTCCTCAGTAAACCTCGTATCTTTAAAATAATCTCTGCCTGTCCTATTGATATTTCTAGCATGTACTGTGATGCCTGCCTTAGTAGCTTCAGTAAAAATCTGTTGAATAAATACTGACCTCAAGGGACTTACAGGAAAGCCATAGTATTTGCTCCTCTGATATTTTTATCTAACTCTTCTTTTCTCCAGTCTTTTCCGTAAGTATTGCTGATAGCTTCGAGGAATTTGTCACTGGTTTTCACAATGTTATCCTATTTTATCAAGCAGCAGATATTAGGAGAGCTATGAATAATCATATAAATGTTACTTTTATCAGATTTTTTTGTTTTATAAGAAAATCAGTGTATGTTAATGTAAGATATTCCTTAACTCTGAGGGAGAATTTTTGGGAATATCAGTCAATTTAGCATGAATAAACCTGTTAGTGATGGTCATAGCGATTAAAATGGAAGTTTGGAAAACTGAATGTTAATTTTACCCAGTGCTACTCCTGTAGGCCCCCATCTTTAGAAAGTTTTAAGTTTGGAATCCAGTGGTAAAATACATTATGAATCCAAAACACTTTTCATGAAATATTTTGATGAGCATGATATAGAAGGATGTATACTAAAGGCATAGCCTGCGTATATTTTCTCTTTAGTGAGAAAAGGGCTAATTCTTCATAGGTTGAGAACACAAAATTCTTTTAGAATCACCAAGGGTAGCATCCTTTAGAAGGGTAGATCTGATGGGAAGCTGTTGTTTGCCTGGGGGAGGAGTATGAGAGGACCTTTTGGGTTTTGAGAATTGAAAAGAAAAATTGCCTAGTGTTTTGGCTGGACCAAAATTAGGGCTGCTCTTCAGCTGATATGCCCATATCAGTTGTTAACTTACAAATATTTCAATACAGTTGGTATATTGCTGCCTCCCTGCTTTATTTTCCCTGTTCCTTTTCCTGGAAACAGTAGACCTCCTTGCAATCAAGCCACTAACTGGCACGTGCCCAGGGATCTTCTCGATCCTTCTCCAGTGTTAGGGCTTCTTTCAGTTCTGATTTATCTGGGCCCATATAGCATCCCCTGCTGGAAAGGTTTCATTTAGGCCTGCCAAGCATGATGTAGAATCCCCTTTTTGGCAAACCTGAATGAGTGCCAGCACCCAAGATAATGGGCAGAGCAGAGGACCCAGCCCCGGCCACGAGGCCAAGCTCCACACCGGAGGTACAGCTTCACTCTTCATAACTCTAGTGCTCCACTAAAGGGATGCCACTGCTCCCCAGTTACTCAGACATAACTCCGTCATGTTTTGGAGCTACCTGCCCCTAGAAAGCAGCACCTTGTGTCCATGGCAGCGGACCACAACATGCAAATCCCCACCGCTTAAGTGCTACACTTTACACCCATGAACAGCAGGGGGTAGAAAAATCTTCAACCTAAATGGTTGAGGTAACTTTGGGAAATATTTCACCATGGGTAATGTTGGGGAAGGGTCTGCCCCACACAAGAGGAAGTAGTACCCATAACTTGGCCCACTATGTGCTAAGACCTATGTTTATTCTCCCAGCAGAGCATCTCTTTAGCAGACAGTATATCGAGACAGAAACAAGCTAGTCTGGACTACCCCACGAAACAGACAAAAGCACCAGAAACTGGGGACAATTAAGGCACGTTATTTCTTCCTGAACTATACATAAATAAAATACTGAAAATTAAATGAATATTCTCTCACTTAGGAAAAACTTTTTTTCTCCTCTTTTCTTTAACATTTTATCAACTTCACAATGGTCTCAAGAACCTTAGCTCTCCTTGTCTTTAGCCAACCATAGCAGACAGAAGGATGGCCTCCCAAAGATGCCCATGTCCTAATTCCTGGAGTCTATGAGTACATTATTATATTACAGGGCAGAAGGGAGTTAAGGTTGCAGATGGAATTAAGGTTTCTTGTCAGCTGACTTTAAGATAGGAAGATTATTTTGGATTATTTGAGCGGGCCTATCTAATCATTGTCCTTAGCAGACAACCTTTCCTGCCTGTGGTCAGAAAGAGAGATATGATGATAGAAGAAAGGCCAGAAAGATGCTACTTAAAAGTGATTTGCCCTGCCATTACTGGCTTTAATGATGGAGGTGGGTGCGGGGCATGAACCAAAGAATGTGAGCACCTCTAGAAGTTGGAAAAGGCAAGGAAATAGATCCTTGCCTAGAGCCTCCAGAAAGGAATGCAGCCCTGATGACACCTTGACTTTCAGCCCAGTGGAAAACCCGTGCTGGACTTATACCCTATAATAGGGGGCCCCAGCCCCCGGGCCCTGGACCGCTACCA
This sequence comes from Mesoplodon mirus, assembly GCF_964341445.2. Lineage (NCBI taxonomy): Eukaryota > Metazoa > Chordata > Mammalia > Artiodactyla > Ziphiidae > Mesoplodon > Mesoplodon mirus. The sequence goes on along the minus strand of NC_138985.1, from coordinate 45,529,519 downwards.
GTCCAATACAATAGGAACTGGGCCGCACAGCAGGAGGTGAGCAGTGGGCGCGCGAGCGAGCGAAGCTTCATCTGCTGCTCCCCATCGCTCTCATTACTGTCTGAACCATCACCCCCATTGGTCGCATGACCCCCTGAACCATTGTCTCCCACCTTCCCCCATCCATGGAAAAATTGTCTTCCATGAAACCGGTCACTGGTGCCAAAAAGTTTGGGGACCACTGCCCTATAGAACTATAAGATAATAAATTTGTATCATATAAGCCATTAAGGTTGTGGTAATTTGATACAACAGCAATAGAAAACTAGTACTCCATCCCTTCCTCTCCCCCAAAAGAAAACTCAGTTGAAGAAGTTTATGATAATGACACAATTCTGAAGTCACATTCTCTGGAGCCAAGAAAGCAGAAAACTCCCCCTCAATTCCCTTTCAGTTTGATAGACTTTTGCTTAGTTGTTTGTCTCAGTCTGGGCTTTCTGACAACATTTCCTGAAGTTACTGAGAAAACTGTCAGGGTGAGGCATGCCTTGACACACAACAGAAACATATTAGGCCCTTTGATGCTCTACAAGTCATACATACGTTGACAGCCAAACATCTTGAAAGAGAAATTCACATCCAGTCCCTAGTCTCAACATCTATCAGTTTGGACTTGCTTCATCACTAGTGAAGCTCATCTGAGGCCTTCCTAGAAGCCAGGGGGAGCTGTATCTGTGGGAGAGTCTGGTCTTGATGGATATCTGAGTGTGGCTGTGGGTAGAAGAAGCAATTGTAAATTACATATTTTTCTCTCCCATCATCTCTGATCCTTCTTGTTCAACATTATAGGCTAGTCTCAGGTGTAGAGAATCAGAAAAGGGCCTGGTCTAGCCATGTTGGCAGAAAGCCAAAATATCATCCAAGACCACAGATGGTAGCTGTGATGGTCCCTGGCTGAGAGCAGACACTGTGGGAGAAGGCAGTTTGGGAGAAGGTGAAGGATCTGTTGATTAGTGCATATAAATGCATCCGTAGGCATCAGAGGGATACTTGGGGGTGGAGTATCATGGTTGGGGGGCTAAATTCCTACATTCAACCAATGGAGGTTTAAGCAATTCTAATTCAAGTACTTAAGGGAAATCAAAATATATTTTGTGGCCTACCATCTCGTAAGGTGTAAATATTGGTTACAGTGTGGGATTATGTCTAGTGCAACATACATCCTTATTACAAACCCTAGAATGGAACTGAATTATATTTGGGATGTTATACTGGGATGGATAGAGGACATCATATGGGTGTGATATCACCGAAATAGGATTTCTGCTTTGAAGGAACCAGCAAACTGTGATGAGACTGAAATTCAAGAAATTAAACCAAAAAGCTGATTTCATATCCTGACCCGGTATAGAGAAATTATGAAGAATGTCAGGGAAAAAAAAAAAAAAGAAATGCAGTCTTACTAAAGCTTGCTGAACAAGTTAATTACTTGAAATCCTCAGGTAGCTTCTAGTAACAGGAAGTGATCTTTAAGTCCCCTATCTTGTACAGTACATTTTTTGAAAGAGTAAATACTTTTCTTCGGAGTAGGGTACTATGACATATGCCCTGAATCTAGGCCTGGTAACATTCCTATAAATCCAAAGCTGGATTAACAGGAACCTCCTGTTAGAGAAACCGCATCCATTTGCTTCCTTTCCAGTCCCACTCCCTCTGTGCTGGCGATGGCTCTCCTTTCCTTGTCCCCTTCTTGGATCAAGTAGCAAGAGCTATACCCTGGCTTCCACTGTTTTGCTCATCTCACCAGCCTATGGCCATCAGGCTCTTTTCCTAAAAATCAGATCTGACCTTGTCTTTCCCCTGTTCAAAATTCTTCAATTAGCTCCTAATCCGTAAATACTATCACCTAACCTCTTATGGTTGAGATTTAAACTCCATTAATAAATAGTTCTTGCCTTGCTTTCTAGCATTATCTCCTGCAATAATACCCCTCTCCCCATTTCACCCCAATATGTCTATTCTAACTGCAAGTGTCCAAACATTTCTTGCATTCTGCTGCTTCCATATGGAGGAGAAAGAACTTGATGTTTTCAATGGGAAGATTCAGGTTTTAGTCCATCATTTACTAACTTTGACTTGGAGCAAGCCACTTTCCCTCTCTTTTTCTTGATTTCATCATCTGAAAAGTAGGAAACTAAGATGCACGCTTACCCTACAGGGCAGCTGTCAGGGTCAAATGAGAATGATGGTGAAAGAATATTTTACACTGTAAATTAGCATCTGGATGAAAGCTATTATAAATGTGGTCATTCTCCTCCCCTGTTAGATACCTAACTCCTGTAGGTAACTACCCTGACTTGATTTTGCTCTCTCCAAAATCTCACGTAACAGGCTTCCAACAAATGTGTGACAAATTGAATTGAAACATTCCATATTGTATGAAGCATTCCAGTATTTACAATATGCATCATTAAAAGTTTGTACAACATAGGGTTACGGAGGACAGTAGAATTGTCACACTCTTCCAAGTAAATCTGAAAGTTGGAAGCCTACAAATGAGAAATCTATTTCCATACTGTACATTCTGTTTTCAAAACTTAATTAAGGCCAAGAAATTAACATTGTGATGGTAAGTTTTATTATTACTGCTTTTCTGATACTACAACTGATAATACTATTTATAAGAATCCTAGAAGCTACATAATAGGTAAAATATGTAAAAAGTCAATGCATTTTTTAAACCAAAGAGGGCAAAATGGAGGAAAATGGAGAGAAAGAGGAAGAGAAAAAGAAGATAGATAGAAGCTTCCTCTGTTCATTCTTTGCATTTTGAGTTATGGAGACCCTTCCTTTCCTTACAGGTGATGTCTGAGACAATAAAGGATCAGAGAACATAGATTTTGAAAATTAAAAGTTTTCTTACAGTTCATCAACTCCAAACTTCTTACTTCACAGAAAGAAACTGAGATGTAAAGATGATACAGGAAAGCCGTAAATATGATTTTAAACCAGTGATTTAAAATCTGATAATGACAGATGAACTTTTTGCTAGAGGAGTTGACAGTTATCTTCAAGTATATCTTCCTTCTAGAAAAGCAGACACTGCTGCTTCTGTTTCTTATAATGGTATCTTTATTTCCTAGGGAGTCTCTCCAATGTGACGGGAAGTGGTTTTCCTAAAGCCATGAATAATAGCCTCTATCCTTTGTCAGGCGCTGCAACTAGAATGCATGGAACAATACCCCTGTGCCCTCACAGAGTTAATGAGTCTCCCAGGGCTACTAATTTACCAGGAGGGGGTAGCTTAGAATTCGGGGAGATTCTTCTTTATTTTATCAGTGCCCTTTTATTTTGTTAACCTAATGCCCCTAACATTTCCCTCCATTATACTTCTTTCCTTCCTTTTATACCAAAGTCCTTACATGAAAAGTGTATGCTTACCACCTCCCTTTACTTTACCTCTCACCCCTTAATTTGCTTTTTGGCTGCTTTCCATAAACCAATATTCTCTGTATCAGGGACTTCTCGACAAATTCAGATGTCTCTTCTTAATCTTCTCCTTCTTGAATTCTTTGTCATATTATACAAGTTTGACTACTGGCCTTCCTGAAACTCTTTCATCACTTGAATTCTAGAATGCTAAACAAGAAACTTCCTGACCGCCCCTGACCACCCCTCCAATTACACTTCATCCTCCTGTCTGTTTTCTGTGGATATTGCTAAGGCTCACAGGTTTTCTTACTCTTATCTGCCAACAGATTTACCTATGTTGATGATCCCCAAACCTTGGTCTCTAGTCCGGATCTCAAATGAGCTTTCTAATCTTGTAATCCCAGCTGCTCTTCTTTAGATCTCTTACCATATCCCAACTTAACATCTCATAAAACTAAACTCGTCATCCCACTGACTAAATGGTGCCCCTTTCCAAAACACCTTTAAAATTACAAAAAAATACAAATTTCTTATTTTTTACATTTCAAACATATATTTTTGTTCCTACTTTAAAAACATACTTGAAGAATGACTTTTTTTGGATTATTTATTCTGTGTTTTCATAGTGAATGCCTTCATTTCTATGCCTGCTGTCATCACCTGAATCCATCCATCTCTTCACCTACCATCATCCCCCGTTTAATATTCTTCCAGACAAATTTACTTCTAAATGGTCTGTACAAGAAACTTCCATGCCAGTTTTCAGTGGTTTCAGTTGATTAAGTAGTCCTGAGTACATTAAGCAGTTCCACTCAGTAGAACTGCTAATCCTCACCTGCCTTTAACCTGGCTTCTCTAAATCAATCACCATGTCCCCGCCTGTCTTCTCTGTTACAGAAGGGTAGGATCAGTCCAACAGCAACCAATCTATCTTTTGTTGGTTCTTATTTGGGTTGGGAGTAACTCCATGAGGAATTAAGAAGGTGGAGAAAAATATCCTCCCACAATGACAGTTTATCTAATAATGTCCTACACCAAGGTCATCCTTACTCCTAAGAGCTATTAGTTCACGATCTCTAGTTGTCATTTCTAGATTTTGCCAAAAAGTTACTGCCTTTCACGCAGCTCAGCTTCCAACAACATAGCACTTGGCTGCTTTACTTAGAAAGGCTAGCTTCTGTGCCAAACATATGTGTCACTCTGTGGTCTTTATAGCTGCAATCTGTTTTAAAAGTCAAGTATGGGTAATCATGTCAGGGAATAAGCATCTATACTGTAACCCTTGAAGAATGTTAGTAATCAATTATTTTTCTCTATAATTTTTAAGTCGTGTTGTTTCATGGGTTTATTCATTCTTCAGCTTGTAGATTCATTCATTTGACAAATACTGTTGAGCTACTAATACTGGATAGCAAGTACTTTGGTCCTGAGCATAAAATGTTAAATATGATAGACACAGACTCTGCCTTCATAGAGTGGAGAAAACAAATACTAAACAAGCAATTGCAAGGAAGCATGAGGAGTATCATGATAAGGGAAGTACCGAGTTCTGTGGAAGCATATGGTATTAATATTACCATCTCAGTTCCACTACCTGTTGGCAGTGAGGTCTCAATTAAGTTGCTTAACCTCTTGAAGGCTCATTTCCTCATATGTAAAATTGTGGCCAATAATAATACCTGCTTTGCAGATTAGTTATGAGGTTAAATTTAAAAAAAAACCACTTACTACAGTGTTTGGCACATAGTAAGCACCCAATAAATGTTAACTGCAATAATAAAATAACATTAATTTTATGTTATAACACCATTTTACTGTGTTCATTTATATTCTTAAATTTTAAATTTTTTTAAAGTCTTTTTTTCTTAATTCTCAGCATTCAAGTTTTTAGTAAATTAACATATCAGTGTATTCCTCAACATGCCTACTTTTGTTCCCTGGCAAAACCATGTATGCTGTGGATTATACAGTTAGACTGAAAGAGAATAGTGCATTTCTAATGCTAACATGAGGAACAATGCTAAAATAAATGCCTAACTTCTGGCATTCTTGCTTTTTTTTTCTTACTTTTCCCGTGAAAGGTCTACATATTATCTAAATGTCCTGCTCATCTTGTAAACCTTGAGTCTCTTAATATGGTGTCTGGCAAATGTTAGGTTCTCAACAAAAATAATTGTTGAACATTTGTTAAGGCTGAAGAGATTTACTTTTTAAGTTCTTTTTTCCCCATCCTTCAAATAAGTACCTACTGCAAATTTACAGATCTATTTAAAGAGAATTGGAAGGTTCCAGAGTTAGTTGTCACATAGATGAATTTTCAGGTTGGCATTTATCTGATCTAACATTGAGTAGCGCCCTTTACAAACCTGGCTTTGGGACATGACATTGCCAGTTTCCCGAGCTCATGCTTCGTAGACACAGTTATTGCCAATTGTTGTAATGTTGATATGAAAAAGGCAGCTACTGGATTTAGCAGCTGTTCCAGTGAATCATTCTACAGCTGGCTGAGAGTCACAATCCATAGTCTTAAATAGATATATCTGTCATTAGTTTTATTAGCTTCAGTTTTATATATGTCATCTGTTGGTTTGGGGTATAGAAACTGGTGTGGGCAAATGTTTTTCTCAAACTGCATTTTTAAAAAAATGCACCAATTCATTTTTGCTCCACAAACTCAGAATTCACAAGCAATTTTGTATTTTACCTATATAATCTTTCACATTACTGAATGTTCATTTTAGATCCCAGAGTCCCGCTGAGGCTGTCTGAGATGGATAGAGGTCTGTTTGTCCTGTGTCATTTCCTAGTTGCCTCTAACAACTAGGGAAAGCCTCTAACTGTTGGAGAAACTGTAACTGAGAGTCTATTTTCATCAAATTGAGAGGACAAACGATTGACTGATTAATGTATATACAATCAACTTAATGAATTTGAGGTTGTTTCCACTCTAAGCCCGGATATGCTAACTTGAAATAATTACAGAAAACAAAGAGGAAGAGGAGAAATGCTACATTAAGAAATCCCAGACAGGAAAATGTATAAGACAAGACACAAACCTTGGTTCTGAGCTTCCTACTTCACAAGGGAAAAAGAGAAACATGATTGCTTCATTCTCATTGTTTGGAACAATGACCCTCAAACTGGTCCTCCCTAAGGAAGGTTAAAGACCAACAGCCAGGACCAGGACCTCTTAACCCTGAGCCAGCAAGAACAGCTCCAGTCACCTGCTCTCCATTTTAGGATAAGGCACAGGCTTTAGATAGACCACAGTCTATATGACTGTTTTCTTTTGTAACTTGATAAACGACTCATCTAATTTGAGGAATCATATAGTTCAAGAGAAGAATTTTTTTTTCCTGGTATAGAGTTCTAGGAGTAATTTTCCAGCTATGGAATATTAAAAAATCTATACCAGTTTTTCTTAAAAACACAGAGGCATATACAGTAATTTATGTTTATTTCTAAAAGTGTTTCTCAGTAAAAAATCCATGGCATAACATTGAAGTGTGGTCCTGTAAAACAATTCCAAATAGCCTTTATTTTTGTATTATAATAACCTCCTAACTGGTCTTGTCTTTTCCTATTCATTTCCAAAATGCTACTAGTTATTTTTCCAAATACAATTTGTACAATATCATGGAATTCATTAATAACTACTTAGTGAAAATCTATGGACCTGTGAACCTAAAACTGCTCGAAAAAAATAGTCTTATTTTAAAAAATGAAACCCGTGGACCTCATAGACACACAAAAAAGCTTTGCCACAGTTTGTAAGGCCCTTTATACTCTGCTCCCAGACTATTTTTCCAGTTTCATTTGACAATGATTTCCCCAGGATAAGTAAAGTTGTTTTTTGTTGAAGCCAGACTGCCCCTTCTAGACCATGAGCTCCAAACAAACATCACAAATTAATCACAGCAGACTTTCACATGAACAAGGATATAGCTTCAGATTTTTCATTAATCAACTATTGCTTCCAAGTACCTACCTACAAACTCACGGGAATTCGTTTGTAAGATGCAGAATATTTGGCAGCCCATTTATGCTCTCTCCCACTTTTTATACCACAACATTGAACCTCTTGTAATTTGAGGAACACACCGTGCTTATTTATGCCACCCTGACTTTGAACATGCTGTTCCCCTTACCTGGAATTCTCTTCCCCTTTCATGTCTTTCACGTAAATTCATATTTCATCTTTCAGATGTTTTCTCAGGTGTCACTTTTTCTTTGTGATTTCCATGATACCACTCCATCCCCATAATGCCAAGGAAGCTAAACTTGTTCTCCTCTGTATGTTGACATAATTATCTGTATGTTGACTCCTCAACTAGATTAAGAGTGAGCTTTTGAAAACAGGAGATGTGCCATATTCATCTTTGTCTTCTTAACACTTAACATATTTCCTAGGACACAGGAGGTTCTTAATAAAGACTGTACAATTATTGAAATACACAGGAAAACACATATCTGTCTCTAGTGTATCCCTTCACCCTCACCACAGCTTCCTTGACTAATTCATTTTAGTTGTGTATAAAGGGCAGAACAAAAGTCAGGTCCAGGCTTTGTCTTCACTACCAGTTAAAATAAGATTTAAAATGTCCACAATGGATTAAACTGGTTAATTACTAAAGCATTCTGGCCTAAAGAAATGAGCAGAATCCAATTAATCTATAAGAATATCCTCATTTCATCAATAGGAGCTAGTTAGAAATACAACTTTAAGGACCTTCTAACCTTTCTTTCCATTTCTTTTAAAAAGAGATAAGGAGATTAGGCTGTAAAACATGGAAAACAGATTTAAATTAGGCAGAAAGAAAGAAACATGCCTTCACAAAAGATTTTTCTATCACTAACTGTACATAAACCACTAGGTCTAAATAGGATTTTCTCATAAACTTGAGAAGTAGAAAACATTCTCTGCACATGCTGCAGGCTTGCCATTCTAATGATGATGAGAAACATGCATTTGAAAAACAATATAGAAACAATATACTTTGTCTGATGTCTCCTCTTTGTATTTGACTAGCAGTGTAGTCAGAGGAGATCCATGAAATGTTGACCATGGAGTTGTCAACACTGCAGGAGGATTTCCCTTGCCCAATTTAAGGTTGCCAGGTATTTGATTTGAACTTGGTTATATCGATAAATAAGGATCTCCATCCAAATGCTGAACAATTGTTCTGATTTCCTATTCCACATCACCAGGAAAGATTCTAGGTTCTTAAATAGTCACCACAGGTACAATCTAAATTAATATATATCCCAGTATGGACTTTTTTTCCTTACCTACTCTTTCCAAGTCTCATATTTTTATTCTTCATTATTTCCTTACTTTTTAAACCAGAGGTCCTTGGGACAAGTTTATGGTGTCCCTAAATCCCTAAAACTGCAAACAAAACATTCTACAAATGTTCATATTCTCCTTGGAAAAGGGTGAAGAGTTTTCACAAATTTTTCAAAGGTTGTGTGCTCCTAAACCATGAAAAACTGCTCCATGGAAAGTTGCTTTCCTCTCAGTATTCCCTCCTGAGCAATCTTTTTATTTTCTCTCTCTGTTGAAGCTTTACAACTGTCAGAGCTTCATTTCATATTTCTATTTGGATGACATCCTGATTCATAGCCATTAGCTACCAGGCCCTAACTCACTCTCAAGCTTTAGATCTGTATTTCCAAATGCTGACCCCTTAAACTCATTATGTCATTCTAAAATATTGATGGAAGTCCCACTGACTGCATTTGGCCCTGGAAAGACAGGACAGTCTTGAAAGACATTTTTATCTATATTTTCATAACTGTCATTTCCTGAGCATGTAATATGTTCCAGGTTTCACCTGTATTATTTTATTTAATTCTCATCATAAATCTGTGAGGCTTACAGATGAAGAGACATAGTCTCAGAGAGATTATATGACCTACTGAAAATCACGTATCTGTGTAGTTGGAAAAACTCATTTTGAACTGGCCTATGTGTCTCTAGGATCCAAGTTTCGGACTACTTGGTTACACAGTCTCTATTATAGTATAATAACAGTTTAGCATTGGAAGCAGATCACTGCAATAACATATAAAATATGATAAGCACAGGATCATTTACCACTTAAAAACACTCTATGATTTCCAGTGGCCAGAGGATCAAGCCCACACTCTAGCCCCGTTTACCCTGCCTCTCAGTCCTCGGTTGTCACCACGTTCCCAACACGTTCTGGCATCTAGTCACATCAAACTACTGATCCTTTTCTCAATACATCATGCTTTCCTCTTGTACTTCCCTACCTTGTATGCCATTCAGTTGGCTGGAAAATCATTTGCCCGTCCCTCTTGTCTTCTTAAAAGAGTTTTGTTTTATGTTCAAGATCTATTCATTGAGTGCTACCTTCTAAGTAACTCCCCGAGACAAAACAAATGTCCTGTTCTCCTCCAACACTTGTGCCCCTACCACAGGGCTAGAATGTAATCGTATGTTTACTGATCTTTCTCCATTCCTAGCTAAGTCCCTTGAGGAGAGAAGCTGTGTTAGTTTTCCCAGCATCAGTGATGCTAGTGCCATGCTAGCTATTCAACAAATGCTTGTGTACTGAATGGTATTCAATCTTTATCTGCCTTTGAGGTTAAGCATCTTTATATACAGAAGAAACCACAACAGAACATATATTTCATAAGGCCATTTTCCCTCTGCATATATATAATTTAAATAATATCATGTAAATGCTCCACAAAATATAGTTATTTTAAAACTTTAAAATTTACTATTATTACATTATTTTCTTGAAGTTTGCCTTTAACTCTTTGAAAAGCTGGCACAAATCTGAAGGGAAAATTGACTGTTATAAGGGGATATGTGTAAGATGATATTTCTTAACTTGTTTACTTGGTATGATAATTGTTTTGTGCAAGAGATAAGATTTCAGAAATGTCTAAATAAAAAGTAAGAGTAGTCTTGGAAGTGATATGAGAAAGCCCATGTAAGTCCATTTAAAAAGAAGACAATGACTTAGACTGGAGGGAGGATGCCAGCACAATTCGATGGGGGAAAGAATCATCTTTTCAACAAAAGTGCCAGGACTCCTGGATTTCCAGACGCAAAAGAATGAGGTTGGGGCTTCCCTGGTGGCATAGTGGTTGGGAGTCTGCCTGCCGATGAAGGGGACACGGGTTCGTGCCCCGGTCTAGGAAGATCCCACATGCCGCGGAGCGGCTGGGCCCGTGAGCCATGGCCGCTGAGCCTGCGCGTCTGGAGCCTGTGCTCCGCAACGGGAGAGGCCACAACAGTGAGAGGCCCGCGTACGGCAAAAAAAAAAAAAAAAAAAAAGAATGAGGTTGGACCCTTACCTCACATTATGTACAAAAGTTAATTCAAAGTGGATCAAATAAATACCAAAGTGTAATATCTAAAGCTATGAAACTCTTAGAAAAAAATACAGGGGCAAATCTTTATGACATTGGATTTGGCAATGGTTTCTTAGATGTGACACCAAAAGCATAAGAAGCAAAAGAAAAAATAGACTAATTGGACTTCATCCAAATTTAAAACTTTTGTGCATGAAAGGACACTATTAATTAAGATAGTGAAAAGGCAACCCACAGACTGGAAAAGAATATTCGCAAGTCTTATATCTGATAAGAGTGTAGTAGTCAGAATATATGAAATGCTCCCATAACACAAAAACAAAGTAACCTAATTAAAATGGGCAAAGGATTTGAATTGACATTTCTCCATAGAAGATATACAAATGGCCAATAAGCACATAAAAAGATGCCTCACGACATTAGTCATTGTGAAATTAAAATCAAAACTACAGTGAAACACCACTGCATATTTTCTAAGATGGCTACAATAAAAAAGAGCAGTAATAAAAAGGATGTGGAGAAACTGGAACCTTCATATATTGCTGGTGGGGATGTAAAATGGTGCAGCCACTTGGAAAACAGCTCCTCATAAAGTTAAACATAGAGTTACTCTATGACCCAACATTTTTACTTCTAGATATATATCCAAGAGAAATGAAAACATATGTCCACACAAAAATTGTATGTGAATGTTCATAGTAGCATTATGCAAAATAGACAAAAAGTAGAAACAACCCAATTGTCCATCAACTGATGAATGGATAATCAAAATGTGATATATCAACACAATATGTTATTCATCCATAAAAAGGAATGAAATATTGATACATGTAGGGCATGGATGAACCTTGAAGACACTATGCCAAATGAAAGAAGTTAATCCAAAAGGCCATTTATTGTATGATTCCATTTATATGAAATGTCCAAAATAGACAAATCCCTAGAGGCAGAAAGTGGATTAGTGGTTTTCTAAAAGCTGGCAGGAGGGGGGAGTGTGACTGCTAATGAGTCCACGGTTTCTTTTGGGGGTGATGAAAATGTTCTGGAATTAGATAGAATTCATGGTTTCATAACCTTGTGAATGCACCAAAAAGCACTCAGTTGTACACTTTAAAGTGGTGAATTTTATGGTATGTAAATTTTATTTCAATATTTTTTTAAAAAACACCTGTTTCATAGGGTTGTGGTAAGACTAAATGAAAGGAAGTATGTAAAATGCTGAGGGCCTATATCCGATAAACACTAATTTTCATCTTTTAAAAACCGATTAAATGGAAAAGATAGATTTTATTCATTGTTGAGAATTGAAAACAATTGTGGTTTACAAAAGCTATAGAGAAAGTGAATGCTATATAGAAAGTATTAAAACTTTTTTATCAAAATACTTCTTACAGAGCTAATAAATCCAAAGGAAGACAGTGGGCCATTTAATCAGCCTTTTTCTGACTAGTACAGTTTGTACTAACATGAACGCATCAAGCTATTCATGCTCCTTGTAAGTTTCATCACAATAACAAAGACAGGTCGTGGGCCTAGGGATGGACACACAACACCCCATCCAACAGTTGAGTAAACCAATTACTGAATTCCCATTATGACTAATATTTTGGTTGCTATACATCACACAACAGATATTGAAAAATAGAATGTAATCACAATAATCATGTCAGAGTTTTATATCATCATCAATGGAGCCACTACCTGTAGCAAAAAAAAAAAAAAAAAAAAAGTTCAAAATTATTAGAGCTAAATTAGGCCAGCCTGTAATGTCTTCACGGGTACACTATCTCATGGTGAGCACTTAAACAGTAGCACAGCACATTGTAAAAGTCACCTTATGTCATAAGAAGTGTATATAACTAATTGTTTATGATTCTGCATTCCTGAAAGATGTGTGTGCTGCAGTAAATGTTTTATGTGTTCTTGACCAAAGGAGAATGCAATATTAATTTTGTTTTGATGACAAGTTGACTCCATACAGAGATAGGTAAGCAACTTAGCTAAGTACAAAAGTTTTAGGAAATCCTGCTCCCTAGGTTATGGGATATCCAAGGAACTTACCTTTCTCAAGAACATCATTTCAAAGAACATTCTATAAATTCATCAAAGTGGAATGACGATGAAACACAATAAATTTTATTCAATTTATTGAGGAGGTACTTTGGAAGTATATCAGAGATTAAAATTCAGAGAAGACCACAATCATGAAATGGTTCACAAAGTTTTAGGTGAATGCAAAGTGAAAAAAAATAAGAACATACTTAATTTCCTAAAACAATGTGTTTCTTCTGATTCCAGGTTTAGCTTTGCTCATTCTATGACAGGCAGTTTATAACACTGGGAAAAGAAAGAAAGAAAAAAAAAAGGAAGAAAGAAAAGAGGGAAGGGAGAGAGGAAAAGGAGAGAGAAAATTTTGTAAAGGGAAAAATAGAATAAATTTTAAAAGACAAAAGAAAAATCATAGGAAGAAAGACTAAAGAAAATAAACTAAGGCTTTGTCTAAAAAAACAACTATAAAACAGTTCATGACAGTGTGACTGTTCTTTTCCAACATAATGGCTAATGTTTGTTTTGGCAGGTTTCTAGTATATAATAAAACTGAGAAGAAATGACTCTGACCTCACCAAGACTGAGATCATACTGTCATATAGCTGTGTCTTAGGCTACATATATAGCACATAATTCTTTATTCCCCTTACTTTTCTAAAAATCAACAAAACCAATTAAGTTTTATGATACGTGAACGTATACTAGACATTTGAACAAGTCTTTTTTGTTGCTGTTGGAACTTAGAATTCCTGAAATGTAAGAAATAACGTTTAGAAGGTCCTGTTGGTTCCTCACCCAGATCCCCTTTACCAGGTACTGCGGGCAGCTGCACCCATCCCCCAGATGCTCTGAGTGTTGGCTGACCAGGCTTACTGCTTTCCCTTCTTAACGTTTCCCTCTGCTTTATGGAAGCCTCTATGTCCTGCATCCAGGAGGTTATCCATCCTTCCTTCCTTCCTCCCTGACACGAGCCAGGCTTCTTGCCTCTAGGTGGCACCGACTCTGTGATACAGTTCACATCCTAGGCTGGCTCCAGCTGCGACCACTCTCCTGCCTAGGTCCCCCCACCTTCCGATCCTACTTCTCACATCCTCTTCTCCTGAGAGCACTCCCTCTGTAAAAGCTCTTAAGAATGTGCCCTAAAACAGAAGGAAAAGAATTTTTCCCTTGAGAACATTTTAGAAATAATAAATGTCAATGAAATATTATTTTTAAATATATTATTCCCAGTATGTGCTTTTGGTTTGAGGTAATTTTGTTAGATGTTAAGATACGAGCTAGAATCAAATGAAATCTGAATCAGAACTGAATATAACAGCAGAAAAATGTAAGTAATTAAATAATTTTGCCTCTGTCTTTAAACCTTTCACGAACCTAGCAAGACTTTCCTTTCACTGTCTTCAGACCTTGCCCCAGGTTTTTTCTGACTTCCTCAAGCCCTGTTTGCTGGGTAATGCCTGGTCTTCAGCAGTTAGCATATCACTTCAGAACCCCTGAGGTTAGACTGGGCATCCTTTTTTACGTGCTTTCAGGGTACCTTGTGTTTACCATAATCCTCAAACTCATCACACTCCATTGTGATTTCCTGTTCACTCCCCTCACCCCAATACTCAGTATATTTTCTGAAAGCGAGGCAAGGACCATGTCTTATTCTTGATGCTATCCCCATTACTCAGTGCACTCAGGTACTTAAATATTTGTTGAATGAGTGCATCCTTTATGCCTATCAAATAAATATTATACTGTACAATTAATGAAATGATCTGGCTTCAGCATATAAACCAAATTACCTAGATTATCTCGAATTACAAGCAATATATCAAACTTGTTACTGACATCTGAAAAAAAAGAAACATTGTAGCTGAGAAAACTTGACAGTTACCAAATCAATAATTAAACATAGCATGAATGCAATTTTTAGGTTGTTTAAGTTCAACAATCAAATGTTCAGGCTATGTTGTGTTAAGTATACAAATTCAACTCAAACACATATTGATTAAGCACTTAACATTTCACCAACATGGTTTTCAATTGCATGAGAATTATGGCTTATCAATGAAAAAATTATAAATAATATGATAAAATTAAAAAGTTAAGGAACAAACACATGGCACAAGCAAGTACTTTATGAGATTGATAGAATATTCTTCAAATCAGTTACACATTTCCTGACTTTGCTACATCACTCTGGTTTCAGCCTGGCTCCTGACTCATCTCCATTTCTATGTGTGTCTCCTTCTGTGCCCTTGAGACAGACAGACAGACACACACACCTATACATCTATATATATATAGATGAAACTAGGAATGGTTTTGATCCCTCATGACTTAAATTCATTCACTTGGACCTCAATTATGATAAACACTCTCCAGTTCTCCCCTAAATGTGCATCGACAGATGAATAGATAAAGAAGATATGGCACATGTATACAATGGAATATTACTCAGCCATAAAAAGAAACGAAATTGAGTTATTTGTAGTAAGGTGGATGGACCTAGAGTGTGTCATACAGAGTGAAGTAAGTCAGAAAGAGAAAAACAAATACCATATGCTAACGCATATATATGGAATCTAAAGAAAAAAAATGGTACTGATGAACGTAGTGGCAGGGCAGAAATAAAGACGTAGACATAGAGAATGGACTTGAGGACATGGGGGCTGGGGAGAGGGGTAAGCTGGGGCGAAGTGAGAGTAGCATCGACATATATACACTACCAAATGTAAAATAGATAGCTAGTGGGAAGCAGCGGCATAGCACAGGGAAATCAGCTCGGTGCTTTGTGACCACCTAGAGGGCTGGAATAGGGAGGGTGGGAGGGAAGCTCCAGAGGGAGGGGATATGGGGATATATGTATGCATATGGCTGATTCAATTTGTTGTACAACAGAAACTAATACAGTATTGTGAAGCAATTATACTCCCATAAAGATGTATTAAAAAAAAAAAAGAAAGAACACTCGTGCCTTAATGGTGGTTTGGCATGTGGGCTGGTTTAAAGATAAAAGGTCTCTTGGCTCTGCAGATGCAACAAAAACTGTTTCTGGGGGGAAAAAGATGATAAAAAAGATTATTTTATTACTTTCGAAAGTATGAGGTCAGAGAGCACAGAGCAAAATTTTTCCAAATATGCTCAAAATCTTGACAGACATAGAGTTATGTCTGTCAGTCCGTTTCCACTTACAGAATCATCATAGTGCTTCTAATTATTATGATAAAAATGTAACAATAACAGGAAAATATAAAACTGAAGTGAAGATTTTTCATTTCACTTATAAGAAAGGTATCATTCAAACTCGTGGGCATTCTTAGGACTAGAGACTTAGAATGTCTAGATACCTGTAGTATGTTCAATTGCTGCTCCTGTGTTATTCACCCAACAAAACCAATATTTCACAAAATTTGTTTAGAACAATATTATCTGAGTAAAATTAATGACAGGAAAATACCATGAGACATTTTTAACAGCCGCTTGTCATGTCATGAATACCCTTTTTTTTAAAAAAAAAGGAAACAATATTAAATACACTTAGAGAGTACAGCTTGGTTTTCTCAATGACCCTATGAGGTATGAATGAAATTTGCATACGTGTGTATCAGGACAGGAAACAGAATAAGCTCCAGGTTCTTTAAGTAGATGGAAACTAAATACAGGGCATTAAAAGCTTACAAAATAATTGGAAAGGCTAGAGATGGAGGCTCTAGGCTGGGCATCCAGAAATGTTTCCAGAACATGGCAGAACTGACCTATTAGGGGAACCACTACTTCTGCTTCAGTCAGAAAGGTGAGGAATCCGGAAGTCACTACAGAATTTGAGTTCAAACGCGCACCGCTGTAGCTACAAGTAAGGAATCAGGAAACCACCACTGCTGCCACTGCAACAACCTCTCAAAATCCATGAAACGCAGAACTTGGATGCTGGAACCTATCACACAAAAATCACGTCTTCACAATCTTTATTAGTAGAAAACAGTGCAAGCAGCAGGAAGATGACCTCCACTTGACTTCTGCCTTCTAAATCTTAACAAGGGCATCTAATTGGCTGAACCTAATTTGCATCTGCAACTTTAATTGTGCAGGAATCTGGGAAGTGCAGTTTTTAGCCTTCAAGCTTCTGCAGTACAGAGATGCACACTGCAAAGTGGACAATGGTTTCAACCGGCCACATCCACCTTGCGCGATTTGGAGATTTTAGAAATTTCTTACCCAAGATCACAGAACTAGCAAGTGCTAGAGGAACAAACTTGAATTCAAAGATTTTTGGCCACTTGCCCAGTGCTCTTTCCACTACATCAGTCTACAGCACTCATTACTCTGTGAAGACATTTGCCAAAGGAGACATATTTTCAAATCTTGTGCTAATTATATTTTCAATGAAGCATTAATTCAGGCATCTGTGAATATTGTTACCTTTTAGTCTTATGTCAAATCTAGTTGTTCTTCCAAACTAAGACTTAATCTTATTTTACAGTACTTACAGTTTAACCAACACAGCAAGGGTTTAATACCTTTGAGTATTTTTCTCAGCAGGCTTGCTGCTTAATCCATTTAATGTCAGAACAACACAAACCTTCTTATTAAAATGGGGGAAAGGACATCATTAGAATACATTAGTGGCTGTCTTTCTGCTGGGTAAGACCGCCAATATGGCAATATTTATACCTCATCTTTATTTTAATTTGCACTTTCTGCTAATGGTGCAAGGAAAACATTTAAAAAGAAAAGATATGGGGTGCTAAATCCTCTTGAATTTTAATCATGCATAAAAGAAAAATAGAAGACTGAAACTTCTCTTTGAGAAATCTTCCTAAGTGTATACTTCAATATTGAAATTAAAAATATGGAATATGCAAATAAAATACTTGGACAAATGGAAAATTTTTAATGTATCTATAATATCTCATTAATATAAATTAAATCACAACTTTCATTCCAAATGCTTTTCACAGCAACTTTGGGAACATATTTTTATATGCACATTTAATGATATAAGTACAGAAATTTCTTATCTATACATTAAAAGAAAAATATAAATTACTAGATAACATGTATATTTAGTCTTGATAATACTATGTGAAAATTAAAAGAAGGGGTTAAATTCATGTTACTACATAAAAAATCATTCAGTTCTTGCCCAAGTTAACATTTAGTTCTGAGCTGTTCAAGAATAAAAAGAGTTAAAGTTTGCATTTTTTATCTTTCATATGCTTTTCATCTACTGTCAAAACACCCTAGCAGGATTTAGATTGGTATTTTGATTAACACAGGTGTATGTTTGGGTGCTGGTGGTAGTGATGCTTTGCTTCAAAGAATCATGTAAAAGGTTGACATAAATCTTAGATCACAAAATCTTAGTTTAAATAAGTAAATATGGAAAACTATAATGTTTAATAAATTAAATAATTGAAAATCCTATTTCCTGAAGAGTTTAGATAAGGATTGTTTACATTATAAAATAATCCAGTTGGTATTCCATCAAATACCAATGTACTCCAAAACAATTATTGATTTCCATGCTTTTTTTCAGAAACACATTTGCTTTATGTGATTCTTTATTTATAGACCCAGATAACCAGGATGGATTCAACCTGAAGCAGGTACAAAAAGAATGTGCAAGGTTTATCCAAAAGCTGGGAATAAATTGAATCCTTTTAAGCCATTCCCATCAGGAATCCTTGCCACTCTAAAGGCAGATGGGAAGTCGATCGATGTTCAGGCAGGAAAGCAACTCAACTGAAGTTTACAGTTTTACAAGGGAAATTCTTTCACCCTGCCTTAGAAGGGAAGGGTGGAGAACCCACTGTTACACAGGACACTCCACCCGCAGCTACATCCCCTTGATTAATTATGTAATCAGATCTCCTTTATCATTATCTACTTACCAATCAGGTAATGGCAGATTTTTCTGTTGTTTGCTATAGAGGTTGCTTTAGGAGGGTCCTGAGAGCCTTACTTATTATACTTGTTTGGCATAGCATTAATGTGAAAAGATTTAACTTGGGGTGCAACTTAGCATTTTCCCCAAAAGATTTTTAAAAAGCTATTAATTTATCATGTAAGCCTTACAGACGTAAATCCTGATTACTGATGCACTGTAAAGTCTTACGCAAGTCAGGGAGTATAAGCAAAAAAGTGGATAATGAAGACATTTCAAATTTATAGTACAAGAACCAGTGAAAAATATTTGTAAGGTAGTGGAAACTATTAGCGTTTTAGTATATGTAAATAACTGGTGGATACAGCAAAATGAATAATTTGTTGTTAACGTAAATCAGCTAAGTGCTTGAAATGCACAACTAACTACTGTACACATACATCCTTCAGTCCACAGATGGTGCAAAGTGGGAATCTCCACGTCTAAGTTTGTTCTCAAACCAGAGAAGTGCAGAAATTTCCTTTGTGTCTTCTTTCACTTATCTTCCATCTGTTTCCTGGAATATAAAGGGCTAGAGAAAGTTCCAATGCTTTATCTCATGTAAGAGCTGGGTGGGCAATATATCAGTCCTGGTCTCACTGAAACAGTTAGCAGGTCTCAAAGAATTATTTTGTCTGGGAATTCTAAACTTGAGGGTAAATGGCTATTTGTTTTGCTCTTATTTTTTTCACTTTTTATTGTGAACACTTTTAACATATGGAAAAATTTAAAGACTAACACAACAAATACCTATATTCCCTTCACACTTGTGTATACATATAAATATACATATATATGTGCATCCCTTCACACTTGTGTATACATATAAATATACATATATATGTGAATATACATTTTTTTCTTAAATTAGTTGCAGACATCCGGATATTTCATACTTAAATGTTGCAGCATGCATTTCCTGAGATCTCATTCACAACCACAACATAATTATCACCTCTAAAAGTCCTGATGTCCAGGCCACGACCTAAATCAACTAAATCAAAATCTCTTGAAAGGGCCCTAGGCATCAATATTTTTTAAAGCTCCCTGGAGATCACAATGTACAATAAAAGTTGAGGGTCATTGTCTACAGAATGATTAAATTCAAGTTAAATATTTTCAACAAAGGATACATCGTTTTTGTTTTTTAAAATGCATAAGAATGTGCTAGTCTTTTAAAGTTTAGCAGATCTAAATTATAGATTTTAGGACAGAGTGTCATAATAATTTATATTTCCTTAAGTTTTTCTTATCATGTTAATATAATTTTCTTTTAAAATATTTATCTAATATAAATATATTTGAACTTCATTTCAGTATCTTCTATATCATGATTTTAAATGCATGAAATATGTATTGTTATGTAAATCTTAAATATATTTATATCAAAAGCTAAATAACTTTAAGCACAAGATATTTATACATATACCTTATTTAATAAACTGTCAGATATGAATCTTAGCATGTAAAATATAAAGCTTCTTAATAACTTTTTCATAATCAAATGTCATGTTATAAGAATAAAAGGTCCAGCAAGCAAAAGTCAAAATCTAAACCTAATACATGTTAATATTTTAACAGATAATGTTTTTTCATTTGTTAAAAATCTTGACTTTTTTACGACAAAGCATTCTTCCTAAGTAAATAGAAGTAATTTTGACCAACAACAAATTATTCCTACATTTTATTGTAGGTTCCCTATCAGTGTTAAGATTAATATTAGCTTAAAAGGTATTAACTGACACTGCAGAAATACAAAGGATCATGAGAGATTACTACAAGCAACTATATGCCAATAAAATGGACAACCTGGAAGAAATGGACAAATTCTTAGAAAAGCACAATCTTCTGAGACTGAACCAGGAAGAAATAGAAAATATAAACAGACCAATCACAAGCACTGAAATTGAGACTGTGATTAAAAATCTTCCAACAAACAAAAGCCCAGGACCACATGGCTTCACAGGCGAATTCAATCAAACATTTAGAGAAGAGCTAACACCTATCCTTCTCAAATTCTTCCAAAATAGAGCAGAGGGAGGAACACTCCCAAACTCATTCTATAAGACCACCATCACCCTGATACCAAAACCAGACAAAGATGTCACAAAGAAAGAAAACTACAGGCCAATATCACTGATGAACAACAATGCAGAAATCCTGAACAAAATATTAGCAAACAGAATCCAACAGCACATTAAAAGGATCATACACCATGATCAAGTGGGGTTTATTGCAGGAATGCAAGGATTCTTCAATATACGCAAATCAATCAATGTGATAAACCATATTAACAAACTGAAGGATAAAAACCATGTGGTAATCTCAATAGATGCAGAAAAAGCTTTTGATAAAATTCAACACCCATTTATGATAAAAGCCTTCCAGAAAGTAGGCACAGAGGGAACTTATGTCAACATAATAAATGCCATATATGACAAATCCACAGCCAACATCATTCTCAATGGTGAAACACTGAAACCATTTACACTAAGATCAGGAACAAGACAAAGTTGCTCACTCTCATCACTGTCATTCAACATAGTTTTGGAAGTGTTAGCCACAGCAATCACAGAAGAAAAAGAAATAAAAGGAATCCCAATCAGAAAAGAAGAAGTAAAACTGTCAATGTTTGCAGATGACATGATACTATACATAGAGAATCCTAATGATGTTACCAGAAGACTGCTAGAGCTAATCAATGAATTTGGTAAAGTAGCAGGATACAAAATTAATGAACAGAAATCCCTTGCATTCCTATACACTAATGCTGAAAAATCTGAAGGAGAAATTAAGGAAACATTCCCATTTACCACTGCAACAAAAAGAATAAAATACCTAGGAATAAACCTACCTAAGGAGACAAAAGACCCATATGCAGAAAACTATAAGACACTGATGAAAGAAATTAAAGATGATGTAAACAGATGGAGAGATATACCATGTTCTTGGATTGGAAGAATCAACATTGTGCAAATGACTATACTTCCCAAAGCAATCTACAGATTCATTGCAATCCCTATCAAACTACCAATGGCATTTTTCACAGAACTAGAACAAAAAATTTCACAATTTGTATGGAAACACAAAAGACCCCAAATAGCCAAAGCAATCTTGAGAATGAAAAATGGAGCTGTAGGAATCAGGCTCCCTGACTTCAGACTATACTACAAAGCTACAGTAATCAAGACAGTATGGTACTGGCACCGAAACAGAAATATAGATCAATGGAACAGGATAGAAAGCTCAGAGATAAACCCACGTATATATGGTCACCTTATTTTTGATAAAGGAGGCAAGAATGTAACATGAGGAAAAGAGAGTCTCTTCCGTAAGTGGTGCTGTGAAAACTGGACAGCTACATGTAAAAGAATGAAATTTGAACACTCCTAACACCATACACAAAAATAAACTCACAGTGGATTAGAGACCTAAATGTAAGGCCAGACACTATAAAACTCTTTGAAGAAAACATAGGCAGAACACTCTATGACATAAATTACAGCAAGATCCTTTTTGACCCACCTCCTAGAGAAATGGAAATAAAAACAAAAATCAACAAATGGGACCTAATGAAACTTCAAAGCTTTGGCACAGCAAAGGAAACCATAAACAAGACGAAAAGACAATCCTCAGAATGGGAGAAAATATTTGCAAATGAAGCAACTGACAAAGGATTCATCTCCAAAATTGACAAGCAGCTCATGCAGCTCAATATCAAAAAAACAAACAACCCAATCCAAAAATGGGCAGAAGACCTAAATAGACATTTCTCCAAAGAAGATATACAGATTGCCAACAAACACAAGAAAGAATGCTCAACATCACTAATCATTAGAGAAATGCAAATCAAAACTACAATGAGGTATCATCTCACACCAGTCAGAATGGCCATCATCAAAAAATCTACAAACAATAAATGCTGGAGAGGGTGTGGAGAAAAGGGAACCTTCTTGCACTGTTGGTGGGAATGTAAATTGATACAGCCACTATGGAGAACAGCATGGAGGTTCCTTAAAAAACTAAAAATAGAACTACCATACAACCCAGCAATCCCACTACTGGGCATATACCCTGAGAAAACCATAATTCAAAAAGAGTCATGTACCACAATGTCCATTGCAGTTCTATTTACAGTAGCCAGGGCATGAAAGCAACCTAAGTGTCCATCAACAGATGAATGGATAAAGAAGATGTGGCACATATATAGGATGGAATATTACTCAGCCATAGAAAGAAACAAAATTGAGTTATTTGTAGTGAGGTGGATGGACCTAGAGTCTGTCATACAGAATGAAGTAAGTCAGAAAGAGAAAAATAAATACTGTATGCTAACACATATATATGGAATCTAAAAAAAAAAAAAAAGGTCTGAAGAACCTAGGGGCAGGACAGGAATAAAGATGAAGACATAGAGAATGGACTTGAGGACACAGGGAGGGGGAAGGGTAAGCTGGGACAAAGTGAGAGAGTGGCATGGACTTATATACACTACCAAACGTAAAATAGATAGCTAGTGGGAAGCAGCCGCATAGCACAGGGAGATCAGCTCGGCGCTTTGTGACCACCTAGAGGAGTGGAATTGGGAGGGTGGGAGGGAGATGCAAAAGGGAGGAGATATGGGGATATATGTATGTGTATAGCTGATTCACTTTGTTATAAAGCAGAAACTAACACACCATTATAAAGCAATTATACTCCAGTAAAGATGTGAAAAAAAAAAAGGTATTACTTTTTTTTGGCTTCTGACTATGACATTGTGTAGCATATACAAGCAAGAAAAGAGGGCATTATGCATTTAGAAATAGCCCTTAGATACTTACGTCTGTTATTTTGTGTTAGAGCAAGCAACTCGTAAACTGATTATTTTTCAAGAAATGAATCAAACCAGTTCACAGTGAGATAAATTATATATTTTTGACTGGAATAGAAGCCACAAGACCTGAATTCTAGGCTTTGATTAGCAATGTACTTTATCTCAGGTTTCTCATCTGTTAATGAAGGGTTTAGCTATGCCAAAGATTCTCAGACTTTCCCAGTCCATGGCTCTCTTATTGTCTCAGAAATGTTTTCATGGTGTGGAGGCTAAAAGAAATACCTAACAATTCCATTTATTAAGTAGCTAGGTCCAAACTTATTATGTATGTCTGTCCTAACAACTTTGTTGCTATTAAAAAATAATAATATACATACATTTTTTAAACTTTTTGTTACGTTCTTAATGGCGTGTGCATGTTTATAGGGTACTTTACAAATTCTGAAACCTTGGAATTGGATGGGAAACCAGTGTCCTCATTTCCTGTTCCATAGGCATTTTCCCATGGTTCTTGTGTTTTATAACAGCAGCTTACAAAACACTGCCTCAAAAGATGTCATCAAAAGGTCTGAGTACAGGGCTTCCCTCGTGGCGCAGTGGTTGAGAGTCCGCCTGCCGATGCAGGTGACACGGGTTCATGCCCTGGTCCGGGAAGATCCCACATGCCCCGGAGCGGCTAGGCCCATGAGCCATGGCCGCTGAGCCTGCACGTCCGGAGCCTGTGCTCCGCAAGGGGAGAGGCCGCAACAGTGAGAGGCCCGCGTACCGCAAAAAAAAAAAAAAAAAAGGACTGAGTACAATTTCATGTTGAAGGTATTATCTAATTGGAGGTAGTGTTTTGCATGGTGTCCAACTGATGTCACTGTGTTGGCCTTGAAAATTTTAAATATCCCATGAATGTAAGCTCTATGAGGTGCCCCTTTGAGTTTGTTGTGGTGCCCTTGGGGTGCCCCAGTACACAGTTTGTGAAGGATGGGCTATGCTCTCTAAAATATTTAATGTAAATGTAATATGTGATGTAAAATGTAGAAGCAGAGGATAAGTGAAATAGATCATTCTGAAGCCCTGGGGTAAGAAACTGCAGGATTGAAAAGAAGGTAAAAATTGTAATAAATGTCTGTCTGCTTGGGGTGCACTTTCCCTCCCCATGTCACCTACAAAATACCTACCTGTGTCTCACAATTCGCCTCAGGGCAGCCTCCCTTAACCAAGGCAAATTCACCTATTACACATTCTCAGAGTACTCATCTCAGAGCACTTACCATAGTGGCAATTATATATTTATTTGTATAACTACTTGTATAACTTCTCTCTCTCATTAGAATGTAAGCTCTAAGAGGCTAGGAATATGTCTGGTTCCAGCACCACATTCCACAGTCTGGTATATTATAGAAGCTAAAACCTTGCTGGATGAAATGAATAAATGCACATACTCTGACAGAATAAGGTTAGCATTCATTTCAGTTCTTTTTTATTGTAAAACAGCTGCTATTTATAGTAGCATTCCTAAAACTTATTTCTTTTTCTCATAACATTTAGCAGGAAAAAAAGAACCCACAGATATAAAGCTGCATCGTAAACCTCAGAAAGTAATCTCGCCTAAACTAAATAAAAGGATAATGTTGCTTTGGAAAAGTCAGTCAAATATTCATAAACTCTTAGAGGCAAATTAATTTTATAAGAAAAAGTCATTTTTTGGAAGATGTGATTTTATTTTTATCTTAAATTAATTTTTATTGGAGTATATTTGATTTACAATGTTGTGTTAGTTTCTGCTGTACAGCAAAGTGAATCAGTTATACATACATCCACTCTTTATTAGACTCTATTCCCATATAGGTCATTACAGAGTACTGAGTAGAGTTCCCTGTGCTATACAGTAGGTTCTTATTAGTTGTAGTGTGTATATGTCAATCCCAGTCTCCCAATTTGTCCCTCCCCCACCCTTCCCCCATGGTAACCATAAGTGTTTTTCCTACGTCTGTGACTCTATTTCTGTTTTGTAAATAGGTTCATTTGTACCATTTTTTTTAGATTCCACATATAAGCGATATCACATGATATTTGTCTTTCTCTGACTTACTTCACTCAGGATGACCATCTCTATGTCCATCCATGTTGCTGCAAATGGCATTATTTCACTTTTGTTATGGCTGAGTAATATTCCATTGTATATATGTACCACATCTTCTTTATCCATTCCTATGTCAATGGACATTTAGGTGGCTTCCATGCCCTGGCTATTGTAAATAGTACTGCAATGAATATTGAGGTACGTGTATCTGTTCAAATTATGGTTTTCTCCGGATATATGCCCCGGAGTGGGAATGCTGGATCATATGGAAGCTTTATTTTCAGTCTTTTAAGGAACCTCCATACTGTTCTCCATAGAGGCTGTACCAAGTTACATTCCCACAAAGAGTGCAGGAGGGTTCCCTTTTCTCCACACCCTCTCCAGAATTTATTGTTTGTAGATTTTTTGATGATGGCCATTCTGAACGGTGTGACTTCGTATCTCATTGTAGTTTTGATTTGCATTTCTCTAATAATTAGGGATGCCGAGCATATTTTCATGGGCCTTTTGGTCATCTGTATGTCGTCTTTGGAGAAATGTCTATTTAGATCTTCCACCCATTTTTTGATTGGGTTGTTTGTTTTGGGTTCTTTTGTTGTTTGTTTGTTTTTTGACATTGAGCTGCATGAGCTGTTTGTATATTTTGGCAATTCCTTGTCAGTCATTTCATTTGCAAATATTTTCTCGATTCTGTGGGTTGTCTTTTCATTTTTATTTTAAACATTCCTTTTCATGATTTTAAAAAAATTTTACTTATTTATTTATTTTATTTATTTACTTTTGGCTGCATTGGGTCTTTGTTGCTGCACGCAGGCTTTCTCTAGTTGTGGGCAGCAGGGGCTACTCTTCGTTGAGGTGTGCAGGTTTCTCATTGAGCTGGCTTCTCTTGTTGTGGAGCACAGGCTCTAGGTGCATGGGCTTCAGTAGTTGAGGCTCATGGGCTCTAGAGCCACGGGTTAAGTAGTTGTGGCACACAGGCTTAGTTGCTCTGCAGCATGTGGGATCTTCCCAGACCAGGGATCAAACCCACGTCCCCTGCATTGGCAGGTGAATTCTTAACCACTGCGCCACCAGGGAAGTTCTGTCTTTTCATTTTGCTTATGGTTTCCTTTGCTGTGCAAAAGCTTTTACGTTTAATTAGGTCCCATTTATTTATTTTCATTTATATTTTCTTTTTTAAAACTAAATTTATTTATTTGTTTTTATTTTTGGCTGTGTTGGGTCTTTGTTGCTGCACGCAGGCTTTCTCTAGTTGTGGGGAGTGGGGGCTACTCTGTTGCGGTGCACGGGCTTCTCATTGTCGTGGCTTCGCGTTTCAGAGCACGGGCTCTAGGCACGTGGGCTTCAGTAGTTGTGGCATGCAGGCTTAGTTGCTCCGCGGCATGTGGGATCTTCCCGGGCCAGGGCTAGAACCCGTGTACCCTGTGTTGGCAGGCGGATTCTTAACCACTGTGCCACCAGGGAAGACCTCGTTTATATTTTCATTACTCTATCAGGTGGATCAGAAAAGATCTTGCTGTGCTTTATGTCAGAGAGTGTTCTGCCTATGTTTTCCTCTAAGAGTTTTATAGTATCGGATCTTGCATTTAGGTCTTTAATCCATTTTGAGTTTATTTTTGTATATGGTGTTAGAGAATGTTCTAATTTCATTCCTTTACATGTAGCTGTCCAGTTTTCTCAGCACCACTTATTGAAGAGACTGTCTTTTCTCCATTGTATATCCTTGCCTCCTTTGTAATAGATTAGGTGCCCATAGGTGTGTGGGTTTGTCTCTGGACTTTCTATTCTGTTCCATTGATCTATATTTCTGTTTTTGTGCCAGTACCATACTGTTTTGATTACTGTAGCTTTGTAGCAGAAAAAGCCATGTTATTACATAAAAATTGCTCATAGAAAATTTTAAAATCTTAGCAAAGGCCACAGACCACACTTTGAGAACCATGTTCTACAGTGGTGATATTAGAAGTAGAAGGTGATAGTTTCTAGAAAGTGGCAACTCATTCTTTTTTTTTTTTTAATGGCATTCTACTACAAAGCCTGATTTTATTGACATAGTAAGCACAAATTTTAAGTGAAGTGCATGATGTCACTATTAAAATGAAATGAATTCTGAAAATCTTACTGATACTCTATTTTAATCCTGGTATAAAGATCAATTAGTAAAATAAAGTCAAACAGAATCCTAAGATCAAACAGGAAATAGGGATATGGAAATAGGACAAAATAAGATAGCAAAGGATTGTATTAAATAACTAACAACCTTAAAAAGGGTGGACTTTTAAAACAGTAGATTAAGATTGATTTATGGGATTTTGTACATTTAGTATATCCCTTTTCTGAAAAAGCACTTTAAGGTACAGAATCGATAAATTATGTTTTGTTATGCATTTTTCACCCTTAAAGTTCCTATGCAAGGAGGAAATTATTTGTTTACACTTTATACATTTTAGACAGAATGGCTATGGATAATAATACAGAGATGGGGAAATAAAAGAGAAGGTAAGATAAAGATGGTTGATTCTGTGCCCCTGGAATTGCTAATCCATAAACAGCAAACTCCTCTGTATGCACTGTCTTCTTTGGGAACTCGTTCCACCTTTTGCCTTAAACTAAAATCTAGCTCTCCCCAAGGCTATCAGCTCCCAAATGGTGCCTAATTATTTTCTTTTATCACGTATACAGGATATAGTGTTGATGTCCACCTAGTTCCCCATTGCCACATCCTGGATCACTTTTACCTTACAGTCTTGTAAAATTAAAATAAAACAAAAACCATCACCCACAAAACACACCTGTCCCTTTGTAGGTCATGCTACCTCCTCATCACACCTTCTTCATCTTTCCGATCCAAAATTACCAGCCTACTCTATCTCACCCACCACTCTTCTGTCCCCCAGCTTCTGTAGAGTAATGTTCCTCAAACTTTATGTACCTTTGAATCACCTGGGTGATCTTATTAAATTCAGATTCTGAGTCAGTAAGCACACCCAGAAATTCCGCATTTCTCATAATTCTCATGAGAAGCTGGGGACCACTTCGAAGAGTAAAGCACTAGAGGAGCTGTTTCTGTTATTTATCTAAACTACAGTTATCCTAACTCTCCCTTTCTGCTTTGGCACTCTTTCCCTCCTGCCTTTACTATTTTTAGTATCAGTTCTTCTTCTTAATGTTCTTTGTCTTTTTTACACAGTCAGTTTCAATCTCTCTCTCACCTCTCTCTCATCTGCTTAAGTACCACCCACTTAAAAAAAAAAAAATATATATATATATATATATATATATATATATATCCCAATTTAACCCTTTACTCCCCCTAGCTGCCATCCTAGGTCTCTCACTTTCACAAATTTTTTTAAAAAAACAATTGTCTGTGTTTGCCGATGTCACCTCCTCATCTCCAGTTCAATTCTTTTCCCACTTCCGTGTGATTTGTAGGTCCATTAGCCCACCAACGGTGTTCACTAAAGTTACAAATTACCCCATTTTGAGAAGCCAAAAAGGACATTTCCAGTTCTCATCTTATTTGAACCTCTCAACAGCATTCAATACTGTGAACCACTCTGACATTTTTCCACTTTGTCCTCCATGACAAAAGTCTCATTTTCTTGTTACCATTCTAGCAAATCTTTTTCAGTTTTACAGCACCATAATCTTCTATCCGGCAATTAGATATTACATACTGAAATTTTTTGGTGCCCAGTCCTCCTTTTCTAGCATATATTTTCACCCCACAACCTTCATAATCTCTTCTTTGTCACTTAAATGCAAATGATTTCTGAGATATTCTCCAGCTCACACACCTTTGAGTTACAAACCTATATATCCTACGGCCTACTTGACCCCTTTGATGTCTCAAAGGTACCTCAAACATAAGAGATCCAAGCTAAACTAATAATTTCCCACTGGCACATGCCATTATTACATAGCCTGATACATAGTCCAAAAAGCTATTATTGTGTTTTTGACACATCCTCTTCCGTCATTGTCATATATTCATCCTTTCCATCTTTCAAGACCTCCTCAAATTCTATGGAACCTATTCACTCTTTTTCCATGTACACTATCACCTCCACCCTTGTATCAGTAATTGTCATCCCTTGGCTGGGCTACTGCTAATGGTTTCCTAAGGAGTATCATTTCCATTCCTTTCTGCTCCTCCCTCTTTTATCTGTTCTATACCCTGCAGATATGGTGATATTTTGAAACACAAATTTGATCATATTTGCCCTTCTCCCCTGCTCATCCTGAACTTGTTTTAGTCCATCATACTACTTACCAGGCTCCTTCCCACTAAACAGATGTTGCTTGTACTATTTCATTGGCTTGGAATGCCCTTCCCCTCTTTTCTCCTAAGACTTTATCCTTCAGCCCGCAGCTCAACTGTCATGATTTTGGGAAAGCCTATCTTTGTCTCAATGACTAGGTCAAATTTCTCTACTAGGAGACCATACTGAATCGTGTACGTCTCCATTACAGTATTTCCTGAGAGTATGGTACTTTTCTGTTTTTGTTCACCATTGTCTCCTCAGTACTAGAACAATCTTGGCACACAGGCATTACCCTCAAAATGTCTCTTAATTGAATTAATGTGTGGAGGGGATAATTATCCACAATATTTGAGTAGGAATTGCAAATGATATGGCATTTGAGTTGGGCACTCTCAGTGTTATTATTGAAGAATAAGGTGGAGGAAGATGAATTAGGGATGTTGCTAAGCACAAAATTTAATAGTATTTGCTGGAATATTTAGATGTAAGTGGTAGGGGAGTTGAAGATGTTTCATAGGTTCATTGGAGAATGGTTGAGCCAATGACAGAGCAAGGTTTCAGCTAAAGAAATTCATGTTCAATTTATCAATGTTCTGAATTTGAGGTAACAAACTCACCAGGTGGAAATGGTTTGATGACATTTTAAAATGTAGGAATGGATATGGTGTGAGATTTCATCTAGACATCTTAGTCTGGTTGCCCTTCTGCTCCTGACAAGCAAAACATACTCCTTTCGTCATTTATTTCCTTATTGTCTATTCTTTCTTTTTTTTCTCTATCCCACTGTCACTTCCCTGGACTTTTACCTGGACTAATTCAACAACTCCTTAACTACTCTCCCTGCATCCAGTCTTGCTCTCCTGTAATCCAGTTTGCACTTTCACTCCAGAGTGACTTTTCCAAGACACCAGAATGTCATTTTCCTGCTGTGGATCCTTAAAATGTTTCCATTGACTGCAGAATAAAATCTGGACTCTTGATCAAAGCTTTATGATTTGATCCTAGAATTCCTGAATTTCACTTGCAGTTCCTCTCTCCAACCATACCAGACTACTTATCCTCAAATGACTCCTGCTGCCTTTCTTCCTTGCTTTCTACCTTACTGAAATCTGACTACAGATTAACAAAGTTATTCTGGCTGGGGAAAAAATACTATACTGACTAGTATGGAGACAAAAACCAAACCCAAACAAAAAGACAAGTAAACGCCTAGCCTTCAAGTTCAACTCAGATGTGGCCTCCTGCAGATTTCTTCTCTAGGAAAATTTATAGTTCCACTGGTTATCTGCCAGCTCACTGTAATTCTTAGCCCAAAGTTAGCTGCTTCACTGTCTCTTACATAGGTGAATTTAAGCTCACTATTTGGCATTTCTATCCTTGAGACTGTCTAATTACAAAGCGTTTGGCTACACATAATTTGTTGTCTCACATCTTTCTGGGCTGGAAATGTGCCCACAGATTCCTTCCCTTGACCTAAAGAACATGGATACCGGGGGTGGGGGAGGGGGTCATTACGCCTTGCGTCATCACGTGCCGAGAGGGTGGGGCCCTCAAGGGAACTGTAAGGAAGGGCGGAGTCAAGTAGAATGGGGCGGGGCTTAGAGAGGAGGGGCCACGGGGCGGGGCGGGGCCAGAGAGGAGTCGGGGGTGCTTCTGCCATTCAGCCGGTGCAAGCGGCGGCGGGAGGCAGCGCCTGTCGAGTCCCCTCGACGCTAGGTTCCGAGAGCGTCACTGGGACCACCGGCTCAGACCAGGGGCAGACGCGTAGTCGAGCGGAAGCTGGTGGCACCGAAAGCGGCGGCCGGAGTCCGAGCTCCAAAGGCGGGAAGTACCCGGGATCGGGGAAGCCCCGGGAGCAGCTTGGCGTCGCCTCCCTTACCCAAGGGGCCGCGGCGACGGTCACGGGGCGCGGCGCCAGAGCGCGCGACCCAGGCTGGGATTCCAAACAGGCGGCCCAGGCTCCTCCTCCATTCGGGCCGCCTCACCTGCGGGCAGCGCTGCGCCGCCTCCGCTGGTATAGACGGCACCTGCGTCGCCCGGCTCACCGGTCTCCGCCCCTCGACCGCCGGCGCCAGGCCCGGGCGGCGCACTTGGACTCGGGGCTGCGGGAGCCAAGGCTCTTGGGGTGCGGCGTCTTCGCCACCGCCCGGGGAGGGTGCAGGTGGAGCGGGCGCGGCTGCGTGGAACCCGGCGCCGGCCGCCGCCGCCGTCGTCCCGGTCGCCGCCGGGTCCCGGGAACCGGGCTGTCCGCGCCCGCTCCCGGGGAGGAGCCGCCGCCAGCCGGGCACCATGAACAGCAGCAGCGCCAACATCACCTACGCCAGTCGCAAGCGGCGGAAGCCGGTGCAGAAAACGTGAGTGTCTGGTGCGCGTCTTCTGCGCGGGGGTGGGCGCTCAGGCGCGCAGGTGCGGGAGGCCGCTCCACCCGCGCCCACATCCCCGCGGCCTGGGGATTAGGTCCCTTCCCCACGCAGTCCGTGGAATCGCGATTTGGAGGCCGGTCGAGAAACCCAGGCCTTGGGCTTTTCCGTGTTTAAAGATTGCATTTAAAAAATTGTGCCCCCCGTTCCCCAGTCTCCAGGGCACGCGCACCCTCGCACCCCCCCCCCCCATTTGTAGCACTGTTCACTGTGCTGTGGTCCTAATTTGTTGACAGCTCTGGTCTGCCCTGTGGGGCTGGTGGATTAGTTAAACTAAGCCCGTCTTGAAATCCCCTTTCACATTTAATATCCTCCTCGGTTAGGTTAGAGGACGGTCACCATTCTCACTCCTGATGCGGGGAGATGCTTTTAAGAGCTAAACACGTGCTGTCTGCAGGAAAGGGAATGAGTGCTTCTGAAGGTATTTTTTAGTCCGGTGCAACTGGCTTTCCGTTGCACTCTTATTTGGCAGTAATTTTGTAGCGCTCAGCGTGAACGCTTCGGTACAATGTATAGAGATGGTAGCAGTTTTGAGTGAGTGTAGTAGCCAGAATACAGTAACGGATTTGTATTTTCAGTCACCTTTTGGGGGAGCTTTCTTATCACTTTGGAGGTGGTTTTAGGGTCTGTAAATGATTTGGAGCTGGAATTATTGAAACAGACGTTTTCATTCTTAGCATCTTTCTCTAATTCCCTTCTCCCTCTATTTCCAAGTTTAGTCAGTTCTGATAGATTACAAACTTAGATTTTTTGTTTGTTTGTTTTGGTGGGGTATTTGTGTGAGATGGCAAATACTTTTTTTTTTTTCAGAAGAAAGAAAAATCCGTGCTTGAGACAGATTTACTTTTGTGAATTGGCAGTATTCATGTGTTTATTCCTAATTATTATCCCTGAGTTATTTTACTTCACATTTTTCAAACTTTCATAAGCAATGTTCAGAACACATTAAACAGTTACTCAGAACAAATCAGAAGTGCGCATTTGGCTTAAAACTTAATTTAGGTCACTAATCCAAACCAGAAAAATAACAGTTTAAGATTAATATTTTAAGACCAGTTTAAAAGTTAAATTATTCTGGAGTTTTAATTTCTTTTTAGAATTTCAGTGATTATAGGTCTTCAGATCTAGACTTGGCATTAACAGAGGATATTCATCTATAAATAGACTGATTAAAATTTGGAAGACTTATCCTGCAGTGTGGCCGACATTAGGAATACTGCCGAGTCAGCAGTTTTTGTCTTGGCAGTTCTGTTGACATTGGTTTATAATACTTGCGTTTTATAGAGTGGTTTCTTATATAAAAATGTATTTGTCTAATTTGACTTTGTCCTTAGTGGTTATTTAAAATTGAGAGGCGTCACAAACACTTCTATGTATTTATTAATACACTAAGTATACTTGGCATTATATATAATAGAGTTATCATAGGTTTTATGTATATGGTCAAAAAACCTGAAGGTGTCCCTGATGGATTTTTAAGTTACTGCATTTCAGTCAGTGTGTTACAGAAAGACCTAGATGACTTTAATAGAATGCTTTAATTTTTATTCATCATAAAGTTTAACATTTTTGGCTTCTCGTTAATGTTTTATTAAAGATTTTTCCTTTAAACATAGTACTGTACATTTTCTTTTATTTATGTAAGATGTACCTTTTATTACTTTATCTTAGCATTTTAATATACTTTCTAAGATGTTAGTATATTTGTATTTAATCATCTTTAGTACAATACAACTAAAGCGTTTCCACATTCACCCTTATTTTATTTAGTTAGTATAAATGTTTATCAGATCTTTATTGAGCATCATGCGTTGCTTTTAATCATATAAATGCCTTAAAATGTCACTGCTCCATAAGAAAAGCCTAGTGCTGGCATTTACAGAATCACATGAAATTGTTTATAAATTGTTTTTACCAGAATGAAAAAATGGGTAACTTAAAATGCAGTTAATCAAAGTCCATTTTAAGAATGGGGCCATAAACCCAATATTAAGTTTAATGTGTTTTTTTAGTTAAATTACTAGTTTGTGGCTAATAGGCTCTATAATATGTTGGCACATTGTCAGAAAAATTCATCTTGTTTGAGCTGAAAATGTTATTGAGATCTATTTAACTTTGACCCCTTAAGTCAGCCATTGTATCTTACTTAAAGAGAAAATATGTTGTAGCATAATTATAGGACTGTTAATAAG
Organism: Mesoplodon mirus; assembly: GCF_964341445.2. Taxonomy (NCBI): domain Eukaryota; kingdom Metazoa; phylum Chordata; class Mammalia; order Artiodactyla; family Ziphiidae; genus Mesoplodon; species Mesoplodon mirus. Next base: position 45,495,025 of record NC_138985.1, on the reverse strand, counting down.
ATGGCCATTTAAATATACAATTCCATAAAATTTTGGAATCAAGTGGGTGACATAATTTTAACCTGAAGCTCTTCCAATCTTCAATGGAATTTATTAAACGGGATAAACGCCCCCTAGTGGCAAAGTCCAACGTTGCAAATTATCTTAGTACAAAATATATTTTAAACGTGTTAAATTTAATCCCACTAAAGTATATAGTAGACACTCAGTAAATGTTTCTTTTCTTTTCGGAGTAATGAAAGCTAGAAGATTAAAGGATATGAAGCAACCTTGCATCTGATCCATGTTCCTAAAGAAATTTTCAAAGATACCCTTAGGAATAGGTTCTACTGTTTCCTTACATGTTCCTTAAAATAACCCTGCTCAAAAAAAAAAAAGAAAGAAAGAAAGAAAGAAAGAAAAAAACAATTTGTTTTTACTTAAATCCTCTTCTTGTTTTATTTTCTTTGGAGATGAAAGCCTTTTTGTACATTTCTTTAATTACTTTGCTGCATGAACATAGGTGAAAAGCACACTATTGAATCAAATAGAGTCTGGGTTTGTTTTCCCCTAATGATAATAACTTTGGATGTATTTTTGTAGTTTTTAAGTTCTATTAATACATAAAAAGTTTTAGTGGTACTTCAGTTTACGATATTTTTAGAAAATTAGTGCTGAATATTGGCAAATAATAGGTGTTGAGTAAATGAAATCTACACTTAAAAATGATATCAGCAGTGGTGGTGATCAAGCCAGCCATCATGAAGTGTCAGAGTTAGAAATAACTTCTCAGCCTTAGTTGACCCTTTTTACTTTGTTAACACACTAATAACATTAGTATAAAAGCAGTGTCTTCCTTGCTATGTTTGCTAAATTGCTCTTCATTCTATTGAAACCTAATGAACCTCACTTACACAATACCTACTTAGTTGAATAAAATTATATTTTACTGAAAATGTTTGATATAAACATACTATGATAAAATTTCCTAAATAGCTTCTAAAATAAAAATATAGGTATTTTTAGTTACATAGTTGTTTCTCCACTGTTGTTTTTCTTTCAAATAAGCTTTGTTCAGATAGTTTATACATAGTGACTATAAAGGCTCTCACATATTGGACCTATGAAATAAGTAAGTGAAAGTGATTAGTTATTGGTAACATTTATAAAAACAAATGGTGTAAAGAGGAAACAGTGAGCACTAGTTGAAAAAGCGCTAGTTCTAAACTAAAATTGAAAAAGTACTAGTTCTAAACTAAAAGATGAGGTCTACTTTTCTCACTTGTATAGGTCTGGGCAAGTGATTGACCAATAAGGCAGGCAGTCAACACCTACATTGCCACTCTCGCAACTAAAATTAGCAGAAGAATAGTATTTTGTAAGCTGTAAAGACTTCTAACAGAAATATAGATTCTATATTTAAATAATTTCAGCTTACATTATCACAGAGGAATCAATTCTCCTGTGAAACAGTAAGAGGCAGTATATGATTGCATTCTCAATTGTGGGTAATGAAATGTGCTACTCCACTGGTGAAAAAACTTACACAGTACATGCTTATTGGTGCATGTAATTTAGACACTTACTTAGAAATTAGTACCATGCAAATCGTTAACAACAGTACCTTTCTACTTCCATTCTTCTTTTAAAATTGATATTTTTGCATACTGGTTTTATATAACAAAAAAGTACTGTTTGTTAGTACTTATTGTGACATAAGCCTGCACAGTGCTTTACAGACATCATTTTATTTCATTTTTATAATAGTAGTATGAAAAGGTATTGTTATTTCAGTTTTCCAGATAGGGACCTGAGGTTCAGATTCAAAATTGTTAGGTAGTAAACGAAAGGATGAGTTTTAATATCAGATTCCAGGTCTTTTGGCTCCAAAGCTTACGTTCATTCCAACTTCGCAGTGCTGCCCAGGTAAGTTCAGTGATGCATATGGTACACCCATATACTAGGGATTTCCTTAACGCTCACTGTTTCTTCTCAAATAGTGCTCTGAAATAAATTATTTCCCTTTGCCCATACATGATTTGTGCTTGCTTGACTCCATACTTGCATTCATGCCCTTTCTTCTTAGAGTCTTTTCCTCCTATTTTCATTGATGTGCTAGCTACCTCCCCTCCTTTAAAACATTGTTTTCAGTGGCTGCATGGTACTCCCTTCTGTTAAAGTTCTGTCATTTATTTTGAGGCGGAAATTCTGGTTATTTCCAATCTTTAACTATTTCACCTAGTACTTCAGAGAATACCCTTGAGATATGTGAATTTCTATGTAAATTTTTAGTTCATTCCTTAGGAAAAATTCCTGTAAGTGGAAATTTGGGTACAAAGATATGATATACTTTTACGGTTGAGCCAAATATTATGCTCTGAAACATGCTGTCAAATTACTCTGCAAAAAATTTCCATTCCTATTGGTAGTCTGTAGGAGTGCCTATATCCTTGCATTTTTGCTTTAAAAATATTAAGTGTCAACTTCATAAGCAAAAAAAAAAATGGGGTAGATAATTGAACTTCTATGTTGGGATTGTATGTGTGGAATAATAGTGAGTATGTTTGCAGAGTTTTCTACTTGAGATGTCCTTTATATACTGATTTTCTTTGTCTTATGTTTTTCAGTTGTTTTTCTTTTCTTTTTTTTTTTTTTTGCGGTACGCGGGCCTCTCACTGTTGTGGCCTCTCCCGTTGCGGAGCACAGGCTCCGGACACGCAGGCTCAGCGGCCATGACTCACGGGCCCAACCGCTCTGCGGCATGTGGGATCTTCCCGGACCGGGGCACGAACCCGTGTAGCCTGCATCGGCAGGCGGACTCTTAACCACTGCGCCACCAGGGAAGCCCTCAGTTGTTTTTCAGTTTGCTCTTTTACCTTATTTTTAATGAAATACTATTTTGAAAAGTATTCATTTTAAATAACACATGCACATGAAAAAGTCAATAATGTGTATAATATTAAGTTTAGCATAGTAGGCATTATCTGTTGATGTTTTATTGTGATGGTTATGGTTATTAGTGCTACTTACTCTCTCCTCATCCTCCCCGTATAATTTTATCACAATTTTGGATTAAATTCACATGCAGTGTTTCCTTAACTGTAAGTATTGTTTATTGCTGAGTTAAGTAATATACTATGATTACATTTTCCTTTCTGTTCTCCATTGTCATTGATTTCACTTTTTACCTAATTTTCATCTTCATATTATTTATATCTGGGTTTAGCTGTGTCTTAGGTTTATCCAAGACACATTTTGTGTGTCTACCTCTGTTTTCTTTGTTTGGCATGATCTTCCAGAGAGAAGGGTAGTTGCAGAAAGCCATGTACTCTGCCATCATGAAACTGGAAGCGATTTACCTATCTTTAAGACCTGATGTAGAAGCCATATTTCCAGGAATCCTTCCCCCATTACTCTACCTGTACGTGAGCTCTTACCTTCCTGAACTCTCCAGCATCACTTTTATGGCATCTACATTATTGAGCAATACATTATGTTTGGTTTTTGGCTTGTTATAGAATGTATCTCCTCCTAGTAAGAAAGACAAGCTCTGTAAAGATAGGTCTACCTTTTATTTGTCTTTATAGCAACCAGAGCTTCCTAGTACCATATACATAGTAGGTATTTGAGAACATTTACTAATTTAACAATTGGCCACCAGTTAAAAATTTTCATGTTTTAGTGATGTATTCTATGTGGGTTCCAAGGGAAATACAAAGAAAAAAAGTGTATATTTTAAAAAGAAGAGGAAAAAGGGAACATTCTTAATGATTTTTTTCCGGGATTTTGGAAGTAACAGTGATTTCTAAGGCATATTTCATGTTCCAGTTTTCATTGTTAAAGTCTTGTGCTAAAGATTATATGCTGTTTGTACCTCATCACCACCCCTTAAGCATAGCAAAAGAGGGAAAGGGAAGAACCCATCACAATTGTAGAGCGGCTGCAGGAGAGCGACTGAAGAATTCAGACTCCTTACAAGTAACTGCCAGCCAGAATTCTCAGAAGTTTTTGTAGACATGTTTTTGCCTCACATAGGGAAGTAAAATATCCAGCTGTATTCAGAGTAACAGTGAAATTTGACTTAATTTGTGTCACAGATCCCCTCTCCAATATCACATTAAGTATATAATTTATGATGATAAACATTCAACATTTATATTCAGAGATAAATAAGTATGCACTGAAGCCATGGGGAGGAAATGAAGAATGCATGGGTTTAAGAGTTGGGCTTAATGGGGTGTACGTGGTATGGTAGAGAGATTTATCGAGAAATACTTCAATTTCCTAGATGTTGGAATGAGAGTCATACCGTAATAGATGCAGAGAAGCAGTGCCCAACTTCTGAAAAATATGAATGTGAGGACATTCAGGTACAGGGACTGGAAATAAACAAGTTACTGGTAAGTAGACTGAAGCAGTGAGAGTAGATTAAATCACCCACAGGAAAAAGCCGATAGAGCAAAAAACTCAGTACTGTGATAGGTATATCTTCGTTAGAAAATGCCACCTTAATCTCAGGATTACTGAAACTTTGTCTTTGCGTGTCATTTTGAGGTTTTATGGTAAATGTCATGAAAATATAAACACTTACAATTACAGTAATTTATGATTAAACTGGGTTGTTACGTTTTTCAACTTTGTTTCAAACCCTGAGCACAAGTGATGAGCCTAAGAGACATTTTAGCCTGGGATATTAAAAAGGCATTAAAGAGAGCATGCAAGCTGGCACCGGACATGCTATTGGGCTTGTTACTGCCAGTACTTATGGCATGCAGGGCTTCTAAAACAGAAGCATGGCATGTAGTCAGCTCAAGTCTTGCTTTCACAACAATTTTGAGTTACAGGTTGGGACAAGATTTTTGAGGTTAAGGTTTAAAAAAATAATAAATTGCTCCTTTCCCTGATCGATATCTACAGTCTCTCTATTTCAGGAGATGTCTGAATTCCAGATATCCCAAATCCAGTCTTGCGGGGACACTTATTTACATTTCAGATGTAGCCTTTTATTTAAATAGATGGTTGGCAGTATGTTTTGGCATAAGTTTAAAGACAATACAAAAGTAAAAGTACCAGCATAACTCAAGTGTAATTGATGTAGAATTACTCTCTATTTTTATTTTTTATTTTTTATTTTTTTATTTTATTTTATTTTTTTTAAATTGGGTGCTGTCCCAATTATCCTTTATTTGTAGTTTACCTTGAATTACTCTGGTAACCTATTGAGGTTTGTTTTTTTTTTTTTCCTCCAATTCACGCTGTCTCGGCACACGTACGTGTCACCAGCTTTTTTTTTATTATTATTTTTTTATTTTTATTTTTTTTATTTATGGCTGTGTTGGGTCTTTGTTTCTGTGCGAGGGCTTTCTCTAGTTGTGGCAAGTGGGGGCCACTCCTCATCGCGGTGCGCGGGCCTCTCACTGTCGCGGCCTCTCCTGTTGCGGAGCACAGGCTCCAGATGCGCAGGCTCAGTAATTGTGGCTCACAGGGCCAGCTGCTCCGTGGCATGTGGGATCCTCCCAGACCAGGGCTCGAACCCGTGTGTCCGGCATTGGCAGGCGGACGCTCAACCACTGCGCCACCAGGGAAGCCCCTACTCTCTATTTTTAATTACTTGGTGCATCTTTAATAGGTGTGGATAAGTATGAAGTATTTTCACAAAATAGTTCTGAATATTTCTCCTAAAATCGGTGACAGGGTGTCTCAAATCTATTACTTCAGCTTTAACAACAGTGGATTCGAAATGCCAAGTCCAGTGGGCACTTCTCAGGCCTGACTTTCCTTAATAACTGGGTGCATTTTTTTTTTTTTTTTTTTTTTTTGCATTATGTGGGCCTCTCATTATTGTGGCCTCTTCTGTTGCGGAGCACAGGCTCCAGACACGCAGGTTCAGCGGCCATGGCTCACGGGCCCAGCCACTCCGCGGCATGTGGGATCTTCCCGGACCGGGGCACGAACCCACGTTCCTATACCTAGGAAGTCAGCACGTCAGTTTAGTTGAGTGAACACTTGAGTCTGGCTATGTACCGAGCTTTGTGGTAGGTACAGAGTGCTGTGTTTAAGAATCTCAAGCCAGGCCTTACTTGTTATCGTCCCACTATCACTCCCTGTGGTCAGGCTCCAATCATTTCCTTTCTGGACACTTCTGATCAGCAACCATTAATTGAGAGTCCACTCTGTGTCAAGTACTATGCTGAGCACTGGAGATACAAAATGATTGAGTTGATATTGTAATAAGAGAACAAACAAATATATGCAATATAGGTTGCATAACACTTGACTTAGGAAATTCAATCTCAAGCTAAATATTCCATAATGTGCATAATAATACATTAGAGCTGTGGACAGTGTTGCATTGTGTATGGAAATAGTCTCATCTAGTGCAGGGTTGACTACTGCAAAAAGCCAGTGCAAGGCAGCCAGCAATATCACATGGAGAAACACCTCTAAACCTCTTTATCCTGCTGTTATTGTTATTTCTTTCTGTGTCCGAGCAGCTTGTCTTGCTTCCATGTTTGTGTTACTGTCTTCTCCCCAGTGTTTTATAATCATTACTGGAAAGCTACCAAGAGTGCACGACTAGATTTTATTTTCAATTACGGGAAATGCTGTCTGCACAGAATATTTCTCAATGGAATGGTGCTTGAGGCATTTACATAAGATACATAAAGTACAGTAGTCACCTGGGAGGAATCCAGTGGGAGTAGGTCAGGGAAGACTCTACAGTAAAGTGATCTAACTGAGCAGCGCTTTGAAGCTGGTTCACTGCTCAGTGTTCTGTGCTTAGCACGTGTTGGGTGGTCACTGTTTACTGAAGGAAGGCAGCCCTAACCAGCTTCCCCGTCTCTCTCTTTACCCTGTGCTTCACAGATAGGCCCTCTCACAGTTCACCGTGCCTCAGTTATGCCGCCTCCTGAAATCCTGTTCACCTTTCAAGTTGTAGCTCAGATACCACCTTTTCTATAAAAATCTTTCTTCAAGCAGTTGCTCACTGTACTCAGCTCCCGTCACACTTTTTGAGTGTATAGGAGAAGAATGTTTTCCTGGACCACCCAGGACGTAGGTGCAAATAAATATTTGCTTTAACAGGTGATTAGTCAGTAGACAGTTATTCAGTGAGGTAGACATGCATTATAGGTAAAAGTTGAGATTCAGTTGATTAATTGGAGAGATGCAGTAATTAGGTGTGACTTGAATTTGAGTATACACGTGACCAGGGAAAATAGCTAGAGATATGCTCACCAATTTCTGTTAAGTATGTAGTTACACGCATAGTCTAGAGGAAGTATCTACTGACTTATTTTGTATATATGCCACTTTACTAGTTTCTTACTCTTATTTTTTGTAGAAATAACATGAACTGTAATAGAAAAAAATAGAAATAGACAAGTTCTGAAGAAATTACTGGGTAGGGACATTGAAAAAAGCCTGTTAAGTTTTCATATTACTTTCTATTATCTTTTGGCATAAAGTATTACTTCTTCATGTCCATATAACATTGAAAACATGTTGTCTAGAAATGTTTTGATTGAATCAAATTAACAGCATTATACTCAAGCCAATTTCCACTCTTTCAGATGTAATTAATTTGAATTATCAAAAATGTATTTGTCTTCTCAGTAAAACTGGAGGAAAAAAGTCTTCATCATAAGAATGCTCCGGCTAATTCTTTATTTTTCTGGCAAATGGTGGGGTACAGAGACATGATCTAAAAATTACTTAGTTTTTTTAAAAATTAATTAATTAATTTATTTATGGCTGTGTTGGGTCTCCGTTTCTGTGTGAGGGCTTTCTCTAGTTGTGGCAAGCGGGGGCCACTCTTCATTGCGGTGCGCAGGCCTCTCACTATCGCGGCCTCTCTTGTTGCGGAGCACAGGCTCCAGATGCGCAGGCTCAGTAATTGTGGCTCACGGGCCCAGTTGCTCCACGGCATGTGGGATCCTCCCAGACCAGGGCTTGAACCCGTGTCCGCTGCATTGGCAGGCAGACTCTCAACCACTGCACCACCAGGGAGGCCCCTGTTTAGTTTTTTAATATCTTCTCTTTTTATATTTCAACATTAGGTGTCTGATGATCTGTAAATCCACTTTAATTAATTTCTGTTATGAAATCCTGGCTAAGGCTTTTGTGTGAAGTTCAGTTTCTCATTTCTGAACTCAAGTTCTACTCCTAACCATAAGTATCTTTTTTCTCAGATGAAAATCATGCTAAATGTTGGGATTTCATTGGATTTTCTAATTGAGACACAAACTATGATGGCTAATAATTAAGAAGGATTACTGACCAGTCATAAAAGCAAAATTTGCTGGCAATTGCTGGTAAACAGTTAACATCTAATATTTGTCACAATCAACAAATATCAATAACTAAAGTCAAATTTTTTCTCGCCTTAATATTGGAGGACCCCATTAGATGGCTGGAGGACCCTGTGGAGATGCCACAATGGCTTTGAGAAGTTGTCACTGACAGGAAAGTGTTAAATATAGGAAGCTGAGGATGATGAAGAACAGCTTTTTATTTAGGGTCGCTCCTATTTATTTGCAACATAAATGATGTCAAGATGATTTTTGTGGAGGATAGCAAAGGAGGCATAATTTTCACATAACTTACTGCAGATTTCTTTCTTCCCCCTAACAATAGATGTGTGTGAAGGGGAAAAACTCCTAATAGATTTGTTAATTGGGAATCATGTACCACAAGTGTATGAGATATATAAGAGGTACTCAGCATTTTCCTGTGATGGGTTCATAAGTTTTTAATAAAACATTATGAAGGAGTTTACCCATTCCCTTGTTTTTCTTAATTAAGATATGAAGGGAGCATTTTGAAAGGATTTATGTAAACCTGAAGTAGATTTTAGATGTTTGTTTTGTTAGAAAAATAGTTGAGGAGATGTTATAATGTGATCAAAATTTTTTCTTTATAGATTTTAATGTATTTTATGGAATTTTGTTTGTTTTTTAGTGTCAAGCCAGTCCCAGCTGAAGGAATCAAGTCAAATCCTTCAAAGCGGCATAGAGACCGACTTAATACGGAATTGGACCGTTTGGCCAGCCTGCTGCCTTTTCCACAAGATGTTATTAATAAGCTGGACAAACTTTCAGTTCTTAGGCTCAGTGTCAGTTATCTCAGAGCCAAGAGCTTCTTTGATGGTAAGACAGAAGGGTTTAATTTTTCTACAGTCGCTTACAAAATACTTACGTTGAATACGGCTGTTTCTGCTTCTGTGTTGAAAACTGCAAAAATGAGCCTTACGTGAAAAAGTTCTGTTTATTGCTGGATAGTAAAACTTAGGTAGCAAAGCCAAATTTTTAATATTTCTAAAATCAGTTTTCCAGATTGATTCATCAAACATATGCTGCCACTTAAATAATATGTGGTGTCATTCTTTGAAAATCATAACACTATATTAAGAAGGACACTTTCTGGTTCTTCTCCTTTCTACTCAATTTTTTAAGGTCTTTTTTTTAATGGAAAGAATAAAACACATATTAACTACTATGATATATTTTTGCTGGATTTCCTTCAATATGTTTCACAGATACATCATTTTATTTATCCTTTCAAAGTTATGTATACTTCTACTGCTTTATATTAACTATATGTTTGCTCCAGGAAAATGTAATTAATTTTTTTTTTCCATTGGAAAGAGCATTTTGTCACTGGAGTCAGTAGAGGTGGATTTCAGTCTCCGTTGTGCCACTGACAACTATTTGACTTTAACATGTTAGCATCAGTTTACTCTGCTTTAAGCTAGGGATTTGAACTAGGTGATATTTGTTACACTTTAATTGCACAGTATATCATAGTCATAAATTATTTTAAATGGAAGTTTTTGTTTGAAATAATGCTTCAGTGTGTCTTCTCATGTAAAATAATTCCTCGATTTCTCTTTTTGTCTCTTTATATGTCAGAAATAGATATTTTAGGAACTGTTCTGTCTTTTAAATATACCATGTCATTTTACCCATAGTAGTAAAGAATTAATGGTAAAATCTCAGTGACATGTCAGTGCTCTTAAACTTTAACATGCTCATAAATCACATAGGGACCCTGATAAGATGAAGGTTCTTATTCAGTAGGTTTTGGTGTAGCCAGAGATTTTGCTCTTCTTACAAACTGTCAGATGATGCTGATACTGCTGCCCTTGACATATTTACAGATACTTGAATTTGCGATTTGTGTGTAGAATATTGCAGAACAGTTACTTCCCTTTAGGTTTATGTTTAGATGGTTTGCTGTGTTTAGTCTGAGCATCTTTTTTATTTATCGGTTTGTTTGCATGCTCTTCATTTTAGATTAAAAATTATATAGTTTTTTTTAGGTGAGAAATTCTTTTATCATATTTAGAGTCAAAATATACCTTAAAATATTTGCATTTTACAGTAAAAAGGATAGCAAAACACAAGATCATGTACGAGCTTAAGTATTCAAGTTTTTGAAGAGCCAAAAAGGAAAAGGAGAATAATGGACTACCACAAAGCTGTAGTACAGTAATAAATGCCTTTAGGGAGTGCAGACTAAAGCAATAAATGTACTCCTTGGGTTTCTGATTCTTGGTCAAAAACTGCTCGACTAAATGATTAATATAATCCAATTACGAAGTTGCTTGGCTTTTTGTTGCTCCTACCCTGAGAAAACCATAATTCAAATAGAGTCATGTACCACACTGTTCATTGCAGCTCTATTTACAATAGTCGGGACATGGAAGCAGCCTAAGTGTCCATCGACAGATGAATGGATAAAGAAGATGTGGCACATATATACAATGGAATATTACTCAGCTATACAAAGAAACGAAATTGAGTTATTTGTAGTGAGGTGGATGGACCTAGAGACTGTCATACAGAGTGGAGTAAGTCAGAAAGAGAAAAACAAATACTGTATGCTGACACATATATATGGAATCTAAAAAAAAAAAAAGGTTCTGAAGAACCTAGGGGCAGGACAGGAATAAAGACGCAGACGTAGAGAATGGACTTGAGGACACAGGGAGGGGAAGTGTAAGCTGGGATGAAGTGAGAGAGTGGCACGGTCATATATACACTACCAAATGTACAATAGATAGCTAGTGGGAAGCAGCCACATTGCACAGGGAGATCAGCTAGGTGCTTTGTGACCACCTAAAGGGGTGGGATAGAGAAGGTGGGAGGGAGATGCAAGAGGGAGGGGATATGGGGATATATGTATATGTGTAGCTGATTCAGTTTGTTATAAAGCAGAAACTAACACACCATTTTAAAGCAATTATACTCCAATAAAGATGTTTAAAAAAATTGTATAGTTTAACCATTGTGATCTGGGTAATATACACTGATTTGAGGATAATAACTTCAGGGAAGATTATATATTTAAGTGTTCATAGTAGGCACTTATGTTTTCTCTGATCTATATAAAAAGCCTTTGAATTTTCAATCTTCATGTATAGCAGACCCTTCATCTTCTAGGTGAGTCACGTGATGTTCAGTGGTGGTGTGTGTGTGTATGTGTGTATGTATCAGCTGTATATTTATTTTGTGATCGAGCTAGAACTAGGTTTCCACATTCCCTCTGTTGTTCTTGCTGACCATATCTAAGTTACTTCTCTTTTCTGGGAACCATATATATATAGCAGAATCCTGAGAACTTTTCCCTAGATCTGTGATTCTCAAAGTATAGACCCTAGACAGTCAACATTAGTGTCACCTGGGCATTTGTTAGAAATGCCAGATCTTGGGCCCTACCCTAGACCAATGGAATCATAAACTCTGGTGGTGTGGCAAGTTTGGGAGCCCCCGTTGTAGATTGTAACCCCAAGGTCAATCCCAGCTTCTTGGAATACAGTCCTGATCTTCAGCATTTATTCACATGCTGTGCTGTTTGACCTTATGATGGAGGGTTCCGTGACATGTAAGATATGGTCTCTGTCGTTAGAGGGTTTATAGTCGAGAAGCCAAGGAGGCACTATTCCTTGACTTTGGTTAAGATGTATTGACATGATCATTTTGCCTTTTTGTTTCCTACTCCTCTATAATGGGAAATCAAGTTATATGTTAAAAAGAGAAAAAAAATGTATGGGTTGTTCCCTGTTTAGAAGCAGTGGAGTAGAATTGAAGCTGCTTGGAGAATAGCCAGTGTGCCATTTCAGTATTAACATACTTACTGCTTTCTAGGCTGTCTCTATGTGTGTGAGTATGTGTATATGCTTACACACATGCATACACATACATTAATATATGTATATTTAATGTAAAAAGCAGTCTCCCTCCCTCCCTCTCTCTCTCTCTCTCTCCCTCTCTCTCTCTCTCTCTCTCTCTCTCTCTCTCTCTCTCTCTCTCTCTATATATATATATATATATATATATATATATATATATTTCATGATTAGATGTGTATCCTGTTCAATACCTCAAGTAAAAGTGATTCCCAAATCTACCTTATAAAGAATGTCATAGTGTAGCGGGGCTCATTGTGGAATTCTCATTTGTTAAAAAGTATTTTCTTGGCTTTTCATTAATAAGTTTATTTTTTATTCTGGCTCAATGTATTTGACAGTAAGATCTTATTACCCTATTTGTGTCATTCCTTCATCAATTATCTTTTTTTTTAACATCTTTATTGGAGTATAATTGCTTTACAATGTTGTGTTAGTTACTGCTGTGTAACAAAGTGAATCAGCTATATGTATACATATATCCCCATATCCCTTCCCTCTTGTGTCTCCCTCCCACCGTCCCTATCCCACCCCTCTAGGGGGACACAAAGCACCGGGCTGATCTCCCTGTACCATGCAGCTGCTTCCCACTAGCTGTCTATTTTACATCTGGTAGTGTATATATGTCCATGCTACTCTATCACTTCGTCCCAGCTTACCCTTCCCCCTCCCCATGTCCTCAAGTCCATTCTCTACGACTGCATCTTTATTCCTGTCCTGCCCCTAGGTTCTTCAGAACCTTTCTTTTTTTTTTTGGATTCCATATATATGTGTTAGCATACGGTATTTGTTTTTCTCTTTCTGACTTACTTCACTCTGTATGACAGTCTCTAGGTCCATCCACCTCACTGCAAATAACTCAATTTCGTTTCTTTTATGGCTGAGTAATATTCCGTTGTATATATGTGCCACATCTTCTTTATCCATTCATCTGTTGATGGACACTTAGGTTGCTTCCATGTCCTGGCTATTGTAAATAGTGCTGCAATGAGCATTGTGGTACGTGACTCTTTGAATTACGGTTTTCTCAGGGTATATGCCCAGTTTGTTGGGATTTGTTGGGATTGTTGGGTCGTATTATCTTTAATTTTAGGTACTTTGAATTACTGGTTTTTATACTTTAGTATGCATCAGCATAACCTCGAAAGCCTGTTAAAATGCACATTCTAGCACATGCTCTTTTTATGCTGATTCTTTGTAGGTTTATGTAGAACCCAGGAATCTGTATTTTTATAAGCATTCTAGATAAGTCTGAGGCAGTGATTTAACCTGGTTTTGATTATGTCCTGAATTATTAAAAAAATTTTTTTCTTTGCCTTTAGAAAGACAAATCCAAATGTACAAAGTTTTAGAAAGACTATAAGTGTGATTTCAGGGTAGTGTGTATTCTAAGCAGTTTTGTAGGGTTGTTCAGTACAGGAACAGAGTTTGATGGAAGATGAGGGAAATAATGTGTGAAAAATCCCAAAGTCTTCCCCAGACCATCAGTTCTCTAGGAAGACAATGCAATATTTTGAAAAAAACACAGAGAATAAAATTTGCAAGTAATTCTTATGACCTGAACAAGTACTAAATGCAAATGAGGAGACTTGGAGCAGGCGGACAGTGATTAGGATTTTTGTCTGCGGTTAAAACCACTCTCCCACTATTAGGGAAAGAGTAGAGCGAAGTGAAGGGAAGCTCTAAGTGAATAACAGGATGCAAACAGGGGGTGTGTGAATTCCTGCGGAAAGAACAATATAAACGAGTAATCATACAATCTTGTTAGAGAGGAAACTCAAGTTTTACTGTAACAATAGATATTTTTCCAAGAAAATACATCTATTTATTGTGAGTTTAAATAATCCAGCTTGGATGGGATCTTCTTAAACTTTGGAGCCATGACTACTATACTTCTAAGACTGTCTGAAAAGCAGCACTTAAGTTTCAAGTACAACATTAATCTTTATCCATTTCTAATTAATCAAAACATTCTAAAATATAACTTTGAAGTACTTGAACAAGACTCAGTCATTGTGGTTAAGTTAGAAAGTGTTTCTTTGACATAATTAAACTGAAATCATTTTTAATACATTTTGTAATTCGAGATTGTGCTGTATTCTAAATAGTGTGCACTGTGCTGAATTCATGAAGAAGAAAAAGAGGGGAAAAAAGGCTTCTGCCCCCTAATAGCTCAAGGTCGAGTATCTCAGAAACTGTGACAAATACTGTATGTGAAATCCTTTAAAAATGTGCACATTAAGTATTTATAATGCAACATTTAGGGAGCATTTTCAAGGGAGGGAAAAGGATTAGAAGTTTCATTAGTTCTTAGTTTTGGTTTCAACTGAGGAACAGTGGGAACCTTTGAACGTTTAATCCTTGAAAACTCTTGAACTATATGTATTCTAGACAGTAAAGCTCAGAGAATTGTTTTTCAGTTTGTACACTCTTTATTTTACAGATGATGAAGCAATGATTATAAAATTTTCATTTTCATAATATGCTTTTTTTGGGTGCACTTAAATATGCCATTTATTGCCTATTTTTCTCACTAGAATGGAAGGTCCTTGAGAATATTATCAATATGTTTACTGTTACACCTTAAACACTTAGGACAATGCCTGACCCAGAGTGAGCACTCAATAATTATTTATTAACTTAATTGTATTAACATATCTGAAAAACAATGTGGAAATTCTAAATTATATACTTAGAAATATGGCTCTAGGGTTTAGTTTTTGACGTTAATATTTTGCTATTTCCAAATAAGCTTTCTGTTAATAGCCAATTATAATTATTGGTTCTATCAATTATATTCTTCTGTATTTCTAAATGTACAAATGCAAGGAATGTTTGTTTTAAGGAATCAGCAGTAAGAAATTTTTTACATGGCTTTTAATTAATTGATTGGCTGGATCATACAGTGAAACGTGTAGAAGTATTTAAGGATTCAATCTTCTTTGAACTACCTGTATCACTGTGCCCTTTCTTGGTGCTTTCAGTACTGCCCCTTACATCCTTGTGCCATCCTCTTTGCTCCTTTGCCTTCACTTTGTGTTCATTATCTTGTTCCTAGGCCTACGGTCTTTTTCTTCTTTGCTGCGTGTTCCTGTTGTATTAATACTTCCCAGTTGTCTGGCAATCTTGGTGTGTTTTTCAGTTTTGTCAGTATAGATAGGATGGAATAATAGGTCTCTGGATTTAAAGGAAGAAAATCACTCCCTTTGTAAATTTGATAGATTAAAAATTCCAGAATAAGGTGATACTTTATTTTTAATTTCTGCACAGTGGACACATTTAAACATGTTTAAGGATTAATAACAATGCTATATTAATAATAGATTAATTGAAATTGTAGAAGGTGTTTTAAGTTCTCTTCAGTTTCCTCAGTAACATTGTTCTTCTGTGTTACCTTCTATTCTTCCCTGCTTATTTTAACTGCTTAAAGACTTTTCTAAATTATGTATCTTTGAAGTACTTCTGTAGTGTCTTTTGTATTTTTAGGAAACAAATTTTAAAAATTCAAAATTGCTATTTTCTCATGTTGGTAATTAAACATAGTAAAGGGCAAATTTTGCATCTTGATAGATTAAATCAAAGTTGAGGGGAGCCTGAAGACAGAAAATGACGAAGTGGAGCTATGACCTGGCAAGTCAGTGCAGACTTAGGTTTTGGAAATATAGACTGAAAGCCTAAAATCTTTAACATCACGTTCACGCTTTTTCATCAAATTTCAAATTGTTAAACTATCCCTTTCTAATTTAAAAAGAAAAGTAGAGAATAAAAAGAAGACCCCAGTCATAAAATGAGTTTTAGACTCACATATCATGTTACCTTTGAGATGGAAAATATTTAATAAGTTTAAATTACTTAATGACTATGATCAGTCATAGTTTATTAAGAGACACTTAGATTTGGGTGGTTATACATAACCCAGTCTTTGAAATTGGTTGATGTGAAAGGAAAGGGTTGTTTCCTCCTATATTGTGTCTCTTAATGCCAGGGTCAAACAGTGGACATTGTGCTTGTTAACCAGTCTGAATCAGTATGGTAATGTTTAATTCCTAGCAAGAGTAATTTCAACATGTAAAATTTTTGAGTTAGATTTCATTATCAGTTTTAAAAATATTCATCATCATGTAAGGATTGTTTAAATTATTCTACTTTTCGACAGCAATCCCCAAAATTGATGAGAATGACTAATCCACGTTCTTTGTTGAGACACAAATACCTAATGAGGTAAAAAAAGGCAGAAAAGTTTTCTTTCTTTGAGCCAATAGTAAATGTCAAGGGCATGTAGTATTTGTTAATTCTGTAAAATACTCATGTAGTTATTATACCATTAAAATATAGTCATTAACTGTGAAATATTTTGCATCCTTCATTAATCTCAGTCATGAGTTACTCTTTATGACATCTCTATATTTGAGATGTACAAATTTAATTTGTGGAAAGGAAAACTTATAAACAAAAAAAAGGTGATTTTTGTGTAGGCTGCGTTAAGCCTGACAGAGGTGAGCTTGAGGATCTGAGTTTCTAATTCCAAAGTTCTGCATTTGCAACTGTCATAGGGAATAGTTTTCTGGTTATTTTTAAAACTAGGCAGTGTAGGGGTAGTGAGTCATGAATCATTATAAAATGGTGATTATTTTAAGCATGTATTAAGTGTAAATATTTTACATATTGGAGTATTTTAAATTCACCAAGTCTAAAAATGCTGTGAGAGGAGAGGATGGTGAGAGTTAACTTACTTTATGTGATGATCTAAAATTTATTCAACCTCATTGTTTACCATGGATCTTTTTTGACTTTATTTTACATTAAAAATTATATGTGCTCTTTTCTTGGTCTTCCTTTTGTAGATACTTTAACAGTTCATTTCCAGTTCATTAGGTTTTCAAAAAAGAGCTATTGTGTTTATTCATCTTCAGCTTATGTGTTTCTCTGGATTTCAGAACATTATCTTGAAAAACAAATATATATGCATGTATATATATGAAGAATGAGCTTGAACAAGCAGTAAAAATGAATTAAATAAAAAGCCTTTTTTTTTTTTTTTTCTTTTTGCGGTATGCGGGCCTCTCACTGCTGTGGCCTCTCCCGTCGCGGAGCACAGGCTCCGGACGCGCAGGCTCCGGACGCGCAGGCTCAGCGGCCATGGCTCACGGGCCCAGCCGCTCCGCGGCATATGGGATCCTCCCAGACCGGGGCACGAACCCGTATCCCCTGCATCGGCAGGCGGACTCTCAACCACTGCGCCACCAGGGAGGCCCTAAAAAGCCTTTTTAAGGGTTGATGTTTTATAAAGTTTAAGGTGTTTGTATGTGCGCTTTTTTTTTACACTCACAGGGTTTGGGTACTAACTTTATCTGCTTTTTTTTTTTTTTAATTACTGTGTGTCAAGTAATTTACAAAACTTGCAGTATCGCAGCAATTGTGATTTCTGAATTCTAGAAATGTCCAAAGTAGGTTTGTATGCCTAAAAGATCAGCACATTTGAAATCATCAAATAGTGTTGTTTCATTAACCCATGATGTTATTCATTTTAGATGATAATTTAGCTATGTGTTTTTTTCCAGAATTTACATTTGAAACATGAAACTCTAACATTCATGATACCTTCCGTAACAAAAACTGTAAGATTTAGAGATTCTTTTAAATTTTAATTTATGGACTTAATATAATCAAATCCATGCAGATTGAAACATGGATGGATGAAAAGAATGGTAGGACATTCTTATTGAGTCAGGGTATCGTGGTATTCAAATCCTGGCTTTTATAGTTAATAATATGGCCTCTTTGGATCAGGAATTTAATCTCTTTTCCTCAGATATCCTAACTTACAGCAGAAGAGTCAAATTCTATGAATAAGTGAAAAAATAATTTTATGATATTTTACATAGGATACTTTTATCTCTGAGTGTTTTCCTTTGCTTTGACAAGTATTTTTTTAAAAACAGTGACAAATATTATAACAGAGTTTCAAACTGAACCTACACTCATTATATCCTTTATTATATGTTTTGCTTCTTTCTTGTCTCTTTTAAATTTACTGCTTTAATAGGTTTTCTCTTTGATCATTTCCTAGTGTTATATGACTCTAGGATCCTTGATCCTTAATTGCTTGGCCATGAACAGTTCCAGTTGGTCATAAATTTATGGGCTTAGCTTTCTTTTTTAAACAGAGATTACCATTGGGGAAATATTAAAGCCAGCCAACTTTCAGCAATTTTCTCTTTTTTTTTTTCCCCAGGACAGATTTTAAATGTTTGTAGTTAAATTGTTTGACTTTTTTGAGTCTTTGCTGATCTGGTTAATGGAAATATACATTTGCCATGTTATAGTGTTTTAGAAACTATTTTCACATGTAATGTAAAATTAATCTCTTGAGGGTCTGTAATAAAACACATTTATATTACCACTAATCATTTTTATTTAGTAATTATATTTGTGTTATTTTTTAATCCTGCTCTTATAGCTTTTTGACTTTTTGATCAGTCATTTTTAATCAGTAGTTCAAATTCATTTATTTGTTTGTAGCTGGAGATTTAGATTTTGGAGTCATCATAATGTCATTGGAATAGTATTTTAAACTATGAAAGTGAATAAAATATTCCTGGGGAAAGCATATAGAATAAGAGGGAAAATACCAAAGATGAAATGCTTTAAGGATGGCCAGAGATAGAGGAAAGCACATCTCTGTGTGTGGAATATGAAACTGTGCTATGGTGATAATGAGTTTGCTCAAAGATGACTTCATTTCGTGTTTCAAGTTCTTAAAGGGGCAAAGAGAAAATTGCACATGAAAGTGTAAGCTAAAGTGAAATTAAAGTCTACAGAAAAATAATAATACTAGAGGAGGTAATTTCTGATTCTTCGTTGTCCATAGAAGACACAAAGCCATTCAGGTGTCAGCAGTGGGAGGTTGAGAGAAGAGACAGTCAAATTGGATCAACTTAATGAACCTAGAATTGTCTGTATCGAATTCTTCTAGCCTTAAATTTGCCCACATGATGTGGGAGTGCCTTTATGGTCAGTTATACAGAATATTCTGTTGCCTCCTGCATTTTTGATAGTGTCTAGTTTCAAGTGTCTAGTCTCTGTGTTACAGAGGCAGCTTCTCTCTCTTTGTCCTGGCCCAGTAGAGGGAGACTGTCATGTAAGGGGAGCACCAGCAGGCAGGGGACATGGGGGTAGTTCGGTTACTAACCCTGTGGCTTTAGATTAGACCTTTGTCATCACTGTTCCACAGAGTCTTCATCTTCTCAGCATGGACAGTAAGAATGCTTGCCTGCCTGATGTTTTAAGTGTGTAGTGGGTTTATCCTAAAAAGTAAGATCTTTGTGAACCACAGTTATAAAATTTAAATTGTATACAGTTGACCCTTGAACAACACAAGGGTTAGTCGAAAATTGGCGTATAACTTTACAGTCGGCTTTCCATATCCATGGTTCCTCCATCTCCAAAGTTCTGCATCCATGGTTTCAACCAATCACGATCAGGTAGTGCTGTATTATTTACTGGAAAAAACCCACATGTAAGTGGACCTGCCCAATTCAAACCCCATGTTTTTCACAGGTCAACTGTACATACAGAATTTTTTGTTATTGCCCTGTGTTTCAGTAGTAAATTATGTGGTTCTACTTTTATCTTTATAAAATTGGGATTAGAATTACCTCCTGAAGACATATTAATAATGAACTCTTTAAGCAGAGGAAAGATAATTTTAGAAAGTACGAAGGAATGAGATCCAGAACATTTGTGAGTTATTTCCTAAATCCTGATTTTCTAAGTCACTAGTTCTCAAAATGTGATACCTGCCCCTCAGCATCACTTGGGAACTTGTCAGTAATGCAGACTGTGGGGCCCCATCCTAGACCTACTGAGTCAGAAATTCTAGAGGGTGGGGTCCAGCAATGTGTTTCAGTAGCCTTCCAGATGATTCTAATGTCTATGAAAGTTTGAGAATCACTGCTCTGGCTGATTAAATTTTCCTACTTAGAATGCAGTTTTAATTCCACTCTTGTTTATGTGGAAAGCTAAATGCAACTCATTCCCCACTGAAAAGGTAAATTAATTGCTCTAGTTGGTTTCATTAATTCAGAGACCTAACATATCGTTACAGTAGAATTGCATGTAACTAAATGTAAAACTGGAAAAATGTTGAGTAACATCTTTGGAAGTTAGTTTCCACTTAATCGAGAGTGAGAATAGATCTAACTTTTAAGGATTTTTGCAGCTTTAGAATGATGTGTTTCTTTAGATTTGCTAAAAAGACAGTAACCGCCAGTTATGCAACTTACATTCATTCATAAAGATATAAACTAACATGTGCCTTTTTAAAACCTGAATTTACTTTTATTCTGCCTTGGTGAGTAGAAACTTCTAGGCAGAAAAAAATCTGTGAATATCATCAGAAAGCACTGAACTGTGTACACCTGATCTTTGTCTCCTGAAAACTTAGACTATAACATAGTTTTTAAAAAAGATTTTCAGTTTCTTCCTTCTTTCCCTCAAAAGGACAATGCTTCATTTACCAAACAAACAAACTTGATGTTACTGAAGTGAAATATCTATCTATTACCTCAAAGGATCTAGAAGGAACTCTTTTTAGGTACACTTATATATGATTGGAAATTATTTGTAAATACTCATCCATACTAGACTGGGGTTTTTTCCTTATATTCAAGAAATACTACTTTCTAATTTAGAGATGTAGTTGGTTGAATTTCATAATAGACGATAGCTGTGCTCTCTTTTATGCTTATATGAATGTGGGAATGGAATTTAACTTTTCCTTCCAGAAGTAATAAAGGGGGATGATAAACATTATTGTAAGATAAATTGAATTTATATCAACAATTAGAGATTAAAAAGGCTTATGCTTTTTCCTGGCAAAACATGTACCATGTCATCTTTCAGTTTAAATGCCAACTACAGTAACAAAATACAAAGTATAGTTTACCGCATGCCAATATTTGTTCCCCGTGAATTTCTCTCTTGAAAAATTCAGAGCATGTTTTTTGAAGAGGAAATATTTGGCTTGTAGGGAGAAATGGGAAATCTGAGCTTAGATGTATAAGGAAGGAAAGTGCCATATTAGGAAACATGGATATGATTAAATGCATGTGGGAATAACACTTGAATATGGGAAAAAGACTTGAATCAGTTGGTACTAATTATATGGATAATATTACAATCTGATAATGCTGTGATATATTTACACTCTAAATTCCATTATCAATTAAATCCTTGTTTAATTGCATCATTGATCTCTCAAAGAGCAAATAGTTGAAATATTTTGATGGTTTATTATCTTAATATTCTGCTGAATGCTGAAAGTCAGAGCCTTACACTTTGGAAGGTGTGCCGTTCCTGCACATATGGGGAGGATTTTAACAAATGTCTCTTCAGTACGGCCAGTGTTTCCCGAGTAGCAGAACTGGCTTATGACTTATTTTCAGATATTATATTTTGTTTCTATGAACTGCCATGTATTTAATTCCAGGGGTGTAATGATTAAAGTGTCTTCTGCATCTGATGATACATATAATTTTTATAACAATTTACAAGTTTGAAGTACCTTCAAATTTATGTTGCACAGTCACCATAGCAGTCCTGTTAGACACTCATTAATGCTCCCTGTTTAGAGATGAGAAAACACTCAATTATCCCTAGTTTGCAACTTTTAGTGTAAGCTTCCATAATGGCTTGAGGGTGTGTGAACTCAGCATATAGCCCATTTTCTCCATCCTTGACTGTCAGTTATAGATTCAGGCATTAACCCAGGTACTCTACATGTTATTTTAGCTCTCACAAGAATTTGTCTCCAGAGGTATCACTGACCTAATTTAAAGATGAGGAAACTAATGGTCAAAGGTGGTTAGCATGGGAGAGAAGTCTGGTAGGTGGTTAATAATAGCTCATGCACTTAGGATTAGGCTACCTGGGTTCTTATCTAGGCTCTACCACTTAAAGCTAGAACCTTGGGAAAGTTTCCTAACCTCCTTAAGTCTCAGTTTCCTAATCTACTGAAAGGACAGTAAGGCCAGTCCCATAGAACTCTTATGAAGATTAAATAAATAAGACGTAATACATGGAGACTGCCTGGCATACAGTGTGGGCTCTAAGTATCACATATTATTATGAAGGAAATTATTTAAGGCCACTCAGATGGTAGGAAGGCATATCCCCACATCATCTTCTTACTCTTCTATTGCTTTCTGATCAGGGCAAGAAATGTACATGTGAAAGTGAGTAGTATTAATTAATACATCTTCCAGTAACTTTAAGAAGGGAGAGGTGGTAGGTATGAGATCAAGAAATAGAGGACAAACTTCATGGAAAGGCAAAAATTACATAGTTTGGGTCAGGTGGCTAGGACATAAAATAAGTTTTCTAAAAAGTCATATTAGTATTTTTTAGATGAGAATGGGAAGGGAGTGCATCCTTCCTCGACTCCTCTTTGCACAATATTTACTTAAATTCTTAACTGATTAATTATTAGCCTTAAACAAGAGATCAACAGAAATACTTGTTTGCCTCTTTTTGGAAGAACCCTCCAGTGATGCTTCCCCCAAATGCACTTACCACTTTTCCTACTTAAGCAGTAGTTATACATACGTATTAAATATTGTCCTTCTAACATTTAGAATTGTAAGCATTGTTGTTTAGAAAGAATTCATTCTTTTTCAAGTTCCTCTAATACTTTAATTAAATTCCATCCTGGTACTTAATATTTTTGACATTCTTTACTAATATTTTTGACATTCTTTTCTAGTTCTTCATTTCCATAGCTTATAGGCCCTACTTAAAGGCAGAGTCTGTCTAATGTCTAATTAAATTGGCTAATATCCCCAATACAAGACCAGAAACAAATTGTAAGTTACTGAGATGAATGGCCTCTTTCATTTCTTATTCAGCTTCTCAGTGGTCCAGTAACTCTAGTGGAAACTGACATCATTCCACTGATTAAAAAGTTAATTTTAAAAGATTCCTAATAAGAAAATTTAGACATTGTAAATTTGACACAATTAATATCTATCCATTTTTAGGACGACTTTGCTTCTTTCATAATGTCAGCGTTTGGGTTTTGTTGTTTTCTTTCTAATAGCAAATCTTACTGATATTTGGTATAACTCTTAAATTGTGCCTCGTACTGGAGCTTTTGGAAAAGTAGGAGAGTGTAGTTAACGCTTACATTGTGAGGTTTTAATGTGTTCAAGCAACTGTGGCCACTGGAAAGCAAGGAACAACAAAGCTTACAGGATAGAAAGGGAGGAAAGCCCTCTCTGTCCTTTACCTTTCAACGAGAAAAGATTAAGCCTTTCCTTTGGTCTTGGTTAACTGTTAGATCAGTTAATTTACCTCAAACTATATTTTGGCCTAAGGAAATCTGTTCTGTGGCCTTTTGGAATTGTTATATTCAGAGGCCAGGTTTTTGGCTTCTTGTTTCAAAGAGATATGCTTCAAGTTCTGCAAAGGCAAGGACTTGGCATAAGAGTCCAGTGTGACACATGCACCGATGGTTTACCAGAAAATATGCTTCACACATGAAAATGTTTTATATGTGATGCTTTGCTCAAACTGAGAGAAAAATCTGGTTATTAATATATCTCCAGCTTATCACTGAGCCAGATTATCCTTAGCGCTTAAAAATCTAATGAAATAAGAAATCTTAAAAGGAACGTCACAGTTGGTTTGGCTTAATGGTTTCTCTTATTTTAAATATCACAGGTTAAAAAAAGATCAGAAAAATAGAAAGGTGGTGTAATAGTGTCTAAAAGTTTAAACTTTATAACAGGGCAATCTATGAGCTTTGGGAAATACTGCTAATAATTAAAGCTACCAACTAATATTGAGCTGCTCTATGTCAGGAACTTCACATATATTCTAATTATTCTTCACAATGGCCCTGCAGGGTGTTTTTGTTTGTTTGCTTTTTCAATTACTACTTTACATATTAGGAGACAGGCTCAGAAAGCTCACACATTTAGGAAAAGGCAGAGCTGAGATTTGAACTCAGCTCTGTCAGGTACCAATGTCCATCCACTTGTTTTAACTGAGAAAACATTTGAGAGTGCTTGGAAAAATGCTAAATAAGTAAATGGTAGCAATTATTATTTCTGTTCAGCTGTGCTGCCTCCCAGACTATAAATGCATGCACACACACACAATGCGGAGAGAGATGGGAAGGTGGGGAGATGCAGCATTACAGCGTGCTACCCTCTATAGTAAGCATCCCACCATCCTGTCAGACTCCCGTTCACATATGCAATCCATAAGCAACTAGAAGATGATAATGAAAGAGAAGCCACATTACAAGGTGTAATACCTAGGAATAGACATAAAAATACTTTTTTGTGGAGAACTTCAAAACATTCTAGTGGGACAAAAAATACAGACTTGAACAAATGGGAAAACATACATGTTCTCAGATTGATTCAACATCATAAAGACATTAATTCTCCATGAATTGATCTATAAATTTAATGTGAACTTAATAATACTACTAACAGTTTTTTTACCTTAAAACTAGACAAGAGGATCCTAACCTCAGTGGACATATATTTCTTAATAAGGCATTTGGTTGATTCTTCTCACCACCCAGTAGTTCACAGCTGTTAAGATAAATATGTAGAGACATATTAAAAATATTTTTATAGGTTAGGTTGTGAGGAACCTTATTCTCCTAAATAGATAAGAACTGGAGGAGTGTTTATAGCAATGTCATGGCAATTCTTTGAAACTCCTCAAGTAATATGCGAAAAATCATATAGTGAACTCATCAAAAGTTATTTTTAAGAACCTGTCAGGGACTTCCCTGGTGGCACAGTGGTTAAGAATCTGCCTGCCAACGCAGGGGACATGGGTTCCATCTCTGGTCCGGGAAGATCCCATATGCCGCGGAGCAACTAAGCCTGTGCGCCACAAGTACTGAGCCTGCGAGCCACAACTGCTGAAGCCCGCGCTTAGATCCTGTGCTCAGCAACAAGAGAAACCACCACAATGAGGAGCCCGCACACCAACGAAGAGTAGCCCCCCTCGCTGCAACTAGAGAAAGCCCGCGCAGCAACGAAGACTCAATGCAGCCAAAAAAAACAAAAAAAAAAACCCAATCTGTCAGCTGACTGGAAACCACCCATTGGCAAAGGATTGTTCACTTAGTTACTGTAGTACCGGTAGATACCAATTTTTCAAATTATCTCTGTGTTTGGTGTACAGAGGTTTTTATTATAGCTCTTTGAAACTGCTTATTTTAAAAACCACGTATACTATATCATTGTTTTTCCCTTTTTTTCATAGTTGCATTAAAGTCCACCCCAGCTGACAGAAATGGAGGCCAGGACAACTGTAGAACAAAATTCAGAGAAGGCCTGAACTTGCAGGAAGGAGAATTCTTACTGCAGGTAAATTGTAGTAAATATAGTTCGTTTTCATTAGGACAATTATAAATGGAGAATTAATTAACAGCCTTTTAATTATCCCCAGTTTATTTAGGACTCACCCAGCGTTTCATACCACTTTCATCTGAAGTACAATAGTGGTATAATGTTAGTATTGTACATGAAAAAATGGAATTTTATGAAGTATATTTATTAGAAGTCTAGTTATCACTTTCTGTGTTGCATTTCTTTAAATAGCAAGAACTCCTAGATTATTTTAAAGGTTCTCATTTAAGACATTGGATTTACGTATATGTTTTGAGGAATATAGCTCCATTAAAATAATTTTATTTGTTAAATAGTTTGAAATTGTTCTTAACCTGAAGTTTATTTTTTTCAATGTGTTCTTATAACTATATTTTCTTTTAGCATCTATGTGTGACTTATCAACTTGCTACAGATGTGCTAGAACTTGGAGAGTTTCTAGTAGATTTGTCTATAAAAGTATTTTAAATCTTTTCCAATTTTTCTTTCTTTTGGATCTGATACAATGCTCGATTCTCAGTTAAAATCCTCAGGTATTTATCTTATTAAAGAAAGACAGAATGAAGATGTGTGCTATAAAGAATATATATATATGTATAACTGCATCACTTTGCTGTACACCTGAAACTAACTCAACACTGTAAATTAACTATACTTCAATTTAAAAAATGGTAAAAAAAAAAAGAAACTCGTTAAATAAAATAAAACAAAACAGAAAAGATGTGTGCTATAATCTGCGCTATTACTATTACATAATAATTTTCAATTCTTCCCAGTGAACTGAGTGGAGAACTTAATTTGCCATTGTGACAAAAAGTAGCCGTAAGTTTCAGTAACTCCATTCATTCAGTAAATGCTTAAGTGTAACCTAACAATTTATAAGATTTTATTATAATTTTGTAATTGTGTTCAAATCCCTGATACCGAAAATTAACTTTTGCTTCCATTATGTTAGAAAAAATTAAATATATTCAACCATGAGTCGTCCTCCTCCTGCCTCTAGCTGAGGATTTTTATGTATATTAGCTGAAACGTAAAGACCCCATATTCAGGTCACACGAAGCATTCTAATAATTGCTGCTTAATGTGATTAAGCACGCATCTTAGTTTATGTAGTCAAGTAATAAGGAAGTTCTTTATCTCAAGTGAAAATAGACAAATGTGGCATGCTTAACACTTGTTAAACTGCTTTAAATTATGGGCCAGTGATTATTTTTTTAACATCTTTATTGGAGTATAATTGCTTTACAATGGTGTGTTAGTTTCCACTGTATAACAAAGTGAGTCAGCTATATGTATACATATATCCCCATATCCCCTCCTCCATGCGTCTCCCTCCCACCCTCCCTATTCCACCCCTCTAGATGGTCACAAAGCACTGAGCTGAGCTCCCTGTGCTATGCAGCTGCTTCCCACTAGCTATCTATCTTACATTTGGTAGTGTATATACGTCCATGCCACTCTCACTTCATCCCAGGTTACCCTTCCCCCTCCCCGTGTCCTCAAGTCCATTCTCTACATCTGTGTCTTTATTCCAGTCCTGCCCCTGCGTTCTTCAGAACCATCTTTTTTCTTTTAAGATTTCATATATGTGTTGGCATACGATACTTGTTTTTCTCTTTCTAACTTACTTCATTCTGTATGACAGTCTCTAGGTCCATCCATCTCACTGGAAATAACTCAATTTCATTTCTTTTTATGGCTGAGTAATATTCCATGGTATATATATGCCACATGTTCTTTATCCATTCATCTGTTGATGGACACTTCGGTTGCTTCCATGTCCTGGCTATTGAAAATAGTGCTGCAATTAACATTCTGGTACATGACTCTTTTTGAATTATGGTTTTCTCAGGGTATATGCCCAGGAGTGGGATTGCTGGGTCATATAGTATTTCTATTTTTTCTTTTCTAAGGAATCTCCATACTGTTCTCCATAGTGGCTGTATCAATTTACATTCCCACCAACAGTGCAAGAGGGTTCCCTTTTCTCCACACCCACTACAGCATTTATTGTTTGTAGGCTTTTTGATGATGGCCATTCTGACTGGTGTGAGGTGATACCTCATTGTAGTTTTGATATGCATTTCTCTAATGATTAGTGATGTTGAGCATCCTTTCATGTGTTTGTTGGCATTCTGTATATATTCTTTGGAGAAATGTCTATTTAGGTCTTCTGCCCATTTTTGGATTGGGTTGTTTGGTTTTTTTTGATATTGAGCTGCATGAGCTGCTTGTCAATTTTGGAGATGAATCCTTTGTCAGTTGCTTCGTTTGCAAGTATTTTCTCCCATTCTGAGGGGTGTCTTTTTGTCTTGTTTATGGTTTCCTTTGCTGTGCAAAAGCTTTAAGTTTCATTAGGTCCCATTTGTTTATTTTTGTTTTTTATTTCCAATTCTCTAGCAGGTGGGTCAAAAAGGATCTTGCTGTGATTTATGTCATAGAGTGTTCTGCCTATGTTTTCTTCTAAGAGTTTTATAGTGTCTGGCCTTACAGTTAGGCCTTTAATCCATTTTGAGTTTATTTTTGTGTATGGTGTTAGGGAGTGTTCTAATTTCATTCTTTTACATGTAGATGTCCAGTTTTCCCAGCACCACTTATTAAAGAGGCTGTCTTTTCTCTATTGTATATTCTTGCCTCCTTTATCGAAAATAAGGTGACCATATGTGCGTGGGTTTATTTCTGGGCTTTCTATCCTGTTCCATTGATCTATATTTCTGTTTTTGTGCCAGTACCATACTCTCTTGATAACTGTAGCTTTGTAATATAGTCTGAAGTCTGGGCGTCTGATTATCCAGCTCCATTTTTCTTTCTCAAGATAGCTTTGGCTATTTGGGGTCTTTTGTGTTTCCATACAAATTGTGAAATTTTTTGTTCTAGTTCTGTGAAAAATGCCATTGGTAGTTTGATAGGGATTGCATTGAATCTGTAGATTGCTTTGGGTAGTATAGTCATTTTCAC
Source organism: Mesoplodon mirus (assembly GCF_964341445.2). Taxonomy (NCBI): domain Eukaryota; kingdom Metazoa; phylum Chordata; class Mammalia; order Artiodactyla; family Ziphiidae; genus Mesoplodon; species Mesoplodon mirus. Next base: position 45,466,483 of record NC_138985.1, on the reverse strand, counting down.
AGTGTTGATTCTTGCAGTCCAAGCATATGGTATATATCTCCATCTGTTTGTATCATTTTTAATTTCTTTCATCAGTATCTTATAGTTTTCTGCATGCAGGTCTTTTGTCTCCTTAGGTAGGTTTATTCCTAGGTATTTTATTCTTTTTGTTGCAGTGGTAAATGGGAGTGTTTCCTTAATTTCTCTTTCAGATTTTTCAGCATTAGTGTATAGAAATGCAAGAGATTTCTGTGCATTAATTTTGTATCCTGCTATTTTACCAAATTCATTGATTAGCTCTAGTAGTTTTCTGGTAGCGTCTTTAGGATTCTCTGTGTATAGTATCATGTCATCTGCAAACAGTGACAGTTTTACTTCTTCTTTTCCGATTGGGATTCCTTTTATTTCTTTTTCTTGTCTGATTGCTGTGGCTAAAACTTCCAAAACTATGTTGAATAATAGTGGTGAGAGTGGGCAACCTTGTCTTGTTCCTGATCTTAGTGGAAATGGCTTCGGCTTTTCAGCATTGAGAACGATGTTGGCTGTGGTTTTGTCATATATGGCCTTTATTATATTGAGGTAAATTCCTTCTATGCCTACTTTCTGGAGAGTTTTTATCATAAATGGGTGTTGAATTTTGTCAAACTTTTTTTGCATCTATTGAGATGATCATATGGTTTTTATCCTTCAGTTTGTTAATATGGTTTATCACATTCATTGATTTGCATATACTGAAGAATCCTTGCATTCCTGGGATAAATCCCACTTGATCATAGTGTATGACCCTTTTAATGTGCTGTTGGATTCTGTTTGGTAGTATTTTGTTGAGGATTTTCGCATCTATGTTCATCAGTGATATCTGGGCCCATGATTTTTATTTTTCCCTAGAATGTTTAGATAAATTGTAAACATATCCTATGTCAAGGACCCAGAATAAAAATATACCGTTGCAAAACTAGTGTTAACTTTTTAATTTTCTGAAGAGTGGAAATATTTAGGTATTTAAAATAAATGGTCTTGTCATTAATTCTGTTGGATGCCATTTGTATAGTATGTGATGCTTCCTCTATAGTAGGAAGCATCACACACTATACAATTTGCTTAGGGCCATAACCTCTTATCTCTTATGAAGAAGCTGAGCACATTGTAGACATGTGAAAATGGCATATTTCATTATACACAGTTGCCATAATGGCATCTTACTTTATATTTCCAACATGCGGTTATCACCTAGTTACCACTTAAATGCAGAGGATGTTTCCAGAGGTACAGTATACCATTTGGCTTGAAACTTTTGAAACGTAATCTTTTCCTTTGGTTTTAACAAAGGAGGCACATGAAGAAAATGTTACAAGATGTTTAATGAAAGGTTAAAATATTTATTTTCTTGATTAGCTTAAATTTGTTACTGTTTTATGAAGAATAAAAATAAAACAATAAAATAACTTTTTGTATCGTTTCATTATCTGTTATTTGCTTTAGTTGTTTATTTTCATATATTTAAATATGTTCTATCCATTGCTACTTAATACTGTGCTTATTAAAATCTGTAGCTTCATTTTTGAGATAACAGCAGTTGAAATTATAAATAACAGTACTAAGTGCAGTTTACTTCTCTTATTAAATAGTAAGTGAAGCTCAACATGATTTTCAGATAGAGAGATAGTTGTGACTTAGACCAAAGAATAATAATCTCTTTTATTAATATGTAATTACCAAATTAATTCCTTCTTTTAATTTACTAAGATAATAATTCAGTACAAGTAATAACCTTGCTCCACATGGTATTTAAGATCATTTAATATCCATATAATTGGTATGTATATATTCTTTTAAGATTGGTATGTATATATTCTTTTAAGAGTCTTTTTGTTTTATATCTGACAACTAACATTTGTCTAAGAGTGTTTACCTGTCATACCCTAAATTATCTTTGTGTCACCTGGCATGCACTAATGAGCTTATTGTACAGTACTAAATTCATTCCACTGTTCGAAAAACATGATATTCTACAAAATAATATGCATATGATCAATGGATACTATTTTCTAGAAGGAAGACATCTGCAAGATAAAAAAATGTGGTAATGGATATATACTATTACTGCCAGCTAAAACTTAAGAATACTCAATTTTTGGGGTGTAAATCATTAAACATTTAAGTTCTTGGTGGGTGCCATCGCCATTTTTCATCCTGGGGAAATTGCCGGGTTTTATAAGGCATAATATCTAAAGTCAAGGATCTTAGATCCCAGTTGTGATTACATGAGTTATAGGCATGCAACAGTTGGTGATCAGTAACACATAAAAGCAGTAGATCATGATATAACGTTAAGTGTGCAGGCTTTAGAGCTAGACAAAGTTTACCTTCTGGCTCAGCTTCTTCCTAGCTGTATGGCCGTGGGCAAGTTACTGTGCAGCTCTTTACCTCAGTTTCCTCGATTTAAAAACTGGAATATGACACCTACTTCAGTGGATTGCTGAGGGAATTAAAGTACTTGAATACATTAAATAAAAAGCATTTAGAAAGTGGCTGTTAAATAGTAGGTGCTGTTTGTTGTCTGCATAATTAAGTTCTCAGAAGTATAATATAGACCAGGGATCTTGAAGGTGAAAGGACTTTGAGGGAAAAGCAAGACAGTCACCGTATTTCTTTTACCTCATCTAACAGTGAGGGTATCTACAAGACTGTGTGGGCATCATAAGCACAGGCGCAGTAGCTTCTTCAGTTTTGAATCTCAGTACTTAGCATGCATCCTCTTTGGTATGCAATATTTCATTAAGTGTTGAATGAACTACTTGCTGTCGTTTATATATCTCTCTATAGTTCACAAAGCATGATCATGTAAATCTTTATCTGCTCATTTCCACAACCTCATATTATAGTAATGGTGCCTTACATGAATTGAGTGCCAGCTCTGTACCAGGCACTGTACAGTGCCTGTTTTTCAAACAATGACACTAAAGCTTGAAGGGGTAAATAACTTAATAAAACCACACAGTTAGTAAGAAACAGAAGAATCCAGTCCAAATTCTGACTCCAAACTATGTGGTTCTTAAACTAGACCATTCCACGTCTCATTTTACATGAAGAAGAGTGTCTCAGGAGGGTTTAACAATGATCACATAGCATAGAGTAAAACAAGTACGGAATTAAACTCAAGCAGGAAATAATGAGGGCTTTAGGAATTAAAATATGTGATCACAATTAATGTTTAGTTTGATCTAAATACTTTTATTACCTTAGGGTATAGAGATATTAACATTGGACTTGAACCACCACTAAAAGAATAGGAAAAGAGAGGATAACTTCTAAACTAAAAGAAAGAAGTAGTAATAAAAAATAATTGGCCCAAAGCAGGCAATATGGAAAGAAAAAGCAGCATAGTATAAGTGGAACTGATAAAAATAACACCTATAAAATGATAGCTTTAAACCTAAATATATTAGTAATTATATTAAATTTAAATGGACTATATTTGCTGTGTACTTGTCTTACATGTATTTGTTCTACATGTGTATTTTATGTAGAGTCCATTTGTGTACTCCTTTTCTAATAAAAAGTTTTTAAAAGTTTTATAATACTTTGAGAGCATCCACATTTCAAACTGTGTCAGTGCTTAAACTATCTTTGCACAGAGCTTTTCTTCTATCAAATTTTTTTATGGTTCTAATAAACATATTTACACACTATCTTCCTTTAAAAGCAGTGTGACAGATTACAGTAAATGATGTGTATACAATTATATTTAAAAAACATGTACAGTATATTTAAAACAAAATCTAAAGCATGAGGAAGAAGAAGAAATAAATATTAAAGTTATTGTGATTGAGTATTAAATTACTTCTAAGCTTTTCTTTGGCAGAATCAAAAGGTGTGAATAGATTCTTCTCCCTACTGGGGTGTGTGGTGTTTCTGCATTTGTGGAGTGTAATAATATTAACCATTTTAAAGATATTTTCGTCAATAAAAGTAACAGCCTTAACTGAAGTCAGTATTTATGGATGATAATATTTTTATTTAGTCACATTACTAATTTTGTAACTTTTTTCCTTGTAGGCACTGAATGGCTTTGTATTGGTTGTCACTACAGATGCTTTGGTCTTTTATGCTTCTTCTACTATACAAGATTACCTGGGGTTTCAGCAGGTAAATATATTTTTCTTAGGTCATTAAAAAAATTTTTTTTGAAAATTAATTTTCTACTTTTAATTTATCTTATACTTAGGGACACAAGCGATAATTTGTATATATAAAATATAATTAAAATACAGATGCTATAGAATAAAAAAGTATATGTTTGCAGCTAATATATTTTTATACTTTTAAAAATCTACTGCATTATAATTTCCTTAAGGGTGTATGTGAGTCATGGATTTTGTGTTTCTTCTTTCACTTATAAAGAACTCTTATGTATACAAAACTTTAGGGTAAGGGGCAGATAGGGTTTGGACAGGGGCAGACAGAATATTTACCATCAAATTAGTTATGGATACTGGAAGGTATATGACAACTATGAAATGAATGAGGTGATATGTAAAGGTATGAGCAAAATACTATGGCTTCTCCCTTTAATTCCGACTTGTATGGATTATGGAAGTTTTCCTGAAGGAAATGGTATTTAAGCTAACCTAAAGAAAGTGTAGGATCCGATGGGTGGACAATTGTGGAGGGAACACAGAGAAGAAAAGCTAGACGTACTGTAGACAGTAGGTTGGAAGGCCTTGAAGGAGGTGAGCGTGTTTGGTTTAATGTTACTGAGTGTATAGTGAATAAATGGAGTAATAAGGCGTTCGGCATATTTGAGGGGCAAGAACATCCAATATGACTTGAGAAGTTTATAAGTACACTTGAATCCTAACAACTCTTATGTATCAGTAGTTCTTACATTCTAATGTGCATAAGAATCACCTGAAGAACTTCATAAGATGTCATAAAATTGATGGGCCTCATTCCCATATAATCTGATTCAGTACGTCAGAGTGGGGCCCATGTATTTCATTTCTAACAAGCTCCCACGTGATGCCAAGACTGATGGTTGAATGGCACCGTCTGCACTGTTACATAGACTGAAGTTTAAATTATGTCATACACGCTATAGAAGCCACTAAATGTTTTTGTTAAAGGGAACGGGTATGCTCCAATCTATATTTCAGAAGATAACTCTGGCATTTTGTAATGGATGGCATAGAGATGACTTCATGCTAGAAGATAAAGTTCGTAGGAAGATTTAAGTCCAGATAGCTAAAGTGGTGGAATCTGGCTACTGACACAAAGCCTAACTTAAGTATTTTTGAACTTTAAAGAAAATATACTAATGTCCATGGAAAAGCCTGTTTGCAACTTAATTGCATAACTAGTTTAATTATTACTTGATGTGATTCATAACAGTTAAGAAATCAGAAAGATTAGCTGTTTCCCAATCTGTTTTTTTCTTCGTATATACATATAACCTGGATATTCTTTAAGAAAACATTCATATCTGACATTGGTGGTGGTTTATGGCACCATTTTTAAAACTGCATCTGGTGACTCACTAGTGGGTTATGAAATTGATATAGTGGATCACCATCAATCATTCCTTTTAGTTGCTTGAAATGAAATAAAATAGAAAACACAATATTGTCACACATACTTGGAATCTAGAAAAATGGCAGAGATGACCTTATTTGCTAAGCAGAAATAGAGACAGACATAGAACACAAATGTATGGATACCAGCGGGGAGAGGGGTGGGGTGGGAGGAATTCGGAGATTGCGGTTGACACATATACACTATTGATACTATGTATAAGATAGACAACTGATGGGAACATACTGTATAGCACAGAGAACTCTACTTAATGCACTGTGGTGACCTGAATGGGAGGGAAATACCAAAGAGAGGGTGTGTATGTGTGTGTGTGTGTGTGTGTGTGTGTGTGTGTATATATACATATGGCTGATTCATTTTGCTGTACAGTAGAAGCTAACAGGACATTGTAAACCAAATATACACCAATAAAAATAAATTTAAAAAATATTGTCACACATAAAAGAAGTGTTGTGAAACTTTTTTCCACGTGTGTATATATACACACACACACACACACACACACACACACACGACGGATAGAAAATGTATTTCTTGCCATGAGTTGCAATAAAAAAAATTAGAGCAATTCTGGTGGAAGGGCTAAGGGCTCAGCACTGTAGTAAATGCTGAGAAGCAAGAGGTGAAGGAGGGATTCTGACCTGGTAATGGCATGATCCCTTACTCTTATGGAATCTTCTAGAAGTAAAAATTTCATATAAGGAAAACTATTAGAGAGCAGTGAAGGAAATACATAATACTATCAAGCTTAGAGAAGTCAAATGCAGCTGGATGTTCAGACAAGGTTTTGTGGAAGAAGGAGGATTTTAAAAGATCAGTAAATAGATAAAAATCAGCAGAACTTAATGTGCTGCAATTAAGGCGTGGGAAGGTGACTTATTTCACTGAAAAGCATTCACACAGGGAAGTGATGTCAAGTAACTTTTGACTTGTCAATTACAGTGCTAGTCTCTTTCTAGCTTTTCCTATATTGGATTCCTGGAGAGCTTTGCAATCATTTCATTTGCGTTCATCACCACTAACAAGCACCCACTAATCTAGCAAGGTTTTGAAATTAGTAAGCCACATTTTTAAAAAATCAGTACTTCTTGTTAATTTCCTTGTACTTTTTTTCTTTAGTCTGATGTCATCCATCAGAGTGTGTATGAACTGATCCATACTGAAGACCGAGCTGAATTTCAGCGCCAGCTGCACTGGGCATTAAACCCTTCACAGTGTCCAGACTCTGGACAAAAAATTGATGGTAAGAATGTTGACCAAAAGATAGTGTTGGGGATTTTTTGATATAATTCTGTGAAAGAAGGCAGAGAACCTTTAGGGGCATAGAACTCCATGGTGAAGGTTGGGAAGAAGGGGAAAGACATGAATCTCTGGCTGTGGGCCAGAGCCAGGTCACAGGGAGCCTGGTGACCTAAGGGGGGTTTTGACAGATGACAGCCATTGATGAATTTCACGTGACAAAGTATAGCCATATACTCACTAATATATTGTATAAAAAGAACTCTTACACTATTGTGAAAAGGGGGAAGGAATGTACAAGGTTGATTCTGGAGTGTGCATAAATTGTTCTGTGTTTAAAATGCACCAAATATAAAAGCAGACTAGCATATGCAAGGATAAAAAACCTTCTTTCAATGCAAGCAGTGTTTTCACACATCTGTGAAAATGTTAAAAAGAAAAAAAGGCTTAGAAAATATAGAAATTGTTGACAGGATAGCTCAATAGAAATAAAAACAGCCGAATAGGTAAAGTTCTATGTAGTGAAAATGTTATTCAATAAGTTTTAATTCTTTTCACTAGCTCCCCTTCTGAAAGCGATTTTTCTTTTGTAATCCAAATACAGACTTCGGTTTAGAAATTAACACAAATTTCAGCTGTTCAAACACTTAATTTTACAGCAAAATGGGAAGTAACTTTGTGTTGCTATTATTTCTACAGAAGCTAATGGCCTCTCACAGCCAGCAGTCTATTATAACCCAGACCAGGTTCCTCTAGAGAACTCTTCGTCTATGGAAAGGTGCTTCGTTTGCCGACTAAGGTGTCTGCTGGATAATTCATCTGGTTTTCTGGTAAGGTGCAAAATCTTTTACTGCCATTTACTATTAAGTTTTAGAAAATTAAAAAGAAAAGTGAAACCAATTTAATTTGAATGTATTTGAGTTTAGGTTATAAAAATCTTCTAAATAATTTTATAAAGGATAGTAACGTTTTAAAAATATCTTCCATAACTCAAAATCTCTATCCTTTAGGATGCAGTAACAAAGACTGAGTGGAATAACAGGGAACTCTCTATCTTTCCCCTTTTTTTGGACTTTTTAGGTATAAGATAGAGAATTATATAGCACTTCTTTGGCAGCAGACTGCTTACCCTCCTTGGATTTAATGCCTGCCAAATGGAAAAATTATCACGGCCTTTTCCGCATGGCTGGAATAACTGCCGTGTAAAAAAGTGGTTGTGTCTTCATGATGGCAGGATCCTCCTTTAGTATGAAATGCTCTTGAGCAGTGTGAACTCCTGAGTAGGATGGCCAGGGAGCAGTGTAGGCAGGACGCTAAGAGTAGAGATGGCCCGGCCCGTCAGGTGCCTGTGTCTTGAAGATTGTGCACTCCACCAGGTACAGAAGAAGAGACAAAGCATGTTGCATATGACTTTTGTGACTTATCAGGAATTGGAAACATACTCAAATCTATTAGCAAACGATGATTTGTGTTGGTGTGTTTATTCCTGAAGATAGTTTTGCTGACCCAGAATTAGAACTGTGCTTTGAGCTAGTTTCCTAGTACTGATCATCAGTTAGTATGTATGTCTAGGTGGAATTTTTGTGTAATTGGGCCTTTTCTCCCTTGGGCTGCTCTCATATTGATGTCAGAATCATCCCTTGGCCTGGTACTGTTTTAAGTAACCAGATCATAGTCATGATTAAATTGTCTCTGTTTCCTCTGTCTTCTAAAATTATTCTTTAATAGAGTTGTGTGTTCTTTGTATGGCTTTATGATTCATTTTAGTGTTTTTAAACAGTTGTTTTATCTCTCTATAAAAGATTCCCATGAATTTTGAAATATACTGAGCTGTGGACTAATCCACAGACTATATCTGAAAATTAATATGTACTTGTGGCTTTATCACTATTCATTCGTTTAGGAAATAGAGTTTGAGTGTGCGGTATGCACGGACCCGTGCTAGGTGTGGATGGTAGGGCAGCCGCAAGGTCAGAAAACCATTAGGTCTTCCTTTTGTGACCTATTAAAGCACTGAGTGGTTCACTTACCAATGCCTTGAGGATAGCCCTCATACTACCTTTTAGGATATTTTTAATGGGCTTTCTGGGGAGAAAGGAATTCAAGTCACATTTGATAGCCTCATGAACTTTTATGGAATTATCAAGAACACTGGAAATGGCCTTGATGGAGCCTTTAAAAAGGAAACATTTTAAAGCGTTGATCTTAATGAACTGTGTTTTGGTTTTTTAAGGCAATGAATTTCCAAGGGAGATTGAAGTATCTTCACGGACAGAACAAGAAAGGGAAAGATGGATCAATACTTCCACCTCAGTTGGCTTTGTTTGCAATAGCTACTCCACTGCAGCCACCATCCATACTTGAAATCCGAACCAAAAATTTCATCTTTAGAACCAAACACAAGTTAGACTTTTCACCTACTGGTTGTGATGCCAAGTAAGTGAAACCTTTTCAGGTTTATTTTACCAAATGTATATTTTGTTGCAGTAAGTGTGTCTTAGCATGTATATATTTTCTATATGGTGTTGATTATAGTATTATTTATTATTATAGTAGCTATTATTATTTCATACTTTACAGCATAGCCTTTTAAAATAAAATTTCATCACGTTCACAAATCATTTTATTATTTTACAATATTTGACACAATTTCTGTATTATACAGATGATGTGTTTATATAAGATTCAGTATCCTGATGACATTTATTGTTGGCTTGTTTTACATTTTTAAATTATACAAACTTTGACTTTTAGCCCTAGATGTTTAGTAACCAAAGCATGTTGCTACTTTTCTCCTTCCTAATAACGGGAATGCAGACAGGTTTGAGAAGCCCTGCCCCTCAAAATGTAGTATAAGTATTCTAGAATTTAATTAGAGATTTTGTGTTTCACCTATATAATCTACTCTGTTAGACTGATCTTTAGCAACAATTTTCATGGTCTGTCTTTATTCAGGAGAAGAAAATAGTCTAAAAGTGAAATTTGCAACTATAAGCAAAAGAGAGCAGTTACAGAATTGTGTTTCTACCTGCTAGTGTGAAATTCTGAATGTCAACATAATACAGAAACTAGCATGTAACTAATGAATTGATGTTGGCTACTTCATTTTTGTTAAATTTTAATTTCATTCTTATTTTACCTTTTTTTTAAACAGAGGAAGAATTGTTTTAGGCTATACTGAAGCAGAGCTATGCATGAGAGGATCAGGATATCAATTTATTCATGCTGCTGATATGCTTTATTGTGCTGAGTACCATATCCGGAGTAAGTTGTAGTTTCTTATGAGCTTGGCTGTGAAAGCAGCTTATGCTCTAGTACGTGTTTCAAATTATTACTAATGTAATGTGTTTAAGGAAACTATTTGGATAAACTTCTCCTTAGTATCACACAATTATGATTAGCCTGAGTTACACTATTTATTAGCTGCCACACAGGAATTAAGTAGTTTAATTACTCTGAAAATGACCATTTTGCCCACGTTTTTGCTCAGAAGTTTTTTTAATGGCATCATTTTTAATTCTAAAATTTATGTTAATAGAGATTATGCTTTAAAAGTGTATAGTAAAATATTAGGCTGTAGGAAATGTTCCCTTTTTTTAAAACGAAAACAATTTTCCCTCCAAACTCTATACTCTCTTTTCATGTGTTACGAGAATTGTCCGACTTAATCTTTTCTTGAACCATTTAAATAATAAATTTAGTATGAAACAGGAAAAAATAGCAATGCTGAAGAAGTATTTTGATACATTTTAATACACTGTGCTTAAAAGTCATCAATATCTTTATCATCTTTGGTGATATGTGAATTACATCTAGAAATATTACAGAAATTATTGTGTTGATTTTGGATCTGATAATTTCTTTTTTGTTTTAGTGATTAAGACTGGAGAGACTGGCATGATAGTGTTCAGGCTTCTTACGAAAGACAATCGATGGACTTGGGTGCAGTCAAATGCACGCTTAGTTTATAAGAATGGAAGACCTGATTATATCATTGCAACTCAGAGACCTCTAACGTAAGCACAAAGACCTAGAACATTTCATGTTTTGGTTTTTTATTTTAATAACACTTTGGTTTATAAATTCTCCTACATGAAAACCTAAAAATAAATTTTAAGAGAATTTACACTGGAAATAACAATTGAAAGGTAATATGTACAGAAAGTAGAAGGCATAGGGTAAGGACACTGAGAAAACAGAGTTAACAGAGTCTGTTTAACAAAAGCTCTCACTTTTCCTTTGAGTATCTACAACCCTTATGTTTTGGAATGTCTTATTTTTATCATTCAATTGAAAATATTTGTTAGTATTTATTTTGACTTTTTTTAATTCATGAATTATTTAGAAATACAGTGTTATTATATCCTTTGTGCTATTTGTTAGGAGATTTTCTAGTTGTCTTTGTTACTTTAAGCTTAATTGCACTGAAGTTAGAGAATAGTCTCTGAATGATTTCAGTCCTTTGAAATTTGTGGTGGCTTATTTTATGATCTAGTATATGGTCGATGTTAAAATATCCCATGTGCTCTTATCAATACGTGTTCTGTTGTATGTATAGTGTTCTTTATATATCAGTGGTCTGGTTTGTGGTGTTCATGTTTTTATACATTTGATATTTTTGCTTGTTCTATTAGTTATTAAGAAGTTATGAGATCCACTGGAGCTCTTTACCTAATATGGATATTAAATTTTACATATATACACTCTGTGTAGTACATATGAACCTATAACTATGACATTTTCTCCATGCCTTGATTTATGAATTCCTTTCCCATGCAAAAATTTTTCATTTTCATATGTCAATCTTCCTTTAGAGCTTCTGGGTTTTATATTTTATTTCAAAGAGCCTCATTTTTTTATTTCAACAAGCCTCATGTTTATATTTGGATCTTTATTCCATTTGTAATCCATTTTTCAGGTAGGGATGGAACCTGAGTGTGAAATTAATGACTGTATTATTAAGTTTTTAGACAAATTCTAAATTAAATTTGTCTGAAAAACAATTTTAAGTACTTATCATCAAAAAGATATCTCTCAGGGCCTCCCTGGTGGCGCAGTGGTTGAGAGTCCGCCTGCCGATGCAGGGGATACGGGTTCGTGCCCCGGTCTGGGAGGATCCCATATGCCGCGGAGCGGCTGGGCCCGTGAGCCATGGCCGCTGGGCCTGCGCATCCGGAGCCTGTGCTCCGCAACGGGGGAGGCCACAACAGTGAGAGGCCCGCATACCGCAAAAAAAAAAAAAAAAAAAAAAGATATCTCTCAAAGTTCATGCTCCCTGCTATGAAACTCAACTACAGTGTATTTTGCTTGCTATTATTTTTTCTTTTCTAAAATTTCTTATTTTGAAATGTTTATGATGTGACTCTCCTTAACATACACAAACTTTCTTAGAGATGAAGAAGGAACAGAGCATCTACGAAAACGAAATATGAAGTTGCCTTTTATGTTTACCACTGGAGAAGCTGTTTTATATGAGGTAACCAACCCTTTTCCTCCCATAATGGATCCCTTACCAATAAGGACTAAAAATGGTGCTGGTGGAAAAGATTCTGCTACTAAGTCAACTCTAAATAAGGATTCCCTCCTGAATGCCATGATGCAACAAGATGAATCTATTTATCTCTATCCTGCTTCAAGTAGTACACCTTTTGAAAGAAACTTTTTCAATGACTCTCAGAATGAGTGCAGTAATTGGCAAAACAATGTTGCACCAATGGGAAGTGACAGTATCCTGAAACATGAGCAGATTGGCCAGTCTCAGGAGATGAACCCAACACTCTCTGGAGATCACGCAGGGCTCTTTCCAGATAATAGAAATAGTGACTTGTACAGCATTATGAAACACCTAGGCATTGATTTTGAAGATATCAAACACATGCAACAGAATGAGGAATTTTTCAGAACTGACTTTTCTGGTGAAGATGACTTCAGAGATATTGACTTAACAGATGAAATTCTGACCTACGTTGAAGACTCTTTAAATAAGTCTGCCTTGGGGTGTTCAGGTTACCATCAGCAACAGTCCATGGCTCTGAACCCAAGCTGCATGGTACAGGAGCACCTCCAGTTAGAACAGCAAGAGCAGCTACAGCACCATCCGAAGCACATAGCAGTGGAGCAGCAGCAACAGCTGTGTCAGAAAATGAAGCATATGCAAGTTAATGGCATGTTTGCAAACTGGAACTCTAGCCAATCCGTGCCTTTTAATTGTCCTCAGCAAGACTTGCAGCAGTACAATGTCTTTTCAGACTTACCTGGGACCAGTCAAGAGTTTCCCTACAAATCTGAGATTGATACTATGCCTTACGCACAGAACTTTATTCCCTGTAGTCAATCTGTGTTGCCGCCACATTCTAAGGGTACACAGTTAGACTTTCCCATTGGGGATTTTGAACCAGCCCCATACCCTACAACTTCTTCTAATTTAGAAGATTTTGTCACATGTTTACAAGTTCCTCAAAACCAAAAGCACGGACTCAATCCACAGTCAGCCCTAGTAACTCCTCAGACATGTTACGCCGGGGCTGTGTCCATGTACCAGTGCCAGCCAGAAGCTCAGCACAGCCATGTGGCTCAGATGCAGTACAACCCAACAATGCCAGGCCCGCAGGCATTTTTAAACAAGGTAAGGGTTTTATCAAACTGAATAAACCCTTTAGATGATTCTTCGTACATTATTAATTGAACCAAGTTATAAATTTTCTATGTCAGTGACTGATTTTAATCTATTAATCTGTAGCATTCATGTGAGAGAGCATTTTTAATTTTATCTATTTTTTTTATAAGCCATTACTTTTTTAATATGTTAGTAATACAAGTATATCATAGTTACCTGAAAGGAGAAAGAAATCAAGGAAAAAAGCAACACGGCCTTAAGTGACGACCAGGTGAGATTAGTTAGAAGTATATTATTTAGAATAATCTTGATTTTTAAAAATATGGCCTCTTAAAAATTCAGACTTCAAAAAGATTTAAATTTTTAAAAATATTTTCTTCAAAGCTCAATTTTTTTTGCTGACATAATTGATTTACAATTACTTTCAGGTGTACAACATAGTGATTCAATATTTTTATAGATTATAGTCTATTATTAAATATTGGCTCTATTTCTGTTGAAATTGGGTTAAAATCAGTATAATTGTGCTTCCTTCAAGTGCTTTTGTCCTAGATGATCTCTGGAATTCAGTGCTTGGTTCCTTGGTGTTCTCTGGCAGTCCCTCTATGTGACCTGACCTGCCAGATCCTCATTTTATTCTTTAAGGTAGAATAGTTTTTTTCCCTGGCATTCTTTAAAAAAAAAAAAAAGTGTGTCTCAGCTGGCTTTCTATCAGGGGACTCAAGCTGGATGTTTTATCTTTGTTTAAATGTGTCATTCGAACCCTTCTAGCATCCTGGTAACTTAAAAAAAAAAGTGCTTGCTGATGATTGCAACTCTCTTTGGCCACCCAGGAATATATCATGTTTGCATTTATGCTTTTCCATTAGAAAATATTTAGTTCATTTTATCGTATATTTAAGTTTAGTTTTGAAGCGAATCCTGGTTATAAGACTATGTATTATAATAGTTTATAAATGTTACTTGCATCTTTTTCACTAATTGTTTTTTCTGGCCTTTTTATACACGTGGTTTTGTCTGATTATATATGAGGTTTGTCTGATTATATATGAGCTTATTAATAGAAAATGGCTGTGAAAGTTCTTCTTATCCTCATTCCTGACTTCCTTCAGTTATTTAACAATTGGTTACAGTCTATCTCACAACACTGCTGTGAAGTAAGCCTGGGTAGGTAACTTCTGTACAGTTTACTGTACAAGTTAATTATGTAAAATTACATTTTGAACAGGGCCTGCATTAGCATGAGTTCCTTACAGTATTTTCTTCCCCCACTGTTTTGTATTACTTCTTTATGAATGATAAGAATTCTAGACCTATATATTCCCCCTAGGAATTATTAAAACTAAAGACAATTAAAATTCCATTTGTGGCTCACACTATATTCTGGTGGACAGCACTGCTCTAGGCAATAAAGAGAATTGCTGATGTGCATTGTATTATGACTGATGAGAGTAATTTATTCAAAACCTACCATTCTCTGGGCACTTACTATATTCCCTTTGAAAACTCGACGAAGTTTAGAAGCAGTCTGTTTTGATTACTGAGACCTAATGTTACATAGGCTTTAGAAAGGTAGGTTTTATTCAAAGCAATTAAGGGTATGATTATAATGTTACTTTCACTAATTATATTCTAAAATACGAAAGGCTGTCTAATCTGTAAAAATCCTACAGAACTACGCATCTCTGTCCTCCCTCCTTTTTTTCAGTAGCAGTTATAGAAATCAGCCTAATTTCATTGTTACACGGCAAGAGCAAGTATTTTACTTTGGTAACTTATTTCCATAATTAGGACAGTAATGTTAGTAGTAAAGCATGTTATGAATTAAAAAACTTGGTTCTAGCAATCATATACCCATGGTGTAATATGTTAAGAAACCTCTTGCAAATCAAAACTTACCTCCTTAGAGAAGGTTCTAGGTTATCTGTAGTCCAGTGTAGTGATCTTCGATGTAATTAATTCATTGGTACCTAGAACTTTTAGATAAAATCTGGTCAAAACAAACTTACTTATGCCAGAGAGTACAGTTACTGTGATTCACGATTGGTACTCTCTGATCCATCAGTTCCTATCCAAACCAAAGGCAGCTAGCTCACTGATCAAGTACTCTCTCAGTGTATGGAATGCCAAATCTGCAGTGAGACAATGGTATTATTCATCCATACCACGTAATAGAGAAACTAAAAGGCTGTAAACGCAACTAATACAGAATATATGTTCAGTATGTCTTCACTGAATGATTTAAAATTTAACAGCAGGAAAGGAATTTGAAGTTTAACAACGTGCAGGACAAAGATTTTAAAAATACATTTTCATACATCTAATGGCTTAAGGTATACGAAGGATCTGTTCTAATAAGTTGCATTGCAATTTTTGTTTTCAGTTTCAGAACGGAGGAGTCTTAAATGAAACCTATCCAGCTGAATTAAACAGCATAAATAACACTCAGCCCACCGCCCATCTTCACCCGTCAGAAGCCAGACCTTTCCCTGACCTGACATCCAGTGGATTCCTGTAATTCCAAGCCCACTCTTCATCTTGGTTTTTTGATTAAATTCGTTTGTGAAACATCATTAGGGGGTAATAAAACTGTCATTGTTGGATGTTAGCAAGTTCACGTGGAGGCATCGATGTATGTAGTTCTGTTACTCCAAACCAAATTTTAATGATTTTATAAGAGGAGTTAATTACATATATTACCATCATTAAAATAGAAAGTATGCTGCCACAGAGGAGTGAAATAATCTACACTTTATAGTATTCTGAGATACCACAGAATATACAAAACTTATTCAGGGGGACATTATGACACTTTTAAATAAGAAAATTTTCTCTGTTGGAATTATTTCTGTCAGAATAAAATGAAATACTTCGAGTTTTGAACTTCAACATTCTTATTAGTGTACCAAATATGAACTGTTTTCTTTCATTTGTAGCTTCTGCTTTTATCTCACATGTTAAAACGAGTGCTTTGGTGCTTTTATAAACAGATAGTCTGTGCTCTCCTCCTTCCTTGGTAATGTAAGTGCCTCACAATTTTTTCTACCTATAACACTGTAGGAGTATGTTTTATATAAAATACACTTTCTCTTTTTAAAATTAATAACATTCTGCACACAAATATTATCAGTGTTTCTTAAATTCAGTCATTTTTATTAATCCAGGCATGTTTTAACTGCGCTACTCACCCACTTTCTTCAGGTAAAGGGCAAAGAATGGTTGAAAAGGTAATTATTTAATCTAGCTGTTTCTAGACTTTAATGTTGCTGTGTGCCTTATGTTGAAAAAGTTTGAAAGGGAAGATGTCTTTCCAAATTATTTTTTAATTATAAATAAGACAGCAGCACTAAAATTTAAACAGTTTTCAGAAGTAAGAGATATACCACCATTTAGCTTTACTAAAATCTCCACCTTAGTAGTTGAATGTTGCAGTGTAAAGAATCTGCTGTTAAATGCAACAGCATTGAACTTAAAATGTATATTAACTTAAAATGAAGAGAAGCAGCTTTATTTTTAGCTCTTTAATAAGTAAAGCACCCATTTCAATATGTATAAATTCTTTAAAAACTGTTGTAGATCTATGTTCCTTTAAGATGTTGGAATATGCTGACTTTATAAATTTCACTTCTTAGTACAGTGGAAACTGTTTTTCTCATATTTGAGGAGTGTTAAGATTGAATATAGCAATGTTTGGTGCAAAGTATTGGTATGAGTGAAAAGAATGGTGCATTGTATAGTTTATAATGAACAAAATTATTTGTAAAATATTTTGTCTTTCATTTAAAGATAGTGCATACCTTATATATGCACATAAATAATTTGTTTGGGTCTTAACGTATTTTATCAGTCTTTTTCAGATAGCAAATAATGAATCCAGCTTCTTTCAAAAGTTGGTATTAAGAAAAAGACAATCATGCAGTTCTCTTAACTTCAAATATTAGGTTTCTATGATATAATGATCTCTATTATCAATAAGGCAAATTAATCAGGCTACTAATTTAACCATCCTCAGGTGACTTAAAAGTGCCACCATCTGCCTTTCTTTTATTTAAATATGACATCTGAAAGGCATAGACACATTTTGCATGTATTATATAAAAACATGATGGAATCCCACACTGAAATGTTTTAAAATACATTAAAAAAATTTTTTTTAGTAAATTAATGTATATAAAAGTGACTTCAGACAAAATATCTACATCAGTTTTATGCATTTTCAGACAAAATCTTGAACCTGTAGAATCAGTTTAAGAGTTGAAAATAATAAATTTGTCTAAAACATTTCATAATTTGTTTCCAGCATGAGGTATCACTAAAGATTTAGACCAGTGATCCAGATTAATATTCCATTTTCACATTTAAACCTTTCACTGAAAGTCTTCATATAAACCATTTTTGTTAGTCTCTTCCACATGTTACTGAATGGTTTAGTGGGGGGAAAAATAGGCTTTTTAAATTGTGAATATAATGACAATCAAGTATACACTTTTTAAAAACTTAAAGCAATATTGTATATTTTTATCTATAAAAGTAACTAAAATTTATCTAAGAATAATAAAATCACATTAAAACAAATACACCTTTGTCTGTACTGCTAAGTGCCAAACAAAGGAAGAATGGTTTGTGTACTGCTGTATTGAGGGATTTATTTTTAGATGATGTGCACTTCTGAGGATGTGGATTTGCCTCATTTGATCTTTTTCCTATGTCAGGTTGTTCTTAAGTACCTGAAGATTTACCAGTGTTCCAATGTATTATATAGCTTTCAATCATTGCTATGCACAAACTAGTGTTTTTCAGTATTACTAAATTTGAGGTAAGTGTTTTCATGGGTATTCTCTCCTTCAAGATGTTAATGCTTACATATGCCGTGAATACATTTTTGTTTAAAATATGATTTATAATAAATATCCTTCCTTATTACCAAAAAATTGTACACGATAATATATATGGTAATAAAATAATCACCAAGTATGAATAATATGTTTTAATGCAAATTCTTCTTTCTGGTCCATATAAAGAAAGTGAGTATTTATAGTATAGTGTTATAATTATATTAGATGAAAGCAGTCTTCAATATTTAAGGATAGGTTAAGTCAATAATTCATAAACTTCTTATAAAGTTCTGCCCCTGGATATTTTGGCCTTGACAGGAATATAAAAAAAAAAAAACACACACTTCAAGTAACTTCATATGTTAAAATGCTTCTGAAATGGATGTTGTTTTAAACTTTGTATTATCAGTGTTATAGTCTAGTGGTATTTGTTCGTATCTCAGATTAAAATCCAACATTCCATTTTAATAGCCAATATTTTAAGAGTATTTATGACAAAAATTTAAACAACCCATGTTCTATTCTATGCTTAGATTAGAAAAGGTATTGCCCATGTTAAGTCTTTGGTGTTAAATTCATAACTATTAAACACTCACCAAGAATTCTGCAGTTAGAATTGAAGAAAAATTCCTGGGAAAAAATTTTCATTCTAGTAACAATTTTTTACATTAATTTTACATTTGTTCTTAATCATTAGATATTTTTCTCAACAAGTCGATAAAAACATAGCAAATTAGCATCATACTTAATTCCGAATATTTGAGAGAGACTAACACTGTCTTTGGCCTACGTGCACAATATATTCAGTTTTAACTGTTTGATCTGAAAGAATCAAGAAAAATCCAGATAATATTTCTGATCCCTACTTTCAGTCAAATGACTTCATCAGCATGAATGACTTCAACTTGCCCCCTTGTCACCAAGCCTGTCAAACACTGACCAGGGATGTTAGCTACTCACAAGACTAGGGAATGTCTCTCAAGTTTTTTCCTAGTGTCCGCAGAGGACCATGCTTCCAGTTCCACTAGTACGACTGAAACCATCAAAACCCCACAGCACATCCTAAGTGTACATTTACATCAACAATACCACTGTCCTCTGCTCTTAGGCCAACCTCCAACATGGGAGAAGGAGAAGCTCCCCGGCCTCCAAGACGGACACTCTCCCTAACCACAACCTGCCCCTCCATCCCTCCCCCACCCCCTCTCCCTTGGCAACCACAAGTCTGTTCTCTACATCCAGAGGTTGGGGGTAGCAGATATAAGCTAATGTATTTGGAATGGATAAACAACAAGGCCCTACTATACAGCACAGAGAACTGTATTCAGTATCCTATGATAAAGCATAATGAATAAGAATGTAAAAAAGAACGTGTGTATTTATATTTAACTGAATGACTTTGCTGTACAGCAGAAATTAACACAACACTGTAAATCAACTCTACTTCAATAAAAAACCAAGCACCCTTCCTTTCCAGTTTTCATACACTCAGCTACTCCATCTCCCTCTTCCAGAGTCTTTTCTCTCTCCTATGGGCACCCTTGTGTACCGGTCATCCTCTATCCCAGGAAAAAGAAAAATTACTTGATGCTGCATCCCTTTTCTTATTAAATTACTTCTTTGCCTCCTTTCTCTAAAGTAATGTTGGTCTCCTGAAATCTTGTTTTCTTCCCATTACGCTGCTTTGATGATGGTCACTTAACTTCCGTCTTACCATAGGCTGATTCTCTATGGCCCTGCACCCTCAATGAACTTTTTTCCTCCCCTAGGTTCTATGACATTAGTTGCTCTGCATCCTGTTTATTCCCTCATTTGCCTTTGTTAGCTACTCTCCTCTCCTCCCACCTGGCAACAGGCTTAGTTCTGACCACCATGTGTGGTTCTTTCTCTACATACTGACCCTTTGGAAGCTCATCCATTCTGCAACTACTACCTTTATGATGAATCCCCTCAAAATTTGTGATCTCACTTCTGAAAAAGGGTGAAATAAAAGACACCTTACCTTATCTCTGATTGACTTTCGTTGAACATCCTTTCCTTCTAAGAGCAGCATAGCAAAGCTAAGCACACAGACTCTGAAGACTTCTGGCCTCAACACACACATGATGTGAATCATTGGGAAGGTTTCTTACTCTCTCTGAGCCTGAGCTTCCGTTTCTACAAAATAAGGATAACAGTAATAGGCACCTCACAGGATTCAATAAATAATTTATGTAAAAACAGTTCCCAGTTGCCAAAACTGGAACAATTTGAGCAAAAAAATAATAGCATTGGATTACAACCCAAAGAATAAAATATCCATGTGTCCATCCTGATATAAATAAATGATTGAACAAATAAATGGGGAAGAAGGGGCAAATCTTCATTACAGGAAAATCACAAAAATAGGTAACTATGCCTTCCAATAGATGGAGCTTAATACCCCTCCCCTTGAGTGTGGGCTAAACTCAGCCTCTTGCTTCTAAAGAATACAGTACAGAAAGGGGAAAAAAAATGTTTATATTGTAGAAATCTGGCAAGCACCACTTTAACCAAGAGATCGAGTTTGATATCAATTATGTTGTGGTGTTCTCACAGATATGATGCTATATGATCAGCACACTTCTGCTCTGTGGTATTTTCTCAAACACACATAGCCCTAGTCTAATCATCAGAAAATGTCAGAGAAACCCAAATTGAGAGACATTCCACGAGATTCCTGGGAGTATTCTTTAAAGTGTTAAGGTCAAGAAAAACAGCCGTTGAGACGTCACAAGTCAGAGGAGACTAAGGAGGCATGACAACGAAATACAAAGTACAACAGGGTATCTGGGATTGCATTCTGCAATAGAAAAGAGGCATTAGTGGAACAACTGCAGAAAGCCGAATCACGTTTAGTTAATAGTATTGTACCACTGTCATTTCCTAGCTTTACCAATGTACCACGGTTATGTAAGAGGTTAAGTTTAGAGGAAAACGGATGAAGGGAAGAAAGAAAAGTCTGTATCTTCACAACTTTTATGTAAATCTAAAATTATTCCTAAATAGTTAATTTAAAAATCATTTTTCTATTAAAAACACAGTTTTGTTTGTCACATAGCAAGTACTCAATACATGTCTGCCATGACTCATATTTCCCTGCGATTTCCAATCAACCTCTCCTCAGTTGTAGGTGAATCTCTACATTGACCCTACTCCTCATTCTGTTTACTTCTGATGTCATGAATATCTAGGTTTTTAGTCTCTAGTTCAGTGTTGCTTTCTACTTTAAAGTCCTGATATCATCCTTATCAATGATCCTTCTAGCCTTGTTTCCATAACTACTACACATCAATATAACCTATTTTTCCATTCCAACCAAGAATAATCACATCTCATACTTTGAGCATTTGTAACTGCCTTATTTTGGCCAACTTGAAATTTCCTCTTCTCATCACACCATCTTTCGTCCACGTTCCCATTCCTTTCTTCTTTATTCAACTAGCTCTCTGCGTTCCTTGTGATCTCTAGCCCCATGAGTACCCATTGTTCGTTTTCAGTCCATCTGCCTGGACCTCAGTATCAGGGTTTCAGCAGTATGTTTGCTTGTACCCTGGAATTGCTCACTTCCTTATTGGAAACTGCCACTCCAATCCATAGCCCCGGCCAAAACATTTCTTTTCCTGATAACCAGTTTTGCTAGAAAAAGTGACAAACCTGGAATAATGGCCTCATCACAAATGTTTCACCATGTCTGTGGCAGAAACTGACAGTTACGGAACACACCACCAGCATCTTCCCTTCCTTCTTTGTAAGAGAACCCTGACATTCCTCTGGTCACAATGAGGGAACAAAACTATATTTTCCAGCCTCCTTTGTGAATAGGTGTAGCTGATAAAAGTTCTGGCCAAATATACGAAAGCAAAACTTTTGTGATACTTCCAAAAAGGCTGCTGAAAGAGACCTAATGCGGCTGCAAGGAGCCGTTTTTGCTTTTCTGCTTTTCCTTTCTAGCCAGCACACATGGGTGTGATCAATGGAGATCTAGCAGCTCTCTTGAACCATGAAGACAGAAGCCATAAACTAGGATGGTGAATTGAAAACAGGATGAGCCAGGGTCCCTCATGACTTGGAGCCACATGTTTGGAACCACCAAATAAACCCTGTCTGTGTACCTTGTGACTTCTTTTATATAAGAGATAAATAGACTTCTGCCTTGGTTAACCCATCATTCTATTATCTATCCCACCCCCACTGCCAGCCACCCATGGTATCTTCATCTTCTCAGTCTCTCCAGTGACGTTATCTCCAACTTGGCTCAAAAAAGTCTGATATAATTTTCAGTTTCCTCCTTTTTTACTTTTATGTTGCTATCAGTTATCCTCTCAGATTTTCCTTAACTCCTTTTTCTTGCATTTTCAGTCACTGAATGTGTTGGTTTCTCCAGCAAGCATCATCCATTTTCTTCTAAGGACAATAAATCAAACTGCTACTTCATTCTTTTTTCTTCTTCCATGCATCCATTCACTCATTCATTTTTATTGTTTTACATCTGAATAGAGCAGCTTGCTACGGTTTGCTTTCTTCATTACTGACCTCTTATTTCTTAAATCTTCAGTGTGAATTTAACTACTACCAATTTGTATGTACAAATGTTCTATTAAGTCAAGGAATCTTCTTTCCTTGATATTTTCTTACCTTGGCTTCTGTAACACTGTACTCTAATTAGTTTCCTGATTTGATTACTCGTGGTCCCTCTCCTTCTATATTGCTAGATAGGCTTTTTTTAAGGTTCGATCTGTGTCCTTTTTCCTACCCTCCCCCTATACCTCTCTCTCTTTATAATCTCATCTAAGCAAATCACTGTGTATAACTCAATATGTAACCTAGACCTCTTTTCTGAGTTCCTGGCCCAGATTTCCAATGGTGTATTTTATACAATATGTAATATAGTATAGTTTTCTTTTAAATATCCTACCAGCACCTTAAATTGTCTTTGAACAAAACTGAATGACTCATTTTCCCTCCTGAGTCTAGGGATTCTCCTAACATTTTTGTTAACACCTCCATTTCCATCTTCTAGGAGCTCAAACCCAATCCTCACAGCTGGCCCTCTCTATTACCACAGTAGTCAGTCCCACTGGACAATGGAATTCTTTGCTTCTGTACTTATAATCTAAGACGCTTTAGCTTGAAACTATAGTTAGGAACTCAGCAAGAATGATCTGCCAACTTGCAGTAAGAAAAGACAGAATGGGAAGAAAAAAAAACTTCTACCAAAGATCTGACAGGAATGTGTAGGGAGAGACTGGTTGTAGGGACTGAGAGAAGTTTCAAAATTGAAAACAAAAATGTTTTCAACAAACAAGGATTTGGGAGTGGTTACAGAGGAGGAGCAGGGAGTCATTCATTCATTCAACAAACATTTAGCCATCCAGGCCTACAGGGGGCCATTCTAGGTTGACCTTAAAGCATCCAGCTGAATAGTTCTCTATTTTACTCCATCATGGTGGGACCTATGGTGGGGTCCTCAGGATTTGGTGTCTCTGATGTCAGAAGAACTAGAAACAGTGTATTTTACTGAGTGTCCATGGGCCATCTGCATCTCTATCTATGGAGAGAGCTATTGAAAATTAGATTTGTGGACACCCCATGCTCACTGAATCCAATTTGTAGGCCTGAGAATCTTATTTTTAACAAGCTACTCTGATGATATGATATGAAAACCACCAGGATAGTCTTACAATTTAAGTATTAGACTAGGGAGGCCTGCCCAGGCTACACTGTTCCTTATGTGATCCCAGTTGATCCTCTGGCTCCCAACTGACAAGTAAAATCACGTTTATTAGGTGAACTGCCCTTCTCTCGTGGTATGTGACCTTTAGGATATCACCATGTGCTTGGATGGAACTTAAGTCTGCCCCTTCAGCTTTCCTGTGCTGATGAGCTTAGACTTTTAAAACTCCAGGAGGCAGAACCATCCCTGGCTTCCTTTCCCCATCTCCAACCCCACTGCCACCATCTTGGACAGGATCCACAGCCCCTGGAGATCAGTTTCTGATACCAGTTCTTCCACCTCTAGCAAACTTTTTCAGGAAGAGCAATGGACAGAACTCTGTTTTGCTGTCTAAAGTACACAGGCTGCATGAAACAGCTTACAATTTAAGACCAACCAGAATTAGGAAGGAACACAAACCCATATATAGAAGAATTTATAGGGATCAGGGATTAATAGATTAGAAAAGAGTGATCTCTGATGTGATGACCTACTTCAAGTAACTAATAGGCTAGCAAGGGTGAGGGGGAAGAGATTATTCTTGTCACTTATGGTCCAGAAGTTAATCCAGGATCAACGATAAAAGTTACAAGTTAACACATTTTACCTCAATATAAAGAAGACTCTATTATTGAAAGATGTCTGGAGATGAAATAGGCTGATTTGAAATGTAATGATCTCCCCCTCTCTAGAAACACCACTTAGAATTTATGCTGAGAAAATAATTCACTACTGTTTCCTTCTATTTCAGAGAGTCTATCATTCCATTAACTTCCATGCTAGATGTGAGCTTTGAGATGTATTTCATACCCCCTGTTTTATGCTTGAAGAAAAAACAAGGCCCAGATACTATCCTGTGGAAGTCTTACAATTAGTTGATAAAATGATCTCACCTATCTTGAGTTCTGGTACAGTGTTCTTTCCTCAACACAAGAAGTTGGCTTTATTCCCCACTTAGGGAAATCAAAATATTTAAATAACTTTATTTTTAATCTTTATGTATGAAATTTTTGTTTTCCTTCTATTCAGAATTATACTTTCACCCTCCTTTCCAACAGAACTGGATATCCTAATGCTTGTGGAAAGTCTAAAAATTTATCTCAACTCCATTTCCCCATCAGGTTGTATCTTCAAAAAATTTTAGACCACATATTTGTTGACATTTTAGGGTACTGAAATCTAATTTGGGGACTTTGCCATAAACATTTAGAACTGAGACTGAACTCTGTGTTTCAGAATTAGGTTGACATGAATTCTGACTAAATGAATATCTATTTCAAGGATGTTAATTTCCATTGTCTGGGAAGACATTTCCCTTCTTCCTTGTTCAATCAACTGACATGTAGAAAATCCAGACCAGCTGCCTTTGAATATTGAGTGTTTCATTGCACTTAAAAGGGGATAGAAAAATTTACCTTATTGTCAAGGTAAACTGTGAATGGTCTGAGATTCTACCCTACATTCAAGCCAACAGGTTAACCAGCTGCAGAAAGACATGTGATTCCTGGGTCAGAGTCAAAGGGCACTTGGTAACTTACAACAGTAGCAGCAACCAGTGTCAGCATTTGTGTTGGTTCCCCACAAGGCAAGACAAACATCCCCACATGCAGTTACAGGAAAGGAACCCTGACCTTAGGGAACCCAAATCTTTCATGACAGCAGTACACATGCCTGACCCTTTACTCTGAAGGGAGACACTGTCACTATCTTCTAAGACTGTTCACTATACAAACGTCCTTGGAAAGATGGTTCAGAACAAAAGCAGTCAGTGCCTCTGCTTGCAACACGTGCAGAAACACAAGAGACCCTTGGAGAATGGTCTCCAGCACTTACCCTGATGGGCTCTGCTTGCCCTTTCAAGTAAAATGTTCATCCTTCCTCTGTTGACTGCCTCCTGTTTTGACTACACAGACGATTGTTATTTGAGAGGGGGGGCAAACCTGAAGCATTTTCTATCCTCAAGTTACATTATTCTGACTTTCCATGGAAATAGCTCTGAAACCCTGCCTTTAAGTCTCTGTTCCAAGTCCTTGTAAAGGGCAAAGACACCATGATGTTTACGATTCAGGGCAGGGGGCACTGGGTTTGAACTCTGACTCTGCTCCCTTGCTAGATGTGTAGTATAAATGCTCATTTAACATTTTGTGCCTTCATTCCTTCCTTTGTAAAAAGAAGATGTAATGACTATACCTTATAGGATCTTCATGAGACCCAAATGACGTAATACATGCAAAGTGCTCAGCACAGACACTGGCACATGACAATAAGTGTTAAAGAGAACCAGTCACAAGTACGGAAATTGAAACTGTGATTTTAAAACTCCCAACAAACAAAATTCCAGGACCAGATAACTTCACAGGTGAATTCTATCAAACATTTAGAGAAGAGTTAACACCTATCCGTCTGAAACTCTTCCAAAAAATTGCAGAGGAAGGAATTCTCCCAAACTCATTCTATGAGGCCACCATTACCCTGATACCAAAACCAAACAACGATACCACAAAAAAGGAAATTAGTGACCAATATCACTGATGAACATAGACGCAAAAATCCTCAATAAAATACTAGCAAACAGAATCCAACAGCACATTAAAAGGATCATACACCATGATCAAGTGGGATTTATCCCAGGTATGCAAGGATTTTCCAATATCCACAAATCAATCAATGTGATACACCACACCAACAAATTGAAGAATAAAAACCATATGATCATCTCAATAGATGCAGAAAAAGCTTTTGAGTTTGGCAAAATTTGACACCCATTTATGATAAAAACTCTCCAGAAAGTGGGCACAGAGGGAACATACCTCAACATAATAAAGGCCATATATGACAAACATCATACTCAATGGTGAAAAGCTGGAAGCATTTCCTTTAAGATGAGGAGCAAGACAAGGAGCTCCACTCTTGCCACTTTTATTCATCATAGTTTTGGAAGTCCTAGCCATGTCAATCAGAGAAGAAAAAGAAATAAAAGGAATCCAAATTAGAAAAGAAGAAGTAAAACTATCACTGTTTGCAGATGACATGATACTATACACAGAAAATCCTAAAAATGCTATCAGAAAACTACTAGAGCTCATCAATGAATTCAGTAAAGTTGCAGGACAAAAAATTAACACACAGAGATCCATTGCACTTCTATACACTAACAATGGAAGGTCAGAAAGAGAAATTAAAGAAACAACCCCATTTACCATAGCATCAAAAAGAATAAAATATCTAGGAATAAACCTACCTAAGGAGACAAAAGACCTGTACTCCAAAAACTATAAGATGCTGATGAAAGAAACTGAAGATGACACAAACAGTTGGAAAAATATACCATATCCTTGGATAGGAAGAATCAAATTGTCAAAATGACTATACTACCCAAGGCAATCTACAGATTCAGTGCAATCCCTATCAAATTACCAATGACATTTTTCTCAGAACTAGAACAAAAAATCTTAAAATGTGTATGGGAACACAAAAGTCCCTGAATAGCCAAAGCAAACTTGAGAAAGAAAAACAGAGCCAGGAATCAGACTCCCTAACTTCAGACTATACTATACTTTGGACTATACTAAAGTCACCAAAACAGTATGGTACTGGCACAAAAACAGAAATATAGATCAATGGACCAGGATAGAAAGCCCAGAAATAAACCCATGCACATATTGTCAATTAATGTACAACAGAGGAGGCAAGACTATACAATGGAGGAAAGACAGTCTCTTCAATAAATGGTGCTGGAAAAACTGGTTAGCTACATGTAAAAAATGAGATGAGAAGATTTTTTAACATCATACACAAAAACAAACTCAAAATGGATTAAAGACCTAAATGTATGACTGGATAATATAAAACTCTTAGAGGAAAACATAGGCAGAGCACCCTTTGACGTGAGTCGCAGCAGTATCTTTTCTGAGCCATCTCCTAAAGTAAAGGCAATAAAAACAAAAACAAACAAATGGGACCTAATTAAACTCAAAATCTTTTTCACAGCAAAGGAAACCATAGACAAAATGAAAAGACAACCCACAGAATGGGAGAAAATAATTGCAAACGATGTGATCAACAAGGGATTAGTCTCCAAAATTTACAAACAGCTCATGCAGCTCAGTATCAAAAAACAAACAACCCAATCAAAAAATAGGCAGAAGACCTAAAAAGACATTTCTCCAAAGAAGGCATACAGATGGCCAAGAGGCACATGAAAAGATGCTCAACAACACTAATTATTAGAGAAATGCAAATCAAAACTAAAATGAGATATCACCTGACACCAGTCAGAATGGCCATCATCAAAAAGTCTACAGACGATAAATGCTGGAGAAGGTGTGGAGAAATGAGAATCCTCCTACACTGTTTGTGGGAATGTAAATTGGTACAGCCACTATGGAGAACAGTGTGGAGGTTCCTTAAAGAACTAAATATAGAGCTATACCATATGATCCAGCAATTCCCACGCCTGGGCTTATATCCCTAGAAAAACATAGGTCAAAAGGATACATGCGCCCCAATGTTCATTGCAGCACTGTTTACAATAGCCAAGACATGGATGCAACCTAAATGTCCATCGACAAATGAATGGATAAAGAAGATGTGGTGCATATATACAGTGGAATACTACTCAGCCATTAAAAAGAATGAAATAATGCCATTTGCAGCAACATGGATGGACCTGGAGATGATCATACTAAGTGAAGTAAGTCAGGCAGTGAAAGATGAATATATGATATTGCTTATATGTGGAATCTAAAAAAAATGATACACATGAACTTATTTACAAAATAGAAACAGACTCACAGGCTTAGAGAACAAAGTTATGGTTACCGGGGGAGGAAGGGTGCAGGGGAGGGATAGATTGGGAGTTTGAGATTGACATGTACACACCGCTATATTTAAAATAGATAACCAACAAGGACCTACTATATAGCACAGGGAACTCTGCTCAATATTCTGTAATAACCTAAATGGGAAAAGAATATGAAAAAGAATAGGTACATGTGTATGTATAACTGAATCACTGTGCTGTACACCTGAAACTAACACAGCATTGTTAATCAACTATGCACCAATATAAAATAAAAATTTTTTTCAGAAAACTCAAAAAAAGTGTTAAAAAATTGTTAGCTTTTATTGTTTCTGGAGTGTGTATTAGCTAAAGACCAACTTGCAATAATGAAGAGATCAAAGAATGAGTTGTTTTTGTCTCATGTGAGTGGGCTCTGCTCCAGAATGCCACCCAGGCTGGTGGGGCAGCTCTTCTATCCTCAATAGGCTCCAGCCACTGCTTCTTCCTACCAGGAGAAAGGAAAGGAAGGAACTTGTCCAGGCCAAGGATCTTTGAGAGCTTAAGTCAGAAGGTGCATACATTCCTTCTGCCCACATTCGGTACCCATGAACTTAGTCCTATGGTCGCACCTGGCTGCCACCATCTGCCCAGAAACAATTCTATTTCTGTGGAAAAAGAAGAAACAGATTTTGGTGGGCAACTGAAAGGACCAAGAAAAAAAATAAATATAACTTCTCTATTCCACCGGAATTTTGAAGCTATTGAGAAATAAGAAAAAAGTGTAAACAGGGAAAATGTCATCATTACTAGAAACTATAACTTGGAAGAGTCAAATGGGGATTGACCACTCCATTCCCCAGTCCTTAATCTAGACCTTAGAATAAACTATTCTGGGATATTTTCAATGAGTAGAGCCAGCCTACTTTCCCATGTCACTGCCTCTTGCCATTCCAGAGAGAGAAAAAGGGGAAAAGAGACCAAATTCCTCATGCCCGGGCCACTGATAGGTGTGCTTCACATATGTGAGGAGAGTGGACAGTGGCTGTCACCCACCCAGGCTTTCTACCATGGGGAGAATTAAGGAATAAGGCAAGAGGCTAGGAGTGCTCATCCTTCCCCATGGAAACTCGAGCAACAGGAAAAAGATTTTCCTGGCCAAACATCACCACCATCACCACCATCATTATTATTATAAGGCAAACTAATTTGGTAAAAACTTCTCTTAAGGGCCCTGTCCACTGTCCATTATTTTCTTCAATGACACCAATGAGATGCAGAACTAAGTCAGAGTTTAGACTGAGAAAAAAAACTTGTCTCTTCTGTCAAAGCGCTGCATGATTTCTTTCATTTACCTGTTTGCTCTGCCAGGAAGCACAGAATTCAGTTTTGTACTTAGTGCAACAGTTTCCCTCTGCCTTTATTTCTGGCAAATTTATTTGTGCTTCTGCCTGATTACTCTTCCTGCTTCATCTGTTACTTCCCTCTAGACGTCACCACTTTTAAGTTTTCATGTCAGCTGCCACAAATTCTTTTTAGTTAGGATATAAATTATCCTCATAAAGATGCAATCAGTAAATGCAGTGATGTAGAAAAAAATGTTGAAGAGAAGCATGCTATCCATGAGTGCTTTTGGAGAAAGTGTTGGCCAATTAAACTTGGGAGCATTTACAGGAGACACACTGGCTCAGTATAGAAGTAGCCTTAAGATGAAGGGATGATGACTATGAATAATGGTTTCAATCTTGTCTGCCTTTCTGGAGCTGTGACATTTTTTCATGATCCTTCTCTCTGACACTGCTAACTTGCAATTATTTGCACTGTCCATGAAATTCTTTACTTTTTGACCCCTCTAATATTCCCCATTGTGGTTGTCATATCTTCAACTATTTCCTATCCTACAGATTATCTGCTTACTTTTCTGGACCTGAGTAAAAAGGGCCCAGAGTGGGAACACTTGGGAGAACTGATGTGTGGATACATGCAAAACACCACCTTAACACTCCTACAAATAAGTAGGTGACACTGTAAGAAGCTTGTAAGTGCTTTCTTTTATAGGTGGAGTCATATTGCAACTTGAGTCATTATTCACAGGCTGATGAGAAAACTCAAATGACGCACTTAAAGATGCAAAAACTGAGGTGAAAGAGGCAAAGTGGCCTGTTCAGGTAGTGGTAGTGGGTACGGAATCTAGACTTTGCACCTCTGAATTGAGAGCACTTACAAAAAGTAAATCTTCTAATGGCCACCATCCAAGCACTTTGCTGTGATGCTGAAGCCAACCTATCTCATGAACTCTATATCTCCAGGAGATGAATATAATTGTCCCAACATTACACATGATGAAACTATTTTAAAAAGATATCAAGACAACCAACATGGTGGCAGTAGATAAAATAATGCCCCCCCCACCACCAAAGATGTGCATATTCTAATCCCCAGATTGGATGGCAAGAGGGTCTTCACAGATGTTACTAAGGAAAGGAGCTTGAGATGGAATGGTTATCCTCTATTACCTTGGTGAACCCATGTAATCACAAGAGGCCTTATAAGAAGAAGACAGGAGGGTCAGAGTCAAGGGAGGAGATGTGATGACAGAAGGAGAGATGAGAGAGAGAGAAAGAAAGAGAAGAAGAGAGAGAGAGAAGATTTGAACATACTCTGCTGCTGGCCTTGAAGATGGAGGGCCACAGGCCAAGGAATGCAGGCAGCCTCTAAAAGCTGGAAAAGGCAAGGAAACCAATTCTCCCCTAGTGCCTTCAGAAGGAAGGCAGCCCTGCCAACACCCTGATTTTAGGGCTTCTGACTTCCAGTACTGTAAGAATTAATTTGCATTGTTTTAAGCCACTAAGTTTGTGGTAATTTAGGTATTACCACCAATAGGAAACTAATACGTTGGTTATCGATTTTAAGAAGGCAAGGGAGGCATTTGGGGAAGAAAACACTCCTCTGTTAAAATCATGTCTAGAGAAGAATAGAAGAGTCGTTCTCTGTACCTCTCCCTGACCATTCTGCAGGAGACGACCAGGAAGGTCTGGCAGTAGTCCCCATCCCTCCACTCCACCCTTAGATACATCTGGGCCTGCAAAAGAACCTCCACTTTATAGATGAGAATGGTGCCTTATGGGCGCCAGCGTTGCCTTGCCTTTGCAAAGAAATGTGGAAGAACACAGCCAATGCACAGTTTCATTACAGCTTTGCCTTTTCCAGATGTCTAGCTCATGTCAGAAGCCAGGAAATACATTGCTTACAGCCCACATGTGTTTCTGAAGAAGGGTCCTGATAAATGTGTCTGGTCTTTGCAAATAACCCAAAAAATTGGCCTGATTCCTAGGAGAAGAATGGTTTTACTACAGTAAGTTAGACATTACACAAGCAGTGTCAGTTATACAGCTTGAAGTGTTTGTTCTTATTTTAAAATTAATAAAGCCTTTTGGAGGATGCTATTTGCAACTATGCATCTAAGGTTCTTGTATATGGGGAAAAACACATTTTTACCTAGACCTTGACAGTCTCACACAGGTGGGTCTAAGAAAAGACCATTAAAAGAGAGTAAGTGACCCAGAAGTGTCAGAAAGCTTTTCTTTTCTGAACGCAGGGCAGCATATATCTGGTCAGTGCTTTATTTACCCAGAAATTTCACAACCATTATCAGAATTGATTCCAACGACTATGCTACAATAAGGTGAGTTTTTATGGAAAAGGAAGACTCCAAGAAGCTTATGCAACACCGTACAGCCAGTAACTGGTAGCATCAAAAACTGTGCTCAAGTCATCTGACCTCCAAGTTCAAAATTTTTTTAAGGATATTTCAGGTTGGTCTTCAATAGGATACAACAGGAATTGAATCACTGGTTTAACTACATGCATCAAACAGTTAAAATTTCCCTTGAAGTTGAGATGCTACACTGTGGGTTCATCTTCAGATAGCAGGGCAGGAATACGTGTGTGGAATCTGTTGAGGAAAAACTGCTAAGGAATTCCTACAGTGGAAGAAATTGAAGCTAGAATATGAGACAATCAATGTTGTTCTACCTAAAATGCCCCTTATTGGTCTAGTAAATTAATATAACCAGATTTAAGAATCATCTGGTCATTTGACTAACCAATCTTTTAGGAGGTTTCTCTGCTTGATTCAAGTGATATATGAAACTGTTTCCCACTGAACATTCATATCAACTAGGATATGCAAGATGGCTCTTTGCTCTTGACAGAACTTCACTGTTCCCAGAAAATTAACATGTGCCTCTACACAAAGGCCACTGACAAAATATAGTCTTACATTTGTGTACGTATCAAAGAAAAGTCCTAAGCTGCAAATTGGACTTTTAAAAATTTATGAGAATACCTCACTTAAAAAACAAAGAAAACAGACTCCCATATTTTCCCTGAATTCACAACCTACGGCATTTGAAAATTCATTTAAAAATCAAGTTACCAAACAGATTTTATAGTATAGAAAAGATTTTTGACTTCTGATTACCTTCCATGTTATAAACATCCAATATATAAATTTTCATTAGCCTTTTGAGGTTCTGAGGAAGCCATATGTCCATTTAATACTTGTTTAAAGTAGGTATACCAGAATCCTATTCTGGCTGTGGGTGTGCAAGAGCTTTGAGTTAATGTCTACTGTTTTGTTTCCTAGAACATTCTTCACAATGATGTTTTTTAAAGTGATTTTAATCTTAAGAACATTGAGTCAATGTCATCAGAAACTATGAGATATTTTTCAGCATCTGTTTTATAGAATATTAGTCACACCAAATGTTAACGTGGATTTGATGATCAAGTACATTTGGGAAACACTAGGCAAAGAAAAGTTAATCAGATTCCTTTATTACAGGTCTCTAATGTAGTACTGTGCTGTGTAGTATTGTGTAGTACTACCATGTAATACTACTACTAATTTTCCAAGAGATGGAACTGGTATGCAATATTTTCCAAACTTATTTGACACTGGAACCATTTTCAGACCTTATCACATGATGTTAGTATGCCAAGGAAAATACTTTGAGAAAATTTGATCTATGGTAAAAGATCCCAGGTTCTTCTCTTGGATTGTTCCTATGGCTCAGAGTCCTTATTTTACAGATATCGTTTGGAATACCTATTACATACCCATCCACACTGAAATGATCTGCCATTTCTCTGCCTAAGCACACAGATTCCTCCAATCCAGCTTTTCACTATGTGGAGGAGTTTAATGTTATTTTTATACCTCAAGTACTCACTGTAGGGGCTCTTCTCTATATCACCTATAAAAATATTGTAAGCTTTTCTTCTGATCAAGCTTGACCATCAAAAAACTCTGTAGTTTCGCCACATTATTTTGACTGTATGTAGAAAGAGTTTCACCAAGTTTATTTGGGAAGGTTTTGATCTTAGTTTTTGTTGAGGGGTAGTAGGAAAAGCAGTCTTATGAGATATATTATGGCAATTACTGTAGAGATTGTATTTAAGTCCCTTTGCAAAAATCCATATGCATTTTTTAGTATTAGAACTAGGAAAACAGCATGTTTTCTCCTCATCAAACTATAATTGAGTCTCTTTTTATTCTGAACACCAGGAAGCTTAAAGCAAAGTCAGGGCACAACTAGATCAAGGATTTGTGCTCTTACAGACTTCACATTTGTGTTATATTTTCACCTCTCTCTAACTTGTGTTAACCTCTCCTTCTAATTTATATTTTCTCTGCTGTTATCTTGCTTTTTCTTTTTCTGTTCCTGCTATACTATTTTATGTGTTCTCATTTTAATCAGATTTATTTTTTCTTTTTGGAATGATTTGATAAAAGAACAAAACAAAGAATGTAAAAAAAGAAAGAAAAATAACTCTGGTTCTAGTAATTCTTGATTACTAGAAGCAGTGATACCAGATATAACTGATACTGGGTGAGTACTTAACATTCATAGTTCAATTTGGAATACATGTCAACAAAGTTCATGGTAGCTAATTTTTTTCTGGTTTTATAATAGTGCTAGCATACACATTAAAGAAACCAAATTCTTCAATCCTCCTTAATTGCTTCAGTTAAAAATCCATGAGTATCTAAAGGTGTGACCAAAATAATTATGAACAGGGAGGTCAACCAAGATGGCAATATAGGAGGCTCCTGAATTCCCCTCCTATGTACACACTGAATCTATGGCTACACAAAGAGCAATTACCTCTTAAAGAAATCTGAAACTAGGGAACAATTCCTACACATCAAGCAAACTAGAAAATTGCCCACATCAAAATGGGTAGAAAAGGCTGAGATATACACATGCCATAAACTCCACCCCTGCACAACACCATACTATTGGAAGGGAACTCCTAATTTCCAGATTCTCCTTGAGGAGCAAAGAGTTTGCTCCCACATTTAATACCCAAAATTTTAAAACTCTCAGTTGATGTATAGGCCCCTAAAACATCTATTTCTTAAAGCCAATGAGGTTTGTATCTGTAAGACTATAGCAAACAAAGGAATAGTTGTTAACGGGTATGCAAGTGCTTGCAATAGAGCTATTCTCCCAGGGTTCAGTACAGAGGGAGCAAGCAAAATTGCCCAACTCCTAGTCTTTCCCCAAAAAGGAGTCCATCTGCATACTCTGAAAGCTGCTGCCTGAGATTTAGGCCTTTTGATTTAGCACACATACAGGGGATAGCTGGAAATTCCTGGAAACCAGGGAAACTAACAAACACCTTTCTCATTGACTCCTGGTAGCCTGCTCCAAGTCACCAGTATCTTCCTGGAAGAAGCTTGTACATATGTCTGTGTCCCAGCTTTTGCAGCTGCTGCACAAGGGGCAAGTCCGTGGTATGTCTGGTGCTGACATCCAGTGGGGCTTCCCTTCACAGGTCCAACAGGACTATGGCAATTACAGGTAACCCCTGCAGCTATACACATGGATCCAGTACAGAGGAAGCAGGAAGAAAAATACCCATCTCCGGTTTCTCTGTGAAACGGACTTAACTACATACATTCCCTTCCACCTATGGGGGTCCACATTCTAGACACTGAATGCGATCCTCCCTCTAGGGACACTGACAGGTCTTGGCACACCCTCAACTACTGTAAGTCACTAAGAACAAAGAGGGCAGCTTGGTCAATTACAAAGTCTTGAGAGAAAACCAGGATCTTAGGCTGGACTGATTGATGAGGTTCATCTCCTATATGAGAGCACTCTGTCAGGACTGGGAAATGTGGCTACTCTATTTCATGCATAGAAAACAACACAGACAGTCGAGGAAAATGAATGAAAAGGAATGTGTTTCAAATAAAAGAACAAGATAATTCTCCAGAAACAGATCTTAATGACACAAACTTTAGTAATTAACCTGATAGAGAGTTCAAAATAATGCTGGTAAAGATGCTAATCAAGGTCAGGAGAGCAATGCATAAACAAAGGAAGAATTTCAACAAAGAGAAAGAAAATATTAAAAAATACCAAAGAGAAATCACAGAGCAAAATAATATAATAATTGAACTGAAAAATTCAATAGAGGGGTTTAACAGCAGACTAGATCAACCAAAAGAGGAGATCAGCAAACTGAAAGACAAGGCAGTGGAATTCATCCAATTGAGGAGTGAAAGGAAAAATGAATGAAAAAAATGAAGATAGCTTAAGGGACTTATGGGACACCATCAAGCAGCCAATATTCAAACTATAAGGGATCCCAGAAGTAGAGAGAAAGGAGCAGAAAGCTTATTCAAAGAAATAATGACTGAAAATTTCCCTAACCTAAATAAATAAACAGACTTTCAGATGCAGGAAACCAACAAAATTCCAAATAAGAGGAATCCAAAGAGAGCCACACCGAGATACACCATAATTAAGTTGTCAAAAGTTAAAAACAAGAAAAAAACCCTTAAAAGCAGCAAGAGAAATCAACTTTTTACATACAAGGGAACCCTATCATCAGAATTTTTAGCAGAAACTTTGCAAGCCAGAAGGGAGGGGCATGATTTAGTCAAAATGCTGAAAGAAAAAAACTGCCAATGAGAATACTCCACTGCAAAATTATCCTTCAGAATTGAAGGAAAAATAGTTTTCCAAGCAAACACAAGCTAAAGGAGTTCAACACCACGAGACCAGCCTTACAAGAAAAGTTAAAGGGGATTTTTCAGCTGAAACAAAAGGATGTTAATTAGTAACATGAAAACAGATGATAGTATAAAACTCATTGGTAAAAGTAAATATATAATTAAATTCAGAATACTTTAATGTGGTAAAGGAGGTGGGTAAATCACTTATAACTCTAGTACAAAGAGCAAAAGACAAATGTATTAAAATAACTTAATTACAATAATTTGTTAGTGGACACACAAAGTAAAAATACGTAAATTTTGACACCAAAACACAAAATGCAAGGAGGGAGAGTTAAAATTTAGAGCTTTTGTGTGCATTTTAAGTTGTTATCAGCTTAAAATAGACTGTTACAAATATAACATGTTTTATGTAAGCTTCATGATAACCACAAAGCAAAAACTTATAGTAGATACACAAATGATAAAGAAAAAGAATTCTAAGCATATCACTACAGAAAATCATCAAGTCACAAAGGAAGAGAACAAAAGAGGAAGAAAGGAAGAGAGGATGTATAGAACAACCAGAAAACAATTGACAAAATGGCAATAGTAAGTCCATACTTGTCAATAATTACTTTACATAGAAATGAACTAAATTCTCCAATCAAGAGACATAGAGTGACAGAATGGTTACAAAAACAAGACCAAACTACATACTGTCTACAGGTGACTCACTTTAGCTTTAAGGGCACACATAGGCTGAAACTGAAGGGATGGAAAAATATATTCCATGCAGATGGAAGCAGAAAGAAACAGGGGTAGCTATACTTATATCAGACAAAACAGACTTTTAACCAAAAAAACAGTAACAAGAGACAAAGAAGGTCATTATATAATGATAAAGGGGTCCATTCATCTGGAGGATATTACATTAATGAATATTCATGCACCCAACAGAGGAACACCTAAATATTTAAAGCAAATATTAACTTATCTGAAGAGAGAAATAAATTTCAATACAATAATATTAGGGGACTTCAATATCCCACTTTCAACAGCAAATGTATCACATAGACTGAAGATCAATAAGAAAATGAACCCAAGTTATGTTAGAGCAGATGGACCTAACAGACATTTATAGTACATTCCATTCAAAAGCCACAGAACACATTCTTCTCAGTCTTAATAAATTTAAGGAGATTGAAACCATATCATGTATCTTTTCTAACCACAATGGTAAGAAACTAGAAGTCACAAGTAGAAAACTGGAAAATTTACAAATATGTGGACATTAAACAATACACTTCTGAACAATCAATGGGTTAAAGATGAAATCAAAGTGCAATAAAAATATCTTGAAATAACTGAAAATGAAAGCTCAATACACCAAACTCATGCTATGCAGCAGAAGTAGTTCTTTGAGAAAATGCACAGCGATAAATGCCTAGATTAAGAAACAAGAAAGATCTCAAATAAACAACCTAAGTTTACGACATAAGGAACTAGAAAAAAGAAGAACTAAGCCCAAAGTCAATAGAAGGAAGGAAATACAAGGATGAGAATGTAAATAAATGAAACAGAGACTAAAAAGACAATAGGAAGGGTCAATGAAACTAAGAGTTGGTTCTTTGAAAGGATAAACAAAATTTCCAAGCCTTTAGCCAGACTAACCAAGACAAAAAAGAGAGAGGACTCAAACAAACAAAATTAGAAATGAAAGAGGGGACATTATAACTGATACCACAGAAATACAAAGAATCATAAGAGACTACTATGAACAATTATATGCCAACAAATTGGACAACCTATAAGAAATGGATATATTCTTAGAAACATACAAATTACCAAGACTGATTCATGAAGATATTGAAAATCTGAACAGACTAATTGCTATAAGGAGGTTAAATCTGTAATCAAAAACCTTCCAACAAATAACTATCCAACAGATAGCTTCACTGGTCAATTTTACCAAACATTTAAAAAAGAATTAATAGCTATCCTTCTCAAACTATTCCAAAAAAAATAGGAGAGGAGAGAAGACTTCCAAACTCATTTTACGAGGGTAGCATTAACCTCATACCAAAACCAAAGACACTTCAAGAAAATAAAATTACAGGCCAATGTCTTCAATAAACATAAATGCAAAAATCATCATCAAAATATTAGCAAACTGAATTCGACAATACATTAAAAGGATCACATGCCATAATCAAGTGGAATTTACTCCAGAAATGCAAGGATGGTCCAACATGCACAAATCAATTATTGTGATACACCACATTAACAAAATGGAGAATAAAAATCATACAATCATCTCAATCAACACAGAGAAAGCATTTCACAAAATTCAAAATCTTTTCACAATGAAATATCTCAAGAATCTTGCTAGAGAGGGGATGTACCTCAACATAATAAAGGCCATATATGACAAGCCCACAGCTAATATTATACTCAAGGTTAAAAGCTGAAACTTTTTCTTTAAGATCTGGAACAAGACAAGGATGCTCACTCTTGTTACTTCTATTCAACATAGTACTGCAAGTCCTAGCCAGAGCAATCAGGCAAAAAAAAAAAAAAAAAAAAAAAAAAAAAAGCCATCCAAATCAGAAAGGATAAAATAAAATTTTCTGTATTTACAGATGATGTGATATTACATAAAGAAAATTCAAAAGACTCCACCAAATAATGGTTAGAACTAATAAATGAATTCAGTGAAGTTGCAGGATACAAACTCAATATACAAAAACCAGTTGTGTTTCTGCATACTAACAATGAATTATCAGAAAGAGAATTTAAGAAAACAGTCCCATTTATAATAGCATCAAAAAAAAAAAAAAAAAGAAATACACTACCTAGGAATAAATTTAACCAAGGTGGTTAAAGATCTATACACTGGAAACTATAAGATATTGATGAAAAAAATTGACCAAGACACAAATAAATAGAACGATATTCTGTGCTCATGGATTGGAAGAATATTGTTAAAAAGTCCATACTACCCAAAGCAATCTCCAGATTCAATGCAATATCTATCAACATTCAAATGGCATTTTTCACAGAAATAGAAAAAAACAGCCCTCAAATATGTATGGAACCACAAGAGACCCCAGATAGCCAAAGCAATCCTGGGAACTAAATACAAAGCTGGAGGCATCACACTCCCTGATTTCAAACTACATTATAAAGCTATTGTAACTAAAACAGTATGGTATTGGTATAAAACCAGCCATATAGATGAATGGAACAGGATAGACAGCCCAGAAATAAACCCTTGCACATATGGTCAACTAATATTTTACAAGAGATCCAAAACACTCAATGGGGAAAGGATAGTCTCTTCAATACATGGTGCTGGGAAAACTGGACAACCACATGCAAAAGAATGAAACTGGACCCCTATCCTATACCATACACAAAAAACAACTCAAAATGGATTAAAGACTTGAAATTAAGATCTGAAACCTTTAAAATCCTAAAAGAAAACACAAGTGGTAAGCCCTTTGACTTTGGCCTTGGCAATGTTTTTTGGGTTTGATACTAAAAGCCAAGGCAACAAAAGTAAAAATCAACAAATGGGACTGCAGCAAACCAAAAAGCTTCTGCTCAGCAAAGGAAACAATCAACAAAATGAAAAGGCAAACCCCATATCCAGTAAAAGGTTAACATCCGAACTATACAAGGAACACATACAACCCAGTAGTGAAAAAAACAAATTACTCCATAAAAAAATGGAGAAAGGACCTGAATAGATGTTTTTTCCTAAGACGTACAAATGACCAACATGCACATGAAAAGATGCTCAACATCACTAATCATCATGGAGATGCAAATCAAAACCACAATGAGATGTCACTGCACATCTTTTAGGTTATTATCAAAAAGATATAAAAAATTCTGGCAAGGATGTGGAGAAAACAGAATCCTTTATACTATTATTGGGAATGTAAACTGGTACAGCTATTATGGAAAATAGTATGAGGTTCCTCAAGAAAAACAGAACAACCATAGTATCCAGCAAGCCCCCTCCTGGGTATTTATCCAAAGGATATGAGACCATTATCTCAAAGAGATATCTGTACTCCCTTGTTCACTGCAGCATTGATCACAATAGCCCAGGTATGGAAACAACCTGTGTTCATTGACAAATTTATGGATCAAGAAAATGTGGTATATACATACAATGGAATATTCAGCCTGAAAAAAAAAAGAAAATCTTGTCATTTGCAACAACATGGATGAACCTGGGGGGTATTATGCTAAGTTCAAGCCAGACAGAGAGAAAGACAAAAACTGCATGACAGCACTTAAATGTTGAAGAAAAAGAAAAAGAGAGAGAGAAAGAGAGAAGGAAAGAGAGAGAAAAAAAGAAAAAGAGAGAAAGAGAAAGAAAGAGAGAGAAAGAGGGAGAGAGAGAAGGAGAGAAAGAAAGAGAGAGGGAGAGGGAGGGAGGAAGGAAGGGAGGAAGAAGAGAGTAGAAAAGAGGTTGCCAATGGATGAGGTATGGGGGAAATAAGGAGGGGTTGGTAAAGGGTACAAAATTTCAGCTATAAGAATAAGGTCTAAGGATCTAATGTATAACATGATGGCTATTGTTGATAATTCTGCATGGTGTAATCACTATTCGCTAAGAGAGTAGAACTTAAATGGTCTCACTACAAAAGAAGGAGGGGGGTAAGTAAGGCTATGTTAATTAATTTGAGGGGAATCTTCCCCCCCTCTCATATATATATATATATATATGTATATATATATATCTCAAATCCTAATGTTGTACACTATAAATATCTTAAAATTTTACTTGTAAATTATACCTCAAAAAAGCTGTGATGCAAAGATAGGTGTGAATGGTAGAAGCTAACCTTTTGAGGCAGGCATAGAGTCTGCCTAGCAGCTTTAAAAAAATGCCCATTTTATCTTGATGCGGAGCAGGGTTTCTCACTCATGGTACTGTTGATATTTTGGGACAATTCTTCCTTGTGGGAAGGGCTGGCCTGTGTGTTGCACGATGCTTAGCAGCATTCCTGGCCCCTACCCACTAGATGACAGTAACAGTCCTACCTCCGGGTGTGAAAACCAAAAATGCCTCTAGATATTGCCAAATGCCTCTAGGGATTGGGCGGTGGGGAGGGAGGGAAACACCCTTGGTTCAAAACCACTAATAGAAGGAGGAGGATTTCCAAAAGGACACAGTTTTGTGTGTTGGAGATGGTCCAGGAAATGAAATTAAATGGTGGTTTCTGAGAGGTCCTACCTAACTCATATCTTTCTCTTTCCCAACAGCACCCCTGAAATTAGTGAAGAGCTGTGTGGAGCCTAGCTGTAACAGATCATCTAGCAGAGAGGGTCAATCAGAAGGGAGCCAATTATTCACACAGAGACCAAGAAGAGAGGCCTTTGAGACAATAAATTATGCACAATGAGTAAGGGTTGATAGGATGTTCATTACAAAACTGTGGTGGGATTGGTAATATTATATAATCAAAAATTGTTCATCTTTATTATTTGTTTCAGATTATAGATGTAAAAAGCCAAATATTAACTATGTTTGCAAAAGTAGTTCCTGCTACTGCATAATATTTAGAGTAAAAGAATGCATAAAACAGAAAGTGAAAGTTTCACCTCTCCAAACCATTCTCCAGAGGTTGTCATTTTTAATGGCCTGCTGCACGAATGTATATACTTTCATACTCTATATGCAATCGTTTCAGTGTTTCGTGTGTGTGCGTGGGTGTATGAAGCTTTTTCACTTACCACATTGTCTACTGAATGATTGTATATAAAACTCAATTTTTCCTCACTAGGAATTTGGGTAGTGATTTACTATATGCATTTGCCACAAATTATTCAATCTCTCCCCTATTAATGGAAATTTAGGTTGTTTACAATTTTTTGTAACTATTTTACAAACAAAGAAGAAATAATCTTTCTATGTACATCTTCATACACTTTTGGAGATATTTCTGTTTGATAAATTCTTAGTACAGTGAAGTATATGTACATTTAAAATATTGAAAGGTAACAGCCAAATTGCCCTCTGAAAAGGTTGTAGCAATGTAAATCCTGCTACAGTGTTTAAAAATGCACGAAGTGTTAATAATCATTTTATAATTTTTACCATTTTGATAGAAGGCAGACTGGGTTGTGTCAAGGAATGAAAGAAAGATACATTTTTTCCTTCTTGAGGCATGGAAGAGCTGGCCTTTTCTAAGGTCTGACCTCCTTCTCATGAAACAGTGGAAGTGGACTAACTCCATCTGTGGAGACCCTACTGGCCTGGGCAGGAAGCTGCATGTGGGTGGGCTGCAAGGCCAGGCAGATGGTGTGTGAGCAGACAGGAGGACCCCTGCTAGGTCTGCAGTAGCCACAGTCCAGATGCCATCCCAGGCCTCCCACCTCATTACCTGCCAAGGCACCAGCCCTGTGAGTTCTTAACCTTGGGAGAGGACACTGATACTGAATGTTTTGTTCATCAGATGGTTGGCAGCTGGACCCAGTTCTAATTTAATTTGGGAAGTGAAGAAACGTGACATTATTTTCAACTCTCTATTGTAGAGCAGTTTACACTGGCTACCTAGACAATAATAAACTATTATATTTTTTCTATGTTCTGGTTTATAGTAAAAATAAATCTCACTTTTCCACTTAATTATTCCATCTTTTCCAGAGGAAAAAGAACTTCAACGGTCCCTCCTGTGCTTCAGAGGTATGGTGGTGTCTGTGATTGGGCTGGCGTTTGTGATCTTGTGGTCTCTTGAATTGTGCAAAACAAAAAAGCCCAAGTACTGTCTCCCCAAATCACACTCCAGAGGTAGCTCTGGAAAGAAGCTGAATTGCAGACACTTTTCATCTTTGTGAGGTGTGCTGAAAGATCTTCCTACACCCA
Organism: Mesoplodon mirus; assembly: GCF_964341445.2. Taxonomy (NCBI): domain Eukaryota; kingdom Metazoa; phylum Chordata; class Mammalia; order Artiodactyla; family Ziphiidae; genus Mesoplodon; species Mesoplodon mirus. The sequence continues at coordinate 45,422,811 of NC_138985.1, read as the reverse complement.
GGCTTTCTGTTCTCAAATGGTGCAGACTGCAAGAAGGGAGCTGGGTGACCTCTGCTTTGGGATTTAAGTGGGGTGATTCGGAGCAGGTAGACATTGCACAGGGGCCCACGTGGCACACCCAGGTAGAGCCTGCTTGTACGCATAAGGCTGGTGCTTGGTGATGGTTCATTTACACAGGATGCTCATTTAACCAGGGAGGCAAGCAATGCTCCTGCAAAGAGCAGATCCAAGTGCCAGTCAAGAGGTAGCCCCTGACTTCAGTAGGTTCAGTTTCCAAGTTGGAGGTGGAATATTTTGCATAAAAATTCAGTGACTATGAATTGACAAGGGTCTATGCATATGTGCATCTATGGTATGTACTGGCCAGAGACCTTCTTTTTCTTAAGTTTACATTCACCAGGATAACTCAGGCAGTTATAAATGATGTTTACACTGGAGGAAAAAAATCTATTTTTGACAATGTTAGAAGTGGAAAATAACTTAGAGATCCACTCCTCGTCACTCCCTCTTTTCAAAAATGAGATTACTGAAGCCCAAAAGGTGAACCAATTTGCCCAACACAACGGAACTAGTCATAAACAAATGTCCCTATACTTTGAAAAGAGTAAAATGCATTTTATTCACAGGCTCAAAAATTAGGGCTTGATTACCATAGAATGAAGATTATCTAGCAGCGCTTCTTGATCTTGAACATGCATAGCTATCTACCCCCCACCTCACCCCTGTCTTGTTACAATGCAGATTCAGATTCAGTAGGTCAAGTCTGGGCCTGAGATTCTGCACTGCTAACAAGCTCCCCGGTGGCGCCCACGTTGCTGGCCTCTACTTTTGAATATCAAGTGTTTATACGCAACGCCCTGGCCTTGTGTGGATGGACCTCAGCCTCCAGCAGAAAGGTATGCAAGACTTCCCACTGAGAATTAATTCTTTCCTGGTAAGATAAGGAGTTCTCATCAGAAAATTATTTTGCTGTGCCTAAGGCGAACAGAATTTCTTGTGAGTGCTCCTTTCAGAAAAAAAAGTAAAACTAAGAGGATGGATGAATTTACATGTCTCCTATTTGTGTAAGTACACAAATTGCATTTCTTAGTATCCTTAGCACAGGAGGCTCATAATTCAGAAAGTGCATGCCTGTCTCTCCCACTCACTCGGAGCATGCTTTGCTTCCTCTTAAGTAATAATCAACGTTGCAAAATTGCAACTAGCAAAATCTTCCCTGGAAATAAAACTGCCGGCTTTCGCTCATAACAAGTTCCCTTCCCTAACCCACTCTGTTCTTTCCTGCAGGCTCTCATTCACGGGTTTCTCAACTTCAGCACTAATGCCATTTGGGGACTGGTCATTCTTAGTTTGGGGAGCTGTCTCGTGCATTGTAGGGTGTTTAGCAGCATCTCCGGGCTGTGGTCATGTCTTAGTTTAGGCTGCTATAACAGAACACCCTAGAACAGGTGGCTGAAACACGGTGCACTTATTTCTCATAGTTCTGGGGGGTTGGAAGACCACAACCAGGGTGCCAGCATGATTGAGTTCTTGGTAAAGGCCTTCTTCCTGGTTTAGAGAGAGGCGTCTTCTCAGATCCTCACTTGGTGAAAGCAGATCAAGAGCTAGCTCTCTTCCTCTTTTTATAAGGACAGTAATTTCATCATAGGGGTTCATGACCTAATTACCTCCCAAAGGCCCCATCTCCAAATACCATCACATTAGGTATGTGAATGAATAAGGTATGTGAACATATGAATTTGGTGGGGGGCACTAACAGTCCATTACAACCCACTAGGTGCCAGTAGCACCACACCACCAGTTGTGACAACCAGAAATGTCTCCAGAAATTGCCAAATGTTCCTTCCGTAGGAGGCAAGATCACCCACAGCTGGAAACCACTGCTTTAAAGAGTAATAGTACTATGTTGGAAAAGACAACTAGCTTAAAACATAAAATTATACAATTTTAGATCTGAAAGCAGTCTTAGAGCTCTTCCTGCATCTTGGGGTCACACACTGAACTTAAGTCAGAAGCACGGTTATTACTATCGGACATGTTTCTTTCTGTTCGAACAGTGAAGTCAAGGTATTATCAATATTGCATTTTTCAATGGTACAAACTTCAATTAAGCAAAATCTCAGATTCCAGGTCAAGATGGAGTCTTTGCTGATATGGTAGGGAGTGGGAAGGAGTCAATACTTTTCTCCATTGTCATCAGTACAAGCTTAGAAAAGGTGAGACCTGAGCTGTATGGGGGCGCCAACATGTCCCCAGATCAGGGACTATCCAGCTGGGGTGTGAAATGTCTTCAGTCTTCTCTAAGGTGCAAATGTACAAACATTACTTCAAGAAAACATTCCTCACCCTCTGCGCACGGCTTCTTAGCCCTCTAGTTAGCTAGGTAAATTCTGGAGCAGCTTGTGTTTATACTCAGCCACAGTAGGTCGGCTTACAACATGCACCACAGGATTCTGAGAGAGGTTTTCTTGCTGCAGTATTAGCGACAAATGTTTTACAAATACTATTGACAAAAGAGAGAGCAAGAGAGAGAGCGAGCAGTTAATCAGACATTTGCCTTTTGGCAAATGCTGAACAACAATGGTCTACTAAAAGAACCACTTGTTATTAGATTTGTTAGCTCACTGTTAAGAGAGCTCTGAAGTAAAACACATATATTAAGTATTTAAAAACTCATTTCATGTTCATGCCTTCTCTAACATTATGAAAACGTGATGGCCTAGAAGTGTGTCAGTGTCAACACAAGTTATTTATGGTAGATAATGTTAATAGCTTAAGGCCCTGGCACAGAGCCAGATTAAAGGGGCCCTATTTCCCCTCTCCTCTACTGAAAAGAAAAGGAAAAGCTGGTCTCTCTCTAAGCTCTAAACTGGGGATGACATCCATTGCCTTCCAATAAACAGTCTGCTGCCCTGCAGCTTTCACACCATCTCTATTCGCACTCAACTAATATTACTTATACACCTACCATATGCTAGATGCTAATCCAGGCACCTCCACAAAATTTATCTTAATTTTTACAACTCAATATATTTGGGCACTATTGGGGAACATAAGGAAAGCATTAAGGCTAATAATGTCAAACCTGTTTTAGAGTTCTCTGTGCTCAAAAAAAATTACTTTCATTTTTAAAAAATTTCTAATTTTATCTTTATTTATCACTTCCTTCCTTGCTTGATTCCTTTATGCAGTAGATGTGCTCCCAAAATTGGGAAGCAAATTGCAATTTTCTAAGTTGACTCACTTTTGAAAAGTTTTAGTATGGCTCAATATTTAAGACTGATAAAATAAATCTGCCTTTGATTAAACAAGACATCCTTTGGGAAGATGACGAGCCACCCTTTATCTGATTTTTATTTTATTTTTTTTGAATCACAATAACGAGTTTTATTTATTTACTTACTTATTCATTCATTCATTCTTCATGTTAAATATTTTTCCCTTCCAGTTATACTGAGATATAACTGACATACAGCTGTATAAGTTTAAGGTGTACAGCAGAATGATTTGACTTACATACAACATGAAAGGATTACCATAATAAGTTTAGTGAATACCCATCATCTTATACAGATACAAAATTAAAGAAAAAAATATTTTTTCTTGTGATGAGGACTCTTAGGATTTTCTCTCAACAATTTTCATATATAACATACAGAAGTGTCCATTGTATTAATCATGTTTATACATAAAACCCTAGTATTTCTTTTTCTTTTTTTTCTGATTTTTAATTCTGAACTTTTAAAAGTTTTCCCAAAGACGGACATATATAATATTTTCTCAGGTCATCAATGAAATCTAAACCAACAACAGATTATGTTTTTACAGTGATGAAGTAGATGGTGTAGGAATCAAATATTAACACCAATATTCAGGCCAATCTAATGGAAGGTATAGCTGTTTGTCCTAAATGTTTTTTATTAGTTTCCTATTGCTGCTATAACAAATTGCCATAAACTTAATGGCTTAAAACACCACAAATTTATTATCTTATCGTTCTAGAGGTCACAGATCTAAAAATCAGTCTCACTGGGCTAAAGCCAAGGTGTTGACAGGGCTGGTTGCTTCTGCAACAGGAGAAGAAATGATTTTCTTGCCTTTGTCAATTTCTAGTGGCTACCTGCATTCTTTGGTTCATGATTTCTTCACATCACTCCAACCTCTTGCTTCTGTTTACTACTACTCATCTGATCTCCTGCCTGCCTCTTATAAGGACTATCATGATTACATTGGGCCCACTCCGATAATCCAGGCTAATTTACCCATCCCAAGATCCTTAATTTAATCACATCTACGAAGTCTCTTATCATGTAAAGTAACATATTCACAGGTACTGGGGATTAGGATTTGGGCATTTGGGGAGCTATTATTCATTTTATCACAATGCTGAAACAAACTTCAAACTAAACTTAGTTAAGAATTGGTAGGCATCCAACTAATTACCTAAACCAGTCTAAGTAAATAAGAAATAGGTCTGGAAAAAATTCACTGAGTGATTAATTTTAATCCAATGTACATCTGGGACTTTTCAGTGTTGTATTAAACCCAGGAGTGAGGCTTCCTGAGAAGATTATTGAGACGCCCTGTAATTGTAACTTGTTCCATGGAAATGAAATGAAAACTAAAAAATGATCCAAAAAACCCAGAACTTGGCTCCATTTATCACAGACATTGTTAAGTAACAATACCATACAACCTTGGCTTTGAGTTATTTCCTAGATAGATTGATTAGTTTGATTTGAACCATTCTTTTTACCCAGACCCCATTTATAACCAATGCTATACATTTATGAAAAAAAGGGTTTGGAATTAGAGTATAGTGCAGATATCTTTTCACTAAGTACTCTGCTCTGATTACCTGAGTGAGCTGCTTAGACATTTGCTTGCTAAGAAAGTGTACTTTAAAGAATTCAGTTCTATTATCTTCCAATAGATGTAAAAAATCATTATAAACTATGGGACATCAGCTGTACTAGTTCAACAAATATTTAAATACTTCCTATTAAGGTAGGCATTATGTACTTTGAGGGAGACATAAAGATAGATTTTATTCTTGAGTCTAAAAGCACCTGTGGGGTGTTGGTCTCCTCCTCTGGATTCTGAGGTTTGTGTCTGCTTCAGTCAATAGAGTTCAGCAGAAGTGATACAGAGTGACTGTCCACAGCTGGAAAGGTCACTGAATATTAGGTAGAACTTTTGCTCTCAGAGCCCTGAGCTGCCACATAAGGCAGAGCTGCAAAGGTGTGAGGAAGCCTAGGCCACAAGGAGAGCCCTCATGTAAGGTACCAGTGATAGTCCCAGCTGCAGCTAGCCTTCACGTCATTCCAGCCCAGGCCCCAGAGACCTGAGGGAAGAAGCTTCCAGATGATTTTTGCCCACTGCCATTCAAGTCACCTGCAGCTCTTTGAGCCCACACCATGGAGCCATCCCTGTCCAGATCCCTGACCCATCGAATCTGAGGGAGTCATGAGACAGTGGTGTTTTATGCCACTAAATTTTTTTTTGAATTTTATTTATTTTTTATTCAGCAGGTTCTTATTAGTTATCTATTTTATACATTAGTGTATACATGTCAATCCCAATCTCCCAATTCATCACACCACCACCACCACCACTTTCCCCCCTTGGTGTCCATACATTTGTTTCTCTACATCTATGTGTCTACTACTGCTCTGCAAACTGGTTCATCTGTACCATTTTTCTAGGTTCCACATATATGCATTAATGTACAATATTTTTCTCTTTCTGACTTACTTCACTCTGTATAACAGTCTCTAGATCCAACCACATCTCTACAAATGACCCAATTTCGTTCCTTTTTATGGCTGAGTAATATTCCATTGTATATATGTGCCACATCTGCTTTATCCATTCATCTGAAGGTGGACACTTAAGTTGCTTCCATGTCCTGGCTATTGTAAATAGTGCTGCAATGAACACTGTGGTACATGTATCTTTTTGAATTATGGTTTTCTCAGTAGTGGGACTGCTGGGTCATATGATAGTTCTATTTTTAGTTTTTTAAGGAACTTCCATACTGTTCTCCATAGTGGCTGTATCAATTTACATTCCCACCAACAGTGCAAGAGGGTTCCCTTTTCTCCACACCCTCTCCAGCATTTGTTGTTTGTAGATTTTCTGATGATGCCCATTTTGACTGGTGTGAGGTGATACCTCATTGTGGTTTTGATTTGCATTTCTCTAATGATTAGTGACGTTGACAGGCTTTTCATGAGCTATGCCACTAAGTTTTGAGGTGGTTTGTTACACAGCAATAAATAACCAGAAAAGTCTTCAAAGTTGACTAAAAATTAATATAATGGGATGGGAAATGAAACTTTTGTGTTACCCTAGAATTGTGACTAAAGCCATAAAGCTGGAAAAGTAAGGTGTTATAAGTATATCAGTTATAATGAGAGCTGCCCAAAATAGGCGCAGACTAAGAAGCAGCAGAATAGGCCGTCTACAATCACCCTGATCCCCAGGGTATTTAAGGACAGGATAGAGAAGTAGGGTGGGGAAGAGGTAGAGGAGAATTGTGATGGATCCTTTGTGATTTGTAACAAGCAACTTTCCCCTCCCTTCCTAAGGTCATGCCCGATGAATCCAAGGTAAAAGGTGATTCTAAGAAAATTACTCCTAGATATCAGCAAAGCTCACCAAAGAGGAGACTGAAATAACTTCAGTTGTCTTAGCCCAATCATCTGTGCTTAGAGTGGGAAGGAGGTGGGGGGAGGAGGGGGGGAGGATTATGTCATGTCCAGAGGTGACAGTAACCTCAGAAGATGAGGATCAGGACACTTACTTTACAAAGCATCATTTCTCACTAAGAATAAGGAAATGCTTGTCCCACCTCCACAGGTACTCAACATAGGGTGATTTAAAAAAAAATACCAATGTAGGGCTTCCCTGGTGGCGCAGTGGTTGAGAGTCCGCCTGCCGATGTGGCGGACACGGGTTCGTGCCCCGGTCCGGGAGGATCCCACATGCCGCAGAGCGGCTGGGCCCGTGAGCCATGGCCGCTGAGCCTGCGCGTCCGGAGCCTGTGCTCCGCAATGGGAGAGGCCACAGTAGTGAGAGGCCCATGTACCGCGAAAAAAAAAAAAAACCAATGCCAAGTCCCAACCCCAGACTGACTGAATCAGAATCTCTGGGGCAAGGGGTGGGGGTGAAGCCCCAAAGTATTTTTTAAAATTGCCTAGGTGATTCTAATGTGCCAGCAGCTTTGATTAGAAATACAAGCAAAAGTAGCTCAAGGAAGCTGTCCAAGGACTAGGTTCAGTGGAATCGACTAAAAATACTTGAGAAGGTAAATGTCAGCATTATGATGGGCAGGGGTATGGCATCCTGGGGCTTGGTCTTCTGCTTGCTAGCCCTCTAACCCTGGCCTCTGGGCCTCAGATTCCTGTCTTTAAAATGGCACTATGATGCCACCTACCCTCTGTGATTGCAGTGACGAATAATGAGATAATCCATACAAGCCATAAACTGTTTCTGGTAATGTTTAAAGACTCAGAAATGAACTGGTATTCATATAGGGTTATCTTGGACGTTTACACTGAAATACTGCCATGTAATAAAGTCCTCTTGGGTTTTTCAAGCACTTTGTAAACGTATTTCATTTCAGGTATATTTTAGTATCCAAACAACCATGCCAGATTGACCTGCTATTTATCAGATTTTTCTCAATGTCAGGAAAAGCTGTGCTTCCCCTAAGCAACTAGTCTGTTTTCATTTTTCTTTTATTTTAATTTGGATGCTATGAATCTTGTGGTCAATCTCTCTCTTTGCTCTGGCCATTAGAAAACTAATGTGACCCAAATCTCAAGAACTAAATAAAACTGGCTTTATTATTTTCTCTCCCTTTTTTCCCTTTCCTCCTTAAAAATCTCAGCTTTTGCTTTATACTTTTATATAATATTTATGTACATTTTACATACATAAATTTTATATAATTTTATAAGACTGTCTGTGTTTTTGTAAGGTGATTCAAGTACTTTGTGGAATGGTACCAGCATAAGTTAATTACATTAGAAGCACTTTTCTACGATGAGATCCAGGCTAATAGGTAATTGATTAGTTGAAAAATGCAATTAAATGCAGGGTTTTATGAAAATATGATGTATACACACCTTAAAATTTTTATTTTAACTAAAAACATAAAAATTGTGCATCTTTTAATTGATCTTTTGACACAGAGCCAAGCCCTTGTCTTTAGAAAAAGATCTACTGATGGAGCTTGTCACTGTCATTCTTATATATATCATATTCTGTACTAGCCCCATTTTTAAAAAATGGAATGAGAACTCAGAGACACTTGTACAGAAAGCAGAGTGCAGAATCTCTGTAGAATCTTAACATTTTCTTCCCTGATCTCTAACAACTTTCCCGCCCACACTTAATTCAAAAGCATTTTTTTTTTGCTTTATAACAAATTTAATCAGTTATACATATACATATGTTCCCATATCCCCTCCCTTTTGCATCTCCCTCCCACCCTCCCTATCCCACCCCTCCAGGCGGTCACAAAGCACCGAGCTGATCTCCCTGTCAAAAGCATTTTTTAATGACTCCCTTTCTCAAAACTTTTAACTGAATTTTTACAGGCACAGCAAAATTCTTCCTTGTTACACTTACTTCACTTCTAATATTTGTAATTACAGGTTTGAGACAAATTAAAATGAATTTCAGTCAAGGCACAACTCAATTGCTTGGAAACAAAAGTGCATGAAACCTATTAATTGTGAATGGTCTGTGCTCTAGAGCTTTGGTTTGTGTGTTTCAGACAGAGTGAAGAGCTCTGTATAAATTGTTGACTTAGAAAAGTAGCTAAATGAATAGGCCCATATAAAATACACAGCTAAACTTAGTAATGAGAACATTCAGAGGTACCAACATACACATGTGTGGAGGAACATGAGTGGATTATCATGGGTTACTGTATAGATGTCCATGTGTGTGTGGATGTGCATATGTTTTCCCAACGAAGATTATTTTCCTCCCACCCCTCTCATGGCGCTGCTCTTCCAAGGACCTGGGAACATCTTTCATTTGGTTGTCATTTCCAGAATTGATGCATCTTTAGTTTTTATACTGGTGGTGCAAAGGGTGTTTCCTTAACTGCTATTTGCTGTTCTCTAATATTTGTGGGAATATTTGATATTTTTCCCAAAGTAAAAAATAATAATAATAACAGGGTTATACGTAGCAGAGCATATTCTATCTCTTCATGGCTCTCTTTTTAAATTTCTTGATCTTGTGCCTCAAATTATAAAATAAATAATTATCCACTTGGGGGATTAACGTCACAAAACAGTGGATCTCCTTAAACTGGAAGGTAGGTTTAACATTGAGCAATGAAAACTGCTAAATATTAAGGAAAGAGTTAAATTTCTACCCCTTCTGCAGCCAAGTATTACATGCAGCAACATGTCATCTGAGACTTTCTATGACTCTCATAGAAAGGGAAATTTCACGGGAGGGTGGGAGGATGATCCTGGTGATGAGTGTGAAATTTTTTGAGGTGCACTCACAATCAAAATCGTACTCAAAATGACAAGCATTTAATAAGGCAAAAGATTTTTATCTAATGGCTGTTAAATCACAGTTATATCTGCAGTAATGCATGTTATAGGTTTATTTAAAATATCATGGAATTTGGACCAAGAATATGCACCTATACGACCTTGAAGTGCATGTTAAAATTGTCAAGTTTAAAAAGGTAATTTAAAAGAAAGTTAGCCAAGTTTATCAAATAATGAAGTACTCTTACCTTCTCTCTACCAAACATTAAGGCGTGTATACTTTTAGATATCTACATGCATCCACCACTGCCTATCTTAATGATTAACATGACAAACTGAAAAGGACATTTACAGAAATATAATTTATTTAGCTATATTAACTTGAATCACAAAGTTCAGTTGAATGAGCACCCATCTCTCGGCTCTAACAATGTGGTCAGTAGATTACTAGACGGTTCTGAGAATTGCTGGGCAGCATGTCTAACAGACTGTGTTTTACTATTTTTAATCACACAGCTCTTAGGCTTTATGCTAAAACCTCTAACCCAAGATTTATCCCAAAGCACTTTCTTCCAGTGCAGTTTTCAGTATGGGTGGTATATTTCCATTAATAATGTCTTTCTATTAATTATAAGTTACTATATCCCCAAATATTTTAAACATGGGGAAAAGTGTGAAGTGTTTAGGTAAATTACATGCAAAATAGTCAAGCATCTTTATTTTTCTTCCCCAGAGACCAAAGGATTAATATAAGGCTAATGTTAAGTATTCATATTAAGGAAAAATTGATCATTAGTCATAGAAGGAATGTTAGCCAGATGAAAAATTAACATTATTTGGATCAGAGTCTAATGAATCAGTCATGGACTGACGTGTTACAGTGACCTGATCTTAGAATTTTAAAGCATGAAAACACCTAAGAGCATTAGTCTCTAAGCATTGTTCTTGCCTCCCAGGAAATGCACTGAAGGATCCAACAGAGCAAAGGGAGTTAATATCAGAACTTAGATTTAAATGTACTGTTTATGTGAATAGAGAACAAGCTACACTTTACTAATATTTGATCCACTGTCTGACACCAATGCCTGGGTTCTTAGTGCATTTCTGCAATCACAAGTCATGGACTACACGTGACTGTCCTGAGGGCTTTCCACAAGCCAGTAGCATCCTTAGTCCTTCACAGTCTTTTAGAACTTAGAGACATAACTGCAGTTTACCCATGAAAACTTTTTGTTACAATATTTTTCTAGGTGTCAGAATAATTTATCTTGACTTTATTATTCGACTTTATTGCTTTTGTTATAATTTTAAAGGTTTTATCGACATTCTCCCTTAGTTCCTTAATAAATCTCAAGATGACCAAATAAGAGTTCAAAAAAAGGCGTGTATAGTTTCTCATCTGTTTTATCGAAATGTTCTAAGTATCTTTACAACTTACAGTTTAAAATGGTGTATTTGAGCTTTATTAACTTTTTAAATAAATGTTGTATCTTGTTTGAGTTTGAGGTTCCCTGTTTTTTAAAATATTCTTCAAGTTCTCATCACAAGAAAAAAATTGTAACTAGGTATGATAATGGATATGAGTTAGACTTATTGTGGCGATCATTTCACAATATATAAACATATCGAATCATTATGTTGTATAACTGAAACAATCGTGTTTGTGTCAATTATATCTCAATTAAAAAGAAAAAAGAAAAAAGGTATCATCGTACCTCTTCCAAGGCCTAAAAAACTTTGCAATGGGCAAACCACCTCATTATATTTAAATTCTTTAAAGGAAAATCTAATTTGGCATGTGCGTTTAAATACTCCATTTTTAAGACAAACCTGAAAAGAAGACATAAGTATGTAACTGTTGCAACAATATATATAGTCTACAATTTCAGGTTGCCCTGGAGGTGGCTCTTCCTTTAATGAAATTTAGAGAATGAGCTGCTCCTGGACATATTCTGTGTATTTATTTATGTGTTTAAAAGAATGTTGTCTATACCTTTCATTACTATCAAAAGACTCATCATAAATGCTGTCTTTCGATTGCGGGTACAATTGTCCAGAGCTCCTTGGTTTAGTAAAGTCACAGAGGGGTTTTAGTTGGCAAAAAAAAAAAAAAAAAAAAGTTAAAAAGGCTCAAAGGATTGTTCATTTTAACAGCTGCACGCAATAAGCACCAATTGATTGGTGCTGGTCACATTCAGGACAGAATCTGCAATAATGGACTCATATTTGACATTTAATTTACTTATTCTATTTACTACTTCATCTGGTTTACATTTTCCAATTATTTTTATTAATTCTAACGAGTTTTTTGGGGTAAATAATATTGTTTTTCGAAACTTGACTTTTTCCCAGCAACCTTTGTAAAAATATATTCAAATCAGCAATTTGTTTAATGATTCTATGATATCCATGGAATTTCCATTATTTGAAAAATGCCGTATTTTATCATGCCTCTGAAGGGCCAATCTTTTTCATTTATAAATGTAATAACTACAATAACCCTTTTTAGCACCTCAAAATAATACCAAATGTTCTGTCTCTTCCATTATTCAAGATATTAATCTGATACATTTTTATTTGATTTCCATGTAATCCAAGCAAACACTATTCTTTATTGTCTGTCCTACTAAGACTTTGTCAAGTCCTTTGGTCTACAGAAAGTAGGCAGCTCTGTCTGCTTTATAAACTGGTTTAAACCATAGCCTCATTTCTTAAGAGATATTGAAAAACTTTTTAACAATAGATGCATCTGAAAGAAAAATGAGAAGACTGAAAAGTTTAATATAAATATTCTTACAAACCTTCAATTTTAATTAAAGTTTCTACCAAGTGAGCCCCTTATGACTCTAAGTCTAACCTGCTTTTCATTAAAAGGTAAAGTCTGATAGAAATTCAGAGATCAAATAAATCCTAAAAATCCCTTAGGCGGAGCCAAACTAAAGCAAAATTTTACACAAAGCGTTTTTCCCCTGGACTTCCTCCAAAACATCCATCCTTCCCTTCTTCTGTATCCCCAAATGTGTACTTACTCCAAATCCCACACGTAACTTAACTTCAATTTTGTGGTACAACTGCTTATAAAAATTTAGCCCAGTAGAGGTCAAAGCCTTCTCCTTTTGCCAAAGAACTTTTGCATTGTTAACTTTACATTAGTTGCAAAGGAGTAGTTCCCTTCTCCATAGACCTTCTGCATCTTTAGTGAATTAACCAGCTGTGTGGTTCTATCACATTTCTCTCTGCTGCCACAGCAAACAACCAGTATTTAGAGATTAAGTCAAACTGATTTAAATAAAAAGCAATTCAGAATCGCTATACAGTGTGAATGCAAATGTGCATTTTCCTTTGGATTATTTATTAACCTCTTATCAGAAAATGGACCAAAGACCAAAGTGCTTATTTCACTAGGAAGAAATGTGATGATTCAGTGAGTTGCTCCCTACAGAATCAATAGAAAGCAGATGTTTTATTTTTCTTCCCTGGCAATCAGTACTATATAAGTCCTCTACAGAAGATGATATTTAGCATGTTTGCATCTAAGTGTGGATTTGTGTTACTGGCAGTCACGTGTGAAAGATTGCTGTCCCACTCCTATATGATTTTAACACTAGGTAAGTGAGTTGCATTTTCTATATCATAACACTGAGCCAAAATAAATTTGCCCCAATCTATGTACGGCCGTCATGTTAAGTCCAGACCTAGCTTCTTCAGCAAATGTGCAACTCTACACTACCCTTAGCCTTCCATAGACTATCTTAACTAGGCTAAATGAATTACTTCCCAATCAAAGAAAACAACAAGATAAGAATGACCTGTAAAATAGGCCGTTTCAGTCATACAGTTGGCAAAGCATGCCTTACTTTCTAGAGTTAAGACCTTATCTTTGTTACTGTAGACAATCATTTTGGGAAACTGCCACCTAAAGCATGTAGATGAAAGTGGTATTTTATTATTAGATTACCTTTCATTTTTTCTTATTAAAAATCCATGTTGATTACAGAAATATTAGACTATTACAGGTAAGCAAATACAATAAAGTACAAATTAATCTGTAATCTCACCAGTAGGAAATAACCATTATGAGTTAGCATTCTGATACACATGTTTATAGACCTTATAAGCTCATTCCTGTCCAAAGGCCTTTCCACTGCTGTTTCTTCTGCTTAAAATGTTCTTCCCCAGATCTACGTGTGCCTGCCTCATTCAGGTTTCAATTCAAATGTCACCTCTTAGAGAGGCCTTCCCTGACAGGTCTAGACAAAGCGGCCCCTCCGCAGCCTCCCTGTCACTCTTTATCACATCACCCTAATTTTATTTTCTTTATAGTCCATAGCGGTACCTGAAATTCATTTGTTTGTGGTCGTAGTATGTCTCTCGACATTTTTATAACAGCTGAGCCTACAACCAATGTCAAGCACATTTTTGTTTTTCAGGAAGTATTTGTAGGTCTGTTAATTGGAACTGACCATACCACGAACATTTTTCCATGCCAGAAAATATTTTCCCAGAACATCATGCAGTGGCTATATCCAGTGGCTCTGTGTATATAGGTGTGTATGGGTGTGTCATAAATTATTTTTATCAATCATTCTAAAATTTCATAATTTCAAATGCAGGACATTTTGGTCGTTTCCAATTTTTCACTATGTTAATCATGCAGTGATAAGCATCTTTTTTTCTTGTGGTTTTTATGTGTTTTGTTGTTTGTGGTATTGTTGTTTCAATAGAATTTTATTTGCAAAAACAGATGGTAGGCCAGATTTGGCCCATGGGCCATGGTTTTCCAAATAGCAGTTGTTTTTGTTTTTAAACAACTTTACTGAGACATAATTCACTTACCTATCTATGTCTAGTCTCTCAATGAAATATACAATTCCTCCATTTCAAGTGTACAGTGTTTTTCATATTACATTATTAAATTTTTTTGCCACTTCGAATCATTTTTTCTCCCAGTTTTGTTGCAATATAATTGACATACAGTGCTGTATAAGTTTAAGGTGTACAACACAATCATGTGACTTACATACATCCTGAAATGATTAACACAGTGGGTTTAATGAACATCCATCAGCTCACGTAGACACAAAATAAAAGAAAAAATATTTTTTTCCCTGTGATGAGAACTCCTAGGGTTTACTCTCTTAACTTTCATATATAACGTACAGCAGTGCTAAGTATATTTATCGTGTTGTACATTACAGCCCTAGTACTTCTTTACTCTTGTAACTGCAAGTTTGTACCTTCTGACCACTTTTATTCAATTCCCTCTCCCCCCCACCACCTTTGGTAACCACATATCTGATGTCTTTTTCTACGAGTCTGTTTGTATTTAAAGTATGATTGACCTCCAACACTATGCTAGTTCCTGGTGTTCAACGAAGTGATTTGATATTCTACACATTACAAAAATGATCACCACAACAGGCATCTTGATAGCTACATTTGCGTGCACATCCAGAATTATTTCCTTAGGAAAAATTCCTAGAAGTAAGACGGCTATATTAAAGGATATGCTCTTTTTAAAGCCTCTGGCAACATGTATTCAATTACGCTGCCGAATATGGAACAAATCGACACCCTCACTAGTGATGTAGGAAAGTGCTCATTTATTACACCCTTGCCAATCTCTGAGTTCTGTCATTTAAAACTCCTTGCCAGTGCTATTTTTAATGTGAAACTGTGTTGAAATTACAAATATTTCATGCGCATGCTTGTGTCAAGGATACAAGGAAAAATGATCAGGCATAAGTCTCAGTGTGACTTCTCAGGGCATTTATCATGACATGACTTTAATTGAGTATCCTCCCACTATCAACTAGACCTTTTCTCGGTTTTATACATCTTTTTTTATTAGTTGCAAAACTGAAGCTGAATTTAACTGTCTCCAAATGGGCTGCTTTAAACTGTAAATATTATCCAATGCATTTAAATCCAGTAATATTCTAAATATAGATCTCATCTTCATTTACATCTAAAACTCATACAAGTAGAAATAATCTTGGACTAGAAACCAATTTGGTTTGGCTACGGTATTTGGAAACAATGGCTAAATATCTAAAACTCTTCATAAGAATTGCAGAAACACTAATGACATTTGAAAATTACATGGATTTCATGAGAAAATTAAGTCTATTTCTTGACAGACCTGAGCAGAAACAGAATGGGATCCATAAAGTTAGCTCTTCTTGTGTATCCAGAGTGCTGCTCAGTAATTTATTGACAGGGTCAAAGAAATAAGCACTGGAAAAATGAGCTGAACACTGACTGGGTGTAAATGATTGTCCATGGAGGACACTAAGAAGCATCGGAAATGACCCTGAACCCAAATATACTTTTAACTCCTAAAAATGAATACCAGGCCCGAAACATAGGCTCATGGTAAGAATATTGAGGGATCTCAAGGCAGTACACAACAGACTAAATGTATGTGTCTTAGGAGAGAACAAGCAGAGAGAGTCACAGAGGACTGCCCTGGCAGAGGTGGAACGAAAAACTGAGCTGAGTGTGGGAATAAATCAGCACTGCAGTCAAAAAGATAAGCAGGGGCTTCCCTGGTGGCGCAGTGGCTAAGAGTCCGCCTGCCGATGCAGGGTACACGGGTTCGTGCCCCTGTCCGGGAAGATCCCACATGTCGCGGAGCGGCTGGGTCTGTGAGCCACGGCCGCTGAGCCTGCACGTCCGGAGCCTGTGCTCTGCAACGGGAGAGGCCACAACAGTGAGAGGCCCGTGTACCACAAAAAAAAAAAAAAAAGAAAAAAAAGATAAGCAGGATGACAAAAGGGTTTCTTGACCACAGTTGGAAATGTGGGGAGGAGTATTTGTTCAGGAGATGGACGGTAGGCCTGAAAGTGTGGGTAAACACAGAGAGGGGTGGGGAAGCTGCATGCAAGCAGACCCCAGAGGACTTTAGCTACTAATGTAAGCAAGCTCACTAAGAATTTATTCATTGTGAAGAATCAAAAGGCTGCGGCCATGTTGTTTGTTTTATGGTTTAATATTTTTAGGTAGAAGATAATATTTCAGTGAGAGTTAAACCTCATCTATATCCTTCTCTAAATAGATGGCGGATAATAAAAACCTGAATATACCCAATTGCTTTCAGAAGATATTTAAGACCTTCCACTATGGATTCCAAACAGCTTTTTCAATTTTTGTCCAAGTTTTGTATGTTCCAACCAGGCCAAGTGACTTGTTGGCAACTGTTCATTTTACATTCTTGCTTTTGTCCTCATTGTTGTCACCGTTTGAAAAGTGTAAATCTTCCCATGTAC
The DNA here is from genome assembly GCF_964341445.2 of Mesoplodon mirus. Classification (NCBI taxonomy): domain Eukaryota; kingdom Metazoa; phylum Chordata; class Mammalia; order Artiodactyla; family Ziphiidae; genus Mesoplodon; species Mesoplodon mirus. The sequence continues at coordinate 45,406,019 of NC_138985.1, read as the reverse complement.
TTAAATCTAATTCAGTCAGGCCTTAGCCAAATGCTACTTCCCTGTGAAGCATCTCATCTGTTCTCTGCTGAATCAATCACCTACTTTCTCTGTGCTAGTAATTAATACATTCTGCCCTAAATGACAGTTTTTCCTGTTCTTAACTTTAGCCCTCTGTTGAATTCTTAACTTTAGTCCTCTGTTGAATTCTTAACTTCATGAGGATAGATATCATGTCCTTCGTTATTAAATTACATCAAATGCCTCAATAATTTCCCCCTTTTTAAACTAAGACAATCATTGTCTGTTATGAGCTTATGACACGTGCCCAAGGACACATGGCTACTAAGTGGGGATTTGAAAAATGTCAGGCTTCAGAGAACACTGCTTTCTAAAAGAATCAAGCATCCTTTTTAAGTAGAAGCAAAGTGTTCCGTCATGTTGATGTGACATAATTTACTTAACCATTTTCTTGATATTGACATTTAAGTTGCTTTTATTTTTGTCATGTAAAACGGCACTGTAACTATCATTTTGGTGCCTAAGACTTTTTTTTTAAGATAAAGTAACAATCCAAGTGAACTACTGGATCAAAAGATATGATTATTTGAAGACTTATAATGCATATTACTAAATTGTTCACCAAAAAAGTTTTTAAAATTATGGTTCCTGGATACAGTCACTAAAGAGTACTCTAGTGAGCACATATCACTAACACTGAGTTTTTTTATAACTTTAATTGGTTAATTTCATGAACCTATCTTTATATATATTTATGTCCCTTCCATTGCTAGTAGAGATAAATACTTTTATGCAAATGCCTTTTTATATCTTCTGTTGTGAAGTCCATTCCAGTTCTTTGAACATTAATTTATTAGACATCTTACTATTTTTCTTATCAGCTTGAGTAAACAGTTCTATAAAAGAAGTAACATAATATTCCCACTGGAATTGCTTAGCCAAACTGTTAAACATAGATATAATCTATCTATTTCAGTTATTTCCAGAAATATAAAAGTTTAAGATTTTTATCTTTTGCTTTTTTTAATTGTGATTTCTTCTACCCTTTTTAAATCTAGGAAGCCCTTGCTTCTTCAGAGACTTATGAAATATTCATGTCTATTTTCTTTCACTTTAAAAGAGTAGATATAATAGGTTTTCTAATAATTCTTATTCAATCCCTAATCAATTTACTGATCTGGCAGCATGGTTGAGAAAATGATCAAAATGTAAGAAAAACATATTTATTTTCTCTAAATATTTAAGCACTTAATAGCAAGAGCTCTGTCTTTATCACATATGTGCACTGTGGAGGGCTCACTAGAGAGTCTTATAAAATCCAAGTACAACAAAAAAGCCTATTACAATTGGACTGGGACTTAAATTTTATGCCATTGGGGGTGATTTGAAGAAACTAAAGTCATCAAGCCAAGAGTCGGTGCTGGTGCAGTGTCTTATTGAATGTCACAGGTTTTTGCCAAGAAGAAATGGAATAAAATCTGTATTTTATACAAATATCATATATACCTAAGAAACCTCTGATCACTATTTTAAGCCTTTAAGTATTTCTACCAGGTCTTCTCCAAATATTCTACCTAAATTTTTTTACTGTAAAAAGTCATGCAAGGCAAAGTATCTGGCCAACAATGGTTTCATAATTCTGGGTACACAAATAAAGGACAAACCTCACTACTCATCAAAAAACAAAAACAAAACAGAACAAAAATCCCAAAATATTTTAAGTCTGAGGTTGAAATGATACATAAACTCCTAAGAATGTAGGAGAGGGCTTCCCTGGTGGCGCAGTGGTTGAGAGTCCGCCTGCCGATGCAGGGAACACGGGTTCGTGCCCCGGTCCGGGAAGATCCCACATGCCGCGGAGCGGCTGGGCCCGTGAGCCGCGGCCGCTGAGCCTGCGCGTCCGGAGCCTGTGCTCCGCAATGGGAGAGGCCACAACAGTGAGAGGCCCGCGTACCGCAAAAAAAAAAAAGAAAAAAAAAGGAATGAAGAATGTAGGAGAGAACAGATTTATTATAACTCTAATCAGGATTTTAAATTAGATATCCAGACAGATCTGATTAACTTTAATAATGAAGAAGAATGGTGTAAATAATTATGGAAATACTTCCACAGAAAACATACTCCCAAATGCATACCTATGACACCTACACCAATACATAAAGACTATGTACTTCAAAGTACAACAGATAAAAGATCAATTCAGGTGTGAAATTTGCTGAATGACTGCCAATCTAAAGTCTTTGTCAAAGAAAGTTCTCAATGGCAGAACAATTACCACCGTTAATTACTAGGCAGAGCTTTTCATAGATACAAAAAAGCATTCTCATAGCACATGTGACAGAGTATGTTTCATCCTTTCCATGTGCCCTTACCCCCCTTATCTGTAATCAGAGATTGGTTTCTAAGTAAATTTGTGATTTTAAATGACCCAAATTCTTTCTCCATCTTGTTTCCTCTGAAGTCTTGCTCTGACTTCGGAGCTGAATGAGGACTAGAAGCCTTCTGAGCAGCATACTCAGGCCTATTGTTTCCTCCTCCACCACTACACGAAGAAAAACACATTTGTATTAGTATTAATGTATCCTGAAATGATACCGTAATCTTTCTGAATACTGAGCCATCTTCTGAAGTGTCAATTCAACCCTAGATTTCTCTATTCATGTTTTATCCAAAATACGTTTTCTTTGGACAGTCTCATGATTTTCCAATTAACATGTGCTTTTGTTTACTACGTTATCTACCTCTATAAAGCAGAATACACATTCTGTGGGAGCAAGGTCTCTGTCAAATCTACAGATAAGCATTGTATTTCCAATGCTTGGCATCAAATATTTACTTCACGAATGAAGACAACACGCCTTTATTCCAATGATGTAGCATTTTCAGAGCATTATGTGTGGATTGCCTTATTCCCATTACCCATTCTTCTCAATCATTATCTGAATTCCGCACTTGAGAGCACTGAACACAATGCTTCTTTCCTAACTCCCAGCCCCTCCTCACTCTAGACAAGCAAGTATCAAAGCATGGTCCAGGGACCCCTGGCGGGGTTTTGAGATCCTTTCAAGGGGTTCGTGCTGTCAAAACTATTTTCATAATAATGCCAAGATGCTATATGCCATTTTCACTTGTTTTCACTCAAGCACACACTGGAGTTTTCCAGAGGCTACATGACACGTGATAATGTCATTGCTCTGATGTCTAATGTGACATGTGCTTGTGTACTCTTTTTTTTTTTTTTTTTTTTCTTTTTTTTTTTTTTTGCGGTATGCGGGCCTCTCACTGTTGTGGCCTCTCCCGTTGCGGAGCACAGGCTCCGGATGCGCAGGCCCAGCGGCCATGGCTCACGGGCCCAGCCGCTCCGCGGCATATGGGATCCTCCCAGACCGGGGCACGAACCCGTATCCCCTGCATCGGCAGGCGGACTCTCAACCACTGCGCCACCAGGGAGGCCCTACTCTTTTGTTTTAAAAGATTCTGTTTTAATAGGCTAAATATCAGTAACTGTGACTCACATAAACACAGGCCTTTGAGGTCCTCTCTGAACCTCACGTATGATGATTATACATGGTTTTTAGGCAATGTGATTTCAATGATCCAAAAAGTAACTCACAAGTGGACCTTTAGATAAACCATTCATAAACACTGGATCTCCTGTTTATGTATGGAATAGGTTGTCAAATTAGACCTTCCCTATGATCAAATTTCAGCAGAGACCCCTAAAACCAGTTAAGTTCCAAGCAGCCCAGGATCCTAAATGGAGGTACAAGACCACCTATGTAGCACATGCTACACTGTTCAACTGATCACCCACATCCAGCTTATACAGACCAAATCCTTGCATCAAGAAGACGGTAGTAATAACTTTGTAGTAAATGTGCTATGTATTTCTCCCATGCGGGAGGGGAAATGGAGTCTTCCCATTTGTCTCAAATCAATGAAGGGAGCTTTGAAAGAACCACTTGAAGAACTTGTCATATTTCCCTTGGAGTGTGGGGCTAGGGAACTGTCTAACAATACTCCAGAGCAATACACTGGCAGCATTCTGAGAAGGCAAAGGGAATAAATAAAGGGCTCCCCTTCGACCCACAGTATATAAAGGATGCACGTTTTCCATGGGCTAGCGGGGGAGCTGATGGCAAGATCTCTTGAAAAGGAAGAGGGCTTCTGGCTGTGAGTACAACAGACATCCATTACTGAAACTGAGCAGGCTTCAGGTAAAGGCAGTGGAAGGTCTGGGAGGAGATGGAGGCATGGGGTCCAAAGAACTCTCGCAAGTCACCCACAAGTGAGTCAGCTTTTGTCATCTACCACAACTAAAGGGTACCAGTGCCCTATAACTGTACCAATCAAGAAAGACTTCCCTTCACTTCCCTCTTCTCTCTGCCTTTCTTTGACCACCAGAAAATGCAGCTAGAAAGTAAGGGAGGAGCTGTTTCAAGGGAGAAAAGCAGCCAACTATTCCCTATTCCCCACTGCAAGATTCCCAGTCCATGGAAATTTGGATGAAGCTGGTCATTATGTAGAAGATAAATCAGTATTGGGGATATACAATATGATGACTATAGCTAACACTGCTGTATGATCTATTTGAAAGTTTCTAACAGAGTAGATTCTAAAAGTTTTCATCACAAGAGGAAAAGTTGTTTTTTTTTTAGTGTCTGTATGAAATGACGGATGTTAAGTAAACTTATTGTGGTAATCATTTTGCAATATATGTACGTCAAGTCATTATGCTGCACACCTTAAATTTATACAGTGTTGTATGTCAATTTTACCTCAGTAAAACTGAAAGGAAAAACGTTTTTTTCCTGGAGAAAACAGCCAGGCTCAGATGGCTTCACTGGTGAATTCTACCAAACACTTAAGGAAGAAGTAAACTCTTCCAGAAAATAGAAGAGAATGCATTCCTCCTCAGTCATTTTATGACTCAATCATTTTATGAGGCCAGCATACACTTTATACCAAAACCAGGCAAGGACATCATTAGAATAGATAACTTCAAACAACATTCAGAACATGTCCACTACAATTGCTAAAATGGAAAATTCTCATACACTGCTGATAAGAGTGCAAAATGGTAAAGCCACTTTGGAAAATATTTTGGCAGTTTCTTATATAAATTAAGAACATACTTATTATATGACCCAGCAATTCCACTTCTAGGTATTAAACCAAGAGAACTGAAAACATTTCTACGTAAAGACCTGTATGTGAATGTTCATAACAGCTTTATTTCATAACAGTCAAAAACTGGGAACAATTCAAATATTCATCAACCTTAAATGGATAACTAGTTGAGGTACATCATACAATGGCATACTACTCAGCAACGAAAAGAATGTACTGATATATGCAACAACTTGGATGAATATCCAAAGCATTATGCTAGAGGAAAAAACCCAACCCCAAAATACTTACTCCATGATTTTATTTATATGACATTCTAGAAAAGGCAAAACTATAGGGACAGAAATCAGATCAGTGGCTGGCAAAGACTGGGAGAGGGAAGAGACTGCAAAGGACTGAGAGAAAGCTTTTTGTTAGTGTGGAAATGTTCTATAATCTTGATCACAGTGTTGTTATAAGACAATATAAATTTGTTGAAACTCATTAACCAAACACTGAAACACAGTGAAATTTGTTATATCTATATTATACCTTGATAACCATGAAATGAAACCCTGAATGAAAATAGATAAGTATATATATATATATATATATATATATATATTTTTTTTTTTTTTTTTTTTTGTGGTACGCGGGCCTCTCACTGCCGTGGCCTCTCCCGTTGCAGAGCACAGGCTCCGGACGCGCAGGCCCAGCGGCCATGGCTCACGGGCCCAGCTGCTCCACGGCATGTGGGATCTTCCCGGACCGGGGCACGAACCCGTGTCCCCTGCATCGGCAGGCAGACTCTCACCCACTGCGCCACCAGGGAAGCCCTATATTTTTTAAAAAAGATTTCAAGCCCAATAAAGTACAGCAGTTGTAAACTGGATGACAGTTTTGGGTTTTGAAATTACACTGGACAAGGCGTTTCAATAATTGGAAAAAGAGACTATTTATTTATTACCTGGGTAAGTTACCAGATCTATACAAGATTCCATCCAGGAATGGAAGGGTGAAGTCTATGGAGCTAATTCAAAGGGACAGAAGGAAAAAAGAAAAAAAGGCATCTTCCTAGAGAACATATGAAAGGCATGTTGGTCGTATGTTCAAGCAGAAATGCTGGAGACATGCTAACTCTTGCTAAATTTACCACAGCTTTCTCATTCTAGCTTTCAATATGACCTCAACCTCTCTTTCCAGCACTGCCTCTCTTGAAACGCTTACTTACATCTTTTTGTCAGCTCTGCTACCCCATCCCCAACCTGCCCCATTCTTCTGCATACCTGTATATGCACTATTTCCTTTTTCTAGAATATTCTTCCTCTTATGTCTGCCATTTGAAATCCTTTGTGACTTTCAAGGTTAACTTCAAAATATCTTTCATAAAGCTCGTAAAGAAGAAACAGCTGGGATGCCAAGTCCTAAAATCCTTTATGAGCTGCCAGTGGCCTATGACAACACCTCTGCTTATTTCTAAGGGTTATTTTCATGGGATTTACTCCAAAAAAGTGATAGGTTCCCGACTGCCAACTAAACATTAGTAACAAATCTTCAGCTCTCTCCTGCTCTAGCACACAGAGCTGGGTCATTTGTAATTCACCCACTGTCCTTATTTCTTTATTACAATGCCAAGAGTAAGAGGTACCTCCTTTTCCAAAAGCCCTATAATGGATGCTGCTTCAGAACCCTGGACACTCCCATAAAGACCACATCAGCGGTATCAGAATTCATGGAAGAAAGCACCACAAAGAGGAAATTTAAACTCTTTTATCCTCCCATGAAATGAATGAATGCTCCAGTCATTATTGTAATATCTTAAGTAAGTATATTTGAGGATTTCCTTTTCTTCATCCTATACTCATTCTCATATTATTTTTCTGTCTTTGGAGAAAGGGATCTTATTTATTGATTCATGTTCTGGTGTTGCTTGTGAGAAAGGGAATAGTCAGCTCTTCCCTAGAGATTAGAGAGTGACACCAGCAAAGCCTTTTCCTCACCCACTACCTGAAACACAGAACTATTTTATCTCTCTTATAAACCTACATTATTCTGCCTATAGAACTGTTATGGCTATATGCCTACATGGGAGACCATAAAACATAAATTCTACAGAGGCAGGGTCTGTCTTTTCTTACTAATAATTGTATCCTCTATAGCTACTAGCACATAGGAGGTATTCACTAAATATTTGATGTTAAATTAAAATATTGCTATATGGCAATCCCTCTTAAATATAAGATAAATGACAACTTTCTTGAACTATATTCAAAAAGTTCATTTATTGATGTTCCAGGGACCCTTCTCTATAAAATAATTTCCCTTTAAGACTCTCTTAATATATGGAAACTAAAAAGGTTACAGTGGGATTCAACGTAGTAAGTTGCTTACCACCTCATTATATATAATACTGGGAAAGTCTGTTATCCATTGTCAAAGTTCTTATGAAAGTGCATGGGCCAATTTCATTCTACAACTCTTTTGCCAAGTTCAAAACCACAATATCTTAGCAGCTTTTATTTTTCTTCCAAACACCATAAGTTATTACACTATATGATGCATTGCATACTTGCCAAAGCACTTCAGCCAGATTTTTTTGTTACATAAGCACGAAAGCATCCAATACTAATAAACTCCTATTTTTCTTTCCACTTTTTTTTTTTTTTATAAATTCAAAGAACTAAAGCATGTTTCTATGCCCTTGGGTTAAAAAAAGCAGCAATCACTGACATTTGAAAAGTACTGTGCCAAAAGCCAAAATTGTGAGAATGTTTCTCAGCTGACAAAGTTCTTCCTAATTGACCTGGAATTATACAAGTTTTATAATAGTTTTTCTTGGTAATACATATAAAATGTATTGCTTATGGATCCAACACAGTGACTATTTGTTTGTCTTTTGTTTGTTTGTTTGTTTTTCAAAATACAGTGTGTCAGAGTTAGTAACTTGGTTTTTGTTTTACTGCCCAGCTACAAGATTAATCCTATGTGTGTGAATTTTAAAAACTGAAATGCATAACATACACATATTTTAACAATAATTTGGGAATTTTACTTGACCATCTAAAGAAAGATGATGATAGTTTTCTGTCACCAAATGTAGCTTAACAAGCAGTGGTCCAAAGCTTGCCTAAAGATTCTGCATAAGTTTCTCTAAGGTTTGTACACTGTCAATTTATCTATACATTTTTAGAAGAAAATGTTTCTCTTTCTTAATACTTGCACCGTTAGTCTGAAAAGTAGGCTTACCACAAGATAATAAGCAAGTACTGTTGAACTAGTAATGTCAGGAAAGTTAGCAACAGTAGCAGCTGTCTACTGAGGAACAGCTAGAAGACGGTGTTAAGGAAAGAGAAGCCATTCAGATGGATCAAAGGTGCATCAAGAGTTATCTTTCATTTCCCAAAAGCTCAATCAAAGATGTTGTACCTTAAGGAGAAATTTATTCCTATTTGTGAATCAGTATGGCAGCTGAAGTATGTAAAGTGATCCAATTCACATCTTTCAATGAAACAATGGAAACATTCTCTAAGATTCTTCAGAGCTGTATTAACAGACAGATCTTCTTTCCTGTGCTTTAGTAAGTAGCAGCCATCAACAATGTGAACATTTTGAAATATGACAGTTTGAGTGACTACTTTGCAGAATGTCTAAAGCTAAAGGCAGGGTCAATATGCCACCGTAATAACTAGTGAACAATGAAGAATTTGGCCAACTTGCTCCTTGGTCTATACAAACAAACCATCAGGTGGACTGGTTTTGTTTTCTACTTGCCCATTACCAGAATAAGTTGGGGAGTCAATATGGATGATACAATCAAAGTTCAAAGTAGTCATCATTGCAGTACAATAAAATCTGAGTTTTGAGGTCTGGGCTGACCCTGTCCACCATATCTCAGATAATCACAATGAGACTGACCAAAATTTCAGGTTGGAATCCTTCCAGAAAAAGTTACATTGCTAGTAACAACATAATCTCCTTAGTTAACCGGTTGTTTTTCTGTCTTATAGGTCCACCAACAGTTACGTTAGGCGTCTTGTATTGCCTCACTTCACTGTAAAGTTCACTAAAACTTCAGTGTCTTGTGAGATAACTGGAGACAGTATGAGGTGAAAATGGAGGGGTGTTAGAAGCCAGAAACAATTTTTATTTGAAAGGAAGTTGATTGATTAATTAAATAATTGCCTGTGCCTATACACACATGCATCAATGTGCTAGGTTCTGAATATACATGGAAAATAAAGAAGATACCATTCCTGCCTTCTTTTAACTGATATTCTAGCAGAAGAGACCAACTTTAACAAGTACAAGCAAAAATGAGAAGGGAATATCATGAGAGAACAGTAGGGACAGACTTCAAATTGGATGGTCACGGATGACTTCTCCAAGAAAGTAACCAGGAAAAATGAGGAGGAGCCAGCCATAAAAAGAGAACATTTCAGGCTGATGAAAGGCTCAGAGGTGAAAACAAGCTTGGCCTGTGGGAGAAACAGCAAGGTGACCTCAGTGGTGGGAGATCACAAGCAAAGGGTTGGATAGAATAGTAAGAGCTGAAGAGGTTAACAGCCAAATCACGCCAGACCTTGATGGCCAGAGAGAAGACTTTGTCTTTTATCCAAGTAAAACTGGAAGCCAAGGAGAGCATGGGATCGACAAGATACAATTTATATTTTTTTAAGAAATTACTCTGGCTGTTGAGTGGTATGTAGTGAAGACAGGGAGACAGTCAAAGCTGGAAGATGTGTGTTCGTATGTGTGTACGTACGTGTATATGTGCGTTTGTGTATGTGCGCATGTATACATGGATGTGACCTATATCTTCTGCAGTCAGGGTGTTAAAACACTTTCCAAGTCCTTAAAGAAAATACTTTTGTGTTTGAACATTTAAAAATGGCAAATAATCATGTCAAAAAGTACTTAGAAGAGAGGAAAGCCAGGCAAAAGAATTTTAGGGATTAGTTTCCAGAAACTTCTCTTTTTTCAAAAAAACCTATAATTTTCTTATAACCAGGGTAGGCAGACTTTAATGCATTATTTGTATTTATGTGTCATATATTCATATATCCAATTCAAGGTACTGAGGTAGGAGATAGATGGGCCCCAGGCTGAACAGTTTCTCCCCTGTGGACAAAAACTCCATAAAAGCAGGATGATGGAGAGGCTGGGCCCTGCCCAGATAAAACACCACATATTCCTCATTTTCAAAGTCAAGGAGACCTCCCTGACTACACATGCACAGAAAGGCTCCCTGGAGGTCAAAAGAGAGGAGGCGCCACCCCATAGTAAGTGATGTCAACTACCCATAGGTCTCTTCATTGGAATCCATCTTGGCTAAGAGATGCACAGGCACACAGGGCAGGACCGTGAGATATACCAAATGTGGACCCAGAACCCAGCAAAGCAAGATGATTGGTCAAAGGAAACCCAGAATAAATGCCCTATAAAAGTGATTCAAATTGCCACGAGGGAGTGACTCTCTCTCTCTGAGCCCATACATGCGACTATCCACACGTACTGTACTCTTTTTCCTCCTAATAAACACTTTACTTGCTTCACTACTTTCCGTCTCTATGTGGAAATTCATTTCTACACAGCTGACAGGCCAGGGCCTTGTTCACTGGCCACTGGTCCCTGGTGGTCTGGTAGCTAGGATTCAACGCTCTCACTACCGCTGCCGGACCTCTGTCTCTGGTCGGGTCGAAACCCTGCTTCAAGCCACCGTAGGCCGAGGTCACCCGAGATGAGTACAATTATTCATTTCCTCTTAGTGTGCTTTCCATAAAGTAACACACATTGCATTCAGGTGAATATATTTCTTGGGGCAGCCATACGCCTTTCTCAGGCTAATCAGATTGCACTACTATTTCTTCTCATTACATGTTGTCAGATAACCCATGTGAATAACATGTGTGGTAATATTTTTTGAGAGGCAACTGTTCCAAGTAGTTTTTATTCGTGTTGTGGTGTCCACTGAGGGACTTTCCAGAACTCCACATTCTTAGACTGCTAGAAGTTTGCAGTTTAGAAATCATCAATAGTATTGTTTAAAGCTTTAGGTTGTTAAGAAGAATAGTGACTGAAACATAAAGTTTTATGATATGTATAAGTGTTTGTGTATGTGTACATGCGTATGCGTGTGATATACATCTTATTGTGGAGACTTAGAGTAGAAGCTGGAAGGTGTGTGTGTGTGCATGAATGGAAAGATAGACAGTCACTGAAATGTCAAGACCTAAAGAAAAGAAATGTCCTTTTTCTTTTACATATTCATTCATTTTCTTAGCCACCTGGAAGAACATGATATTGTTCTCAAAGCCCACCTGCAGATCTACAAAAGCCAAGTTTTGAAACTGTGGAATGAGAAGCTAGAAATAGAACTCCCTGTGTCTTTTTGGTCCATTTCATGGTATCTTGAGGGTAACTTATGGCACATTTCATGACACGTGATATTCAAAGATGATGAATGACAGGGAGTTATTCTGGTATCAGATCCTGTTTTGGTCATCTCCAGGATCTCTTAGATTTGGGAAAAGAAGGAAGTAAGTGAATCTCGCAGCATAAAATCTTCCCATTTAACTAGAAGGGTGCATGGAATAGCCTTAAGGAAAAGGAAACATTTTCCAACTTCAAATCACTCTCTGGACACATCTCTTTAGGAGGAAGCTCTAGTGACATGATCCAAGTATCATTTTCCCTACAAAGGACAGCAATATAGTTTTCCCAGTGGAAAACTAGTCCAGTCAATTCAAAGACAGGACTTGAGGATATATGACCCATGACTGTGCTTTTAAAAGTCTAAGTATGTGCTTTTAAACTCTAAATACAAAATTGTGTCGATGGTTCCATTTTCAGATTAATATAAATCAAGCAGGTGCTTTGAGGCGGAGCATAAATAAACAAACAAACAAATAAATAAATAAATAAATTTGGGCGGGGGGAAAGTCTCAGGCTCAGAGGGCAGGCAGCTTCCATTCAAATCCTGGCTTAGCCACTTATTTGCTGTATGACTGGGCAAGTCATTAAATCTCTGTGTCTCAGTATCTTCAACCTTTAAATAAGGATAAAAATAGCAGCAACCTCCTAGAGTTCATAGAGGTAATCAAACTATCTCACGCATAGCACATAACACAACTCCTTATTCGTTATATTCACCCAATAATAGTAAATATTAGTATAACAAGAACTAACGTAACAAATTATTATGATCAAAGAATTAAATTATTTAACTCTGTACCGTCAAGGCCTAAACTGTTGATGTGACTTCCAAGTATGTTAGGCTATTCTTAAGGAGAATGTAATCCCTGCTGTGATGGGGCAGATGCAATTATGTGAACAGCTATAGACCTTTTTGCTTCTTCCCTGTAGCCCATCTCAGTATCCCACAGCGAACCAAGGGGCACCTACAAACCGCAGCTGAAAAGCAGTTTAATTGTCTATGGAAGCATCTTGAAAAAGGTGTCCAAGGGACATTTGATCACGATGCAGAGAATCATTTTTTTTTAACTCTCTTTTCCCACCACTCCTATAGTTGTCTCACCAGAAAGACAGCTGCCTTCCCATTCCTCAGTTTGACCCAAACTCTTTCTTAATCCAGACCAAGATGTCTCCTATCTTCTCTCTCTGCACCGAGGCAGCTATTCTAACTATTCTGGTTTTCTATTTAGTAACCATCTGTCCTTTCCAGTCCAAATCAGATCACACTGTAATGAACTATTTTGAATTCCTCCCTCCCTCCCTCTCTCTCACCTATTACTCAACATCTACCCCCCAAAATTTAAGACACATAGAAATAAGACCCAGTAACCTGGATACCAAACTCAACCTCCATCTAAACCTCCATCTCAGCAGAAAGAGTAAACTGTGAGACTATGATGATCATGCTTGTTTTCTAAAGCTATTTTCTACTAATATTTTCTTCTTGGCTCAGTTTCTCCTAAGGCGGACCTTAAAATATAAAAAATATAAAAGAAATGTGATCATATTGTTATTGTGCTCTCACATGGAATTCAAATAAAGCAACATGGAAGGGTCACTAAATTCTTCCTATCTTCAAAAAAGGGAAATGATAAGCAGTCCTGAAGAGCTCACCCAGCTTCCTTTCCAAAGGGCTCTGCTAACACGGTTGCCTATACCCTTCCTGTTGCCCCAGGTGCTTAAGCTGAAAATATTTAAACATTTGGCAATCCTGAAGATACGCTCTGAGGTGCCTATAAAAAGACTGGTCTTGGCTTCTGCCAATACAGCAGGAGGCACTTCAATTTTATTTTATCTTGAGAGGAAGTTCATCGAGTTGCCGGCCTCGCCCACAACACCTCAACTTCTCTTTTCTTATATGTGTACATTTTTTTTTTCTACTTCTGTCTTTCAGGAATAGGTTTTTAGTGGTCCAGGCATTTCCCACGATTTTACCTGAATGTGGGCAACCTCAGCAGCAGAGGATCGCAGAAATATCCTCCACCTATTTTTCTCAGATGATGTGAGAACCGTTGACTGGAGTTAGGAGTGGGAAGTGGTTGGTGCACACAGCTGCGAAAGGAGCAGTGGGAAGTTCTTTATTGATTTAAAAATAATAACAGCTCATAGTTATCTTGTGACCATGGCAACGTAAGGAATGAAGTCTCTCTGCTTTCCTTTACCTCAAGCAGGAAGTGAGAGAGATGCTGGGTTCTGGGAGGCCAATGGTTGGGGTTAGTTTTCTTCCTGCCTATTGTCTACATCATTTAGAGATTTAATACTGGCTTCTGTCTTTATCATTAAATCTTTTTCTTCAAATTCAGCAATTCTAGTGAGATGGTTTCTTTCAGACATACATCGATGTTTTATTAAAATGAAGCTTTTAGCAGTATCAGTCCCGAGAAGCTTAGCTGTAACCCAGAGGTGATAGTAAATCCTCAAGGTTAAGGGGAACTTAGAAACTGCAAAAACAAGTTTAACTTCTTTACTCAGAGGTGAAGAATGGAACATCTCTCACATCAGAAACTACTGAAGTTGAGGGCAAAATTACAAGTATCGATTAAGCAGGATGGGTTATTCCTTGGCCATATTTAGACTTTCTTTAATTTTATGGAGCAATTTGAAAGGAGTGAACTAGTAAGAGATTTTATTAAGTGTTGGTGTGATGAGAATTGACAGCTGACAAGTAGGGAGAGAGTTCCATTTCAGCCATGCTGAATTTTAGGTGCCTCTAAATGAGATAACCAGGAAGAATTTGAAATTGTACCTTAAACTCAGACGGCTATCGGAGCGCACGTGTGGGAGTCATGAGAGTAAATCTGGTGTCCAGAACTGCACATAAGGAGCTCAGGCGGAATGAGAAGAGATGATGACTGAGAGCACACACACTACGGGAAGAGTACTATTTAGAGGACAGAGTGGATGAGGAGCCGGGGAAGGAGCCTGCAACTCCAGAGCTGGAACAGAAAGGGAAACGGGCTCTCCGTGCTTCTGGTCCAGAGCACAGGCTTTACCTGTTTTTTTGCCAACTGCTAAAGCATTAAGTCCAGATCTTACCATCTATCTGATGTTCAGTGACATTCCCTGAGTTTGAAAAAAAGTAACATTCCCAATTAAATAGCACTTGATTAACATAATTTATAGATTTTTATTTAAAAGGACATTTTACTTCAAAACATGGAGAGGTACGTATCATAGGGATGTTCAGAGTGGCACCACGTGATCCTCTTTACTAGCCATTGCTAAAGAGTCACTAATGATCCTGCCTCCTGACGCAGGGACACAGCTGAAAAATCAGACCTCAACCTGATGTTCTGGTGGTGAAGTGACCTATGACTCTGGAACTTCCACCCCAATCATTCCAACATGAGCTTTACTGAAGTTGACTTTTACCACTTCTACGGAATTGGAAGGTTGCCGTTAAAACCAGCACCTAGCCATTTATTTGCTGGTAATTCAAAGCAAATCAATCAACTGCGTAGCAGGATGCAACAAAATCAGGAAGTGATAGGATTTTAAGTAACAAGCAACTTTTAAGATGGGCTGGTGCATTTTTGGAATAGATGAATGACAGAGCAGCCTTGAGAGACAAGTAGTTCTTGCAATAAGAAATAGAAGTATTGAGATGTATGGTCAATAGCCCACTGAACATACACAGGGTTAGGAAAATGTCCTTGGTTTGGTAATATTTCTTATAGCCCTTATTAGGATAATAGACAGTGTGAAAATACCATCCTAGGAGTTGGCAGTGGCAAATTCCAAATTAGCATGTGTCAGTGTGCATGCCTATATAATATGAGGGAGGCATCAGATAATATATGGAAGAAGAGTAATTCATGGAGAAAGTGAACAATAGTTTCAGAGGCTGCAAAGTGAGAAAAGATCTGATGAGCATTCACTTTATTTAGGAATTATGATGTCACTGGTGACCTGAGCAAGGATAGATTCTATAAAGTGCTAAGGGCAAACCTTGGTTACAGGAAGGTGAAGAGTAGACAGAAACTTCCTTTTCCAACAATACCGGCAGAGTAAATATCCTGAAAATGATCCTACTGCTTATCCTAGCTCCTAATTTTGTATCCTAGTAGATACAAAATTAAAAACATATTTTAACACATGACTGAGTTGGAAAGACTAAGAGAAACTATCAGAATCATCAGATGCCAAAAGTTCTGGGGAGAATCAACTCAAAGAGTTATAAGCACCGAAATAATCTATTAATTCCAGAAACCTAGAGCTTTGGTTTTGACCTTGACAAACTCAGGTCTGCTTTGGCAGGAGAGCTGGAATTCAGTTCTGGGAACTGTAAAGAATTGCGTCTTCAGTGAAAGTGTGAATTTGAAAAAATTTCAAAATAAATAAAATATGCGTTGGATGAAGAAACAAACAAAATATCCCCTGGGAGTTCATAAGCCCAAGCTAGTCCTCATACAGGCTAGGGTCTCACATCTCACTGCCTGCATAGTCTGTAAAAGACTCAAGCAACTTCAGTCTTAAAGCTTCCCTAAGTGCCTGTCAAAAGCAAATGATAGCTTTCTCTAGATGAATCAACCATCAAATCAAGCCCCAAAGAATCTCCACATGTAAAGTCCTCATGTCTCCTCAGAATTTAAGTACAAAATAAACAAGGAAACAAGGAGTAGGAGTAAACATCAGCAGAAACAGTAAACACAAAATCAAACTCAAGAGTTCTGATGTTGCAACTGTCACATTCACAATGAGATTAGTGTGTAATCACTTAAAGCAAAACAAAAAAATCAAATGTATGAATAAGGAAGAATTGACTATAAACATAAGCAGTTGGAATAAAAAATCAAAAATAAGTTGGACATAAATAAAAGTTGGGAATAAAAACAATAGGTGTCTACTTAGTCTATTAGACATGACTGAAGAAAGAATGACTAAACTAGAAATATAGACATAAAGCAATTAGCCCCAAGAGAGC
The DNA here is from genome assembly GCF_964341445.2 of Mesoplodon mirus. Classification (NCBI taxonomy): domain Eukaryota; kingdom Metazoa; phylum Chordata; class Mammalia; order Artiodactyla; family Ziphiidae; genus Mesoplodon; species Mesoplodon mirus. The sequence goes on along the minus strand of NC_138985.1, from coordinate 45,389,515 downwards.
ACAGAGAGACATAGATGGAATATAAAATCAATTGAGAGATATAAAGGATACAGTGATAGATGTAACACAAGTCAAATGAGAATTCCATAAAGAAATAGCAGAAAAATAGGAGAGACATTATTTTGGAAGGCAAAATCTCAGGGAAATCTCAGAATTCCAGATGATTTGAATCCTCAGATTCAGGAAGCAAAACAATTCCAATCTTAACCAAGCTGCAGAACACAAATGCCAAAGAACTTTTAAAAAACCAGAGAGAAAAACATTATATCCAAACAAAAAATTAGAAAGATAACTGAATTCTAAATGACAACAATGGAAGCACAAAAACTGTGAGATAATATCAAAATTATGGAAAAAATATTCATAGCTACAGACTTAGAAGTGTGGTATGGTAGTATAACGAAACTTTGAGATACAACTAAATCAAATTTCCTACAAGCAGCTCCTCCCTACAGAAATTTCTAAAATATATACTTCAAGAAAAAGGAAAATGATTTCAGAAAAACTACCGAGTTCAAGAAGAAAAGGTAAGCAAATGAAGTGGTAAATATATGTGAATCTAAACAAATATTAACTCTATAAAATGACAATGAAGTCTAATTTGAGAATGTATTTGTTTTCTGTTGCTGTGTACTGACATACCACAAATTTAGTGGCTTAAAATAACACATATGTGTTGGTCCCTAAGTTTCCAAGGATCATGAGTTGGGACCCAGATTAATGGGTCCTCTGATATGGGTATCACAGGTCTGCAATCAAGGCAGATATCAAGCTGTGATCTCATTTGGAGGGGCCACTGAGGAACAATCTACTTTCAAGCTCATTCTCATTTTTAGCAGAGTAATTTCCCTGAGGCTCTATTACTGAGGGCCTAGACCTTTAACTGGCTGCCAGCTAGGGGCTACCCTTAGTTCCTAGAGGCCATCCCATTCCATACACCCCCTCACAATAGGGCAGCTAATTTCTTCAACCCAGTAAGGAGAATCTCTCCCCAGTGTGTATAACACAACACAATAACTGAAATGACATCCCCATCACCTTTGCCATATAATGTAATCTTATCAAGGGAGTGACATCCCATTATTTTTACAATATTCTATCCGTTAGAAGCAAGGCATAAGTTCTGCCAACACTCAAGGGGAGAGAATTATGCAAAGGCATGACTCATTGGGGGTCACCTTAGGGTGTGTACTGCACAAAGAAGTTGGGACAAAAAAACAAGATAAAGCTAAAACAGTAAGTCAAAAAGAGCATGATTAGAGTTAAAGCATGCTAAAGTCCTTGTATAAAGTTCAAAAAAATACAGATTAATTTTAAACTGTATTAAGCATGAATACAAAGAACAAAATAAGATGGTAGAAATTAACCAAAATATACCAGAAATCTAAAATATAAGCACACAAACATCTTTTTAAATGAAATGGTGAACAAAATTTAATGTGACTATACAAATGTCAGATAAAATAGTCCTTAAGGTATAAAGCAGTATTTCGGTTAGAGGGTCACACTACCTAATAATAAAAATATCCCATGCACCAAATTTCACAATTCAAAATGTATACAGTAAAAATTAGCAGGAGAGAGTCACAGATCATAGTTAGTTGGTGATTTTGAGACATATTGCTTGACAATGGATAGGTCAAATTGACCCCCCCCCAAAAAAATCAGTAAGATACCAAAGACTTTGAGAATATACATAACATGCTTGAACTAACTGCATTATGTAAAGTATGAAACATTAGAGACAACATGTAATTTTCAAGCACACTTGATGCGTATTGCCTATATAAATATACAGAAACCGTGTAATAAACTATAAAACTAGTTTTAACAAATATGAAGTATTTGATACGATATGGGTCACATTCTCTAGCCACAATAAAATTAAGTTTGAAGATCATGAAATGACTCATGTTTAGAAATTTGAAAATACTTATAAATAACAAAGCAATCAAAATGGATATTGAAAATTTTAGAACAATTATGAAAAATTATATCACATAGCATACAGATAAAATAGTTCATAGAGAAAAATGTATAGTCTTATGTAATATGTTAGGAAGGCTGATAATTAAATTAAGCACCTAATTAAATTTAGAAAAACAGTGACAAAATAAACCCAAAAATTAGAAGAAAATTAACAAAGATAATAAAAATAAATAAAGTAGAAAATAATTAAGAGAATCAATAAAAACAAGTCTGTTTTTTTAAAAACAAAATCCAGATGTCTCTGATAAAATTGATCAAGAAAAAAGAGGAAAGATACAAATATTAGCAAAGTTAAAGGAAACATAGCTACAGAAGAAACAGAGCAGAATGTTATAGACAATTTTAGATTATGACAACTTCAGATTATGATAACTTCGATGAAATGGGTGCATTTCTAGAAAATTATTTCTCGAAAAAATTGATTGATAAAAGAACTAGAAAACCTGTGTGATCCTATAACCATTGAAGAAATTAAACTGTCATCTTCTCACCAAAAATCTCAAGTCCACAGTTTGACAACAAATTCCACTAGATATTTAAGGAGCAAACAATTCCAACATCACATAAATTCTTCCAAAAAGCAAAAAACAATGACACACTCCTCCTTGACTTGTTTTATAAAGTCATTATTATAATCTTGATTCCAAAAGCCAATAATGAAAGTTTCAAAGGAAAAATTATAGGTCTCAAATACGAACACAGACACAAAAGTCCTATATAGAATATTAGCAAACTAAATCCAGCAATATATTAAACACACACACACAGAGACACACACACATATTACTAAGTTGGCTTTATCCAAGAAATAAAAAGCTAGATAACATTTTAAAAACTATTAATATAAATTAACAGAAAAATGCTAAAAACCCATAAAATCATTTCAGTTTTTACAGATAAAAGAGACACAACATTCATTCATATTAGAAACTCTTAGCAAACTAGGAATTGAAGCAAACTTTCCTAATTGGCAAAAGAGTATAATAATTTCACAGGAAACATCATAGTCTTTGGTAAATGGAAAAATCATTCTCTTTAAAGAGAGAAACAAAAGAAAGATACCTACTATTACCACACACATTAACATTGAACTGAGGATCCCAGAAAGCACAAGAAAATAAGAGAATGAAAAATATGTAAGGATAGAAAAAGTACAGAAGAAATGACATTTACTGAAGACAGTCAAACCCAAAAGAAAGCTACAAAGTATTCAAATAAAAGAGCTTAGTTCAGTGACCACATAAGATCAATAAACAAAAGTTAAAAACAAAATATAAATTTTAAAAATTATAAAAACATATATAATTAGGAATCAAGTTAACAAAATATGATCAATCCTTTCATGGAGAAATTTATACTTTTTAAAATGCATTTTAAGAAACCTAAACTGAGAGATATAAATAACAAGAATAATATTTTAAATATATCAGTTTTTCCTAAATTGATATACAGAGTCAATGAAATTTCTTCCAAAATCTAAACTGAATATCCTTTGAAATTTAAAAGACTGATTTGAAGATTTAAGGAGAAGGGTTAGAGTCAAGAAGAAAAAAATGAAGTATAGACACTAGTTGTCACAGGTGTCTTAGCTTCTTTGGTCCAGAAATAGACAAACCAGTGGAAGTGAAGAAAGAGGCCTGAATTAGACCAAAGCTTTTAAGGAAACCTGATAGATGACAGATTCAGCACAGATATGTATGAGTACAAGATGAACGATTCAATAGATGGTGCTCTGGAAATCGGTATCTCTATTTTTAAAAACTGAAAATGGATTCCTACTTCACATCTTACACAAAAATCAGTTCTAAATGGATTTAAAGATAAAGCATAAAAGTCAAAACTTTAACAATTTTACATAGCAAAATAGGAAACTATATGGTTGTAGAGGAGGAAAAAGGAATTCTTTAACAACAACAAGAAAGTAATTGGTGAATTTGACTCCATTAACACTGAGAACATTACGACGTTCATCAAAAGACACCACAAAAATCAAGGAGGAAAAATATGCCACAACTGGAAAGATATATTTGCAATCAGTATCACTGGGAAACAATTAGTATCCAGAGCCCGTAGACAAGTCTTACCCAACAAATTTTAGACAGAAAAAAAGGGCATAAACATAAAGCAAAGAGAAAACACAAGTGGTCAATAAAAATATGAAAAGATAACCTCATTACTAATTAGGAAAATGAAAATTAAAGACATAATAAAAGCTGGTTTTGCATACAAGGAGCTAGGAAGACACCACTCCATCCTAACAACAAGTAAGGCTGAACTTGACTGAAAAATTAACAATTCTTGGGTCCGTAAAAGAGAGGAGACAGAGGGGAAACCGCTGCCCCCAAAACTGGAGAGACAGAGTAGGGAAGAACGCCTGTTGTCACTTACCCGAGCAGAGACTCGCTAGCAGAATCACCCGTGGGAACCACTGCCAGGGTAGGAAGGCCTGAGCCATAATTGTGGAACTGATGAGGGCTCAGTGTGCACAACTCTGAGCGTTAAAAAATCCCTGGGAGCCCAGTCATAACGGGGCCCCACCATGTTGTGAGACTCACTTCCCTGAGCTCAACCAGATTCCACAGTAAATATGGGAGAAAAATCCCGACATGCTTCTGGCAGGGGGAGGAAAACCACTTTAAAATAAGCCAGAGCACCTTTGTGCTTCTTAACAAGGCCTGACCTCAGGGGAAACTAATTAACCAGAGCCTAACCTGCTGGGGTATAATCAGGACCTAACTGACCTGGGGGGAAGGGAAATCTCAACTGCAGTCAGCTGTACCTTCCACGAGGGAGTAGCAAAATAACAACTCCAGCCTGCTCTAGTCATCCTGTCCCACCTAAAAAGGGGTAGAAAAAACCAGAAACACTAGTGAAGTTCACAGTCCAGAGATACAGGCTCCTGAAAGACTGAGACTTAATTACTCAACAATAAGAAAGTAAACAACCACTTAAAATGGGCCAAAGACCTTAACAGACTCTTCACCAAAGAAGGTATACAGATGGAAAATAAGCATATGAGAAGATGCTCCACATTATTTGCCATCAGGGAAATGCAAATTAAAACAAGATACCTCTACCCACCTATTAGACTGGCCAAAATCTGCAACACTGACAACACCAAATGACGGCAAGGATATGGAACAACAGAAACTCTCATTCATTGCTGGTGGGAATGCAAAACAGCACAGCCACTTTGGAAGACAGTTTTCTTTGTTTCTTACAAAACTAAACATACTCCTACGATACGATTCAGGAATCTCACTCCTTGGTATTTACCCAAAGGTGTCAAATCCTTATCTCCACACAAAAATCTGCATGCACATGCTTATAGCAGCTTTATTCATAATTGCCAAAACTTGGGAGCAACCAAGATGTCCTTCAGTAGGTGAATGGATGAACTGTGGTACATCCAGACAACAGAATATTATTCAGTGCTACAAAGGAATGAGCTATCAAGCCATGAAAAAAAATGCAGGAAATTTAAATTAATAATTTAATTAATTTATTAATTAAAATTACTAACTGAAAGAAGCCAATCTGAAAAGGCTACATATTGTATGATTCCAAACATATAATATTCTGGAAGAGGCAAAACTATGGAGACAGTAAAAAGAGAGGTGGTTGCCAGGTGCTGGGAGAGGGGAGGAATGAACAGATGGAGCACATCGGAGTTTCAGGGCGCTGTAATGAAACCATAATGATGGATACCTATCATTATACATTTATCCAAACCCACAGAGTGAACCGTAAACTACAGGCTTTCTGTGGTTATGATGTGTCCGTGTAGATCCATCAGTTACAGCACATACACCACTCTGGTGTGAAGCATTGATGATGGATACCTGTCATTATACATTTATCCAAACCCACAGAGTGAACCGTAAACTACAGGCTTTCTGTGGTTATGATGTGTCCGTGTAGATCCATCAGTTACAGCACATACACCACTCTGGTGTGAAGCATTGATGATGGATGGGGGGGGCTGTGATGATGCATGTGTGTGGGCAGGGAGGACATGCGAAACCTCTGTACCTTCCCCTCGATTTTGCTTGAACCTGAAACTTTTCTTAAAAAAGTGGTCTTAATACAAAAAAAATTTCAAGACATAGTGAAGTGTAATTTTACATATCTCAGACTTGCAAATTTTTTCCTCTTACACTATGTGTCGTTGAGAATATGAACCAGTGAGGACATTTAAACATTAATGGTGGTGACACCAACTGGAACAATAATTTTGAAAAACCATTTGACATCCTGAAGTAAATACAGAGATGTTTATTCTGTTGGAACAATGAATTCCACTTCTACCTTGACCTCGAGAAATTCTCACACATGGCATAAGAAAACATGTACAGGAATGTTGGCAGCACAATTGTTTGTATAGGTTAAACCATACTAAATCCTGATAATCACATATTTTTAATCTACAAAAGCTGCAGTTTCATGAGGCTCAAGGTAGTAACAGCAACAACTGAAAACAATTACCATTCATAGTAAATTCTCATGATGTAATACATTACTAACCACAGTCACCTGGTTTGTCAATATAACTATAAATTGAACGGAGCTAATATGGAGCAAAAACAGCAAGAAAACAAGATACAGAAGAATACCAACAATATGATAAAATTCACATAAAACTAAAACAGGTAAGACCATACCATGTATTGTTTAGGTAGGTATAAATGAAGAAACAAATGAAAAATAAGCAAAAATTCATGACTGCCTTTATAGGGGAGGGGCATGGATTGGAAAGGAAAACAAACTAATTTTAAAGGCACTGGTAATATTATATTTCCTAAGCTGAGCTGTGGAGACATTTAAATTATTATATCTTATATATGCATATTATTTTAAACATGTAATATTTTATAATAAATGACTGATAAAGCATGGGTGGAAGGTGAGGACATGGAGGCTGAGCGTGTATGTTCCTTTTTGGGAGGGGGACACTTAGGTGTGAAAGGAAGAGAAAGGAGAAAAGTAGCTGGAGTAGGAAACAGAATCAGAAAAGGGTCTTGTTTTTTTTCTTAGAGAAACTTGAATGTTAATGTGCTGAAAAGGAAAGGCTGACTACGGAAGAGAGAAGGCAATTGATGAATCAGGTGACTCAGGCTACAGGTGGAAATGGGAACCACGTGAAGGTGGAGAGAATAGCTTTCATCAGAGGTGGGTGTCTCTCTTCCCACTAAAACTGAAGGGACAGTTTATGATACATACAGATCTTGACCGAAAGGAAGGTCAAAAAGGCAAAGAGGTGTTTGATGGTCACTGTTTTCTCGTGAATTCGGATTTCAGTCATCTGTTGAAACTAACAGGTAAAACAGCAAGTCAGGACATTAAGGAGACTGGCAGAAGTTTAAAGCGATTTCTGTGAGTCTGGGAAAGAGAACAAGGGTCTGCCTCAAGTTGGAGACCATGAATATATCATCACATCCGTTTGTTCCTTCTCTCCAGTTGTGTCAAGATTCTCAGGTGTAAGAGTAGAGGAAAGGTCTGGAATGAGCTAAGCTTTGTATTTTCCTTGGAAGGTGCTGCAACGGGCACACCTGGGCTCAAGTGATACATTAATGAGCCTCTGGGGTTTAGGCAGATGCAAGTCAGAAACAGAAGAGAGGGTGGAAGGATGGAGAGAAAAGGAGAGTAAAAGTGTTGGTGTTCTTGATGTGGCCAAATAAGGGGAGTGCTGAAAATAAGGGATTGAGAGAAATGTGAGGAAAAGGAAGGTACTGCCAAGAGTTTAAGAATCCAGAACAGGAAAATGGAAGGATGCTGATGAAGTCCAGGTGGGGTCTGTTGTATGTGGTGCTGGTCCCTGGCATTGAAGAGATCAGGGAACTTAAGAAAGTTGGTTGGATGGGGTCGTCTGCCCTGACATTGAATTTGGCCACGAAAAGTGGCAAGAAAAAAAAAAGTGATCAGAGTCTAAGGCCCTTGATGAAAGTGGAGGAGTGACAAGGGTGTTGGTGAACAAGAGCCAGATGGAAGGTAGGAGATGGTAACCAGATGGCAAGAGCCCCAAAGCAAGAGAGGTTTTCATCTGAGGAATGAGAATGAATGAGTTGTGTTGGGAAGCTAGGAGGCTTTGATAATCACCTTTTGTATGGGGTACACACAGTGTGGGAGAATAACCAGGTTTCCCTTGAGGATCAAGAGAATGCTAGGTCCCAGCTCTACAATGTTTTCAAATGCAGTAGCACCAGGCTCCTGCCTTCACTCTTATTTTTGATTTTTAAATTTTGTTCCTAGCTATCCTTCCAACTCAGATTTATCTTTGCACTTACTTCACTTCATAGCACCTGATCACTATGCATTGTAATACTTAGTTACATGCCTGTATTAGTCATTGGACTGCACTCTGCTTAAGGGCAGAAAAACGTAATATTTACCTTTAGGTCCACAACACTTAGCATAGTGCTAAATGGTGCTCAATAAATGTTTACTGAATACATGAATGGAAGGAATAGAGAAATATTTATAAGTGGAAAGGACTGTGAAAGCCATGGAATGACAGGTGTGTGTTCATATTTGTGAATGAGTTTGCATGTGTGTGTTTCTTGCATGAGCTGTTAGAGATGAAATAAAGATGCCCCAGAGGGCAGTTACAACAGTATAATTACCTGAGAGGGTTTTGGATGAGAAATACCATGTTAGTCTAAAACTCAGGAAGAAAGTCAGTAGAAAAACAATAAACCATCCTGGACATGATAAAACCATCACAATCGCTTTGTGAACAACAATGAAGGGAAAATGCTAATATAGTCCTCACTGGTATATTCTGAAATTAATAATGATCTAAATACCTCCTATGAAGTTTTTTATTAAAAACACTGCCGTAATCTAAGTACTGTAGATGATGGATTCAACAAAGAAAGCTTTGCTTTATAATGTTGGAAATTAGAGTCCTATGAAATCAAGTTTATCTTTAGAAGTAGGTTTTAAGAAAAACTGAAAGGATTGATAATAGTAAATATGGAACAGATGTTGCCTGAAGCAGGGTCCTGGATAAAATTTTATTTCGATATGAAGTTAATGAAAAAGGGTGGGGTCACTGGTATGATTTTTGCAAAATGTTTACATTTGCTTTCCAACCTGTAGTGTGTAACTTCCTTTTAGTTTCATAAATAGCTGAACATTTTTACTGAGTATTAAGTATGCTTTTAACTTAGATGTGATAGGTTATATATTTTACAAAAATACTAGATGAGATTTTGGAAGTGCAAATCTTGCTTTTTATTCAATGGAAAGATTTCCCATTAAACAATTTCTTCCAGTCCTTACAATTAAGTCTGCCTAGAAGATATGCCTAAAGAGATAATAAATAATAATCTAATAGTGTATATGATATGTAAGTTTGTAAACTGTAAGGTACTCCATGATGTTGTAACATTGGGGTGCTAGTATCCTGGAAAGATTTAAAGATACATAAATAGTAAACAGAATATACTGTTCTCTAATACTTAGGAGATTTGTGGAATTTGAGAAATACACAAAAACTTATATTTTTTCTCGATATGAAAAAATAAAGGGAGTTTAAGGAAGATTAACAATTGATTGATGGCAGAACTGGGACAAAGGTCAGATCTTCTGCACTCCGGGCCTGTATTTTCCCCCCTTCTCTTTTTCCTTATATTCAGAAACTGTATTCATTATACTAATGCTTGATATCTATACTAAAATTACCTTGGCTTTTACACACAAGCAAAATGATTTTTAAAAATTAAACTTTCAATTTTATTATAGAGGTATGAACTTTTAATAGAACTAACAAGAATAAAGAAAATAAAGTTTCAGGTGTAGAAGTAATTGTTTCATTAGAGTAATAGATCCAGAACCAGAAATCATATTAGCTTAGACTTAAAACTAAGCAGAGAATTGAGCTTCATAATGGTTCCCCAATATAATACTTAATTGATCTTCCCCCCTCCCAAAAACAAGCACAAATTTCTCATAATAAAGAGGTTCATATGTGCAATGATATCCCAATATTATAACTTGTATAAAGGACTGAATGCTAAAATGTTGTGTCCAAAGTTATACAGAAGCAGAATTGACTTACTAGAGGGCCTCTTTGGGTTGAAAAGGGTTGGAGATTTAAATAGAGGCAAGGCTAAAGTGGATCTATCCTTCTGACTTCCCCTAACGGCCACATAAACTTGGAAATTTCTTTATCTCCTTCTCCCCAAATAAAACATTTCAAAGTAGTGTTGAAAGCAGAATTTAGAATTTCAAGCCCACAAAAAATGTTATGGTTTGGTGTATTTAATCTTGGTAAAGTGTTAAAAATATCTAAGTAGGTATTTGGTTTTATTTGGGACTAACAGCAGACTTCAAACCAGAAAAACTCATCAAGTAGTTTAACAGCTGCTTCAAATAAATTTTGGCTTAAAAAAATTTAAAAACAATATTTAAAAAACAGCATATGATAAAACATTATATATATATAATTATTTTCTACCACTGAAATTTTGGAAAGCTTAAGAAATTATTCAACTTTGATCTTCAAATATTAAGTAGTTTTTATCTATGTATTCCTCATCTTCCTCCAAAAGAGAAGATAAAATTTAGTCAACCCTTTCAGCTGAAAGAAACTTCCAGCCTAATCTTTGCTCTTCAAATCCCCCCTCTTGGTGCAGGAACAATTAATAACCTGTTCTGAGCAAAGCTATATGGCTCTCTTCTCTCCTTCTGACTTTAAAATAATTCCTAAGAATTTGGCTTCAATAAAATTATCTGCAGGCTCTTATTCAATAAGTCACTAAGTCATTTATTATGTACTTGGTGCCCTAATTGCAGAGCAAAGTGTATTTTATACCATAAAGTACATAAAATAAAGGCCATGTTCTTGATGTCAGAATAAGACATTTTTAATACAGTTTTATATCAGTTGGCTTATCAAACCGCCTGTAAATAAAATAATGGGCAAAAAATCAGAGCAAGTTTCTCCGGGATGTTGAATTCCCTGAGATGAAAACCCATACCTTACTCATTGCTTCGTGCCAGCTACAGAGAGCCAGACACATAGTTGTGCTCGATAAACAGTGAATGTGGAAGGAATGAAGCCTTCCTTACTGATTCTGGATCTGTGGTGTCATCTTTAGATAATTGTTTCTAGTAAGGACTGGCTCACAGACGTCATTTGGTGTTTCCTTCTTTTAGCTTCCTTGCATGCTGTGGGCCACATAAATGAAGAAGTTTTGCACCTGCTAAATTTTCTATTCTGTAATTAGGTTATTTATCCTAAAATGATTTTTTTTTCCTACAAGGAAAATTAAAGGCTGACTCTTTTGCTCCCTTTTTTTTTTTTTTTTCAGTACGCGGGCCTCTCACTGTTGTGGCCTCTCCTGTTGCAGAGCACAGGCTCCGGACGTGCAGGCTCAGTGGCCATGGCTCACGGGCCCAGCCGCTCCGCGGCATGTGGGATCTTCCTGGACCGGGACACGAACCTGTGTCCCCTGCATCGGCAGGCGGACTCTCAACCACTGCGCCGCCAGGGAAGCCCTCCTTCTTTTTAAGAATGTTAAGTTCTGCATTGACTCTTTCCTTCTCAACAGAGTATATTTGTATAGTTAACAGCACATTGGCCACCCTGTCAACCCTATTGTTCTTCACTTCACCCAGGAGGAAATATATGCCTACTTCAATTTTTCCTGGCGCTCGTCAGTGTCTATTCTTTTTCTTTCCATTACTTCTATTCTTACTAGATACCACAGACACTCGCCTGATCCAACCTGTGTTTCAAACCCATCTCTCCCCTGTCCACAACTGCCACAGGACAGTAAAAGTTAAAACTCAGTTTCTCAGCATTTCTTTCAACTGTGAGTAGTCACATGACACTGTTCAGGCCAATGAAGTGAAAAGCTAATTAACAGCTCTGATGCTCTCTGTTCCCTTGCCTCCTTCTCCCTGCCTGGAGTATGCGTAGTAGAGTGGCCCTCTTGCAAACATGAAGATTAAAATCATACGCTAAGGAAGGCAAGGCAGAAAGATGCCACAAGCCTCGGACATCGACCACATTGTGGAACCACTGCACCAGCTTTAGAGGATCTATCATAACTTCTCTTTATGTAAGAAAAAATAAATCTCTTTCGCTGTAATTGTGGTTTTATTTTACATGTTGCTAAACACCATCCTAACTGATACACTGGAATAATGTATATTTGGTATTGGGGTCAGTTACATTAGGATAGTTTCCAAAAAATAAACAGATACAATTGTTACTTTCCAATATGTAAGGCAATAGAGGAAATGTCTCATTAAGATAATCTTGTACAAAAAGGCCGTTTCCTTTGTTTTGTTGAATATAGGTACCAGAAAATTGATAGTAATCCTAATTTATCTGAAACAGTGAGTGTGGGGCTTTTAAACTCAGGGCTTCATAAACCCAACTCAGGAATTTATTGAGAATAACTTAAGTGGATTATCATATCAGCTTCTGCATTCAATCTGTTGTATGTTATTTTGGTTGAAGTATATAAAGAAAACCCCACCTCATATTCATGGTTGGAAAAGGGAAGGATATTTTAATAATAGCTTCTTAAAAATTGCAGTATGGAATCTGAAACTTTCTCAGTGAACTTTTCCTACCCTGTTACTTTAAAGGCCATTGGTCTCTCCTGCACTCTGAATGGATCTTTTACCCAAGCATAACTTTGTATCATCATGCTCTGGTTATTTAGAAAATATTGCTTCAATGAGTTATACAGCTCTTCCAAATGTCGACCCATTCATCATGTAACATTAAAAAAAACCACATTCAGGGCTTCCCTGGTGGCGCAGTGGTTGAGAGTCCGCCTGCCGATGCAGGGGACATGGGTTCGTGCCCCGGTCCGGGAGGATCCCACATGCCCTGGAGCGGCTGGGCCCGTGAGCCATGGCTGCTGAGCCTGCGCGTCCGGAGCCTGTGCTCCGCGATGGGAGAGGCCACAACAGTGAGAGGCCCGCATACCGCAAAAAAAAAAAAAAAAAAAAAACCACATTCTGTAATACTAAATTAATTTTATCAGAAAAGTGTTTAAGTATTGGGAAGCTGTTAAGCTCATATGGTGGATAGCAGTTTTCCAAAATTCTAATTTTCACCAGAAAGCTCAGATTTTTATCCCTGACAACAAATACTGCTTATTGTTTTCCTTGAAGTAACAGGCTCACTATGATCATTTTCAAGAAAATGTTGAAAATCCAGATCAGGAAAACCATAGCCTTCTGTCAGTCATTCTTTCAAGTAAAAATGAAAAAAACTAATAGTCCAGCTCAGAATTTCAATCAATAATAGCCCAAGTTCTTTCTCTTAAAACAATCATCATGCTCAGTATACTTTAGGTTTATTTCCGATTGTGTCATAGAGAATACTATAAAAACATGAACTCAAGGACTAAGATTTAATAAAGTAATTTTTGTTGCTTCCTCATGGACACTCTGAACTAAATATTTTTCTCCTTTTTCTTTTTTTTGCAGTGAGTATGTGGTATCAAAAAATGCAGTAAAGGGCTTCCCTGGTGGCGCAGTGGTTGAGAGTCTGCCTGCCGATGCATGGGACACGGGTTTGTGCCCCGGTCCGGGAAGATCCCACATGCTGCGGAGCAGCTGGGCCCGTGAGCCATGGCCGCTGAGCCTGCGCGTCCGGAGCCTGTGCTCCGCAACGGAAGAGGCCACAACAGTGAGAGGCCCGCGTACCGCAAAAAAAAAAAAAAAAAATTCAGTAAGAACTGGTACAGTTCTGTGCCACTACCTTGATTCACGCTAAGGCACCAGAAGTTTTTATCCGCTATTCCTTTTGTACTCTCAGTGCAAATCTCACACTTGAAAAAGGCAAATAATGTCTTAGTATTATTATGAAAATAGTTTTTGGATCCAGAGGCTGCCAGGGATACACACCACATTTTGAGCACTACTCCCATATAGAATACAAACTGACCAGTAATTAAATCAAAAATACACAATATATCAAGAAAAGCTATTGCTCTTTTTGAATTATGGTTTTCTCAGGGTATATGCCCAGTAGTGGGATTGCTGGGTCGTATGGTAGTTCTATTTTTAGTTTTTTAAGGAACCTCCAAACTGTTCTCCATAGTGGCTGTATCCATTTACATTCCCACCAACAGTGTAAGAGGGTTCCCTTTTCTCCACACCCTCTCCAGCATTTATTGTTTGTAGATTTTTTGATGATGGCCATTCTGACTGGTGTGAGGTGATACCTCATTGTAGTTTTGATGTGCCTTTCTCTAATGATTAATGATGTTGAGCATTCTTTCATGTGTTTGTTGGCAATCTGTATATCTTCTTTGGTCTATTTACAATAGCCAGGACATGGAAGTAACCTAAATGTCCATCGACAAATGAATGGGATAAAGAAGATGTGGCACATATATACAATGGAATATTACTCAGCCATAAAAAGAAACGAAATTGAGTTATTTGTAGCGAGGTGGATGGACCTAGAGTCTGTCATACAGAGTGAAGTAAGTCAGAAAGAGAAAAACAAATACCACATGCTAACACATATATATGGAATCTTAAAAAAAAAAGGTCATGAAGAACCTAGGGGCAGGATGGGAACAAAGATGCAGACCTACTAGAGAATGGACTTGAGGATACATGGAGGGGGAAGGGTAAGCTGTGACAAAGTGAGAGAGTGGCATGGACATATATACACTACCAACTGTAAAACTGATAGCTAGTGGGAAGCAGCCGCATAGCACAGCGAGATCAGCTCGGTGCTTTGTGACCACCTAGAGGAGTGGGACAGGGAGGGTGGGAGGGAGATGCAAGAGGGAGGGGATATGGGGATATATGTATATGTATAGCTGATTCACTTTGTTATAAAGCAGAAACTAACACACCATTGTAAAGCAATTATACTCCAGTAAAGATGTTTAAAAAAAAAAAAAGAAAGAAAATCTATTGTCCTAGAAACCCAAGTCATTCACAAATCAGCAGCAAGGGTCACTGAATTCCCCTGCTGAAGTGATTCTATTTGTATTCCAGAAACAAGTCATTACATTAAAATGTTTGCTTTTTCTTCTAATGGACATAATATACGCTAACGTTTGGAAAAGCATGAAGAAAAAAATTAGCTGTCTTCTACCACCACCAAAGATTAACTATTGTTGATGTCTGACATATTTTCTCAATATTATAAGCTTTTAACTTATTTAAAATTCTCTTGAAACATAACTTCTGTTGGCTGTAAATTATTCTGTTTTGAAGTGGTACAATAAATTTCTGACAGTTTCTATAGGGTTAGATAATTTAGTTCCAGTTTTTTTCTATTATAGGTATTGCTGCCAACATTGAATATAGATGTACAATTCTGGCTATTATTAGGTGTTGTCAGACATTTTAATTTAGTCATGCTCTGATACGTGCAATGATATTCCCTTGTGACTTTAATTTGCATTTTCTTGACAAATAGTGACATTCAGCAAGTTCTTCCTGTACCTATTTGCCATCCATATATCTTTTTTGGTGTACGCTATTAACATTTTTGTACACTATTCTCAAACTTTTATAATACATGTTTTCTGAAAAGTTTGATTCTGTTAATATGCCATTTTGTATCACGGTTCATTTTCTTTATAAAACATATTTTGACTTACTATAGAATTAATAAATACAGCTCATGGGAAATAAAGAAAAGTATGAAGAAAACATATAAAATTTCCTCATAACCTGACCACTAAGAGATACCCAGAGCCAACCCCTTATTTTTCCAGTCTTGGCTTTATGCAGTTTTCCATAATTGAGTCAATATTGTATATTCAATTTAGTGTCCAACTTTTTTTTTTGCTTCAATACCATATCATGAGCATTTTGTATGTTATGAAGTATTCTTTCCACATCCCTCTGTCTTCTTCCTACACCCCTCACAGGAAATTAAAGTTTACTTAGGGCAAATACATGCAAAATTATAATTAACAGAGTACTAAATTTTATAAGGTAGGTGTTGGAAAATATGACTACGTTTACATGGGTGTTACGGAAGGTCCCTGAGAGCTGGGGTCATCAGGAAAGAGCAGTGGAGAGGAAAGATGAGTTGGGCCTGAGGAGGTAGCAGGCGTGGGAACCAGTGAGCAGGGAGCGAATGGTTCAGGATAGGAGGGAGTAGAGCAGGGTCAGGGCCCTCTAGCGCTGGGCAAGGATTCAGTGAGGAGAGCAGAGTGATTGGTCTGCACTGAAATAAAGGAGAGGGACCAAATTTCAGAGGGCCTCTCAAGGCTCGCAAATGAGCTGCTGCTCTCTGTAGAACTGAAATGTGTTTGAAATTACATAAAATTTCGTGGTTTGTGGGAGAAAGGCTGACTAAACTACAAAAGCCTTCTTTACGATAACACACACAAAAGAAACAGCACGTGCACACTGCCATTCCCAGAAAAGACAGAAAATATTGTGTTGTGGCTAGAAACTGTATAAGCCCGTTTCGGCGAATGGCACATATATTTTCCAATTTTATGTTAATGACCAATATATGGGACAGGTATTATTGTTCTTACCACATTATTATCAAAGCTTTTTTAAAAAATTAATAAACTAAGTCTAGATAGATTGAGCCATTTGCTTGTAGTCACCACTTGCTCCACAAGTCACTGGCAAGGAGTTTAAACCCAGACCTTCCAATCTCATGCTTGTTCTCTATCTAAATGATGGGTCTCAACCCTGGCTATGTATTAAACTCAAATATGAAGCTTTTAAAGCATTAAACACCCACTTTCACACCTCCTGCTCTGAATTTCTGATTTCATTAATCTGAAATGGGACTTAATTGCTTGTGGTTTTAAATGTTCCCCTGGTAATTCCCATGCATTTCCACATTTGCGAACCGCTGCTGTAAACCACACTGCTTCACCAGCATGAACGCTGCTGTTCCTCAGATGATTACGGAAAGCATCAAGGCACTTTCTCCAAGACTTACCTAGTTTTGAATTCTTAACTTGATTAATTTCTTGAACACAAGTTGAAGTTCTCAATGAAATTTACTTTCAAGAAACATGCAGATATGTTTTCCACATCTTTCACATATGAGAATGTCTTATTTCTTTACACAATAAGAGTAATTTAGGTAAATGTGGACACTGGGGGACCAATTTTTACTCAAATTTTATAGCTATTTCTCCACACTGTCTCCTGGCATTTATATTTGCAGAAGGCAAGTCTGATGCAGACTTTTCTTTTTCCTTCTTAATTTGTATTGTTTGTTTATTCTTGAAACTTGCAGGGTTCTCCATCCTTTCTAGCTATCATCTCTTCATGTTTTTTGCCTTTGACTTTTCTTATAAGTTCTGAAAGCATCTCCTATCTAAACTCTGAATCAATGTTACACATTAATGCCTTCATGACTCCAACAACACTTCTAATACTCCTACTATACTTAATTCTGAACTCCTAAAATCTCTTTATCTCACATACCTTGCTTCTCAATTCAGCTTTATGACTTTTGCCTCTTGTCTCACGGAGTGCAAATGGACTATGTCAAGCAGTATAAAAATATTTATGTTCTTCGGCTAGTAGTTACTTTCTCTGATATGTTTTCCCTCGTTTTGTTTTGTCTTTTTTCCTTTATTTATTCTTAATGAAACAAGCTCTGCCTAGAGCCTGCCACTCCACCAGTGTTTGCCAGTTGATGGGAATGTGGATTTCCTTTCATGACATTCAGCGTCTGTTGGAATCTAGCTATAGACCAACTAGAAGGCAGGTCAGTGAATATACAAGAATTTGAATATACAGGAATATACAGTGAATATACAAGAATTTAGCCCAATTCTTGGTTTCTAAGAGGCAGTATCCATTGTAGTAGTTCTCATCTGTGCTGGGCTGATTTGGGGTATTATCCTTCCCAGGCTATGCTGTTCTGAACAGATTAAATAAATGTAAATTTCTGACATCCAGTTAGCATGCTTATAAGGGTTTCTTGTGGCTTTGCCTCACCTTCCACACCTTTATTTGTAGGATCTATACCTCCGTGATTAAGCACAGGATGCCCAGTTAAGTTTGAATTTCAGATAGAACTACAAGTAAGTTTTTAGTGTACGTATGTCCCACAAGTACTGGGGACATACTTACACTAAAAAATTGTGTTGTTGGGGCTTCCCTGGTGGTGCAGTGGTTGAGAGTCCGCCTGCTGATGCAGGGGACACGGGTTCGTGCCCTGGTCCGGGAGGATCCCACATGCCGTGGAGCGGCTGGGCCCGTGAGCCATGGCCGCTGAGCCTGCGCGTCCGGAGCCTGTGCTCTGCAATGGGAGAGGCTACAGCAATGAGAGGCCCGCGTACCGGGAAAAAAAAAAAAAAAAAAAATTATGTTGTAGTTTCTGTTTACTCTTTGGGACATAGTTATATTAAAACATTATATGTAGTTTACATGAAATTCAAATTTAACTGGGCATCCTGTATTTGTATCTGCTAAATCTGGCAACCCTTCCTCCACACTCCTCTCAAGTTGTTCTCTAGAAGCATCAGTCTCTAATTTGCATGGGAAAAGCTGTATTAGCTGTAGTGTACTTCGTAAGGCTGGACACCTGTGAAGGAGAGCAAGACAGATGCTCAATTTTCTTGCTGGTATAGTTCTGAGATTTTGGAGCCAAAAGACAAATGGTTTGGGGATTTCTCTACTTTTCTTCCAGCTGGGCAGCTTGCTCTGTTGCAAAGATCTGGCATTGGTGGGTCTCAATTGCATTTTTCAGTCCAATTCTGCCCATCTTGTGGTTGGATGTTAAGAGCTCCCAGATTCTGAAAATTCAAATTTTTGGTGGCTTTTCTCAGTGTTCACATTTTTGTGTGAGAAATTAGGAAAGGCTCTTAGCCAGAAACTATTGGAAATCAGACTCCTGGCACTCTTCAGTGTGTGTGTTTGCATGCTTGGACTACAACTTCTGAAGCATTCTCAGAGGCCCAAAATGAAGGAGGCAGTTATGTTTGGCCTAATGAACGCTGCCAAAATGGAATCAAGTGTGATATCTAAATCTACCTCCACAACGGCAAGGAGGCCTTCTCTGGAAAAGGAAATAGTGTTGCTGGGTAAGAGATTATGTTGCCTAAGGTATGTATTCCAGGTCGTGCTGTGGTTTAGTATTTATGCTTTTGTCCCTGCTAAATGCCCACAGATGTGTGTTGAAGTCATTCAGCACTGTTGGGCCCAGTGCGGTATTGTCAAAGGTCTGCTCACCCCCTGCATGTTTTACAGCCGCCCCGCATAGCAGAGGCATTTTTTACAAGAATTTTTTCTTCCTGCTACTCTGGGGAAATGGTCCATCACACAATCCCTCATATCACTTAAAACACACTTAGCGGAAGGGCCATCTGCCACTGGCTGTTTGGCAATTCTCGGAGCACAGGAAAACAGGCTAAGTATGAGAAAACGTCTTCAGAATTGGTCTTGACACTCTTAGTTCAACTAGTTCCCAGCTACCAGCTCTTCTAAGTCATGCATTTAGCTCAGTTCAAAGCCTGACAAAGGTTACAGATTTTGCTTTTTGTGTAAATGTGCGATGCCTCATGCTGTGTTTTATCTTCCCAAACACAAGCCAATGCACCTGCTTTGCCTGTTTGATTTCTGCCAGCTGGTTTCCCCTTTGTCTTGATTTACTCTCAAGGTTTTTGCCTTATTGATTTATCAAGGAGGCCTGTCATTTATTTCATGAAGATTATCTTTTTATGACTGTGCTGTTTGGTCAGCAGAACAAATTTGGTGTTAATTATATTTATTTGGCCTTTGTAAAACAAGATGATAGCTTTTTTTTTTTTTTTTTGGTAAGGAATAACATCCTCCCTAAGAGACGGGGACAGATGAGGAACTCGCATGGAAAGAGTCCTTTCTTCTGCTGCCATTTGTCAGAGGTGTTGAGATCAACTGAGGTGATGTCACATGACCTACAACCCTGAAAGCTCTTTTTTGAACTTGCAGTGAGGATGGGCAGTTCCAAGAAAGCAAATCTCTGGAGGAGAACCATTGAATGAAAGGGTGCTCATTTGAGATCCAGAAATAGAGAGAATAAAGAGTTCTGACTTAGATCTTATAGGGGCTGAGTGTTCTCTGGTCCATGGGCCCACATGGTTTGGGGTTTTGTTCTGTTCCTATTCCAATGGGGCTCAGTAGAAATATGCTCTGCTGAGCAAGAGAGGAAGCTGGAAAAATCCTAATATGTAAGTGACTTACCCCTGTGAGCCTCTCTTTTCTTGATCTATAAAATGAAATCAAGAAATCTTTCTAAGTTGAGGTAAGGACTAAGCTGCTGAAAGAAAGAGACCTCAAAATACAATGCTTAAAAAAAAAAAGGCAATGACTTGAATTAGAGGTTTGTGTCTCTCCTTCTTGTGGAACCATTTTAAGGTGGGCATTCTAAGCTGGGTGGGCGGTTCTACTCCTCTGAGCCATTTAGGAGCACGGATTCCTTCCATCTTCTAGCCCCTCTTCCACCTTTACAAGGGCAAAGCTGGGTCTCAGCAAATCCAGCCAGCCTGCAGGAAGGGGGAAAAGGGGAAGCCCAGGACGAGCAATTTTCTATAAATAAGTCACACACGCAAAGGTTTTGCTCTTCACCTCACCTCCCATTGATCATGTGACTCATTCTCACCAATAGGATGTAAGGGGAAGAGCATGAGAAACTGACAAATGTGATCAGGAACAGAGAGGCCATGTGCCCAGGAAAAAGGGGAGAATGGGATTCTGAGGGTGAATAGGTATTAGATAGATATCAGCAATACCAATATCAAAGCAAGAGGTAAAGATTAGATAATATTTTTAACGTGCTAAGCACATGCTAATATAGAGTATGACTAAGGGATTAATACCCAACAAAGACTCTCTTGCCCTCATTTATGTTCTTCTTAAGGGACTGGTAATTATTAAAAAAACAGGAAGGGAAATGAGAAACATGATGCACAGCTCTAAATTAAGACATGAGGGGAGTAGGGGAAAATGAGCCAGGTCTGGGGATACCTGAAATTTAAATAACTCTCACTCCCTGGTTTATTTAACACTAAGTGTCAAGTGGAGGTTGAATATGGAATAATTCTCCTAAGATACCTCTATAAAAACATGACAGGGATGAGGAGTCATTACTTTTTGGTTATATGCACCATGACTTCTACTTTTTGTTTCTAACACAGTTCTTTGGAAATTATAGGTGGTAGATATCTGCTAGTTTATTATTTGCTATTCAACCATATTCAGCACTGAAAGTCCTAAGGTAATAAGCTTAAGAGAAGATTAGACTTTGATTGGGACTTTGTCAGTTGAACAGTTCACGGATAAATTTGAGTAAGGTGTTGTCCAGATTACCATGATTTCTCTTTCTGTAACTCTGGAGCAATCTAAGGGTTTGGATGATATGCACTGGATAAAACATGTGAAATGTCTGAGTCGTACACAATCCATTAAAAAATTTGTAAAGTATTACTGTGACTTAAGGTCAGAAAAAATAAAAATTAGAGTAGTTGTTAGGCAGAAACAAAGTTTTGTGGGAAATAAAATCCACAAATGACTTCTATTTGAATAACTATGCTTAAAATTTTTAAAAATCAATCCCATTTGTTATAACTTACAAAACTCTTAATTCTTACCTTAAGAGCAAAACAATACATACCTATTTATATGACTATAAGGATACATATTGAAAGTCACAGAGAAGTTAATGTATAAATATAGAGGGTTATTATTTTCTTCTTTACGTTTTTCTAGTATTCTCTATTCTTAAGATGGAGAAAATTAACATGAGGAACTGAGGGGTGGAAAGAGTAAGATCTGACACAATCATGCCTTTTAATAAATCTTCAAACTACAAATGTTCCAAAAGACTTTTCATATTGTCTGTAATGAAAATAACCCAGTATCCCCATTAGGTGACTTGGGGAAGGAGGTACAATGTTGATTGTTTTTTCAAGTATAAATCTAAAGTATTATGTGTGGTCCCCAAGACAGTGCTGGAAACAGGATTGGAACCTGTAACACGTCCATTCAAGGACCCAAAACTCATGAAATTCATTGTTCACAGGAACATAATGAGTGCAGAAGGCTGACATTTCCTTTGCCATTGTTTCTTTCTTTAATGCTCCCTAGTGCCCCATACGCTTCCAGGAAACAGCTCCCCGCTCCTTCCTCTTCATGAACATCAAAAGGCTTAGAAGCCATTTGTAGATCCACCATGTGTACATTGTGGAGACTGAAATCAAATCTCGTTTCAAGTTCTCAAGGAGGAATTCCGGTGGGCATGGCAGGGCTACTCCAGGATATGAAGGGAAAGGCCATGGTATTCATTTTCCATAGCCAGCAAATTCTAATGTCACCAAACTCCAATAAGAGATTTTTCTTTTAAATGTGACTCTATATTTCCAGAGCTCATCTATATGGTTTCTTTAAATACCTTCACACTACAGGTTGGGATCCCTAGCAATGAATTTTGAGTACAGATAACTAGGGCAGGACGGAGGGATAGGGAAAGTGGAAATTTCCAGTCATAAATGAAAAGCACTTACTTTAGGAAGTCTTATTTCAAAATAGTGTTGCTAATCACTCCTTACTTTAGCATTTGTTCTTACCCAAACCTCATTTTTCATACACTGTTAGCAAAGGTAATTTGGGCCATACAAAGCTCAGTAGTGATACTGGTTCACAAGCATAGGATGTGCTATCTTCTTATCTTATATATATATTGATAACTATGATCTAATTTACCTATGATGGGGGTAAGGGCAATAGAGTAGAAGGGATAAATGTACAGCTTCCCATATCCTGCCTTTTTTTTTTTTTTTTTTTTTTTTTTTTTGCGGTACGCGGCTCTCTCACTGTTGTGGCCTCTCCCCTTGTGGAGCACAGGCTCCGGACACGCAGGCTCGGCAGTCATGGTTCACAGGCCCAGCCGCTCCGCGGCATGTGGGATCTTCCCAGACCGGGGCACGAACCCGTGTCCCCTGCATCGGCAGGCAGATTTTCTGCCACTGTGCCACCAGGGAAGCCCCCCATATCCTGCCTTTTTTGAGAAGCTTTTACTTTTAAGACTTTAGGTGAACCATGTTTAGTTTCCTATTTCTCTTTGTCTGTAACTCAGCAGTACAATAGAACAGAGGGAGAAAGTATAACTGATATTCCATCTATTAAAATAAGGTAAATGGGGCTTCCCTGGTGGCGCAGTGGTTGAGAGTCCGCCTGCTGATGCAGGGGACACGGGTTTGTGCCCCGGTCCGGGAAGATCCCACATGCCGCGGAGCGGCTGGGCCCGTGAGCCGTGGCCACCGAGCCTGCTCGTCTGGAGCCTGTGCTCCGCAGCGGGAGAGGCCACAACAGTGAGAGGCCCACGTAACGCAAAAAAAAAAAAAAAAAAAAAAAAAAAGGTAAATGTATATTCCTGGTAATTATTTGTATGAAGCCCATTAGAACGAATGGGGGTTCTTGGATCACAAAAATGTTTCATCTTAATAATGAAATAAAGTCTGGTTTCAAAAATCTCAATGCTTCCAGTCAACACAAGCTATGAAACACCTGTTCTGAGGCATCATTAATAGGTACTACACAGAAACTATAGAATTTAAACTTTTCAGATGTGCATAGAGCCACTGTAAACATAGTCTAGTAAATGAAACATGAATCCAAGAAAGACAGATATGGAAACAAGAAATAATGTGGAGCAAGGAACCAGTAAAACTAATACCTATCTAAAGAATTGTTGAAAATGAGGCTGTGCAACTTAATGCCTGAGTTAAAAGATTCTTTGAAAAGAAGGGTAGATAGGAACTTATTTTAGAACAGGGTGTAATTAACAGACTAGGTCTAGAAAAGGAAATGCACACCTGAAATCCCTGAGTGTCCTTAGACTGAAGTATGAAAATAATCTCGTGCTGCATCTTCCCTTAAAGAAAAATGAGGCTAAGGAGTCTGGGAACCAGGGTCACATTAGGAGGGAAGAGGTTGCCGTTCAGTCACCAAGGAGTCATCTACAAACAATGAACATGCAAAATCATGCAGACTGAGTTTGGAAAAGCTGAAGTCATTTTGCACATTACCTATAATGTGAAGAGTTAGTTGTTCATCTTTTTTTCTGTGAAAACTGCTCTTAAAAAATAAAGTTTATTAATAAAAAAAATCCGAGAAAAAAAACATGCTGAAATTTCAGATTGGATAATATGGTATGTAACTTTAAAAAGGCACATATTTTTTTAACATCTTTATAGGAGTATAATTGCTTTACAATGTTGTGTTAGTTTCTGCTGTATAACAAAGTGAATCAGCTGTACTTACATATATCCCCATATCCCCTCCCTCTTGCATCTCCCTCCCACCCTCCCTATTCCACCCCTCTAGGTGGTCACAAAGCACTGAGCTGATCTCCCTGTGCTATGCAGCTGCTTCCCACTAGCTATCTATTTTACATTTGCTAGTGTATATATGTCAATGCCACTCTGTCACTTCATCACAGCTTACCCTTCCCCCTCCCTATGTCCTCAAGTCTATTCTCTATGTCTGCATCTCTAGTCCTGTCCTGCCCCTAGGTTCCAGACACGCAAGCTCAGTAGTTGTGGCTCATGGGCCTAGTTGCTCCACGGCATGTGGGATCCTCCCAGACCAGAGCTCGAACCCGTGTCCCCTGCATTAGCAGGCAGATTCTCAACCACTGAGCCACCAGGGAAGCCCCTTTAATCCATTTTGAGTTTATTTTTGTGTATGGTGTTAGGGAGTGTTCTAATTTCATTTTTTTACATGTAGCTGTCCAGTTTTCCCAGCACCACTTATTGAAGAGACTGTCTTTTCTCCATTGTATATCCTTACCTCCTTTGTCATAGATTCATTGACCATAGTTGCGTGGTTTCATCTCTTGGCTTTATATGTGTTCCATTGATCTATATATCTGCTTTTGTGCCAGCACCACACTGTCTTAATTACTGTAGCTTTGTACTATAGTCTGAGGTCTGGAAGCTTGATTCCTCCAGCTCCATTTTTCTTTCTCAAGATTGCTTTGGCTATTGGGGTCTTTTGTATTTCCATACAAATTGTGAAATTTTTTGTTCTAGTTCTGTGAAAAATGCCATTGGTAGTTTGATAGGGATTGCACTGAATCTGTAGATTGCTTTGGGTAGTATAGTCATTTTCATAATGTTGATTCTTCCAATCTAAGAACATGGTATATCTCTCCATTTGTCTGTATCATCTTTAATTTCTTTCATCAGTGTCTTATAGTTTTCTGCATGCAGGTCTTTTGTCTCCTTAGCTAGGTTCATTCTTAGATATTTTATTCTTTTTGTTGCAGTGGTAAATGTGAGTGTTTCCTTAATTTCTCTCTCAGATATTTCATCATTAGTGTATAGGAATGCAAGAGATTTCTGTGCATTAATGTTGTATCCTGCTACTTCACCAAACTCACTGATTAGTTCTAGTAGTTTTCTGGTAGCATCTTTAGGATTCTCTACATATAGAATCATGTCACCTGCAAACAGTGACAGCTTTACTTCTTTCCTATTTGGATTCCTTTTATTTCTCTTTCCTCTCTGATTGCTGTGGCTAAAACTTCCAAAACTATGTTGAATAGTAGTGGTGAGAGTGAGCAACCTTGTCTTGTTCCTCACCTTAGTGGAAAATGGTTTCAGTTTTTCACCATTGAGAATGATGTTGGCTGTGGGTTTGTCATATATGGCCTTTATTATGCTGAGGTAAGTTCCCTCTATGTCTACTTTCTGGAGAGTTTTTATCATAAATGCTGTTGAATTTTGTCAAAAGCTTTCTCTGCATCTATTGAGATTATCATATGGTTTTTATCCTTCAATTTGTTAATATGGTGTATCATGTTGATCGATTTGCATATATTGAAGATTCCTTGCATTTCTGGGATAAACCCCACTGGATTATGGTGTACGATCATTTTAATGTGCTGTTGAATTCTGGTTGCTAGTATTTTGTTGAGGATTTCTGCATCTATGTTCATCAGTGATATTGACCTGTAGTTTTCTTTCTTTGTGACATCTTTGTCTGGTTTTGGTATCAGGGTGATGGTGGCCTTGTAGAATGAGTTTGGGAGTGTTCCTCCCTCTGCTATATTTTGGAAGAGTTTGAGAGGGGTAGGTATTATCTCTTCTCTAAACATTTGATAGAATTTGCCTGTGAAGCCATCTGGTCCTGGGCTTTTGTTTGCTGGAAGATTTTTAAACACAGTTTCAACTTCAGTGCTTGTGATTGGTCTGTTTATATTTTCTATTTCTTCCTGGTTCAGTCTCATAAGGTTGTGCATTTCTAAGAATTTGTCCATTTCTTCCAGGTTGTCCATTTTATTGGCATAGAGTTGCTTGTAGTAATCTCTCATGATCCTTTGTATTTCTGCTGTGTCAGTTGCTACTTCTCCTTTTTCATTTTTAATTCTGTTGATTTTAGTCTTCTCCATTTTTTTCTTGATGAGTCTGGTTAATGGTTTATCAATCTTGTTTATCTTCTCAAAGAACCAGCTTTTAGTTTTATTGATCTTTGCTATCATTTCCTTCATTTCTTTTTCATTTATTTCTGATCTGATCTTTATGATTTCTTCCCTTCTTCTAATTTTGGGTTATTTTTGTTCTTCTTTCTCTAATAGCTTTAGGTATAAGGTTAGGTTGTTTATTTGAGATGTTTCTTGTAACTTAGTAGGACTGTATTGCTATAAACTGCCCTCTTAAAACTGCTTTGGCTGCATCCCATAGGCTTTGGGTTGTCATGTTTTCATTGTCATTTGTTTCTAGGTATTTGCTGATTTCCTCTTTGACTTCTTCAGTGATCTCTTGGTTATTTAGTAGTGTATTGTTTAGCCTCCATGTGTTTGTATTTTTTACAGTGTTTTTCCTGTATGATATCTACTCTTATAGCACTGTGGTCAGAAAAGATACTTGATATGACTTCAATTTTCTTACATTTACCAAGGCTTGATTTGTTACCCAAGATATGATCTATCCTGGAGAATGCTCCAGGAGCAGTTGAGAAGAAAGTGTATTCTGTTGTTTTTGGCTGGAATGTCCTCTAAATATCAATTAAGTCCATCTTGTTTAATGTACCATTTAAAGCTTGCATTTCCTTATTTATTTTCATTTCAGGTGATCTGTCCATTGGTGAAAGTGGGGTGTTAAAGTCCATTACTATTATTGTGTTACTGTCGATTTCCCATTTTATGGCTGTTAGCATTTGCCTTATGTATTGAGGTGCTCCTATGTTGGGTGCATAAATATTTACAATTGTTATATCTTCCTCTTGGATTGATCCCTTGATCATCATGTAGAACCCTTCTTTGTCTCTTGTAATAGTCTTTATTTTAATGTCTATTTTGTCTGATATGAGAATTGCTACTCCAGCTTTCTTTTTTTTTTTTTTTTTTTTTTTTTTTTTTTTTTTTTTTGCGGTATGCGGGCCTCTCACTGTTGTGGCCTCCCCCGTTGCGGAGCACAGGCTCCGGATGCGCAGGCCCAGCGGCCATGGCTCACGGGCCCAGCCGCTCCGCGGCATATGGGATCCTCCCAGACCGGGGCACGAACCCGTATCCCCTGCATCGGCAGGCGGACTCTCAACCACTGCGCCACCAGGGAGGCCCCCAGCTTTCTTTTGATTTCCATTTGCATGGAATATCTTTTTCCATCCTCTCACTTTCAGTCTGTATGTGTCCCTAGATCTGAGGTGTGTCTCTTGTAGGCAGCGTATATATGGGTCTTGTTTTTGTATCTATTCAGTCAGTCTATGTCTTTTGGTTGGAGCATTTAATCCATTTACATTTAAGGTAATTATCAATATCTATGTTCCTATTACCATTTTCTTAACTGTTTTGGGTTTGTTACTGTAGGTCTTTTCCTTCTCTTGTGTTTCCTGCCTAGAGAAGTTCCTTCAGCATTTGCTGTAAAGCTGGTTTGGTGGTGCTGAATTCTCTTAACTTTTGCTGGTCTGTAAAGGTTGTGATTTCTCCATTGAATCTGAATGAGATCCTCACTGGGTAGATTAATCTTGGTTGTAGGTTTTTCCCTTTCATCACTTTAAAGATGTCCTGCCACTCCCTTTTGGCTTGCAGAGTTTCTGCTGAAAGATCAGCTGTTAACCTTATGGGGATTCCCTTGTATGTTATTTGTTGCTTTTCCCTTGCTGCTTTTAATATTTTTTCATTGTGTTTAATTTTTGATAGTTTGATTAATATGTGTCTTGGCGTGTTTCTCCTTGGATTTATCCTGTATGGGACACTCTGTGCTTCCTGGATTGACTATTTCCTTTCCCATATTAGGGAAATTTTCAACTATAACCTCTTCAAATATTTTCTCAGTCCCTTTCTTTTTCTCTTCTTCTTCTGGGACCCCTATCATTCGAATGATGGTGCGTTTAATGTTGTCCCAGAAGTCTCTGAGACTGTCCTCAATTCTTTTCATTCTTTTTTCTTTATTCTGCTCTGTGGTAGTTATTTCCACTCTTGTATCTTCCAGGTCACTTATCTGTTCTTCTGCCTCAGTTATTCTGCTATTGATTCCTTCTAGAGAATTTTTAATTTCATTTATTGTGTTGTTCATCATTGTTTGTTTGCCCTTTAGTTCTTCTAGATCCTTGTTAAACATTTCTTGTATTTTCTCCATTGTATTTCCAAGATTTTGGATCATCTTTACTATCATTCCTCTGAATTCTTTTTCAGGTAGATTGCCTATTTCTTCTTCATTTGTTTGGTTTGGTGGGTTTTTACCTTGCTCCTTCATCTGTTGCATATTTCTCTGTTTTCTCTTTTTGCTTAACTTACTGGTTTGGGGTCTCTTTTGCGCAGGCTGCAGGTTCGTAGTTCCCATTGTTTTTGGTGTCTGCCCCTGTGGGTAAGGTTGGTTCAGTGGGTTGTGTAGGCTTCCCGGTGGAGGGGATTGGTGCCTGTGTTCTGGTGGATGAGGCTGGATCTTGTCTTTCTGGTGGGCAGGATTGCATGCAGTGGTGTGTTTTGGTGTCTGTTAGCTTATTATGATTTTAGGCAGACTCTCTGCTAATGGGTAGGATTGTGTTCCTGTCTTGCTAGTTGTTTGGCATGGGGTGTCCTGCACTGGAGCTTGCTGGTCTTTCAGTGGAGCTGGGCCTTAGCATTAAGATGGAGATCTCTGGGAGAGCTCTTGTTGGCTGATATTACATGTGGCCAGGAGGTCTCTAGTGGTCCAATATCCTGAACTCAGCTCTCCCACCTCAGAGGCTCAGGCCTGACACCCAGCCTGAGCACCAAGACCCTGTCAGCCACACAGACGAGGAGGATTCCCTCCCTCCCTCCCTCCCATCCTCCCTCCCTTCCTTCTTTCATTCCTTCCTTCCTTCCCAAGGCACACATTTTTAAGCAATTGTTCACAAACATCTTTTGAGCAGTTCATTTTCTAGACATGGCATTATTACTTTATAAGGGTGGCGAGAATCATTTTTTTCCTCTGTTTGGGAAATACAGGCTTAGACTGTAGATCCATTGCCATGGATTTTCTAACAATCCTTCTATTAAAGGCAATAGTCCTGATCTTGGCAGCCTGAACAAAAGTCCTATCAAAACATGTCATTCTTCTCCAGTTCCAAAGACAGCCCTGTAGGAAATATACAAAATTGCTATCTTTGGATGGTGATCATGTTTCTTTTTTATACTATTGTGTAGTTTGCAAAATGAGTTCGATGATTATTTATATTTTTCTTTTGGAAAGGTGAAAATAATGCCTTACTTTTTACAATCAGAAACCATGCAATACTTACAGGTATATTTTGAAATAAAAATTTTCTACCAATAATTTTCTACCAAGGTATAAAGGAAAGGGACCAAAATTTTACCCTAGAAATGTTCAAAATGTAGAGTGAAGAAATTTAGCTAATTTTTTAGTCACAACTTTGGTAAGAGGGACTTAGGTATGGATCAGACATATTAAGATACCTTAAGTAATGTGATACTTTGAAAAACAAACAACTTTTATTTGATCTTCTAGTCAATGTCACCTGGGGTTTCATGCTTGACTGCCTCTCTCTACAGCTATGCTATTTAGTAGAAATTCTCCAGGCAACAATCTGATCAAATCAGCTACCTCTAAATACTTAAGGTTTTCCTTAATTTCAAATGTTTATTTTTTTCTTTCAAAAAATGTTCAAGGTCATGATGTGTGCCCCCAAATCCTTTCAGTATGTTGTGAGAAAAAAGTGAAACTTTTTACAAAATGATGTGAAAACTCAGATTGTAATGTTGATGAATAGCCCCTTGTGATCTGCAGCGGCTGAAAAAAGATGAGGAATCACTTCCTCATCACTTTCTCCCTGGCAAGCACTTAACACAGAGCCAGCTTTACACGTTTAACAGAAATAAATGACAAAACTAGCAGCTGTAAAGAAAATATATATCCTAAACCTTTGAAGCCCCAACTTTTTGAAATGCTTTGCCCTTCATGCATGATGACTGATGGAATAAGAAAGCACTCTATTGGGGGTGGGGGTGTGTTTTGGAGACCGTGCCTCTAACCCTCAGATCTTGAAGGGGTATTTCTTTTCCGTTCCTCCAAAAACCCTATCTCTGGCATGATCTCAGTTGTGTACACTTCCCTCCATTTCTTTGAAATGATGACACATACAGAACCCTATAAACTTCATTCAAAGGAAAAGCCAACTGTTTAACGACCCAGGCTAAGCCTGCCTCTTGGTTCCTCCTTGTCCTCCATCAATATTACCATACATTGAGCCCCGATGCTACACCAAGCACTCTGCTAGGTGCCCACATCATGCACCCTCTCAGGCGTCCATGTTGATATCTTAAATTCTTTTATTTAGCCCTCCTCTCTTGGGAGTAGTGACTTTGGTTTCCATGTTCTCAGAAGACTTTCTCTTCCTCTTCAAACTAAACATGCCTTATAGGATAAGATAGAGGGGACAGAGAGCAGGGCATAGTATAAAGAACTGGGAGACTGGGATTGACATATATACACTACTAGGTATAAAACAGATAACTAATGAGAACCTACCATATAGCACAGGGGACTCTACTCAGTGCTCTCTGGTGACCTAAATGGGAAGGAAATACAAAAAAGAGGGGATACATGTATACGTATAGCTGATTCACTTTGCTGTACAGCAGAAACTAACACAACATTGTAAAGCAAGTATACTCCAATAAAAATTAATTAAAAATTTTAAAATAAAATAATTTTTTTAAAAGAGCTTATGAGCTTTATTGAAGAAAGCCCTTTCCCCCTCCTCTTGTGGTGTATAAATTAATTGCAGTTTTATCTCAGCCCCATCCTTTTGTTTCCCCTCTGCCTTTTCTTAAATGGAGAAATACCAGTAAATTCAGATTAGCCATAACTGAATCACGGTTTTCCTTCCTCTCATTCTTCTTGTAATTTAAACTCCACATCTGAGAGTGAGAAATGTGAGTTCCCCATTTTTCCACAGCTTCAATAACCAGGCTGGAAAATGTTTTAATGGACCGCTTGAATTAGTGAATTTTAATGGGTTCCCATGTCCCTCCTGAAGATTTTCACATTTAGCTCTTCCCTTTCTCTTGTGTCTTCAGCAACTCTGTCCCAACCCGAGTGGTAATGAATTAAGCCTGTGGTAGCAATACTGGAACTGCTGTTTTTTAGTTTAAATGATAGCAATGACACTGTGCTGCTAAAATTAATTTTATATTATCATTTTCACACAGTTCTCTCTCATTTACCTTTGTTTTGAAATAAAAGCTCCTAAAATATTTCTCTGTGTACTCCTAAAGATGTGACAAGGGATCTAGAGTTAACCCTTATCTTGCCTGAAAATGCTTTCTATCCCAATAGGTACCCCATTTTAAACATTTTTTTTTCATATTTAAATCTTAATCAGAGACTTTTCTAGAAAAGTCATACTCTGGGCATATTATGTTTTTGCCAAAGTGTCCAGGCTTTGTTTTCGTCATGTCAGGGATATGACTGTGAGTTTTCCTTTATCTGTGAGAGAAAGTTGACCTTTTGTGCTCATTCTACTTCCTGGTGAGTCAGCCCTCTTTCCCTCAGGCTTGTCTCCTCACTCAGGGCCAACAACTTCTCACATTCCACTGATTCAGCACCTGCCTCTCTGTATCCAGGCTCTTCTTCAAACCCATTATACCAGCCCCATCTCTGAACCAGCGACTTCTTTGTGTGGCCAGTTACTTAACTTTTCAAAGCATCTGTTAACACATACGAAAAAATGAAAATGAAAATAACATATCATTTATCATCCTACTAGAGCATATTAAATGAAAAAAAAAAACATAAATGAGGGTTACTAGCCATGCTAAATTTCTCCAGGAAGGAGGTAATGGTGAAATAATGAAAATTTATTTGGTCACAAACATTCTTAGGTAGGAATTTCTCTTTTATTTTTTTCCTCCAGGAATTGGGCTTGAAATTATCCATGATCCATTTTCCTTTATGTCTTTCCAGTTCAGAATAGTAGAATGGAAAGAAGTAGAAATAAATTTTCTTCAGACTTTTCAAAGCTTACTTATGGGTTTGGGGTGGAGAGGGAAAAGCAGTAACAAGTATTGATTCATTTATTCACCAAAAACTGAGTGCCATCTTGGTGCTAAGTCATTGCTTCTACAGGGAAAGGAAATATCCCTCTGGGACATTCCCTCACTTTGTAGACATCAGCAGTCCAAGGACCAGAGCACATAGGTTTCCACAAGTTACAGAAAAAGGATACAAAAGGGTCCTACATCTCTGTTCACCGATTCCAAGAGCTGAGCTAAGGCTTTTTTTAATTTTAAAAGATCTTTATTAGAGTATAATTGCTTCACAATACTGTGTTAGTTTCTGTTGTACACTGAAGTGAATCAGCCATATGCATACATATGTCCCCATATACACTCTCTCTTGAGCCTCCCTTGCATCCTCCCTGTCCCACCCCTCTAGGTCATCGCACAGCACCGAGCTGATCTCCCTGTGCTATGCTGCTTCTTCCCACTAGCTAACTATTTTACATTCGGTTGTGTATATATGTTGATGCTACTTCACCCCAGGTTCCCCCTCCCACCCTGTGTCCTCAAGTCCATTCTCTTTGTCTGCATCCTTATTCCTGCCCTGAAGCTAGGTTCATCAGGACCTTTTTTTTTTTTTTGGTTCCATATATATGTATTACCATATGGTATTTGTATTTCTCTTTCTGACTTCACTCTGTATGACAGACTCTAGGTCCATCCACCTCACTACAAATAGTTCAATTTCGTTTCTTCTTATGGCTGAGTAATATTCCATTGTATATATGTGCCTCATTTTCTTACCTATTCATCTGTAGATGGACATTTAGGTTGGTTCCATGTCCTGGCTATTGTAAACAGTGCTGCAATGAAAACTGGGGTGTATGTATCTTTTTGAATTATGGTTTTCTCAGGGTATGTGCCCTGTAGTGGGATTGCTGGGATTGCTGGGTCATATGGTAATTCTATTTTTAGTTTTTTAAGGAACCTCCATGCTGTTTTCCATAGTGATTGTATCAATTTACATTCTCACCAACAGTGCAGGAGGGTTCCCTTTTCACCACACCCTTTCCAGCATTTATTGTTTCTAGCTTTTTTGATAATGGTCATTCTGACTGGCATGAGGTGATACCTCACTGTAGTTCTGATTTGAATTTCTCTAATAATTAGTGATGCTGAGCATATTTTCATGTGCCTCTTGTCCATCTGTATGTCTTCCTTGGTGAAATGTCTATTTAGGTCTTCTGCCCATTCCATAATTGGATTGTTTGATATTGAGCTCCATGAGCTGTTTGTATATTTTGGAGATTAATCCTTTGTCTGTTGTTTCATTTGCAAATAATTTGTCCCATTTTGGGGGTTGTCTTTTTGTCTTGTTTATGGTTTCCTTTGCTGTGCAAGAGGCTTTAAGTTTAATTAAGCCCCATTTTTTAGTTTTGTTTTTATTTCCATTATGCTTAGGAGGTGGGTCAAAAAAGATCTTGCTGTGGTTTATGTCAAAGAATGCTTTTCCTATGTTTTCTTCTAAGAGTTTTATAGTGTCTGGTCTTACATTTAGGTCTTTAATCCATTTTGAGTTTATTTTTGTGTATGGTGTTAGAGAGTGTTCTAATTTCATTCTTTTGCATGTAGCTGTCCAGTTTTCCCAGCATCACTTATTGAAGAGACTGTCTTTTCTCCATTGTATATCCTTGCCTTCTTTGTCATAGATTAGTTGACCATAGGTGTATGGGTTTATCCCTGGGCTTTCTATCCTGTTCCATTGACCTGTATTTCTGTTTTTGTGCCAGTACCATATTGTCTTGATTACTGTAGCTTTGGAGTATAGTCTGAAGGCAGGGAGCCTGATTCCTCCAGCTCCGTTTTTCATTCTCAAGATTGTTTGGCTATTCAGGGTCTTTTGTGTTTCCATATGAATTGTAAAATTTTTTGTTCTAATTCTGTGAAGAATGCCATTGGTAGTTTGATAGGGACTGTACTAAATCTGTAGATTGCTTTGGGTAGTATAGTCATTTTCACAATACTGATTCTTCCAATCCAAGAACACGGTATATTTCTCCATCTGTTTATGTCATCTTTGATCTTTTTCATCAGTGTTTTATTGTTTTCTGAGTACAAGTCTTTTACCTCCTTAGGCAGGTTTATTCCTAGGTATTTTATTATTTTTGTTGCGATGGTAAATGGGACTGTTCCTTAATTTCCCTTTCTGATTCTTTGTTGTTGGTGTATAGGAATGCCAAAGATTTCTGTGCATTAATTTCATATCCTGCAACCTTACCAAATTCATTGATTAGTTCTAGTAGTTTTCTGGTGGCATCTTTTGGATTTTCTATGTATAGTATCATGTCATCTGCAAACAGTGACAGTTTTACTTCTTCTTTCCCAATTTGTATTCCTTTTGTTTTCTTTTCTGATTGCCATGGCTAGGACGTCCAAAACTATGTTGAATAAGAGTGGCGAGAGCGGACATCCTTGTGTTGTGCCTGATCTTAGTGGAAATGCTTTCAGTTTTTCACCATTGAATATGATGCTTGCTGTGGGTTTTTAATATATGGCCTTTATTATGTTGAGGCAGGTTCCCTCTATGAACATTTTCTGGAGAGTTTTATCATAAATGTGTGTTGAATTTTGTCAAAAGCTTTTTCTGCATCTACTGAGATGATCATATGGTTTCTTATTCCTTAATTTGTTAATGTGGTGTATCACACTGATTGATATGCGTATATTGAAGAATCCTTGCATTCTTGGGATAAATCCCACCTGATCATGATGTATCATCCTTTTAGTGTGCTGTTGGATTCTGTTTGCTAGTATTTTGTTCAGTATTTTTGCATCTATGTTCATCAGTGATATTGGTCTATAATTTTCTTCTTTTTCTGGTTTTGGTGTCAGGGTGATAGTGGCTTTGTAGAACGAATTTGGAAGTGTTCCTCCTTCTGTAATTTTGTGGGAGATTTTGAGAAGGATTGGTGTTACTTCTCCTCTAAATGTTTGATAGAATTTGCCTGTGACACCATCGTCCTAGACTTTTGTTTGCTGGAAGATTTTTAATCACAGTTTCAATTTCATTACTTGTGATAGGTCTGTTTATATTTTCTAATTTTTCTTGGTTCAGTCTTGGAAAATTTTGCCTTTCCAAGAATTTGTCCATTTCTTCCAGGTTGTCCATTTTATTGGCATACAGTTGTTTGTAGTATTCTCTTATAATCCTTTGTATTTCTGTGGCGTCAGTTGTGACTTCTTTTTCATTTCTAATTTAATTGATTTGTGTCCTCTCCCTTTTTTTCTTGATGAGTCTGGCTAGTGGTTTGTCAATTTTGTTTATCTTCTCAAAGAACCAGCTTTTAGTTTTATTGATCTTTGCTATTGTTTTCTTCATTTCTATTTCATTTATTTCTGCTCTGATCTTTATGATTTCTTTCCTTCTACTGACTTTGGGTTTTCTTTGTTCTTCTTTCTCTAGTTGTTTTCAGTGTGGGGTTAGATTATTTATTTGAGATTTTTCTTATTTCTTGGGGTGAGACTGAATTGCTATAAACTTCCCTCTTAGAACTGCTTTTGCTGCATCCCTTAGGTTTTGGGTTGTCATGTTTTCATTGTCATTTGTTTCTATGTATTTTTTAATTTCTTCTTTGATTTTTCAGTGATCTCTTGGTTGTTTATTAGCACACTTTTTAGCCTCCATGTATTTGTGTTTTTTACAGTTTGTTTCCTGTAATTGATTTCCAATCTCATAGCACGGTGGTCAGAAAAGTTGTTTGATACAATTTCAATTTTCTTAAATTTTCCGAGGCTTGATTTGTGACCCAAGATGTGATGTATCCTGGAGAATGTTCCATGTGCACTTGAGAAGAAAGTGTATTCTGCCACTTTGGGCTGGAATGTTCTGTATATATATCAGTTAAATGTCTGGTCTCTTGTGTCATTTACAGCTTGTGTTTCCTTAGTTATTTTCTGTTTGGATGATCTGTCCATTGGTGTAAGTGGGGTGTTAAAGTCCCCTACTATTATTGTGTTACTGTCTATTTCTCTTTTCATGGTTGTTAGGTTTTGCCTTATGTATTGAGGTGCTCCTATGTTGGGTGCATAAAGGTTTATAATTGTTATATCTTCTTCTTGGAATGATCCTCTGATCATTATGTAGTGTCTCTCTTTATCTCTTGTAACAGTCTTTATTTTAAAGTCTACTTTATCTGATGTGAGTATTGCTACCCCAGCTTTCTTTTGATCTCCATTTGCATGGGCTATCATTTTCCATCCCTTCACTTTCAGTCTGTATGTGTCCCTAGGTCTGAAGTGGGTTTCTTGTTGACAGAGTATATATGGGTCTTGTTTTTGTATCCATTCAGCCAGTCTGTGTCTTTTGGTTGGAGTATTTAATCCATTTACATTCAAGGTTATTATTGATATGTATATTCCTATTACCATTTTCTTAATTGTTTTGGGTTTGTTTTTGTGGGTCTTTTTCTTCCCTTGTTTTTCCCACCTAGAGAAGTTTCTTCAGCATTTGTTGTAAAGTTGGTTTAGTGGTGCTGAATTCTCTTCGCTTTTGCTTGTCTGAAAAGCTTTTGATTTCTCCATCAAATCTGAATGAGATTCTTGCTGGGTAGAATAATCTTGGTTGTAGGTTTTTCTCTTTCATCACTTTAAGTATATCCTGCCGCTCCCTTCTGGCCTGCAGAGTTTCTGCTGAAAAATCAGCTGATAACCTTATGGGGATTCCTTTGTATGTTATTTTTTGTTTTTCCTTTGCTGCTTTTAATACTCTTTCTTTGAATTTAATTTTTGTTAGTTTGATTAATATGTGTCTCGGTGTGCTTTTCCTAGTGTTTAACCTGTATGGGACTCTCTGTGCTTCCTGGACTTGGGTGACTATTTCCTTTCCCATGCCAGGGAAATTTTCCACTATAATCTTTTCAAATATTTTCTCAGACCCTTTCTTTATCTCTTCTTCTCCTGGAACTCCTATAATTTGAATGTTGGTGCGTTTAGTATTGTCCCAGAGGTCTCTGAGATTGTCTTCAATTATTTTCATTCTGTTTTCTTTATTATGCTCCTTGGCAGTTATTTCCACCATTTTGTCTTCCAGCTCACATATTCGTTCTTCTGCCTCAGTTATTCTGTTGTTGATTCCTTCTAGTGTATTTTTATTTCAATTATTGTGTTGTTCATCTCTGTTTGTTTGTTCTTTAGTTCTTCTAGATCCTTGTTAAACATTTCTGGTAGTTTCTCAATCTGTGCCTCCATTCTATTTCTAAGATTCTGGATCATCTTTACTATCATTACTCTGAATTCTTTTTCAGGTAGATTGCCTATTTCCTCTCATTTATTTGGTCTTGTAAGTTTTCACTTTGCTCCTTCATCTGTGACATATTTTTTTTGCTGTCTCCTTTTTGTTTTGTTTTGTTTTTATGAGTGGGGATAGTGTTCCTCTTTTACTGGTTGTTTGGCCTGGCTTCCAACACTGGATTTTGTAGGCTGTTGGGTAGAGCTGGGTCTTGGTACTGAGATGAGGACCTCCGTGAGACTTCACTCCAATGAATATTCGCTGGGGTCTGAGGTTTTCTGTTAGTCCAGTGGTTTGTACTTGGAGCTCCCACTCAGGAGCTTCGGCCCAACCCCCAGCTCATGAACCAAGATCCCACAAGCCATTTGGGGTGGCAAAAACAAAACAAAATAAAAGAGAACAATAACAAAGTAAAAAGAAAAAAAATTAGACTAGGAAACTGACAGATATGTTAGAAAGAATATAAAAATCAAAATATAGATGAGGGGCTTCCCTGGTGGCGCAGTGGTTGGGAGTCTGCCTGCCGATGCAGGAGACGTGGGTTTGCGCCCTGGTCTGGAAGGATCCCGCATGCCACGGAGCAGCTGGGCCCGTAGGCCATGGCCGCTGAGCCTGCGTGTCTCGAGCCTTGCTCCACAATGGGAGAGGCCACAACAGTGAGATGCCCACGTACCGCAAATTAAAAAAATATATATATATATATATCGATAGATAGATAGATACAGATAGATAGATAGATAGATGAATCAACAACCGGAAGTTATAACCATACCACAGTAGTAAAGTAGAGGAGGAGGGAAAAGAAAAAAAAAGGGGTGGTGGTGAAGGCCTTGGCTGTGGAGGGCGGGGCCTAAGCAAGGGCGAGGTTTGGGCAGTGGGTGGGGCCCATGCTTAGGACCCACAGGGCTAGAAAAGGCCCTGAGGGCTGTGGGGGTGGGGTTTAGGCTCAAGGAACAGAAGGGGCCCAGGCTTGCCCTCCACCCCTCGTCTCAGAGGGCAGGGAACCTCCCTTGGGAGACCAGCAAGCTTCCTGGGCTCGAGTGGGTGGGGCAAATGCCCTCTGCTCCTCTACTGCTCCCCTCGCAGGGCTCCTCCCACCTGCCTCTCCTGTTCTCCCCTCCGCTTCCTTCCTAAGCCCCCAGGACCAATGCAGCCAGGGGAAGGGGAGAGCCTTGGAGGGCAGGGGACTGGCCTGAGAGCTCAGCAGGCTCCCTGGGCCCGAGTGGGTGGGGCAAACGCCCTCCACTCCTCTCCCACTCCTCCTGGAGGGCCCCTCCCGCCTTCCTCTCCTGATCTCCTGGGCCTCAGAGGCACCGATCCTGTCTGGCCTCAACCTCTCCTCCCTCTTCAGTGCCCCCACGTCCTACCAGTTCACTTGGGGGTTCCTCCCTTCTCCTTGGGCGTCAGGGTCCCCCACCAGCGGGCAGGCACTCTAGTTGTTGGGAGATACTAACTCGGAGCCTTCCCACACCACCATCTTGACTCCACCCCTAAGCCTTTTTACAAACAGTGGTAGGAAATAATAAGACTATAACTCCAATAGGCGAAAGCAATGCTTTCAGTTTCTCTTCTCTTTAGGTGTATTTTTAATAAAATCTGCCTTCAAATTAGGTTTCAGCATCAATGCTGATAATTTTTCATGCTTCTTACTTCCTTCTAGTCTAGAATTATCTCGTTTTTGTTTTTCTTTTCTTTTCATGGCTGCAAAATCCTTGAATGAAATACACTATATATCATGCTTTTATAGGAACACATGTGTCGGTACTCTACCAACCTTTTTCTTTTTAAAAGAGTTTTTAGAATTAACGTTTTCATATGTCCCAATTAGAAGGTCTCATTACAATCCCAACAGAAGAATGGCAGCATACAAATCATTAGATGAGATCATTATTTTCACCTGGAATCCTCCATCCCTCAGAAATGACTTTGCCCCCTAGTAAGCACCATTTCATTTTTAAACTGAGTGTATTTTCCAGCATTTAATACTGTATGTAACATGATTACAATTCATTTAACCTATGAATCATGATATTTATTCTTTACCTGTATTTATATCTCTTCTAAAGCTTGGCTTCATTATACAATGAAATTAATGGAATATACTTGTAAGTTTTTACAGGTGCAAAATACAATACTATTTTGAAAATATAAATAATTAACTCTTAGGATGGTGGGATGGTTTCATAGGAGAAGTACTGGTTAGAGTTAGGAGACCTGGATTCTAGTCCTAGTTTTGCCACTCACCAGCTGTTTGAACTCAGACAAACCATTTAATTTCATTTAAATTCAGTTCTTTATTATAAAGACATAAGGCAGGATCCTTTCAGTGCTAAAATTCTAAAATGATCGGGATAGGCACCTATCCCTTTCCAAGTCAAAGTGACCAACTATCTAAATACATTAACCGATTAAACTTTTATGAGATAGTTAAAGAAACACTTTGCATTTTAAATAATATTTCTGTTAAAGTTGGAAAAATGTGTGAAAACAAAGTGGCTCATAATCTCACTGCTTAGCTAACTACTTGTAAAGAAATACATGTGTAGAGGATAGAAAGAAATCCAGACATTGGAAGAATGAATAAAATGAAAAATGGAAAATATTCACCTCCATCCCTAACAGTCACCAATTCCACTTCCTGAGTGAGAAACATTATTAACATTTGGCGTTACTCCTTTGAAAATCATGGCACACTAGGAAATAGATGTGCTGCTTAAGATTTTCCTAATATGGGCAGATCCCACCATGAAACTGCATGCATATCATATTTTTAAAGGGGTAATCATCATTTTAGAGAACATTTTGAAACATTAGAGACTGGTTAAAGAGCATTTGCTAAAATGTTTTCAAATGCCTACGTATGACTGTAAATATTTTTTCCCGTCCTATATATAGACAGTAAGGAGAAAGGTCCGTTTTGAAACAGGTCAGTTAGTCCAAATGAAATAAGATATGATTCTGTTTTCTTCAGTAAGGTAATTATTTTCCCAAAGTTTAAATGAAACATATAAAGAGCAACCCAAAGAGCCAAAGGCATAACAAGTTTACTGGGGTTTCAACACACCACCACTCATAGTACAGACAGTTTTCTGGGAAAAGTCTCAAGTGTTCTCTGAAGAGACAGTAAGGTTTCTGAAAGCCCCACAGGAAGACCTTCATGGTAACAATAGAACCATGTGTTCTGGAAAACTGATTCCGAAATGAATTACACTCAAGGCGAGATGATCAAGCACTCTCTATATTTATGGAGAGCCCAACACGTATGTCACAGTTGTTTGGGGCAAGTTTATAGGGCTCCTGGAGGTTACATTTGCAATTCATGGCGGCAAGATGAGCTCAATATTTGACTTAAAGGAAATTAGATTCATCAATATTTAGCAACTGCAGGATTCACATTCTCAAAGCAAAAAGTAAGTGAAATCTCCCTTCACGTAAGGGAGCAATGAGAGTGTAACAGCAAAGACAGTACCATGAGTCATTTCTTCAATCAAACCAACGTCAGTACTCAAGTATAATAATTGTATTAGAAAAATCATCTTCATATACAAAGAAAAATTCTGCTTGTATGTATTAAAGACCACTAATAAAAAGAAACCTTTTCCAAGAATCAGTTCACCACTATATTCATAAACATATGGCAGTACATCGTCATAAGATCGTAAACTCTAAGGCTAGGTATCCAGGGTTTAAATCCCAGTTCTGAACCTCATTTGCTGTGCTAGCCTGGGCAAGTCCTTAGCCTCTCTGTCCCTTAATCTCTTCATCTGAAAAATGGGGATGACAAGAGTAGCTGGCTCACTGGGTTGTTGTTTAGATTAAATATGTTAATACATCTAAAACACATGCCTGGGGCCTCCCTGGTGGCGCAGTGGCTGAGAGTCCGCCTGCCGATGCAGGGGATACGGGTTCGTGCCCCGGTCCGGGAGGATCCCATATGCCGCAGAGCGGCTGGGCCCGTGAGCCATGGCCGCTGGGCCTGCGCATCCGGAGCCTGTGCTCCGCAACGGGAGAGGCCACAACAGTGAGAGGCCCGCATACCGAAAAAAAAAAAAAAAAAAAAAAAAAAACACATGCCTGGCACAGAGTAAGTGCTATATAATACCAGCTATTATTTTTATTCTTATACAGTGGGTCTATATCAAGAGCATGGAAAAGGTTCAAATAAAAATAACAAAAATATTTTTAAGCTGAAGAACAATTTATTCAAAAACAATGTCACTGTTGAGTATTAAAACACACACACAAAAATTTAAGAGTTAAAAAGATCTGTATTCTGCAATTAGATCCTAAAAGAATGTGCAAGATATTTTAAAACTTTGTGTAAAGGCTTATATTTGTGAGCTTAAAAATCCTCCATTTATGAATCCATTTTTGCATAGAAATCGTACGCATGCAAATAGGAAGACTTACACTAGAAAGGAAACTGCTGAATTAATTTTAAAAAATAAAATTTACAGCTTTTCCTGGGAATTCCTTAATGAAAAGGCACAAGAAGATAATGAGAAAGGACCAAACAGATGTTGGTTTCCCCCGAAATTTGCCAAACTTTTACAACATCGTTATGATATATTTGCATTTGGGTCCCCATAGTTTAAAAGTAAGTGGGACATTTGGATCCAGAAGAGAGCAGAGATGATTAAAGGGTTGGAAAGCCAGGCTTACAAGGAAGGGATTATGGAAATGATGTTGGTTGGCCAAAAGGAGGAGAAGGCTGCGGGTGACTTAACTGCAGTTTTGGTGTGTATAATATGCCTTATAAAGAGGCTAGGGAACAGATGTTTTTCCCCAATGAAAATGGAACAAGATGGAATGGAAGCACTTGGGCTGTGACTCGAGATAAATCTTTTTAAAGAGTTAAATTTTTTTTTGGAAAAGAGCTATTGAGCAGCTACACCTTTGTTCAACCCACCAATATTTATTCAATTCACCCTGTGTCTTAGATACTGTATTAAGTGCTAGGGAGTCATTGATAGATAATAATTCACATGTAGATATAGAAATAGATAGACTGAGTGAGATCTTCTCTTTGTTCCATAATTGTCCTTGAAGTAGAGTTGACCTATGCCCACTAGAGTGTAAAAATAGAAAGACAGCTGAGTGGGGAAGGTAGCAGTGGTGTGTTCTGTGTTCCCTCTCACATTGTACAGAATGCATGAGTTTTCTGAGAACACCATAGAAGGCACCTAGGTGGGCTTCTTGGGTTGATACCCTATTCAAGAGGACTACCCTGAGGGTAAGGGGAACCAGCAACATATCCTGTGGGCTGTACCACAGGAGCTGGGAGAGCACTGGGGTGCAAAGGAAAGCAGAGTGGATCTTTCAGCTCAGGGAATTACTCAGTGGGCAGGCTCCCCTTGTAGGCCCACCTACCCTACCCAAGAACTGATCTAGGAGCCACCCCTAAATGCCTGCCTCCCAAAGGCACCAACACTACTCTTGGATTAGCCAGAGAAGCAACAGGAACCAAGAGACAAAAAGGGACACAGAGGTCAGTGAAGTGATATCATGAATAAAATGTTTAAGTACTACTGTCATATGAAGCAGTTATCTATCAGTCAGGAAGCTATTAATGTATATACCCCTAAGCTTCTCCTTGCTAATAAATGTTCTTAAAGCTCTAAAAGATTTGGATTATTTTTTTTCCTCCATCTGTGTCAGCTAGAAAAATTAAATTATAATTCATATAGCTTTGGTGTTAAGCGTATCTGTTGTATTCTAATGCTTTGAAACTTGAAAATCAAACTACTTGATTTACTATTACTCAAAATATCTGAGTAAACAAAGTACTGTATTTTCTTTCACAGCAGTTCTCACACTCTGACCAATATGCACTTTTTCTAGTGGTTACAATGGAGGCTGTGTTGTGTTATCCCATCCCCCTACTAAGCGCAAAGGTTTGTACTTCCCCAGCTACTTGCACTTTGGCTCAAAGCTCAGTCCTCTCTGGGAATTTCCCTGTGTTGGAGGGAGCCATTAAAGCCACGCCCCCTCACAGGGTGCACCAGCATCCAGCAGCTGATTGATACAGTGGGGTGGGTGGTGGAAGACTTGGCCCCTTCGGCCTCAATTCAAGATCTCTCTGAAGGGCCATCAGCTCCACAGCTCCCTATGAGATTGGCTGAGGCCTTCACTGAAGCTGAGTCTCACCTCAGCTCTCTGGTTCCCTGTACTCGCTGGCACTCTGATTCCCAGAGCACATTCCAATAAACACCTTTCATGCAAATCTCTGTCTCAGAGTCTGTGTTCTGGGGAATCTGACCTAAGACAAATGAATATATGTAGGAAGTAAGCAACAAATTAATGATCCATGAAAGAATAATAATTTTGGTTATTAAAAATTAATATTATAAAATTTCTAAAATGCAACCTCATCTACATCTTTGCCTCAATTCCATTAATGTTAGAATTAACTATTTGATCTAAATTAGGAGGGTAGCAGAGAAATCAATTTACTTACCAACAAAAAATCTGCTGCCCTCTACCACTAGCTCCCAACTAGGGTAAAATGCAGTCCAATTACCATCAGACTGAATAGTATCACAAACTAACAAATACATGGGCTGTCCCACCACCATCTCCTCCTTCTATCCCAAT
Organism: Mesoplodon mirus; assembly: GCF_964341445.2. Lineage (NCBI taxonomy): Eukaryota > Metazoa > Chordata > Mammalia > Artiodactyla > Ziphiidae > Mesoplodon > Mesoplodon mirus. Next base: position 45,345,257 of record NC_138985.1, on the reverse strand, counting down.
ATTTCCCCAGCTGTCCCTATAAAGCAAGTGACGATTCATCAGACCAGAAGTGGAAAGGCCTTGCCCACTAACTTATGAAAGATACCTGAAAAAAGTTATTCCTTTTCTTATGCAACAAGATGTAGAAATTCTTGTAATAAGCATATTTTATTTAATTTGAAAAAAACTTTCTTGAAAAAAACTATTTCATCTGTTTTATTATACAGCCAACTGATATTACTGAAAAAACGTGATTCTGGTATACCGTTTTGGCTTGGATAACTGTAAAAAAGTTTTCTGAAATGGCATCCAGGCACATTTTTCCCTTGCAAATATCACTGGTGAGGGAACATTCTAAAGTATAATTTGGAGCTGGCTGGATATATTTTTAGAAAACTTAATTAAGGGGGTGTTTAGGTTGGATTCCCCCCAAAAGCAGACTCTGAGACAATGATTTGGGTCCACAGAGTTTATTTGAGTAGTGATCTTAGGAAGTCCTGGTAGGAGAGTGGGAAAGGAAGGAATCCAGTAGAGGATATATTAATGAACAGGTTACTACTCTAGGTAATAGAGTTCAATCCCCCTACGTAGAACACACCTAGAGCTGTACCATCTAAGACATGAGGAAGCTGGAGTATTTAGCTACCAGCTCCTGTCACTGGTTGATTAAGGACTGCTTCCAGGGGTGTTCACCATGCAGATCTTCCAGCCTTCCCCATGCATGTATGGACCAAGCTTGCTACTTCAGCCAGAGAAAGCTCTCAGGCAGAAAGTTGCAAGGTTTTGCATTAAGAAGCTGTCTAACTAGATGGGCATTGAGGGAATAAGAGTGGGATATCCACAGTATCTGCTAAAGGTGTTATGCAATACCTTGCCTGAAAGCCTTTGAAAATAAATAGGCCACTGACAAGACTATTTAAAGTCCATTCCTTTTGGGAAATGGCAGACATGACTGTCAGATTAATTGTAACTCTAAGATTCTAGGCTTCTAGAAATATTTAAATGACACTGATAAGTAAAAGCAAGCTATTATTTGGTCACAAAGAAACAATTTTATCAAAAAATACATTCAGCACTGAATATTTATAAAAGGTGTATTGTGAAGAATTCATGTTGTTAAAATGTCCATACAATCCAAAACCATCTATAGATTCAATCCAATCCCTATCAAAATTCCAATGACCTTTTCTACAGAAATTTTTAAAAAACCTTAAAATTCATTTGGAACCACAAAAGACCTTGAATAGCCAAAGCAATCTTGAGAAAGAAGAACAAAGAAGGTATCATACTTCCTGATTTCAAACTATACTTCAAAGCTACAGTAATCAAAATAGTATAGTACTGGCATAAAAACACACACACAGACCAGTGGAACAAGAATAGAGAGCCCAGAAATAAATCTATGCATATACAGTCAACTAATATTTGACAAGAGGGCCAAGAGTACTCACTGGAGAAAAGATAGTCTTGTCGATAAATGGTGCTGGGAAAATTGGATATTCACATACAAAATAATGAAATTAGACCTGTATCTTATACCACTCACAAAAATTAACTAGAAATGGATTAAAGACTTAAATGTAAGATGTGAAACCATAAAACTCCTAGAAGAAAACAGAAAAGGCTTCTTAACATTGATCTTAGCAATGAGCTTTTAAGTAAGACATCTAAAGCACAAGCAACAAAAGCAAAAATAATGTGGAACTACATCAAATGAATAATCTGCACAGAAAAATAAATTATCAGAAAAATTAAGACACAACCCATGGAATGGGAGAAAATATTTGCAAACCACATATCTGATAAGGGGTTAACATCCAAATTATATAAAGAACTCACACAACTCAACAGCAAAAAACAAATAATCTAATTTAAAACTGGGCAAAGGAGCTGAATAGCCTTTTTTTCCAAAGAAAATATTCAAATGGATAACAGTACATGAAAATGTGCTCAGCATCACTAACCATCAAGGAGATGCAAATCAAAATCATAATAAGATCTTACCTCCTATGTGCTAAAATGGCTACTATCAAAAAGGCAAGAGATAACAAATGCCAGTGAGGATGTGGGAAAAGGGGAAGCCTGTACACTATTGGTGGGAATGTAAATTGGGGCAGCCACTGTGGAAAACAGTAAGAAGGTTCCTCAAGAAATTAAAAATAGAACTTCCATATGGTCCAGAAATTTGGGGTATATATCTGAAGGAAATGAAATCACTGTCTCAAGTACTGCCATGTTAACTGCAGCAGTATTTACAATAGCCAAGACATGGAAACAACCTAAGTGTCCATCGACAGATGAATGGGTAAGGAAAACGTGATACACACACACACATATACACACAACTGGAATGTTTTTCAGCTATTAAAAAGAAACAAATCCTGCCATTTGTGATAACATGGGTGAAACTTGAGGACATTATGCTAAGTGTAATAAGTTAGACATAGAAACACAAATAATGTATGATCCTTCTAAAAAACAACAAACTCAGAGAAACAGAGAACAGCTTGGTGATTGTCAGAAGCACAGCCTGGGGAGTGGGGGAAATGGATAAGAGTGCTCAAAAGGCACAAACTTTCAGTTATAAGATAAGTTGTGGGGATGTAATGAATGACATGGTGACTACAGTTAACAATACTGTGCTGTATATTCAAAAGTTGCTAAGAGAGTAGATCTTATATAGAATGGATAAACAACAGGGTCCTACTGTATAGTACAGAGAACTATATTCAGTATCCTATGACAAGCCATAGTGGAAAAGAATATTATAAAAGAATGTATATATATGTATAACTGAATCGCTTTGGTGTACAACAGTAACACAACATTGTAAATCAACTATACTTCAATTAAAAACAAGAGAGTAGATCTTAAAAGTTCTCATCACAAGAAAAATGTTCTACCTATGTGAGGTGATAGATGTTAACTAACCTTATTGAGTAATCATTTTGAAATCTATACATATATCAAAACATGTTGTACGCCTTAAACTTATATAATGTTATAGGTCAGTTATATCTCAATAAAGCTGGAAAAAAGTATGTTGTAAATTATGAATATTCACCAAAAAATGTGTACACAAAATTTAAGATAGAAAATGTTTGTTTCTTAACATGTTAATTATGAATATTCACCAAAAATGTGTACTCAAAATTTAAGATAGGAAATGCTTATTTCTAACATGCTACGATAAAACAAGCTGGGGGGGCTAGTCCATGGATGATCTAATATATTTATTTAGAAGCTTAATATAAATGTGAATTTATTTTTCCATTGTTTTTATAATTCAGTCTTAGATATCAGTCTCAGTAATGCAGCTAGGATTCTCTTCGTGATACGGATACATTGTTCTTTTCCTGTCTCAAGTGTAAAGGTGCAAATTTACCTAACTTTGTAACTGACAGCATCAGGTTGACCACAAGGAGGGCCTTATGCTGTTCTTAACTCTCTGTGGCCCCATCCTCTCAAAATCAAATTCGGTACAGAAGGCCAGAGACTGAGAAGCCTGGAATGAGCCAGGGTAAAGCAGGAAGTCTATGACTGGAATACACTTGCCCAGCACCCAAGTCACCAGCAGGCCAAATGCCACCTCAGGAGAGGATCTCTGTGCTGTCAGATGGCCACCCTCCAGTTAACTTAGAAAACGGGTCTGTTGAGCCAATAATGTATCAGCATCAGTGTTTGTAAAGCACTTCTATTTAGATGGTGTCTAGCAGTTTACGAAGTCCTTTTACACACACTGACTCATTTCATCCTTTAGATATGCAGAGTGTGAATGACTATATCCATTTTACTGGAGTGGAAACCATGACTTAAAAGAGATTAAATAATTTCCTCCTTGGGAACCAAATAGTAAGTGACAGAGCTAGAGCACAAACTTTATTTCAAAGAATAAAGATCAGGGCAAAGGGAAATAACAGAGAGGTGATAATAGGAGACTTAAAGGAGGGCAAGCATGTAACCCACTAGAATCTTACAGCAAATCTCTGAATCAGAAATTTGGATAATCATATCTTCATGACTATAGAAGTGCAGCAGGAAAGACAAGCTGCATGAAATTTGAGGTGGCAAGGGTGTGATATAAAAACAGATATCTGTGAAGTCCCTCGTTGTAAGGGCTGAAAGGAAGGAAAAAATGTCCAGACAGACTCGACTTCCTGCTTGAATTTCTTCAGTGGCGTCATATTGCTTACATTAGGTTGAAGCAAACCACTCAGCATGGTTCTCAAGACCTCTTAGACTAGCCTGCTCCTCGGGAGCCATATCAACCACCACACTGCCTCAGTGCTCCTTTTCCCAGCCCTCCAGAAGTGCTCCAGTTGCCCTATCTATTTATCATCCCAGACACACATTTTCACTCGTTCTATTTCTTCTGCATGGAATATCCTTCATGTCTTTTCTCCAGACCACCACCTACTCACCTTCACAAATTCAATGCAAAAGTCACTTTGCTTGATGAGGTACCTCCTCACACTGGTCAGAATGGCCATCATTAAAGACCCTACAAATAACAAATGATAGAGACGGTGTGGAGAAAAGGGAACCCTCCTACACTGTTGGTAGAAATGTAAGTTGGTGCAGCCACTGTGGAAAACAGTGGCTAAGGAAACTCTAAGGAGTTTCCTTAGAAAACTAAAAATAAAATTACCACATGATCTAGCAATCCCACTCGTGGGCATATATCCAGACAGAACTATAATTCAAAAAGATACACGCACCCCTATGTTCATAGCAGCACTATTCACAATAGCCAAGACATGGAAACAACCTAAATGTCCATTGACAGATGAATGGATATAGAAGATGTGGTACATACATATAATGGAATACTACTCAGCCATAAAAAAGAATGAAGTAGTGCCATTTGCAGCAACATGGATACAACTAGAGATTATCATATTAGATGAAGTAAGTCAGAGAAAGACAAATACCATATGATATCACTTATATGTGGAATCTAAAATATGACACAAATGAACCTATCTATGAAACAGAAACAGACTCACAGACATAGAGAATAGACTTGTGGTTGCCAAGGGGGAGGGGAGGTAGGGGAGAGAAGGACTGGGAGTTTGGGGTTGGTAGATGCAAACTATTACATGTAGAATTGATAAACAACAAGGTTCTACTGTATAGCAAAGAGAACTATATTCAATATCCTGAGATAAACCATAATGGAAAAGAATATAAATAAGTATGCTAACACACATATATGGAATCTAGAAAAAAAAAAGTCATGAAGAACCTAGGGGCAGGACAGGAATAAAGATGCAGACGCAAACATAGAGAATGGATTTGAGGACACAGGGAGAGGGAAGGGTAAGCTGGGACGAAGTGAGAGAGTGGCATGGACATATATACACTACCAAATGTAAAATAGATAGCTAGTGGGAAGCAGCCGCATAGCACAAGGAGATTAACTCAGTCCTTTGTGACCACCTAGAGGGGTGGGATAGGGAGGGTGGGAGGGAGACGCAAGAGGGAGGAGAAATAGCGATATATGTATATGTATAGCTGATTCACTTTGTTATAAAGCAGAAACTAACACACCATTGTAAAGCAATTATACTCCAATAAAGATGTTAAAAAAGAATGTACATGTATGTATAACTGAGTCACTTTGCTCTACAGTAGGCATTAACACAACATTGCAAATCAACTATACTTCAATTAAAAAAAATTTTTTTTAAAGTCACTTTGCTTGGAAAGATTTTTCTGACTCTCCTCTTTCCCCATCTTCATCCCAGCCCTAATACCATCATTGCAAGTGCATGTACACGTAGCAGGGCACTCACAATATTTAATTGATTCTAATAACTATATTCAGATTTTACAATTGAGGGTATGTCAGAGTTAATTTGACATCTTTTTCCTTGGTGGTAGGCAAAATAGTGCATCTTAAAATCGATGGTTTCTTAAGTTTGATAAAATTTATTTGCATCATTACTTCTTGCCTGAGACTAAAAAGACCCTGAGGTCCGAGATCATTTCTTATTTATTTTATATTCCCATTGCCTTTCAGGTTGCCCTGTATATCATAGGCTCTTTATAACTATTTATTAAATAAATAAATGAAAAACACTGATCTTTAAATAGGTAAGTTAAACAAGTGTCACTGTTCTATACCAGGGTCTAAGAAAGATGACCCTGATAAGCCCCCTCATCTCATTTAAAAGGGTCAGCTTAGATAAGTGAGTGAATATTCCATGATCTGTTGACCCTGTTACATCCTTTGACCTGAAAATTACAACTCCCTTCCTTTTATATAATATCTCCCTGAGGCTTCCTGGAATTTGTGTTAAAAACCCCCAAATCTCTTGGCAGGACACCATGGTTTTCGGTAATGGACTTAGAGCTGTAAATGTAAACAGCTGGTGAAATGCCTGATCAATGAAGTCAGGCAGGCCTGAATTGAAGTCCAGGTTTTAATATTTATTAGCATGTGACCTTGTTATTTAACCACCCTGAACCTCAGTTTTATCCTTTGTAAAATGGGGGTAATAAAACTCATCTCTCAGGATAGTTGTCAGGATTAATTACATTATCAAAGATAGAACAACTGGTATGGAGCCTGGTACAGGGATGTATTCAATTAGTTTTAGAACCATCCTTATCACCCCACCACCTGGCACATAACAGAATGAACAACAAAAATAATGAATGAGAATAATCCACATGGTCAGGTGAGCAACATGGACCTAGAAATACTTGCAAAATCAAATTAATGAGGTACTGAGGTAATTGTCCACATTAGTGATATTAAAATGCCATGGACATCAACTCCTGTAGAGGATTTATTCTGCTTGTCCTTCCATCCATTTATCTTCAGGTATGCGTGAGTCATTTTAAATTTGGATCTGGTTTTACCTGTCTTCCTATTCACCAGAACATTTTTATCATAATGACACAGAATTTATGACAATTAGACCATGTATTTTCCCACACATCATTATTTTAGGAACTAGTCTATAGTTATTGCTTCCAGGCACTCTAACTCACTGTATGACAGTCTTTAGCTCCCATCAGCTGTATCTCAATAAGCCTATCTTATTTCCTCTAAACCTTTCCCATAGGCTTTGCAACTTTCTTTTGAACTTTTTCCAAAAGCTCAAAAATTCCTAAAAGTTGCTTGATTATATTTCCCTTTCTCTTCTATCAAATACTCCTCTACATTGAGTCTTTGGGAAGCAGGGAATCACTCTACCAACTGATGAAGACTAGGCTAGGCATGGAGTGTGAGGAAGCCCTTCTAAAGGGCGTTTAGAACTGTGAGAGCAGAGCAGGTAGACCGGAGAGATGAGGAAGGAGGGAGAAAGGGAACGGAAGAATGGCACTGGGGGTTGGTTAAGGGAAGCTGGAGAACATTAAAAAAATAAAAGCATGGAAGGAGCAATAAGTGTGATGATTTGTTGCCACGCAAAGACAGAGATGTAGAGCAGGAGAGGGGAGTTTTGGCTGTTTTCCATTTCAAGAAGATAAAATGGGAGGATAGAGAGTCAGGTTACACAAAGGAGTTTAACTAAAAGCCAGATGTAAAATGCTGAGTCTTCATCAGGTAAGTCCGGCCACACTAGCTGGGAAATTCTAGATATCAGTACAAGAAGAGGTGAAAACACCTTTGACTCTTCAATAATCTAGGAATAGAGTTCCAGAACAATGAAACAGACATCTAATACTATTTTCTGATCTTTTGGCTCTTTTTGCTCATTTTGTAAACTCCACTGCTCTGTGGAGGCCTAACGCTAGTCCCCCAAATCTATGTGGATTGATGACTACCTGGTCCTAATGCTCTGATCAAGACATAGACTTTTCTACCCTTCTTACAGACACAACTTTCAAATATACTTTCTCCAAAACCCTGTGCTTTGATTAACAGGTTTAAGTGCTATAATCACCAGGCATTAGAATGCAGATTAACACATAGACCCAGATAATGAATCTTGTTCTGTTATGTTGTTTTTAGGCAAAAGTTGAAAGAGAAAGCTTTGAAGAATGTGGAGAAACACAACTATGAACTTTTGATAGTCTTGGGGCAGAGAGACTTAACACAAAGAAATAATCGTCATTCATTCAAAGAGTATCATGGCCTTGGTGGAAAGATCAATACCAAAATTCTGTGATTAATTACAGCTCTTGAAGAAGCTAGAAAAAAAGGCATCAAGAGTTCTTGGTCTGGGCTTCCCTGGTGGCGCAGTGGTTGAGAGTCCGCCTGCCGATGCAGGGGACACGGGTTCGTGCCCCGATCCCGGAAGATCCCACATGCCGCGGAGCGGCTGGGCCCGCGAGCCATGGCCGCGGAGCCTGTGTGTCCGGAGCCTGTGCTCCGCAACGGGAGAGGCCACAGCAGTGAGAGGCCCGCGTACAGCAAAAAAAAAAAAAAAAAAAAAAAAAAAAGAGTTCTTGGTCTAATCAAAGACAGGAAGTTCGAATAGCCGTCTAAGACTCAACAGTGAGTTTCTGGAAAATTCTCATGAGCCTCACTGCTATTTTGAATTATAAGACTTCACCTTCATTCTGAAAAAGATTTCATCCTCATCCTGAAAAAAAATTGCCTGACTGAACATTATTGATTTGATAGAGAAGGTATCAATTATTTTGCTATATAAAAGTGACTAATGAGATCTAAGAGTTGTGGTATTTAGGCTTTCTTGCCTGAGAGATGTCACTTCACAGTAACCTCCTGAAATGGTAAGGACCACTACATATGTGACTGGTAACTTTTCTAGTAGTAAAAGGATAAAATAACAAGAACAGGGATAAAATAATTGAAATGAAGGACCACCTAACTAATTATACGGATAGGGCATCTCTGCTTCTGTAATCCAGACAAAGCCAGTCTACAATGGATCTCTCTGCCAGAGACCTACTCGCAGAGCTGTCAGAGGGAAGGGGTAGCTGGGTGGTATTTTAATCACAGACAAGGCTGATGACTAGGTTTAGAAAGAACCATAACTTCTCTTCCATTTCCAAGGAGCCTTTTGGAGGAGACAGGACTAATATACCATAAATAGAAAAATAAAGTCTTCGTTATAAGGCTTCAAGAGGTAACTTGCATTAAATAGTGATTGTGGCCCTGGCTTCCTCTGTTGGACATGGGAAAAGGATGTACATTATGTCAGAGATTCCTTAAACTTTTGATTAAGTTGAAAGTCAACTTTACAGAACGTGACTACTGAGCTTGAACTTGCCACCGTTCTTGAAATCATCTCTTTCTAACAACTACCTATAATATGTAAAGGAATTTAAACAGTGTACTTTGTACACTTGAAAGCAATAGTTTCCAGACTTCCTACTACTTAAAGGATGGAAATACCTCTGCTATAGTTCAATTACTTTTCCAGCAACACAGTTAAATATGATTTGAATATGATCTGAATATGATCCCAGTTCTGCTCACTTTTCTGAAGAACCACAACAAATGAAGTATATGTATGTACATAGACAGAACTTGTGAAGTCCAAAAAGCCAGACACACTGGAAGAGACATGCAGTTTCAATTCCAGTAAAACAACCATATGGCTAATTAAATATAGATGTTTTCTATTGATCTCTCCACTAATTGCTGAAAATTTCTTCACGTTTTCAGCTAATCAGCAATTAGTTGAGGTCACTCTCATACGACATTCTACACACTGCACATCTTTCTTACCTGTTGCTGAGATGAATCCTTAAGCTCTTATATATGGACTTAAGGTTCATGCCCTTTTATAGACTTATAAGTCCGTCAAACAAACAAAAAATGTACCTCTATGAGAACATTGCATGTTGTAAAAGTGGTCCTATGAGTACCCTATTCTTTTTCTTTTCCATGCCAGACAAGATAAAAAACAAATCCAAGGAATCTTTTCCTGGAAGAACTGTATATGAAATTGAGAGGGACCCTCTTTTTCACTATCAACTGAGTCACCACACTTCCAAGCCAAGTCCTACTTTCCCATCCAGTCACTTCATTCCTTCCTCTTTCATAAAGTTCTCCCCCCAAAAAAGTCAAGATGAAATGTAGATGTCCAGATTTGCTCACCATTTCAGAAACTATCACTCTCCTCCTAAGAGAAGAAAGGAAACATGAAAATGAACAGAAGAATGGTCTAGATCTGTTTAACCTAGCACTCTTAGAATGGGAACCCCTGAAAAAAGCAAAGAATTATTTCTACATTTTCTATAGTTATAAATTCTATGTGGTATAGAATGAACATTCTATAAATAAATCAGCAAGTTGAATTTGGACCTTGATGTATTGATTTAGGACAAATACAGAAATGAAAGAAGGCTATTTAGGCCAAATTTCATCCAACTCTGTTTTTATAGTACAGCAATACTATGATTTGATGAAACATACAAAGAAAAAAAAACTGCTTTCAAAAATAGCTGGAAGTTTTACATGAAGACTTAGCATGAGCTTAAGGTATACATAAATATAAACCCTAGGTTTATTACTGGTAAGGTTATAAAGGCTCAATAATATGTGTTTGCTGCTTCCCCCCCTCTTTAAGGTAATAATGATTTTATTATAAGGCCTGGTTTGGCTGTGGGCAAAAAGCTGAAGACTTGGATCATAGAAAAGTGGTGTGCTGGCTTTCATCACTTTCCCATAAATCACGAATATTAACTTTTTCCAAAAGATTACTGCCCTTGGGATTTTGGGTTGTTCTTTTCCAAATCTATTATTTTGCATGTATTGTTTTTCCTCTCATTAAAAGAAGGCAACTTGAGGCTATTCAAATAAACTCAGATTTTTTAACAAAAAGAAGGTAAGAGAAAAAAACATTTCTATATTTTTTTCAACCCCACTGCACATATGCAAGCTGAAGCTAAAATAAACAAAACTCTTAAATCCAGTATTAAAGACATGACACTACTTTGACAGATTCCATTAATCACTTCTATTCTGTCTTTAATTCCCCTCCTAAATGATCTTCTCATTTAAGCAGTTTATGTTTGTCCTCATTATCTTCACAGCTTGCACACACTGAAAACCAGTTTCTCTGCCTCTCATGCAAAGAATGATGGTTTGTCCACAACTGAAGTTGGCCATTATCTGAAACAGGTCATTGACAAAGAGGACCTGAAGGCCCCTTTGTTACTTCTGCATTAGTGTTCCTCTCCTGGCAAGCAGACAACTTCATCAGAGAAGTCAGCCAAGGAGAGTCTATAAATGGAAGTTATGCATACGAGGAGCAAATGCATTTTAAAAAAAGTTGCTGACGGGCATGAAATGCTTTGATCTGAAGATGGAAAACTCCAAAGCAGGAAGGATTTGGGCCATTCTGAGTCTGATTGACTCTGTGGTTTCTCTGAGCAGCAATTCCACGGGCGAAAATAAATGCAGAAATGGTATTTTGAGACCACAGCTGTGGAGGGGAGCATGGTGAATTTCAATGAAAATCCAGTTGAATTGTGAAGTTCAGATCTTACAAAAGCAAGGGACATGAGAGAAGTAATATTGTTTCCTGAAATTTCACTGTTTTTATTTAAGAGGTTGAAAAAAGAGAAAATCCCATTTATATATTTTTATTCTTAGGAAAAATGTTAAATCCCTATTGCCTAGAACCATGTGGCAGATGCTCTGAAAAAAGGGATGATCTTATTCCTTTTAAAATTTACATGTTGGAAAGAGGCAATTTAATGAATAATGACAAAGGTAAAGTTTGGAGATTGGCAAGCACAGCCACGAGCAATGATTTCTTACCTTACTCTCTTCACATACAGGTTTATTACACTGGTCAGTCAATGACAAACAAATTTCATAGAAAGCTTGTTTCAATGAGCAATATGAACATGCCAACATGGTATCAACTTTTACCACCACAAAAAAGAATGAAAATTAAGAATACTCAAGCAATACTGAATCACTTTGCTGTACACCTGAAACTAACACAACACTGTAAATCAAATATACTCCAATATAAAATAAAAATTTTAAGAATACTTTAAAAAAGAATACTCAAGCAGAACTTTAAACATAAACAGTATTTTCTACAGAAAGTAATGATGGGATGCACTGGGGTTAAATGGAATTAGGTATGTTATGAGACCACAGAAATGTTAACAGTAAAGTATGCAGATATTCATTTTAAATAGAGTCTTAAGGATTGGAATTATATGGAATAATAAATATAATAGCATAATTGTTAAGAACGTGGCCTCTTGAATCTGGTACCTGGGTTTCGAATTCTGGCTCTGTAGAACTTACTAGATGTATGACCTTGGCCAAGATACTTCAATATTCTGTGCCTTAGTTTTCTCAGCTGTAAAATGATATTTTAATAAAACTTTCTTCAAAGGTTAATTATGAGTATTAAATTAGTGAATATGTGTAAAGTGTAATAGTAAAAAGAACAGAAAACTCTAAGTTAGGCATCTGGCTCTGGTTCTTCTACTAGTTAAATTCCCCAGACTTCATCTCAGCCAGCTGTAAAATGGAAGCATTGGGCTAGATCATCTCTAAAGTTCCTTTTGACTTTAAAAAATATTGTTTTATTGTATGGAAACACAAAAGACCCCAAATACCCAAAGCAATCATAAGAAAGAAAAACAGAGCTGGAGAAATCAGTCTCCCTGACTTCGAACTATACTACAAAGCTACAGTAATCAAAACAGTAAGGGACTGGCACAAAAACAGAAACATGGATCAATGAAACAGGACACAAAGTCCAGATATAAACCCATGCACCTGTGGGCACCTAATCTATAACAAAGCAGGCAAGAATATAAAATGGAGAAAAGACAGTCTCTTCCATAACTGGTACTCTGAAAACTGGACAGCTACATGTAGAAGAATGAAATTAGAACACTCTCTAACACTGTACACAAAAATAAACTAAAAATGGATTAAAGACCTAAATGTAAGACCAGATACTATAAAACTCTTAGAGGAAAATATAGTCAGAACACTCTCTAACATAAATCACAGCAAGACCTTCTTTGATCCACCTCTTAGAGTAATGGAAATAAAACCAAAAATAAACAAATGTGACATGATTAAACTTAAAAGGTTTTGCACAGCAAGGGAAACCATAAACAAAATGAAAAGACAACCCTCAGAATGGGAGAAAATATCTGCTAATGAAGCAACCAACAAGGGATTAATCTCCAAAATATACAAGCAGCTCATGCAGCTCAATATCAAAAAACAACCCCATCAAAAAATGGGTGGAAGATCTAAATAGACATTTCTCCAAAGAAGACATAGATGGCCAAAAAGCACATGAAAAGATGCTCAACATCACTAATTATCAGAGAAATGCAAATCAAAACTACAATGAGGTATCACCTCACACAGGTCAGAATGGCCATCATTAAAAAGTCTACATGGGGGCTTCCCTGGTGGCACAGTGGTTGAGAATCTGCCTGCCAATGCAGGGGACATGGGTTCGAGCCCTGGTATGGGAAGATCCCACATGCCGCGGAGCGACTGGGCCCATGAGCCACAACTACTGAGCCTGTGTGTCTGGAGCCTGTGTTCCGTAACGAGAGAGGCCGCGACAGTGAGAGGCCTGCGCACCGCAATGAAGAGTGGCCCCCGCTCGCTGAAACTAGAGAAAGCCCTCACACAGAAACGAAGACCCAACACGGCCAAAAATTTAAATAAATTAATTAATTTTTTAAAAAGTCTACAAATAACAAATGCTGGAGAGGGTATGGAGAAAAGGGAACCCTCCTACACTGTTGTTGCAAATGTAAACTGGTACAGCCACTATGGAGACAAGTATGGAGGTTCCTTAAGAAACTAAAACTAGAGCTACCATATAATCCAGCAATCCCACTCCTGGGCATATATCTGGAGAAAACCATAGTTCAAAAAGATATATGTACCCCAACGTTCATTGCAGCACTATTTACAATAGCCAGGACATTGACCAACCTAAATGTCCACTGACAGAGGAATGGACAAAGAAGATGTGGTACATATATACAATGGAATATTACTCGGCCATAAAAAAGAACAAAATAATGCCATTTGCAGCAACATGGATGGACCTAGATATTGTCATACTCAGTCAAGTAAGTCAGACAGAAAGACAAATATCATATGATCTTGGTTATATGTGGAATCTAAAAAAATGGTACAAATGAACTTATTTACAAAACAGAAACAGAGTCACAGATGTATAAAACAAATTATGGGTACAAGGGGGGAAGGAGGGAGGGATAAATTGGAAGACTGGAATTGACATATACACACTACTACTATATATAAAATAGATAATTAATAAGGACCTCCTGTATAGCACAGGGAACTCTACTCAGTACTCTGTAATGATGTATATGGGAAAAGAACCTGAAAAAGGGTGGATATATGTATATGTATAACTGATTCACTTGGCTGTACACCTGAAACTAACATAACATTGTAAAGCAACTATACTCCAATAAAATGTTTTTAAAGTTTATATAACCAAGTGTTTCTGCAGCAAATGTGCTACTATGATGTTAAAGTTAATTAGATATGATAATTTCCCCCTAACACACACACCCTCACAGTGTTGTTGAAATGAGTGAGACAATAATAATGCAAAGCACTTTAGCCCAACAACAACAACAAAAATATTGTTTTAAAATACTTTTTTTGGGTGGGGTGTGCTACATTGTGCAAAGTTTTTAAGCAGAAGGTGATACTATTTTAGCAGAATATTTTTAAGGCATTTAATCACTGTCACAAATATGTGTTTCATGGATTCCACTTTCTCTTCTTGTATTTTCTCCTCAACCAACTGCTGTTGGGAGTTCACTTGCCACTGCTCCACTCAAGTGACTCTTGTCAAGGTCATGATGATTTCCATATTGCCAAGAGCAATGGTCACTTCTTTGACCTCCTTGTATTCTCAATAGCACTTGATACAGCTGATTTCCCTCCCTTTCTCTGCTCAGCAGCCAAATTATCTTTTTAATAGATAAACACATTATTTCACTACCCTACATTAAACCCTGAAATGGCTTTCCATGTCATATATAACAAATACAAACCTTTCCCCCTTGACTTCCATTGCCCTTCCTGATCTAGACACATTTCACTTTATTTTCTACCTTTCTCTCCTTGCCCAGTGCAATCCCTCCAGCCACCCTGACCTTCTTTCTGAACTTTGAACACTCTAAATGTGTTCCTGTCTCAGACTGGCTGGTTCCTCTACTTGGAATTCTCTCTCCATAGATCATTGCTGACTTCTTCTTGTCATCCAGTCTCAACTTAAATGTCTCCTCCTCAGAGAAGTACCTCTGATTAGATAGTACCCAGATTCCTCAGTTAGTCTGCCTCCCATTTCATATTCTTAATGAAATCTGTTATTATCTCAAGTTACCTTAAATATTTATTTTTACCATGCCTATCTCCCTCAAAGAAAGCAAGCTCCATGAAAACAGGGACACTGTATAGCTGAATGCCAAGATTAGAAAATGTTCTCCATAAATATTTATTGCACAAAAGATAAGGAACCCAGTTTCTCTTGCATCGTGTTCAAAGTGTCACTTCCTTCCCTAAACTTTAATCACTCTTAATATCAGTTCCACTTACCTGATATCTGTCATGTATTATCCTGTATTATCATGGATTTTTTCTACATGTATGTCTCCTTTCTCCAATTACTATAAGTTAAGAGATTTGTGGGATGAAACCATGTCAGACATTACTGTGTCTCCCAGAAACTCACGGGGCCTTGTTCACAATATCTCACTAAATATGTGATAGCATATTTATTTTAAAGGAAGACAAATTGACTCGAGTTATAAAAACCTAAATTATCCATTACTGAATAGCCAAAGGGAGAAAAAAAAATTGCTTAAGTGTTTTAATAAAAACATGTCCGCCCAAGAATTTACTGTCTAAAACTGATACATTTGCCTAGGCAGTAGGAAAGGAGTGAGAGATGAATTTCAGTTTTTATAAATGCTCAACCTAAATTATTTCAGTTCTTTAGAAAATTAGTTGTTACTTACGTTAAGAACAACTGGTCTATAGTCTAAATGTTAAAATAATGTAATCTATGGAAAATCACAACTTGGTTGAATACATTTTACTTTACATTTTGCATATCTTGTGATAGCTAGTACACACTCATGGGCAAAACGCCCATTGTCTACATTGAAAATGAGTCCTATTTCTAAATAACAAGTATAATTTTTTCTCTTCCGGGCTTGACACTCTGCAGTGACTCCCCACCACTGTACTCAGCGGTTCAAATTCTTTAGCATGCCTTTGTAAGACTTTTCAGGATTAAGCCTCTACTCACAATTTAGTCTCACCTCAATCTTTCCACTCCCCTCTTCTGGACCCTCTTTTGTCCAGCCCCCAACAAACACACACTCAATTCTAGACACAATAAAAAACGCAGATCTCCCAATGAACTCTACCACCTTCCCCTCTACCTTGTTTTCTCTGAAACAAACTGACGTCTTACCCACTCCTTCAGTTAGCCTGATTGACTCCCACTCATCATGAGTTGGAGATCAAATTCTCCAACTTCCCTACCGCTGTGTACCCTCCTGCCCAGATGGGGTTAGGCCCCTTCTATGGGATCTCACAGTGCTCGTGCCAGCCTGCATGGAGCAAGTATCACACTACTGACTGTCCTTTTTACCAGGCTGTCTCCTTGCAGTCACAGACAACTTCTTCTTCACCATTATAGCCCCAGTACCTTACCTGTAGTAGGGGCTTAACAAGTAGTTTTGAAGAAATGAATAAATGGATGGATGAGATTTTGTTATCAATGAATGTGGCTTATTAAAATGAGGATTAAAATAATTGATTACTTTCAAATATAATTTACTTGTATGGGAAAAAGAGTCATGGTAATAGTGGCCTATGGACTGGAAATTTTACATTCAATATCAGCAATTTGCTATGTTTGGAACAGAAATACATAGTCACAGTTCTTTGCTCAAAGCTACCTTCTTAGAAATAATTAAAATAAATAATTCTAAAACTATCTTTTAACAAATGCCTTTGCAAACACATCCCAAACATGCCCACAATTACCAAATGAACATTGAGATTTTCTCTTTTAGCCAGATTACCTCTATTGACCTGTAATAAGCAGTAAAAGAAAAATTATGGTAAGGAGAAATAGAGTCAAAAGTCTCTCTTGAGGGCATGACTATTTGGATAAATATTACTTAAGAACAGCTTAAAAGTAATTACTACTGTTTTTTCTTAAACATAAAACACATGTTGTGTTTTTCTCCAAGAGCAAAATACTTGAGTAGTCCACACAAACTATATCTAATGTGTTCACTTTACTGTCAATTGCATTTTGAACGTTTTCAAGAATAAAGGCCTTTAGAGGTAGAAATAATTGCCTTATTTTTTCAAGTTTTATTGAGATATGATTGACATATAACACTGTATTCGAGGGTACAATATAATGATTTGATATACGTATAAATTATAAAATGATTATCACAGTAAGTTAACATCCATCACTAAACCATTTTTAGTTAATAAACCAATACTTAATAATAAATAATTTTATTATTAAATAATAAATAAATCAATACTTGATTAATAATCCATTAATAATTCAATCATTTAAATAACTGCTTTGTTTTAAATGCAATTAGTTTAGGGGAGATTATACACATGCTGTAATTCTTAATTGTAACAATTAAGCTCTCTTTGTGATTTTGATGATTATTATTAACGAGTGTGCTATCTTTGGGTGTGTCTGGCTGACGGGGTACAACAGAAGAAAGAGACAACAAGGATTAAATTAAAATCAAAATGAAACAAAAACCATCTGGCCATACAGATGGAAAGATGAGGTCTTTCAGAGTAGAGTCATAAATCAGAGAAAGCAACAGTCCAGGCATAATGGAAGCCATTTACCACCTGCACCCCCCCTAATAATCCTTCCTTTCTTCCTTGCCAGGAGTTCTCGTTCACCCTAGCTAGGAGTGGACTGTGCAGCTGAGGCTCCCCAGTCCTGCTGTGGGATTCCCTCTTAGAGAAAGCTGCTCATGAGAAGGGAATAGAGTTTCTCTCCATTCTCCACAGAGGGAGAGGAGCCCTGGGGGTCGGTGGGTTTGAGGGATCACAGCAGCAGCAGACTGGGCAGGGTGTAGAGGAAGGTGAGGCTGACTTAGACAGAGGAGACCAGCTCCTGTGCTGAGAACAGTGGGGACCACAGGCAGAGGGATGATGTTCATCTAATACAGTATAAATAACATGTGGGCAATGATAAATAGTGCAGAAATATATTAATCACCCTGAAATAATTATTAACCTAATTCCTTTGTTAATAGGCACTAAACAACCTAAAAACAAGACATGAGTCCCCCAAAAGAAGTCACTTATGCTAAGCTCTATATCACAAAACTGAGACTTAATTACAGTTTTGATTCTCCCAGACATGGAATCTTAAACCAGTCGGGACTCTACTGATTACCACCAGTTAGTTAATCAGACTGATAGACCCCCATCATCTCCTATAAGGAAAGAAACCCTGCAATAATCAATCTGCTGCTTCCTGCCTAATACAACTTCCTTCTTCCTGCGCCCTCTGCCTATAAAACCTCGTGCCTTGTATAGCTCTTTGGAGCTCCTTTGTACCTGCTAGATTGGATGCTGCCTGATTCATGAATCCCTGAATAAAGCTAGTATGATCTTTAAAATGTACTCAGATGAATTTTGTTTTTTAATGTAACCATTAACACTGTCTTTTAAAATGTTACAAAACTATTTCACCAACGTTCTTTACTTGATTCTCACAACAGTATCATGAAGCAAATAATTTCACTTTTATCCACATTTTCTACATCAGGCAACTGTGTTCTATGAAAGTCAGGATTTGGGAAAGTTTTGGCAAGGCTAGACTGGGTTCCTAGGCTTAGATCATTCACTAGCTAGCAAGTAGCATCAGTACTTAAACTTAACGACTTGAAAACTTATTATTACTCAGTTTCAAGATCACAGTATTTATCAATTACAAATACATGAAGAGTGGTCAGTAAGAAATTTGACAAGCTAATAAATGTCATTAGCCTTGGTACTTCAACTTCCATTTTTATTCTTATTACCTGAATAAAATATTTTCTCTCGAATTCTTTAAGGAAAAAGCTAACATATTTCTATGTTAGTCATAAGAATAACACCTGAGATTCTGCAGAGTAAGTAAGACTTGGAATGGCATTTTGTCAGAAATTAAATTAAGCCAATTATTGTGGGAGGACGCTTATTCTTTATATTTTTCTTTATGTAGGAAGGAATTTAAATAATTTAAATTCTTATTTCAGAAGAAAGAAGTAGAAAAACATTGCCTGTAGGTTCTGACCAGAGTTTATGTCTCATGGTAATATGCACACAATTAACCATTGAACAACGCAGGCATTAGGGACACCGACCCTGCATGTAGTCGAAAATCTAAACATAACTTATAGTTGTCCCTCTGTGTCCCTAGTTCCTTGTATCTCCAGTTCTGCATCTGCTTATTCAACCAACTGGGCTCTTATAGTACGGTGGTATTTGCTGTTGAAAAAAACTTGCATATAAGTGGACCCATGCAGTTCAAACCTGTGTTGTTCAAGGGGCAACGATATATAAGAATTTGGATATGTGATTAGTGATTCCTAATGCCTTTGCAGACCTCTCTATGACTTGAACATAGGAATACATTTGCCTCCCCTTAGGACATAATATTTACATCAAATAAATATTTACACCGTTTGTCTGTTTTTCCTGTTTGTTTTTGAGTTTGTGGGTTTTAGAAAGACAATGTGCCCAACTACTGCACACTGACCTAGGATGGCTATGCCAGAAATTTCTGTGTAGCCTGTGACCTTAATAACAAATATGTGTATGATTCAACTCCCTTAACCACTTTCCAAAAAGGACTTTCTGTTCCTTCATAGCCAAGCTTTCAAAAGATGATAATATGGCACTATTCTCACACTTAGATTCCAGATCTACGTCTCTAATATGGCTTGGGCACAATGCTGCTCTCAACCCAAACCTGTCATCATCAGGGGCTAGGAGTTCATTCAGATGATGCTTGAAAAACTAGAAAGGTGTTACTACTTCAGAGATTGATTAACAGCTTCCAAGACTATGGATGAAGAGTTTTGAATCAAGGAAATGAACCAGGATTCTCCTTATGGCAAATCCAACTCTTGCATAGTTGAATGATTTTTGATTCTGCCCATAAAAATGTCAGCTCTTTTCCAAATAGCTTTAAAATGCTTTATTGGAGGAAGTAATGTTTTAGGACATGTTTGAGTACTAGAATACAGAATGCTTTTCAAACTGGAAGACCAAAAAAGACATGAAGAAAAAAAAAGTTTCCAAGCACAGATATAACATAAGAAAACCATCTGAAGCTGGAGTGGAATTATCAGACAAGGACCGTAAATACATCTATCTAAGACAAGTGGAGTTTGAAGAAGATGAAAAAATGTAGACTTATTAACAGAAATAAGGTATCGATTAAAACACTCCAAAACCCCTGATATTTGGAATAGGCTGTTTCCATTCCTTTTAGTTTTAGCATAGCATTGACAAAATGGAATGCAAGAAGACATTTGAGTTTATTTAAATATCATAAAATGGTGTTTGTACTGCTTCTAAAATTAAGACAATTTTTATAATACATAAAGGACAGGAAACAAACTCTACAAATAGAATGAAATCCATGTGGAATGGCTAAGTCATCCAGAATGAATGTGTGTGTGAATGTGTGTGTGTATGTGTATGTGTGTGTCTGTAACTTGAAATGCTCTCAATCATTTTGTCAAGCACATTTTCTCCTTTTGTTTTTTACTTGGATATTTGAAGGAAGATGTAATTCATATGTTTTTCATTCATTTACACTTGAGGTATTAAAATGCAGCCTGAATTATGTACCACGAGCCAGTTATTTCTGTTAAAAATGTCTCTTCTTGATTAAAAAAAATTTACACTAAATTAGAATCCAAAGCTGTTCATTCACAGCATCAACTCCTAGTCTAGAATATTCATATTCTCTTGACATATGAGAAGATGTTCTAAGTTTTACAAACAACTTTCTGGCACAATTAAAATCAAGGTCTTGCCTTTTCTGTCACTATTAATGACCACTGTATGCCACGACAAAATAATCATATCATAACGATCATTTCTACTTAGCTCCCTATTTCAAGGTTCAGTACATTTCATTATATCTATCCTACGAGACTCCAGACTTAGGAGTTCTTCCTTTATGCCTCTAATTCAGGTTTATAAAATAATTTTTATTTTCACCAAATACAGAGGATACTATTATATGCCCTAATAAAATCAAACAAAATACAAAACAGAACATAAAACAAAAACACAGTTTTATTTTTCAGGAATGTATGAACTTTATTTTGCACACAATATTATCTCTTGGTTTCCAGGTCAGCTTCTCTTGTCTGTTAACTGATTTATCTCCATTTGCAATGATTTATGTCATTTCCCCCCTCAAAAAGGTCTTCATTGTCAATTTTTATGGAGAAAAAAGCAAAAAGAGGAGAAGAAAGATCACATTGCAGCACTGGAAGCCAGATGTCACGGCCTTTGCTCTCAGCTGTCACCAGGCAGAGCTCCCAGAGTCACAGTGGCTCATTATCTGAGATGAGAGATGAGCTGTGCGGGTCCTGTAACCCTAACAGGGGGAGCTTCTGCTGTGGCTGGTTCTGTGGTAGCTTTTAATTCATCCTCCATGATACCAAATGCCATTTTCGGTGGTAGCCTACTCATGTTGACACTTGTTTCTGTATGCCATAGTTTAAAGAACCACACTATGAAATAGCTCTAGAATATACCTTGTAACATTTAGTCACAATAAGGGCATTTACTTACTTCCCAATTTTTTGTTGTTGGTGTTCAACTCTTTTAGCAAATTTCAGTTATATGATACAGTGTTATCAACTATAATCACCATGTTATACGTTAGATACTCAGACCTTATTCATCTTACAACTGAAAGTTTATACCTCTTAATGAATCTCCTCCTATCCCCCCCCCACCTTCCAGCAAACACTTTTCTACTCTCTGTTTCTATGAATTTGACTATTTTTGCTTTTAGAATTCTACATATACGTGCTATCATGTAGTATTTGTCATTCTCTGTCTGGTTTATTTCACTTAGCATAATGCCCTCCAGCTTCATCCACTGTTGTTGCAAATGATAGGATTTCTTCCTCTTTCAAGGCTAATATTCCATTGTGTATATATACCCCATTTTCTTGATCCATTCATTCATCAACAGATACTTAGGTTGTTTCCATACCTGGGCTCTTGTGAATAATGCTATGAACATGGGAGTACAGATATAGCTTCAAGAGATAATTTCATTTTGGGGGGATATATACCCAGAAGTGGAATTGCTGGATCAGATGGTGGTTCTATTTTTAATTTCTTTAGAAACTTCCAGATTGTTCTCCATAGAGGCTGCACCAATTTACATTCCCACCAACAGT
Source organism: Mesoplodon mirus (assembly GCF_964341445.2). Taxonomy (NCBI): domain Eukaryota; kingdom Metazoa; phylum Chordata; class Mammalia; order Artiodactyla; family Ziphiidae; genus Mesoplodon; species Mesoplodon mirus. Next base: position 45,322,874 of record NC_138985.1, on the reverse strand, counting down.
CTATAAGGGTTCCCTTTTTTCCACATCCTCACCAGCATTTGTTATCTCTTGTCTTTGTGATAATAGCCACCCTTACACGTGTGAGGTGACATCTCATTGCGTTTCTGATTTGCATTTCCTGATGATTAGTGACGTTCGGCACCTTGGGCAACTGGATACATGCTTTGGAAAAAAATGTTTATTTAGGTACTTTGCCCTGTTTTTAATTGTTTTTTCTTTGCTAATGAGTTGTATGCATTTCTGGTATGTTTGGGATATTAACCTCATGTCAGATATGTGGTTTGCAAGTATTTTCTCCCATTTTCTAGGTTTCCTTTTCATTGTGCTAATGGTTTCCTTTGCTGTGAAGATGCTTTTTAATTTAACATAGTTCCATCTGCTTATTTTGTTTCTGTTGCCCCCAAATATTCATAAGAAATCACTGGATTAATACTCTCGAAGATAAGCAATATTGCAGAGAGCTCAAGATATGTTCTTGGTCCTTAGAACACAGAAAACATACTCTGCTTACATTCTACAGCTTAGTCAGTTTAATTAAGGTTATTACTTTCTGAGCTGTTTTATAAGCCAGGAGTAAGTCCACTGCCTTCTCCCTTGGCTATTTATTCAATAAGAAGCTTATGGTTACATAAAACTGAATTTTCCTGAAACATGTGTCAGTGTTTATTAAAGTGCCATAGTAATGTCTTATTAATAAGAATAATGTAAATATTCAGGATGTTATGAATTGAACTGTGCCCCCCAAAGACACATTCAAGTCCTGACCCTATGAATGTGATCTTATTTAGAAAGTTTTTGTAAATGTAATCAAGTTAAAATGAGGGCAAGCTGAATTTGGGTGCGGCCTAATCCAATATGACTGGTGTCTTTATAAGAGTAGGAAAATTTGGACGTGAACACAAAAATACAAAAAAGAGACTACTACGTGAAGACAGAGACAGAAATCAAATGCCTGGGGCTACCAGAAGCTGGAAGAGTCAAGGAACGATTTTCCTGTAGAGGCTCTGGAGAGACTATGGTCCTCCCAACACCTTGATTTTGAGCTTCTAGGCTCTAGAACTATGAGAGAACAAATTTCTGTTGTTTTAAGCCACCCAGTTTGTAGCACTTCGAGATACACCAAGCAGCTAGACGTAGAAGTCTTTCAATCTTGTAGGAGAGCCCTGGTGGTGTATTACAGTGTAGTGGTGTCCACTTCAATGCACTGTATTTGTAGTCAAAAAAATAATAAATCTATATTTAAAAAGAAATGAACTTGTTTTCTGAGGAGCTAAATTCCAAGTGTATTATACAGAACACATATAGTCAGAAGTGAAGATACTGCTACCCAAACTCAATGTTGCAAAGAACACTTCTCCATAAATACCCTTCCAGAAAAGGCTGTCCTCCAAGCTGGCTATTTGTTATACACTTTACCATAAGGACTGCATATCCTACAGACCACTGAATATGAAAATCATGTGCAAACATCTCATGTTTCTAGAGTTTTGGCTAGTGCTTTTTAGGCATGGCTTTATAATATGAAAAAACTGGTGATAGCTACTCAAATTAAATAACAAATAGCTTTGCATTTAGCTACTTGAGGGCAGGGATCATTTTAGATGGGCCATGGTATCCCATTCGCCCCACACAGTATGTGCCAGATTGTTGGTGCCAAAAAAGAGTTATGAAGTAATATGTAGACATTAGATATGTGTAAATGATTGGTTATACATGAAAAAGATAACCTGTAACTGAAAACTGAGTAAAAGTATTATTTACTAAGTACAAGGATACATTATTTAACTTAATTTTCAAAACATTTCTGTCAAATAGATATTATTCTCCCTGTTTTATGGACGGGAAACTTAGGCCCAGAAAGTTTTAAATGATGTTCCCAAGATCACATAGCTTGTCAATGATGTAAAAACAGTAGGTAGGAATGACTCACAGTCCAAATCTCTGTGCCACATTCTACGCTGTGTCCTATACCATAATCACCTTCTGGGGAAATGCCAACTCAAGACCTAGACTCCAGACTTCATTGTAAACTGTTATTTGCCTGGAAACTATTCACCTCAACTGTTTTTATCACAATTTGTCCACTTGAAGTGGGGAAGTGGGGTTAAAAATATTTGAAACCCCCTTTCTGATTTGAACAATATGAGTGTACATGTGTTAATGCTTAAATCACACCAGAAACTATCAAAAAGAATGGTCTCTGTTTTAAATCCAAGAAATTAGTTTTATAATTATATAACTAAAACTCTAACCAGATGGAGTCCCAAATGAATTATGTTAACTAACTCTCTTCTTTCTCTCTCATTGTGATTACAGAAATTTTATGTTAATTTTATCTATGCTATATATACTATTCTGGACATTCTTAACTACAATACCAACTACCTTGATTAAATATTTTTTAAAGCCATCACTTATCATCATTTGATATATAAAACACACTGTACTAGACTAGGTGCTTTAACTGCCCAGAATCTCTCTACATGAAGGAGCAGCTCTGCCAGCACATCATTCAAAATGATTGCCATGGAGCCAGCACTGGAGCAATGTAATTGTGTCTTCTGAAACCAAGCTTGGTGGATCCCAGTCCTGTCTCAGGTATCCGGAATTTGGAACTGAGAGTCAGGAAAACTGGCGGTCATTAAAACTGTATCACATGACTTCAATGTTCTAAGGAAGTCCAGAATTCCCAATGACCAAGGTCCCTAAAAGCTAGCCTGATGTGAAATCGGTTTCAAGGGCTTCTGAAAGACCAGCCAGAAGTAAACCAACCGAAAACTAATTGTGATAAGCCTGACCATAACAGAATTTAACCACCTTCTTGCAAATGAAATAAAATCATTTAGACATTTTATAATCATGCCCATCCTCCACCACATAAAACCATGCTATAGAAGACAAAAAATAACAAGTCACACTTAACACTACTGAACTGTACAATTAAAAATGGTTAAGATGGTCAATTTCATGTTTGTTTGTTTTTTTACCACCCCCCCAAAAAAAAACTCACAGAGAAATTAACTTGTTAGTTAAGAATATAGTGTTTATCCAGTTGAGGTTCTCTATTTCCCGACTGATGAGAACTTGGTTAAATTTACTAGTCATGACAAAGAGATGAGACACTTAATGTGGCCCTGAATAATAATAAAATTTAGTCTTGAAGAAATTGATAGACATTAGTAGTGGTGTACTGATAAATGTTTAACAACCATCTCTCAAACAACAAAACAGTGCTGATTTGTAAAATTAGTCAGTTTTCATGGTGTAAATATTACCACCATGCTTATTTTAAGCCACCAATGTCACATCAGTAAACACAGAATTGGGAACAGATGGACGGGCAAAATCAGCTCTCTTAAGTGGAATCCAGCACCCCATGGTGGGGACAAGGCAGAACAGAACCACCCCAAATGTCTGCTGTGTCTTCATTTCATTTGTGTCAAGTTCAAAATGTATTGATGTAGGAAAAGAAAAAGAGAACTAATATTTATGAAGTGGCTACTGTGTGCCAGACCTATTTTAAATTATCTCATTATAAAAAGCTATGAGGGAGATCAGCCAAGATGGCAGAGTTGAAAGACCCTGAGCTTACCTCCTCTCACAAGCACACCAAAATCACAACTATTTTCAGAACAACCATCAGTGAAAAATATCAGAACCTACCAGAAAAGATCTTCTACAACTAAAGACATAAAGAAGGAACTACAATGAGAGGGGCAGGAGAGGCAGACTCATGATACAGTCAATCCCATTCTCCCGGTGGGCGACCTGAAAACTGGAGGATAATTATATTGCAGAGATTCTCCCACAGGAGTGAGAGTTCTGAGCCCCTGGGCTCCCTAGCCCAGGATTCCTGCACCAGGAAGATGAGCCCCCAGAATATTTAGTTTTGAAGGCCAGCAGGGCTTAATATGGGGAGTCCCACAGGACTGGGAGAAACAGAGATTTCACTCTTAAAGGGCACACACAAAACCTCACCTACCCCAGGATTCAGGGCAAAAGCAGAAATTTCATAGGATCCTGAGCCAGACCTACTTGCTGGTTGGAGAGTCTCCTGGAGAGGTGGCGGGGCCACTGTGGCTCACCCTGGGGACATCATACACATAGATGACACCCATTCTTGGGAGCTCCTTCTACCACGTGGATGCTGGTGCTGGCAGGCACTATGGTGGAATCCTCCCTCTAGCTCCAAGACCTGGACCCACCCAACAACCTGTGGGCACTAGTGCTGGGACACTTCAGACCAAGCAACTAACTGGATAGGGACACAGCCCCACTCAGCTTTAAAAACTCCTGAACTTGCAGCTGCCTCCAGATACGGCCTTGTTCACCAGATGGCCCAGGACCCAATTCCACCCACCAATGGGCAGGCACCAGGCCCAGAACCCCTGGGCCCTGGCCCTGCCCTTAGGAAGCCTGCTCTAGCCTCTGGGGCAACCTCACCTACCACACAGCGGATACCAGACACAAGAAAACCATAATCCTGCAGCCTGCCCAGAGCAGGCCAGACCCTGCCCTGGGGCCAGCTGGGCCCTGGCCCTGCCCACTAGCAGGCCAACACAAGCTTTGGGACACCCAGGACCCCATACCCAACTGTGTCAGGAATCAACCCCCCCAACAGCTATATGACACCAGCTCTGAGACCCCTGGGCCCTGCAAACAGACTCCAAGACCTGGCTATGCCTGCCAGTAGACTGGCACTAACCCGAGGACATGGCTTCATGTGCCAGTGGGTGGGCAATATCCCAAGTATTCTAGACCCTGACTCCATTCACCAGTGAGGCAGCACTAGCCCCAGGGCCCCCTGGGATCCCGTGGTCAGCTGCCTCATGACCCAGACCCCACCCCCCCAACCAGCAGCCTCTGCACAAGGTAGGACCTGGCAACCAATCAGACTGGGGGCCACACAAGCCTACCAGACTGCCCTCAGTGTCAGCCTTCCACAACAGAAGGACGCAAGCAGCCCTCATAGGGGGAACCCCTAGAGCATATAGCTTGGGTGATAAGAGGGGAATACGCTGCTGGGATGCATAGGACTTTTCCTACAGGAGGCCATTTCTCCAAGGTCCAGAAATGTAACTAACCTACCAAACACATAAAAATACAAACAGCAACTTAAGCAAAATGAGGGGACAGGGGAACATGTTGCAGAGGAAGAAACAAGATAAAATCCCAGAAGAAGAACTAAGTGAAGTGGAGATAGGCAATCCACCCAAGAAGGAGTTCAGGGTAGTGATTGTAAAGATGATCAAAGAACTCAGGAGAAGAATGGATGTGCAGAGCAAGAAGTCAGAAGTTTTTAACATGGAGTTAGAAAATATAAAGAACAAACAGTGATGAAGAATACAAAAAGTGAAATGAAAAATACACTTGAAGGAAAAAAATAGTAGACTAAATGATACAGAGGAGCAGATCAGTGAGCTGGAAGACAGAGTAGTGGAAATCACTGCTGCTAAACAGAAAAAAGAAAGAAGAATGAAAAGAAATGAGGACAGTTTAAAAGACCTCTGGGAAACAGCAAGCACACTAATATTTGCATTATAGAGGTCCCAGAAGGAAAAGAGAGAGAAAAAGGAACAGAGAACACATTTGAAGACATAATAGCTGAAAACTTCCCTAACCTGAGAAAGGAAACCGTCACCCAAGTCTAGGAAATGCAGAGAGTCCCATACAGGATGAACCCAAAGAGGAACACACCAAGACACACTGTAGTTAAAAATGACAAAAAATAAAGATAAAGAGAGAATATTAAAAGCAGCAAGGGAAAAGTAACAAATAACACACAAGTGAACTCCCTTAAGGCTATCAGCTGATTTTTCAGCAGAAACTCTGCAGGTCAGAAGGGAGTGGCATGATATATTCAAAGTGATGAAAGGGAAAAACCTACAACCAAGAATAATCTGCCCACCAAGGCTCTCATACAGATTTGATAGAGAAATGAAAAGTTTTACAGACAAGCAAAAGCTAAAAGAATTCAGCACCACCAAACCAGCTTTACAAGAAATGTTAAAGAAACTTCTCTAAGTGAAAAAGAAAGGGCCACAACTAGACACATGAACATTACAGCATGAAAAAACTCATCCAGAAAAGCAAACATACAGTAAAGGTAGGAAATCATTCACACACCTGGTAGGAAGGTTAAAAAAACAAAAGTAGTAAAATCATCTATATCCACAATAAGCTGTTAGGGGATACACAAAACAATTAGATATAAAATATGATATCAAAAAATTGTGTGGGGAGGAGAGTACAAGTGGAAGGTTGCTAAAATGTATCTGAAAGTAAGAGATCAGCAACTTAAAACAATTATATATATATAGCTGTATAAAAACCTCATGGCTTTTTAAACCTCATCACAAACCAAAAATCTATAATAGATACATACACAAAAAAGAAAGAGAAATCAAAACATAAAACTAAAGAGTCATCAAATCACAAGAGAAGATAACAAAAGAAGGAACAAAAAATACCTATGAAACAACCCCAAAACAATTAACAAAATGGCATACATATCAATAATTACCATAAATGTAAATAGACTAAATGCTCCAATCAAAAGACAAAGAGTGGCCGAATGGATACAAAAACAAGACCCGTATATATGCTGCCTACAAGAGATCCACTTCAGATCTAAAGACACATACAGACTGAAAGTGAGGGGATGGAAAAAGGTTCTCCATGCAAATGGACATCAAAAGAAAGTCTGGGTAGCAATACTTATTTCAGACCTTAAAGTAAAGATTGTTACAAGAGACACAGGAGGACATTATATAATGATCAAAAGATCAATCTAAGAAGAAGATACAACAATTGTAAATACATATGTACCCAACATAGGAGCACCTAAATATATAAAGCAAATATTAATGGACATAAAGGGAGAAATCAACAGTTACACAATAATAGTACTGGACTTTAACATCCCACTTACATCGACATACAGATCATGCAGACAATCAATAAGGAAGCATTGGCCCCTAATGACACATTAGACCAGATGCACTTAATATATAGAGAAAATTCCATCCCAAAGCAGAATACATATTCTTTTCAAATGCACATGGAATATTCTCCAATATAGATCACATGCTAGGCCACAAAACAAACCTTGGAAAATTTAAGAGAATTGAAATTATATCAAGCATCTTTTCTGAACAGAACACTATGAGATTAGAAGTCAACTACAAGAAAAAAAACTGCAAAAAATACAAACACATGGAGGCTAAACAATATGCCACTAATGAACGAATGGATCACTGAAGAAATCAAAGAGGAAATGAAAAAATACCTAGAGAAAAATAAAAACAAAAGCATGACAATCCAAAACCTATGCGACACAGCAAAAGCAGTTCTAAGAGGGAAGTTTATAAAAACACAAGCTTACCTTGGGAAACAAGAAATATCTCAAATAAGCAACCTAACAATACACCTGAACGATCTAAAGAAAGAAGAAAAAACAAAACCCAACATTAGCAGAAGGAAAGAAATTATAAAGATCAGAGCAGAAATAAATGAAATAGAGACAAAAAAAAGAGAAAAAAATCAATGAAACTAAAAACTTGTTCTTTGAAAAGATAAACACAATTGATAACCTTTAATCAGACTCATCAAGAAAAAAAAAGGAAGCGGACCCAAATCAACAAAATTGGAAATGAAAAAGGAGAAGTTCCAACTGACACTACAGAAATATAAAAGGTCATAAGAAACTACTACAAACAACTATATGCCAATAAAATGGACAACTGAGAAGAAATGGATAAATTCTTAGAAATGTACAATCATCCAAGACTGCACCAGGAAAAAATAGAAAATAGGAACAGACCAACTACCAGTAATGAAACTGAATCACTAATTTAAAAACTCCCAACAAACCAAAGTCCAGGACAAGACGGCTTCACAGGTGAATTATACCAAACATTTAGAGCAGAGTTAACACCTAGCCTTCTCAAACTATTCCAAAAGACTGCAGAGCAAGGAACATTCCTGAACTCATTCTATGAGCGAGCATTACCCTGACACCAAAACCAGACAAAGGTATCACAAAAAAGAAAATGACAAGCCAATATTACTGATAAACATAGATGTAAAAATCCTCAGCAAAATATTAGCAAACTGAACCAACAATACATTAAAAGGATTATATGCCATAATCAAGTGGGATTTATCCCAGGGAGGCAAGGATTTTTTAATATCCACAAATCAATCAATATGATACACCACATTGACCAACTGAAGAATAAAAACCATGTGATCATCTCAACAGATGCATAAGGAGCTTTTGATAAAATTCAACATCCATTTGTGATAAAAAAAAAAACTTTCCTGAAATTAAATTTCTGGATGGATTTTTTTTTCTCATTAAAAAATCCTTTTAAATTCTCCCAGGTAAAAGATTACAGATAATGAAAAGTCATTATCTTTATCATCATCAATCTGTTATTTTCTGAATGCTTATCTAAATTGAAGGCTATAGCAGCTTACAAGTGCTTACCTTTGGAGCACAGGTGACAAAGGGGTAAACTGGAAGTTTCTGCTGGTAGCCTAGTGTGAAGGTGTGATCTGTATCCTGTCAACTCTTCCTCTCTCACAAAGACTGATGTTGATATTTACAGAAGATTATTGGTCCCTGAAAGAAAGACAGTAAAAACGATGCCAGTTATGTTTCAAAAGTATCAGTGGAACATGAGAGCTTCAAATTTCTATCTGCATGCCAATTTTAACGTATTCAAAAGTTCTTTTAGAAAAGTATATTTTCATCATTCAAATAATTACCCAAGTTAGAGTACTAAAATCATAGAAATCTGGAATGGAGAATGCTAAAAGAACTCTTGGGATATACTCCTCTTACAGATGAAGAAAGAATAATCACACCACTTTTCTTTAAAAAGAGAAGGCAGATATTGGCTCCTAGAGAAGCAGCTCCCATCGCATCACACTGATGTGTGGTGCTGCAATTCAGAATATTTATATTTTACAGAATTCTCACTTTAATGTCTAATTCCAGAAACAGCAGCTCTCCTTAATGGTATCATCTCTATTTTACAAATTTTCAGTACATTCAGATATTTATATCATTAAGAATCAATGTAGAGAAAAGGGAACCCTCCTACCCTGTTGGTGGGAATGTAAGTTGGTGCAGCCACAACAGAAAACAATATGGAGGTTCCTCAGAAAACTAAAAATAGAACTACCATATGATCCAGCAAGCCCACTCCTGGGAATACACCCAGACAAAACTATAATTCAAAAAGATACATGCACCCCTATGTTCAGAGCAGCACTATTCACAATAGCCAAAACATGAAACAACCTAAAGGTCCATCGACAGATGAATGGATAAAGAAGATGTGGTACATGTATACAATGGAATATTACTCGGCCATAAGAAAGAACAAAATAATGCCATTTGCAGCAGCATGGATGTGACTAGAAATTGTGAAATCTAAAATATGGCACAAATGAACCTCTAAAAGAGACACAGACTCATAGACATAGAGAACAGACTTGTGGTTGCCAATGGGGAGGGGGAAGGGAGAGGGATGGACTGGGAGTTTGGGGTTGGTAGAGGCAACCTATTACATTTAGAATTGAAAAACAACAGGGTCCTAATGTATGGCACAGGTAACTATATTCAATATCCTATGATAAACCATAATGGAAAAGAATATAAAAAAGAATGTATACATGTGTATAACTGAGTCACTTTGCTGTACAGCAAAGATTGACACAACATTGTAAGTCAACTATACTTCAATTTAAAAAATTCATCTAAAAAGAAAGAAAGAATCAACGCCTGGGCTAGACTAAATTATCAGGGGTAATTCAGATCTTTCCATTCCTTATCTCCCATCATTGGTGAAACTTAAAACTTTTATGTGGAATCTAGAGTTCACAGTTTCAACTATATGTTTGATTTTGTATTACTGATATGTATGAATTATATAAAATATACAATACCCCAAACAGTTGTTTTTGCACTGGTTCTACCTTTAACAGGAATGTAATTGGCAATAAAGTATAATGAAATCAACAATGACACATGCTGGTATAAGGAAAAGAAAAACCTTCAGATTCCAATCACAGTATCCCCAGGAAAGCTGGTACTAGTAATAGCTAAAGTTAACATACTGTATTACATGCCTTAAATGAATCATAATCTAATTATTATAACTTCAAAGCAGGAGCTACGATTAATCCCATTTCTCACTTGAGGAAACTAGGGCAGGGAGAAGTTGGGTCACTTGTCTAAGGCTACTAATCATTATGGAAGCCAGACTTTGAACTCAGGTAACCATCTTTAGAGCCTTGGGCACTTAACTAGACTCCCCCACCTCTATCTCTGAGGTCTGATGGGCCCCTGCCACACCCCAAGAATTGCTCACTCTCTCCTGCAAACAGAAAACATACTTGGGGCTAAGGAGTGATGGAGATGGCAGGAGAGCAGAGGCTCCTATGCTCTGTTCTTCCCTCCCTACTTCCCTCTCTTCCTCCCCAGGGATGGAATTAATGTTCCTCTGCCCCCCCCAGTCCACAAACTCCTTGCAAGCATGACTGTAGGGCTATATGGTGTTCAGCATTCTATCTCCAGCATCTAGTGCAATATGGACACATAATAGGCACTTATCATTGTACTTGCTGAATCAATGAATGAATCCTTTCTGTGCTGTGTTAAATGAGACGATGTACGGGACACACAGAGCTTCCCACAATACCTGACGTATACCAGATACTTAATAAATATTAGTTGTTGCTATTCTACTATTACTGCCTATTGTTACTACTATTTGTCTACAAGATAATTTTAAGCAGAATATAAACGTTTTATTTCATTGTTCCTCTCATTTTTCAATTATTTTTTTAACTTCTTTATTTATTTTTGGCTGTGTTGTGTCTTCGTTGCTGCACATGGGCTTTCTCTAGTTGTGGCAAGCGAGAGCTACTCTTCATTGCAGCGCGCGGGCTTCTCATTGCAGTGGCTTCTCTTGTTGTGTAGCACGGGCTCTAGGTGAGCAGGCTTCAGTAACTGTGGCATGCGGGCTCAGTAGCTGTGGCTCGTAGGCTCTGGAGCACAGGCTCAGTAGTTGTGGTGCACAGGCTTTGTTGCTCCATGTCATGTGGGATCTTCCTGGGCCGGGGCTGGAACCCATGTCCCCTGCATTGGCACACGGATTCTTAACCACTGTGCAACCAGGGAAGTCCCCCTCTCATTTTCTATTTGTTAACATTTTTCTTGGAGTATAATTGCTTTATTATGGTGTTTTAGTTTCTGCTTTATAACAAAGTGAATCAGCTATACATACACATATATCCCCATATCTCTTCCCTCTTGCACCTCCCTCCATCCCACCCTCCCTTTCCCACCCTTCTAGCTGGTAACAAAGCACTGAGCTGATCTCGCTGTGCTGTGCAACTGTTTCCCACTACCTATCTATTTTACATTTGGTAGTGTATATATGTCCATATATACACTACAACTCCCTCACTTGGTACCAGCTTACACTTCCCCCTCACTGTGTCCTCAAGTCCATTCTCTAGTAGGTCTGCATCTTTATTCCCGTCTTGCCCATAGGTTCTTCATGATCATTTTTTAAAATTCCATATATATGTGTTAGCATACAGTATTTGTTTTTCTCTTTCTAACTTACTTCACTCTGTATGACAGACTCTAGGTCCATCCACCTCACTACAAATAACTCAATTTCGTTTCTTTTTATGGCTGACTAATATTCCATTGTATATATGTGCCACATCTTCTTTATCCATTCATCTGTCGATGGACACTTAGGTTGCTTCCATATCCTGGCTATTGTAAATAGAGCTGCAATGAACATTGTGGTACATGACTCTTTTTGAATTATGGTTTTCTCAGGGTATATGCCCAGTAGTGGGATTGCTGGGTTGTATGGTAGTTCTATTTTGAGATTTTTAAGGAACATCCATACTGTTCTCCATAGTGGCTGTATCAATTTACATTCCCACCAACAGTGCAAAAGGGTTCCCTTTTCTCCCCACCCTCTCCAGCATTTATTGTTTGTAGGTTTTTTGATGATGGCCATTCTGACTGGTGTGAGGTGATACCTCATTGTAGTTTTGTTTTGCATTTATCTAATGATTAGTGATGTTGAGCATTCTATCGTGTTTGTTGGCAATCTGTATATCTTCTTTGGAGAAATGTCTATTTAGGTCTTCTGCCCATTTTTAGATTGGGTTGTTTGTTTTTTTTGATATTGAGCTGCATGAGCTGCTTATAAATTTTGGAGATTAATCCTTTGTCAGTTGCTTCATTTGCAAATATTTTCTCCCATTCTGAGGGTTGTCTTTTCGTCTTGTTTATGGTTTCCTTTGCTGTGCAAACAGCTTTTAAGTTTCACTAGGTCCCATTTGTTTATTTTTCTTTTTATTTCCATTTCTCTAGGAGCTGGGTCAAAAGGATGTTGCTGTGATTTATGTCATAGAGTGTTCTGCCTATGTTTTCCTCTAAGAGTTTGATAGTGTCTCACCTTACATTTAGGTCTTTAATCCATTTTGAGTTTATTTTTGTGTATGGTGTTAGGGAGTGTTCTAATTTCATTCTTTTACATGTGGCTGTCCAGTTTTCCCAGCACCACTTATTGAAGAGGCTGTCTTTTCTCCACTGTACATTCCTGCCTACTTTATCAAAGATAAGGTGACCATATGTGCGTGGGTTTATCCCTGGGCTTTCTATCCTGTTCCATTGATCTATCTTTCTGTTTTAGTGCCACTACTATACTGTCTTGACTACTGTAGCTCTGTACTGTAGTCTGAAGTCTGGGAGCTTGATTCCTCCAGCTCCGTTTTTCTTTCACAGGATTGCTTTGGCTATTTGGTCTTTTGTGTTTCCACACAAATTGTGAAATTTTTTGTTCTGGTTCTGTGAAAAATGCCAGTGGTAGTTTCATAGGGATTGCATTGAATCTGTAGATTGCTTTCGGTAGTATAGTCATTTTCACAACGTTGATTCTTCCAATCCAAGAACATGGTATATCTCTCCATCTATTTCTGTCATCTTTAATTTCTTTCATCAGTGTTTTATAATTTTCTACATACAGGTCTTTTGTCTCCTTAGTTAGGTTTATTCCAAGGTATTTTATTCTTTTTGTTGCAATGGTAAATGGGAGTGTTTTATTAATTTCAATTTCAGATTTTTCATCATTAGTGTATAGGAATGCAAGGGATTTCTGTGCATTAATTTTGTATCCTGCTACTTTACTAAATTCATTAATTAGCTCAAGTAGTTTTCTGGTAGCATCTTTAGGATTCTCTATGTATAGTATCATGTCATTTGCAAACACCTGACAGCTTTACTTCTTCTTTTCCAATTTGGATTCCTTTTTTTTCTTTTTCTTCTCTGATTGCTGTGGCTAAAAATTCCAAAACTATGTTGAATAACAGTGGTGAGAGCAGGCAACCTTGTCTTGTTACTGATCTTAGTGGAAATGGTTTCAGTTTTTCACCATTCAGGATGATGTTGGCTGTGGGTTTGTCATATATGGCCTTTATTATGTTGAGGTAAGTTCCCTCTCTGCCTACTTTCTGAAGGGTTTTTATCATAAACCGGTGTTAAATTTTGTCGAAAGCTTTCTCTGCATCTATTGAGATGATCATATGGTTTTTCTCCTTCGATTTGTTAATATGGTGTATCACATTGATTGATTTGTGTATATTGAAGAATCCTTGCATTCCTGGGATAAACCCCGCTTGATCATGGTGTATGATCCTTTTAATGTGCTGTTGGATTCTGTTTGCTAGTATTTTGTTGAGCATTTTTGCATCCACATTCATCAGTGATATTAGTCTGTAGTTTTCTTTTTTTGTGACATCTTTTTCTGGTTTTGGTATCAGGGTGATGGTGGCCTTGTAGAATGAGTTTGGGAGTGTTCCTTCCTCTGCTATATTTTGGAAGAGTTTGAGAAGGATAAATGTTAGCTGTTCTCGAAATGTCTGATAGAATTCGCCTGTGAAGCCATGAGGTGCTGGGCTTTTGTTTGTTGGAAGTTTTCTTTTTTTTTTTTTTTTTTGCGGTCCGCGGGCCTCTCACTGTTGTGGCCTCTCCCGTTGCGGAGCATAGGCTCCGGACGTGCAGGCCCAGCGGCCAAGGCTCACGGGCCCAGCCACTCTGTGGCATGTGGGATCTTCCCAGACCGGGGCACGAACCTGTGTCCCCTGCATCGGCAGGAGGACTCTCAACCACTGCGCCAGCAGGGAAGCCCTGTTGGAAATTTTTAATCACAGTCTCAATTTCAGTGATTGTGACTGGTCTGGTCATATTTCCTACTTCTTCCTGGTTCAGTCTCGGAAGGTTGTGCATTTCTAAGAATTTTTCCATTTCTTCCAGGTTGTCCATTTTATTGGCATATAGTTGCTTGTAGTAATCTCTCATGATCCTTTCTACTTCTGCAGTGTCAGTTGTTACTTCTCCTTTTTCATGTCTAATTCTATTGATTTGAGTCTTCTCCCTTCTTTTCTTCATGAGTCTGGTTATTGGCTTATCAATTTTGTTTATCTTCTCAAAGAACCAGCTTTTAGTTTTATTGATCTTTGCTATCATTTCCTTCATTTTTTTTCATTTATTTCTGATCTGATCTTTATGATTTCTTTCCTTCTGCTAAATTTGGGAGTTTATTGTTCTTCTTTCTCTAATTGCTTTAGGTGTAAGGTTAGGTTGTTTATTTGAGATGTTTCTTGTTTCCTAAGGTAGGATTTTACTGCTGTAAACTTCCCTCTTAGAACTGCTTTTGCTGCATCCCATAGGTTTTGGGTCATCATTTTTTCACTGTCATTTGTTCCTAGGAATTTTTTGATTTCCTCTTTGATTTCTTCAGTGATTTCTTGGTTATTTAGTAGAGTATTATTTAGCATCCTTGTGTTTGTATTATTTACAGATTTTTTCCTGTAATTGATATATAGTCACATAGCATTGTGGTCAGAAATGATACTTGATACGATTTCAATTTTCTTAAATTTACCAAGGCTTGATTTGTGACCCAAGATATGATCTATCCTGGAGACTATTCCATGAGCACTTGAGAAGAAAGTGTATTCTGTTGTTTTTGGACGGAGGTCCTATAAATATCAATGAAGTCCATCTTGTTTAATGTATCATTTAAAGCTTGTGTTTCCTTATTTATTTTCATTTTGGATGATGTGTCCATTGGTGAAAGTGGGGTGTTAAAGTCCCCTACTATGAGTGTGTTACTGTCGATTTCCCCTTTTATGGATGTTAGTATTTGCCTTATGTATTGAGGTGCTCCTATGCTGGGTGCATAAATATTTACAATTGTTATATCTTCTTCTTGGATTGATCCCTTGATCATTATGTAGTGTCTTTCTTTGTCTCTTGTAATAGTCTTTATTTTAAAGTCTATTTTGGGGCTTCCCTGGTGGCGCAGTGGTTGAGAGTCCGCCTGCCGATGCAGGGGACACGGGTTCGTACCCCAGTCTGGGAAGATCCCACATGCAGAGCGGCTGGGCCCGTGAGCCATGGCCGCTGAGCCTGCGCGTCCGGAGCCTGTGCTCCGCAACGGGAGAGGCCGCGGCGGTGAGAGGCCCACGTACCACAAAAAAAAAAAAAATAAAAAAAAATAAAGTCTATTTTGTCTGATATAAAAATTGCTACTCCAGCTTTCTTTTGATTTCCATTTGTATGGAATATTTTTTTCCATCCCCTCACTTTCATTCTGGATGTGTCCCTAATTCTGAAGTGGGTCTCTTGTAGACAGAATATATACAGGTCTTGCTTTTGTATCCATTTATCCAGTGTATGTCTTTTGGTTGGAGCATTTAATCCATTTACATTTACGGTAATTATCAATATGTATGTTCCTATTACCATTTTCTTAATTGTTTTTGGTTTGTTATTGTAGGCCTTTTCCTTCTCTTGTGTTTACTGCCTAGAGAAGTTCCTTCAGCATTTGTTGTAAAGCTGGCTTGGTGGTGCTGAATTCCCTTAACTTTTGCTCGTCTGTAACTGTGTTAACTACTTTGTTGAATCTGAATGAGACCCTTGCTGGGTAGAGTAATCTTGGTTGTAGGTTTTTCCCTTTCATCACTTTAAATATGTCTTGCCACTCCCTTCTGGCTTACAGAGTTTCTGCTGAAAGATCAACTGTTAACCTTATGGGGATTCCCTTATATGTTATTTGTTGTTTTTCTCTTGCTGCTTTTTAAATTTTTTCATTGTATTTAATTTTTTATAGTTTGAGTAATATGTGTCTTGGCATGTTTCTCCTTGGATTTATCCTGCATGGGATACTCTGCGCTTCCTGGATTGACTATTTCCTTTCCCATATTAGGGAAGTTTTCAACTATACTCTCTTCAAATATTTTCTCAGTCCCTTTCTTTTTCTCTTCTTCTTCTGGGGCCCATATAATTCGAATGTTGGTGTGTTTAGTATTGTCCCAGTGGTCTCTGAGACTGTCCTCAATTCTTTTCATTCTTTTTTCTTTATTCTGCTCTGCAGTAGTTATTTCTATGATTTTTTCTCTCAGGTCACTTATCCGTTCTTCTGCCTCAGTTATTCTGCTATTGATCCCTTCTAGAGAATTTTTAATTTCATTTATTGTGTTGTTCATCATTGTTTGTTTGCTCTTTAGTTCTTCTAGTTCCTTGTTAAACGTTTCATGTATTTTCTCCATTCTATTTCCAAGATTTTGGAACACGTTTACTATCATTATTCTGAATTCTTTTTCAGGTAGACTGCCTATTACCTCTTCATTTGTTAGGTTTGGTGGGTTTTTACCTTGCTCCTTCATCTGCTGTGTGTTTCTTTGTCTTCTCATTTTGCTTAACTTACTGTGTTTGGGTCTCCTTTTCACAGGCTGCAGGTTCGTAATTCCCGTTGTTTTTGGTGTCTTCCCCCAGTGGCTAACGTTGGTTCAGTGGGTTGTGTAGGCTTCCTGGTAGAAGGGACTAGTGCCTGTGTTCTGGTGGATGAGCCTGGATCTTGTCTTTCTTGGTGTGCAGGTCCACGTCTGGTGGTGTGTTTTGGTGTGTCTGTGACCTTGTTATGATTTTCACCAACCTCTCTGCTAATGGCTGGGGTTGTGTTCCTGTCTTGCTAGTTGTTTGGCATAGGGTGTCCAGCACTGTAGCTTGCTGGTTGTTGAGTGGAGCTGGGTCTTGGCTTTGAGATGGAGATCTCTGGGAGATTTTCGCTGTTTGATATTACGTGGGGCTGGGATGTCTCTGGTGGACCAATGTCCTGAACTTGGCTCTCCCACCTCTGAGGGTGGAGCACCAAGAGCCTGTCATCCACACGGCTCAGAATAAAAGGAAGGAAGGAAGGAGGGAAGGAAGGAAGGAAGGCAAGGAAGGAAGGAAGGAAGGAAGAGAGAAAGGGAGAAAGGGAGGAAGAAAGGAAGGAAGGAAGGGAGGGAGAAAGAAAGAAAGAAAGAGAGAGAGAAAGAGAAAGAGAGAAAGGGAGGAAGGGAGGAAGAAAGGAATTGAGGGAGAAAAAAAGAAAGAAAGAAAGAAAGAGAAAAAAAGAAAGGAAGAAAGAAAGATAAAATAAAATAAAGTTATTAAAATTAAAAAAAATTAAAAAAAAATTTTAAATAAAAAAAAGAACCAAACCAAAAAGCAAATCCACCAACGATAACAAGCGCTGAAAAATATACTAAAAAACAAAAAACAAAAAACACGGAGAGACAGAACCCTAGGACAAATGGTAAAAGCAAAGCTATACAGACAAAATCACACACAGAAGCATAAACATAAACAGTCACAAAAAGAGAAAAAGGGAAAAAATATATATATATATATCATTGCTCCCAAAGTCTACCTCCTCAGTTTGGGATGATTCGTTGTCTATTCAGGTATTCCATAGATGCAGGGTACGTCAAGTTGATGGTGGAGATTTAATCCGCTGCTCCTGAGGCTGCTCAGAGAGATTTCCCTTTCTCCTCTTTGTTCGCACAGCTCCTGGGGTTCAGCTTTGGATTTGGACCCGCCTCTGCATGTAGGTCTCCTGAGGGCATCCGTTCTTCGCTCAGACAGGACGGGGTTAAAGGAGCAGCTGATTCGGGGGCTCTGGCTCACTCAGGCAGGGGAAGGGAGAGGTACAGATGCGGGGACAGCCTGCGACGGCAGAGGCCGGTGTGACGTTGCACCAGCCTGAGGCGCGCCATGCGTTCTCCCCGGGAAGTTGTCCCTGGATCACGGGACCCTGGCAGTGGCGGGCTGCGCGGGCTGCACAGGCTCCCGGGAGGGGAGGTGTGGACAGTGACCTGTGCTTGCACACAGGCTTCTTGGTTGCGGCAGCAGCAGCCTTAGCGTCTCATGCCCGTCTCTGGTGTCCAGGCTGATAGCCACGGCTCGCGCCCATCTCTGGAGCTCCTTTAAGCAGCGCTCTGAATCCCCTCTCCTCGTGCACCAGGAAACAGAGAGGCAAGAAAAAGTCTCTTGCCTCTTTGGCAGCTCCAGACTTTTTCCCAGACTCCCTCCCAGATAGCCATGGTGCACTAGCCCCCTTCAGGCTGTGTTCATGCTGCCAACCCCAGTCCTCTGCCTGGGATCCGACCAAAGCCCGAGCCTCACCTCCCAGCCCCCGCCCGCCCCGGCGGGTGAGCAGACAAGCCTCTCGGGCTGGTGAGTGCCGGTCGGCACTGATCCTCTGTGCTGGAATCTCTCCGCTTTGCCCTCCGCACCCCTGTTGCTGTGCTCTCCTCTGTGGCTCCGAAGCTCCCCTCCTCTGCCACCCGCAGTCTCCGCCCGAAAAGGGGCTTCTAGTGTGTGGAAACCTTTCCTCCTTCACAGCTCTCTCCCACTGGTGCAGGTCCCGTCCCTATTCTTTTGTCTCTGTTATTCTTTTTTCTTTTGCCCTGCCCAGGTACGTGGGGAGTTTCTTGCCTTTTCGGAGGTCTGAGGTCTTCTGGCAGCGTTCAGTAGGTGTTCTGTAGGAGTTGTTCCACATGTAGATGTATTTCTGATGTATTTGTGGGGAGGAAGGTGATCTCCGCATCTTACTCTTCTGCCATCTTGAAGCTCCTCCCCCCATTTTTAAAAATTGATCTCTTGTTACATGACCTTTAGATTTATTTTATTCAATTTAATTAATTTTGTTATTAAGCCTAGTTGTGACCATTTTATTCACATCATAAACAAAAGTGTGAGGATAATTATTCTTATTTGACCTCAACACATATGCAAGATTATTACTTTTTGATAAATATTAGAAGTGGAATTGCTGGGTCAAAACATATACAAAATTCTCACATTTTTAAAGGTTATTTAAAAGGACTACATTTCTAAAATCTCTGATAAAAGTTCATCAATCATAACTCAGAGTAGATCTGCCCATTTCTTTTCCTGAAATAAAATGATTTAATAAGAGAAAAATACTACATGCACAAGGCTGTTTTTTCCAACATCATTTAAAATGTTAACAATTCAAAACTATTAATATATCCTGCAATAAAGAAGTCTTTAAGTAAATTATTATAAATCAACATAATGCAATACTGTGTAGCAATTAGAATAACAATTTGGTGACTGTAGAGAAACATGGAAAATATAAAAACGAGGAAATATTTGGCACACAATATTAAATAATTAAGGGGAAAAATAATGAAAAGAAAATTTTCAAAAATAACAGTAAGAGTGGTCATCCTTTTATTTTCCAAAAATAATTAAATGTAAGGAGTACCACATTCTAATAAACTTTTTGTTTACATGGACAGGAGTAGACAATATAAATGGGATCATTACTGAAATTACAATGTTAAGGTTCACTATTTTAAAACCTGCCATTAACTTGTATTGGACGGTTCGTTGATGCTAAACAGAGTTTTCTACAAATTAGTGAAACTGAATTATGAATTTCTTCTAATATCTATTGAAATCAGCCTTTTACGTTAGCACAGCACTTTTTGTTAGCACAACATTCAGAAGGTACAGACAATATTAACAGTGTAAGCTACTAAAATACTGTATTAATGTAATGCAGAGTGTCCTTGTTCTAATCATCTTTCTTTCTAGGAAACTGACCAGAGCCCACTTGAATCTACTTATCCTTGTCCTTGGGGATGGCATGGGGATATGAGTCCCCCCTCCATTTCATCCCTCTTCTTTACTTCAGCCCGATTATCAATTCCCCAATCTTATTCATGTCTTGAAAAGAGGCTTTTGAGTCAATCCTGAAAAGAGCCATTTAAATTCTGACCCCTGAGCCATTTCGAAAGCTGGATCACCTTGGTGACTACCTAGTCTTTCCAAGTCTTCACATCCTCTGCTATCTATGAAAACAACACCATCTGTATCATATAGAATCTGGGTGTTAAATGATGAAACAGGGCAAAAAGCCTACACAGGCTCCGCCCCTTCTGTGCTGAAATTCTGGAGCAAATTCCCCTCAGTGGGCTTTGCCATTTTTAAGTCAAGATCCACTGGGAATCTGAGGAGGTCTAAGGATGCACTGTGCAGAGAAAAGCAGGTCCATCCTCATAAAATGTGGTGTACAATTTCAAGGGTTTGAAGGACCCCAGGGGAAGGCGTTCCATTCACTGCCTAGTACACCACAGACCAACGGCTAGGAACCCCTAGGATGGTGCAGAATCTCTAATGAGGAACAGTGAAAGTAAATGTGGAAAAGAACAAAAACAAAGAAATAATGAGGTGAAGGATCAAAGGAGGAAAAACAACTAAAATAAAAGAAATAAATGAGAAAAGAAAAAAAAGGCAAGATGTGGAAATTTGGTTCAGGCAGAGGGAATATGTAAGAAGTATGGATCCATCTGTCTCCATTTTCCCCAGCCTAAGTGGAATTACCTGTTAGTCATGGATTTAAGTAATTTGCAGAGGCTTAAATAGTTGATCGTAGCCTTAGAAACATTTGACAACAAAGTGTACACTAATCCAAAATATAATCAAGTTGTAAAAAGCCAAACTGACCTTCCAGATGTCAAGGATGAATAATTCAAGTCAGCCCTTCCCCAGCCCCACATCCAGTGCATTACACTGATGAGGCTTCGCCTTCCCGCTTGGCTTCACCATTTAGGATAAGTGGACCATGGTTTCTGGAGGCGTGTCTGAACCACATACACAAACAAATTAGCTTAATTATTTACTGCTTTCCCAACTCAGATGAAATGATCCTGTTGTTTTTTTTTTTTTTTTAAAGTGACTCCCCAAAAACAACAATCTCAAAGACAAGCGAGAGCTCGCCCTTGGTGCATCTCCTGCTACTTTGTTGCTCTGTGTCAGCCCTGATTCAAGGACAGATTTCTGGTATATCTGCTATTTTCCTTCTCTCTTCTCTTCCCGGAGGTAGCCCCCTGCCCAACTAAAGGAAGAAGCTTACTTTCACATGCACTTGCAGGGCGTCAAGCAGACCTGCACACACTGGAGGATCCCCTCTGGCTCTCACATGGCCTTGTTTCCCGTTTCCAGGCATAAGTAGAATTCTCTATCAGGGAAGCCACCACAATGGGCTTTTACAAAGATTTACATTGCAACCCAGTGGTTCTCCACCAGGGGCGATTTTGTCCCCAGGAGTGATTTGGCAATGTCTGCAGACATTTTTGGCTGTCACAACTGGTGGAGAAAGGGGAGCTGTTATTGGCATCTATTGGGTAGAGCCCAGGGATGTTGCTAAATATCCTGCAATGCACAGGACAGTCCCCCATACAATTGATCAGGCCTCACATGTCAATAGCACCAAGGTTGAAAAACCCTGCTGTAACCCCAGAGTTAGAATATGAAAATTTTGAGAGGACTGTTTCCATCTGTGATTTCTCTTCACTCCATTCACACCACCTAGTATTTGTCTAGGTGTCTTTTCCCAAGCTACACACTGAGTTTCTAATGGACCCAGAAAATCTCCTTACATGGGCTACCTCATGGGATAGGGGAAATGACAGGGAACGCTCCCACTCTCCATACTTAGTCTGGTGCCCAGGAAGGAGAATGGCTGGAAGGAAGGCTGGGAAGGAATCCCAGGTGTACTACCTAAGGGCCAACTGAGTTGGAAAAGATACTTAACTTTCCTGAATCCGAGATCCCCAGTAATAAAATGAGAACAGGAGAATGGATCTTGTTCAGATTAAACAATATATATCTGTGTCTGACCCACTGTTTGCCAAAGTAGGTACACAATAAATGCTATTATTAATACTTTATATCAGTAGATCCCAAATTGTATTATGCATAATTAACCTGAGAAGATTATTAAAATTCACATTGTCAGCTCCTAACTGCAGAGGTTCTGATCTCCTATGGCAGGAGTATCTACCTAGAATCTGCATTTTTTAGAAGAGACCCAGTGATTCTGACCTACATGGTCTGTGGCCCATATGTTAAGAAACTCTGCAGCCCAGGGGTTGGCACTGGACTTCCCCAAATATTCTCAACCATATGCTCTCTGACTCCTTGCACCTCCAGAGAGAAAGCAAAATTATGATATGTCTTCTTGCCTTCTGTTTTCTCTAGAATCTAAATTCTGGGATAATTAACCTCAAGAGTCTCACTTTCCCCAACCTTATGCCCTCCTCTCTGAGAGCCATCAGCTAACTCACTGACATTTCCATCTCTTATTCTGTATAAAGAAAGAGAGCATTTGGCCATATGGGCCCACAGATGAAAACTCAGGAGACAGGAAAAGTGGCATATGCTAATTTACCCTCAGAGAGCATCATGGAGTCATGGAAAAATCTGTCTTTGGAGTCAAACAGACCGGAGTTTCCATCTTACCGCCACCCTTTGCTTGCCCCGGAGCCCCAGTATCCTCAGGTGTAAAAGGGGAATGGAAACATACATCTTTTACTAGCCAGTGCTCTCAATTTCCTATTCCACATGGGTTAGTCAAACTGGGATTAGGTCCTCTTGTGTGTGGACCTAGTTACTCATCCATTCTTCCATTGTGGCTTGCTAACAGAAGCCCATCATTCGACAGAAGGCAGCAATGCACCCAGATTAAAAGCAACATACCTAACTCTTACTCACAGCTATGAGTGGGCCTGTGACTGGCCACTAAGACCCAAGATGAATTCAGTTGACTGTTTCTAGGAAAGTACTGCTTCCCTTTCTCCCTTTTCCCTTTTCTTCATGTTCTTCCTTCCTTTTCTTTCTCCTCCAACGAATACTCTTTCTACTAACTGGAATGTGTCTGTGAGGCTGGGGGTGGACGTGGACCATTATATCCATGAAGATGAAACCTGTGCTAAGGATGATGGAGCAAGAAGCCTGGGTCTTTGGTGGCATCTTTAAAGCAGTCTTGGACTTTCTACCTCTAAATTCAGGGCTACATGACAGTAATAAACCCCCATGTGTTTAAACCACTATTACAGTTTTGTACTACAAGCATAATCCCTACCCAAAGCACTGCTGTGGAATAGAAGTACTTCATCTCAGCCAGAAGATTACTAACACCAGCAAGATCCATCCTCCCTACATTAAACCTCTGGCTTTTGTAGGCCTCCTCTTTGCTGGGAACTTTCTAACTCAGATCTACCCTCTGGAATATTCTCTTTCAAGGTGTAGCCAGTTGGGTGAACTTCTGACCTACTATTTATCTTAAAGTGTTTCATTTTTCTTTCTTGGATCTTTATCCTGGTCTCATTTACTTTCCTGATTCTGATACTATTCTTCAACCAGGATGAAATGGTTGGCCCCCATTAAGGAAGCTGTTTTGGTCCGCAGGGATGTGACCAAGATGTGGAGTGAGGTGCAAGAGGGCAAAATTTAAGGAAGCACTTACTCACAGGTCCTAAAAGCAAAGAGTCAGTTATGTTAGGGTAAGTACCTCCTTAAATTGCCTCACTAGCCTCATCCTAGTGGCCCTCCCCCCCACACTCCTCCAGCCTTGCCCCTATGACCAGCTTCTGGGATGGACCTGACCTTTAATTCCAGGGTTTGTCAAACTGCAATTCATGACCACTATCTTTTAGTAAGATTTCTATAATGGACATGATATTTTAAAAGATGATATACAACAGAATAGAAAATACTGGAAAGCATCCATTGCATAGAAAGCATTCTTTACTGTAGTAAGAGTAAGTATTGTTACTTTTGTTTCAGCTATACATATAAATATGTATGTATGTATGAATGTATGTGTAGCACCAGGCCATGAGATAAAATATAACACTTATTGTAGATTACGGTCCAGTAATTTTGAAAATAAAAAAAAAGTTCTGTTCTTTGCTCCCAGTTAATAATCCCTCTTGACCTAGGTTTCTCATCTTCACACTAGCTATTTTCTAAATTTCACCTGCTAACTTAGCTTATTTATGTTATAGAATATTTAGCATATGTTAGCAACAAGGAGCTTATGTATGTGGGATATAAGGATTCACAAAGTCTAAAGTTGTTCAAAATGATGGAGTTCTTCACAGAGTTATGGGAGAACTTCTCAAGAGTACTTAACAGCTTACTTTTATTCTTTATTTTATAAAGTGTTTACATTCTTTTTTCTTTTTTTTTTTTTTGTGGTACGCGGGCGTCTCACTGTTGTGGCCTCTCCCGTTGCAGAGCACAGGCTCCGGACGCGCAGGCTCAGCAGCCATGGCTCACGGGCCCAGCCGCTCCGCGGCATATGGGATCTTCCCGGACCGGGGCACGAACCCATGTCCCCTGTATCGGCAGGCAGACTCTCAACCACTGCGCCACCAGGGAAGCCCTGTTTACCTTCTTAAGACTATTAATATCCCTGTATGTGTTCCTTTGAAGGAATCAACTTGATCACTTACAGAGTTTCGAGTTCATAAAGTAGGTCAAGCCTTTATAATTATATTAGGAGCTTTGGGGAACTTCAGTCTAGTTTTCCAAATCCAATTTCTGAAAGAGCCAATCCTCAACTTTTATAAAACTTGAAGTTTTCGGCACACTTAGAAAACATAAAAAACATCTTTGATTCTTAGAATGACTCATATTGTAACAGCGACCTCTACTTCTGCTAATGTTTATTTATATTGGTGCTAAAGATTTTGCAAGGGTTTATGAGAGTTTATATTATCTATTCCACCTGAGAAGCCAATACAGATATAGGAGATACCTACTGCAATTCCATATAACGTATGAAGCAAATGAAATATGACATGTGGCCTTAAGACTACAACCAAGACAAGGAAGAAGAAAAAAGTATTTGTAATCGCAGATGCAGTAAATATATCAAAGAGTTATCCAAATAGCTGATGGAAAGTAAAGTACATCATTGGCTTGTTTGCAAAATGATGCCTAACTGAGCTAATTTATCACTTTCACCTTGGCATGCTCTAGCCAATCATGTCCACACAAAGTACCAGGGACAGGATGATACAAAGAGTAAGAGAATGTTTTCTTACTTTGGATTTTGAGCCTTCAGAGCGCTCCAGGGGAGGTTTGTCCAAACCCTAAGTAACAATTGCTTGCTGCCTTGGCACATTGTAGGCACTCACTGAATGAGTGTAGAAGCAATGAATGAATGCTTGACCAAGGACAAACAAATTTAGATGCTTTTTTTTTTTTTTTTTTTTTTGCGGTACGCAGGTCTCTCACTGTTGTGGCCTCTCCCGTTGCGGAGCACAGGCTCTGGACGCGCAGGCTCAGCGGCCATGGCTCACGGGCCCAGCCGCTCCGTGGCATGTGGGATCCTCCCAGACCGGGGCACAAACCCGTGTCCCCTGCATCGGCAGGTGGACTCTCACCTGCGCCACCAGGAAAGCCCTAGATGCATTTTTGATCATTCACCTATCAGACTACTTACAAAACTGCCTGAGTTCACTAAGAAATCCAAAAATATTTACTAAAGTATCTTTTTCATTTACTCTGAATCATATGGGAATTCAGGAGATTCAGGTTCATATATTTTGTATTCACTTACTTTAATACATTAAAATGTTATCAGTAACTAATTGCTCTTTAGAGATTCATTGCATTTGAAGCCATTTGGAAAATAAGCCTTTTATCTTTCAAACAAGAAGTTTCGTTTTGCCAAGAGTAAAACTCTTGAACACAAACACATTACAAATGGACTTTTCTTTAACGACGTTCCAAATGTGATTCCGTTGCTTGTGGTTTTTCTATTTTATGCATTTGTATGTAAATTGTACTTTATGGAATAAGACAGAGGTGGGAGAGTTTTTCTCCTTAACCTGTTCATTGTTTCCCTTCTTTACTTCAATGTTAGAAAGTTTATGAGCATGGATGATGCAAAAATCATTATCACTGTGCTAAGTGGCTCAGCATGACTACAACCTCCAAATTCAATTCAACAAACATTTATGCAGTACATGCTAAGTGCTTCACACATTAACTGGGAACCTATAGTATTCTAGGCACTTCACAATGCAAACTTTTGAGGTGCCTCCTATTAGCCATGGTTCAAAACTGAATTAGACACTCTTCCTATCCTCATGAAGTTCAAACTACTTAATTAACCACCACATATGACCTTTGAAACAAAGTGGTTAAATAGTTTACTGCTTCTGCTATTTCCTTGCTTCCAACTGAATATTAAGTATGTCACAAGATATTTCATCTTTGGAAATTTATTCCCCTTGTCCTCAGATTGGATGATTCACATTATTTTCAAAATGTTTTGGGGTTATGATCATACAAGTCCTAACAAGAGTGAGTTTTTCAGCATTGTCAGCATGAAAAGGCAAGTCATTCTCTGCTCAGATTTAATGTGTGATTCTTCAAATGTCATTTTTCTAGTTCTCTGGCTTTCATTTTCCTTCTATGTAAATGAGGTTGGATCAGTGACAGTGATCACCCCTCCATCTCTCATCCTATAAGTCTGTTTACACAGCTTGTTTGGTCACTGGACACTTGTACATAAGAATCTATGAAATAAGTTTGCTGGAACCAAACTTCAAAAAAAAAAAAAGGAGGTTCCTTAAAAAACTAAAAATAGAACTACCATAGGACCCAGAAATCCCACTGCTGGGCATATACCCTGAGAAAACCATAATTCAAAAAGAGTCATGTAACACAATGTTCACTGCAGCACCATTTACAATAGCCAGTACATGGAAGCAACCTAAGTTCCATCAACAGATGAATGGATAAAGAAGATATGGCACATATATACAATGGAATATTACTCAGCCATAAAAAGAAATGAAATTGAGTTATTTGTAGTGAGGTGGATGGACCTAGAGTCTGTCATACAGAGTGAAGTCAGAAAGAGAAAAACAAATACCGTATGCTAACACATATTCATGGAATCTAAAATAAAAAAAATTTGTTCTAATGAAACTAAGGGCAGGACAGGAATAAAGACACAGATGTAGAGAATGGACTTGAGGACACGGGGAGGGGGAAGGGTAAGTTGGGACAAAGTGAGAGAGTAGCACTGATATATATACACTATCAAATGTAAAATAGCTAGCTAGTGGGAAGCAGCCGCATAGCACAGGGAGATCAGCTTGGTGCTTTGTGACCACCTAGAGGGGTGGGATAGGGAGGGTGGGAGGGAGACACAAGATGGAGGGGATATGGGGATATATGTAGACATATAGCTGATTCACTTTCTTATACAGCAGAAACTAACACAACACTGTAAAGCAATTATACTCCAATAAAGATGTTAAAAAAATAAATTATAGGCACTTAAAGATCAAGGGCTCCCTGTTTGGTGCCTAATAATAATAATGGTAAATAACCAATAATTATAGCTGCTACAAAATTTTTCATAACAAAGGGGAGAAACTAACATTTATTGAATGTACTTAGCAATAGAACAGAGGCATCAATTTATGATGTGTGGGTCAAATGCTGCTCAACTGCCTGAATAGTTTAGCTAAAATCTTGTATGTATTTGTAAGGCCGGTAAAACATCTGAGAAGTTTGGTCTAAATGTCTAAAAAAATAAATGCACTTGCAAAAGAAAAATTAAAAAGTCCCCGTCCTACCACATGTCATGTCTGCCCACAGGCAATAGGAATCCTTTTCTGGTTATGAAAGAATTAATGCATTCTTCATGTTCTTAGCAGTTTACATCATCTCTGATGACATTTAGGCTAAGAAAGCTATCAAAAGATTCCCAGGAAAATATGTCAACTTGTGCAGGGACTGTGCAAAACAATTAAATCCCATATGTGTGGGGGGTTATATTTATGTCTGTTTAGCCATATACACATATGGATATGTGTATATGGATATACACACATATCCATATGTGTATATGGATATGTGTGTATACATATACATATGTGTATATGTATGTGGACAGAAATAGGTATATTTCTGTGCACAGAAATATGTATATCTCTATGCACAGCTCTATATTTATGTCTTTATGTGCATATGCATAAATACCTTATTATATGCTAATTGCCAGGGCTGTGTTAATGCTCTATATACATTTTCTCATAAAATCCTCTCAGCATACCTACAAGGTAAACATGTTTTAAGAAAACAGGTTTGAAAGACAGAATACAATTTGCCCAAAGTCACAATAAGACAGTGACAGAGCTAGAATTAAAACCAGTTTATCCAACTGTGAAGCAGGGACAACAACATTTTATATACATATAGAGAGAGAAATGTCATGTAACTTATAAATTGATGGAAACTGAGCTGTTAAGAGATGATTGCAGGAATGTTTGCTTCAGTAAGAAAATATGTCAATCATGGAGGTATAAATTTGCTGCCAAAATACTTCACTGAAACTCTACCATCCTTATGCTGGTAGAGAAGGCATCTCTGTTAAGGTAAAACTGATCAGAGCTGAAATATATTCATTAAAAAACTACAAAGAATATATTGCTCATCAGTTAATAATTTTCCTCCTTAGAACAAGAAATGGCATAACCAACAAAACAACTGTAATGATATGGAAAACATCTAGAAAAGCATTCACACAATCTTCATTTATGAGGGTTCCCTCATGTTCTACTTTCTTTAGTAAAAATGATACCAATTCACATTTCACATTTTCAAATGCAAATACACAAAATAATGACCAAAACAATGTCAGAATTAGTAGATTACTTCAGATAACTGTGTCTTGTTCACCCCATTTAGTTGGTGTCCCCCAAGAATCTTGAGATATCCAAACAACACTACTAACAATGAGCAGAATTGAATTTTTCTATGTAATATTTTATCACCAACCCAGGACTTCCATACTATCCTGCTCAGGATTTATTGGGGGGCCAAAAATTCAATGCAATGTTAGCCTAAGAAACATACAATATATTTCATACACTATCTGTTGTGTTTAAATTTCTATGCAACTGTATTTACATTGGTTACTAACAGAGATTTTCCTAGCCATAAGCATTCCATTAGAACATTTTTTTTTTAAGTTGACTGCTTTAGTTTCCAAATATTTGAACTAGTTTCCAAAGGATTTTGCCATAAAGGATAAAATAGAAACATACACATCAACTTTTTAATATGAAGCCTAGTTAACCAAAGGGTGGTGTTCCATTTCTATAATTAGGAAAGGACTGCCCCTATCAGCTGTTATATTAGGCAACCTCTGGCAGGCTACTCAGTCTTTAGATAAGAGTTTCTCAGTGAGAGGTGGAGATACAAGCAAGGAATCTGTCACACTGCTATCCATCTCTTCCCAAGCATGTTGGAATCTTGAGTTGGAGGGAGCAAGCATAGATTTTAAACATGTTAAACATCACATTGAGTATTACAATACTTTTTTTAAATTCTTCTTACAGTGAAATTACAGGCTAAAATTGGCAAAGTCTCAACTAGTATCATTAATCACAGATAGATTTTGTGGTTTCAACTAGGAGATAAAGGACATAACATTTCTAGGAGGACATCACATTTTTTACAATTTTTAATAACCATGGACATACATGGATTTAGGAAGGAGGAATAAGTTTTTTGAGAAACATGGCTCTGGATGACTTTTAAATCAGCCCTAAACATTCTCTGTACTGTAACTTATGATTTAGGCTCTGCACCTTGACTCCTGAATATACTATCGGACGCTAACTGGGCTGCCTTGCTTTTTACGCTCAGAGTTTTGCAGGAACTCTGGGAACGCTGTCCAGATAAGAAAACACACTTTATGGAGATTCCTGAGATGTTTTTAAAACCCTCCTGAATCAAACAGAGCGTTACAGGAGCAGATTACAAAGATAACATCTGCGGGGGTGGGGGGATATACCTTTGAGATTCCCTCTAATAAATCTCTGTGTCGTTTGAAAGTGAAAGGAAAAGGAGATCCGGAAACCGAAAAAATCACAAATGTTTTGGTACCTAGTAAACAGCTCTATGCTGGTCTTGGGTGGTTCGTACTGACTTGCAAGAGTCCATTGTGAATATCTCTACCCAGTAGCTTGAAATCAGTCATGATGGGAGTCTTTATACCACAGAAACTATCAAGTGCCACATATCAATCCCTTCACCCTCACCTCGAAACATGACTGTTAAGCATTTATACTAACAATTATGGAGGAGATGGGGAGGATTGCCTAAGGACTTTTATTTCTGAGTCTTCCATATAATAAGAATGCCATGGTTTACTGTTTGTTTTATTTGATAAGCTTCTCTATAAGGTTTATGATGGAAATTTCATTATCAACCTAAGTGAAATGGTGTTCCAGCAATATTTTTCACTGTTTTGAGGACTGAACTTATATGTGTATGCCTGGCAGAGAAAGACCTTAGATAATATAAGAGTGTTTAGCCAGGTAATTACCAGCTGGTTCTATGCTCTCGGGTTTTAATACTGACAGCGTTTCCCCAGCAGGTCCAGAATTCTTGGAAATGTAAGGGCAACAGTCATGTTTCTAGATTCCTTCAACCTTTTGACCTTTGGCCTTTGACATAAATTGCAGCAATATCTTTTTTAATCCATCTCCTAGAGTAATGGAAATACAAAATAAATAAACAAATGGGACCTAATTAAACCCAAATGCTTTTTCACAGCAAAGGAAACCATAAACAAGACAAAAAGACAACCCTCAGAATGGGAGAAAATATTTGCAAATGAAGCAACTGACGAAGGATTAAAAATGGGTGGAAGATCTAAATAGACATTTCTCCAAAGAAGACATACAGATGGCCAAGAAGCACATGAAAAGCTGCTCAACATCACTAATTATTAGAGAAATGCAAATCAAAACTACAATGAGGTATCACCTCATACCAGTCAGGATGGCCATCATCAAAAAATCTACAAACAATAAATGCTGGAGAGGGTGTGGAGAAAAGGGAACCCTCTTGCACTGTTGGTGGGAATGTAAATTGATACAGCCACTATGGAGAACAGTATGGAGGGTCCTTTAAAAAGCTAAAAATAGAATTAACATATGACCCAGCAATCCCGTTACTGGGCATATACCCAGAGCAAATCATAATTCAAAAAGACACATGCACCGCAATGTTCACTGCAGCACTATTTACAATAGCCAGATCATGGAAGCAACCTAAATGTCCATCAACAGACAAATGGATAAAGAAGATGTGGTAAAATTGAGTATTACTCAGCTGTAAAAAGGAAGAAAATTGGGTCATTTGTAGAGACGTGGATGGATCGAGAGACTGTCATACAGAGTGAAGTCAGAAAGAGAAAAACAAATATCGTGTATTAACACATATACGCAGAATCTAGAAAAATGATACAGAGAACTGGTTTGCAAGGCAGAAATAGAGACAAAGATGTAGAGAACTAACGTATGGACATCAAGGGGGGAAAGCGGGGGTAGGGGGTGGTGGTGGTGGGATGAAGTGGGAGATTGGGATTGACACATATACACTAATATGTATAAAATAGATAACTAATAAGAACCTGCTGTATAAAAAATAAAATACAATAAAATTCAAAAAATAAATTAATTAATTTAATTAAATTAAAAAGGAAACATTCGTTGCATCCCTCCTCTCACCCTTAGCCACAAAGTCATGGGTCAGAGTCACTTATAAATTTGCCTTATTGAGATGCAATCGATGTACAAAGAACTGCATGTAGGGGATTGGTTCAAGATGGTGGAGTAGAAGGACATGCTTTCACTCCCTCTTGTGAGAGCACCAGAATCACAACTAACTGCTGAACAATCATCGACAGGAAGACACTGGAACTCACCAAAAAAGATACCCCACATCCAAAGACAAAGGAGAAGCCACAGTGAGATGGTAGAGGGGCACAATCACAATAAAATCAAATCCCATAACTGCCGGGTGGGTGACTCACAAACTGGAGAACATATACCACAGAAGTCCACCCACTGGAGTGAAGGTTCCGAGCCCCACGTCAGGCTTCCCAACCTGGGGGTTTGGCAATGGGAGGAGGAATTCCTAGAGAATCAGACTTTGAAGGCTAGTGGGATTTGATTGCAGGACTTCAACAGGACTGGGGGAAAGAGAGACTCCACTCTTGGAGGGCACATGCAAAGTAGTGTGCACATCGGGACCCAGGGGAAGGAGCAGTGACACCATAGGAGACTGAACCAGACCTACCTGCTAGTGTTGGAGGATCTGCAGAGGCAGGGCATGGCTGAGTCTCACTGTGAGGACAAGGACACTGGCAGCAGAAGTTCTGGGAAGTGCTGCTTGGACTGAGCCCTCCCAGAGTCCGCCATTAGCCCCACCAAAGAGCCCGGGTAGGGCTTCCCTGGTGGCGCAGTGGTTGAGTCCGCCTGCCGATGCAGGGGACACGGGTTCGTGCCCCGGTCTGGGAAGATCCCACATGCCGCGGAGCGGCTGGGCCCGTGAACCATGGCTGCTGAGCCTGCGCGTCCGGAGCCTGTGCTTCGCAACGGGAGAGGCCACAACAGTGAGAGGCCCACATACCACAAAAAAACAAAACAAAACAAAACAAAGAGCCCGGGTAGGCTCCAGTGTTGGATCGCCTCAGGCCAAACCACCAACAGGGAGGGAACCGAGCCCCACCCATCAGCAGGCAAGTGGATTAAAGTTTTACTGAGCTCTGCCCACCAGAGCAACAGCCAGCTCTACCCACCACCAGTCCCTCCCATCAGGAAACTTGCACAAGCCTCTTAGATAGCCTCATCCACCAGAGGGCAGACAGCAGAAGCAAGAAGAACTATAATCCTGCAACCTGTGGAACAAAAACCACATTCACAAAAAGATAGACAAGATGAAAAGGCAGAGGGCTATGTACCAGATGAAGGAACAATATAAACCCCCAGAAAAACAATTAAATGAAATGGAGATAGGCAATCTTCCAGAAACAGAATTCAGAACAATGATAGTGAAGATGATCGAGGACCTTGGAAAAAGAATGGAGGTAAAGATCGAGAAGATGAAAGAAATGTTTAACAAAGATCTACAAGAATTAAAGAACAAACAAACAGAGATGAACCATACAATAACTAAAATGAAAAATACACTAGAAGGAATCAATAGCAGAATACTGAGGCAGAAGAACGGATAAGTGACCTGGAAGACAGAACGGTGGAATTCACTGCTGCGGAACAGAATAAAGAAAAAAGAATGAAAAGAAATGAAGACAGGGCCTCCCTGGTGGCGCAGTGGTTGAGAGTCCGCCTGCCGATGCAGGGGATACGGGTTCGTGCCCCGGTCTGGGAGGATCCCATATGCCGCGGAGCGGCTGGGCCCGTGAGCCATGGCCGCTGGGCCTGCGCATCTGGAGCCTGTGCTCCGCAACGGGAGAGGCCACAACAGTGAGAGGCCCGCATACCGCAAAAAGAAAAAAAAAAAAAAAAGAAATGAAGACAGCCTAAGAGACCTCTGGGACAACATTAAACACAACAACATTCGCATTATAGGGGTCCCAGAAGGAGAAGAGAGAGCGAAAGGACCAGAGAAAATATTTGAAGAGATTATAGTAAAAAACTTCCCTAACATGGGAAAACAAATAGCCACCCAAGTCCAGGAAGCGCAGAGAGTCCTATACAGGACAAACCCAAGGAGAAACACGCCAAGACACATAGTAAGCAAACTGACAAAAATTAAAGACAAAGAAAAATTATTGAAAGCAGCAAGGGAAAAATGATAAATAACATACAAGGGAACCCCCATAAGGTTAACAGCTGATTTCTCAGCAGAAACTCTACAAGCCACAAGGGAGTGGCATGATATACTTAAAGTGATGAAAGGGAAGAACCTACAACCAAGATTACTCTACCCAGCAAGAATCTCATTCAGATTTGATGCAGAAATGAAAAGCTTTACAGACAAGCAAAAGCTAAGAGAATTCAGCACCACTGAACCAGCTCTACGACAAATGCTAAAGGAACTTCCCTAAGTGGGAAACACAAGAGAAGAAAAGGACCTACAAAAACAAACCCAAAACAATTAAGAAAATGGTAACAAGAGCATACATATTGATAACTACCTTAAACATGAATGGATTAAATGCTCCAACCAGAAGACACATGCTTGGTGAGTGGACACAAAAATAAGACTAAATATATATGCTGTCTACAGGAGACCCACTTCAGACCTAGGGACACATACAGACTGAAAGTGAGGGGACAGAAAAAGATATTCCATGCAAATGGAAATCAAAAGAGAGCTGGAGTATCAATACTCATATCAGATAAAATAGACTTTAAAATAAAGATTGTTATAAGAGACAAGGCAGGACACTACATAATAATCAAGGGATAAATCCACGAAGGAGATATAACAATTATAAATATATATGTACCCAACATAGGAGCACCTCAATACATAAGGCAACTGCTAACAGCTGTAAAAGAGGAAATTGGCAGTAACACAAAAATAGTGGGGGACTTTAACACCTCACTTACACCAATGGACAGATCAATCAGACAGAAAATTAATAAGGAAATACAAGCCTTCAATGACACAATAGACTAGATAGATTTAATTGATATTTATAGGACATTTCATCCAAAAACAGATTACACTTTCTTCTCAAGTGCGCACGTAGCGTTCTCCAGGATCACATGTTGGGTCACAAATCAAGCCTCAGTAAATTTAAGAAAACTGAAATCATATCAAGCATCTTTTCTGATCACAACGCTATGAGATTAGATATCAATTACAGGGAAAAAAATGTAAAAAACACAAACATGGAGGCTAAACAATACGTTACTAAATAACCAAGAGGTCACAGAGGAAATAAAAAAAATACCTAGAAACAAATGACAATGAAAACACTACGATCCAAAACCTATGGGATGCAGCAAAAGCAGGTCTAAGAGGGAAGTCTATAGCAATACAATCCTACCTCAAGAAACAACAAACATCTCAAATAAACAATCTAACCTTACACCTAAAAGAACTAGAGAAATAAGAACAAAACACAAAGTTAGTAGAAGGAAAGAAACCATAAAGTTCAGAGCAGAAATAAATGAAATAGAAACAAAGGAAACAATCGCAAAGATCAATAAAACTAAAAGCTGGTTCTTTGAGAAGATAAACAAAATTGATAAACCATTAGCCAGACTCAACAAGAAAAAGAGGGAGAAGACTCATATCATTAAAATTAGAAATGAAAAAGGAGAAGTTACCACAGACACCACAGAAATACAAAGCATCCTAAGAGACTACTACAAGCAACTCTATGCCAATAAAATGGACAACCTGGAAGAAATGGACATATTCTTAGAAAGGTATAACCTTCCAAGACTGAACCAGGAAGAAATAGAAAACATGAAGAGACCAGTCACAAGTAATGGCATTGAAACTGTGATTAAAAATCTTCCAACAAACAAAAGCCTAGGACCAGATGGCTTCACAGGTGAATTCTATCAAACATTTAGAGAAGAGCTAACACCCATCCTCAAACTCTTCCAAAATATTGCAGAGGAAGGAACACTCCCAAACTCATTCATTGAGGCCACCATCACCCTGATACCAAAACCAGACAAAGATACTACAAAAAAGGAAAAGTACACACCAATATCACTCATGAATATAGATGCAAAAATCCTCAACAAAACACTAGCAAACAGAATCCAACAACACATTAAAAGGATCATACACCATGATCAAGTGGGATTTATCCCAGAGATGCAAGGATTCTTCAGTATACGCAAATCAATCAGTGTGATATACCATATTAACAAATTGAAGAATAAAAACCATATGATCATCTCAGTAGATGCAGAAAAAGCTTTTGACAAAATTCAACACCCACTTATGATAAAAAACTCTCCAGAAAGTGGGCATAGAGGTAACCTACCTCAACATAATAAAGGCCATATATGACAAACCCACAGCAAACATCATTCTCAATGGTAAAAAACTGAAAGCATTTCCTCTAAGATCAGGAACAAGACAAGGATATCCACTCTCGCCACTATTATTCAACATAGTTTTGGAAGTCCTAGCCACGGCAATCAGAGAAGAAAAAGGAATAAAAGGAATACAAACTGGAAAAGAATAAGTAAAACTGTCACTGTTTGCAGATGACATGATGCTATACATAGAGAATCCTAAAGATGCTACCAGAAAACTACTAGAGCTAATCAATGAATTTGGTAAAGTAGCAGGATACAAAATTAATGCACAGAAATCTCTTGCATTCCTATACACTAATGATGAAAAATCTGAAACAGAAATTAAGGAAACACTCCCATTTACCATTGCAACAAAACAAATAATATACCTAGGAATAAACCTACGTAGGGAGACAAAAGAACTTTATGCAGAAAACTATAAGACACTGATGAAAGAAATGAAAGATGATATAAACAGATGGAGAGATGTACCATGTTCTTGGATTGGAAGAACCAATATTGTGAAAATGACTATACTACCCAAAGCAATCTACAAATTCAATGCAATCCCTATGAAATTACCAATGGCATTTTTTACAGAACTAGAACAAAAATCTTAAAATTTGTATGGAGACAGAAAAGACCCCAAATAGCCAAAGCAGTCTTGAGGGTAAAAAATGGAGCTGGAGGAATCAGACTCCCTGACTTCAGACTATACTACAAACGTACAGTAATCAAGATAATACGGTACTGGTACAAAAACTGAAATATAGATCAGTGGAACAGGATAGAAAGCCCACAGATAAACCCACGCACCTATGGTCAACGAATCTATGACAAAGGAGGCAAGGATGTACAATGGAGAAAAGACAGTCTCTTCAATAAGTGGTGCTGGGAAAACTGGACAGCTACATGTAAAAGAATGAAATTAGGACACTCCCTAACACCATACACAAAAATAAAATCAAAATGGATTAGAGACCTAAATGTAAGACTGGACACTATAAAACTCTTAGAGGAAAACATAGGAAGAACACTCTTTGACATAAATCACAGCTAGATCTTTTTTTTTTTTTTTTTTTAATAAATTTTTAGGATAGGGTAATTTTTTTTTTTTTTTTTTTTTTTTTTTTTTAGCGGTACACAGGCCTCTCACTGTTGTGGTCTCTCCTGCTGCGGAGCACAGGCTCCGGACGCGCAGGCCCAGCGGCCATGGCTCACAGGCCCAGCCGCTCCGCAGCATGTGGGATCCTCCCGGACCGGGGCACGAACCCGTGTCCCCTGCATCGGCAGGCAGACTCTCAACCACTGCGCCACCAGGGAGGCCCAATAGCTAGATCTTTTTTGATCCATCTCCTAGAGTAATGGAAATAAAAACAAAAATAAACAAATGGGACCTAATGAAACTTCAAAGCTTTTGCAAAGCAAAGGAGACTACAAACAAGACAAAAAGACAACCTTCACAATGGGAGAAAATATTTGCAAATGAATCAACAGACAAAGGATTAATCTCCAAAATATATAAACAGCTCATGCAGCTCAATATTAAAAAAGCAAACAACCCAATCAAAAAATGGGCAGAAGACCTAAATAGGCATTTCTCCAAAGAAGACATACAGATGGCCAAGAATCACATGAAAAGCTGCTCAACATCACTAATTATTAGAGAAATGCAAATCAAAACTACAATGAGGTATCACCTCACACCAGTTAGAATGGGTATCACCAGAAAATCTACAAACAACAAATTCTGGAGAGGGTATGGAGAAAAGGGAAGTTTCTTGCACTGTTGGTGGGAATGTAAATTGATACAGCCACTATGGAGAACAGTATGGAGGGTCCTTCAAAGGCTAAAAATAGAATTACCATATGACCCAGCAATCCCACTACTGGGAATATACCTTGAGAAAACCATAATTGAAAAAGACACATGCTCCCCAATGTTCATTGCAGCACTCTTTACTATAGCCAGGTCATGAAGCAACCTAAATGCCCACTGACAGACAAATGGATAAAGAAGATGTGGTATATATATATAATGGAATATTACTCAGCCATAAAAAGGAACGAAATTGGGTCATATGTAGAGACGTGGATGAATCTAGAGACTGTCATACAGAGTGAATTAAGTCAGAAAGAGAAAAACAAGTATCCTATATTAGCACATATATGTGGAATCTAGAAAAATGATACAGATAAACTGGTTTGCAGGGCAGAAATTGAGACACAGATGTAGAGAACAAACGTATGGACACCAAGGGGCGAAAGCGGCAGGGGGTGGGGTGGTGGTGTGATGAATTGAGAGATTGGGATTGACATATATACACTAATATGTATAAATGGATAACTAATAAGAACCTGCTGTATAAAAAAATAAAATGAAATTCAAAAAGAAAAAGAAAAAGAACTGCATATAGTTGATGTGTACAATTTGATGAGTTTAGATTTATGCAAACACCCATGAAACCATCCCTACAGTCAAGGTAGTAGATATATCAACATCTCCCAAAGTTTCCTTGGGTCACTTTGGTTTGGATTTTTGTTTTTTGGGTTTTTTTTGGGTTTTTTCTCAAATTGAAGTATAGTTGATTTACAATGTTGTGTTAGTTTCAAGTGTACAGCACAGTGATTCATTTATACATATATTTTTTTCAAATTTTTTTCCATTATAGGCTACTATAAGATACTGAATATAGTTCCATGTTTTTTGTTTTTTGATAAGGATACTTTATATGAGATCTACTTTGTAGTAACTATGGAAAACAGCATGGAGGTTCCTTAAGAAATTTAAAAGTAGAACTACTACATGATCCCTCTTCTGGGTTTATATCTAAAAGAATTAAAATCAGGCTCTGAAGGAGATTGCCTTCATTCCCACATTCATTGCATCATTATTCACAATAGCCAAGATATGAAAACAACTCAAGGGTCCATCTACAGATAAATGGAATTTTTAAAATATTGTATACACATACAGTGGAATAATTATTCCGACTTTAAAAAGGAAGGAAATACTGTCATTTACAACAACATGGAGGAACCTGAAGGAAGGTAGTAAGTGAAAAAAGCCAGTCACAGAAGAGCAAATGCTACATGATTCCACTTTTAGGGGGAATCTAAAGTAGTCAAACTCCTAGAAGCAAAGAATGCAACAGTAGTTACCAGGGTCTGGAGGTCAGAACAATGGGGAGTTGTTGTTCAATGGGTACATAGTTTCAGCTGTGCTGGATGAATAAGTCCTAGAGGTGCGCTGTAGGACAGAGTGCCTGTAGTTCACAATACGGCATTGTGCACATGTCCATCTCTTAGACAACTGCTCAACTTCATTCCTCTCCTGTGTCCCATCAGTCACAGGGAAAGGACCATTTGGTAATTATTTGGTTAATTTGACTAATCTGGGTAATAGAGTTAGAAAAAAATAATCCCTCTGGTCTTTATAGAGTAATGACATTGGATTCTCAGCTATAGCTGGGAAAGGGAACTGGGAGGAATTTTTTTCTGACACATCCAAAATATATAACAGAATAAAATCTCCAGGAAAACAAAACTCTTTAGACAAAAATCAACACACTCATGGTCACATGAGGGAAATATGTTAGGAAGCAATAGGAAAACTGTGTCCAAGGCTCAGTCAAAACCACTTCTGGAACTCTGTAATTATGCTGCCGCCCTCAGGAGAGCCAGCACAAGGTTGAGAGCATCACGTCAGGGAAACCCACTTCATGAAAGAGATTCTTGAGGTGCTGGGAGAGGCCTCCTCTGTGGATTGGAATCAGGGAAGCAGGTTAGAGTTAAAATGAACAGATACTGCCTTGCTAGGGAAAGGAAAAGGAGCACTAATTCAGACAACAGGTGGTAAACTTATGGGAACTTCTAGCCTGACAGTTGGCATTAGTTGAATCAATGACTTAAATAAATTTACAATAAAAGTTGACAAAGATACAAAGGAACAAAAAACATTTCAAACAGATTCTTCCTCTCTGAGGAGGGATTTAGAATAAATTCCATCCTCTTCCTAAGTATGATTCTATTGCCAGAGCTAAATAGATCATGGCCCTGATGCATACAGAAATTCCTATGGCATGTATGTAGAAATGTAGTCCACCCTTTCCTGGAACATAAAATTAAAAAACATTATCCAGAATCAAAAGCAGTCTTTATTAACCTTAGAAATGATAACAATCTAACACTTCTTCATAGGTGAGTAATGCGTGACTTTTTCCAAAACCAACAATCAACCACAAACTCTTAGCTGGCCTAGGAAAGATTTTAAGGCTTTAGAATATTAGGACAGGCTTACAATACCAAGTGTTCCTGCTCATATACCCACACACGACCAACCTGTGCTTTTAGGGAAAATGACCAATATGTGGTTAAGGAGAATGTTGTACTCTGCCTAATCTGTCACATAAATCGTCTCTCATGTCTGTTCTATTATGTATTGTTTATCTCGCTAAAGCAGCTTTATCTGCATCCTGGTACATAATACCCATGCAGGAGATCTTTCTGTTCCCATTAAACCTGATAGAGACCAGAATACACCAATTTTGAATGAAAGTACGGGAGAAATAATACAAATGCCCTTGGGCTATACGGTCTTGACCCAGAGATGGCAGAATACAAGAACAGTTACTCCTGTTTGTGTGTCAGAAAGCTAGAGCAAAGTGAGGGTGGGCAACAGAGGCAAAATGTGTAGGCAGGTTCCTAAAATCCAGTGTATCAAAGCAATTTAATGCTCTGGTCCAGTGCTTCCTCTTGGCCCAATGGCTGATGACACATTGTCCAACAAGGTGGCAACAGGGAAAAAGCTTGCCTCCAAGCCTTCATCTTTTGGCAAGTAGCAAGACAACTACCTTTCCATTCTCCAGTTCCAACTATGTGGTTCCCAAATTTGACTGTACACTGGAATCCCCTGGGGAGTTTTAGAAACAAGTGATACCTTGGCTCCAGCCCCCAAAATTCTGATGGAATTATTCTGAGGTTCACCCTGGGCATCACACTTTTAAAAGCTCTGCAGTTGATTATAACAGGTGACTAAAGTTGAGAGTCACTGATGAAGAGGAACTAAGAAATTGTCTAGGTAGTGCTTCTCAAAGTTTAATATATGAAATTACCTGAGGAACTTATTAAAATGCAGGTTTTTGACTTAGTAGGTCTGGAGTAGGGCGTAGGATTCTGCATTTCTAACAAGCTCTCAAGTGATGCTAATGCTGTCTGGGAACCAGGCTTTGATTAACAGGTCTCAGGAGCAGTGACCACAAAGTTTCTGAAGCATCATCCACCATCAACTGTAGAACTTTAGAAACTCAAATTCTCAGGCCCAACCCCAGACCTACTAAATCAGAAACTGGTGGGGCATGGGGTCGGGGGATAGTGGCAGTGGTGAGCAGCAATGCGCACTTTCACAAGCCCTCCAGATGATTTTTTTTTTTTCCTTCAGTACGCGGGCCTCTCACTGTTGTGGCCTCTCCCGTTGCAGAGCACAGGCTCCGGACGCGCAGGCTCAGCAGCCATGGCTCACGGGCCCAGCCGCTCCACTGCATGTGGGATCTTCCCGGACCGGGGCACGAACCCGTGTCCCCTGCATTGGCAGGCAGACTCTCAACCACTGCGCCACCAGGGAAGCCCTCTCCAGATGATTTTAATGTGACCAAAGTTTGAAACCAATGGTCAGAGCCTTGCTATTCAAAGTGTGGTTATTAGACAAGCAGCATCAGCATCACCAAGGACTTTGTAAGGTTAATGCCGGATTTTAGGGCCCACCCCAGACTTACTGAATCAGACTTTGTATTTTAATAACACCCCAGATGATTTCTATGCATTTTAAAGTGTAAGAAGCACTAGAGTCGTGGTAAAGTTCCTCCTCAAGTACCTTGCCTAGAGCAAGTGATGATGATACACTCATTTGAAACAAAAAATTAACCATATTGATCATAACTGTGATAATATGTGGCAGGTTTCTTTTTAACTACAAAAAAAAAATCTTGTTTATAGTGACAAGTTTTAAAATACGGCAAAGCCTAATCAAGCAAATGGAAATCATACATGATCTCACCATGTGGAGAAAACTATTGAAAACTGTTTATTCTTCCATCCAAATAACAGCATCTCTAAAGAGAATAAAAATAAATTACTGAAAGAGATTGTTTTATCCTGCACAAACAGAAACTTGGCAATGTTTTAATTGAAACTCACACCCATCAGATCTGCCCAATGTGGCAAAAATATGAGTCTCTTGTTTAGGATAACGTTGGTTTCTGAAGGAGGTAACATTGCATCCGGTTCCGATGGTCATCTCGGGAATATTCAGAATGTTGAAACCAAGCTATCCTATTCTGCTTCTAAGTTAGAAGGTCAGAGCTCACAGACAAAAATACCAACCAGTAATGAAAAACAGAGTGGCCTCTTTTAAGTTACCAGCAGTGAATAAATTCCCAGCAAGTTGAAACACTGATGTGTACTGGTGACCTTTAAATATACAATGAGTAAATAGTTTGGGAAAAACAAGTAATTCACATGGATCTCAAATGAATTTTCTTTCAATCTGTAACAGATCAGCTTGTTTTCTGTCAGAGGTCAGACTGCTAGAATTTTAACATTCTTGGCTGCCTAGAACTTCTACAGCCAGAGCTGTCAAATCAGAAGCCTAGCAAATGAAAGAAGCTAGAACTTTAATTAGGAATCAAGATTCCCAGCTCCTTCGTAGTAAGCCAGACCAGTAAAAGCTAAGAAACGAAACTGTTCTTTGATAGTCCTTTCTTTAGACAGTTAAGGTATTCAACAGGAACTGCCCACTATCTTAAATGACTTTGAACTCTAATAAGACCTTTCCTTTACCTGAGTGAACACGTTTGCATCAAACTCCAAAGTAAGAATGAAACTATATGAGCTGTCTATTGACACTGGGAAAAGGTGCTGGAACAACCAGTCATGTTGTTTCTGCACAAAAAGAAAAACTGGACACAGTGGTGGGAAGTAGAATAGTTCAAGAACTAAAAGACGGAGAATTTGGAGGAGGGTCAGGAATGGACAGTATAGTAGGAAGGATATGTCACAGGCAGTTCCTCTCAAAGAGGCAAGGCTGGTTGCTCTGGTCCCCTTGGCAAATGTTCAAGACTTTGCTTACTTTTTAGTGAAATGATGGCTGTGCGTGTACATATTGGCATACATATGATTTTACGATAAAGCACTTTTCTTATACTTCTTCATGTTCCTTTATATTATGGTAATATGTATTATTTTAAATTATATGTATAAGTAGATTTGTATATTCCATGACTTTCATTTCAGACAAGTAAAAGGAGGTTACAAAAGTGTTAGAGAAAGAGGGCATTGTGTCTGATAGAACCTGTGAAATTGTTAATTATCTTATCATCAATTTAAATATAATTACATGTGTGGCTACTTAATTATTACCTCAATACCAAAAAAAAAAAAAAGTGAAATAGTTTTTTCCCTAATTTAGAAGTATGTTTGGGATACTCTCTCACTGAAACCCAGTCCATGTAACATGTGAAATACAGACTGACAGAAACCAAAGCCAAAGCACCAGAGTCTCAGGGACAGTCAAACAGGAGAGAAGTTATATTAATATAAAATGCTATGAGCCAAAGAAAACATGATTTCAGTACAAACCCCAGCTTGAAACTCCCAGGGGTAGAATGTGAGGTACGGCTGTGCTCCACCTCACACACATAACTTTATCCATAGAGCTGTAAAGTTAGTACCAAGGACATAATTATTTACTATGGTCAATGTAGAGGTTAGCTAGTATAAACAAAGTAATCTGGAAGGGTCTAGTTTGCAAATGGAACAGAACTGTTGCTCTGGAATTAGTT
The DNA here is from genome assembly GCF_964341445.2 of Mesoplodon mirus. Classification (NCBI taxonomy): domain Eukaryota; kingdom Metazoa; phylum Chordata; class Mammalia; order Artiodactyla; family Ziphiidae; genus Mesoplodon; species Mesoplodon mirus. The sequence goes on along the minus strand of NC_138985.1, from coordinate 45,278,952 downwards.
TCAAAATAGAGAAAAATTTAACAAGCCCCTTTTATAACCTTGGCAACGGGAAGGTACTTTAACACTCTCACCTTACCCATTTCTGTTTCTTTTCATCACTCGTACCTTAATCATGCAACATAGCAATAATATGCAGAACAACATCAAAGTGTGTTCAAGGTCTAAATGAGATGAAAAAAGGAGGTGTCTCAGCACTGCTTTGCTGACTTGAGTATCCTGCAGAGTCTGGAGGTAGGTACCCCCTAAGGGCCATGGGGAACTCTGACCCAACATGGCAGAGCCCCAGGTTTGCATTTGCATGCCCACACCTTTGCTACATTAGGACAGGAGAACACTGGAATCCAAATCAGAACTCTTCGGAAACAGGGTCCTTAAAGGCCCCCAAAAGAGAAACGGAATCACCCCTTACTTTGTTTGTTTATACTGCAGGTTCTTATTACTCATCAATTTTATACATATCAGTGTATACATGTCAATCCCAATCGCCTAATTTAGCACACCACCATCCCCACCCCACGATGGTTTTCCCCCCTTGGTGTCCATACATCTGTTCTCTACATCTGTGTCTCAACTTCTGACCTGCAAACCGGTTCATCTGTACCATTTTTCTAGGTTCCACATACATGCATTAATGTACAATATTTGTTTTTCTCTTTCTGACTTACCCTTAACACAGTAACCCACCACTTTAGCTTTGGAACACAAGAGCAGAAATAGAGATTTTTAAGGTGACTGGCACATCAGCTGAATTTCCAAGGGCCTCTAATCAGCTACAATGACGGTAACCACATTTCCTTACCCAGTGGTTCTCAACTGAGCTCTATATTAGAATCACTCAGAGACCTTTCAAAATAAAATCTGATGCCCATGTGGTACACCCAACCAATTAAAATTCTCTGTGGTTGGGACCCAGACATTTGTATTTTCAAAGCCCTCCTGGGTGATTCCAATGTTCTTCCAAGGTTGAAAACTACTGTCTTAGCCATATCCCGGGAATGAAACTAAACCCAAAGGATTGTAATAAGCTTCACAAGTCAAGTGTAGTAATTATTATCATTATCACCTAAGGCTATCCAACACTGCCCTTAAGTTAACTACAAAATTGGCTGCATTGGCCATTGGATCAGATGGGAAAAATCAGCTAAACAAAACAAAAATTTTTGATGGAAATTTAGCTTTCTGCCAACTGCATGTTTGAGTATTTGTGGCTCAACTTCAAATGAAAACAAAAGATATTTTTTTCTAACTGAATCATGATATTCACAATATACGGCTTGACTGACAGTGCTTGTGGGCAACTGAACAGCATTAGAGATTACTTTTTGCTTAAAAGGACACTGTGGACACTTATTTATTTCCAGAACAGGACTCTGAAAGCCAGACTTGATTCTTGCCTTAAATAATATGTGGGATTTGGAACACAACCCAAAACTCTCTAGATTTTAATTTTGTTGACTCCAACTAAAATAAGTTTGGACTAAATGACCTCAAAGATCTTCTCCATCTCTTAATGCTCTGATTCAGTAATATATAGTTTTCTCCCGTTCCCCAAGTCATTTTCCCTCAAATCACTTAGATTCATATGGTGATACCATTTATTTTCACTACTTAGGCCACATTAATGGCAAAGAGTTGCACAATAACTGATTGATTTGCGTGGTATACAGGAAGTACCCAAAGTACTAAGCTTTTCACAAAGAATAGCACAAAATTTAAGCATCATCCATCAAGTGTGAAGAAATATCTCCAGTAGAGACCAAGAGAATATGTACTTTCTAATACAGATATCACTTTTCCATAAAAAATTATTGTTTTAGGAGGCATTCACTGAAGGGAAATGGCTGGCCCTGGAGGCAAAGATGTGATAAGATAATGATTTCTACTCTTTCATTTCAGCCAAGTGGTAAATAAGTCACAAATGAAAAAACTTTGGCACTATTAATTCTCAAAATCAGATTTAGGCAGAGACTTCAATAAGTCTGAAATCAGCACTTAATTTTTCATTTTCTCTTTTCTGGGAGACTTCAATGGAACGGTTTCATTTCTAAATTTAAGATATATTGCCAAAAAACTGATTGAAAAAATATGGTGCATGAAAAGATGTTTAGGTAGGTTTAAAAAAAAAAAAACCTGGATATGAACACTGCTTGAAAGAAAAATGACTTTCACACCATACTTCTTTATCCTTTTAATATAAAAAGACTCCTTTCTTTAGACTTTGGAGCAAGGTGGTACCTAAATATATATACTTTTTTTGGTGTTGATTATATATTTTGAGAAGTACTGGTCAAAGCCTGGAAGTTTAAGAACTACATTTCAAATGGAAATAGTTTACATAGTTCCAACATTCTCTTTTCTTTCCCATTTCCTTTAATAATATTGGATTTTAAAGTTATGCTGCCTTCTGCCTTCATATTCTCAGACATAGATGGTTTTTATCTTTAAATTTAGAAATTCAAACAAAGAATGTTGGAAGTGGTATTTTTTTCATCTATATTTTTCTAAGATTTTAGGTAACTTCTTCCTATTCGAGTGATCAAATTATTTCATCGGTGTTTCTCAAAATGAAATTACCATCTTTGGCTCAAAATAGATTCATGATATAAATATGAATTTTTGAGTAAATAATTCTTTCACAGTCACAAGATCTTAAGGTACCAAAAGAGAAAAAGCATTCTACTGACCAGAACTGAAACTAGATAAAGAGGAATTAGATGTCCAATTTGAAATGACTGTTGTTAAAAGGTAAATTTTAACTACTCTAACCTAATTTGAATCCTTTTGAACTAGATTTGTTAACGGTTGAACTATTTTATGTTGGATTGAACCATTTTCACCAATTTTTCTCTTGGTCTTAGCCTTGTCCAATGTCTGCCTGGTCTGCAAGAATGGTAAGCAAGTACAGAAATACACAGATAATACCAAAAAAGAGGGAGAAGGTCAATATCCATTACTGCTTTTAGAGAGATTATGTGAAATGCAAGAGATTATCAGAATTTTAGGACCAAAAGTCAAGTCAGGAAACACACAGTGGGTGCCTACAGAGACAGGACCAGGGAACGATGGAAAATGGGGAATCCAAGAGGTGGGAGAAAATTCAAACAGGGAAGTTTGGTTGGCAAACACTGAGCATCCATTGGATGTTGTTCTATGACCAGCCTAGTTGGGGACTGGGTGGGTGCATGGCCAGGCTTTTAAAGAAGTGAGTTAAACTAAACATTATCCTTGAACACGGGGTGGGCAAAAATGTACAGAGGCTTGCCTGGCAAAATGTGGGTCAGAGTGGGCTTTTTAAATGAAGTCTTCTGTTCAGTGCCCCTCTTGTTCCCCCAGGTGCTTTATCTCTACAGCCCTGGAAGCCTAAGTAGCCTGGTCTAAACATTCTAGTTTCCTCTTAGTCACTGTGGTAGGCTTCACAGCTGCAACAGGACAATAGTAAGATCAGGCAACATGAAACAGGCCCAGATACCTGTTTTTGACATTGTGGCAGTGCTAAGCTATACAAATGAGATAAAAAGAGATGAATATACCTAATCTTCTGAACCAATGGCTTCTCCCCCAATGTGGGGATGACAGCAACAGTAGTATTGGATAAACTAGAGACTGTGTGAATCTTTTCTAAGCACTGGACAAAATCCAGGTTCATTGAACAAAGCAAGGAAGCTACAGGTGAAGCCTATTAATTCCAGAGGAAGGGTCTGTTCTGTTTCAGGGTGTAGAAAAATTTGTAAGTACTAATTCTGCAAACTATTCCAAGTGCTTCCTCTGAAATATATGATTAGGAGCCCAGGGTTTTAAACAATAGTTTTGAATATGCTACACAGCTAAATGCTTCCTGTAGAAAGTGTGCTGTTTTGTCTGAGATCAATAAGTCCTATAAAAGGGGTAAACTCGATCTTCTTGGTCAGTCCACCATGATTGTGATGGTGTCAAGAACTTGTGTTGGAAGGGAATTAAAAATAAATTCTAACAGTACCATCCCCCAAAGTGTTTGGGGGTCAGAAATACGTGTGGTTTTTCAAATATGCTTGATCCAAAAGCAGCTGAAATCCATGTTAACTTGGTTCAGCAAAGTGAGTTATGACACAGGAAGAGTCCCAATGACCCAGCAGTGCAGGTGACCCGTCACTACATGCTGAGTTCTGTGGCTCTTTTGGGGCAGCTCTGGAGCCCTATCAGGCACTGTTGTCACAGAGTCTGTATGGTGGCACCACCATCACTGTTGTTTTCCCAGCTCCCAAAAAGTCCACCCCTATGGCTTGCCTTAGTACTGAGACCTCAAAAGCAGTTTAAATGAGTTAAGCTTTTGAGATAAGCTCATCCTAGGTTTGAAATGTTGAACTGAAATATTAACTTTAGCTAGTCCTTAAAACACAATCCTAGGTTGGTTATTGTTCTTGTTGTTCTTGAATAAATAACTACTCCTGAAGAGGTCTAGCAGATTATATTGCTAAAATTTTACTCCAAAGACGGTGGTCACTAATTGAGAAACGAATGAATCAGAGACAACAGTCAGTGCATAATTCTCCAAATGGCCTCATTCCTGGCCTTCTCCTATGGAGCAATAGGCTTTATCAAATTTCCCCAGATTTCAAGATTTTTTTAAACCACACTTGTTCTTGTGTGTCACTTTTGATGTAATGTTTGCCATCTGTTGCCTGTTTATAGGGAATACATGCATGTGGTCCTGTTTATATGTGACATGTAGGTTTACTACAACAGATTTAGTCAAATGGGAATCAAGTCAAGGTGAAATTTTATTCAAGGACATTTGTTTAATTTAAATCATTTTGCTTATGACATAATCATTGCAGGTTGATAAAATAAAATGATCTCAAGCCACTCCGAGTAAGAAAAACATGTTCACTGCTCCTATCTCAGTGATATCCTTTCCACTTAAGATAAGTTTGTTTCAGATCTTGGTAGAATTATTCATAGGTTTTTGAGATCCATACTAGTCTGTACCACTTGCATTATACACTAGAAGATAATGAGAGGAAAATCAGATGTTTAAAGAAATTCCTATACGTGAAATGAAGTCAACATCATCATTTTGTAATATGAATTCGTACTGACACACATGTAATTTAAACCAGCTTTACAAAATGAGAGGAGTATAAGAGTGATTTCTCTTTTAAAAATGATTTCTCTTTTAAAAATGAGAGTAAGGGCTGAGTGTAAAATTTAGGGGTTCTTGCTAAGTTTAAGTTTCTTTTTATTCTTTCTCTTTGCCCAAAGAAACTAGTACAAAGAAATGCAAATATCTGAGTATGTGTTCAAATAAAGATTGCATCAGTCATATGTTTGGGGAGCTATCGGGGTCTACTTTGCCTGACTGGAAGTAATGGGTGGGGTCATGATAGGAAAAACACAAGAAGGCAGCTTCATGGCCAAAACCTCAGGGCTCTGCTCTCCTGAAATCATCCATCTGGGAGCCTCAAAGCCGCAAAATCCCCGCCAACACACTTCCAGCCTAGGAAGAAGAATTGAACATGAAGCCCAAGAACTGTTCACAGCAGCCTCAGACCAAAGGGTCCCAGCTAATCCCTGGATTTGGTCCTTATTTATGATTCTAACTATTTTTATTATAGTCTCTAAGATAATTTATATATTCTATTTCATGACATCATTTAGTTTGCCCCTTGAGCTAATATTACTTTTCAACTCTAAATTTTATTTTCTTTAATCTTTTAGTTTCTAGTTTTTATTGTCTCATCTCTAATTTTTATTATATTTTATTAATTCTGGACTTTTATTTTTGCCACTTTATAGTGTTTATTTTACGCCACTTTATCTTACTGTTTTCTTATGTTATCTTGGTTATTTTTATCATCTACTTTAAAAGATAATTCTTGTTTTCTTTTAAACGTTACCCAACATTTATAAATGGCAAGCAGAAATACTGGCTAAAAGGAGGCATCTGGGAGATCAGTCTAGGCCCTAAGCAAGGAATGTTGAAAGATGTTTTTCCTCTTATGGGTTTTACAATGTCTCTTCCAGATCCCCTCAATTCCCTCCCTGGATAAATCTTTTGATTGTGAAATCAGTCTGAAGGGGGAGTCTGACTGCTATTATGAACCCCTGACACTAGGTAACTGAATCGACCTACAAGCCAAAAATATACCCTCAGCAATAAAGATAATGTGGCCCTATGGCAGCACACAGAAATACCTGAAAGACAGTGTCTTCTTCCCTCACAAATTAGCCAATCCATTCAAGGAAACTGTGAGAAAATGTCATGATTTCTGTCTACGAAACTGTTGGAGTCTCGGTAAATTCTGGGAACAAACCACAGCTTACCAGAAGAAAGAAGGTCACAGTCATGGACCAGAAGGAATTCAGGTAGTTCAATTCAAGAAAAGAAACTGGCTCACGTTCTCCCAGATTAACCTTTTTTTTCTTCTATATAGAAAATGGTTTCACTATTACCCTCTTGCTACTTAAATAACAAGATCACTTAGAAAATTCAAATGACATAAAGTGCTAACTAAGATATCACTTGGTATCCCACCCTGAAATGATCACCTTTAACGTTTAATGCCCATCTTTGCATGCATCTCCTTATGCATAAGTATCATAAATGTGTCATTTTATGTAAGTGGCATTATATCTTACCTGCTTTTTTAAAAATGTAGTCTGTCATCTTACTATTTCCCCTTTATTTTTTATCTTACACTTCCCATTTCTTTCTATTCTCCCAACCTCTGATTACTTCTTTCCTGACTGGTAACCCATGTTAACAAACTATTTGATAAATATCCATGTTTATATATATGCTCATCAACATATATACACACATTTGCACACATATATACACACATTTACACACAGACACACATTTGCACACACATATGCAAGTTGATCAGTAAGGAAAGAGTAGGTTATGCTGCTGTGACAAACGAACCCAAAATATAAACAACGATTTATTTCTTAATCATGATATATTTCCATTTTTAGGAAATTCTGCTCCAAGTTATCTTTACTCCTACATCCTGACAGAGACATTGTTACAGTTGTGGTGGCAGAAAGAAAATTAAAATGATGACAACACTGGTATCAGTCAAAAAATATCCTGCCCTAGTCTACACTTTTTAGAAGGCACTAATCTGGCCCTCCCCTGGCAGTGTGCCTCTTAATGGGCAAGCAGTCTGAAAGGCCAAACATTAATACCCCTTCTGAGTCCATACACCTCTCCTAATCTGGACTATGCTATAGGTACTAAGATCCCAGAATTCCTGCCCAAATGGCCTCTGTGAGGGAGGCACTCTCCTCCCCAAGTTCATCCTGCTGAGGGCAGACAATGCTGTAGGAGCATGTATACCTTAACCCCAAGAAGTAGCCAAGTGTATGATGGTTGCAAGGAATGTGGATGGAACTTGAAAATGTGGGTTGGAATGTTCATTGCAGCTCTATTTACAATAGCCAGGACATGGAAGCAACCTAAGTGTCCATCAACAGATGAATGGATAAAGAAGATGCAGCACATATATACAATGGAATATTACTCAGCCATAGAAAGAAACGATATTGAGTTATTTGTAGTGAGGTGGATGGACCTAAAGTCTGTCATACAGAGTGAAGTAAGTTGTGAAGTAAGTCAGAAAGAGAAAAACAAATACTGTATGCTAACACATATATATGGAATCTAAAAAAAAAATGGTTATGAAGAACCTAGGGGCAGGACAGGAATAAAGATGCAGATATAGAGAATGGACTTGAGGACATGGGGAGGGGGAAGGGTAAGCTGGGACAAAGTGAGAGAGTGGCATGGACTTATATATACTACGAAATGTAAAATAGGTAGCTAGTGGGAAGCAGCCGCGTAGCACAGGGAGATCAGCTCGGTGCTTTGTGACCACCTAGAGGGTGGGATAGGGAGGGTGGGAGGGAGACACAAGAGGGAGGAGATATGGGGATATATGTATGTGTATAGCTGATTCACTTTGTTGAAAAAAGCAGAAACTAACACACCATTGTAAAGCAATTATACTCCAATAAAGATGTTAAAAAAAAAAGAATCCACATAATTTTTTAAAAGGTTTTTATGCGATTCATTACAGAAATTCTGCTGGGATTCTAATAGGAATTATATTGTATCTATATACTTATAACACTGATAATTTTATTTTATTAATAAGTATTCCCATCCAAGAATTACTATGCCTTCCACTACTTAAGATTAATTTTTTATGACCCTTAATAAAATTCTACACAACTGGCTCTGAATCTTTTTGGTTAAGTTTACTGCTAAAGTTTTCATCACTATTGTGATGAAATATTTTCCCATTCCACATTTTTATTGCTAACACAAGAAAACCTTTTGGTTTTGCTTATATTTATCTTGTATCCATCCTTACTAAATACACTTTTTTTTTCCACTGGTATTTCTTTATACACATATAGTATCATTGGCAAAGAAGAGAAGTTTTATATCTTATTTCTCAATGTTTTATAATATTCTCTTGTTTTGGAACCACCAATACAATAGCAGTAGCTGTTACATTATTTAGTCTCTGATTTTAATTGAAATATATTTTAGTACTGCACCATGTATAAAAATATTAGCTGTTGGTTTCTGATGAATAGTCTGTCTCATTTAAGTAAATTATTTTTATTCTTTCTTTGAGAATTTTTTTAACAGTTGCTGAACTACAGCTATATAGTCCTTTTTCTGCATTGCATTATATAGGGTCAAGTTCAGCTGTGAAGAGCAGATGACTAAAAGTCATCCGGCTTAAGACATATAGAAGTTTGTTTTTCTTGGGTGTATAAATGTGGTAAGCCAAGGGCTGGGGTGACAGATCCACAATCATTGGGACCCGGGCTCCTTCTATCCTATTGTTCTGCTACCTCAACAAATAGCTGTGGTGCCATAGATGCCTCAGGGTCAGTCACCATGTTTTCATTCCAGCCAGCAGGAAAAATAAATGGAAAAATAAAGGGCAAGTCCCCTTCCTTTGAAAAACCTTGCCAAAATATGCGCACACTGCTTTGTCTGCATTACATTGGTCAGAAATTAGTCATACGGCCTTGCCGTACAGTTTTCCACTCTTTTTTTCCCCTGCCTTTTGTGGTTTTAAATAAGCATTTTATAGGATTCTATTTTCTCTCCTTGCTTAGCATATTGATCATATTTCTGCTTTAAAATTGTTTTTAGTGGTTGCCCTAAAGTTTGCAATATACGTTTACAGCTAACCCCAATTCACTTTCAAATAGCACCATAGCACTTCACAGGTAGCGTGAATACTTACAAGTACAAAATAAAACTAATTCCTCTCACCTGTCCCCTGTATCATTGCTATCACTCATTTCACTTATACAGGCATGCATAACCATATACATGCATATGTACACACACACACACACACAAGATATATATGTAAGCATACATAATCGAATACACTGTATTATTATTCTGAATGAACTGTTATGTCAGATCAATTAAGAACAAGAAAAATGAAAGTTTTTATTTTCTTTGTGTATTCCTGCTTCAATGCTCTTCCTTACTTTATGTGGATATGAGTTTCTGACACGTTTTTCTTCTAAAAAAGCTTCTTTTAATATTTCTTACAAGGCAAGTCTACGGAGGCAACAAATTTCCTCAATTTTTGCCTGAGAAAGTATTTCTCCTTCCCTTTTGAAGAATAATCCCACAGAATTCTAGGTTGGTGGGGTTTTTCCTCTCAACATTTTAAATACTTCACTCCACTCTCTTTTTGTTTACGTAGTTTCTGACAAGTTGGATTTTATTCTTATCTTTGTTATGCCATAGGTAAGGCACTTTTTTCCTCCAGCTTCTTTCAGGATTTTTCTTTCCCTTTGATTTCCTTCAGGTTGAAATGATATACCTAGGTGTAGATTTTTGGCATTTATCCTGCTTAATGTTCTCTGAGCTTCTTGGATCTGTGGTTTGGTCTCTGGCATTAATCTGGAGAAATTCTCAGTCATTACTGTTTCAAATACTTCTTCTGTTCCTTTCTCTCTTTCTTCTCCTTTGGTATTCCATTTACAGATATGTTACATGTTTTATAGTTGCCCCACAGTCCTTGGATATTCTGTTCTGTTTTTCAGTCTTTGTTCTCTTTGCTTTTCTATGATATATCCTCTAGCGCAGAAATTCGTTCCTCAGCTGTGTCCATTCTACTAATTAGCCCATCAAAGGCATTCTTCATTTCTATTACAGTGCTTTTGATCTCTAGCGTTTCTTTCTGGTTCTCTCTTAGAATTTCCATCTCTCTGCTTACATTGTCCATCTGTTCTTGCATGCTGTCTACTTTAACCATTACAGCCCTTGGAATATTAACCATAATTATTTTACATTCTAAGCTTGATAATTCCAACATCCCTGCCATGTCTGATTCTGATTGTTGCCCTGTCTCTTCTAATTGTGTTTTTTGCTCTGTTATGCCTTGTAATTTTTTCTTGATAGCCAGACGATGTGATGGATACAAGGAACCACTGTAAATAGGCCTTTGGTAATATGGAGGTGAGCTGTGTGTGTGTGTGGGGGGGATGTTCTATTGTCCTATGATTAGGACTCTGACTCTTAGTGAGCCTGTGCCTCTGACTTGTGAACTTCACAAGCGTGTCTCAGTTTTTTCCTCCCCTTAGGTGAGACAGGATGGCTAGAATGGGCTGGAGTTGGGTACGTTCTCCCTCACTAGGTCAGCTGGGCTCTGGTTAACTAGTTTCCCCTGAGATCAGGCCTTGTTAAGAACACATTGCTCTGGTTTATTTCCAAACGGTTGCTTTTCTCCTCTCCCTCCCAGAAGCACTAGGGATTTTTTCCCCCATATTTACTGTAGGAACCTGGTTAGTTCCTAGAGGTAAATCACAATATTGTGGGGGGCCCCCTATGAATGGGTCCACCTGGAGTTTTTAACTCTCTGAGTTGCCCACACTGAACCTCCAGCGATTCACCAATTATAGTGCAGGTTTTCCTACCCCAGCACTAGTTCCTGTGGCTATTTCTGCTTGAGAGTCTCTGCTCAGGTAAACAGGGACAGCCTGTAATCACCTGTTCGTCTCTCCAATCATGGGGGCAGTGGTTAGCCCTTTGTCCTCCTCTCTCTTACGGATCCAAGTAGAGTTATTAATTTTCCAGTCTGTTACCTGTTGTCAGGATGCAATGGCAGCTTCCAAGTTCCGTATATACAGAACCAGAAACCGGAAGTCGGAAATACAATTTTTATTCGAGGCAACCACGTACCCAGCTGAAATTGGAATATTGTATTACCTTTGAAGATGTGGAGAACAGATATTGTGGGAGAGCCAACAGTTACTTCCACAAGTATGTACTCTATGACGTCTGGAATTTTATCCTCTGTTTATTATAATAAATTACACTGACAGATTTCCTGATATTGAAAATTCTTGGAATAAAAGTTACTTAGTCATATTATGTTATTTTCCATATACATCCCCAAATATATAAATTATAAAATTTGACCCGAGAAGAAGTAGAAAGCATGAATTTACCACTACCAAAGAAGATATTACAACACTTGTTAAAGTTCCTTCATTATAAGGATAGCAGGATGACTTGGTTTTATGACTTAGTCAATCTATACTTTAAAAAATAAAAACAGACAAATCAAATGTCATTTAAATCACTCCAGTTCATAAAAAGGAAATATTCCCAAATCATGTTATGAAAGGAGCATTTAATACTAACAACCTGTTAGAGATTGTTTATGAAAACTGTAGATTTATCTCACTTATACATTTATATGCAAATTTTTTAAGTAAAATAACTACAGTGTCTATAGTAAAGCTGTTGATTTGGGAACGAAAGGATGCTCTCACTAGGAATTTGTCAGGTGTACATTACCGTGATTTTTTTTTAAAAAGTAGGTCTCCTGAATGCTGGTGGAGTAATTTAAGCCATAGCTATCAATATAGAGCTACAGCCTCTCTAAATAACTTTGGAAAAGCGGACCCTATTCCACAACTTCTTATATTATTTAACTTCAATAAGCCTCAATTTCTCCATTTATATTAATAATATTGGAATAATAATAGTATTCTTGAGGCAGTTAAATAAGATAGTGTAAGTAAAGTATCTATTATGTGTTTGGTTTATGATGGGTGCTCAGTATTAGCTCTCATAAATGGTAATTTCCATTTCCTATATCCTAGAGAAGTAGAGTTTGCAATGCAAAGGGCCTATCATGTTACCCTATCTAAAACAATTTGAGAGTAGAAAAGTGATTATTTTATATCCTTGTTTTGAGGTTTTTTACTTTTCTGTCTTTATGAATGAAAAACCTAACCAATTGGGACAGCCATTTTTAAAACAATTTTCACTTCAGTTAAGACTTTCACACATTTTCCCCAAAGTTAAAGGCAGCCCTCAAGTGTGCATGAAATACAATAACAAATTAGACATAGAAGATGTCTAAGAAAGGGACACTGAAAGGGATAAAGTAAAATCATGAATTATGTAGATGAAAACCCCGCATACTATACAGTCCTATGAACGTGCTGTGGTTAGGCATGTACTTCATTATAAAATTCGTTACATGGGCCTCCCTGGTGGCGCAGTGGTTGAGAGTCCGCCTGCCGATGCAGGGGATACGGGTTCGTGCCCCGGTCTGGGAGGATCCCATATGCCGCGGAGCGGCTGGGCCCGTGAGCCATGGCCGCTGGGCCTGCGCATCCGGAGCCTGTGCTCCGCAACGGGAGGGGCCACAACAGTGAGAGGCCCGCATACCGCAAAAAGAAAAATAAAAAATAAAAAAAATAAAAAAAATAAAATTCGTTACAGTAAGTGCTGTAAGATACTAACTAACCTCCTATGCATTTCAAAACTGAATTTTCTGCTTTGGTTCCTTTTTAAAGAAAGGACGTTGTATGTCTTAATAGGCATCCTCTCTTATAAAAGCATATGAAGATTATTTTGATGTCTGATATCAAGTCAAAATCTTACAAATTCTGTAGGTGCTAGGCACCAACCTAAACCTCGACTTCTGTCCAAAAATCTGAACAGAATCATTAATGATTTTTTAATTTTCCAAAACCAAATACATAGATGACTTAGATGATTGGGGTTTAGAGGGTTGTTTTATTATGGGCCATTTTCCTAACGGTCACTATATGAATTAATTATAAAAACATTTAGCTGATGAGATTTTGAAATATAACAATTTGAATGGTAACTAACAGAAAGTTCAGCTATATTTTAAATCAAGAAAAATGGGTTACAGTGGCCTTAGCAGTGAACTTATCTCTGCTCACTACCACGTTGATACATTTATTAGGTCACAGTTAAAGTGACTATTTCTCACTCAATCTGAACTTCACTAAAGCCACCTCCATCCAAGTTTGGGCACGTAACTACAATGCCTAGGCCATAAGGGTTGGGACAGCTGTGATGGATCAAGGGACTCACAACAATCTACGTTTGGATGTTCAGTGAATTTTGTTCTGACTTCTTGAGAGAGGTTTCTGCTCTCTCATCAATGATTTACTAGGATCAAGCAGATTTCAAGTGCAATCATCTTGCTACTTTACTCTTGCACGGCGAGAACTCTGCCAAGAGCCTTGTAACACTGCTTTCGGCTTTCATTTAACTACTCTTAGCCTTGATTACAGGAACAGAATTTGAATATGGAGCAAGTTATGAGAGCTTAACACAAGATCGGACTATTAATGCATCTGTAAAATTTGCATTTTAAAAACCAATGCAAGGGGCTTCCCTGGTGGCGCAGTGGTTGAGAGTCCACCTGCCGATGCAGGGGATACAGGTTCGTGCCCCGGTCTGGGAAGATCCCACATGCCGCGGAGCGGCTGGGCCCGTGAGCCATGGCCGCTGGGCCTGTGCATCCGGAGCCTGTGCTCTGCAACGGGAGAGGCCACAACAGTGAGAGGCCCGCATACCGCAAAAAAAAAAAAAAAAAAAAAAAAAAAAAAAACCAATGCAAGAATGAGCCAAGCAGAAATGGAATTCAAATATCAAATTTTAAAGACTGTAGTCCACTTTTTTCTTTAGCTTATAACTTAAAGGATTAATATGCTAAAGTTGTTTTAAAGCAAGTTAACAATTTTTTCTGTAAAAGGCCACAGAAATGATCATTTTTTCTGTAAAAGGCCACAGAATTGATAATTTAGGCAATACCATCTCTGTTGCAACCATCAACTCCACCATCATAACATGAAAGCAATCACAGACAATACCTAAACGAATAGGCATAGCTGTGTTTCAATAAAATTTAATTACTAAGACAGCAGACTAGATTTGACTTGCCACCAGTATTTTCTGCACCCCAATTTCAGAAAAAACTGAGTCTACACCCTCCAGTTACAACATTGATCTGTATGTTTTTAATGGTAAGATAGTATTGCCATTCAAAACTGTCAGGTAGCTGCATAGTTATTTGTCACCAAAACATTAAACTGTTTGAAATGCTAAGAACTCTAGACCCTGTGTACCAGCAAGCTTACCATTTAATAACATCTCAAGCACTTCAAACCATGTGATTTCATAGGAGAGAAATTATACAAGATAATGTTGAAAAACTAGAAGGCTAACCCTTCATATTTAGTAACTTAAGGATATATACATCCTTCTGAAGCAATCTACAGAATTTTTTTGCATGTCAAATTCATTTTAACTTCAGTTTCATGGGAAAATAAAAGTAGCTGAATACAGTTACAGAATCCAGAGATGCCTCAACTGACACTGAATGGTGCAGGCTTCCTTGTTCATCTGACTGCTCAGGATAGAATATTTATATTTACGTTTATTACAATGCTTGTAACTGGCATTGGCTGTTGGTATGATTTCCAGTGTGACATAATTATGGTAAAGAGAAAATAGCCTAGAGGAAGACACATGTAAGGTCCTGTAGTATATTTTTTCCTGGTGGCTCATTTGCTTTCTCCATGATTTTCTAAAATAGAGTGAAAAGCAATCTCAGGGGAGTAATAGTTTACCATAGGGAAGTACAAGGATATTAAAAAAAAAAAAGCAAAAAACAAATTATTAACAATTCAAGAAAAGTGAAGATGCAAAAAAGCTTTCTAATAAAGGCACATGCTGACAGGTATTTCTGAGGATGGGTAAAAATAATACCTTATTTATTTATTTATGTTTTACATAACAAAACAACCTTTTTCTAGTCATGAAGCATTTTAAAATGCCACTCTCTCTTCCTGTAAACAGTCCAGTCTCTATTGACGAGAGCACCAGAACTGTATCTCCAAAAATCTTTTTCTATTCACGTGGAATATTTTATGGTTTGATGCCCAATTAATCTGCTACAGTTTAGCTTTGTGGGGCTCAAGTGTCTGCTTCACTTAGCTGTTATACCTCTAAATGGGTCAGCGCTCTTTAAAATTTAAAGAGTGAAAGGAGACTTGGGATGTACACAAGGAAAACACCATGTTCTCTAATATGTTGTTGCATTTTAAATCAAAATAATTAATAGAAATGATTATTCATGAAACAATTTTTCTTCTAGATACTTGAACTACATTTTCATTTGCCTTAAATTTATGGCTCTGCTTCAAGTTCCACTCTTTTTCTCATGTTCAATGGTAAAACCTGCCTTTTCATGACATTTACACCTTTTGAATATTTATAAACTACTACCATACACTCAATTCTTTGCCTTTAAACTTGATTCACATGTTCATGGGTACATGGATATTCCACCATAAAACAGGAGCAAGTCAATGACAAAGCACCAAACTGACTCTTTTTTTGGTGACAGATTCTAAAATCCTTCATCTCATTCCAACAAGAAAGGTTTTAACTCTCTACCAATTTCTAACCATTAACTCTCTTCTCTATTTCTTTATCCCTTCAAATGTTGACGATTCATGTGCTTTAAGGCAGCTTGGCAGATTTATAATATATAAATACTGGGAGAATCAGACTCTATGCCAGTAGTTGTAAACTATAGATGCACAGTGATTATTTTCAGAAATGGTTGTAGGGAATGTCCACAGATGTTTGGAGTTTAGCCTCTTCGAAAATGTTGTATTTGAGTTATGATGGAAGTAAACAAATATCAGTGTAGCTAAGCAATTAAGACATTTATTCTGTTGGTTATGATAAACAATGCTGTGTCCCCCATGTTGTGTTTTTAGTGTACTATTAACTTCAAGGTCTGACATTGACCGAAATAGTAAGTACAAATGCTGCTTAGTGAAAAATAATGCCAATGAGTTGATTCTTATACCAAAAGTGATGCTTGTTCTACACTTACAATAACAGGAAAATGATATCTTTCACTATCAGAAAATAATTCTACCTACAGTGAATAATGTCTCCTTTGCATTCTCCCTCAAAATATAAATAAGAATTAACAAACAATTCTGGGATTGGAAGTATTACATGGATTAAATTAAACAAACAAACCTAGAATGTAGTCAGCACCTCATCTACCAAACATTTTTATCTTCTAACAATCTACACAAGGACTAAAGTGAGGGATATGGCATTAACAAAAATAGGTGCTCAAATGAGTGATAACTAGTGTCTGGATAACCAGCCTCCAAATAAACTGGATTCTGTTATTTCTGTTTTGCAATTACAGTTCTCCTAAGCTGCCACTGCAGCTTATAGATAACTAAACTCATTTATTAATTTTAGTAGCATTTTTGTATATTCCATTGAATTTTCTACATAGTTGGTCATATTATTTACAAGTAAAAAGTTTCACTTCTTCCTTTTCAGTCTGAGGGTTTTTGTTTTGCCTTATTACACTGGGTAACACCTTCAATAAACTGTTAAAAAGAAGTGTTCAGAGTTGGCATCTTTGCCTTGTTTGTGATCTTCTAGGTAGAAGCATTTAGCCTTTCACCTTTAAAAGTGATGTTATATATTTTTTCATGGATGCCTTTTTCAGGTACATGAAGTTCCCTTTAACTCTTAGTTTTCCAGGTGTTTTTATAATAAATAGGCGTTAAACTTTATCAAATGCTTTTCTGCACCTATTTAGATAAGCTTATGAGGTTTTTTCACCTTTATTCTGATAATTATGTCAACTTCATTGATTGATTTTTCAAGTGTGAAACTAAATGTGCATTTCTGAGATAAACCCTACTTGGACTTGAGGTATTATTCCATCTATATATTGCTGGATTCTTTAAGAGTGTGTCTATGTTCATAAGGAATATCAACCTGAATAGTTTTCTTTTCTTGTATGTCTTTGTGTGATTACGGTATAAGGGGAGAGCTGGCTTCCTCTCATCATCTTTTCTGTCCATAAGCTCTGTAGTGATTCCCCTTTCTAAAATTTTCTGATATTAATTTGTCTCCTCTCATTTTTCCTTTGTCAGTTCCATAGAGATTTTTAATTTTATTGATCTCTTCAAAGCATATGCTTTGTTTCATTATTTTCTCTCAAGTTTTCCTGATTTCAATTTAATTGATTTCCTCCTTTTATTTATTTTGGGTTTAAGTAGCTTTTCTCTAATTAACGTGAGGGATTAGATAATTTAATTTACAATTCCTTCTATTCTAATAGGCCTATACACTGTAAATTTTCCTCTATGTATTGCTTTAGCTGCATCCTCCACACTTTAATGTGCTGTGTTTTAGGTTTCATTTACTTCCAAGTAGTTTCTAATTCTATTAGTGATTTTTTCATTGCTCTTATGTTTTTAATGGAAAATGCTGTTTAATTTCCAGATATCTGAAGACATTTGAACACCTTTTGGCTATTTGTTCCTAAATTGTTGTGATCAGAGAACAAACTCTGTATGATTTCAACTTTATTACATATTTTCCAAGTATTTTATATATGTTAGGACATATTTTATAATTCAGCATACAGTATATACTGGTAAATGTTGTAAGGTTACTTGATAATAAATGTTATATAAATGTTAATTAGGTCTAGTTGGCTGTTAATTCCAATCCATTTTTCTACATTTTTACTGATTTACATTTCATTTATTATATCAATTACTGAGGAAAGAGTACTGAAACGTTTTTTTTAAAGTATAACATCTAAAAGTAATATAGGACCCATGTTCTTGGATTGGAAGAATTAATATTATTAAAATGCCAAACTACCCAAAGCAATCTACAGATTTAATGTGATCCCTATCAAATTACCCATGACCTTTTTCACAGAACTAGAACAAATAATCCTAAAATTCATAAGAAACCATAAAGGACCCAGAATTGCCAAAGCAATACTGAAGAAAAAGAACAAAGCAGGAGGCATAACCATTCCAGACTTCAGACAATATTACAAAGCTACAGTAATAAAAATAGCATGGTATTGGCACAAAGACAGACATACAGATCAATGGAACAGAACAGAGAGCCCAGAAATAAACCCACACACCTATGGTCAATTAATCATCGACAAAGGAGGCAAGAATATACAATGGGAAAAAGACAGTCTTTTCAGCAAGTGGTGTTGGGAAAATTGGACAGTCACACATAAATCAATAAGTTAGAACATACCCTCTCACCATATGCAAAAATAAACTCAAAACGGCTTAAAAACTTAAACATAAGACATGGCACCTTAAAACTCCTAGAAGAGAACATAGGCAAAACATTCTCTGACATAAATTGTACCAATGTATTCTTAGATCAGTCTCCCAAGGTGATAGAAATAAAAACGAAAATAAACAAATGGGACCTAAGCAAACTTAAAAGCTTTTGCATAGCAAAGGAAACCATAAACAAAATGAAAAGACAACCTACAGAATAGGAGAAAATTTGCAAACAATGCAACTGACAGAGGCTTAATTTCCAAAATATATGAACAGCTCATACAACTGGACAACAAAAAGACAAAAAACCCAACTTAAAAATGGGCAGAAGACCTAAAGAGACATTTTTCCAAAGAAGAAATACAGATGGCCAATAGGCACATGAAAAGATGATCAACGTTGCTAATTATTAGAGAAATGCAAATCAAAACTAAAGTGAGGTATCACCTCATGCCAGTCAGAATGGCCATCATTAAAAAGCCTACAAATAACAAATGCTGGAGAGGGTGTGGCATAAAGGGAATCCTCCTTCACTGTTGGTGGGGATGTAAGTTAGTGAAGTCACTGTGGAAAACAGTATGGAGGTTTCTCAGAAAACTAAAAATAGGGGGCTTCCCTGGTGGCGCAGTGGTTGAGAGCCCGCCTGCCGATGCAGGGGACGTGGGTTCATGCCCCGGTCCGGGAGGGTCCCACATGCCGCGGAGCAGCTGGGCCAGTGAGCCATGGCCGCTGGGCCTGTGCGTCCAGAGCCCGTGCTCTGCAACAGGAGAGGCCACAGCAGTGAGAGGCCCACTTACTGCAAAAAAAAAAAAAAAAAAATCCTAAAAATAGAATTACCATATGATCCAGCAATCACACTCCTGGCATATATCCAGACAAAACTATAATCCAAAAAGATACAAGCACCACTATGTTCATAGCAGCACTATTCACAATAGCCAAGACACAGAAACAACCTAAATGTCCACCAATAGATGAATGTATAAAGAAGATGTGGTACATATACACAATAGGATACTACTCAGCCATAAAAAAGAAGAAATAATGCCATTTGCAGCATCATGGATGCAACTAGAGATTATCATACTAAGTGAAGTAAGTCGGAAGGAGAAAGACAAATAAAATACCATATGACATCACTTATATATGGAATCTAAAATATGACACGAATGAACCTATTTATGAAACAGAATCAGGGACACAGAGAATAGACTGGTGGTTTCCAAGGGGGTGGGGGGTACAAGAGGGTTGAATTGGGTGTTTTGGATTAGCAGATGCAAACTGGCATATATATTGATAGAATGGATAAACAACATGTCCTACTGTATAGCATAGGGAACTATACTCAATATCCTGGGATAAACCATAATGGAAAAGAATATGAAAAAGAATGTATATATATGTATAACTGAGTCACTCTGCTGTACAGTAGTGATTAACACAACATTGTAATTCAACTATATTTCAATAAAAAATAAATTGAAAAATTGAAAAAATTTTAAATAATATAGGAAATTGATCTCTTTATTTAAAAAATTCAAAAGATTAAAGATTAAAATTTAATTATTCTTCAAAAGAAGAATTTTGATTTTAATTTAATAAGATAAAAACACAACAAAACAGAATAAGGAGTAAATGAATTTTATAGAACTAGTTAACTTTGGCCTACATGAAACTTCCTTATACAACATATGTGGTTTCCCTGATTTAAGTCTGATTTCCTGAGAACCAAATTAAAATAGTTCAAGGGCAATTCCACCCCAAATATCAAGGTAACTAACTTATTGCTCTGTTTCTCTTTTGCAGACTATTTTTATCTTTTTCCATGTAGAGTGGAGTTTAACTCTTTTTTTATAATTTTGTGAGTTGAGTTGTTTACTATATAAGTACTCAAATTGCTATTCTTCTACAAGTATAGTCAATATATACCTTGAGAGACCAATTATTCATACCTTGTTGCCAGTAAACCTATTTCTTCCAACTTCTACTGGATGACATTGACTATGTCAAAGAGAAAATACAGATACAAGTAAAAGAAAAAAAAGTTTTGAGAAAGATAGAAAACAAGTGGACTTAATCCAGGAAGTTCAGTTTTAGCCTTAAAATGGTAGCTTACAAGAGAAAACTTGTCATTTTCCTTCATAGTGCATAATTTATTTTAATATATTAGAACAACTTAATTTTATGGGGCTTACACAATAACACCAGATTTTTCTGGTTCATTGATCACTAATTTTGTGTGTGACGATATTGATGTTGTAGAATACAGAGCCAGATGTCAGGCGCTGTGCCATATTGCTAACATGGGCAGCTGATTTATAGTTAGTTATTCATTGCCATTAATTGGCTTCTTAAGATTTTTTCCATTCAAATTGAGAACTCAAGATGTTATCTGGGATAAGCTTTTTGCAAGAAAACTGTTTCCTAATTCCTAATGCTTTGACCTCAAGAATGTTTAAGAAAAAGGCTGCTGTGATGTATGCATGGGATTTACAATAAGTCTGTTAGATGTCTTTTTCAAAAAGAATAACTGTCAAAAAACAAGCCAAAATTTAAATGTAGGCAATAGTAGGAGATTTTTCTGTAACCCAAATGTCAGCTGCACAATACCCATTAATTTGACTTACCACTTCACTCCAAGTAAGTCCAAGTATTTTGGAAATAAAAAATCCTCCCTATATTCTGAACAAATTCAATAAGGTATAATGAGACAGGATAAAGACCTTCATTTTTGTGGCTTCTTGATCTAGAATTCTGCTTTCACACTTGCTATTTATCTCCTCTATCCCAACCAGTATATCCCAACTCAGTATATCCCAATTGAAATATATCTTCTTTGATTTCTACAAAACAAATATTCCAACGCAGTAAGAATCTGAAGGCATAAATGATTTCTGGAATAGAGTGCACAAAAGGACTTATGTTCCAGCCACAAAATCAACTTGAAAGTAAATAATAAGTATCATCTATCTTAAAATTCCCTTTGATTATATCACCACCAGGGACTGCCACTGACCTTTCATTTTATGTAATCTCAGTTCTCTTCATCTTGTTGGTTCTTCTCTCCATCCTTCATTCCATATGTTCTCTTATCTCCTCTTTCCTCCTCTGAAAAAGTAGCAAATTTTTTCCTGGTTTCTCTTAGGTAAAGTCATTGTCTCCCTTTTTACCTGAACCTTGGTGCCAGCCAATACCAAAGTTCTTGGGGTCGAGCCTCCTACTCAAAGAGCCCTTCAAGTAGCATATCCAGTTCTAAGAATTCTGGGGACAGCTGTTATGTTGGGAGATAATTTATATATTATGTGTATATAGTATATCAATTATACATATTATAAATTATATTAAATTATATATTAATTATAAATTATATAATTTTATAAATTATGTTATCCATTATATATACATTGTGTATGCTATATAATATATAAATTATATATATATATACATTTTTATTTTATTATCTATATGGAAGAGGTAAGAGAGGTAAGAAAATATTATTTCATATTGTGAGTGCCTACCTTGTGTGGAAGGCTAGGCAGAGAGCACTGCTCTTGGTACTATGGTGAAAGCAACTTGACCTCTCATACCTTTAGGGAATTCTAACATTTTATAACATAATATAATTTAAAATAAATACAAACTTAGTAAAACTATATTAAATCTCTAATACCAAATATTGTTAAATATGTTTAGAACATTGTATTTACATAAAGTGTCCTTTTACCATAGGCCTTACTTTTTGTCACAGCGGACCTGAAACTTCCCTGCTCATTTGGAGGATATGATAAAACTAGATACCATTTGAATGAAATGTTATAATTTATAAACCTAAAAAGTATTAATTTCTAAATTTTATTTTCAGTAGCATGTCCATTGCATGAAAACATGCCATTTTCAAGAATACAACATAAAAAGAAAGTTTAAAGTAATCTATTTTTCCCTGTAATATGCCCCATGTTAAAGGCCAAATGTGCCATAAAGGATTAGTTAAGTGAAAAGAAATTTATATTTCTCTTTTTATGTGCATTTTTAATCATTTCTTCTTTCACAAAAAAAAAAAAAATACTGAAAATAAAATTCAATTCCATTCTTTCATCAAACAGTTGCCAACCACATCCTTTACCAGGAAATAAGGGTCAGAAAGTTTTAGTGGAGGAAGAAAAGTTACAAAGTAGAATAAATAATCTCTAATCTTAGGAGGATAAAATTCATACCAGGATCTGGGGGAAAAAAAAAGGTTCACAAGAGTATGTTAAATATTAAAGATTTACTAAACAACATGCTGCAAAATACATTTTAATTGTTAAGGCAAAGTCAGGGAGTATTCAGTATGGGCTGAAGCTTGACCTATAGGTTAAATCTTCAGCTAGAAGCTGGAACTTAAAGGTATATGTGTAACTGCTATATTGAACTATCATAATTCATGACTTAATTGAAATGTGAATTTTTTTCCCCCTACAATTATCCTCTAAACTTTATTCAGTAGGGGTGGTTTCCTCTAGCACCAGATGAAAACTCACAGCCTCACTCTTAGATAATAAACATTCCTATGGACACTTTAAGACAAACAGAAACTCAGTTTAGGAATTAGAATGTCTAGTCCAGGATAGTAATCAACATTTTGAACTGGATTTAACATTAAGTCTTCCTTCCTCCACCAGCTTGGGCCTGCTTTCCCCCGCTTGCTGGCCTGTTTTTGCTTTTTCCAGGGGCTAGTGGTAAGAAAAGGAGAACAGGTGAGATTATACTGGGCCTTCTTCTGGTTATCAGCCTTCACACCCTCTGGACCTTCAGATTTTTAAAGCTGACTCCCTCAAAGAGCATTTTGATGGAGTCTTCAAAGAGTCTCTGATTAGCTACTCCAAGGACAGTTTCTTTGCTCAGAGACGATATACCTTTATTCCAAATGGTTGTGAATTCTCCATCTTACTGACACTAGGACCCCTACTCAATACAACCCCTTGTCACTTGGTTTCTGTTCTCTCTCTCTCTGCAGTGATATGCTACAGCTAGCTCTTAGAGGCTCACTACAGCAGATTGTGCCCATTTCTTTCCAACTCCATGTTCAGTGACGCCATGTTGGTGGCTTGAAAATTGGTCATAATAGCAATATTTATACCACAGAAATAGAAAAATGCTACAAATTGTGTGTCCGGGGAGCACTGCTTTTATTTGGGTTTTTTTTTTTTTTTTTTTTTGAGAATCAGTTTTTCAGCACAACACTGGGCCCACAGCAAACACTTAAACATCCCTTGCCCCAGCAATCTATAGATGTACAGGCAAATCACAACATTGCTTCTTCTAATGGCTCCATCACAACACAACAGTTGTAGTGTTTTGTTCTCTGAATATACCTGGTGGAAGCCAGACCACAGACAGGCTCAATGTAGCAGTCACATATTAAGCTTCCTACATACCCTTGGAAGTCTCTCCATCATCAGGTTTGATGAAGAGCAGGCACTCTGACTCTGAAGGGGTATGGCTCACAGCACAGATTTCTCCCAGGATACCTTCTGTCCCAAATCCACTCTTCTAATCCACTCTCTGACTCACTATATCCTCCAAGAGTTGTGGAAGTGATGAATTTTGCATTTATAAGGTCTTTGAAAATGCACATCTTTTTTGTATTGATGTCTTATTCAAAACTCAATTTTAGCACCCCGTTTCAAGAAGTAAGCATAAATAATGAAAAAGAGTAGGGAATCCCAAACATATATTCTGTATAGAAGGACCAGCAAAAATAAGGTCAAATGAGAGAACATATCAATCTCATATTTTGTGACTATAGTTGTTGTTGGAGTTTTTGTTGGGGGGGTGTTTTTGTTTGTTTGTTTTTTATGTGGTAGGGAGGCAAGTTCATGTGTTGAAACTCATTTAATTTGAAAGGAAAAAAACTACTTTAACTGAGCCTGTGGTAGGCTCTGTGCTAGCCTGGGCAGTGCTTCTTATACTTAATGTACAAAGGAATCTCCTGGGAGGTCTTGTTACAATGCAGATCCTAATTCAGTAAATCTAGGTGGGACTAAGATTCTGTATTTATAACAGGGATCCAGGTCATCCCCATACTACTGGTCTGGAATGTCTTTGAACAACAAAGGACTAGGAAAACACACACACACACACACACACACACACACACACTCATGAAATAAAACAATTCTATGAGATGCTTATTATTATCTCTACTTTATCAATAAGAAAACTGAGGCTGAATGAGGTTAACTTGTCCAACTACACAGATAAGTGGCAGAGGGGATTCACAACTACGTGTGTCTTCTTCCCTTTCTCTTTCCAGTGGATGACACAGCATCCCTGAGTTTGATACTGTTATTTTCAAACTATAATCTGGTAAAAAATAAATAAACAAATAACAATGTTGAATTTATTTTCCTTATATGATTGACTTCCTATTTTTATGTAACTGTTCATATTCTTCTATTTCATAGCCCCAGAGTTAAAATGGATTTAATCAATATCATGTTCCATGCCTTTTACTGGTATATATAGCTTAACTATGGAATGTCTTCTAGATACTTGGTCCACATCTACATGATACAAATGTCTGCATCAAAGAGGTGTATTTTGTTCTCTACAGAAGTATATCTGTGAGTCTTCAAGTTATCCCAGGTATACTGTCTAGCAAAGAGATTTCTAAAACATGTATCGACTCTCTTTATCCCCCTACACTTCTATGGAATTTGTATAGAATGCTATCCAACAGTCACAAAAGCTGAGCCCCAAGAAAAAATATGATTAATGTGGGCTTCCCCCAGAAAGGTGCTATTAGCCACCTGAACCCACAAATTTCAATTTTTTAAACCATATGATCCATTTAAATCACTGCACTTAAAAATGTTTTATGTGTTAAACAGGAAAATAAAGGTAAAAACCCCACAGTGTTTTATTTAAAGAATGTCATGGAGGATTATGGTTTTAAAGTAGTTTAATAAATGGTTGAAACTCTTAAAAATAATAATAATAATAATAATAATCTTTAAGTCCTGATTGCTCATAAAATACTTGGGTTCTTACAGTGCATTTGTACAAAATACAAAATTATTCATTAAATAATGATTCTCGGGCTTCCCTGGTGGCACAGTGGTTGAGAATCTGCCTGACAATGCAGGGAACACGGGTTCGACCCCTGGTCTGGAAGGATCCCACATGCCACGGAGCAAGTGGGCCCGTGAGCCACAACTACTGAGCCTGCGTGTCTGGAGCCTGTGCTCTGCAACAAGAGAGGCCGCGATAGTGAGAGGCCCGTGCACCGCGATGAAGAGTGGCCCCTGCTTGCCACAACTGGAGAAAGCCCTCGCACAGAAATGAAGACCCAACACAGCAAAAATAAATAAATTAATTAATAAACTCCTACCCCCAACATCAAAAAAAAAAAAAAGAGAACCTGCCTCTTCTTAGATCTATCCCACCTTCAGGAATTTAAAAATGGGGAGAAGGAATCTACTTTTTAAATAAATAAATAAATAAATAAAATGATTCTTTAATGTAAATATTTATACATTTATTTTATTAATTGTTGTCATTGCTGCATAGCCTCAATCTCTTGATCTTTACCTTTAGGCTTGTTTAGAACAAAATGAAGGAAGGAAGACAGAAGGATGTGAGTCACATGCTAACAAAAATAACAAAACAGGCTTGGCCACAGCTAATTTCCTGAAACCAGCATGAGAAGGAATAAGCTATGTGAAAGAAAAACATTAGCAAGCCATTTTGTGAAACAGTAAAATTTCCAAATATAATTGAAAAGAGAAAAGCCTTTCCAAACAAAATATCTGTTCCAGAGCCTGAGGCAATAAATAAATAAATAAAAGGTGGGGAAAGCTCAGCCTTAATTTTTTTTTTAATTGTTTGCTTTCCAGATTTACAGTATGATTGAGGAGCTGTTTAATAAAAACAAAAAGAAACATTTAGGTAAAATTTTTTAAATAAATAATAATATAATCTCTATGCAAGAGATGTAATAAATTGGTATGTATTCTGGGGTTCACTGAGTTTTAACTTTGAAAACATCTCTTTGGATAAATGGAGTTTAATAATTAGAAATAATTTCATGTGAAATATCATATCAAAAGACCCAGAAAAAACATAAGAAATGTTTGGTTATCACAACACAGCCATTAAAAATCATTTTGATAAAAGTCAGGCCCATCCTGAAATGTTTTAAAAAACTAGGATTGAAAAGTGTTGTATTTATATGTAAAAACAGCAGTCTATCTAAAATCAATCACCATTTTCTTAATAGAAACTACATTAGATACCTCCATACATTAAAATCTAGAACAGCCCGGAGGAAGATGGCGGAAGAGTAAGAGGCAGAGATCACCCTCCTCCCCACAGATACATCAGAAATTCATCTACACGTGGAACAACTCCTACAGAACACCTACTGAACGCTGACAGAAGACCTCAGACCCCCCAAAAGGCAAGAAACTCCCCACATACCTGGGTAGGGCAAAAGAAAAAAGAATAAACAGAGACAAAAGGATAGGGACGGGACCTGCACCAGTGGGAGGGAGCCGTGAAGGAGGAAAGGTTTCCACACACTACAAGCCCCTTCGCGGGCGGAGACTGCAGGTGGCGGAGGGGGAAAGCTTCGGAGTAGCGGAGGAGAAGAGAGCACAGCAACAGGGGTGTGGAGGGCTAAGCGGAGAGATTCCGGCACAGAGGATGGGTGCCCTCAGGCACACACCAGCCCGAGAGGCTTGTCTGCTCGGCCGCTGGGACGGGCGGGGCTGGGAGCTGAGGCTCGGGTATCAGCTTTCATTTGGAGCGCAGGGAGAGGACTGGGGCTGGCGGCAGGAAGAGAGCCTGAAGGGTTTAGTGCACCACGGCTAGCCCGGAGGGAGTCCGGGGAAAGGGTCTGGAGCTGCCGAAGAGGCAAGAGACTTTTTCTTCCCTTTTGTTTCCTGGTGCGCGAGGAGAGGGCATTAAGAGGGCTGCTTGGGGAAGCGCCGGAGACGGGCGCGAGCCGCGGCTAAAGGCGCGGACCCCGGAGACGGGCGTGGGACGCTGGGGCTGCTGCTGCTGCCGCCGCCGCCGCCGCGGGGCCTGTGTGCGAGCGCGGGTCACTGTCCGCCCCGCCTTCCGGGGGGCCTGTGCACCCCGCCACTGCCGGGGTCCCGGGACCCGGGGAAAGCTTTCCCGGGAAAGCGCACGGAGCGCCTTGGTCTGGTGCAACGTCACGCCGGCCTCTGCCGCCGCAGGCCCGCCCCACACTGCGCGCCCCTCCCTCCCCTCTGCCTGAGTGAGCCAGAGCCCCCGAATCAGCGGCTCCTTTAAACCCGTCCTGTCTGAGCGAAGAACTGACGCCCTCCGGAGACCTACGCGCAGAGGCGGGGCCAGGTCCAAGGCTGAGACCCGGGAGCTGTGAGAGCAGAGACAGGGAAATCTCTCTGTGCAGCCTCGGAGGCAGCGGATTAAAGCTCCACGGTCCACTTGATGTGCCCTGCGTCTGTGGACTGCATGAATGGACAGCGAATCATCCCAAATTGAGGAAGTGGACTTTGAGGACAAGATTTAAGACTTTCCCCGCCTTTTCCTCTTTTTACAACGAATTATCCCAAGTTGAGGAGGTGGACTTGGAGAGCAAGATTTTTGATTTTTCCCCCTGCTCTCTTTTTGTGAATGTGTATGTGTATTCTTCTGTGTAAGATTCTCTCTGTATAGCT
Source organism: Mesoplodon mirus (assembly GCF_964341445.2). Taxonomy (NCBI): domain Eukaryota; kingdom Metazoa; phylum Chordata; class Mammalia; order Artiodactyla; family Ziphiidae; genus Mesoplodon; species Mesoplodon mirus. Next base: position 45,250,807 of record NC_138985.1, on the reverse strand, counting down.
TTGCTTCCACCATATGTCCCAGCGTTCTATCTGTCCGTTTTTTTTCAATAATTACTTTTTAATTTTAATAACATTACTATATTTCATACTTTATTCTATTTTACTTTATCTGCTCTTTTTTTTTCTACCTTCCCTTCCTCCCTCCCTCCCTCCACCCCTCCTTTCCTTCTTTCTCTCTTTCTTTCCTTCCTCCCTCCCTTCTTCTTTTCACTTTCTTTTTCTTTCCTTCCTACCTCCCTCCCTCCTGTCTTTCTTTCTTTTCATTCTTTCCTTCCTCCCTCCCTCCCTTCTTCCATTCACTCTTCCTTTTTCTTTCATTCCTCCCTCCCTCCCTCCTTTCTTTCTTTCTTCCTTCCTTTCTTTCCTTCTTCCTTTCTTTCTCTCTCTCTTTCTTTCTTCTACTAATTCTTTCTTTCTACTTTTTCTCCCTTTTATTCTGAGCTGGGTAGATGAAAGGCTCTTGGTGCTGCAGCCAGGAGCCAGTGCTGTGCCTCTGAAGTGGGAGAGCCAACTTCAGGACACGGGTCCACAAGACACCTCCCAGCTCCACATAATATCAAGCAGCGAAAATCTCCCAGAGATCTCCATCTCAACACCAGCACCCAGCTTCAGTCAATGACCAGCAAACTACAGTGCTGGTCACCCTATGCCAAGCAACTAGCAAGGCAGGAACACAACCCCACCCATTAACAGAGAGGCTGCCTAATAACATAATAAGGCCACAGGCACCCCAAAACAGACCACCAGACGTGGACCTGTCCACCAGAAAGACAAGATCGAGCCTCAACCACCAGAACACAGGCACTAGTCCCCCCCACCAGGAAGCCTACACAACCTACTGAAACAACCTTAGCCACTGGGGACAGACAGCAAAAACAACGCGAACTACGAATCTGCAGCCTGCAAAAAGGAGACCCCAAACACAGTAACATAAGCAAAATGAGAAGACAGAAAAACACACAGCAGGTGAAGGAGCAAGATAAAAACCTACCAGACCTAACAAATGAAGAGGTAATAGGCAGTCTACCTGAAAAAGAATTCAGAATAATGATAGTAAAGATGATCCAAGATTCTATTTCCAAGATCCAAAATCTTGGAAATAGAATGGACAAAATGCAAGAAACAGTTAACAAGGACCTAGAAGAACTAAAGATGAATCAAGCATCGATTAAAAACACAATAAATGAAATGAAAAATACTCTAGATGGGATCAATAGCAGAATAACTGAGGCAGAAGAACGGATAAGTGAGGTGGAAGATAAAATAGTGGAAATAACTGATGCAGAGCAAAATAAAGAAAAAAGAATGAAAAGAACAGAGGACAGTCTCAGAGACCACTGGGACAACATTAAAGGCACCAACATTTGAATTATAGGGGTTCCGGAAGAAGAAGAGAAATAGAAAGGGACTGAGAAAATATTTGAAGAGATTATAGTTTAAAACTTCCCTAATATGGGAAAGGAAATAGTTAATCAAGTCCAAGAGGCACAGAGAGTCCCATAAAGAATAAATCCAAGGAGAAATACGCCAAGACACATATTAATCAAACTGCCAAAAATTAAACACAAAGAAATCATATTAAAAGCAGCAAGGCAAAAACAACAAATAACACACAAGGGAATCCCCATCAGGATAACAGCTGATCTCTCAGCAGAAACTCTACAAGCCAGAAGGGAGTGGCAGGACATAATTAAAGTGATGAAGGGGGCCTCCCTGGTGGCGCAGTGGTTGAGAGTCCGCCTGCCGATGCAGGGGATACGGGTTCGTGCCCCGGTCTGGGAGGATCCCATATGCCGTGGAGCGGCTGGGCCCGTGAGCCACGGCCGCTGGGCCTGCGCATCCGGAGCCTGTGCTCCGCAACGGGAGAGGCCACAACAGTGAGAGGCCCACATACCGCAAAAAGAATAGAAAAAATAAAGTGATGAAGGAGAGAAACCTGCAACCAAGATTACTCTACCCAGCAAGAATCTCATTCAGATTTGATGGAGAAATTAAAACCTTTACAGACAAGCAAAAGCTGAGAGAGTTCAGCACCACCAAACCAGCTTTACAACAAATGCTAAAGGAACTTCTCTAGGCAAGAAACACAACAGAAGGAATATACATACAATAACGAACCCAAAGCAATTAAGGAAATGGGAATATGAACATACATATCGATAATTACCTTAAATGTAAATGGACTAAATGCTCCCACCAAAAGACACAGATTGGCTGAATGGATACAAAAACAAGACCCATATATATTCTGTCTACAAGAGACCCACTTCAGACCTAGAGACACATACAGATTGAAAGTAAGGGGATGGAAAAAGATATTCCATGCAAATGGAAATCAAAAGAAAGCTGGAGTAGCAATTCTTATATCAGACAAAATAGACTTTAAAATAAAGACTATTAGAAGAGACAAAGAAGGACACTACATAATGATAAAGGTATTGATCCAAGAAGAAGATATAACAATTGTAAATATTTATGCACCCAACATAGGAGCACCTCAATACATAAGGCAAATACTAACAGCCATAAAAGGGGAAATCGACAGTAACACACTCATAGTAGGGGACTTTAACACCCCACTTTCACCAATGGACAGATCATCCAAAATGAAAATAAATAAGGAAACACAAGCTTTAAATGATACATTAAACAAGATGGACTTAATTGATATTTATAGGACATTCCATCCAAAAACAACAGAATACACATTTTTCTCAAGTGCTCATGGAACATTCTCCAGGATAGATCATATCTTGGGTCACAAATCAAGCCTTGGTAAATTTAAGAAAATTGAAATTGTATCAAGTATCTTTTCCGACCACAATGCTATGAGACTAGACATCAATTACAGGAAAAGATCTGTAAAAAATACAAACACATGGAGGCTAAACAATACACTACTCAATAACGAAGTGATCACTGAAGAAATCAAAGAGGAAATTTAAAAATACCTAGAAACAAATGACAATGGAGACATGACGACCCAAAACCTATGGGACGCAGCAAAAGCATTTCTAAGGGGGAAGTTTATAGCAATACAATCCCATCTTAAGAAACAGGAAACATCTCGAGTAAACAACCTGACCCTGCACCTAAAGCAATTAGAGAAAGAAGAACAAAAAACCCCCAAAGCTAGCAGAAGGAAAGAAATCATAAAGATCAGATCAGAAATAAATGAAAAAGAAATGAAGGAAATGATAGCAAAGATCAATAAAACTAAAAGCTGGTTCTTTGAGAAGATAAACAAAATTGACAAACCATTAGCCAGACTCATCAAGAAAAAAAGGGAGAAGACTCAAATCAATAGAATTAGAAATGAAAAAGGAGAAGTAACAACTGACACTGCAGAAATACAAAAGATCATGAGAGATTATTACAAGAAACTCTATGCCAATAAAATGGACAACCTGGAAGAAATGGACAAATTCTTAGAAATGCACAACCTGCCAAGACTGAATCAGGAAGAAACAGAAAATATGAACAGACCAATCACAAGCACTGAAATTGAAACTGTGATTAAAAATCTTCCAACAAACAAAAGCCCAGGACCAGATGGCTTCACAGGCGAATTCTATCAAGCATTTAGAGAAGAGCTAACACCCATCCTTCTCAAACTCTTCCAAACAATTTCAGAGGAAGGAACACTCCCAAACTCATTCTACGAGGCCACCACCACCTTGATACCAAAACCAGGCAAGGATGTCACAAAGAAAGAAAACTACAGGCCAATATCACTGATGAACATAGATGCAAAAATCCTCAACAAAATACTAGCAAACAGAATCCAACAGCACATTAAAAGGATCATACACCATGATCAAGCGGGGTTTATTCCAGGAATGCAAGGATTCTTCAATATATGCAAATCAATCAATGTGATACACCATATTAACAAGTTGAAGGAGAAAAACCATATGATCATCTCAATAGATGCAGAGAAAGCTTTCGACAAAATTCAACACCCATTTATGATAAAAACCCTGCAGAAAGTAGGCATAGAGGGAACTTTCCTCAACATAATAAAGGCCATATATGACAAACCCACAGCCAACATCGTCCTCAATGGTGAAAAACTGAAACCATTTCCACTAAGATCAGGAACAAGACAAGGCTGCCCACTCTCACCACTCTTATTCAACCTAGTTTTGGAAGTTTTAGCCACAGCAATCAGAGAAGAAAAGGAAATAAAAGGAATCCAAATCAGAAAAGAAGAAGTAAAGCTGTCACTGTTTGCAGATGACATGATACTATACATAGAGAATCCTAAAGATGCTACCAGAAAACTACTAGAGCTCATCAATGAATTTGGTAAAGTAGCAGGATACAAAATTAATGCACAGAAATCTCTGGCATTCCTGTACACTAATGATGAAAAATCTGAAAATGAAATCAAGGAAACACTCCCATTTACCATTGCAACAAAAAGAATAAAATATCTAGGAATAAACCTACCTAAGGAGACAAAAGACCTGTATGCAGAAAATTATAAGACACTGATGAAAGAAATTAAAGATGATACAAATGGATGGAGAGATATACCATGCTCCTGGATTGGAAGAATCAATATTTTGAAAATGACTCTACTACCCAAAGCAATCTACAGATTCAGTGCAATCCCTATCAAACTACCACTGGCATTTTTCACAGAACTAGAACAAAAAATTTCAAAATTTGTTTGGAAAAATAAAAGACCCCGAATAGCCAAAGCAATCTTGAGAACGAAAAACGGAGCTGGAGGAATCAGGCTCCCTGACTTCAGACTATACTACAAAGCTACAGTAATCAAGACAGTGTGGTACTGGCACAAAAATAGAAAGATAGATCAATGGAACAGGATAGAAAGCCCAGAGATAAACCCACACACATATGGTCAACTTATCTTTGATAAAGGAGGCAGGAATGTACAGTGGAGAAAAGACAGCCTCTTCAATAAGTGGTGCTGGGAAAACTGGACAGGGACATGTAAAAGTATGAGATTAGATCACTCCCTAACACCATACACAAAAATAAGCTCAAAATGGATTAAAGACCTAAATGTAAGGCCAGACACTATCAAACTCTTAGAGGAAAACATAGGCAGAACACTCTATGACATAAATCACAGCAAGATCCTTTTGGACCCACCTCCTAGAGAAATGGAAATAAAAACAAAGATAAACAAATGGGACCTAATGAAACTTCAAAGCTTTTGCACAGCAAAGGAAACCATAAACAAGACCAAAAGACAACCCTCAGAATGGGAGAAAATATTTGCAAATGAAGCAACTGACAAAGGATTAATCTCCAAAATTTATAAACAGCTCATGCAGCTCAATAGCAAAAAAACAAACAACCCAATCCAAAAATGGGCAGAAGACTTAAATAGGCATTTCTCCAAAGAAGATATACAGACTGCCAACAAACACATGAAAGAATGCTCAACATCATTAATCATTAGAGAAATGCAAATCAAAACTACAATGAGATATCATCTCACAGTGGTCAGAATGGCCATCATCAAGAAATCTACAAACAATAAATCCTGGAGAGGGTGTGGAGAAAAGGGAACCCTCTTGCATTGTTGGTGGGAATGTAAGTTGATACAGCCACTATGGAGAACAGTATGGAGGTTCCTTAAAAACCTAAATTAGAACTACCATACGACCCAGCAATCCCACTACTGGGCATATATCCTGAGAAAACCATAATTCAAAAAGAATCATGTACCACAATGTTCATTGCAGCACTATTTACAATAGCCTGGACATGGAAGCAACCTAAGTGTCCAGCGACAGATGAATGGATAAAAAAGATGTGGCACATATATACAATGGAATATTACTCAGCCATAAAAAGAAACGAAACTGAGCTATTTGTAATGAGGTGGATAGACCTAGAGTCTGTCATACAGAGTGAAGTAAGTCAGAAAGTTGAAGACAAATACCGTATGCTAACACATATATATGGAATTAAAAAAAAAATGTCATGAAGAACCTGGGGTAAAACGGGAATAAAGACACAGACCTACTTGAGAATGGACTTGAGGATATGGGGAGGGGGAAGGGTAAGCTGTGACAAAGCGAAAGAGAGGCATGGACATATATACACTACCAAACGTAAGGTAGATAGATAGTGGGAAGCAGCCGCAGAGCACCGGGAGATCAGCTCAGTGCTTTGTGACAGCCTGGAGGGGTGGGATGGGGAGGGTGGGAGGGAGGGAGATGCATGAGGGAAGGGATGTGGGAACAGATGTATATGTATGACTGATTCACTTTGTTATAAAGCAGAAACTAATAAAAAAAATAAAAAATAAAAAAATAAAATCTAGAACAAAGGATGTTCACAATCCTCACTAACATAAAATATGTAGAAATAGCCTTTTTCAACACATGTACAAGAATCATGAAGGTGTTTTCTGGGTTATTCATATAAACAACTTGGATATATGATGAAATATGCCATGTTCATGGAGGAGGAAATAGAGTTACTAAAATATTAGTTCTTTTAAAATTAATTTATAAATTTGCAATAATTACATCAAAATTTCAAGAGGAGCTTTTGAAACGAGACAAAATTTTTTAGATTTCATATGAAAGAATAAATGAGAAAAAGAGGTCAGAAAATTTTAAAAAGGAAGAGTAATGGGTGAAGGAAGTTTAACCCTACCAAATATTAAAACATGTTATAAAGTTCTAATAATGTGAAGAACGTGGTACTATCAAATATATAAGAATCAAATACATAATAAATAAGGCATTCCAAATGAATAAGGAGAAGGGGAAGATTTGTTTGATAAATAGTTCTGAAACAATTCCAGAATGATGAAAGTGTAAAATTATTTAATAACTAATAAATTATATCATAAAAAATAATAAAATTTAAGTAAACAAATTTGCCAGTCATGGGGGGCGGAAGCACCTAAACTTAAAAACAAAGGAACAGATTGCTAGATTTAAATATCTAAAATTTTCAAAATTCTGTCAATAAAAAATAAATAAATAAATAAACCTTAACAGTAAGAAATATCTGGGTAAAATATTTGCAAGATAGATCAACATGCTCTTGCATGAACTAAGCACTGACAAAACTGGAGACGGGCCTCCCTGGTGGCGCAGTGGTTGAGAGTCCGCCTGCCGATGCAGGGGATACGGGTTCGTGCCCTGGTCTGGGAGGATCCCATATGCCGCGGAGCGGCTGGGCCCGTGAGCCATGGCCGCTGGGCCTGCGCGTCCGGAGCCTGTGCTCCGCAACGGGAGAGGCCACAACAGTGAGAGGCCCGCATACCGCAAAAAGAAAAAAAAAAAAAAAAACTGGAGATACACATGGCTAACACTTAAAAATAAACATCTTCCTTACCAATAATCAAAGAAGTAAAAACAAATTTAAACAAAATAGCAAGTTATTAATTCTTCAAAATAGTAGAAATTTTAAGCAATAAAAATAGCCAATACTGCACACTTCGTTCTTAAGTCTTCTGAAGTTGGTTTGGAAATTAACCATTCAATAAAATGACCTACCAGGTGAAAGCAAGTCTTACACAACATTTTCCTACTCTTACAGACAATTATTAAACAAATATTCATTAACAAGCAGGCAAAAACAGCCTGTATTATACTTGCACCGAAATGCCAGCCCTGTCCTTTTAACTGGACAGACCTCCACCTGGATGCAAAATTAACTGAAGCCAGATATGACAGCCTTCCAGAAGCAGAATCTAGTACCCTGATAGTCAACTCCAGACAACCTGAAATCTTCTAAACCAATGGCTGGTCACAGTATTATTTAGAGGTCAAGCATTGGGCCCTATTTTAAGGGAATACAGTATAGGCCTTGTTGGTTTCTTATTCTACATCCATACAAGTGTGAAGAGCGTCTCAAACATTTTTAACCAAAACTTTTATTTCTTGAAAACTTTTAATTTCACTAAGCAGTAAAATCACGCTAACTTATAAGCTGCCAATTTCACCAATAAAAGTTAATTTCTGACCATCATTATACTAATTCCCATACTGGTTGTCAACTGAGATATAAAAAACAGAAGCACTTGCATTAGCTATTGCTGGGGTATGGACGTCCTGATCAGAACTCCAGCTGGCTTTCTTTGGACTTTTGCATTGTTGATTAGCACCTGGGTTATTCCTTAACCTAACAAAACCTGCATACTCTATATAATGCAAATTAGAGACATTTAATACCAGGTGTATTTTCTCTCCTTGCACATGATCCCTCTTATTATTGCATCTTGTATGCTTTCAGTATTCCTATCTATGGAGATAAGTAGAACTACTACACAGCTCAAGTTGTATTCAGCTTAGGTCTATCAACACCGATTCTGGTAAATCATTGCAAATGTCAGATTCTTCAAGTGAAAAAGAAAATTCACAATTTGTGCAGAGTGACAATCTTTTTTTACTTTTAAAAATTTCTTGTACACTCTGCTGAGAAAGATTACTTTTAAGTATTTGATGGTAGTATAATCTTTCATAATCTCAAACTTATTTCAATAGCCTTACCTCATCACTCTGGAAGCCAAACAAGGTCAATGCGTAGTTTTTGGCAAGGCACTCTGCACTGTTTATGATGCCACAGCTATTTGGCAGTGACACCTGCCCATCCCCCCATCAATCTCATGCAGCCTGTCTCTCTGCCAGCAGCCATCAATGGAGAGAGGAAATAGAGCTTCAAAGGTCTCAGTACAGCTCATAAAACATCAGGAGGATTGACCCAAGCCAAGATGAAGATTGTACATTTGGCAGTTATGTTTGGATATAACGACGAGATAATCCATAGAAATGCAGGATTAACTGAGATGAAGTCTGGGTTTAATAGCCCCAGAGCAAGGTAAAAATAAATGTAAAAGCGAAATGAAAATCCCCAGGGAAAACACTTGGTATCTCACAGCCATCATAGAAGAAGAAGAAAGGAAGACAAAACAAACAGAACCACTCAAGATTTGGAGTTGATCATATATGACAATAACGTTAAATATGCAAAGGATGAAAATGAAGAAATGAGGGAAGGTACCAAGATATTCAAAAGACACAATCAGTAAGGTGGTGATGAACTGAAGGCACTGTCAAAGTCTGTGGACAGTGAGCACGAAGAGAGACTCTGAAGGGTTTAAAAGAAAACCATAATGCTAGGAAATTAGAAACCAGAAGTCAGCTGGAAATTCATGGCAAATTTCAAACCATTTCAAAGAAAAAGATGAAAAAATTGGATATAGGTTCAAAGGATAATTAAAGATCCAAAGTCCACTGCCAATGCAACTTGGAACTAATCTCTTTCATACCCAGATGGGAAGACTTTTGCAATTCCTAGATATAAAAGTTTTTGACTCCAAAAGCCAGTACCTGGCTGCAATGAGAGGGGAAGCTATTACCAGATTTGGGGTTTATACACCCCTATTCCAAAAACAGTATATGGTGTCTTACAAAAAATAAAACAGAAACACTGCAACATGACAATAAAAATTAGAAGTGAGTGAAAGAATTCAGGCAAAAAGAAAATAAGGTAGCACTTATAAAATAAAGCCAAAAATGAATAACACACTCAAAAAAACTTTACAATAAAATCTGATAAGAATGGTTTTCAACCTTTTTAGTATGAAGTTGCTTTTTCTAAAATTAGGAACTTTCCTGACCTCAAACTACAATCTGCCCCCCGCAGCCATGATAAGAATTCTAAGTGTGCAAATATCCATTGATGAATTATGCAATAATAAGCTACAATGAATTCAGTTGAGTGAAATTGTATTTTATGAGTCAAAAGACACATGCACCCCAATGTTCATAGCAGCACTATTTACAACAGCCAGGACATGGAAGCAACGTAAATGTCCATCAAGAAGAGGAATGGATAAAGAAGATGTGGTACCTCTATACAATGGAATATTACTCAGCCATAAAAAGGAACAAAATGGGGTCATTTGTAGAGATGTGGATGGACCTGGAGACTGTCATACAGAGTGAAGTAAGTCAGAAAGAGAAAAACAAATATCATGTATTAACTTATATATGTGGAATCTAGAAAAATGGTATAGGTGATCTTACTTGCAAAGCAGAAAGAGAGACACAGATGTAGAGAACAAATGTATGGATACCAAGGGGGAAAGGAGGGAGGGGGAAGTTGGGAGACTGGGATCGACACATATATGCTATTGATACTATGTATAAAATAGATAACTAATGAGAACATACTATATAGCACAGGGAACTCTACTTAATGTACTGTGGTGACCTAAATGGGAAGGAAATCCAAAAAAGAGGGGATATATATATATATGTATAGCTGATTCATTTTGCTGTACAGTAGAAACTAACATAACATTGTAAACCAAGTATACGCCAATAAAAATTAAGAAAAAAGTGTATCCACATAAAAAATAATCATATATAACTTATAAGATATTAATCTAATTAAAATATTTGATATTCATATCAATTAATGGGCCTTTCTGAAAAGTCTAATGCCCTGACTTAGCAAATCTGTTTATTTTCTGAAGAGATTTGCATTTCATGTCTCACCAAATACAATGGAAGTTTTAAAGGAAATCCAATAGGTAATAAAGTACAGCCATTAAGGCCCATAAAAATTACCACCAAAAGGACTTTTTCTTGGAGTCTGTTAAAACAGCTCTCTGTAGTCCTCAATTATCTGTTCTCCATTCTTTCTTCACAAATAGCTTCACCCAATCTCCCCAAGTATTAACAGGTATAGAGTTCCACCCCACTGCCCTTAGGTATAGTCATGTGACTAAATTTTAGTCAATGAGATATACATAGAAATGGTGTGAGCAATGCCCACCAAGGAAGGGCTGTTCACTTCACCTCCATTTTTCTCCCTCCTTCTGGGTGAATGAAGACAGTCCTGACAAGGGCCCTACCCTCCAGGTAGAAGATAAAAAAGCTAGATGGAGATTTGATGAACTTATGGAAATCCTATAATAGGACTTTGCCTACTGGACTATGAAGAAAACAAAACTTCTTTTTGTTTGTTTGTTTCGTTTTGTTTTGTTTTTTCACTGTAACAGCTCCTTTACTTTGCAGTGAAAATTGATTTGTATATTTTTTGCCTCTGAGTCCTTGTGGGATTTTTTTAAATTCAAACAGAAAGTCACAAAAATTATAATCATCCTCATCAGTTCACTCAGTCCCATGTAATTTTTTTTTCATCTTGATCTTTTGTTAGCACTTTTATGAATTCATCCGTTTTCCATTAGAGTTCTGAAAATGCTTATTGATTCAGTTCAGCAGTATAGTCAGTTACCAGAAACCTGTACTTGTCAGAGTCTTTTCCATGAATTCCTTGAAAATGAAACCCTTTTATAGGAACATATTTGCAAAAGCATCAGAGTATACCCAGAACTGTCTGTAAATGACAAAAGACTTAAAAATGACCACGGTTAAAGGTTTGATTAAAGTTCATACTAATGCAATTGACAAGGAAATTTAGTTATTTCTGAGATATACATTTTAAAGTAATAACTAGAATTATGACTTATAACATTAAAAACTTCTTTTAAAGCCACTGTTAATTTTTTTTTTTTTTTTGCGGTACTCGGGCTTCTCACTGTTGTGGCCTCTCCCGTCGCGGAGCACAGGCTCCAGACGCACAGGCTCCAGATGCGCAGGCTCCAGACGTGCAGGCTCCAGACGCGCAGGCTCAGCGGCCATGGCTCACGGGCCCAGCCGCTCCACGGCATGTGGGATCTTCCAGGACCGGGGCCCGAACCCGTGTCCCCTGCATTGGCAGGTGGACTCCCAACCACTGCGCCACCAGGGAAGCCCAAGCCACTGTTAATTTGGGGGTTTTGCTGTTATGTGTTTTTGAGTCTAGTTCCAATTAATACACTGTCTCTACCTGTCAACAATTTTCAATTGTAATACTTAGCTTATATTTACTCTTAGAAAAATCACATGGTCTGAATGAACTTTAACTTATCTCGTACAACTTTGCAGCCTCATTTCTTGTCCTTGTCCTTAGTTCTTTCTGCCCTTTTCCTCTAACCCCAGGCATTTACTCTGATATAGGCTTACTGGTTCATAATTGGAACCAATAGCTTTCTAGGTCTCCTGTATATGTAATCAATGTACTAAGGTTTGTTTTCAAATTACTCCAGGGTTAATTCTTCAGTATTTTCCCCCACATCTTTCAATTTCTTGCTTTTCACCTTTGTTTTGCTCAAGCAAGTCTTCAAATAACCTCTGTAGAAAAGCTTATAAAAGTTCATGAAATTAGAATTTTAAAAGTAACCTCCTTAGAAAAGCTTCCGAAAATTTGAAAAAAGCTGTATTTTACCATCACACTTGATTGCCGTTGTGACTAAGCCTAGAACATTTCCTCACGGCTTCCAAGGCATTGTTTCATTGCTTCTAGGATCTAATGTTGTTGGTGAGATGTCTGATGTCAAACTGATTTATTTTCATGAATCATAATTATGACATGTCCCCTGTAACCCAGCTGTGAACTTTTATTTTTTTAAATCTCTGTGTTCTGAAATTTCAGATATGAATATTTGTTTCATCATCCTGGGAATTTAATAGACCTTTACCATGTTAAATAATTCTTATGCTTAGTATTAGAAAGTTTTCTTCAATTTTTTCATTGCTAACTTCCTGCCCTCCATTTTCCTCCATTTTCCTATGTTCTTTTTCTCCAGAAATCCTATTAGATCAGTGTCCGGCTTCCTGGATTGATCCTCCATATTTCTTATCTTTTCTCCTTTCTTGGTATTTTCTCTTGCTCTGATTTTCTTAATTTCACCTTCATAACCGTCTATTAAATTTTTGCAGTAATATATTCAATGTAAAAGAACTCTTTTTTGGTCCTCCATTAGTCCTTTTTGTAGTTTCCTTTTCTTATTTTTGGAGGCAATATCCTTTCAAATTTTCATGAAGATGACAATTAACTTCTTTTAAAGTTCTCTTCTCTTCCCTAAATGATCTGTGTTTCTTTTGAAGAGAATGTTCTTTGAGTTGTTTTTTTCATGCTGCTGGTTTGATTCAAGTTTTTTATGATCTTTGGCTGGCTTTTGATGAATAAGAGTAGTGGACTGGACTGATTTTCTAAGATAAGAGCTATGAATGTCCTAGGCTGTTGTTAAACTATTTTAATTTTAAATCTAGGTTTCTCACACAATGATGATGCTCATCTCAAAGTTCAGAGCATATGGGCAGACTGGTCTACTTACAGGCTTCATATTAGGGTGAGAAGTAAAGGTAAAGGCATTTAGGCTGGAGTGGGGACAGAGCTTCCAAATGCTTCCAGGAGGACTTTACCCTGGAAGACCTGATTTTACTCCTGCGGTTCATTTGATTTCAAAAAGTGGCTTTAGGGTTGTCTTGTTATTATTGTTTTGTTTTTCTTTCTTTTTGCCTGAAAGTTGTATATTAGGCTGCCTAGAAATGCCTGCGTTCCACCTGTCTTGAAATGTGGAAGGGCAGGAAGGAAGGGATGCTGCAATCCTACTCTTCATTCAATTGTCAGCCTTTCAATTAATCTTCCAATTTAGCTTCCCTTCCCATTCATGTTTTCATTGCTCATCATCTCTCGGCTGGGATCATCTCCAGTTCTGCTACAGAGCTCAGGTGTCTCTTTATCATAGCCTTCCCTCCTGCGTATTCTGGACTGCTATGATTTACTTGTTTTTAATCTGTCAACACTTTAATCTTCCTCGCATGTTCTAGAAATTTATTGATGTCTTTTTCAACAATATTTCTCCTCCCATTCCCTCCATTTTATGAGTTGATTTCTTTACTATCATATACTGGGATTTCAAGAGGGAAGGGACAGAAATGCTTGTGCTAAGTCTACCATCTGAAATCAGAAGTACTGTTTAGTCAGACTTACTGTATAGCACAGGGACCTATATTCAGTATCTTGTAATAACCTATAATGGAAAAGAATCTGAAAAAGAATAGATATATGTATATATGTATAACTGAATCACTTTGCTGTACACCTGAAACTAACATTGATTTACAACACTGTAAATCAAGTATAGTTCAATAAGATAAGAAATACTGTTTAGTGTTAAGTAAAAATGAATCTTACATGGTCTGGTTAAAATCTATCAAAAATCATTATTAGATTCAGAATTTAATATTTCTTTTTTATTTATACTTCATTTCTTTGCATATATGCTCATTATCTGTTCTTTATACCTTTTTTATTGTATGACTTCTATTTTCACTTTTGATATTAACACAGTGAAATAACTTTACAGCTACCTTAAATCTTTTGGAAACAAAAAGGTTGATAAATCAGTAAATATTTTTAAATAAGTTTGGTGTCACTAACTATATAGAAGTTTTGTTCTTGGATTTATTCTTTTGTTCCTGGAGGAAAATAATTGCTTAAACACCTTTTAAGTGTACTTTTTAAAATGCTAAGGATGAAGTAAAAATAAAATCCGATGAGACTAATAAAATGTCACCACAGATATACTTGCCAATTCACTGATTTTTGATGCCCAATAGCCAAATCATACAAATCCATCCTGTGCAAGAAGAGCAATAGCACATGGTAAAACACAAAAAAACTGTCCCGGGTCTATGAGAAAATACTTCAGAACATCAGTTTGCAGATTGAATGTCACATGTTATAGTTGGGAGCATATTTGGGATTTTGCTAGTTATAAAACTCCATTGGGTTTTCATAAACACACTTTATACTCAAAACCACTGAAGTAAACTCCGTAACGACAGGAGTGTCCCGACCTGAATGTAATCTCTTCATATTGTTTAGAAGGGGAAGGTTACTGCAGAAGCCATTTTAACTCGATTTCTAAATGTCACTATCCTTAAAATAAATATATTTGCAGTTTCTAGAGCGATCTATCAAGACTTTTTTGGGTATGACTGTATTCTGCATAGAAGGAACAAAAACGAACACAGAAATATTTAAATTGGTTTCCCATATAATTTCAATGCATATACACACAAAACCCTGCAGATGTGTTATTGTTTAAGATAAGTCCACTGTCTATTTTAGGATCCCTCCACCTCCCAAAATTTAACGTGACTCATTTACTTTGGGCAGTGAATCATTTGTATTCACTGATCAGGCTGCACTAGAGAAAAGGTCCTCTTCAGAGTGACTAATTAAAAGACAATATCCTTCTTTCCATCCCAGTATATTACATGTCTCCCAGGTGTTTTTCTCTATCCCTGCAAGAAAAAGGAGAGAGGTGGAATCTTATGAATTACCCTTTTATGCTTGAATTGATCAAATAAGAAACTTGCCCTTCCTGGAAGTGGAGCATTAATGAAGGAAGCTCAAACCGATTTCATGATGCCCAGCAGTCAGTCTTTCTCTGCCTCTGCCTCTCTCTCTATGAGATATGATTCACATAACCAGAAAATTTACCCAACTGAGCTGTACAGTTCAGTGATTTTTTTAGCATATTCAAAGTTGTATAATCATCATTATCTAACTCTAGAATATTTTCATTCCCCCCAAAATAAACCCCATACCCATTAGCAATCACCTTCTAATCTCCCCGCCATCATACTTCCCTCTTCCAAACTCCCATCCCTGGCAACCACTAATCTACTTTCTGTCTCTATAGACCTGCCTATTGTGGACATTTCATCTAAATGAAATCATACAGTATTTGGTGTTTTTTGAATGGTTTATTTCACTAAGCATAAGGTTTTCAAGGTTCATCCTTGCTACAGCAGGTATCCATTTTATTGCCAAATAATATTTCATTGTATAGATACACCACATTTTACTTATCCATTCATCAGTTAATGGACATTTGGTTACCAATAATGCTGCTTTAATAATAATGCTGTTTTAAACATCCATGTACTTGTTGTTTTTTGTGTAAACATATGTTCTCATAGGTTTATGCCTAGGACTGGAATTACTGGGACATATGATAATTCTATATTTAACTTTGTGAGAAACTTCTTTAATACATAATTTTAAAATTTTTACTATATCAATTGAATGGAATAATTTTCTTTTTGTAGTAATATTACCAAAGAGAAAACAGTTCCAAGCATAAATGAGCCTCATTAAGACAGAATTTTTCAAAGGATGTTGTTTGCTTAATTTTTCTTCAATCTGGACACCAGTATCATGACCAGGCTATGCAAGTAGGGTCCATTCTTTTCAAATATCTATAAGTAACAATACCAGAAAGAGTTGCTAAACATACTTTCATTGTTTAGATAAATGACAGCTGTAAAACAGAAAGGACAATTTGCAAAACTCTGAATTGTGGTGGTGGTGTTGCTATGCTTACCATGTTGTTAATATCACAAGACAGATGGACTTTACGAAATATCGTATTTTACTTTACTTTTTTGTGGGTTTATTTTTGCCCCACCATCAAATCAATGATAAAAGAGTCATTTACTGTAGTGACATCTACAGGCACTTTCAGAGAAAAACATACTCAACTCTCCTTCGAAACTGAAACACTCTCATTCCCCTATCAGGAAGCCCTGTGTGGATTTAGACTGATGGTTAGTGGTCTTCAGTGTAGTACCACATAGAAGGCAGACCTTACCCCATATTCAGTTGAGTTTTAAAACACATCCATTTGTCTACAAAACTAATTTTCATGAAATGATTAGTCATCTTAATTTCTTGCACTTCCATTCCATCCATATTTATCCAGTGAAACCTTAACATCACCATTTGGGATTCATACTGTACTAAAACGATTTCAGTGTCTCCAGTTGGTTTGTCTATGCCTTGTTTCACACACATAGATTATGCATTTTATGGCATTTGAGTGTATAAAGGGAGACTGCTGCCCTCATACTTCCTGAGCTGTAGAAACTTGTGATCCTGTCTCAAGATACTACAAGTGGAAAGGGTTATCAACTTCTTGAGAATGGCTTGAATTACCAGAGTTGGAAGACTCTAGAAATCCACAAGGTTGAGTAACCTTGAAAGAGATTTACCCAAGACAATCTTTTATTTGCCACATCTGAATGACCCCAGTTCAAGTGAAGCTGTGGAGTGGTGGGTACCACTAGATCAGGCAAAGAGGGCAAGATGAAATGGCTTAGCCAGAGAGAACATCTCCCACAGCAAGAGACTATGCAGTGTCCGAGATGAGGGAGGGGCAGGATGACCATGATAAACACGTCATAATGTTGCCCTATTTAAAAAAGAGCAAGCATTAGAAGTCTGCCATGCCAGAGAGCACTTGACAGTCACCTAAGATCTCCCAACAGCACCAGTTAAGTAAGTAACACTTTCTTCCCCTTTACACTTTAACTCCTCTGTCCCATCCAACCCTGAGGCAAAGGATGGAAAGTCAGGAAGATATGAAGTAAGAAAGACAGGAGATCCACTGCATCCCTTCCCAAACTTCTGGGTCCAGACGAAGAGAAAGGTAAAGGCATTAAACTGGTTATGAGAAGCTCAGTTTAGACTGCACTTTTAATACCATAGAAATGAAACTGAAAGTGACCAGAAAATATCTTCTAGGTGTGAGAAAGGAATGAATATCTGACAAAGAAGTTTTCAAAAATGGTAGAAGAAAAATAAAGCTATTTCTAATTTTATACTACAGAGTCCAGCTCATATCGTTGACTCAGTCAAGATTTTACTTTCTACTATCTTTACTTTTTAGCTAACCAGTCAACTAGTTTTAGGGAAGGCTTGGATAAAAGAGAGAGATTTTTGTCCATGTTCAAAATTCAGGAAAATATCCCAAAGGTTATAGTTATTCTAAAGCATATTTATTTTGCATATTTATAGTTTTTAATTTATACACCTTTCATTTAAATTTATCTTCCTCGTAATACTACTTTATATAAAATGTTGCCTCTATTCTATGAGAATATGAGAGCAAACTCCTTTTCTAGAAGTTCGTTTAGCCAGACTTAAACCAGACTTTTGATCCCCTAAACTTTCCCACTCCCCAAAGTAAGGCTTCTATTACCTATTCTCAATAAAGTCTAATATCAGCGTCTGAAAGTGTCTGCCTTCTGTGAAAGCTAATAATTTATCTTTGCTGAAGGCTCTTCTGAGTTCCCTAACCTTCAACCCCAGGAGGAAGTTCCCATGGCCAGAATGTGCTGTGTGTCTCCAAGTGGCTTTCCGAGGAGACTGTCTTGCAGACTGACTTATGCTGATCAGACGTGAAGATTTTGAAACTTCACAAATATTTATCAAAAAGATTTACAGATACTTGGTTTTTATAACTGCCTGTTGATACAATTGCCACATCAGACTGCCTAAAAACTAAAATGGATTACTCATCAGACAGGAGCATAAATGATGAAACACAAAAGACCCACTAGTAATTATATAACTCCCTGTGAACCATAGGACAATGAAGGTGAGGGTCCAAGGAAAGGTTTCTGTAATTCTTTTTTCACCCCATGCAGGATGAATTATGCTGTTCAGGTAAGAGTAATGAAACAGAGGAACAGGGGAGGAAGTGCTTTCAAGAACCAATTTACTGATAGCAAAGACCAAGAAGTAGTGATGTGTGTTGCACAAATATCCACTTCCTTGTCCCGTGCCACACACAAGGTCCAGCCACACCATTGGGTCATCCAGCAGCTGTCACTCTCTTATCTCCGGCCATCCTCCACCTTCCCAGCTTCTTCCACTAGAACTCAGGCAACCCTCAAGATTCAAGGACGCAGTGGATGGGGTGAAGAAGGATTATTGTGTGCACTTCTCCCTCTCCTCTATTTCCCTGGGCAGACTGCCCTACCCATCACCACCATGAGGTAGGAAAGCAGGAGCCAGTCCAGTGCCCACTGGAGGTGGCAGAGTATGATTTAGGGCACAGCTCTGATTGACCTGAGAGGTGAAGTGTTAACAACATGAATTAAGCAAATCTGTTCACCCTGAGCATTTTCTCCTCCCATCCATCCACTTTGTCCTTCTCCCCATCCCCATTCCCATCCCAAGCCTTCTTTAAAAGCTCTCCTAGGGGAAAAAAACAACCACCACCACCCCACCAACTAAGCTCATCGAGAGGCTCTCCTCACACATTACTATCTGAGGTAGCTAAAGTGCTCTGGGAAATATTAATTTAAAGGGAAGAGCAACACTGAGCAACTTAGGAGCACGATCATTAAAGGAAAAATTATGTATAGTGTTTATTAAACAAGAATTAATAAATCAAAAACAAGTTTTGAAAGTAAACACATGAAATATCTTCAAAGAGACAGAGAGGATACTGTAAACAAGAAATGGGGGTTTGGGGCAGAGGTGAGGGGAAGTCATATAAAAAGTGGGTATGTTACTATGGACAAAGATTTGAAAAAATAATGTAATAAATCGGTTGATTATCATGGATAGATACAGCTGTAGAACTACAAGACTCAGTGGAGGAACTTGCC
Organism: Mesoplodon mirus; assembly: GCF_964341445.2. Classification (NCBI taxonomy): domain Eukaryota; kingdom Metazoa; phylum Chordata; class Mammalia; order Artiodactyla; family Ziphiidae; genus Mesoplodon; species Mesoplodon mirus. The sequence continues at coordinate 45,231,500 of NC_138985.1, read as the reverse complement.
CAGTCAAAGGTGGTACAGTATGTTCTCCAAGGTATTGCTTAATCCATTAGATAACCCTTTGTCCATTACAATCTAATACAATCTCCCTTTTGGAAAATCATTTCTTCTCCCTATTTAAGTCATAGCCAAACTACCTTCACCTTCATTCACATTACTAAACTGTAAACATAACATACCAGGACCAAGTATCTGCATCCAGACAGATTACTTCACAGTTTTATTTTAGATCTTGGGTTGGTGGTGGATGCCTGGTTACATTAATATAAATAAAGTGTCAATCCTGGTGATTGTCTCCAACCCAAGATGATTTGGCCTCTGACATTTTCACTTCCAGAAATTGAAATTGCCTGTGACTAACACATTATATCCTACCCCTGCCAAAAGATAGCAAATACATTGATAAATGGATTTAAAAAAATTAAATTCCTTTTCACCAGGTACACTGTTATGTAGAGTGAGATTTGATATGCTCAAGAAACATTGGTGCTGGTGTTCAAGGATCATCTGCTTAAAAAAAAATGAAACAAAACACACTGCTTTAAGAATTTGAAACATTTGTTCCTTTTTATATCAGGCCGATGGATAAATTAGAACACATATTCAAAGTTAGCTATTCTTTTGGTCTGAAGGAAAACACTTTGGACTGGGACTACATCCAAGCTCTACAGAGAGCCTAAATACTAGTTTGGGATGCCATAACAGGCAGGGTTCCCCCAACCCCACAACCTACTACTGCAAGTGCTGTGAAGAGTAACTGAATTACAAAATATTTTTCCTGAGACCACAGAATTGGAAGCTTTGCCTCTAAAATTGTGGCATCATATAAGATACATAACATGATTTCCCAGATCAAAAGTAGGACATTCATTCCCTTCACACTATAAAGGTTATTAAATACCCACAATGGGCCAGGAAAGAAAAATCCCCATATTCATGAAAATAACTTAACATTAGTTGGAAGAAAGATTTTAGATGAAGAGAATCACTTACATTATTCTTTTTAAAATCACTACTATAATATATGACAGCACTGGCTTTCAACATACTAATTTTACTAGTCCCTAATCCACAGATTAGCATCTTAAGCATAGAAAACTTTTCCTCCTGAGGACACCCAGAAACGTACTGGAAAAGTACTGAAATACATGTCTTGCAGCAGCAATTAATAGGAAACGTGTATATGACTCAGAGTTAATGCTGTCCTCCTGAATCTTTACACTGTAAAATGTAATTTACAATCCATGTATAAAATACTGCTTTTTCTATATATGGGCAAGTGGGTAGAAGAAACCGCTTGGTCATATGATGTCTGTAACAATAAGACCTAAAAATATGTACATACTATATTTGAATGATTTACACAATCTTGGAAAGAGAAGAAAAGAGATAGAAAAATGAGGATTTAATTAGCTTGTGGCTTGAGTAACATCCAAGGGCTAATACCTCTCCTTGCAGAAAAAGATGATTTTCTGATGACATCATCCATTACAACATGCAGGATATAAAGAGAGGACACCGCAGAGTCATTACCATGCCCTATAGAGAGACAAGTGTCTGCTTCATTAGCTCATCAAGTTTTAGCCTTTAGTTAAAGGTACAGAGAACTGGCTATGTAAGGCATTTACCATTACAAACTTGGCCTCAAACCCCCTTAGTTGGCTTTAAATCTCTAATTTTTTCTTTCTGGTAACTAAAAACTTTAAGTAAGAAATGAAAAAGTGAACAAAGTTTAGAAAAGGGAAAAATTGGCTTTCTTAGTCTGTGTTTACATAACACGAAAATGACAGAAGAAGAAGAAGAAACAAAATTCATGAATGGTAGTGGTAATATCATTTCCCCCTACAGTTACCTAGCTGCACCACTTGAGTGAATTACAGAAACCAGACATACTAAGAAGAAACAAAAGCAAGCATGCTCTGAAGCAATACACTTGCGATCAGGCCTCAGAGAATCCATTAAATCAAGGATCATGACTTCAAAGTCAAAAATCACAATGCATGCAGGGAAATGGGGCAGCATGAGAGACAGTGATTAGAAAAAATATAGCAGATTCAGATTTGCAAAAGTTTTAGATATTGGAATTATCTGATAACAAATATAAAGTGTGTTTTACATGTCTATAGAAATAACGTATAAATAAGAAAAGCATAACCAGACAGTTCAAATACATAAAATTCCTAGAAATAAAAATATATATATTTAGATATAAAAACTCAATGTATAGGTTAAACGACAAATTAGAAATGAAGGATGAGAACACAATTAAACTGATAGAAAAACCTGAAGAAATTGTCCAGAATATAGAATGAGATAGAAAGTATGGTCAGAAGTTAAAGAACGTGAGGGATAAAATGACAAGACTTAATATCTATGTATAACAGTTTCAGTAATAGGAAAATGAGAGAATAGGGTGGAAGTTATCATTCAAAAAGAGGATGACTGAGAATTTTGCAGAATTGTTGGATTTTTAGATTTAGGAATCCCAGTGAATTATAAGCAGGATAAACATCATAGAACACTGAAGAAAAGAAGAAAATCTTAAACATAGCCAGAGATGAAATAATATTCAGCAATGAAAAGAAGTGAACATGCTGCAAAATGGATGAATGTCAAAAAATTATGCTGAACCGAAGAAACCGGATGCAAAAGACTGAATATGACTGGATTTATGAAATGTCCAAAAGGCTAATTTATACAGAGAAAAGGCAGAATAATTGTGGACTAGAGATAGGTGAAGAAATGAACTGCAAATTGTCCTGAGGAAACTCTCTGGGGATATGGAAATGTTCTATAACCAGACTGCAGTGATGGATATACAACTCTATACATTTACTAAAATCATCAAATTGTGCCCTTAAAAAAAAGATAAGGTGAGCTCTGAAAGAAAAAAAAGAATAAGATATACCAGGCAAACATAAGCCAAAAGAAAGGTGGATTAGCTAAATTGATGTAAGATAAAACACAGTTTATGATAAAACATTACTAGAAATAGATCTGGTCATGCTATAATAATAAAAGGTTTAAATCACCAGGTAGGGCCTCCCTGGTGGCGCAGTGGTTGAGAGTCCGCCTGCCGATGCAGGGGATGCGGGTTCGTGCCCCGGTCTGGGAGGGTCCCATGTGCCGCGGAGCGGCTGGGCCCGTGAGCCATGGCCGCTGGGCCTGCGCGTCCGGAGCCTGTGCTCCGCGACGGGGGAGGCCACAGCAGTGAGAGGCCCGCATACCACAAAAAAAAAAAAAAAAAAAAAAAAAAATCACCAGGTAGATGCAAAAGTTCTAAATTTGTATGTAACTAACAATACAGATCAAAATACATAAAGCAAGAATCTACAGAACTGCAAAATGATAATAAGTCCATCACCACAATGGTAAGTTTAAAAATAGCCTTAGTAATTAGTAGGTTAAGCAGACAAAAGTATCAGTAAGACCACAGAATATGTGAACAGTGTATTTACTTATTTTAAACTAATGGACATATAAAATCCATTATACCTAATAAAATTTTTATGCATAAAGAAAAAATATAAAAGTTGCTAGAAAGCATGCCTCAAAAAAAACCTTCAAGGGGCTTCCCTGATGGCACAGTGGTTGAGAGTCCGCCTGCCGATGCAGGGGACACGGGTTCGTGCCCCAGTCCGGGAAGATCCCACATGCCACGGAGCGGCTGGGCCCGTGAGCCATGGCCACTGAGCCTGCGCGTCCAGAGCCCGTGCTCCGCAACGGGAGAGGCCACAGCAGTGAGAGGCCCATGTACCGCAAAAAAAAACCCAAAAAACCTTCAAGGATTTACATCATGCAGATCACATAACCTGACTTCAATACAATATTCAGAGATAATTAGAAAACTATGACATATTTGGAAATTAAAAACATTCTTCCAATAAATAAAAATCATAATGGAAAAGAACTGAAAGATAATGAAATATAGTTACACATATCAAAACTTGTACAACATAGCTAAAGCAGTACTTAGACACTGATTGCCTTAAGAAATTTTCATAACATAAAACCTGAAAAGTAATAAACTAAGCAAAAACTTGACATAACAGACGAAAGCCAACAAAAGTAGTAAAGAGGAACAGAAATAAATAAAAATTAAATAGAAAACAAAGTACAACAGAGGTAAACAAAAGTTTAAAAGTTTTTTTAATCTGCTAATAAATAAAAAGATTAGAAAGATCGATCAAAAAAACAAAGGAAGATTCACAAACATTAGAAATTAAAAGGGAAGCATAATGAGAGCAATTAAAAGGTTATTAAGAGGATATTCTGAACAACCTTATTTCACTAAATTTGAAAACTTAGCTAAAATGAATAATTTTCAAAAAATAATTTAACAAAATTGATTCAAGGAGAAATACTAAAAATACTGAAAGACTAAAGATGATAAAATTAATCAATAGTTTATAATCATCCCTAAAGGAAAACACAAATACTAAATGACTTGACAGGCAAGGTCTACCAATCATTTTAAGGTCCATATATGAGAATCCTACAAACATTAATCCAGAAAACAGAAAAACAAAGAACACTACCCAATTCATTTTCTGAAACTAGTAAAACTTTTGAGACCAAAACCAGAGAAGGTTTGTAAGTGAAAGAAAACTTAGAGGCCAAACTCACTCTTGAACATAGATGCACCAAAATAAAATACTAGCAGACCAAATCCAGCAGTGAATATAAAAGCCATCATGATCGATTTGGGTTGAAATGGAAGGTTAACATAATATAAGAAAATCAATGATTCAACACATTAACACATTATAGGAGGGGAATCGTATACTCATTCCAATAGGTACAGAAAAAGCATTAGATGCAATTTAGTAGTATCCATGATTTCAAAAAATTATACACACACTAGGAACAGAAAGGAATCTAAGGAATCTGATAAAGTGTGCCTACAGAAGCTATGGCCAATATGGTGCTTGATGGCAAAATGTGAATGCATTCCTTTCATAAGAGCAAGACACGTGTGCCTGCTATCACCCTACAGAGCTAACAACTGCACAGTGCTTATCTTGTGCCCAGCATGGTTTTCACATACTTTGCTTTTAGACAATGGATAAAGGATTTGGTGAGGTACAAGATCCCAGTGTTAATATACTGTCTCTCAGGGATGCCAATAGCAACTGACAAATTTTCTGGTGACAGGCAAATACTACTATAATCTCCAGAAGAACTGCTTCAAGGGAATGACAACACTCTCCCCAGAGTTTCTGCAATGCAAAGTAAAACTTGTTGTTTATTGTACAAGATTAGGCAATGCAGTATTTCTGATAACAGTTTGAACTGTTGGAATTAGACTGGCTTTTCATTTTCTGAAAACAGTGATAGCAATCTACTTTACAACAGAGCACTGAGAAAATATTGCCTGTGTGTGGTCAGTGATTTCTCATCCTTTAAGGAAAAACACTGAAATACTGTACCTCCTATTTAACAGTATCTTTAAAAGGATACTGGAGGTCAAACTTAAACACAACTGATTAAACCTACGACAGGCAAGGGTTCCATTTGTCTTATTTTTTATTTTTCTACATTCCACTGCCTGCCTAGCCCCAGAAATACAACGATTTTTTGAAATAAAGAAGGAAGGAAGGAAGGGAAGGAGGGAGGGAGTAAAGAAGAAAAGAAAATTGAAAGATTCAATAAGCTAAAGAAAAGTTAAAAACTATTTTTCTTCATTTTATTTAACCCTTTATAAGGTGTAATGTTACGGATGCTGGGGAATGTATCACACTCAGTTGTTTCAACAGCATGTGTGGAGCATCTATGATACATCAGGCACAGTGCTGGGCTCTGGGTAGAGAAATGAAAAGGCATGAAGCATTCTCTCAAGGCGTTTTGAGTTTAGTGGAAATTGGAAGCATGCGTGTACCCTGCCAAGCAATGAAAAAGATGTTTTACAGACATCTGAGCACATGTCAAGAGATTTTAAAAAATACTATGTAAAAAGTTTAACATCAAAATGAATTTTCAGTCAACATAGATGGGATACACCTACACCTGGTTGCTAATGAAGAGAAATGTTAAAGAAAAACAGACTACAATACAAATTAATAATCTGATGAAAGAATTTTAAAATGACAAATGTGAAGTAGAAAAACATATATATATATATATATATATATATATATATATATATATATATATATATATGCTATTCTGTCATTGGACAATGCCTTTTTTAAAAGCTGGATGTTTTGTCTTGAGAGCAACATTTTTCAAGCTCAATTGCACCTATCAGTGATTTGAACCTGAACTTAGCAGTACAGGCTCTGACCAAAGAAAGCAGTCATGCCTAAAAGGGTCATCAATGACCAAGGAAATAATGGAGGGAAGTCCACACTGGACTTGCCATAGGACCTAACAGAGAAAATTCTGGTAAGCTGGGGGACCTGACTTTTCTAAGTCTACAGTGGTAATGGTAGCCAAAATGTACAGAGCACATATTGCATTGGGCTCTATGTCAAGCAGCTGACACTGGTCATTCCACACAGACAGTTTAGGTTTTGGTCTGATGTAAATTCTGGTCAAACCATTTTTCTTTCTGCCCACTGGCCATGGCAAGGTTTAGACACTCACTCCCTTTCATCAAAGGGTAGATCAGGAATTAATGAGAGCATCACAAACCTCCACGCTTATCTTCTTTGTTCCCCAGAACTCCCTGGGAATAGTCAGAGTGAAGCCAGGGCCACACAGATGTTACTTTTCCTATCCTTCTCTGATGGATCTTGTATGAACTGAGCAAAAGCTAAAAAAAATCCCTTCAAACCAACCATGAGACATTCTAAGAAGGTGGACTTTACTAAGTAATGAAGGCATCAAGATAGGGCTAGCATACACATGGGGCTATTAGTTGAGATCACCTTTCCACAGAAAAACCTGAGAACAGTGATTAAGGGCTCAGAAAGTTCACTTCCTTGGATCCACCAATTTTCATGTCTAAGAGTCTTTTCTAGTTCAGTCTAAACAGAAGTATACACAAATGTGTGTGACCATGAATATTCAACAGTTTGTTTATAATAGCAAAAAATGTGAAAACAATCTAAATTTCCAACAATGGAGCAATGGATAATTCTAGCTTAGGAGAGAATAATAGGTAGCCATCTAAAATAATGTTATAAAAGAGGGTTTCTAAACCTCAGCATCATTGATATTTTGGACCACACAATCTTTGTTGTGAGGCTGTCCTGTGCGCTGTAAGACGTGGAGCAGCAACCCAAGCTTCTACCCAGTAGTTGCCAGAAGCAAAAATTGTTTCCACATGTTACCAAATATTCTCGGGGGTGAAAACTGCCCCTGGTTGGGAATCCCTGTTATACAGGAATATTTATTGTCATGGGAAAATGTCCACAATGACATAAAAGATGAAAGGAGGAGCCTACAAAGCACTATGACAAATATGCTCCCCTCTCCCTCTCCCCCTGCCACATACAGACACCTTTTCTTTTTGTTTTAGAACTGGAAGGCTAGGCACCAAAATATTTTTAAAAATTATCTCTGGCTGGTGAGATTATAGGGGTCTCTTTTTTCATTCTTTGGTGTTGTCTAAATTTTCTGAGTTGAACTTTTATTCCTTTTATTATAAGAAACAAAATGGGTAGCGTTTATGAGCACCACTAAATGGGCCTCCAGCATAAATATGACAGCGTGTCTGCTTCCAAAACAAAGGACAGTCAATGGCTACGGAATGCAATGTCATTATTGAAACATTTTCCAAAAGGGGACTTTCCTTCCCCACAATACACTGAGTCCTCTGCTGCAGGGATTAAGGAAGGTCTGCAGACCGGGAGAATGGGTCTTCCCTTTGGGGCACATCCTCCTCCCCAAGCCAAGCCATTGGCCTAGGTGCTCAGTGTTGTTGGAAAATTTAGGTTTCCAGGTGGAATTTTAGCCCCTAGGCCATTTGGAACAAGTAAGCAGAAAACCAACATTCTTGTGGTACTGTGCTTAACCAATCTCCTCTCCAGGGGTGTCTGTGTGTAAAGAATGTGGAAAGAAAATAAGCAGTAGTTGCTTATGAAACATTAGGGTCATTCCATGTTCCCTCATTTCCCATGCCTCAGTTCTCTTTGGTGCAAACACATGTGTACACACACATGCTCACTCACACTCTCTCTCTCTCTCACACACACACACACACACATTTCCAGAGAAATCTTTAGTCGGTAATAAGGCCACTTGAATGAGAACGGTCCAGATCCTGACTTGGAGAAGATCCTTGGTCCCCACGGTTATACTGATGGGATCACGCTATCCTACACCTTTCCTATGGCATTTCAGTGTGTGAAGCTGTTAGATTAATGAGGGGGGAGAAGGATGCACTACTGAGAGAGGGAAGCAAAAGTGTGCACAAAGAAGCAGTCAGAGACGTGACCAACTTTACCTACTTTCCAGTTCTACCCTGCCTGGGCAAACGCTAATCCTGCTGTAAATAAGTCTTTCTCAGAGTGATTCATTAGAAATCAGCCACTGTATCCAGAGATTCTATCTAAACATAAGCTTCAAAAATATTTTCCACATGTTAAGTATTTACTCCAAAATATCCAAGTTTCTACTGAAATCAACTACATACTAAGCTGTGATGATACTTTCCTCTGAGTAAGCTTCAAAACCCAGGATGTGGTAAAAGGGAACCCTAGTGCACTGCTGGTGGGAATGTAAATTGGTGCAGCCACTATGGAGATCACTAGGGAGGCTCTGCAGTAAATTAAAAATAGGACTATTATACAATCCAGCAATTCCACTTCTGCATATATATCCAAAAGAACTGAAATCAGGGCCTCGAAGAGAGATCTATACGCCCATGTTTGTAGATCACTCATGATAGCCAAGACATGGAAGCAACCTAATGTCCATTGAGGCATGGAAAAGAGAAAATGTGGTATATAGATACAATGTCTATGTTTATTCAGCCTTTATAAAGAAGGAAATTCTGCCATTTGTGACAACACAGATGAGCCTGGGAGACATTATGCTAAGTAAAATAAGACAGACACAGAAGAACAAATACTATCCATACATGATACCACTTATATGTGGAACCTAAAATAATCAGGTTCACAGAGCAGAGAGTAGAATGGCGGTTGTCAGGGGCTGGAGGGAGGGAGAAATAGGAAAGTAGTAGTAAAAGGGGACAACGTTTTGTTTATACAAGGTAAGTCCTAGAGATCAACTGTACAGCATAGTGACTATAGCTACCAATACTGTATTATATACTTAAAAATTTAGTAAGAGTGTAGATCTTATGTTGTGTTATGATCACAAGATAGACAGATAGACAGATAGATAGATAGATAGGGTGGGAGAAATGAACCTCGGGATTCTTAGACTGCATTACTAAACATTTTCCAATGTTATTTTGTCCTTTTTAAAAAGAAAACTCTTCTGGATCTCTGATTACAAAAAATTGCTTTTACTTATACTCCATATAAAAGTACTTTTTACCCAAGAAGATAATATATATGTTTTAGATTCTGTGTAATTTTTAGAAAACATGCTAGAAGGTCATACTTACTATATTTCTCCTGGTTTGATAACCTTGAAAATTCCTAAATAATGGTCTTAGAGCAGATGTGAGAATTAGACTCCTCGAGGCTAATTCCTAACAAAGCATCTAGGAAGCTTGCCAGGAGTACGTGTAGACAACTCTGAGCAATACAGAAAGGGGAGAATTGTGTCCCCGAGCCCACTGAGCCAGGGTGGCATGTTTTATCTATGAGGGATATGCCTTTGGGTATGTGTTTCAGGGGAAGAGAAAGTGCAAAGAGGGGTGAAGCAAGAAAGACTGAAGCTGAGGAGATTCAGTAGAAAGAATAGATTTTTTTCATAATACTGTTAGAAGTTAGGCCAAGTGATTCTCAGGGGAGCCAATTCATTAGTTTTTTCATTCTTGATGAATTCAGTATGAAGTTGAACAGAGAGAGTGTTCTCCCCTTCTGCCAAGAGAGACAAAATTTTTCTCTGCCAAGTTTGAAGAATACAATTAAACTCATTAAGCATGTCTAAGATCCCACTTCTATCTCATTCTAATTTTTCCTTCTGGCCTGCATAACATGACCTTCTTCACAACACATGTAGATGGACAAAGACTTCGAAGAGAAGCCTGGTTTTGCTCACTCTAAAGACAACACAATAGTCTGTTAGGAGAGAGGTGTGGGAAGGTGGAGAAGAACCAAGCCTACTGAGAAGGCTGTGATTTATCAGGCTGCCTACGCCTTCTTAATTTGTTCTCAGTCTTGTATACCTTGAAACTGGCGAGGTAAAAATCTTTAGCATGCTGAGTGGCTTAGATTACAGCACACAAGGAAAAGAAAAGAAAAAACTACACACACCCACACTCCAAAAATGTAACTGACCAAGAAAGCCACGTAAATATCTAAACCATGCAAATCACAAGATGGTTGATCACATGTTGAAAACCAATCATAGCCAAAGGTTCAGAAACCCCTGAAAAGGTCATTACTTTCTTTCCTGGCGTATTTTCCTCACATTCCACTAGCATTGTCAGGAATGTTGTCATATAGAAATGACCACACAGCTTGTCAAATCATTCTTGACGCAAAACCACAAAGGATTCATTAACAAACAAAATGACAAATATTGAGTATGCGGGTTACTTAGCAGTGCAAAACTCTCACAAAAATCTCCAATTTTTTTTTTAACTGGATGTGTACTTTCCCCATGGCCTCACCAATTGTAGAAAAGAAACCAACGTCTTATAAATCAAATATCCCAGAAACAAGACATCTATGCCACCAAGTATTGACCTTTGCTGAATTTCCATCCACTACTGAAACATGCCTTCATATTAATCCATAGCGTGTCCCTCATCACCCACCCTGGTGGAACAATCCGTCTTAAAAATTCTTTATTTTCAGCTGCGATCTTCTTTCCTCTGCTACAACTTTAATCTCTATGTTTTTTTTTTTTTTTTTTTTAGTACAAAGAAAATAACTTGAATTTTGTTATTTACAAGATTTAAAGTTTATTTTTGGCAAGACTCCCCAACCCCAAAACTAATCATCATTTCTTGAGCCTCACTTACATAATCACCCTCCCACTAAGTGACAGTAGCCATGGCCAGCTTTGCCCATCAGTGCTGCCTCTGTGAAAGTCTACCTAAATACAGCCCACCACCTATGCGTCTGCTTAAATAAAAAGAACTTGGCCAATTATAAACTGAAAAATTGAACATTCCAGTTAACTTTCTGGGTAATTATTCCAAACCTATAAAAATATATATTTCCAAATATACTACTTTCTGGCTACAATTTGAATATAGTTAATTTGTCTAGGTTCCTATAAGGGATAAGAATCTAGCAAGAATCTAAAAAGATGTTGGGCTTTAAGAATTGACTGGTCTTTAACTAATGGCTCTGCTTCTCTGTAAAATAGAGATAATTGGTTTCATGAGAATTAAATGAAATATTTATAATGCTCCTAGTGCAGGATAAGAAATCTAGTAGATTCTAGCTTACATTAACTTAGTTCTCCCTCTGTAGCTAATTTCTTTTCTACCTTCTCTCCTTAGGGGTAAAGACAGCTCCATGTACAGACTGTGACTCTTATCTAGATGAGGCCTGGGCTGTCTTCTATCTTATCCTCCATGTGGTTTAGTTTTTGTTATGGAATCCTTTTAATGTCAGATGTTGCTAGGCAATTTTTCTTAGTTTGATTAATTTAGTTCTAGTACAAACAAAAATATATCCAAATGGCTTGGTCTTCACTAATGTTGCTCTTCATCCAAAATAAATGTGCTCTACTTTTGTGTCAGAAGACTTGTGATGTGGCTCCAGACCTTAACAGAGCTGTGGGTGATCATAAACTTAGAAGTTTAAGAACCTCGCTACTCATGGCTAGCATAAATACATAAAGAATGAATAACGATAAGTGATGAAGTACTGTAAAAAAAAAAAAAAAAGAACAATAAAAAAAAACAAAGAGCAAAAAAAAACAACCTCCAAATTAATTGCAGGGGAAAATGTACAAGTTTCAAATCATAAGCAGGCAAGAAAGAAACGTGACTTCTTTTTGGAATTCTTTATCTAAATAGCACATGGAAAATAGGACCCTTAATCTTCAGGGGGTAATTGATATGCCATAATGTGGGTAAAACATGGAAACAGGTTACTGAAATTAACCACTTTGACGACTAATCTCCTGAGGTTTGACAAATCCATACGATTTTGAACTAAAAGTTAGCAAAGGAAGGCATGAACTGCCTTCAATTACAGTTTACCAAGAGGATAATAAAACTAAAAAATGCTAGATTACAAGTATTGGCTTTAGAAGATCTTTCAATATTTAATTTTGAAATGTTTTCTGATTTCCTGATCCCTGTTGTCTGATTTTATTTATATAGGCTGTGGGAAATTGCCAGGATCATTGTTTTCGGTAGGAAGAGAACACTATTCAAAGTAAAGGGATTTAGAACAATTTTCTTTTATCCAAGGCTAATTGGGGGGTAGGTTTCTATACGATTCCACCCTATCTTATAGCCACATTAAAATGTCAGAGGACTTTATGGATTGTCAGATGCTGCCAGGGTTACAGTTTCAGAAATACCCACCGAGCTGGAAAGACGGGACACAGCAGTGCTATTAACAATGCTTTTGTTATTAACAGAAGTGTATGAGAAGGGAATTCAGTGAAAATGGCTCGCATCCAAGTCTACAGCTAATCTTTTTTTCAGCTGAAGTTGTGGATTCTAACCAATGGTTTAGAAGGAATGAGGTTGGTGAATTTCACAGAAGAGTTTTTGAGATACTTTTATTACACAAAAAGCTTTTGAATGAGGAAGTAGGCCTTTAAATGGGATGGCCTCCCTCAGATACTTTATTCATTTCCAGTAAGTTGTCTTCAAAAATGAACACTGCTTCTAACTGAATAATCACAGTATTTCAACACACCCAAGGCAAACTGGGGAGGGAGAGCTGAATTATGATGAAAGCCTGTACTATTATGACCTTTCTCATGACCATAACTGATGGATGTGCCCCTGAAACACTTTGCAGGACTGTTGATATATTTAGCTATGTGCCTGTGACTCATTATGTCCATAATTTGGCAGTAAATAGGGGGCAGATTACCCCAGTGGCTATGGGGACAAGTCACTGCCCCAAGACTTGATTCTTTCATGTGGAATCACCTTCTGTAGCCTGTACAGTTGTCTCCTTTTTGAAACTGTACAGCTGGGCTCAGAGCTTCATGAGCCAAGCTCTATTTTTTATCAGAATAAATATCAAAATAATCAAGATCAAAATGTTTCAACATCCATTTTTGTATGAATACATGCAAAAAATGCTAAAAATTTTTCCTTAAAAGCTTATACTAACCTCTGGCTTCTGCCTGGGATGTAGAAATGTGAAAAGAGGATTACTTCTACTCTATCAACTAGAAAAAGCTGGATACACTATAAATCTTGAATTTTTTAAACTTAGAGAACTGATGTCACATGATATTCAACCAGTGTAAAGCTTAAGAAAAGACAGGTGTCTTTAAGGAGCAAGGGAATATGAACATGGGCTTACTAGTAAGAACAGAAGAAAGTCAGGGCTGCAATATAAGTGGGTAAAACAACCCAGTTAAAATTTTAAATAAATTTCCTAAAGTTCAAGTGTAGGCCTTGAAAATATAGAACCCCTGGAAACTGCAGGTGCAAGGAGAATTTGTACCATATCAGTCATTCTCCATGACTCCATGATTCTCCACTAAAAGCAAAGAATAGCTCTCCCATTTCAGGTAGCAAAACCCAAATAACAAGCAACAACAACCCACCACTGTGAGAGTGGCAAGAATAGAGAGAAGACCTCTCTAAAATATAGGTAGAGAAGATCTATTCCTGAGGGTAGAACAGGGACATAAAGAAAAATCCACTGGCAAATGAAATCTCACACTAAACAAGATAATGCTAGAAGAACATGAAGCCAGGGATACAGTGAATGAACCCATAGCAACAACAAAACCCGAACCCATAGCAACAGCAAAACCCAAACCCGGCTCACCTCTGAGTAGACTAACACCCTACAGTAACAGCTCAGCAGAAGAATAGTGGACCCATTTCCAAGCATAAATACTAGTTACCTCTAGTTACCTTATGCTCTACCATTCTATACATGATACCCACTATTCAATGAAAAATTATGAGATATACAAAAAAGCAAGGACAAAACAACCCATTGATAAGAGAAAAAGAAACTGGCAGAACCAGAGAGAACAAGAGATAACCCGTATTCTGGGCCACAACATAGTGAATTTAAAATCACTATAATAAACGTATTAAAGGGTCCAGCAGGAAAGGTGTTCAACATGTGTGAACGGATATTGAATTTCAGTGGAGATATGGAAACTATAAGAAGAGTCGATTGGAAATGCTAGAAACAAATACACAGAAACAGAAATGAAGAATGCCCTTAACTATCACTTCCATAGACATGATGTGTGGCTGAAGAAAAAGGTCAGCTAATGTGAAGACAGGTCAATAGAAATTATCTAAACTGAAGCACAAGGAGAAAGAGAGTGAATAAAACAGAGGGGCTTCCCTGGTGGCTCAGTGGTTAAGAATCCACCTGCCAATGCAGGGGACATGGGTTTGAGCCCTGATCCAGGAAGATCCCACATGCCGCGGAGCAACAAAGCCCGTGCGCCACAACTACTGAGCTTGCACTCTAGAGCCCGCGAGCCACAACTACTGAAGCCTGTGCACCTAGAGTCCGTGCTCCTCAACACGAGAAGCCACAACAATGAGAAGCCTGCGCACACTGCAATGAAGAGTAGCCCCCGGGCTTCCCTGGTGGCGCGGTGGTTGAGAATCTGCCTGACAATGCAGGACACACGGGTTCAAGCCCTGGTCTGGGAGGATCCCACGTGCCAGGGAGCGGCTGGCCCTGTGAGCCACAATTGCTGAGCCTGCGCGTCTGGAGCCTGTGCTCCGCAGCGGGAGAGGCCGCGATAGTGAGAGGCCCGCGCACCGCAATGAGGAGTGGCCTTCACTTGCCACAACTAGAGAAAGCCCTCGCACAGAAACGAAGACCCAACACAGCCATAAATAAATAAATAAATAACATGGTTCCCTTTAAAAAAAAAAAAAAAAAAAGAGTAGCCCCCGCTCGCCACAACTAGAGAAAGCCTGCACACAGCAACGAAGACCCAACACAGCCACAAAAAAAAAAAGATGAGAGCATCCAAGGGTTATCATATGATATCAAATGGTCTAACATAAACCAACTGAAATCCTAGAAGAGAGAAAATGCAACAATAAAGATTTAAAGAGATACTGGTCAAGAATTTTCCAAAAGTAATGAGGGATATCAAATGCACAGATCCCAACAGCTCAGAGATTTCTAAGCAAGATAAATATAGTTTTTAAATAGACATATATACAATATGTTGAAAACCAAAAAGAGAAAGAAAATCTTAAAAACAACCAGAGAAAAAGACCACATTACATACAGAGGAAGAAAAGTAAAATTGAAAAAGATTTCTCAGTCAGAAAGTATGAGAACAAGAAGACATGTTGAAAGGGAAAAAAAACCAAAAACAAACAAGAAAAACAAAAAGCTTGCAACTGAGAATTCTACACACAATGAAAATATCCTTCAAAAATGATGCCAAATTAAAGACTTTTTCCAGACAAAGAAAAGGTGAGACAATTAATTACCTGCACTCATGCATTATAAAATGTAAAAGAAAGTTCTTCAGGCAGAAAGAATATGATATAAGACAGAAACTGAGATTTACACAAAGAATTAAAGATCTCTGGAAACAGTTAAAATGAAAGTAAATAGAAAACAGTCTTCTCATTTTTAATGGCATTAAAAGAAAATTGACTGTCTAAAGTAAAAACAGTACAAATTTACTGTGTGTTTATAGAATATATAAAAGTAAAATCTGCAGCAACAATAGCTCAAAGCCTGGGAAGGTAGAATTGAAAGAATGCTGTTGTAAGGTTCTTAACTCTACACATTAAGAGGTATAATATTACAAGTAGGCAGATGGCAATTACTTAGAGACGTATATTGTCAATGGTATGACATGAGAAAAATATTTCTAAAACGTAAAAATAATTCAATAATGGAGTTTAATAAAATGGAAATTTAAAAGTAATCCAAAAGCATGTAGAAAAAAGGGAACAAAGAAAGAATGGAATAGAAAACAAGTAAAAAAGATTTTAATCCAACCATATCAGTAATATTAAAGGCAAATGGTCAAAACTAAATAAAAATCAGAGATTATCAGAAGATGAGAAAAAAAAGATGCAGATAGACACTGATTACAATAAAACCAGTTTGGGAATTCCCTGGCTGTCCAGTGGTTAGGACTCCATGCTTCCACTGTAGGGGGCACTGGTTCAATCTCTGGTTGGGGAACTAAGATCCTGCATGCCACGCAGTGAGGCCAAAAATTGATAATAATAAAAACAATAAAACCAGTTTGAATTTAAAAACTCAAATCAGTTAAAAGCAAAAATATGGGAAAGATATACCATACACACACTAGCCAAAAGAAAGATATAGTGACTGTATTGTCAGACAAAGTGGATTTCAGAACAAGGAATATTTTTAGGGTTAAAGAGTAACAGTACAATCCTAAATGTGTATGCATTTAAAAATAAAGATCCAAAATGCAAATGTGAAAGCTGACAGACCTGAAAGCAGAAATGGACAAAATCACAATTAGAGTTGTAAACTTAAATACTCCTCTGTCTCTGTAATTGGTAAAAACAAGTAGAAGAAAATCAGTAAGAATATAGAACCTGAACAAAACTAGCAACCAATGTGAGCTAACTGGTACTTATAAAACAAACAACAGCACAATACCCATTCTGTTCAAGTGTACAAGGAACATCAACAAGACAGACCATATTCTGCCCCATGAAACAAATCCTGACCAATTTATAATAATTAAAAGCATACAAAGTATGTTCTATGATACTAAAATAACCTAGATTTCAATAACAAAAATATATTGAAAATTTCTACATATTTGGAAATTAAACAGACATAAATAACTCATGGGTCAAAGAGAACATCATAAGGGAAATTTATAGCATTAAATATCTATATTTGAAAAGAAGAAAGTGCTCAAATCAATTATCTACGTTTCTAACTTAAGAAACTAGAAAAAGGGTACAAATTAAATGCAAAGAAAATAGGAGAAAATTATAAAATTGAGAAGAGAAAAATCAACAAAATTTTACAAAGAAAAATAAAGAAAATCAATGTAACCAAAAGCTGGGTTTTTAAAAAGATCTATAAAATTAATAAACCTCTAAGTAGACTGACAGAAAAAGAGAAGGAAAGGGTGTCATGACAGAGGGTAGGGAGTAGATACAAATATCAGTAATTCAACAACCCAAAAGGAGTGGACAAATTCCTTGAAAGATGCTAACTGCCAAAGTATACTCAAGATGAGATAAATAATCTGAATCACTATCTCTTAAAGAAATTCAATTTGTAGTTAAAACTTTCCAACAAGAAAAACTCCAGGACTAGATGGATTGACTAGCAAATTCTACCAAAAACTTAAAGAAGGAAAAACATGAATTATACATAAAATCTTCCAAAAACTAGAGGAGAAAGGAAAACTTTCCAGCTCACGTTAAGAGGCCAGCATTACTCTGATACCAAAACCACATGAAGAAATTACAATGAATAGAAAACTACAAACCAACAGTCTCGATCAACATAGATGTTAAAATCCTCAACAAAATCTTAACAAATAAAATTCAGCAATATTTACAAAATAAAATAATACATCATGGCCAAATGAGGTTACCCTGGGAATACAGAGCTGGTTCAACATTAGAAAATCAATAATGTTATTCACTATATAAACAGACTTAAGAATGTAATTATGTCCTTGGTGCAGAGAAGTCATTTGATAAAATTCAACATCCATTAATAATAAAAATTCTCAGCTAGGAAAAAAAGGGAACTTCCTCAGTCTGACCAAGTCCATCTATATAGAGTACAGCTAAATCATACTTAATGTAGAAACACAATGTTTTTCTCCTAACATCATGAAAAAATCAAGGGTACCTACTCTCACCACTTCTATTTAAGATCATACTGGAATTTGAAGTCCGTGCAATAAAAAGAGAAAAATAAAAGGTATAAGAATGGGAAAGGAAAAAAAATAACTACTATTTGCAGACAACAAAAAAAAACCCCAAAGATTCTACAAAAACTCTAGTAGAGTGTCATAGATACAGGCCAATATAAAAAATCAATTTCATTTTGATATATTTACAATAACCATTGGAACTTAAATTTATACAGTAAATATTTTTATCAAGTATATTTGCCATAGCACCAAAAAGCATGAAATTATTAGGTATAAATGTAACAAAAGATTATCAACATCTGTATACTGAAAACTACAAGAGCTGATGCAGGAAATGAAAGAAGACCTAAGTAAATGGAGATATATTCCATGTTCATGTATTAGAAGACAATACTGTTGGAGAAGTGACACTGCCTGATTTCAAGTCTTTCTATAAAGCAACAGTAATCAAGGAAGTATGGTACTAACTATATTCAGTGGAGTAAAATGAAAAGCCCTGAATTTTACCCACACTGATACGGTCAACTAATTTTTTACTGAAGGTGCAAAGGGAATTCAAATGAGAAAGGATAGTCTTTTCAACAAATGGTGCTGGAAAAATTGGACTTCAATATACAAAAAAACAATAATGATCCTTGACCTTTATCTTACACTATCCACAAAATTAACTTAAAATGGATTATAGATTTAAATGTAAAACTGTGAAGTATAAAATACCTAGAAGAAAACATAGAAAAAAATATTTGTGACCCTGGGTTAGCCAGTGATTTGTCAGATGCAAAAGCACAATCCTTTAAAAAAAAAAAAGAAGAAATTGATACATTGAAATTTATTAAAATATAAACTTCTGTCCTTCCAAATACACTGCTCAGAAAATTAAGATAAAAACTGACTTGGATAAAATCTTTTTGAAAGACATGTTAGGTGAAGAACCTGTATCTAGAATATCTAAACTCTCCAAACTCAATAATAAGAAAAAAATTTTTAAATAGGCGAAAGATTTTAACTAAGAAGATATACAAATAAATGGAAAATACGTATATGAAAAGATGCTAACCTCTTTAGTCATTAGGAAAGTGCAAATTAAAACCACAATGTGACAACACCACATACCCACTTGATTAAAAAACAAAAACAAATTAAAAATCTTACACAACTGACAATATCAACACTGGCAAGGCTGACAAGCAATGAAGCTCTCATGCATTGCTGGTAGGAATGCAAAATGTTACAACCACTTTGGACATTAGTTTTGCTGTTTCTTATGAGTTAAACATACATTTACCATATGATCCAACTATCTCCTTGATTTTTACCCAAGGAAAATGAAAACTTATGTTCCCACAAAAACTTATACATACTAAATGTTTACAGTGGCTTTATTCATAATCAACAAAAACTAGAAATAACACAAATATTGTTCAATTGGCAAATTCACAAATAAACTGTATTATATCCATATAATGGAACAACACTCAGCAAGAAAAAGGAACCAACTACTGATACACAAAACAAGAATGAATTTCAACTGCATTATGTTTAAATGACAGGAGCTAGACTCAAAAGCCCACATACTATAATTCTACTTAGCTGTCGTTCTGGAAAAGGCAAAATTATAGGGACCAAAACAGAAGAATGGTTGCCAAGTGCTGAGGATTAGGAATAAGGTGTTGATTATAAGCACAAGTGAATGTTGGGAGCTACTAGAATTGGTCTAGATCTCGATTTGGTGGTATATGCATTTATCAAAACTCATAAAATGATACACTAAAAAAGGTAAGTCTCACTTATTACTGTATATAAATTATATCTCCATAAAACTGACCGCCCACACACACACACATGCACGTGAACTAGAGTCCTCTGAGATTATTTCAAGCCCAGTGAGTCAGTAGTAATAAACATGTTCCAGGAAACAGAACTTACACTAACAGAACAAATGTGATATCGGCTGCATCCAAAGTGACAAGCACTGAACCAGTCTGATGATGATAATGATAAAGCCAAGTTTTATAGCCTCTATATCTGCCCCCAAAATATGCTCATAAGAATATTTTTATTCTTCCAAAATCCCTAAGTCATCTCTTATCACCCAGACTGTCATGTCCATATGGCGTTTTTTGTCCCCTCATCGGACCCAGTTTCAGAGCCCATGCTCATCTTGCTGGCTCTTCTCCGCAATCCTGATCTGCCATCAGCACAATCCCCATGTATCCTCAACCTCCTATGTGAATGTTCCCTACACATTCTTGCCGCACCTGAAATCTGGATTCCCCTGAGGACCTGCTTCCCCTAGAGCCTTCTCATTGTCCTGCTGTTTTCACCCTTGGGCTACCAGACCAGGAGACACAGTAGTTGTCCTTGCCATTTAATGCTGCTTCGAGATCACTGTTCTTCCCATCTCAGAAACAAAAACACAACATTCAGCAATTTAAAAGTCATGCCTGTGATTATAGCACCCAATATCTCTGCTTGTTGCAATCATCTACAGAGATCCATCTCACTGCCTCCCATTTTTTGAAGAGTTCAGCTCATGACTCACTTTCTTTCTCTCATCACCAGTCTTTTCACAGATCTTGTGATCTTCATATTCCTATAGAAAACCTTTCTGTTATCTTGGCTTTTCCAGTTCCTGGACCAGCTCATCTCCAGTGATCTTGTTTCCTCTGCCACTTACTTCCCAGTCATACCTCCCACAACTCCTTCCTTTCTCATCATCAGCTGATAACCTTGTTTCTTATGTCACTTAAATTGGAAACATTAAGAAGAGACCTTGCTCATTCTCCATCCACTGGCCTACCCACCTAACTAGCTCTGCCTGTGTACTCTACCGTCGTTCTTCCAGATAAACTACACATACTTCCATCTAAGCCCAGCCACTGCAGCTGAGAACTGGTTCTTAGCACGGCTCACACACTGAAGGACATCACTCTCGCAAGTTCTGGCCGCTCTCCCTGTTGGAATTAATCAACATTCCATGGACCATCTGAACACAATCAACTTTCAATTTCCTCTTCGTGGATTACACACTCCATGCAATCTTTGTCCCCAATCAGAGTGCCTCCCATCCCAGAGTCTCCACTTCCCTCTGGACTGCCAACTGAAGAAATTTTAGTTTTTTGATCAGGGACAAATTGTACCTGTATATCTCTAACTTTCTGACTGCTGTCTGGTCCTAGATACTCACCCCAAACGGGTGTGTATCAGTAGCAGAGCAGACACAGATTCTATGCTGGGATTATAACTTAACCATATTTATGAAGCAAGGACCTAATGATTCTCTGACCGCCAAGAGTCTGTGCCCTCCCCACCTCCATGGATCCCAGGAACTTCCATGATCACTCTGCTTCAGACGGCCCTGACTAGACATATTGCTGTTATTCACCCTTGGCTGGACTCTTGGCCAGGTCAGCGCTAACTCTGTGACAGCTAAGTTGACCCTACTCATTTTCCAAAGAAATCCAGAAGCATTATGGCAATGAAGAGAGAGAAAAATTGGAAAAGAAAACAAATAACAAGAGAGCAGGAGAAATTTAGTAATCTCTTCCTTTTCCAGGAACTTGCCTATCTAGCCCTCTGTTTCTCTTAGTTTTATGTAAATTCACACAGCCTTGCCAGACAGAAAAGGCCATGCCCAAGAGAAACTTGTAACGTAACTCTTCAACTTTGATTCAGGTACCACAGGCTCTAAATATAAAACTCGAACTCAAGAGCACGACAGTGATTCTACACAAATTACCTGTCTTCACACCAAGAATACCGGCCTACTACTACTCCTGATACACAAAGGATGGGCTCTGCCCTGTGATAGATGGTACTGGCAAATAGAACGAGGATGGCCCATTTACTATCAATCCAACCATACAAGCCAGCGGGGAAGTCTGGAGCCCAGTTCTGGGATAGAGTTGACTCATTTAGCAGCAGATCTTTCAAATCCTTTCCCAGGTAACTCATCCCCCACTTGGTTCGTAAGCTGCCTGTGTCACAACTGGTCTTTCATTTTTCCTCATAAATAATATTTTCTACACTTAACTCCATTTCTTTCACTTCTTTTACCACTGTTTCCCTTAATACTTTGCTCAATTATAAAATGAGAACTCCAAAAAAACTTTACTAAGCTTGCCAACTATTTTAAATATAGGAGATGCTTTTATTCTTACAAGTCAGTAATGCGAGATTCAGGAAGTATAAAGAGCCAAAGGTCACATAAGTGAGGGCCAGTGCTCAGGTATGAACTTGGAACTCTCATTCGAAAGACCATCAGACCATGCTGTTGTTAGTACAGGTGATGAAGGAAAGACTCAGGGTGTATTATAGCGTGTAAGGCCAAGGGCGCTAAGAGATAGCACAGAATTGTGTTTGGCACGTAGTAGATGCTCATGCTAGAAAACAAAAACAAAAAAACAAGATCCAAGAGATACATTCTTAATTGATTTCCAGATTCAATAGGCTTCACCAAACATACTGCCACAATGTGTAAGTCCTTGTTTCACATCACTGCAAGTATGGCCTGGCCACCTGGTAACTCTGCTCACCTACTCTACCTGCTCCTAACCAGGGTCTGGTTTCCCTGGGCTTCATCACTCAAATGTCAGTCCGGCCCTGTAGGAAAAGGCAATGGATAGGCACCTCTAAGGACATAGGAGAAGGCTGGGTGTGGCTTTGACATTTACAAGAGTTGGAAATACCTCTGTTTAGAAAACGTTTATGACGATACCAAAAGTAATCTATAATGACAGCTAAAATCTAAAATTCCCACAAAGAATTAAAGAGGTTAATATAATATCCTCACAACTTAAAGGATTCTCTTGATTTCAGAGAGGAAGAAAACTCTGCTTTTAGATTTATTTCACTATTAGTTGAAAAGTGCCAGATGTTTTATTTTTCTTCTAGAAAACCAGGCAATACATTGTCTTGACTGAGTGACTTCTTTGAAGCTTTCCTTTAGTGGAAAGAGTCAGCTATTAGTCTGTTCTTTCTTCAGATCTCAAACATTTTCGTTAAAAAAAAAAAAAGGTGTTTCTAGCATTACTGATTCATAATTACTAATAATACAATTACAGATCATATGTAGTGCATTCATCCCAGATCTTATGCTTTGGTTCCAATGGTTAGACTGCGGTATCTCTGAGGTGTTAGAATTCAGGTTAAATTCCATGCAGCAAGGATGCTTCTCACACTAGACCAGGAGTCTCTGTTAGGCAGACTCCACTCTTTTCTCTTGCTTCCTTGCAACAGCCAGAGCCCCTAGAACTTACCTCAAACTCCAGGTCAAACTCATTGGGTGAGAAGCCCTACAGAAGGGCACCAATTTCAGAGAGGAACCCAAAGTGCACAAGGCTTCTTGTCCTGAATCCAGCAATATCTGTGAGAGATGGAGAGATCACTGATTGCCTGTATATTTCAGTTTACTTTCCAAATTCAGCATTTAAACAAAGTATGTTGTTTATCCAGTTCAAATCCAGAGCCAAAGTATGTGCCAAGAGGGAGCCTTAATTTCTCGTAACAGAACAGGTTTGGCCCTAATGTGTAATTTATGAGTCAGTGTATCAAATTTGACGAATGTATTTGTTCCAAGTAGGGAGCAAGCCATTAGGCATTACACATCCTGAAATTTGGGGAGAGGAGGAAAATAACTTTGATTTCTCTGCTCTTTCATTAATAAAGATGAATCCAAGTTGATGAATAAATTTTCTGGATTGCTTAATACCTCCCAGATATCATCATCAAGGCCTGGGCAAGGCAGGTGAAAAGATTTCCATGAGCAAGAAGCAGTGGAGAAGGACTTCCTCTGTGAAATAAATTGTTGGTAATTCTGGAAAATTTTCCTTTATCCTAACATTCTTCTGCCTCCTTTGCCCTACCCTATTCTCTGTGTTTTTAAATGTGCCAAATATGTCTTTCTACTAACAGCTGGTAAATGGAGTTGGGGGAAAAGCCACAGTGTCACCCCTCTATTGCAGCCATGTAATAAATACACAAAAAGATAAACTGCACAGCCACAGAGAGACATCACATCTTCCTTCCTCCTGGCACAATTTGCACAGTCACTGAATATGATTAAAGTCTTGAGGACCTGGACATAGTCATTTCTATTTTGGTACCACTGGCTTGATCTACCCCTGCAGCTAGAAGGGAATCACCCTCTTTGTGTAAATGTTTGCCTTGCTGGAAATTCCGAAGCAGAAATTAATAGGATACATGCTTCAGGAGGAATATTAAATTATCCATGATAAACAATTCCTAGGCAATGTTTAGACTGGCCCAAAGTCATCTTAAGAACTGTGCACAAGGATAGAACAACACATCTGGCATCTATATACTAGGACTGTCTATAAAACAAAAGGCAAAGTAGAGCTCTGTCAATTAGCTACTTACTCTAATTGATGTGTTCTATCAGCCTAGGGAGACAACAAATTAATGACTCAACAAGTATCAAATCTCTACTTCGTTCTATCTGGTGTAGACACAGTTAATGCATCATGAATGTTTGCTTCTCTTTACCAGCAGTTACAGAACACACTTGGAACTCCTCTACAAATTCTCTTTGATCTCTTCTCTGAAGTCAAAGTGCCAATATTCTGGACTCCTGTGACATCAACTATCACAACCCCCAGGCTATTAAAGAGCTGAAACTAATCAGGTAGAATCAGCACCAAAAGAAGTTTCAACACAACATGGTCATTTGTTCAAGGAAACTTTGTCTACGCATTCAGGATCTCAATATAGTTGCAAATATTCTTTTTAAATACATTCATACATACACACAGACACAGGTGCACACATACGGACACACGTACGTAGAGAGAGAAAAATAAAGGAAATAAAGACCTTTTATTTTCCTTGGTCAAAATCAGGATTAAGGCATTATTTGGGGTATTCTCAATAAAAACTATGTATTGTATTTCTTTATATGAATCAGCAAAATGAAGCAAATTTAACTGAAGGTCCTTTGAGGTTGTGTCAGTTTCCCCACAGTGCTGACCCAGAAACTTAAAAGGATATATAGTAACAAAGAGGTCAATTCCATAGGACAGAAAGTCTTATTTTGAATAATATCTTAACACTGACTTTGAGCCAAAAGAAAATTGTGGCTTTTTTTTAAAGGGGTCAGGGGGAGCGGATTGTACTCCATTTCTGTTGTCTGATTCACAAGTATTATTAAATGTTTACCAGAAATCTGACGGCAGTTTCCTAACATTTGTTAATCATAGAGAACGTCATTCCATTAACAACTCAATAAACTTCTTTAGAGTTGTACAAGGTAAGTCTCACTACCTTAACATGGCTAACCCATCCTTGTAGAATAAATATTTGCTTTCAATTTCTCTATGCCAAGTTTTACGGGATCATGTAATCTAAATCTCCTATTGTAAATGAGGTATGCCCTCCAGAAAAATGAGAGAACAGAGTTTAAAGCTTTGTTTGCCTTCTCTCTACAAGTCCTTGAATCAAGGGTTTCACATCTCCAGAAAAACAGACTTAGGGCACTTCGGACAAGTATCCCAGCAGGAGTGTCTTTGAGAAGTACTTTAAAGACAATTCAAGCCTCCCTCACAGATTTTTTCACATCCTCCAGCCTGAAGTGGTCTGTGCTGTTGTATATCTACCAGGGCACCAAGTAAGTAAAGATTATATTTTCCATTCTCCTAATTATTGTTACTTCTTTGTAATAATTTTTGTAGAAGTTCAGCCTAATTTCTTCCCCAAAACCTGCATTTTGTAGTTCCTGACTTTCATGATTACTCTTACCCTGAATCAGCTGGGATAGAGCTCTGATGATAGGTCATCCTGAGATAGCCATTCAATGCTTCCTGCACAAGCACATCCCTGAATGTGACTTGGAGTAAGTCTTCCCTGCATGCAGAGTAGAAAGCTGCCTGCATGGAGCGAATTCTCTGATATTAACTTTCTGTAAAGAGGATAAGCCACCCAACCAGTAACTCTCATAGTAAAGTACATAGTAAGCATCACTGTATAATTATCATCACCACTATTATTAGAAGTCTACTTCTGTAGAATATCCTAAGAAATGAAAAAACCGACAAATTCTCATGTATTGACATAAATGACTAGCATCAGTTTCTTTCTGAGAATATATTTTGATAGAGGGAAAGGGAAGGAAAAGAGAAGATAAATTACATTTACTGAATAACTGCCATGTCCCAGAATTTGTACTCGGTGCTTTACATAAATTATCTTGCTTTAATTCCTACAGCCATCGTAAGCCATAGAGTTATCTTCATTTTAGAGATGAATGAACTTAGTCTCGGAGGAGTTAAGCAATTTGTCCAAAGTCCCATGCCTGTGAACAGTAAGTCTGGGATTCAAATAAGTCATTTTAGCAAAGCAAATTGCTGTAGGCAGGTGGGTAGAGTACGATGTACAATTTTTTAAAAGCATATAAACACACCCAATATCTCAAAAATGTGTGAGGACCAGGGGTGATGAATTGAAGACCATGGAAAACAATCTGTCTGCCTAAGGTTTGGGCAAAGGATGACTCTGAAATGACTGTAATATTTAGACTCTTTGTCCTGAGTCAGAATATATCTAACAGAATTCATCTCTGTCCTTTTCCCCCATTTTATCTAAAAGGAAGAAAATTCATTTGTATGTGTGTGATAAAAACTAGGATCTCAGTTCCTTTAAAAAGAATGAGTTGAACTCACTTACAAATCTTTACCCAGGTAGTGTTAAAATAAATATTCCAGTAAAGACAGATTCAGAATTAGAAAAGCTGTATGTGACTCAATTGTCATTTCCAGCATTTAAATCAGGACCAGTCACACAGATCTCAACATTAGCCCAAATCCCTTCCACCTATTTCTCCTCTCTGCCAATAACCAGTTTTTAATCTATTTCAGGAAGGAGTCCAGGACACCGTGGAAATAAAGATTAACTTTAAAATACTTCCTGAAGCATTACCAGAAATCATGTTTTGAATTTCCAAATGACTTGTATTGTTCTAAATTTCTGGGCTGTGCCCAGGACCACAGAGATAAATGGGGCATTGGGACAACCATGTGAAGGACCAAGTGGTAATGTGAAGTAAGTGTACTGTTTAGCATGAGTCATTTGAAAACAGATAAAAGAAGAATGCCTAGAAAAGATGATATTACATGACAACGATATTCCAAACAAAACACAAGGAGTTGATCTACATTTGCTTTCAGGTCATGACATACTATATGGGAACCCACTGGCTATGGATCACCCTGATTCAACAACCCAATTCATCATATTCTCGGGTTTACAGCATAATCACTGGTTCTCAAACTTGACTACACAAGAGACTCACCTTGTGAGTTTGGGGATTTTGTTTTTTATACAATACCAGTGCCTGGGCCCCCTCACCAGAGATTTAGATTAATTGGCATAGGGAGGGGCCAGGCTTCAGTAGTTTTTAAAGTTCCCTGTGTGATTCAGTGTGAGCAAGACTGGAGCACCACTGTGTTAGCTGTATGAAACGGCCTGCAAAATTTTATACCTCAACATTTTAGGGTTGTCAGAACTGACATCATGGCTGTATAATTTGTGAAAACTTGGGCAAGTTACTGATCCCTGAAACTCAGTTTCCACATCTGTAAAATGGAGATCAGAACCCTGTTCAGCATGTTCTTTAACATGGGATCCAGGTCATCATATTTCCAAACTGAATGTCTAGATCTTTTCAAAATAAATGCCTTCAATCATTTTCTGATTCATATGTCTCTAGAATGAACACTGTGTGTAACATGTGAAAATATCTTCTCAGTGTAACAGCATTATTTCTTTTGCTTATGTAACGAACTATGGCTTCAGAATGCCAAAAAAAAAAAAATAGCTTGAAAGTGGAAAAATACTATCACCAAATATCTGTTCTATCTCTATATCCCCAAATTGGAAAAATGGTGTTTTGGGTATGGTATTTGTCAATGTTATTTATTTTGTTTAAAACTGACCACCTAGCCTATACTTACACCCTCATACTTCAAGACTCCCAAGTTGGCAGTCTTGGTAACAAAACTGCCAACTCACTGTTTAGATTTTGAATACTTACTACCCTGCGTTACTGAGAAATTTGTATCATTTTGTTGTGGGGTTGAAGGATGATTTTAATTTGCATCTTTTGTCTCCATTGTGCTGTCACAGTTCCTGAAACGAAGTGGATGTTTACTATATATTTGTTAAATTTATTTTTAAATGTTTACTTCAATATTCCTGATGATTAAATGATATAACAGACTAACCCAAACTTTGGTACCTGCTTACCGTCAAAGACTCCAGAATCAAGCAAGAGCACCAATATTTCCTACCCAACTAGTCTACAGCTTAAATTTAGGAGAATCTTTTGCTTTTGTGAAAGTTTTAATCATTTATAATTACACATTTTGAGGGTAGGTTATATATCCTTCCTATTCTGGATCTGTAATCAAATCTTTGACAAATTAATTGAGTTTTCCTCCAGAAAAGTAAAAGAGATGGAGTTAATAAATACAGATATTGATACTTCGCAGAGGTATTTTGGCATTTATAGAGTAAAGAATTTGAGAGTACAAGGTAAGTCTCTTTTGGTGAATACATGGACTACTTTATTATCTAGAAGAGCACTACTTAAGTTATAGTAATGAAGGATTAAAATATGCCCTCTGTGTCAGACACTGCTCATTGCTACCTAACATTGATCCCCCCACACACACTTTATTCCTTAGGATAGCAATGTGCCCAGACTCAGGTGATAGATTACGATGAGACTGAGTCAATCATAATCATTTCATTCCTTGGCTCCTTATCCTCCCTTGCATGAGATGTTCAGGGAAGTCAGCTGGTAGGTTTTTAGCATTTTTGTGTACCTGCTAAAAGGGAACAGACACAAGAGGTATGGCCCCTTTCTTCAGCTTTCTGATTTAAATAAAGCATTTTTTAGTTGAAATTTTGGAAGCAATCTTGTGACCATAAAGCAGCAATCCTTAAGACAAAAGAAAATAAAATAAGGACAATGGAGCTACAAGATAAAAAGATCCTGGATCTTTGATGGAGTCTTTGAGGAGCTGAATCAATGCCAACCAACAACTACTGCAGACTTTTCTATTATAAGACAAAAAATTAACTACTTAGAAGTAAACCATAATTTCTACGTATGAGATTATGAAGAATATCTTCTCCCTATAAAATTCTTAAGATGGTAATATTTCATCTGTGAATGAGAAACAGACTTTCATAACAAAATCAATCATTAGAAAAGACATTTCAAACCCAACCTCACTGTTGCCCTTATTTTCCTTCCAAATTCCTGACATTAAAAACAAACTATTTCTACCACCTCAAACCAGTGCAATCCTCATTGCCATATAAACTTTCTCCCTCTCCCCCTCCCCCTTTCCCCTCCCTCTCCCTCAAATATATATGTGTATATATGTATGTATTGTACTTATATACATACACAAACAATGCATACACAACTTCTCTGAATAACTCCCCTTCAAAACGTAGTTTTGAATGATTGGGAAAGTGATTAATATGAGCAGCAGGGTTTCTTGACTGCACAGGAGATGCTTCTAACATACTTTAATTCCCATGACTATCCCAATGCCATTGCATTTTTTTAAAGAATAAACTGACCACTTTTACCAAGTGTGTCCAAATTAAGGACTTCTGAGTAACCTTGGTTTCAAATGAACCAAAACAGGGTTACCCACAGAAATAGCAGAGCTGAGAATAAAGGTCTCTTGAATAGAGCTTTTCATCCATATGACTCATCAGACACTATGATTAGGAAAATGAATTTGCCTGTAAAGTCCAAAGGCTATTCTGATCCTGACTCCTTGTACAGACTTGGAAAAGTACCTCAATTCTTAATGCCCTAGTTGCTAAATTTACATAGGTAATTTCTTCCTGTTTATCTCATAAGACAGTGAGGAAATTCCCAATAAATTTTAAAGTACTGCACATATTAATGCTATTAAAAGATCTGTTTCCATTTCAAACACCCCAGAGATACCCAGTTTCCAGTTTAGATAGAAGAGGTACATAACCTGACAATATCAGTCACAGAACTAGTTTATTTGGGGGCACGTAACAGATCTCCGATCCTTATACTTCTGCTTGACCTGAGCACAGGGTTATTAGCTTAAATGGCTTTGTAAAAAAAATATCAACAGTCATTCAACCATATGACAGCCTGATGGATACAGACAGAGCCGAACAGTAAAACTATCAGTTTCCTTATTTTTCCTCTAGAAAAATATGCTACAGTTTCAATATGTCTAAAACACTGTAAAACTATTCAAAAGAAAGCAGTCAGAGTCTCAATCTAATCTGTCCACTCTGCCCTTAAACCTTAAAATACCACAATAAGACTAGAGCATATAACAATGTATTCACTTACAAAAACTACATATATATTGTATTTGCATAAAATATTGTAAAGAACCTATTGGTGTCCTATTAACCAATTAATAGTAAAAACAGGAAAACCAAAGAGATCACTTATAAAAGCAATTGTCTAGCATGTCCTATGTTGAAAAAGGTATATATATATAAAACTTATTTTGTACAAGTGTAGAAATAATATTACTCAACTTACCTTTTCATTAACTGGCACAAAAAGGCATAAAGGACAATTTTTAAATTGAAAAAAAAATTTTTTTTTTTACAACATCAGCTTTCTTATAAAAGAACAGTTTACTGCAATTGCAGGATATTCTCATTTAGCTTCCCTATGCAGAGAAATAGGAAACTGAAAGGAGATTAAGATGAAACAAGCTAACAGATTTGATAAAAATTTAAAAGTTGTTGATGAAAGCTCAAAAAATCACAATACCAATCATCTCAATGGTCAAAGGCTGGAGAAAAACAAAGAAAACTATACCAAGTCACATCATAATCAAACTTCTGAAAACAAATAATTTTTAAAAAATATTTTAACCAGGGGCTTCCCTGGAGGTGCAGTGGTTGAGAGTCTGCCTGCCGATGCAAGGGACACGGGTTCGTGCCCCGGTCCGGGAAGATCCCACAGGCCGCGGAGCGGCTGGGCCTGTGAGGCATGGCTGCTGAGCCTGCGCATCCGGAGCCTGTGCTCTGCAACGGGAGAGGCCACAACAGTGAGAGGCCTGCATACCACAAAAAAAATTAAAAAATAAAAATAAAAAATAAAAAATAAAATAAAATAAAATAAATATATATATATTTTTTAACCAGAGGGAAAAGGACACATTATGTATTAAGGAACAAAGATAACAGTAACATAAAATTTGAGTCAGAAACACTATAAACCAGAAGACAATAAAAAGAATAAAAACAAATATATGTACAATTCTACACCCAGAAAAATAATCTTCAAAAAATAAAGATGAAATAAAGGCAGATATAAAAAACAGAGGTATTTCACTGCCAGCAGGCATGAACAGAAACCAAAAAAATTTTTAGAAATACTCTGAGAAAGAAGGAAAATGATTTCAGAGGAAACTTTTTATATTTAGTTTCCACTAAAGAATGAAAAATACTGGAAATAATACAGAGAGACAGAGGAAATGAGTGAAGGAGGGAAGGAGAGAAGAGAGAAAGAAAACACAAATTATCAAATAAGTAGTGAGTGGGGCCATCACTATATAAACTATAGATATTAAAAAGATAATTAGGGAAAATGATGAACAACTATATTTCAATAATTTTGGTAACTGTGATGAAATGGTTAAATTCCTCAAAAAACATGATCTACCAAAGGTCACCAGAAAGAAAAAGATAACCTGAATAGCGCTGTATTTATTAAAGAAAATACATCTATAGTTTCAAAACTTCCTGCAAAAGAAAATCCAGATCCAGAGAGCTTCACTTGTGAATTCTCCCAAACACTTAAGAAATAATACCATGCATACACAAACTCTTCTAGAAAATAAGGAGCTGGGGAGGTGGGGGGATGATACTTCCCTACTCATTCTGAGGGCATGATTACCTTAATACCAAAACCAGATAAAGACATGCAATTAAAAAAAAAGCCTAAAGACCAATATTTCTCATGAACATATCACAAAAAATTTTAACAAATTTAATGCAATTATATATACTAAGAATAAAACAACATAGCCATATTGGTTTTACTCCAGAAACACAAGGCTGCTTAAACATTGAAAAATCAATAGAACACTCCCTAACACCATACACAAAAAGAAACTCAAAACGGATTAAAGACCTAAATGTGGGCTTCCCTGGTGGCGCAGTGGTTGAGAGTCCGCCTGCCGATGCAGAAGACACGGGTTCGTGCCCCGGTCTGGGAAGATCCCACATGCCGCGGAGAGGCTGGGCCCGTGAGCCATGGCCGCTGAGACTGCGCATCCGGAGCCTGTGCTCCGCAACGGGAGAGGCCACAGCAGTGAGAGGCCCGCATATGGCAAAAAAAAAAAAAAAAAAAAAAAAAAAAGACCTAAATGTAAGGCCAGACGCTATAAAACTCTTAGAGGAAAACATTGGCAGAACACTCTATGACATAAATCACAGCAAGATCCTTTTTGACCCACCTCCCAGAGAAATGGAAATAAAAACAAAAATCAACAAATGGGACCTAATGAAACTTAAAAGCTTTTGCACTGCAAAGGAAACCATGAACAAGACCAAAAGACAACCCTCAGAATGGGAGAAAATATTTGCAAATTAAGCAACTGACAAAGGATTAATCTCCAAAATATACAAGCAGCTCATGCAGCTCAATATCAAAAAAAAAACCCAATCCAAAAATGAGCAGAAGACCTAAATAGACATTTCTCCAGAGAAGATATACAGATTGCCAACAAACACATGAAAGGATGCTCAACATCACTAATCATTAGAGAAATGCAAATCAAAACTACAATGAGGGGCTTCCCTGGTGGCACAGTGGTTGGGAGTCCGCTTGCCGATGCAGGGGACACGGGTTCGTGCCCCGGTCTGGGAAGATCCCACATGCCGTGGAGCGGCTAGGCCCGTGAGCCATGGCCCCTGAGCCTGCGCGTCCAGAGCCTGTGCTCCGCAACGGGAGAGGCCACAACAGTGAGAGGCCCGCGTACCGCAAAAAAAAAAAAACAAAAAAAACACTACAATGAGGTATCACCTCACACTGGTCAGAATGGCCATCATCAAAACGTCTACAAACAATAAATGCTGGAGAGGGTGTGGAGAAAAGGGAACCCTCTTGCAGTGTAACAGTATGGAGGTTCCTTAAAAAACGAAAAACAGAACTACCATAGGACCCAGCAATCCCACTACTGGGCATATACCCTGAGAAAACCATAATTCAAGAAGAGTCATGTACCACAGCGTTCACTGCAGCACTATTTACAATAGCCAGGACAATGGAAGCAACCTAAGTGTCCAGCAACAGATGAATGGATAAAGAAGATGTGGCACATATATACAATGGAATATTACTCAGCCATTAAAAAAACAAAATTGAGTTATTTGTAGTGAGGTGGGTGGACCTAGAGTCTGTCATACAGAGTGAAGTAAGTCAGAAAGAGAAAAACAAATAGCGTATGCTAACACATATATATGGAATCTACAAAGAAAAAAAATGGTTCCGAAGAATGCGGGGCAGGACAGGAATAAAGATGCAGACGTAGAGAATGGACTTGAGGACACGGGGAGGGGGAAGGGGAAGCTGGGACGAAGTGAGAGAGTGGCATGGACTTATGTACACTACCAAATGTAAAATAAATAGCTAGTGGGAAGCAGCCGCATAGCACAGGGAGATCAGCTCGGCACTTTGTGACCACCTAGAGGGGTGGGATAGGGAGGGTGGGAGGAAGACGCAAGAGGGAGGGGGTATGGGGATATATGTATATGTATAGCTGATTCACTTTGTTATACAGAAGAAACTAACACACTATTGTAAAGCAATTATATTCCAATAAAGATGTTTTAAAAAAAATCAATGTAACTCATCAATTCTAGAGCCTATAAAAAAGACCATCTCATAAGCTCAATAGACACAGAAAAGGCCCTTGACCCAATTCAACCTCCATTCATTATAAAAACTCTCAGCCAACTAGAAACAGAAGGGACTTCTTGAAACTAAGAATGGGCATTTATGAAAAACCTACTGCTAACATTGTGTTAAACGGTGAAAGACTAAGTACTTCTCCCTAAGTTCAAGAACAAGACAAGGATGTCCACTCTCACTATTTCCATTCAACACTGTTGTAAAGGCCCTATCCAGTACATTAAGACAAGAAAAAGAAATCAAATGTATACACACTGGGGGCGTGGGGGGATTATACTTCTTTTTACTCCCAGAACATATGACAGCCTGTGTAGAAGAACCTGTGGAATCTACCCACAAAGAAACCCTATTAAAATTAATTAGTGAGTTAAGCAAGGTAGTAAGATATATAAGAATTCATTGTATTTCTATATGTTAGCAATGAACAGTTGCAAATTAAAATTTAAAACGAAGCAGTATCATTTACAATAGTACCAGAAAATGTTAAATATTAAGAGATAAACTCAACAAAAATATTTACAAGATATGTAGGTGGTAAATACAAAACACTGCTGAGAGAAATTTAAAAAGACCTACAGAAATAAAGAGATATATCACGTTAATAAAAAGATTTAGTATTATGAAGATGTCATTTCTCTCCAAATAGATCTAAAGTTGAACACAATCCCAATAAAAACTCCAGAAACTTCTTTGGTGTGGAAATTGTCAAAGTGATCCTCAAATGCCCATGGAAATGCAAATGATCTTGAATATATAAAACAGTTTTCAAAAAGAACAGAGTTGTAGAAATTACACTACTTAATTTTAAGGCTTTATTATAAAACTTCAATAATCCAGATAGTGTGACTTAAAGATATACATACAGATGAATGAAACAATATAAAATGCATAAATAGACCACCCATATTTGGCCAATTCGAATTGATTAAGATGCCAGGGAAATTCAATAGGGAGGGGATAGTCTTTTCAACAAATGATGCTGGAACAATTGAATAAGCCTATGTAAAAATAATAATAAACCTCATACCATACATAAAAAATAACTCAAAATGACTTATAGGTCTAAATGTAAAACCTAAAGTCGTAAAGCTTATAAAAGAAAACAGAGGAAAAAAATTATTCTCTCCTTGAATCAGGCAAAAAATTATTACTATAGGGCACAAGAAGGATTATACTTTTTTTAAAATGCATTAGATTTCATCAAAATTTAAGTATTTAAAAGCTACTAGCAAGAAAATGAAAGAGCAAGCCATGAACTGAGAAAAATTTGTTTGAAAACATGTATCTGTCAGGAGCTATAAAAGGTCTGAGATTTTATACTCCTAGCAAACTGACATGTCAGCCTGCCACAGTTTCATGGATTCTAGCAGAAGACCTGAGACGTCTGGGCCGCAGACGAAGGACTTCATTACTCACAGTAGAGCAAGCACCTACCAGGGTGATGCACAGCCAGACCCTAGTGGATGCTGCACACGCGGTAGATTTGATCACAACTCAGTAACTCCAAGCTTAGGAAAGCCCATTTTCTTTAAAGAGCTGCAAGCAAACCAGGGAGATACTATCTTTATTGTCCTAGACAGCAAGCGAATTTTTCCTTCCCCAAAGGGAGACACTATCTCAACTGTCCAAGCCTTTTTTGCTATACAAAACACCTTTAAAAAGATAGTATGGAACAAGAGCTGTCAGTGTCTCGGCTCACGACATCTGCAGAAACATGAAATATCCACAGAGAAGTCTCTCCTAACAATATCCAATAAAGAACATGTGTCCAGAGTACATAAAGAACTCTCAAACCTCAATAATGAGACAAACAACTCAAACTTTTAATGAAATAAACACTTCACCCAATAGAGAGGTAGATGGAAAAAACATATGAAAAATATTCAACATCATTAGTCATTGGAGAAATGTGCATTAAAACTACAATGGAAAATTCCCACCCACCCTCTAGATTAGCTAAAAGTTTTTAAATCCCAAGTGCTGGTGAGGATGTGCGGCAACTAGAAATCTCAAACAGTGCTGGGAGCAATGCAAAATGATATTGCCACTTTGGAAAACAATTCGGCATTTCCTTATAAAATCAAACACACCCTTACCATTTAACCCACAAATTCCACGCCTAAGTATTTACCCAAGATAAATGAAAACATATGTCCATACAAAATGTATATGTTAATGTTTATAGCAGCTTTATCCATAGTAGTGAAACTGGGATGTTGAGTGTTAATTCTGCAAGAGCCTCCTGAATTTCTGCATGTCTCGCAGGCAGATGCAATGACCACCTTTGTTTCCATCTCTTCAAGGATATGCATAGAGCAAAGAGCCTTGGAAGATATACTTCTCTCTCTAAGGAAAGTCACCTTGATGCATGTCAACTCATCTCTGTGCTCTTAAGAAAAATACGCCAGACAGTGTTGCTTTCCAACGTAACTGTAACCTGCTTTGCTTGGGATAAGTCTTAGTAGAAAATGGTGCTTCAATAAACTACTTCTGGTCCAGTCACCATTACCATGTTGCTGTGGGAACACGATTCCTGTCTTGAAGCTAGCTGCCCCATTCCTACTGCAGAAAAATCTAAGCAGCTGGCTAGTTCCCCTCTTGTTCTCCCTCTCCCAATTTTCTGTTTCCATTCCAAATAAATGACTTGGCTGCCCCGCCAACCCACCCCACCAAAAAAGATAAGTTTGTTTTGCTGTACAGTACAATAAAGATACAGCTTCCTTCTAGATCAAAGATCAGGCAGGCTTACTACCAATTATAAAAGATTCTATTGAGTTCCCTAAGCTCAGGATTCCTCTCCTGTAAGGCAATCATCCCCTGGTCTTCATGTCAACCTGTGGGAGTGGGAATCAGGAAACTGGCACAAATGCTGAGACTCTGGCTATGTTATTGCAATTGTAATAAATTGTTCTCAGTCTGTGACCCAGAAATTTCGTGTCTTCTGCCAAAATCCATGAAACTGAGGCAGCCTAAGTGATAAGCATTTATGTAGGGTAAAGCACTCACATTTGACACTAGAATCAACTCAAATGTCTATCAAATATCTACAAAGTGCAGTATATCCATGAAATGGAAACTTATTCAAACTTATTCAAAAACAAAATAGAATGAACTACGCATACATGCACCATCATGGATGAATTTTAAAAGCATATATCAAAAGTGAAAGAAACCAAATTAGAAGGGCTACATACTATATAATTCCATCTAGGTGAAATTTACACAAGACAAAACTATAGTGATAAAAAGTAGATGAATGGTTACTAGGAAAACTGACTGCAAAGAGGTACGGAGAGTTCTTAGGGTGATGGAAATATTGCTTATCACAATCATGATAGTAGTTATATGACTATATATTGTACTTTCATCAAAACTCATCAAATTCTATCCTTAGGCTGGTGGATATAATTGTATATCAATTATACCTCAATAAAGCTTACAAAAGGATTTAATACTCAGCAAACAAAGTGCATCTAGTCTTTTTCAGGCACCTTTCTAGGAGAAGAAGATGCAACACTGAGCAAGCAGAGAAAGTCCTTGCACACCTGGAATTCACTTTCTAAATGAGGAGTGAAGAGGGTGAATTATAAAGATACTCAAAATAAGCAAGAAAATGTCAGGTAATGATTAAGTGCCTTAATGAAAGTAAAACAATGTGTCCTAATTGGGAGAGTGACTTGGCGAAGTACTTTCAGTCAGGTGGCCAGAAAACACTCTCTGATTCAAATTGAGTTCCAAGACATCAATAAAGGCAGTTATCTGCGGGGTGGGAGAGGGGCAAATGGGAGACTGGGGGTATTAGAGGTAAGAGAGGACTGTGGAGGGTAAACAGACTTTCATCATGTATCTTATTATAGTGTTTGAATATTTTACCATGTGTCTGGATAAAATTTTCTTTTAAAAAGGCAAATTTAAAGATATATGTTAAACATAGGCAATCGGGGAAATATATCAGAATCCAAGGGGCTTGCAAAGCTATTTAATCTCAGGGTTCTAGAGTCATCTTCAAAATGATGAATCACAGAGAAAAAAATAAACCATTTCTTGCTCCCATACAAGTAAATGATTCTTTATAGCCAGAAATTGGAAATTCATGCCTAAGTCTGGAACAATTATTTGAAGAATCAATGTTATAAAATAATCTTCACATGGAACTTTCTCCCTGCTTCCACATGGATCTATGAGTAATTACAGCGGCAGAAAACTGGGTTTTTTTTCAGAATCTCCAAAAATTTTTGGTGCTTACATTTACTTTCCCTTGCAATAAAACTCTACTGATTTTTTAAGTTTCATCCCGGTATACAATAAAACAAAAAATTACTTTTTGCATATAATTCAAACTGCCATCTCTTTGGTATTCTAGAAAAATTAGAGTCAAAAACCAGTGTGGGGACTTCCCTGGCGGTTAACACTCTACACTCCCAACGCAGGGGGCCTGGGTTCGATCCCTGGTCAGGGAACAAGATCCCGCATGCCACAACTAAGACCCAGTGCAGACAAATAAATAAATAAATATTTTTTAAAAAAACAATGTGATGTCATTTTTTAGGTCAGGTATATAAAAATAATACAGAAAGAAATTTGTTACAACTTCTTGCCACAAGCACAAATATAATCATTTTCTAAGAAAATGAGAAAATAGGTATATAAAAATCATACATAACCTTAATTTATTAAAACATATAATATAAATGTAATACATGCATATGTGTATAACACTAGGTATTATATTTTGCTAGGGATGTTATACAAGGTACTTCAAACTATTGGAAGAAATAAAATAACTTTGAATAGTTTGAAGTACCTAGTTGTAAACCAGAAACACCACAATCAGTAGAAAGGGGGAACCTAAATTACCAAGAAGACAGTCAGTCAATAAGCTGTTAATTTTTAATGTAAAAACGTTGAGAGAACACTAATTGTTCTTCCCCTCAAATTCTCTCACTTCAAGTCCTGTGTTATGATGCCATGAGCTTCACAGTCTAAGGTGGAGGCCAAGGACAAGTATATAAATAACTAGGGCTGAGAGTATAAAGCAAAATTTCCAAAGGAGAGTCTGTTACAAGTTACAGAAGGAGCTGGGAGAGGATAGCGGTCATTTCCAACCCGAGAAATCAAGGAAGCTGCGGTGAAGGAGCTAGTCAGTGAAGGATAGCTCTGCTCTCTTCAGCATTGTTGAAGGCAAAGGGTATTCCAGGCAGAAAGAGCAGTGGGGAGCAAGACAAGAGGAAAGACATCACGAGTTGGTGGCAAGACTGTGGAGGATATTGGTGACTTTCTCTCATCTGTGTCCAATTCTCTCACTTCATGGTATATCCATTATAATGAACTGTTTCTGACTCAAGAACTGATTTTTTTTGAATACCAAGTCATTGTTATTGAATAATTATCACATTTTTTTAATAAATCAAAGTGCTGGTATATTATTAATCCCATTGCCATATTTAGTTTTGAAGCTATTTTTGAATATTAATTGTTCTTAGTCTGGACTATGAAAAAGTACCACAGACTGGGTGGCTTATAAGTAACAGAAACTTATTCCTCACAGTTCTGGAGGCTGATAGGGTGCCAGGATGATTGGTTCTGGTGATGCCTTCTTCCAGGCTGCAGGGTGATGACTTCTCATTGTACATTCACATGGCAGAAAGAGGACTAGATAGCTCTCTGGGCCCCTTTATAAAGGCACTAATTCCATTCATGAGGCTCCACCCTCTCGACCTAATTACCTCCCAAAAGCCCCATGTCCTCATACCATCACACTGGGGGCTAGAATTTTAACGCATGAATCTGGGGGAGGAGCATTCAATCTATTTCAATTGCATATAAATAAACAACAGCCAAAAAAATAACTAGGACAGTAAAAAGCACTAAACCTGCGTTGGATTATTGTATTGGTGGAAAACATTAAGTTCTGCTTTCCAGAGATAAGGAAACTGAAGTGCAGAAAATTTCGATGAGTTGCCCAAATTTATTTTTTATTTAGCAACTGCTTACATAAAACATTTTAGAATATTAACTCATTAAATCCTCTTAACAATCTTGATGTAGATGCCACTGTGATCACCATTTTACAGATGAGCAAACTGGGGCACAGAGAAGTTAAGAGACTTCCCGTGTCCAGTGGCAAAGCCAGGATTAGCTCCCAGACTGGCTGATGTAGGCTCCACATGTCAGGTTACTAACCACTGCTTCTCCAAAACAGGTAGTGGCAGAGGCAAGGCCAGAACGCGAGATTCCTGACCCTAAATGACATGTTTTTTCTACTCTAAAATGTCTGTCTCTACACAGCCAAGACAGGTTTTCCTGATGCCAGTCACCGAGGCTCGTGGCTATCTCTACATAGCAATACTTCCTTTTCTCCACAAACTTTAGAGTTGGTTGTGTTTCTCATTTTCACAGATAGAATTTTTCTCTCTCCTCAGCTACACTCATTTCACATCCCACTACAACCAAACCATGACTAGTTAAACCATAACAAAAAAGCCTCAGCATCATGCATTCCTTAAACAAACAGAAAGGGAGAGAGAGCAAAAACTAACCACGTGAAGTGCCTGCTTTTATGTGTCCTGGAAATGAAGGAGTAGAAATGCCTGCACCCGCCCATACAACTCAATCGCAGCTCAAGCACTTGGCGCTACTGAACCTTCTGCTCACCTCCCTTTCCAGGGCTGTGGCTGAGGAGAGTAGTAAGCCCTTTTGTTTCACTTCACTTTCTAGTCTCCTGTATGACAGGACGTTGAGGGAAATTTTTCCCAACATGGTTTGCTAGGTTCCACAGCTGGAAATGACAGGTGAGAAGTATCCACATTTTAAAAAGAAGGTCAGCAGATACCTGCCACACTTGCCAGGGCTTATTAAGAGATGGCAAAACCAGACGTACCACAGTCGTGCTCACCCCCGCTTCTAATCTACACACAGTGGATCTCAGCCTTGGCTACACATTAAAACCACCCGGGAGCTGGCAAATCCAATGCCT
Organism: Mesoplodon mirus; assembly: GCF_964341445.2. Lineage (NCBI taxonomy): Eukaryota > Metazoa > Chordata > Mammalia > Artiodactyla > Ziphiidae > Mesoplodon > Mesoplodon mirus. The sequence continues at coordinate 45,190,503 of NC_138985.1, read as the reverse complement.
GGATGCCTCCTGCAGAAATATTTATTGAATTGGTCTGCGGTGCCACCCTAGGCAATTGGAAATTTTTTAAGTTTCCCAGGTGATTTGAATTGCAGGCAAGGTTGGCATGACTGTGCCACAAGAAAAGCATGAGGTGAAAACATTGGCCAGAATACAAGGTGAGAAGGAATCTCTCTTTTCCAATTAGGGGTGATTTTTCCTCTCTGGATAACCTGGGGAGTAGGAAGGTGAATAGGGACCATTCCAAGAGGGCTTTCCTACAAGAAAGGATGCTATTGTAGGAAAGAAAGGATGCTTAGCCTCTGCCTATCTGAGCAAGGGAAAAGAGAACAAGAAGAACATTATGGTGGAAAGAGGAGCCTGTTGACGTAGAAAAGATACTTGAGTTCCAAAAGGCCACATGGACCATGCAACACTCAGCTGAGCCCCAGCTGTCTTCCATGGAAGCTTATCCAAGAAAGCTGCTTACCATGTTCTGGCCAAAGGCTGGACTGTGGCAGCAGGAGGCTGTGGCTCGACTGCTGGTGGTGGGGATTTGCGGGGCTGGAAAATACGGGATTCCAACATCAGAGAGCTGGGTAGTGGGGAGACCACACGCTTGTGCCCCAAGACTTGAAGGTTGACACTTGGATGCTGTCCCACAGAGGCGCCAAAGGCCAGTACAGAAGCATCACCAACCAACTAGGAAAAATCTAATCAGGACCAGATGAACAAAGAGATGCAGGCCCTTCCCCTCTCCCTCCTCCCATTCCAAGACTCTGGAGGTACCCAGGGCTGAAAGATGGAGCAAGAACTACTTAGGGCTTTGGATTAGAGGTAAGCTTGAAAACTGGGCTGAGTTACAGTAATGAAAATTGACCAGAAATGTATAGAATTCACTCAAGATTTTACCTCAAGTCAGAAAAGAAGTATTCTAATCAACAAAGTCAAAGGCAGAATTGAAGGGGAAAAAGTCCTATGAACTCCTATTAACTGAACTGAGACTCCTAAATAAACCTGTTAGATTTGTAAGATTGTGCCCATTCAGAGGTAGGTTATTTCTGCAGAAAGTAAAAGTAAATGTTCACCAAATGCCACATCAATGTGTTACGAAAACATCCTTCACGTAGAAGGAAGGAACAGACACTGTGAGTCTGGCTCCTTTACAATTTCTCTGTTTTAAGCCTCTGTGCCATGGGCTAGTGCCAGGCGGATGTGCCAGGCAGATGCTGACTTGGCTGTGCTGAGTGAGAGAGGAAACCCTCACCAAGTAGTTATACTGATCTTGGGCAAATTACATAATTCCCTTATCCTCAATTTTCTCATATAAAATATGTGAATGACATCTATTCACGAGGCTGTTTTAAGGATCCCATTCTGTCCTCCACAACGGCTGGCCCATGAGCTACTCAATGTTCGTAGGGTTTCATTCTCGATAGAACACTTTTCTAGAATAAAATTCTACTCAATAACCCTCACTTAAGTGGACATAAGCACCAAAAGGGTTTGTTGAAAGATCATTTCATAAAGAAAGGCATCCATATGACACAGATATGGATGACAGTGCTATACCTCCCTCCAGACTAATGCTTGTGGTTTCCTGAGAAATTTTTAAGCACAGTTCATACTAATAATAGCCATAGCTCATCTCTATACTCCTGTTTAAAAACAACTTCGTTTGATGATTTTCAAGTGTTCAAATTTAAAAGTGTGTAGCCCATTTAAGAAGACAGCAAAATAAACAAACAAAACAGGGCTCTGAATGAGGAAATTAGTAACAACTATAGGTCCAAAACTATCACTTTTCTTTTTAGAAGGCAATTCAGAGTAGGAGGGGAGAGAGAAAGAATGAATCCAGGGGCTCAGTAACTAGCCAGCAGTCCAGGGATGAAAAGAGCACAAAGGGAGAGTGATTAAGAGTATTAATGAATGCAGGGCAACAGGGAGACTTCCAGAAAAAAAATCACACCTTTCCTTTGAATAGAAGTGAGGAACAGATGGAAAGGAACCTAGTTACAAAAGTCTCCCATAATTGAGAGAACACTAAAGACTCTCCTTTAGGATAAAAGGAAAGTAAATTCTTAAACACTCAGAGCTTGTATCAGTTATTACATGCAAAGTACACCCTGAGTTGTATACTTAGGAGGGTGTATTTCTTTGACTCTAAGTATTATAAGAAGGCTAAAGAAGCTCATTAATATACCTGTAATTTCTTCATAAATAATTATATAGAAAGAGCAAAGTCAAGTGCTTCTTGCTTTCTATCTTTGTTTCCAGTTATCCTTACCTGAAAAAAACATATTCTTGGGCACCGAGATATCCCAAACTCCAAATCAATGGCTTTTAAAAAAAATTTTTTTTAACATCTTTATTGGAGTATAATTGCTTTACAATGGTGTGTTAGTTTCTGCTGTATAACAAAGTGAATCGGCTATAGATATACATATATCCCCATATCTCTTCCCTCTTGCGTCTCCCTCCCACCCTCCCTATCCCACCCCTCTAAGTGGTCACAAAGCACCGAGCTGATATTCCTGTGCTACGCAGCTGCTTCCCACTAGCTATCTATTTTACATTTGGTAGTGTATATATGTCCGTGCCACTGTCTCACTTCGTCCCAGCTTACCCTTCCCCCTCCCCATGTCCTCAAGTCCATTCTCTACATCTGTGTCTTTATTCCTGTCCTGCCCCTAGGTTCTTCAGCACCATTTTTTTTTAACAAATCAATGGCTTTTAACTATAGATATACATCAGAATCAGCTCAGAACTTTTCCAGAAAACTCTTGCTTGATTCCCAATTCAAACCATATGAATCAGAAACTGCTAGAGTAGGTGGGGTCCAGGAATGTATATTACAGTATGTTAAGTCCTCAGAGACATGGATATGCACCTCCCATTATAACTACCAGCCATCACCATTCAACTGGTGGCAGCTACCCAAATTGTACACATCATCCCCCAAGGAAGGTTTAATCCACCAATACAACCCTTCTCTCTAGATAAAGTTGAGAGCCCTTCACTGTTTCACTTAGCAATCTCTGGCAAACTAGCAGGGAAAATTCTAATCTGTATTAGTTTAAATTAAGTAATCTAAGTGCATCCTGAACCTTTCCAAAAATAAGAAATAGGATTTGCTCAATAATGATTTATGATAAATTAATCAAGGCTAGATTGATCTTAAATTCATCAGTGCTTCTTTCCCAAAGGTCTACAGCACCTGTACATTCTGGGAGGCCTGACCACAGCAGGTGAGAAAGTTGACCTCTCCCTTATAGGCCATTTCTCCTATTGTTGGGATTAGTCAATCAATAACTAGCAATTGATCATCTGTATAACAGAGTGCTTTCCAGGTTCCTTGAAAGGTGCTATGCATTCAGCCTAGACTGTATTTTAAAGAAATTTAAAATGCACTTTGGGGAGCCAACACAAGAGAAAATAAGCAAAAGGAACAAAAGGATATAACACTTTGAAGTCAAATAATGGGAGAAATCGTTTTTTTTAAAAGGTGCTAACATGTAAAGTAGGGAGGCTATTGGCTGAGCTTGCTGGAGTAGAATGTGGGCAGGTGGTCCAAGCTCGATCCTAGGAATAGCAACAATAAGGTGAGTGAAGAAAAGATGGAAAGAGCACTCAAACTCAATTTTCAGTTCAAGAAACACACTGGAGGTGTGTTTACATGATCAGTGCTGGGGTTATATATATGGTAGAAGATAATGATGATGGACACCAGGCCTACCTCCGAAAGGCTCACACTAACTCACACCAGAGGACAGGTCTTCTTCACTGACATGAAGAGCTGTTGGGAGAACATGGCAGGCTTCATGGAGTCAGTGGCTTTTTAGAGAGGCCTTATGTAACACAAAGGAATTCAACAGGAAGATTTTAAGAAACATGGCTTTCCAAAGGAAGGAAGCAGGTTGTATCTGGGGAAGAGCAAGTCATCTAATTTGACAGAGCATTAAAAAAAAAAAAAAAACAACCTAAAAGGTCTTATCAGTTGTTTAAAAAATGTTTAATCATATTTCAGAGAATTCAGAATGTCAGTTGGATACATTTATCTAATTTAATAGTCAGTGTGGAGTCAAGAAAATTTATGATCTGTGGAATTACGTAATCAGAGTTGTAATTTAGAAGGAAAATACTGGCAGCAGCCTGTAGACTGAATGGGAACAAGGAGAGGAGGGGCAGGAAAGTCAGAAAGCTGGTCCAGAAGTCCAAGTGGGAAGGAGTGAGGTGTCCAGGCACAGCCTCTCCTGCAACGGCAAGTCCCTCCCCCACCCTGAAGATTCTGGCGAAAAAGGGTCACGAGAATCTTCCTAGTTTAGTAGGAAAAATAATCTCTTTTCAACAGAGTGATGAGGATAACACTATAAGTGTGACAAATGATTACTACCATAGCAAATTCCTGTGAAAATTACATCACTAATGCATGTTAGATTATATTACATATTTACATATTAATTTATATGTTGAATATACAACTCTGAAAAGGAAAATATTCCCAATTTTTCTGATCCAGGCAAGTAGATGAGAAATGCCTCATAGGCAAATTCCCCACATGTTCACATCACCTCCTATTTGCCCCTATATTCTTTCAAGGAGGGAGAAAAGAATCAAATGAACAGAATAATTAACCCGCCTTCAATTCCATGTCTCAAACATAGGCAATTCTGACACAAAATCAGATTCTGTTTTATTCAAAACAATTGCTTATTCAATTGAACCACAAAACTTGCTTGGAAATAATATGGAAACATAAAATAACAGCACCGGAAAATGTTTGGGAAACATGACCCATGTTAGTTTATAACTTGGGGATTACATGGCAGAGGCAACATTCATCTTAATATCAAGTAAGTCTGTCGTCACTGTTGAGAAAGAAAGGTTTGATAGACGACAAGAATCTCAGGTTTACTTTCCTTGAACTGGGTCCCATGTTTCAAGATGTTTTTATAATTTTGTATCCTTTTATATTCAGAATACCCCCGTTACTCCCATTATAGAGAAAAGAAAATCAAGGCAAGGAAAGCTCATCATCTCACAACTAGCTAAACTAGAGCCCCAGCCTTCAATTTCTAACTACTTCAGTTAAACTTCATTGACTCTTCATTCAATACTTACTGTGATCTGCTCCCCTCTTTGAGCCAAATCCAGTCTTCACCTTTGTGTCAGCTGCCTTTAATACCATGCCTAATGCTTTCTAAGGTCAAAAAAGAACTTAGAGCATATTTAAAAAATTACTCAGAGGGTTTGACGGATGTTAAATTGCTCTTATAAAATAACATCTTGATATGAGTTAACTGCAAATTAATGAAAACCATATGAATTCTAATACATTCAAATAAAACTCATTGGTTCAAAAAAAATAAAGGAAAATCTGCTTAGCAGAAAACATTCTGCCAACTCCCAGACACTTAAGCAATAAATCACGACAGTCTATGAATCCAACACTTGCTGGATTGTTCTATCTCTGTGCATTAAAGAAGGCATTTCCATGAGTGCTAACCAACCAAGCCCCTGAACACCAGCTGAGGATTTGGAAATTATATTCTAGCGCTCTATTATTGCTGTAAGGAAGTCCAGGGAATGGCAAAGTTCTCCAAAAAAGGCACCTGAATCACCTGGGAAATATATGTAGAAAGACAGTGAACTCTGGCATTTATCAGATTAGTCCATTTTCTGGTCTGTAGCATCTTGAAGTAGAAAAAAATTTCCATTTCTCTGAAAGTCCCCAAGCCCCGCACCCAGAAAAAACATAGCAGGTTGAGCTCATATTAGTCCAAAATTTAAATTTAGATTCAGTTCAGATGCCATTGATGATGGTAATGACCTCCCATCAGACAACATTAAGAATTCTTTCACTCTCAGAGACTAACCCATTACAGCCTCCAAAATGGATTAGGGCATTCAATGTTTAGTTATTCTTAAGTTACACCCTAGATCATTTCGTGCTTTGGAAGTCTGGAGGCTCACCAATGTCACCCATTTTGGCTTTGAAATTAAGCCAAAGGAATATATAAAGGTGATACAGGAGCAAATAGTGCCATGAGAGATTTTGTGAAGATAAATAATATTCAGAAAGTAGCATTTTAAAAAGACTTTCCTACAGCAGTTTGCCAGCTGTAATGAGTTAGGAAAGACACCTGTGTTAAGAGCTATCTTCATTAAGCAGCAGAGACCCGATACAAACTAACTGGAGCCAAAAAGGAGTTATTGTTTACTAGGACAGGGTAAAAATTGAAGAAAGACAATGCACCAAGGACTCTGTCTCCTGGACTCTCTCTCTATTCATCTTTCATATCTGTTCAACTGCTTCTCCTCATGTGTTGGCTCTACTGTCTTTCTGCAACTTGGTCTCTGTAGGCAGGAGATACGGCTGGTAGCAGCCTCAGCCTCATGAACCACAGGGAAGGCTGCTCATTGGCTCTCCTTTTATCACATGGTCCACTTAGACTGTTGTTAGGCTCGGGGGATGGGGTGGTGTAAGTGACCACACTGGGCTCACATGCCAGAGAAAGGGCATTGTGACAGCTTGCTAGGCAAATAACAACAGTGACAATAATAACAACCATAATAATGGCCTCCCAATCTTACAGTCTTCTATAGTGGCCTGAGAGACTGTGGGACTTTGTAGGCATGTGCCTACTCTAGGGGGGTGGTTGTAGAAAGGTTCTTCCCTCTTCGTCACCTATCCAAAAAGTACCCTTCTTCTAAAGCCAAGTTGATATCTCACTTCTCCCCATGACTCCATCACATTTCCTTTCCCCAAACACCTCTTAAGTTCCTAGTCTGTTTCAGCTCATGTAGCATTAAGATGGCTTTCTATTTTAGATTTTATTTCTGAAAAAATAAAATACATAAAACAAAGTTAAAAATCTGCAATGTTGTTTATTTCTATCTTTATGATGGGTGTTATCTCTACAGTAAATTCTTTTTTTTTTTTTTTTTTTTTTTTTCTGCGGTACGCGGGCCTCTCACTGTTGTGGCCTCTTCCGTTGTGGAGCACAGGCTCCAGATGCTCAGGCTCAGCGGCCATGGCTCACGGGCCCAGCCGCTCCGCGGCATGTGGGATCCTCCCAGACCGGGGCACGAACCCGTGTCCCCTGCATTGGCAGGCGGACTCTCAACCACTGCGCCACCAGGGAAGCCCTCTACAGTAAATTCTTTAACTTTTATATTCCATTCACAACAGAGGCAGCTGGTTGAGTGATCACACTCTTTCTTTCAACATATATTATCAGGGAAATTTCCCCCATTAAGTAATTTCATAATTCTCTTTTATAAAAGTAAATATGATCCTAAGGAAGCTGTAGCCCTTAACATATTTAAATGTTTGTATAGTAAAGAGTACACCGATAGAGTTAGGAGGCCTTTATAGTACCCTCAATTGATTTTTTTCTCCACAATAATGCTCAATTAATTTGGATTGAATTGATCTTTTTAATCATATATTTTTCAACTGATTTGTCTTCTTAGCCTGTCTCCTACCTATTTCTGCACACTGATTACCAAGCAGTCAACATGCTTTGGATGTGAAGCTGGCTGAACTTACTGGATCACCTACTCTTTAATTTTTTCTCTTACATTAACCCAGCCTGAGTAAGTATAGGCAAAAACATTTCATTGTCCGAGATCCCTGGATCCAATATGTAACACAGAAATGATAATATTTGCTTTTTGAGCACTTCAAAGCGACTCTATGATATTAGTGAGCTGATATTAGCATCTTGATTTATTTATGGTAACCAGAAGAAACAAAAGTTTGTATGCAACTACATCCTGAATAACTAGTTAATATAAATTATGATTATTGTTATTGTCACTGTCATGAAACTCATGTAAAGTTTCCGCTCATCATAGCTGTTTATCAAAAGCAAAATAAATGTAAGACTGATTCTACTTAGATTAAAATCACTGAGTCAATGTAGGTTCACGCAACCGTTGTTAAAACATAAAAGGGATGTAAAAGATGTTTACTATTACAGAAAACTTCTGGTTATTGTGTGCTGCATATCCCAAACTAAGATGGAAATCTTAAATATTTACCTTGACTTATACTTATCTAAAACATCCATGCTATTGAAATGTTACACCAGGCCTCCTTTTCCTCCGTGATCATGTGCGCACAGGCACGTGCACAAACACAAACACACACAGAAACCCACTAGCCTCATTCTTTTTTAACCTTCATTTGTATCTATGATTAGGGGCACTTGTTTTCCTTTTCTAATGAAGTTCAGTGAAGTAGGAAAATTATATACAATTCTGAAAGAAAATAAAGCTCCAAAATACACAGCCACAGGATTTTCCCCCAATATATAACATGCTAATCTTATTACTCAATTAAAACAATTCCAGGGTTTTAATTTATCTGGGCCTGATCATAATAAAGTGTTTTTAAATTTTATGCTCTCCTGGAAAGAAAAGGTTTTGAATGCATTTTTAGTCAATTTGGGTCAATTAAAACCATATCATTTCTTTTTTTTAACATCTTTATTGTAGTATAATTGCTGTACATTGTTGTGTTAGTTTCTGCTGTATAACAAAGTGAATCAGCTATATGTATACATATATCCCTATATCTCCTCCTTCAGGGGTCTCTCTCCCGCCCTCCCTATCCCACCCCTCCAGGTGGTCACAAAGCACCGAGCTGATTTCCCTGTGCTATGCGGCTGCTTCCCACTAGCTATCTATTTTACATTTGGTAGTGTATATATGCCCATGCCACTCTCTCACTTCATCCCAGCTTACCCTTCCCCCTCCCCATGTCCTCAAGTCCATTCTCTACGTCTGCGTCTTTATTCCTGTCCTGCTCCTGCATTCTTCAGAACCTTTTTTTTCCTTTTAGATTCCATATATATGTGTTAGCATACGGTATATGTTTTCCTCTTTCTGACTTACTTCACTCTGTATGACAGACTCTAGGTCCATCCACCTCACTACAAATAACTCAATTTTGTTTCTTTTTATGGCTGAGTAATATTCCATTGTATATATGTGCCACATCTTTTTTATCCATTCATCTGTCGCTGGACACTTAGGTTGCTTCCATGTCCAGGCTATTGTAAATAGTGCTGCAATGAACATTGTGGTACATGATTCTTTTTGAATTATGGTTTTCTCAGGATATATGCCCAGTAGTGGGATTGCTGGGTCGTATGGTAGTTCTAATTTAGGTTTTTAAGGAACCTCCATACTGTTCTCCATAGTGGCTGTATCAACTTACATTCCCACCAACAATGCAAGAGGGTTCCCTTTTCTCCACACCCTCTCCAGGATTTATTGTTTGTAGATTTCTTGATGATGGCCATTCTGACTGGTGTGAGATGATACCTCACTGTAGTTTTGATTTGCATTTCTCTAATGATTAATGATGTTGAGCATTCTTTCATGTGTTTGTTGGCAATCTGTATATCTTCTTTGGAGAAATGTCTATTTAGGTCTTCTGCCCATTTTTGGATTAGGTTGTTTGTTTTTTGGATATTGAGCTGCATGAGCTGCTTGTATATTTTGGAGATTAATCCTTTGTCAGTTGCTTCATTTGCAAATATTTTCTCCCATTCTGAGGGTTTTCATCTTGTTTATGGTTCCCTTTGCTGTGCAAAAGATTTTGTTTTATTAGGTCCCATTTGTTTATTGTTGTTTTTATTTCCATTTCTCTAGGAGGTGGGTCAAAAAGGATCTTGCTATGATTTATGTCATAGAGTGTTCTGCCTATGTTTTCCTCTAAGAGTTTTATAGTGTCTGACCTTACATTTAGGTCTTTAATCCATTTTGAGTTTATTTTTGTGTATGGTGTTAGGGAGTGTTCTAATTTCATTCTTTTACATGTAGCTGTCCAGGTTTCCTAGCACCACTTATTGAAGAGACTGTCTTTTCTCCATTGTATATCCTTGCCTCCTTTATCAAAGATAAGGTGACCATATGTGCATGGGTTTATCTCTGGGTTTTCTATCCTGTTGCATTGATCTATATTTCTGTTTTTGTGCCAGTATCATACTGTCTTGATTACTGCAGCTTTGTAGCAGAGTCCGAAGTCAGGGAGCCTGATTCCTCCAGCTCCGTTTTTCTTTCTCAAGATTGCTTTGGCTATTTGGAGTCTTTTGTGTTTCCATACAAATTGTGAAAATTTTTGTCCTAGTTCTGTGAAACATGCCATTGGTAGTTTGACAAGGATTGCACTGAAACTGTAGATTGCTTTGGGTAGGAGAGTCATTTTCACAATGTTGATTCTTCCAATCCAAGAACACGGTATATCTCTCCATCTGTTTGTATCATCTTTAATTTCTTTCATCAGTGTCTTATAGTTCTCTGCATACAGGTCTTTTGTCTCCTTAGGTAGGTTTATTCCTAGATATTTTATTCTTTTTGTTGCAGTAGTAAATGGGAGTGTTTACTTAATTTCTCTTTCAGATTTTTCATCATTAGTGTATAAGAATGCAAGAGATTTCTGTGCATTAATTTTGTATCCTGCTACTTTACCAGATTTGTTGATTAGTCCTAATAGTTTTCTGGTAGCATCTTTAGGATTCTTTATGTATAGTATCATGTCATCTGCAAACAGTGACAGCTTTACTTCTTCTTTTCAGGTTTGGATTCATTTTATTTCTTTTTTGTCTCTGACTGCTGTGGCTAAAACTTCCAAAACTATGTTGAATAATAGTGGGGAGAGCAGACAACCTTGTCCTGTTCCTGATCTTAGTGGAAATAGTTTCAGTTTTTGACCATTGAGAACGATGTTGGCTGTGGGTTTGTCATATATGGCCTTTATTATGTTGAGCTAAGTTTCCTCTATGCCTACTTTCTGGAGAATTTTTATCATACATGGGTGTTGAATTTTGTCGAAAACTTTTTCTGCATCTATTGAGATTATCACATGGTTTTTATCCTTCAGTTTGTTAATATGGTGTATCACATTGATTGATTTGCATATATTGAAGAATCCTTGCATTCCTGGGATAAATCCCACTTGATCATGGTGTATGATCCTTTTAATGTGCTGTTGGATTCTGTTTGCTAGTATTTTGTTGAGGATTTTCGCATCTTTGTTCATCAGTGATATTGGCCTTTAGTTTTCTTTCTTTGTGACATTTTTCTCTGCTTTTGGTATCAGGGTGATGGTGGTCTCACAGAATGAGTTTGGAAGTATTCCTCCCTCTGCTACATTTTGGAAGAGTTTGAGAAGGATAGGTGTTAGCTCTTCTGTAAGTGTTTGATGGAATTCACCTCTGAAGCCATATGGCCCTGGGCTTTTGTTTTTTGGAAGATTTTTAAACACAGTTTCAATTCCAGTGCTTGTGATTGGTCTGTTTATATTTTCTATTTCTTCCTGGTTCAGTCTCGGAAGGTTGTGCTTTTCTAAGAATTTGGTCATTTATTCCAGCTTGTCCATTTTTTTGGCATATAGTTGCTTGTAGTAATCTCTCATGATCCTTTCTATTTCTGCAGTGTCAGTTGTTACTTCTCCTTTTCATTTCTAATTCTATTGATTTGAGTCTTCTCCCTTTTTTTCCTGATGAGTCTGGCTAATGGTTTATCAATTTTGTTTATCTTCTCAAAGAACCAGCTTTTAGTTTTATTGATCTGTGCTATTGCTTCCTTCATTTCTTTTTCATTTATTTCTGATGTGATCTTTCGGATTTTTTTCCTTCCGCTGACTTAGGGGGTTTTTTTGTTCTTCTTTCTCTAATTGCTTTAGGTGTAGGTTAGGTTGTTTATTTGAGATGTTTCTTGTTTCATGAGGTAGGATTGTATTGCTATACACTTCCCTCTTAGAACTGCTTTTGCTGCATCCCATAGGTTTTGGGTCGTCGTGTTTTCATTGTCATTTGTTTCTAGGTATTTTTTGATTTCCTCTTTGATTTCTTCACTGATCTCTTGGTTATTTAGTAGTGTATTGTTTAGCCTCCATGTGTTTGTATTTTTTACAAGTTTTTTCCTATAATTGATATCTAGTCTCACAGCATTGTGGTTGGAAAAGATACTTGATACAATTTCAATTTTCTTAAATATACCGAGGCTTGATTTGTGACCCAAGATATGATCTATCCTGGAGAATGTTCCATGAGCACTTGAGAAGAAAGTGTATTCTGATGTTTTTGGATGAAATGTCCTATAAATATCAATTAAGTCCATCTTATTTAATGTCATTTAAAGCTTGTGTTTCCTTATTTTCATTTTGGTTGATCTGTCCATTGTGAAAGTGGGGTGTTAAAGTCCCCTACTATGATTGTGTTACTGTCAATTTCCCCTTTTATGGCTGTCAGCATTTGCCTTTTGTATTGAGGTGCTCCTGTGTTGGGTGCATAAATATTTACAATTGTTATATCTTCTTCTTGGTTTGTCCCCTTGATCATTATGTTGTGTCCTTCTTTGTCTCTTGTAATAGTCTTTGTTTTAAAGTCTATTTTGTCTGATCTGAGAATTGCTACTCCAGCTTTCTTTTGATTTCCATTTGCATAGAATATCTTTTTCCATCCCCTCACTTCCAGTCTGGATGTGTCCCTAGGTCTGAAGTGGGTCTCTTGTAGACAGCATATATATGGTTCTTGTTTTTATATCCATTCAGCCAGGCTCTGTCTTTTGGTTGGAGCATTTAATCCATTTACATTAAAGGTAGTTATCAATATGTATGTTCCTATTACCATTTTCTTAATTGTTTTGGGTTTGTTATTGTAGGTCTTTTCCTTCTCTTGTGTTTCCTGCCTAGAGAAGTTCCTTCAGCATTTGTTGTAAAGCTGGTTTGGTTGTGCTGAATTCTCTTAGCTTTTGCTTGTCTGTAAAGGTTTTAATTTCTCCATTGAATCTGAATGAGATCCTTGCTGGTTAGAGTAATCTTGTTTGTAGGTTCTTCCCTTTCATCACTTTAAATATGTCCTGCCACTCCCTTTTGGCTTGCAGAGTTTCTGCTGAAAGATCAGCTGTTAACCTTATGGGGATTCCCTTGTGTGTTATTTGTTGTTTTTCCCTTGCTGCTTTTAATATTTTTTTCTTTGTATTTAATTTTTGATAGTTTGATTAATATGTGTCTTAGAATGTTTCTCCTTGGATTTATCCTGTATGAGACGCCCTGTGCTTCCTGGAGTTGATTAACTATTTCCTTTCCCATATTAGGGAAGTTTTCAACTATAATGTCTTCAAATATTTTCTCAGTCCCTTTCTTTTTCCCTTCTTCTTCTGGGACCCCTAAAATTTGAATGTTGGTGTGTTTAATGTTGTCCCAGAGGTCTCTGAGACTGTCCTGAATTCTTTTCATACTTTTTTCTTTATCCTGCTGTGTGGTAATTATTTCCACTATTTTATCTTTCAGGTCACTTATCTGTTCTTCTGCCTCAGTTATTTTGCTATTGATTCCTTCTGGAAAATTTTTAATTTCATTTCTTGTGTTGTTCATCATTGTTTGTTTGTGCTTTAGTTCTTCTAGGTCCTTGTTAAATGTTTCTTGCATTTTTCTCCATTCTATATCCAAGATTTTGGATCATCTTTACTATCATTACTCTGAATTCTTTTTCGGGTAGACTGCCTATTTCCTCTTCATTTGTTAAGTCTGAAGGGTTTTTGCCTTGCTCTTTCATCTGCTGTGTTTCTGTCTTCTCATTTTGCTTAACTTACTGTGTTTGGGGTCTCCTTTTCACAGGCTGCAGGTTCATAGTTCCCGTTGTTTTTGGTGTCTGCCCACAGTGGCTAAGGTTGGTTCAGTGGGTTGGGTAGGCTTCCTGGTGGAGGGGACTGGTGGCTGTGTTCTAGTGGATGAGTCTGGATCTTGTCTTTCTGGTGGGCAGGACCAAGTCCGGTGGTGTGTTTTGGGGTGTCTGTGACCTTATTATGATTCTAGGCAGCCTCTCTGCTAAGGGTGGGGTTGTGTTCCTGTCTTGCTAGTTGTTTGGCTTGGGGGTCTAGCACTCGAACTTGCTGATCTTTGACTGGAGCTGGGTCTTAGCGTTGAGATGGAGATCTCTGGGACAGCTCTCGCCGATCGATATTATGTGGGGCCGGGAGGTTTCTGGTGGGCCAATGCCCTGAACTTGGCTCTCCCACCTCCGAGGCTCAGGCCTGACACCCAGTCAGAGCACCAAGACTCTATCAGCCCCACTGCACTGTGCCAGGTCCTGGGCATAGAGTCGTGAACAAATTAGATCACCTTTACCACAGAGCTTACAATCTCTCACTGGACAGATTCCTGGATTCTTCCTCTCTGAAGCATTCAGAAGTGCTACTAAAGGATGTAGGGGTGGCAGGATGCTGGGGCAGCAGGCTGAGTGAATTAAATCTCTTTCCCAGATGCAACATTTCTGAGCAGCAACACAATTCTGGTTTGCCTGGACTCTACTCATAAGTGGCAATCCTGCACATTGCCATCAAAAATCAAATGGCTTTTTGGCAGATTCAAAGCCTCTCTCTCCTGGTATCTCAGTTCAACTGTGGCCTCTCCTGAGCTCTTCCATACTGAGGATTCTCCTCCTTACAAGCGTGTTTCAGAACAACACAGAAAGTATCTGTTCGTAGGCTTCAGAAACACTCAATTTTGAGCAAGCTCCTGAAGAAGCCTCGCAGGAGCCGGCTGGGCCACGTGAAGACCTTGGAAGGCTCAGTGGTTCTCCCCCATGGGCCTCCCATATCACTTATTTAAAGTATAATATTGCAGCCATTTCTCATCGTCTTACTCTCATCACTAAAAATAAAATATTAACTGAGAAGTTTACATTTCACTCAGAAATGACTAAAGTGATAGGTCTCAAACTGTGGTCCTCAGACATCATCACCTGGGAACTTATTTGAAAAGCAAATTCAGTATCTTTGAAGGTACTGAATCAGAATATCTGAGGATGGAGCCAGCAATCTGTGTTTTAACAAAAGGCCTCTAGGTGATGTGATGACCTTGGCATAAAGAATCCTATGAGCAGGCCTGATCCCTGAGAGGTGGGCAAATTTTTTATCATTCCTCTCCCCTGTCTAGTCCACCCTCTCTCCATCTCTGATGATGCAGTCTTTTCTCTATGAGCCTAGGCACTGGGGGAAGCCTGTCTGGCAAATGCCTCAGGTCCAAAATTCACCCTCCCTCCTTCCTAATCATCCAGATCTCCCTTCCTCCATAAAATGCCCCAGTCATATTCCATTGGGTGGAAAACACGAATTCACACCGAGATGTTAATGATTAACAGCTTACCATGTCATGCTCTCAGGATGATTTGCACTATATGCTTAGTTCTAATCACCACATGTGGGATAACATTTCTGCAGTAGTATCTGCAGCAGGACCATCTCTAAGGCCCCCTCAGGCCTTGACAATGATACTCAGCAGCAATGTCAACACCCCATTCTTCACTCCCACAGAACTTCACATCTACCTCTTTTCATTCATTCTTTTGTTCATGTAGCAAATATGTATCGAATGTCTATGTACCTGGCCCTGTGTTACCCTTATGTTCACTTTTTCATCATTGCAATAAATGTCAAAATAAAGAACTTAAAAAAGGAAGGGAAAGGGGAGAGGTAAGTGAAGATCTCTCTAACTTTCCCCAGACTGCATCTTTCACTGACTTGCTGAAGCTCTAATACTGCTCCTTCCTTACTGTTTTTCACTGCTAACCCAAATCAGCTGATTGTTTTTTGTATTCCACATCTAAAAAATTTTATTTTTTGATTAACCCAGTCTGAAGAGACCAAGGATTAGAAATAACTAAAATGTTACAGTGGAGCCCACAGTTAATTGGCCTGGAGTTAACACACATTTAAACATGAGGCCATTGGCTGTACACTCCTATTCTACCAGTTGGTTTTCCACAGCTCTTTCATTAACATGGAAATAAAGAAATTCCACATTGTATGCAATGAATTTTTTGGACTTTCTTATAGGGTCATGGTAGGGTCTTACTTATAATTCATAAATAAAAAGACAGACCTGACCTCATTGCTAAACAATAAAAGCACAAACCTCCTCCCTGGATTGATGGAGTATGGCTAAATGGTTTTTGATAGCAGAGATGCCCTCCAGACTTAGAACCATACATGTCTCTCTCTATATATATACACTGAGTAAATCCTTGGGTTTCTGGCCTGAGGCAAGTCACTCTCCCTTAAATAATCTCCAATTCTCTTACACCTGTGCTTTGATAAAACAGTAGAACTCCTCTAATGAGGCAGTTTTCAAAGAGTGGTTGATCATCATGACCAATATCACCTGGAAATACTAATTGTTGGGCCCCACCCAAGACCTACTAAATGAGAGCTTCTGAGGGTAGGCACAGGAATCTGTTTTAACAAGCACTCCAAGTGATAACAAGCACTCTAAAATTTGATAACCACTGTTCTAGTGCATTTATCACTGAAACCAGGACAACGAAATGAATGTGGAAAATATGAGGAAATTCCCCCTTTCCAAAAAAGGGGGGAACAGTTGCCTTAGGAACAGAGAAGTATCTGATTAGTAAAGGAATACCCCAAATGACCATCTGAACATAAAGATGTTTTGTGGATGGAACCCAGATCTGGGGACAAGGTAAGGAAAGGTCATAAAATAAGCATCATGCCTAGATGACTTACAATGTTTTCTTACTAACTTAGGAGGATAGTTTATTAAATCAATTCATTTGCACCAGAAAGAGAGAGGAAGAAGGGAAATGGAGGGAGGAGGAGAGAAGGAGGGGGGGAAGGGAGAGGGGGAAGAGAAGAAGGGAAAGAGGAAGTTTGAATATGGCTGTGCTTTGGTTGGCTTTTTCCAATGGGTTGCAAAGTAATTCAGAAGTTAGGTGGTAAGAATAATAGTATTACCTAATATTTAAGAAGAAAAGGAAAGATACGGTAAATGAGGGCAGAAACAAGGTAAATTATAAATGATATGAATACAAAGAAAGTGCAATGATACAAAGTCAGAAAAAACAATATAAAGTTGCATATATCTTACAATCATTACTGTTTTTAAAATAGTAGTATGTGAACAAGAACTGGAAGACATTGTAATGAATAGCATTGTAGAGTAGACTAGTTTCTTTTCTTTTTCTTAAAATTGATTCTAATGCTAATGTATTTTCTTTTTAAGTTTTGCTGACTAAAGGTTGTAGCTGCAGGGGATGCTCTGATTCAGAGTTTTTCTGTTCTTCCTTCTTCATCCCTATGATCACATCCTGCATCACCTAGTGGTGCCAGGAGGCCGCTCACCAAGCTGCAGCTCATGTGTGAATTAACCGACAGTTATGTCCTTACCCACTGGTCAGGTGTCACATTAGATCAGTGAATCTGATTGATAGGCACCTATTCTAAAAGCAGAATTTCTCACAGGGAACTCTGCTCAATATTATGTAACAACCTAAATGGAAAAATCATTTGAAAAAGAATAGATACATGTATATGTATAACTGAATCATTTTGTTGTACACCTGAAACTAACACAACACTGTTAATCAACTATACTCCAATATAAAATAAAAAGTTAAAAAATGAATATACATATAACCCCCCCCAAAAAATAAATAAAAGCAGAATTTCTGAGAAAGAGCTGAATTGCACAGCCCCATTTTTGAAACAGTTTGTTCTAAATGCAGGAGCTACAACACCTCAAGTCATTTGAAACTTCAAAGTCAATGGTGTGGTCAGCTTAGATATGAAAATTAGTATTAGGGGGAATCTGTAACAGAGACATGCAGAAAGGACAAATAAGAAGGCCCAGATAGGAAATCCTTCTGCACTTCAATCACTAGAGTCACATAATAAGATGTTACTGGGAACGGAACAGCATTGGGAAAAATGAATGTGAACAATTAAGAAAATGTCAAGTACAAAGAACCAACTCTTATAAAGCATAAATAATTGGTGAAGCATTTACTTCTTCAGCACCCAAGGGGAAAATAAATAGAAATGGAAGAAGCAGAAAGGAACTTGCTTAAAAGTTGCTTGGCAGTTTGAGAAACAGCTGGATTTAATTTAGCTTTCCCAAGCAAAGAGAGAGGAGATTTAGAGCTAACCCAGCTTGTCTGTCCAGATTAATTTAGCTTTCATACATTCATTCATTCATTCAGTCAGTCATCAACCAACCTCTACCAGGTGGCCACAACAAACCACCACAAACCACCACACACCAAGCAGGCAGTGTGCTAGGCTCAGGGAAAGCAGGTCCCCTGTCCTTTCCTGGGCCTCTTCTCTGCCTCTTGCCCTCTCTCCTCCCCCTCATTTTGACACACCAACTCTTCCCTGGGGGAAGAGTGTGCAGCCGCATTCCACACTTTTCAATTGTTAGAGCACCTAGAATAATCGGAAGAAATGGAAGCTAAAAGTCCAATTTTTAATGCATCAGTTGTGTTGAAATAACTTTCTAGGCCCAAGGTGGAGCCACTCCTGCCCAGGGTGCCATGTCAGCAAATCAAAACTTAGATAACTCTTGGGTCTGTGTAAATGCTCTACTTGACCAGAAATGCAGTATATCCAGTCAGCCAATCCCCAAATGCCAAGACTACTCTGTGCTCTATACTTATTTTCTTGTTCCTTCTCACCCCAAACACCCAAACATATTGACTCTCTGGCCTCAGCCCATCAGCTACTTTCTATTTTTCTCTTCCTTGTTGTTCATTCTTTATCCTATAAAAGCTCCCTGGGCTTCCCTGGTGGCGCAGTGGTTGAGAGTTTGCCTGCCGATGCAGGGGACACGGGTTCGTGCCCCGGTCCGGGAAGATGCCACATGCCACGGAGCAGTTGGACCCGTGAGCCATGGCCGCTGAGCCTGCACATCCGGAGCCTGTGCTCCGCATCGGGAGAGGCCACAGCAGTGAGAGGCCCGCGTACCGCAAAAAAAAAAAAAAAAAAAAAGCTCCCTGCCTTCTACCCCATTTTGAAGTCCTCCAATGAAAACTGTCTACTTCATGAAGTGATAAATAAAAGCTTAAATTGTCTTCTTTAATCATTTTTAACAGTTGAAACCAAAGTCTATTTCTTAGTCAATCGAAGAGTCTCAAGAGGTTAGTTACTTTTACTTTTGACTAGTCTTGGGAAGGAACGAAGACATAAAAGGGAGTTAGGAAGCCCAGTGCCTGCTTCCAGCGTACAGTTTAAACAATCAGAGAACAATACAAGATTGTATACAATGGGGAAAAAACCCTGATAGCCTAGTAAAAGGTGAATTAAAGAGAAGCAACCCAAAATTCATACATTTTTGCCCATCTTTCCTAGCAAGTTTGACCTTATCGAGGACTAAAAGGAAAGCCCCGGACACATTTTGGTTATCAATGTCAGACATCAAAAGCAGCCCTTGGTGATTATCTAGTAGTCTAGTATTTATGTAATACTAAACACGTACCAGGATGTTGGACACACCTAAGTCAGGTGTCTTCTTTCTGTGCAATGGGATTGGGATGACTGTGCATCTGGCTATTTCAAATACAGGATCAGTATGAGAGTGAAGTATAAATTTACAGCATCCTGGCTCTTTCTTACAGAGTGAGCTTCATTCTGGCAGATTCAGGGTGTAAGGAGAATATCTCACATCGCCCACGCCTTAGACTCTAGATAACTGCCTTCCTTCACCCTTACTCACGTCTTTAACTTCGAGCATACACCCACATAATCATAACAGTACAAACGAAACATCAAATCTGGTAAGAAGACCCCAGCCTGATTCAAAGCCTTGGGTGGCAGCCAGTGAATTCCTGAAACTTCAGAGAGAAGAAATCCCTCTGGTATATTTGCCTTTTGTGCCAAGCTAGATGCAAAATGAAAAAATTACAAATCCCCGATTTCATGCAAAAGTACACCTAACCTACACAACCCTTAACCAGAATTTGATAACGCTTTTTATAATAGAGCTACAAATAGAGGAAAAAAAACCATACTGTGATCTAAAAGAATGCATACTTAGAGCCCAATCTTAGAGCAACAGTTAAGTTGGCCTCAGAGGGAGTAATTTAGAATTCACAGGGAAAGGTCTGATTGCCTTTGTTTGGGATGCCCTGACACCCAGCCCCACCATGGAATCAAAATGACTCACCTAATCTCAAATGAGACCATTGCACTGTGAGTGGAGAAATTCCAGACCCAATGCTCTGAAGACAAGATCAGAAAATCAGGAATATTAAGAGTTGGAAGGACATTAGCATTTATCTATTCCAATCTTCTACTTTACATATCAATTCTCTCTACAACATTCTAGAAAAAATGGCCATCAACTTTTTTTGGAAAAAGGAAATGATTATCTCACAATACCATGTTTAAGTGACAGCAAGATCACTGGGTACCTCAAATGATGTGTATCCCCTTGGGTCTGTTTTTTCTCATGCAAATGGTAAATGCTAATCTCCTTGTTCATATATGTAGATCCTATGTCCCTACATGCCAAAAATTTTGAAGCCTTCTTATCCTGCCTTTTCCAAGATAATATGAGCCAGTAAACCCTTTTTCAGCCAATCCATTCATACCAGGTAGGAAGAAAGTTTACAGGGAGAAGTATATTGCAAGTGTTAAATTAATATCCACTCCCCAGTTCAAAAGTAAAGAGTCCATAAGTGTTAAGTTAGAACCATTCATATCGATTATATGTTGCCTTGAATATATATTATTCTCATTTATCCCTACCTCCTCAGAGAAGAGTCATAAAATAAATGATTGAAGAACTGGATAATTTCTTAGAAATCACTGACTCTAGCCTCTGCAGAAGCTAGAGAGACATCTATGCCATCACCATCCATAAATACTGTGCTGCAGTACTAAATTTAGGTCTGAGCTCCTGACACCCAATGCAAAAAAAGGCGGGGGGGGGCAGCAAAAAAGTGATTGCTTTAGCATTTTAATTATCCAACCAATTAAATAGGCTATATCCTCAAAACAGAAAAACTTCTGAGAGCAAAATTCAGAAAGAGTAAATCATGCAGGGTCTTATATAAGAATTAATGGGCATCATAATGGGCTGTAAACAGCGTTCAGCATTTTTTCATATCTGCATTTCTTGCATAAGCGTTTAACCAAAGCTGAAGACACAGCTTTGTGTCTTCTGTTGATCTGGAAACCAGTGATATATTTCCTGTCACTGGGGTGAGGGTCCTTTTGCTTCTGAAATGAATTTTTCCTATCTTGTCCAGCTTAGTTTTACTTAAGAAAGAAGCCTAATAGAAAAGAACACAGATCATGCGAGTGAATAAAACTTTCCTTGTGCTGTTCCCTGTTCAGGTGATAAATCGAGAATAAATCCTGAAATATAACAATCTGTTAAGGTAGCAACACACTAATTAAATGAAAAAAATCTTTCCTTGAATTGGGTTCAGCTGCATCTGTGATAACTGCCCTCTTTCTCTCGTCCCTAAAATTTGGCAGTGCTCAGAGTTCTCCCACTTTGCCCACACACTTCTTTTCTGCGTTCTCTGTGTGTTGCTGAGTCTCCACTACCTGGGACCGCCAACACTATAGAAAAGTCGGCCTTCAACACTACCTGCATCCACCATACCTTCCCCTGTTTTCTCCCTGTTACAACAGAAAATTTTCTCCTATCAAATCCTTTGTGATCTGCATTCCTTCCCTTTCCATCTCTCAGAAATGTGTTTCATCTGCCAGCCCATCTCGATCATGATCTTCAAGCTCTTCTCCAGAGAACCATTCCTTAAAACACACAAACATCACGGTAAAGTCTTTTCTTCACCCCATCTTGTTCCAGTTCCCCCTCTAGGTCTCATCTCACAGCCCTACTCAACCATCTTACAGAGGTATCTACACATGCTGTCTTTGCTTTCTTACTTCTTATCCAACTTTTAACTCAAATCTAAATGACTCTTGTTAAAATCACCAATTGTGGTTATTTTCCAAGGAGAGCCCCCAAACAACTCTGCTAGTTCTTATATAAGCATGCTGCTCCCCCAATCAAGAAGTACAGTTTACAAGCCCTCCCCTTGACGCTGATGTGGGCCTATAACTGCTTTGATCAATATAATATAGTGGAAGGGATGCCTCTTAACTTGACCTGCTGCTTCTACTTCCTTCTCTTGGAGCACTCTATCTCAGAAACTAGCCACTGCGCAGTGAGAATCCCAAGCCACGTGGAGAGGCCAACTGTGGGTGCCCCGCTCCTTCAAGAGCCTACACATCATCTGTTCACTTTTCTGAAAGGGCTCACCTTTCTCCCGACTCCAGCCCTGGCTCACTTCACTCATCCTTCAAATATGAAGCTAAAAATTAGTTCCTCAGAGATGGCTTCATTTGAAATATGCCGACTCAAAGGAGGTACCAACGCTGTCATTTGTCATCCAACATTGCATTTCCAATTCATAGTGCTTACCGTAATTTTTAATTGCTACTTTATTCTAGAATTATTTTTAACTTCTGTCTCCCCCAATAAACATGTAATCCTCAAGTATGTATTGTTCACCATCATGGTAGGCAGCTTCTAACATGAACTCCAATGATCCCTGACCCCTGGTACTCACACTGGTATTGTGTAATAACCTCCCTTTAAGTGTGGGCTGGACCTAGTGACTCACTTCTAATCAATAAATATGGCAAAAGTGATGGAAGATCACTTCCATAATCGGGTTGTAAAAGACTGTGGATGGCATCTTGCTAGCTGATTCTAATCTCTAGACTTCTCAAGTTGCGCACTTTGACGAAGAAGCAAGCTGCCATGCTGGAAAGACCCAAACAGCAGGAAACTGAGGGCAACTATTAGCCAACAGCTCTCAAGGAACTAAATCCTGCTGACAACTACGCGTGTGAGCTTGGAAGCAGATTTTTCCACAGTTGAGCCTTACAGGGACTACAACTCAGGGGCTACCTTGATTTCACGCTGTGAAGTAGAAGACTCACCTAAGCCATGCTCAGATTCCTGACCCACAAAGACTGTGAGATAATAAACATGTGTTGTTTTAAGCCTCTAAATTTTAGGGTAAGTTAGCCTGCAGCAAAGTAATCAGTGCATCTCTTACACCAAAAATTAATAAATGTTAGTGTTTATAATGTTTGAGACAATGTTCTAAGCACTTCATAGGTATTCATGCATTTAATAATCACAACAACCTTAGGAAGTAAGTACTATAATTTCTCTAACTTTACACATGAGGAAACTGAGGCAGAAAGGTAAAGTAACTGCCAACGTTTACTCAACTAGTAAGGATTAGAGTTAGTCCTTGGTTTAGATACTCAAATATTTATTAAATGAATGAATAAATAAAAGAATATCTTTTACTCTGCAAACTAAGAAAATTAATATTGGGGGGCTAACGAAACATTTCCAGCATTTTAACAAACTGTGAAATCAATCAATGTACATGTAATGTACTCTCACTGTGTACTAGTACCTTTAGGTACTATAGTTGACAAAAAATATATGTTCCCTTAATCCAATGTACACTATAGATATTCTAGGTACTTTATACTAGTTATAGATCAGTTAAGGAAATTGTGCATAAGAGTCTGGTCAATGGTCATGATTTTATGGCATAAGATTTATGGCTAAGATATAAGAATCTGACCATTTTATTGACCCATATTACCAGATTCAGCTGCAAGCAAGCCATTTTTCCACCTTGAGTAGCTAATGGGCATTTTATAGAACACCTGCTGGTTACCCATTATCTGTCATGCTGTCTGATGCCAACTCCTTCCTGTTCCACACCTGTAGGCTGGGTCATCTGATTTATGTCAGATGATTTCCTTGCTATGACTTAGGTGGGGTTTCCCAATAAAACAGTTCCAGAATATGGCTTGACTCCAAAGACTGAGACCTGTCACACATCTTTACCTTATCCCTTATTAGGAGCAAAAATGAACTCCCAACAGCGAACATTTTAAAAGTTTGATCTGAACAAAAGAGAACAGGTGAGACTAAATTCTTCAACACTAATCTTATTTTAGCTCCTGAGATTCTCTGGGTGTTTGGATAGTAATGTAATAAATATACTGATATGTGTCTAAAAGAGATGCTTACAGGACCGTGAGTCACGATGTCCATCGCTTCAAGGCTGTTTTGGTAGCTGGCAGGAAGTGATGTATGTCTTCAGAGCATAAAATGTGCCTCAAAGCAGGTGAGGCCTATGAAAATTTTCATGTAATATAAACATTACATTTCTAAACCATTTAAAAGGTCACCCCCACCCTACACTGGAGGTCAAATCTACTTCTGAGACGTTCCACATGGATTTCTACAATATTCTTTGGATTTCAGCACTTTTGCTGTTCAGTTCATTTCTGAAGTATGTGGGAAAGACAGCATAAAGTCATCAAAAGAGTACTTGCCTTGGAGTTCATCTGTATGACTTTCCTTCAAGTCAGTTCACTGGGCTTTAGTTTATTCTAAAATGGGAATGATCTTAGGCCTATCTTTCTTTCGGGGTTGGCCTCCTTTCCATAGCTTGGTGGAATTCCCAGTGGTTAAGGAACTACAGCTGACCCTTGAACAATGCAGAGGGGTTGGGCTGCCAATACTCTGCAGTCAAAAATCAGAGTATAACTTACAGTCGGCCTTCCACATCCATGGTTCTGCATCCTCGGATTCAACCAGCAGAGATCATGTAGAGCTGTAATATTTAACACTGAAGAAAATCAACCTATGCATGGAAACTCGCAGTTCACACCTGCCTTGCTCAAGGGTCAAGTGTGGTTCCTTTTAGTATATGTGGTTCCTTTCTGGGGCAATACCACACTCAGAGACAACATCAGTACCACCTTCTCCACATCCACTCCAACTTGCTCATACATTTTCCATTATCTGCACCTCCCCTCAATTTACATCCTGGTAACTTCAAACCTTCAGGAAAATAAAAAGTAACTCCTCTGTTCCAAAAGTTGGAGGACCACTGCCCCTAATAAGAAAGCATATAGGGAAGGAATAGCAATCTCCCGAGTATACATCAGCCCTACACCTCACCTCCCACACCACTCCCGAGAGAACAGATTTATTCTTACTTACAGTGATGATGGTTTAAACTAAGAAAAGTACCCTACAATAGTAGTTAATATTTATTAGACCTCTTTTACTCTTCACAATAAACCTAGAAGTAATCCCGTTTACTAAATGGCCATGAGTTCTCAGACCCAGAGAAGTCAAGTAATTTTCCTAAGGTCACCTGGCTCATAATAATAGAGTGAAGATTTGAGCTGTGGTTCCCTAGAACAGAGTCTCAGCCGCATCTAACTCAAGGAAATATCCTCTAATTCTTCAGCGTGCTAGTCCAGACCAGAGCAGACTTCAGTTAAAGCATAAATCTGGTCCTGTTTCCTTTTTAGCACATTTTTTCCACCTCAGACACCCAATCCCTTTCCCACCCTCCACTAAGTTTGTCTTCTAGAAAAGAACCAGTCAGGAATTGTGAGTTGAAGCCACTACCTTGCCTCCACTGACAGATATTTGCATTTAAAACACCTTGCTCTTAATAGCAATGGTGGTTTCCCAAGGTGTATACTTATCTCCAAATGTAACAAGGTGTATACATTAAATATATACAGCTTTTTGTATGTCAATCATACCTCAATAAAGAAGTTTAGAAAAAAATACCTTGCTCTATTTTTCAGCCTAACAATTTCTCAGAAAGTTGCCATTAGACATCATGAAGAGTCTTAAATACCCAGAAATGGAAAGTAGACTTGATCTTGGAGACAATGTGTAGTAATTCAGGATATTTTGAACAAGGAAATGATGATTTTTTTTAATTTAATATGGTTCATAAAAAAAGGGAAACTAGGAAAGACCAGGAGGTTTCCTCTCCTCTCTTGAGAAACCAGGATTTGTGGCGGTTTATATATACTTGAGTTTACACAATAGGACAGCAACACTATCATTAAAGAGCATCTTAGTAAATCAATTTTATCCACTGTGCAAAGTCTAGTAAAGAGAAATTAGTGACATGTGATTCTCATATCATAGGGACTTTATTATAAAGATGATGACCAACAATGATGAATTTTCCAGAAAGTTTCACATTCAAGTATTCTTCCATTGTCCTGAATGATACCCTGGACTTATAAAACCACATGTCTTCACTGTTGTTTCAGAAAAAATATTATTACCATAACAACAAGGCCAAACACATTGACACTAAAAGAACAAAGAATGCAGATTAAAACCTTATGTAAAAGAGATCCCAGAATATGCGCATAGGCAGTTTACTTGTTAAAAATTCCACCATTTAAGAATCCAGAGGTCCTTCACGAAAAAGACAATTGACTCGATATGTTCAGACCAACAAGTGGCCCAACACTGATTTTTGCCTAAAAAATTAAGGAAAAAAGTCATTGCTCAACTATCCAGGCTCTTCCTGAGAGTCAAGGTACACAAACTCAATTTGGGGACATTGACTGGGAGTTGAAGGGGAAAAGTCAGAATCTGTGTCCATTAGATCACCTTCTAGCCAATATATTATTTAGGATATGGGTAAGATGCTGTAGCAAAGAGTCGCCAATGTACAAGTGGCTTGAACAAAATAGAGGAATATTCTTTCATATACCATATCTGGAAGGAGGTAGCTGTGTCTAAGAGCTTACTCAGTGGTCTCAGTTGAGTCCAATGTGTAGCTCTGCCATAATTGAAGGCAGGGGTTCTCAAATGTTTTGGTCTCAGGACACCTTTACACTCCAAAATTATTGAGGACCCCCGAGAAATTTGTTTATGTGGGTAGTATCTATTGATATTTACTGTGTTCAAAAATAGAACTGAAAAATTATCAAAATATTTGTCTATTAATTTCTTTTTCAAACAATTATAAACCCACTGAATGCTAACAAAACTAATTTTTTAAATTATGTCTTTTAAAAAGTGAAAAGAGTGGCATTATTTGATATTTTTGAAACTCTAATGTCTGGCTTAATAATAGAAGACATGATGATGATGATGATGATGATGGTGTGGTGGTGATGACTGAACGTGTCTATATTCAATCTAGTGCAGTAAGTTGTTTTAAAGTATGTGAAGAGAATCTAGCCTCACACAACTGTATAGCTGGGAAAAGGAAGAGTATTTTAATAGGCTTTTCAGATGGTTGTGAATGTTGTTCTTTGATACTGCACCAAAACTCAAGTGGTAGTTTCTTAAAAGTTAGTTGCAGTATGGAATCTGAAACCATATCAATGAACTTTTTATACACTGTCACATCAAAATCCACTGGTGGTGATTGCACACTGAATACGTTTGTCAAAAACTATCAAACAAACAAAAAAGCAAATTTTCTTATTTTACACTTCATGTTTTACACACATGGGATCTTTTACCCATGTGCGATTTCATAACATCATGCATCAGTCGTTTGGGAAATTATTGGTTCACTGAGTTATGCTGAACTTCCAAATGTTGATACATTCTTTTATACTATATCAGAAAATCATGTTCATTAATATCACCACCAATCTCATGAGAAAAGTTTTAAAATATTGAGTTGCTGTCAAGTTCATAGTGGCAGATACATATTCTCCAAAATTCAAATTTCTGTCATCAGTGTGATTGATGTTCCCCAGGGGAAAGTGGGAACAATAATGTACAAAGCAAACACTTTCTCAGTAAGTGATCAAAGATGTAAACCCTAATATTCCCTTAGTGAGCTCGTAGTTCCATGGCTTTACCTAGTTGCAGGGTAGGTGGGAAAAAGCAGGCTCTAACTCTGAGGCAGCCATATCATCTGGAAGAGGGACAACAGATGTGGGCGTGTAACTAACCATCACCACACTAGTCCAATTAATGAATAAGCACGCCAAGTGCAAGGACAGTCACAACCAAGGACCTGCAGACAATTGAGGACATGGCTACTTCGGCTTCGTGCCTGGTAACAGGGTGTAACACTGAACAGAGGGAGCCTGGAGGTGGTGGCACAGGAGCAGGGGAATTGCCCCAACCACAGCTCCAAGCCTGTGGCCAGGGGGATGGAGCACCAGGAAGAGGGTCCTCAAAAGGAGTCACCAGTATTACAGACAGGAGAGGATCACTGGAGAAACCCAGAACAGGAGCAGCAGAGAGAACAGCAGGACCCTCGAGGTCAAAAAAGAGGGCAGATCGCTCACCAAAGTATGGGAGAGCACCCAGAAACCCCTTCAGCTAGAAAGAACGTTGGGCTGCAGGCATATCACTGAGCTGGGCCAGAAATCGGCTGCTCTGTGACTCTTATTGTGACCTCACTTCGTCCCCAGGCTGGAGAGCCAGGGTAAATCTGGGTGGTTCTATGATGTTTTTATAGCTCTACTCGGTCAAAACATATTCCTATTTGAGAGATGAGTCCAAACATTTCATCTGTATTCCCTTCTCGATAGCAACAAGCAGAGAAGGGAAGAGCCAATTCTGCAGAAAACATGCTGTTCTGCAGAAAACCGACGTGAACTTAGCACACACAGGTAAAGAAAATAGGGGTAAAGGTAGCTCTGGTCACAGAAAACAAAATCCTAATAATCACAGCAAACGTACTTGGAGCCAAGACGAAACTGTCTTTGCAAATCTAGATAAGTGGGAAATATGGGACCAAAAAGCTTTTAGCTGCTATGCCTTATCTGATACACTGGCAAATGTACACAGTGGCAAAAGGAAAGAGCTAGAAGGCATTCGTTTTGAGACTGGATCCAGGTCAACCAAGAGGTCATAGGTCTTTGGGCTCCATTCCATCTGCAGCAAACGGAAAGTCTATTGTTACCTGGTTAAAGGGGTTTACGACAAAATAACTGTCTAGGGATCATCCTCATTCATGTTTTTCCTGATTGTCTCCCTCAGGGCTTCTATTTTTTTTTTTCTTGTACTGGCACTCTCTGCCCTACAAGGGAAAGCAGTTTTTTAACATATGCTTCTGGTATATTAGCTCAGATTACAGGACATACAGACAATAAAAAATATATATCAGAACCAAAGAAGCGAGAAATAAACATATATCCTAGCCTCAGGGATTTATGCATTCCCTGTGACTGGACATGAATTTTGAATCCAAGATTTTGTGCAGGTGCAGCAAAAAAGCAAACAATTATTTTCGTGGTTCTCGATTGTGAGAAAGGAGGAAACAAAATTTCTGTGGGCTCTAAATCCTCACGTTTTTCATATGAGTTCTTTAATGGGAGTCATTGAGTTACATTATGGACATCATCCTCAATACCAGTTCTGTCGTCAAGGCAAATCAAGGCTCATTTAGCCCTAAGCCTACGACTTACGTTGCTGATTTTTTGTGCAGATTTTCCAAGAACCTGCAGGAGGATAACAAATTCCATGTAGAATGAACTAATAATTTTTAAATTATTTCAACTGACCTGAAATAAGTCTGACCTGGCAAATACCTGGCCATGCTGGGGGGACCAATGCTACCTTGGTGCTTGGTCAGGAAATGCTGCCTCCAAATAAATCAAAGGTCCATCTCATCACAAAGGCTCTGGGCATCTCCACTGGCCTCTGTGACAAGTATTTGATTTTACATTATAGGCCTTAATATAAAGTCCTGCCTCTGCCAGCAGTAACTGAAATTTGGAGCACATCACTTAACCTCTTGGCTGCGATGCCCCCATTTTTAAATGAATAATAAGATAGCTACCATTTTCTGAGCCCCTACTCTGTACCTGTCACCATTTCATATCTGTTTTCCCAGCTGGATTATAAGTTCCATGAGAACAAGGAGAGTATTTCTTTCCACTGCTGTATTCCCATCATCTCACACAAGTCTGGCACATAGTAGATGCTTAATAAAATTATTTTTAACTAACTAAATGTCCATTGTCAGGACAACCCCACAAGCAGGTGTTATTCCTATCTTATAGCTGAAGAAACCGAAGCTCAGAAAGTCTAAGTAACTTTCAGAAAGTCACAGACCTGGTTAAACAGAGTAGTCTGTCTAGCCCCAGAGGCTGAAGCAATGGAAACAGACCAGAGCAGGTCCCAAGGCTCCCCCTGGCTCCAAAGGCAATGATTCCCCACAATTCATGGGCAGCTAATACCCCTTAGCATGGGACTGCCTGCTGTGGAAAGAGCTCTTGCTTCATGAAATTCCTCAATACTTTTCACCACCTCAAGCCCCCAAAGCTGTGGCCCCAGCAGCTTTGGGCATCAGCCAAGGTGGGGAGCTCTGGTGAGGCATGGTACTCATCAGAGCAAGTCACCCTAGAGACCTCTTCACTTATCTAAGAGGCTCTGGTCAACATCGCCCACTTCCTGCTGCTACCTGAGGGACATCAGTACTTCATCCTCACTCCACCCTGAAACTTAGCCAAGATGAGCATCACCTGGAAGCAAATCCATATAGTAAACCTACATTGATAAAGCAGTAGTTACGTGTGTGGAGGATGACCACATGAGCTAGTTTATGGTCATTTTGTTATAAAATTCAAAATAGAATGACATGTTCAACTTAGCTAGAGCAACTTGCTTTGCTGGTGCTCTTAACCTTATCATTCCTTCAGCCACCTGTTATTTATGGAGGATAAAATCCCTCAGTCACTTCTTTTTTTTTTTTAACCTCTTTATTGGAGTATAATTGCTTTACAATGGTGTGTTAGTTTCTGCTTTATAACAAAGTGAATCAGCTATACATATACATATATCCCCATACCCCCTCCCTCTTGCGTCTCCCTCCCTCCCACCCTCCCAATCCCACCCCTCTAGCTGGTCACAAAGCACCAAGCTGATCTCCCTGTGCTATGCGGCTGCTTCCCACTAGCTATCTATTGTACATTTGGTAGTGTATATATGTCCATATATACACTACCACTCTCTCACTTTGTCACAGCTTACCCTACCCCTCCCCGTGTCCTCAAGGCCATTCTCTAGTAGGTCTGTGTCTTTATTCCTGTCCTGCCCCTAGGTTCTTCATGACCATTTTTTTTTTTTTAGATTCCATATATATGTGTTAGCATACAGTGTTTGTTTTCCTCTTTCTGACTTACTTCACTCTGTATGACAGACTCTAGGTTCATCCACCTCACCACAAATAACTCAATTTTGTTTCTTTTTATGGTTGAGTAATATTCCATTGTATATATGTGCCACATCTTCTTTATCCATTCATCTGTCGATGGACACTCAGGTTGCTTCCATGTCCTGGCTGTTGTAAATAGAGCTGCAATGAACATTGTGGTACATGACCCTTTTTGAATTATGGTTTTCTCAGGGTATATGCCCAGTAGTGGGATTGTTCTCAGTCACTTCTTAAAAATATGTTTCCCATTTGCTGAGGACTAGTGTAAAGCATGCAACAAATTTCACAGAGTACTAATAGGGACAAGCCACGTGTTTCACTTTCTTCTCACCAAGCAAAATTGCTAACTTCCCTTTCATCAAATGCAGGGGATTCACCATTTCATCCTCCCATCAATACAACTTACACCCTGCCTGTGACTGGGATCTAGGAACTCAGGGCCTCATTAAAGCCAGTATCACAATTCCTTATTTCTTTTGGGAAGGAAAGCTGTGATTATTGTCTTCAGTGAATTTCTAAACTAGGGAAAGAAATTGTTTCAGCACTAAATTCAAATCTCTGATGCCCTATACCCCTCCCATAATGTCTTTGTTGTAGGTTGTGTCTCACTTCTTCCTCCCACAAATTTCTATTTATTCCCACCTCAAAATCCCAGGTTTCATTTCACAGAAGTAAGGTGTCCCCTTATCTTTGATAAAGGAGGCAGGAATGTACAGTGGAGAAAGGACAGCCTCTTCAATAAGTGGTGCTGGGAAAACTGGACAGGTACATGTAAACGTATGAGATTAGAACACTCCCTAACACCATACACAAAAACAAGCTCAAAATGGATTAAAGACCAAAATGTAAGGCCAGAAACTATAAAACTCTTAGAGGAAAACATAGGCAGAACACTCTGTGACATAAATCACAGCAAGATCCTTTTTGACCCACCTCCTAGAGAAATGGAAATAGAAACAAAAATAAACAAACGGGACCTAATGAAACTTCAAAGCTTTTGCACAGCAAAGGAAACCATAAACAAGACCAAAAGACAACCCTCAGAATGGGAGAAAATATTTGCAAATGAAGCAACTGACAAAGGATTAATCTCCAAAATATACAGGCAGCTGAGGCAGCTCAATAACAAAAAAAAAAACAAACAACCCAATCCAAAAATGGGCAGAAGACCTAAATAGACATTTCTCCAAAGAAGATATACAGAGTGCCAACAAATACATGAAAGAATGCTCAACATCATTAATCATTAGAGAAATGCAAATCAACACTACAATGAGATATCATCTCACACTGGTCAGAATGGCCATCATCAAAAAATCTACAAACTATGCTGGAGAGGGTGTGGAGAAAGGGGAAGACTCTTGCACTGCTGGTGGGAATGTGAATTGGTACAGCCACTATGGAGAACAGTATGGAGGTTCCTTAAAAAACTACAAATAGAACTACCATATGACCCAGCAATCCCACTACTGGGCATATACCCTGAGAAAACCATAATTCAAAAAGAGTCACGTACCAAAATGTTCACTGCAGCTCTATTTACAATAGCCAGGAGATGGAAACAACCTAAGTGTCCATCATCGGATGAATGGATAAAGAAGATGTGGCACATACATACAATGGAATATTACTCAGCCATAAAAAGAAACGAAATTGAGTTATTTGTGGTGAGGTGGATGGACCTAGAGTCTGTCATACAGAGTGAAGTAAGTCAGAAAGAGAAAGACAAAACCATATGCTAACACATATATATGGAATCTAAGAAAAAAAATGTCACAAAGAACCTAGGGGTAAGATAGGAATAAAGACACAGACCTACTAGAGAATGGACCTGAGGTTTCAGGGAGGGGGAAGGGGAAGCTGTGACAAAGTGAGAGAGTGGCATGGACATATATACACTACCAAATGTAAAATAGATAACTAGTGGGAAGCAGCTGCATAGCACAGGGAGATCAGCTCAGTGGTTTGTGACCACCTAGAGGGGCGGGATAGGGAGGGTGGGAGGGAGATGCAAGAGGGAAGAGATATGGGAACATATGTATATGTATAACTGATTCACTTTGTTATAAAGCAGAAACTAACACACCACTGTGAAGCAATTATACTCCAATAAAGATGTAAAAAAAAAAAAAGAAGAAGTAAGGTGTCCTTAAAATCCACATTTATTGTGATTGTGTTTTGTCTGTGTGGTTTGGTATGAATCAGGAGGGGCTTTAGGATCTGCTCTCATCAAAGCTAAGTAGCCCTGTGGACATGGCAGTGAAGTTGAGATAGACGAGGGATGAGAAGGGGTCTTACTGTCCTACCTATGCCATGAGCCTCCTTATTCTCCCACCACATACCTACAAGCAGCGTGAACTCAGAAACTGAGGGTCTGCAGTAGCCTCTCCTATTCTCCACAGGCACAAGGCATTGGATCCAACACTGGACAGAGAGGAAGAAAGAAAGAAAGGTGGACAAAAGTAGAGAAAAAAAGAGCAGTAAATAGAGGCAAAGGCAGCAGACGGATGGGGCGTGAGACAGAAATGAGGTAGTGGAACATCAGATAGTGCCAACACTAGTTACTCATTCACAAACATTTGAAAGACAAAATCCATGTCCTCCTGAAGCTGACACCCTAGTCAGGCAATAAGATAAATTAGTAAAATACATAGTAAGTTAAAAGATAATCAGGGCTAAGGAGAAAAATGAAGCAGAGAAGAGGGATACTGCTTGTCTGGGTGTGAGAGAAGAGAAGTTGCTTTAGTATGGTGCCCAGAGAAGGCGCATTGAGAAGGTGACACTGGAGGAAGCCTTCAAAGACAGCAGCACCAGCATTGCTCACTCTCAGGCATTTCTGCAACATTTTGAGGCCCCCAAAATATTTAGTTTTTGAGCCAGTTGTCCTTTGTTGGTTTTCTGAACTTTTCTCTTATTATAGTTCATCTATCATTTCTATGTATGTAAGGTGGAAGGGATTATCCAAGTCTGAACCCTCTGCATCATTCAGACCTGTGGTCATTTCCTTGTACCAATTGTAAAAGGACTAAAGGCTTATCCAAGAAGAGCCAGCCTATCTTGTTTGGAAATCTTGTCCTGAGGAGGAAGGACCAGTGGGTGGTAGTAGTCTTCTGTGTTTCATCCTGCTGATGTTATACAGTTTAACACAGGGAGCTTCAGACCATGACAGGAAAAGCAGAAGACATTTCATGAGAAAGTTAACCCCCTTGTTATATCATTAAAAGGTCATTTGAATCATCTTACTTGCACTTGGAATCTTGTTCAAATGTTAGGAAGACCTTGTATAAAACTGTGGCTGGTGTCACATTTGCATAGTTTTTCACCTTCTTGGAAAAAAAAAAAAAGCACATCCTCTCCATAGTAAGCTTGCACTAGGCAAATCTGTGAGGATTAACTGGGAGGAAGGGGTGACAGTGATGGGCTCATGTCTAGGGCGATTTTATTACTGATTTATTACTGATTTATGAGTCAGGAGGCTGAAGAAAGCAAGTTGAACACACATGGCTCAAGAACCTTGAAAACATTAAGAAAACGTGGTTTGCCAAAACCCAAAATGAGAGCCTGAAATAGAATATCAATTTAAGTACATATAAATATCATATGTATGTGTACACACATAACACATACTTACACACAACTAAGCCCTAAAATGAAATCTTTCACTTAACATCTGCATTTGAACTAGTAAGTAAAAGAGTTGAAAAGAAATAGCTTGAAAATTCATCAAGGAAGCACTGCCAGAGGAAATTTTTTTTTTTTTTTTTTTTTTTTTTTTAGCTGCACCACGCTTGAGGGATCTTAATTCCCCGACCAGGGATCAAACCCAGGCCCCAGTGGTGAAAGCTTGGAGTCCTAACCACTGGACCACCAGGGAATTCCCCCAGAGGAAATTTTCATTGCCTTGCCATTGGTCAACCTCAGAAGTGAGCTTGCACAATTTTGCTGTTTGATTAAAGGAGAGAAAGAAGCCAGCTCAGACTGGCTCGTGAAAGCTGATCATTCACGTCTCTTCCCAACTCATCCAGGATGGTAGCCTCACATAGGCCATGAGGGGAGTTTTACACTGTGGACGTCACCAAATGCTACCAGTCAGGGCCAGAACACTGGTTTCTTCCCAATGAGAGCCTGATGTCAAGCCTTTAGCAGCACACCACTAGGGAAGGGAGAGGCTGCTCTAGATAAACTAGGTGATTTGTGTCAACACTCAGAGGCAAGAAGGAGGGAAAGTGAAGTAAACGCGCTGATATTAAAGGCGCTCTAGGGAATTGAGTGTCAAATTCATTTAAAGCTAAAGCATTCCATTTAGGTACAGGAGATTCCAAAAATCTATTAAACGCAGGATTATCTTGACTTCATTAAACAGAAGGAGGACCAAGAGCGCCAGCTGATCCACGAAGGATGAGGACTTCTGGGCAGTTTTCTTCAACGGCTCTAGCAGCCTCCCCAAACAAATGGCTGGCTTACTCCAAGACTTATGTCATAAAGTCAAGATCAATTTTCAACTTTAAACTTATTTTTAAAATACTCTTTAATTCCTAAAGGTAAGAGATGTGAAAAAAAATATGTATATATGAAATCAGGTTGATCCCACAGCTTACCCATATACATGTCACTGTTTAAATCACCAATAAAAGCGACAAACATTCTCTAATTATCCTCTCTCATCAAAGATCAAAGCTTTCATCAAAACTGAAGGACTTCAACAGTGCGGAGCAACAGTACAAAGAACCACAAGAAAACAAATGTCTGTCATAAAATCTCTGTGTTCCTAGCTTAGAAATGTGCATGCTGACAGAGCTCATGCAAGTTCTGAGAATATATTAAATGTGACATCACTCAGTACTGAACTGGAAACTTGCTAATAAATAACGTAGAGCAGGAGGAGAGAGTTTGTTTAATTTGCCCTCATTTATACACAACCCCAAAGTCATTGCCTGTGTTTTTCCAGACTCCTTCAACAAAACTTTTCTTGTGAATTCCTGTAACAGGAAGAACAAAAAACTGCTATCAACTAGGGAAAATGATCATTTCTTTATTCAAATGGAGACTTCATTTGTGATATCTGCATTCTCTCTGTAGCTGTAATTTTTTTGAGTTGTTAGACAGTCAAAAGGCCATTACTATAATATAGCAAGATGGTTAAAAATCAGGTCTTTGGAGGCAGCCAGATCTGGGGTTTTTCTTCCTCTGCTACGTTCTAGCATTGTGACCTTGAACAAGCTACTTAGCAGAGATATTTTCCCTTTGTATAAATGGGGCTACTAATGCCTAACCTTCATAGTTACATTAACGGGTAGATGAAAGACTGTATGTTAAGTGATTAACACAGGGATTGGCCTAGAATAAACCCTCTATAAATGTTAGTTATTGCAGCTCTCTTGGTCAATCTTCTCTTAATCAAGCCACTAGGTTAACTGACACTTGCTGATGTCCACAGAATGCTGAGCACTTACAGCTGCTACATTCACCTCTGGTACCCTCACATGTTCACTCCTAACTGCTGTGTTGTCACTTGTTTTTAGGTTCTCAACATTACAAATTCTGAGGACATATTATTTTAATTATGTACAATCAATGAAATTTTATGTAAAGCCATGAAATACGACTGGATAAAGCTGTATACCATTCCTCTGAAAACAAAAATGGTAGCTTTCAAAAGATTCATAAACACAGGTCGCTAGAAAAAATACTGCTAATATGTGAGGTATGGATGCATTGAATAGGAATACTGAGAAAATTTTTTTGACACTTTAAAGACCTATCTAGAAGGTTGCTTGAAAATTATCAGCAAATTATCCTTCCACTTAAAAATAACTAGCAATAGGAGAGGATGCATTGTGTGTGTATGTGTGTACGTGTGCATGTTGAATAAATGAATAAAACAGAAGGGTTTGATCAATGCTTGGTGAAGAGGGAGTGAGGGGCAAAGGGAGGAGACCTGGTGTGACTCTTCCACGTTCTAGTTCTAAGTCTTTAGGTAAGGTATAGAGCCTAAGACAGGGCTGTAAACCAAACCGAAAGGCATGCATCTGACTCAGAATCTTTGAGGGCCCTTTCTAACTCAGTGGTTCTTGATATCATAGATTTTCATATGAAGTGATGATGCATGCAAAATGATGCATGCTTGGTGTCCTAGCGGATGAAACACTGATCAGGGAATGGATAGTCACAAGAGGCTCCTTGATTTGCTGATGGGAATACAACAAGCACCCAAAGGACACCAGCTCCTCAAGCAGGAACCAATAGGACAAAGCCAGAGCCATGACCTAATCCTGCTATTGGGCCACAGGGCCAGGCCAGCTCACTTGCCTTGCTACTTCCATTTCACGATGGTGCATTTAAGCAGTTCCTAGATATCTAGAATTGAAATCTGATCTAATTTACTTAAATGTGTGTAGATAGATCTGGTGTTCAGCAAAGGCACTTAAAACCTCAAGTGAGACAAGTCTCAGATGCAGTAGCAACACTTGCCAGACTGCTTCTTTGTGCAGTCAGTAAATCAAAATTTAAATTTTGTGAAAATCACTCTAGGGAAGGGTCCACCTTGTTCTGTCTTTGCCTCACTATAATCAACAAAAAAGAGAGATGGTTTTCAAATGTTAGATTACTGCCATTTGGTAGAGGTTATCATCTGAGTCCATTAACCAGAGTCTCAAGGCACTGGACAACCTACCAACAAAATAAGATAAGATGCATTAACATGAATTTGTTAATTTTTAGTGAGGCTTCAAAATGCCCTAGTAAATTACTGAATCATTTTAAGGATGTGTTGCTGTTTCTTCACTATTCCTCCTTGCTGTAAATGAAAAAGCTGATTTATTTGTAATCAGTTCCGTTCCTCCTTTCATCCCATCGAAGATTACCTAATTCTCTGCTGTTACCGTCACTCAACAAAGCAGCCCATAAAATTGAAAATCAAATATAAAGAAAGAGCATTAAATAGCGTGGCAGGATTTTCAAAGCCATCAAATTCTTTAACAAAACTTACCCCCCAAAATTGGATTCACAGTGTTAACACTGGGAGTTAACCTATTGCGTGTCTTCCCCTTTGGAAGTAATGCTTTCAGTTACTTAGAGGATGTCACACACTACTGCACTTCCAATGAGTTAGATTATATACAAAACTGCACTTTAATTGATCATTTTCTTAATCAACTAAATTTTAGAGCAAAGTTTAGCAAAATGAGGCAGAAAGGATTTAAAGTAGACTACAGGCACACCTTGGAGATACAACAGGTTCGGTTCCATACCGCTGCAATAAAGCAAATATCACAGGAAAGCGAGTCATATGAAGTCTTTGGTTTCCCAGCGCATATGTTCACACAAGACTGTAGTCTATCAAGTGTGCAACAGCAATATGTCTGAAAAAATGTACATACCTTAATTTAAAACACTTTATTACTAAAAAATGCTAACCATCACCTGAGCCTTCAGCAAGCTGTAGTCTTTTTGCTGGTGGAGGGTGTTGCCTTGAGGTTGACGGCGGCTGACTGATCAGGGCCGTGGCTGCTGAAGGCTGGGGAGGCTGTAGCAATTTCTTAAAATAAGACAACAGTAAAGTTTGCCACATTGATGGGCTCTTCCTCTCACAAACGATTTCTCTGCAGCACGCAACACTACTTGATAGCATTTTACCCACAGAAGAACTTTTCTCACAATTGGAGTCAATCTTCTCAAACCCTGCCGCTGCTTTATCAACTAAATTTTTGTAATGTTCTAAATCCTTTGCTGTCATTTCAACAATCTTCACAGAATCTACATCAGGAGTAGATTCCATCTCAAGAAACCACTTTCTTTGCTCATCATAAGAAGCAACTCCTCATCCGTGAAAGTTTTATAACGAGACTGCAGCAATTCAGGCACATCTTCAGGTTCCACTTCTAATTCTAGTTCTCTTGATATTACTCATCTGCAATTATTTCCACCACTGAAGTCTCAAAACCCTCAAAGTCATCCAGGAGGGCTGGAATCAACTTCTTCCAAACTCCTGTTACTGTTGATATTTTGACCTCTTCCCATGAATCATGAATGTTCTTAATGGCATCTAGAATGTAAATCCTTTCCAGAAGGTTTTCAATTTACTTTGCCCAGATCCACCAGAGGAATCACTACCTAAGGCACCTATATTTTTAAAAAATGTATTTCTTTTCTTTTTTTAAATTTATTTATTTATTTTTGGCTACTTTGGTTCTTTGTTGCTGTACGCGGCCTTCTCTAGCTGCGGAGAGCGGGGGCCACTCTTTGTTGCGGTATGTGGGCTTCTCATTGCAGTGGCTTCTCTTGTTGTGGAGCACAGGCTCTAGGCACGCGGGCTCAGTAGTTGTGGTTCGCGGGATCTACAGCCCAGGCTCAGTAGTTGTGGCGCACAGGCTTAGTTGCCCTGCGGCATGTGGGATCTTCCCGGACCAGGGCTCGAACCCGTGTCCCCTGCACTGGCAGGTGGATTCTTAACCACTGCGCCACCAGAGAAGCTCCAAAGTATATTTCTTAAAGAATAAGACTTGAAAGTTGAAATTACTCCTTGATCCATGGGCTGCAGAATGGATATTTTTGCTAGCAGGTATGAAAACAACATTAATCGCATTGTCCATCTCCATCAGAGCTCTTGGGTGACCAGTGCACTGTTAATGAGAGTACTATTTTCAAAGGAAACTTCTTTTCTGAGCAGTAGGTCTCAACAGTGGGCTTAAAATACTCAGTAAAACATGTTGTAAACAGATGTGCTGTCATCCAGGCTTTGTCATTCCATTTATAGAGCACAGACAGAGTAGATTTCTCATAATTTTTAAGGGCCCTAGGATTTTCAGAATCATAAATGAGCACTGACTTCAACTTAAAGTCACCAGCTGCATTAGCCCCTAACAGGAAAGTCAGCCTATCCTTTGAAGCCTTGAAGCCAGGCATTGGCTTCTCCTCTCTAGCTACTAAAGTCCTAGATGGCATCCTCTTCCATGATAAGGCTGTTTCATCTACATTGAAAATCTACTGTTTAGTATAGCCAGCTTTATTAGCTTATTTAGCTGGATCTTCTGGATGACTCGCTGCAGCTTCTATATCATCACCTTGCACTTTTATGTTATAGAGATGGTATCTTTTCTTCAACCTCAAGAACCAATCTCTGCTAGCTTCAGACTTTTCTTCTGCAGCTTCCTCAACTCTCTCAGCCTGCACAGGCTTGAAGAGAGTTAGAGCCTTGCTCTGGATTAGGCTTTGGTTTCAGGGGGTGTCGTGGCTGGTTTGATCTTCTATCCAGACCACTAAAACTTTCTCCATACCAGCAAGAAGCCTGTTTCGCTTTCTTATCATTCATGTATTCACTGAAGTAGCACTTTTAATTTCCTTCAAGAACTTTTCCTTCACATTCATAACTTGGCTGTTTGGTGCAAGAGGCCTAGCTTGTGCCAGGCACACAAGAAATACTCAATAAATATATTTCTTTGATTATTCCTTTAAAGGAAATTTGCTTTTCCTAACAGTTGGGATCAGTTCAAAGAATTTAATGGAAATAAAAACAGCACAGGTTGAAGGCAGTTATCAAACCTGCAACTCCGAGACAGGAAACCAGGGCTTCCCTGTAATAAAAACAAGCCTTACACATCTGATCGAAGCAAACATAACCCACAGAATGGGAGTCAGTCTTGTTCCAGTTCATGGCAGCACCATCTTTCCAAGCAGAGTAATATGCATCCCTACTAGAGAGGTCTGTAACTTACAAGTAAGATGCAGCACTTTCAGTGGATCTTGAATATTAAATATTTGGAGAGGAGAATCTCTCATCTTCTATAACTCAAAAAAAGACAAGAAAAAGCTAAAACTTTTAGATCTTCTATTTCCATGGCCATAAAGATTCTCAAAAATATTTTCACCAAAAAAGCCACTCTAAGGAACCACCTGGGGCATGTGACAATAGTCTTCAAAGTCCTCCCTGTTAGGATGTGAGCTAGGAGGACAGGGGTCTGCACCTGTCTGCCTGCCTGTTTCTCTAGCACCCAGAGCAACAGAACAAGCACTGGAATTAAATCAGTAGAAGTGGATTCAAATCCCAGCTCTACCTCTCACCAAGTGTAAAGTGAAAGTCTATCAGAACCTCGGTTTCCTTCTCCATAAAAAGAAAATAACCTCTCCTTCACAGAGTGCTGTGATAATTCAGGCCCAGGTATCTGTGTTTCACACAAGCAGGCAAAATGATTCTCACTCAGGTTGTCTACATAGATAATATTCTAAGAAACACCGCCTTTATCCCAAACTTCATGTTCAGTGAGGAAACTGAGCCCCAAGTTGTATCATCGAATGATTTTCTAAAAGACCTTCAGTGACTCTGAAGAAGTCTTGAGGGGCAGGGAGTGGGGTTGGCAGAGAGCAGACAGATGGGTGCCCATGATGTAGCAAGCAGAAGGGTTGTTTTGCCTCCTTTAGATATTGTAGCCATGTCATCATAGAACTGACATCCCATTTCACTTCCAAATCCATATATATGATTACTTTAAAATAAATTTCTAGCACTGGAATTACTAGGTCACAGAATATGAATTTTTGAATGCTTCGGATACGTTTCCAAAATTGCCTTCTACAAGGCTTATTTCAATTTTTTCTCTCACCAGTAGAGTAACAGAGAAGGGGGACCCTTTTCAACATCTCACCACATAATGGCTCAGGAGATAATAGAGTGCTAGCTAGGGCTCCAGCTAGACCTACAGAGTTCTGCAGAGTCTCCCATGGAATGTAATTTTCCAGGCAGAACATTTAGTTTGTGACACAGACCTGTGGTTGCATCTTGTGTTTACAATATATTTTTGGTCAGTTGGTTGCATCCTTAATCTTTGCTGCTAATTTGGGACTAAACTGGATTACTTCACAAGACCTGTGGTTTCATGAGATGAAACCACAAATTCTTACTCCCAAGAGAAGCAAATTAAAAATGTTGCTTTGGATGATGAGTTTTAGTCAGTGAGTCAGAACAGAGCACAAACTTAAGATGAAAGGGAGTGGAAATGGAAAAACAGTCAATTCCAAAGGCTAAAGTGAATAAGCCAAATATCTGGAATTTAACCATTTCACATATTTATACCCATTGCTTGCTGAAGAGAGAACTGTTACGTCTATTCAGTCTGCTTGCAGTTTTTTGCCTGTTTGGTTTTTTTTTCCAATATCCATCACCCAAAATACAGCAACTCAGCATTTTCCGCAACATCTATGTACGATATTTGAGCTTATGTAGAACTATCTATATCAATGCTACTCAAATTCTGGTGTATGTACAAATCACCTGGGGGTCTTGTTAGAAATGCAAGTACTGGTTCAGTAGGTCTGGGGTGGGGCCTGGCATTCTGCATTTCTAACAAACTCCCAGGTCATGCTGATACTGCTGGTTCCTGGATCACACCTTGAGTTGCAGGAATCAACACTAAATGTCCCGAGAAAATATGAAGGACATCATCTGTTTTAAGCCAATGGCTGTCAGCCACAGTACAGTGGAATGACTATCTCCATGAGAAGGAAAGTGATAGAATAAGCACCTGGACTTGAAATGACTCTTGTGCACCAAAGCCTATATTATCAATGACCCAACAATTTGTTACTGATGGGGTTGTGTGATGGGGTTGTGCTGCCCGTAAGAAGTTGTGAATGGGTAGATGTGTGAGGGAGGGAGGTAGGCTCTTCCTGAGTCTACTGTATGTTCTCTGGATCTCTTTAAACCTTTGAGAATGGTTTGCAATTTTGAAAATGGCCCAAAGTCATTCGAAGCAAAGATAATGAACGAGGCGGGACAACAAATACTCTTTGGAGAAAAAATAAATAAATAAATAACTGGGACTGATTTTCTTTTGGGGCCAGTAAATGGGTTCTGAGTATGCCCTCAAGCTGGAGCCACCGACATGTTTGACAAATAGCATCACATTGTGACAACTTGGAAGGCTAACACATATTTCAAGGTTATTTTGTTGAAAACCGACTCACTGCTCTTAATGGGGTGTCAGCACATCATCCGCAGGGCTTTCACAGATGTGTTTCAGTGGCGGGATGGGGGGTTACAAAGTTCCTGCAATTGCATATAAAACGTGATGTTTATGTCCCTTGGGGTTCTTTTTTTTTTTAATCAGAGGAAAGAACTTTCTGCTCTCATCAGATTTTCAGAGATTTGCATATCTGGCAAAAAGGCAAGTTGGGAAGTCATACAGATATGTGGGCTCAAGCTTTCCACCTACTTGCAGTGTAACCTTGAGCAAGTTACTTACACTCTCTAATCCTCAGCTTCTTCCTCTGTAAAATGGCAATTATACCTACCTTGAAGAATGTGAGGCACAAAATAATTCAACGAATGGTAATCTTATCGATACATAATTATACAACAATAATGCGACAATCTTGCAGATATCCTATTCATTGCCAAATGGCCTTGATTCTCCCTGTGCCAGGAAATGCAGTCTCCTTTCTTGGAAACTGGGTCCTGCCCTGAAGACCCAAGTTTCTTGAGGCTAAGAGTAACTAAACTTGGAAAAGTTCCAATTATGGTGAGGGGAAATCTCCAATATAAATAAATCAGAGTTTCAATAATGCTATATTTAATTATTCTAATAATGCTATCCATATTCATAAGCAAACTAGAGCTTCAAAAGGCCATTTCATCTCATTCTATACTATACATATCTATATGTGTGATATATATATATAATATGTACACATACATATATGCAATTATTCATTAGTTAAAGATTCACTGAGCAACTTTTACACTCACATTATGTTGCTAAGCAAATGGGACACCAAAGGTGACTAAGACACAGTCTCTGTCCTGGAAAGGTTCATTACTAGAGGAGACAAATATGTAAACAAATACTTGAAGCAATATCAGCTATACTAGCTAACCCTTGTGGTTCACTTCTTGTCAGCTAGACACTATGCTAAGTGCTTTACCCTGAATATTTTTATTTAGTAGTTCACAATGATATCATAGGTAGGTACTATCACAGATGAGCAAACAGAGGCTCTAGAGATGCTGAGTGTCTTGTCCACGTCCATAGGTGGCAAAGGGTTCAAACCCAAGTCTGTCTAACCTGGAATGTGAGCGCAGAGCCAGCACATTTTCTTGTATCCAAAATGCTACAGGAGCAAAGAGACAAGAAGAACGCCTTGGCTTGGAGAGGAAAAGGGGTTGTTCTTACTCCACAGCCACGTGTGGGTTTACAAAGAAAAGGGAAGCTGACTGAGTATCTAGAGCCTAAAGAATAAAAGGAAGCAGGGAGCCGGATCCTGCCAAAGTCAGAAGCAGGGCCCTGGGAATCACCCTGTCATGCAGCCCAAGCAGCTTGGACA
This sequence comes from Mesoplodon mirus, assembly GCF_964341445.2. Taxonomy (NCBI): domain Eukaryota; kingdom Metazoa; phylum Chordata; class Mammalia; order Artiodactyla; family Ziphiidae; genus Mesoplodon; species Mesoplodon mirus. The sequence goes on along the minus strand of NC_138985.1, from coordinate 45,146,386 downwards.
TGAGCAGTGGGCACATTAGGACTCCCTCTCCACCCTCTGTAGCTCTCAGTTAGGTTCACCAATGGCTTAGACATTTTTATCTGGATCGTCATTTCCATTTCTCACTATGGTATGAGTCACTGCCTCTCCATACTGCTCCTTTGAAGAGGCAATGCACGTCACACCCATCGTACACTGGTCAGTGGCGCTGGAATTGAGGAACAACCAAGGACAGTTATGCAACTAAAATCTCTAATCCCATGGGCCTGATAGCTGCCTTGTAAAGCTGTTCTTAGAGGAAAAAAAGAAAAAAAAAATAGGTGTTTTGAGAACCTTCAAAAGGGCATGCTGAATATCTAATAACATTTGTGTACTTCTTATAAACACTTTTTGCTAACATACCAGTTCTTATGAAAGGTGCAACAGGTTCTTTATCTAGTTAGTCTTTCATAAAATGTTTTCTGAGGGCCTACCACCTGCCTGGCACTGCTCCAAACACTGGAGATATAGCTATGAAAACACAGACACAAAAAATTTAAAATATCTGACCTCAGAAAGCTTACATACTTACAAATACAGCTGGACAGAAACATAAAAGGATAGCTCGATAAGGATCTAGTCCTGGCAACTAATTACACAGAGTGGTAAAGAGAAAAAAATACCATTTCACTTACCAAAAGAGTTTCAAAATGAGTTGGTAAGTGGATGAAATTGTTTTTATCACTTTGTTTTTTTACAAAAACAATTGTCTTTTGTTTAAAAAGTCAAGCAACATAGAAAACCGGCCAGAAAGAAAGCACTAAATCAACCATATCCCTTTTCCCAGATTACCCCATATTATCTTTGTTGAACACAATTCTAGACACCTCTGGGCAGCTTTAGACATAGGTAGATAAAAGTATTATATGATTAGAATCACACTATATGTGTGATTTTTAAAAACACATTTTAAAAAAAATTATACTTGAATTAAAAGAAGAAACAGAAGTCAGAGTAAAACTGAATGGAATTACTGAACTTCAAATTAATGTTCTTAACAGACAGTAGTACAAATATTCATCAAAGGGAGGCCTGGAAAACACAATGCACCAGGGGCGGGGGGCAGGGGCTGGTTGAGGAAGGGCGAGTGAGGACACAAGTCCCTTAACAAAGGGGCAGCAGTTCTCAGGTCCAGAATGGGCTTGAGTTGGATTCCAGTATTTTCTGATCTGGATTTTTGTGTAAAACTTGACCCAGAAACATGGGATTTTGTGTCAAACAAAAGATCCATTATATGACTTTAAAAAGTCATATTAAAACATTGCTGTCATTTGCCGAAAACAACTAAGCACTTTTATTTTTTGTTGTTGTTGTTGTTGTGGTAAAAGGCACCTAATATAAAACATACTATTTTAACCATATCTAACTGTACAGTTCAGTGGCACTAAGTACACTCACATTGTTGCACAACTCTCACCATCATCCATCTCCTGAATTTTTCACCTTCCTAAACTGAAGCTCTGTCCCCATGGAACACTAACTCCCCATTCCCCCCTCTCCACTCCCCCCACTGTCCCCCTTTGGCCCCTGGCATCTACCAATGTACTTTCTGACTCTATGAATTTGACTACTGTAGGTACCTCACATAAGTGGAATCAAACAGTACTTGTCTGCCCCTAATATATACTGGAATGCATTTCTAAGGTTAACTTGATATGTGTCCTGCAAACAGATTGTAAGTGGATGGACCTAGAGACTGCCATACGGAGTGAAGGAAGTCAGAAAAACAAATATCATATATTAACGCATATATGTGGAATTTAGTAAAACAGATGAACCTATTTGCAAAGCAGAAAGAGAGACACAGACGTAGAGAACAAACGTATGGACACCAAGGGGGAAGGGGTGGTGGTGGATGGGTTGGGAGATTGGCAATGATGTATGTACACTGCTATCTATGAAGTAGTTGGTGGTTGAGTGCCTACTGTATAGCATAGGTAAAAAAAAAAAAAAAACTAAGCACTTTTAGTGCCTTTTGTTTTTCAAGTATTTATCTCCAATTCCTAAAAATTGTGCTTATGCTGGTATTTCTTGATTTATCCACTTTAGGTATATTCAGTTCTTAATATCAAAGATGACAATTAGTGTCCTTTCCTGTCACCCGATTATTTATGTTTAAATTACCATGGCTGTATAAACTGTTTGCTGCTAAACCAAGTAGTGAGCTATAATTACGTCCTTCGCGTTCAACTTTTATTTTCCCAGCAACTAACTCTTCAATTTTTATTATTTATTTAGTTTAGTTTTCTCTGTCACTATAACGACATAGTGAGGAATTCTCTCACTTTGAAACGGCCTCTCAAAACAATCCTCCACATAGTCAAATGTATCAGATAGTCTACTGATCCCGTTTTTCCCACCTGGAGATTTCCACCCTAAAGCACTCTTTTTTGCTACAGTGTGTAACTGTTTATTCTGGACATGTTTCTTAAAGCCTAGATTATATTCTTCTGATGTAAGGAAAGGAAGAATAATACCTTCTTAAGAATTATTATTTAAAGAAATATCTTAAATATTGGCTGCCTTTGTTTCATTAGAACTAGGCAGTTTTGTTGGGTTTTTTTTGTTTTGTTTTTTGCTGAGATGGTTCTTGCTGACCCTTCTTGGCTCTTGACCACCTATATATATGGGCAGCCCAAACCTAATACTCTTCAACTGCAGTAAGAAATAACCCTTTAGATTCAATATTTTTTTTAAAGTGGCTCATTTTAGGGGTTCATTTTTTTTTAAGAGAGAGCAGCAACTGCTCAATATTTTGCTTTGTTTTTTTTTTCCAACATTAGTTTTGCTTCCTAATGTTTGAGGAAAGTTTGATGTTTGAGTTATTTTACAGCAGAATTTAGCTCTCTGAAGTTCAATTCAAACATTCTGTAAAGGTTGTTGTTGTTGTGTGCGTGTGTGTGTGTGTGTGTGTGTGTGCGCGCGCATCTTCTAAGCAATGGGTTAGGTGGTTTTCATCAGATTCTCAAAGCAGTTCTTGATTCCAGGGTTAAAAACCTCTGCTTTATAGAATAGGTGTGCTTGTGATTTGGAGAATCAAAATAATAAAGTTAGAAGGGACTAGAAGAAACCATCTGGCAGTTAAGCAATTAAACAATCCAAGAGACAGAGTGAGTTATCCTTTTCTGGGAATGGCTCATCCATGACTAAAGTGCACAGCTTTTCACCTGTCAGAACCACTAGGCTTCAAGTCTGCCTCTGGACTCGAGAGCACAGTTAGGCTCTCTGACGAAGAGGCCTCTATTTTTCCTTATCACACTGATTCAGAGGCCTCCTTACAGGTTTAGGCTGTTGAAAATGATTATGGGGCAACTGAACAGGGCCTGAAAAATGTGTCTGGTACAATTTACCAAGTATGATCTTAACAAGTAAAACCCACCAAAGAGGTTCTTCTGCCAACCAACTTGATGAGCATCCCCCATGACGCAGGTCACACAAATTACAATCTATTCAGATGGGCATCTCTCACTGCGTGTGAAGCTGGGTTTCTGGGAAGTGTGTGGGATGGTGAAAAATGCATTGGACGAGGAGGTAGAATATTTGGATTTGGTCTTATTCTGCTTTAAACTTACCATGTCCCGGGCTTCCCTAGTGGTGCCCTAGTGGGCTTCCCTAGTGGTTAAGAATCCACCTGCCAACGCAGGGGACACGGGTTTGAGCCCTGGTCCGGAAAGGTTCCACATGCGGCGGAGCAACTAAGCCCAAGCATCACAACTACTGAGCCCACGCTCTAGAGCCCGCAAGCCACAACTACTGGGCCTGCGTGCTGCAACTTCTGAAGCCCGCGTGCCTAGAGCCCGTGCTCTGCAACAAGAGAAGCCACCGCAATGAGAGGCCCATGCACCACAACGAAGAGTAGCCCCCGCTCGCCGCAACTAGAGGAAGCCCGCAAGCAGCAAGGAAGACCCAACACAGCCCAAAATAAACAAACAAACAAACAAACAAACTTACCATGTACCTCACATGCAACCGGAGGGCATTTAGGGGGAAAGGAACCAGCATTTTCTTTTTAGTACTCAAAAAGAGCCAAGAGAAAGAGATAAGTAGTTATGTTCAGCTAATCTTCTCAATATTGGTATGGGATCTATTATTATTTTCTTTTTATGGAATAAAAACCTAAGACTCAGAGAGACAACTTATTCAATATTACACAAATAGTGAGTCACAGAGTTGAAATTCTAACTAACCCCCTTATCTTTTTATTAATAAACTTTATTTTTTAAGGGCAGTTTTGGTTCACAGCAAAATTGAGTAGAAACTAGAGTTCCTATTTATCCACAGTTCCCCCCCACACACACACACACACACCTACCCCACTATTGACAGCCATCAACCCTTTTGGTAAAAACAAAAAAACAGGCATTTTTTTTTTCTACCGTAACTCTGAGATTCTAAACCCATTCACCTAGCACCTAATGTGTTAGAAGAATATCACATTTTAAAGGGCCTATTATTAATCTTAAGCAAAAGATGTTTTTGTAAAGTAAATAATTAATAACCACTTCATTTATTTTTTGAGTAAATGTAGAGTTTCCTATATAGGATGTTCCTTAGTGTAGCGTAAACTCCATAAAAATCTAGTCCATGTGACAAAATGACTCTCCTGATACTTAAATTTATGCACTAGGTCATATTAAATTATTTACTTTGAAGAATTATGTGGGATATACTATCTCTAAACTGTCTTCATCTGCATAAAGCTCTATGAAAACCAGGAAATGAAAGTACCTGATGTTGCTTCCTAGCTGGAGCCAGTCAATGGCAAATATTCAACAACAGTAGCAAGAATAGAAATGGGAAAATAGTAGGCAAGAGAAATAGAATTCAAAAGAGTGTTTGGTAAAATGTAGATTAAAAACTTCAGAAAGATGAATGGTTTTAGAAGATTTTGAATAAATTAGTCAATCTGTCAAAGCTTCAGTTTTCTCATTTGTAAAATGTAGATAATAATCAGACCTGCCTCATGGGACCCTGTGAGAAGGAAAGGAGATGGTTTGGGGGCCGGGTGAGCCAGTACCTACCAGTGCGCATGAGCATTAGAGGTTATCACGGCTAGTGTGTCTGCCGCTCCAGGAGGAGAACTCGTTTCCCTTTTTAGCTGAATGGAGTAGAATTTGTATTTGTGAGAGGTAGTAACAAAGTGCTTACAACCCTGAAGGTAAAAAAAAAAAGAAAAAAGAAAACAAATATGTGGATTCATCTTGACCTTCATTTCATTTTTTCCCTGAGAATCTACTGTTTGTTCCTTTCTTGAAACAACCGTATTTTAGGTTAAACCGAAAAATCTATGTAAGGCTTCCTTGGGAGGCAGAGCAGCCTGGGCAGCCACAGCCTTGGGTCTGAAGCCTATACTTCATTATTGGAGGCCTATCTTTTCTACCACATTAAAATCACATGGCAAAATCTCTATCCTATCTAAATAGGCAATCTCTTAGGCAGAGATTAAAAAATAACAGAACCATAACTTAAACTACTTGGGTCTCTGTTATCACCTCAAGTCACGACTGTGATCTAGAAATTTAGTCTGTCTTTGCCCCACTTTCTTCATCAACAAAGTGGATTGTGAGTATACATATTAGAATCAGAGTATCTAAAATGTAACACATAAACTGGATTTTAGATGTCATTCAGTTTGACTTTTCCCCCTCCCCAAAAAAGCTGGAAAGAATTCCTGAGAAAGAAAAATGCAACTAAGGTTTAATTTTTCTCTACAGAATTTTAAAATTCTGTCCACATTCCTAAGCCTTGAAGAAAGAGGCCTCAAACCAAAGCGTTAGAGCCAAAAATCATCCAATAGGGGCCAAACTAGGATGAGCACCAAAATCTTGTAACACCCAGCTCAGCGCCCTTTCCAGCACCTCAAGCTGCCTGACTCACAAAATAACATTTTTAGAAGCTAGCACACTTTTTCCCCACCCCAGGCTGTCTGGGATCATTATGTTTTGAGGTAGGAACAAAGTCCAGGAACACCAACAATTCAGCTCCAACAACTCACCCAGAAGCAGAAAATGAGGAGCTCTCTACCAAGGTTATGTAAAACCTCCCCGCAAAACAATATCCCACTGACAGAAAAAGGCAGTAGTCAGAATCTTGGCATGTGGCCGTAAAGCTCAAAGATCAACCCCATTTCCAGATGTGCCTAAAGTTGCTCAGGGAATTCTCCCCAGATGCTTAAATTCAGCAATGGAGAAAGTCTCTAAGTTACATGGGAGTAATTATCCTTATCCTTTCAAAATATGTTGCCTTCTTTGAAATATAAATTACATATACCCACTGTAATTAAATTTCTCTGATGGAGAATGAATGGCGATTGGAATTTGGTTTTCCACTTGCTCTGTTTACCACAGGATACACTTACTCTGATAAATATTCTTCAAACTATTATTCTCAAGCTGATTAGGCCATTTTCCTTTACAAGACCAAATGCTTTGGGGGAAAAAAGTTTTAATTTAAAATGCCTAGGAAGGGTTTGTATAGATCTAACTTTAAATGATCAGTATTCACTATTCTATTTAATTTAACTAGTAATGCAAATAAGTAAATGTCTTTCCAGGAGAGCCCAAAAGAAAACAAAGTGCAGTAAACTAGATTCTAAGTGCTCTTTCACCTTCTAAGTAAGCCGTCTGCTTTCCTTCCCTTTCCCTTTCTCCTTCAGTCTTCTTTTCGCCATTTACATTGCCATCACCACTTTAATCACCTCAAAACCTCAAAGGGAGTTTTATCCTTTTGAAATACAATTTGTTCCAACCTTAGGATTCTTCTAAATGTGAACAACTCTGGAATCAAACATGATGGAAGCAAACTAATGAAAAGATTCTTTTGTCATCACTACCATCCTTAATGTCATAATTTTGCTAAGATATAGGGCAGAATTATGCATAGCGTGTACCTATTTTTAATATTTGCAATTATTTGGGAAGCTAGATTAAATTAAGTACGATAAGATATAGTCTAAAAAAGTGGACCCCTCTGCCCCAGTCCAGAAAACTCCATCAATCAGTCTGTTTATTTCAAATCAGAAGACCAGATACATACAGAACATTTCATCCAACAGCACCAGAATATACATTCTTCTCAAGCACTCCAGGATAGATCATATGTTAGGTCACAAAATAAGTCTTAACAAAGTGAAGACTGAAATCATATCAAGTATCTTTTCTGACCACAATGGTACGAAACTAGAAATCAATAACAGGAGGAAAGCTGGAAAGTTCACAAATGCATGGAAATTAAACACACTCCTAAACAACTAATGAGTCAAAAGAGAAATAAAAAATATCTTGAAACAATGAAAATGGAAACACAATATACCAAAATTTACAGGATGCAGCAAAAGCATTTCTAAGAGAGAAAGCTACAGCAAGAAACACTTATATTAAGAAAAAAGAAAGATCCAAATAAACAATCTAACTTGACACCTCAAGGAACTAGAAATAGAGGAACAAACTAAGCTCAAAGTTAGCAAAAGGAAGGAAATAAAAAAGATCAGAGCAGAAATAAGTGAAATGGAGACCAGAAAAACAATATAAAAGATCAAAGAAACTAAAAATTGCTTCGTGAAAAGATAAACAAAATTCACAAACCATTAGCTAGACTAAAAAAGAGAAAACTCAAATAATAAAAGATGAGATGTTAAATCTGATAACACAGAAACACAAAAGACAATAAGAGACAACTATGAACAATTATTAGCCAATAAATTGGACAACCTAGAAGAAGTGGATAAATTCTTAGAACAAGCAACCTATAGAAGGCAAAAATATATTTGCAAACCATTTACCTGATAAGGGGTTAATATCCAAAATATACAAGGAACTTATATAACTCAATAGCAAAAAACCAAATAACGTGATTTAAAAAGGGGCAAAGGATTTGAATAGACATTTCCCAAAGACATACAAATGTTCAACAGGTACATGAAAAGGTGCTGAACATCACTAATCATCAGGAAAATGCAAATCAAAACCACAATGAGATGTCACCTCACACCTGTTGTGATGGCTATCACCAAAAAGACAATGGATAACAAATGCTGACTAGGATGTGGAGAAAAGGGAACCCTTGTATACTGTTGGTGGGAATGTAAATTGGTGCAGCCACTGTGGAAAACAGTATGGAAGTTTTTCAAAATATTAAAACAGAACTACCATCTGATCCAGCAATCCACTTCTGTATTACATCCAAAGGAAATGAAATAGTATCTTAAAGAGATATCTGCACTCCTTATGTTCACTGCAGTATTATTTACAATAGCCAAGACATGGAAACGATGTAAGTAACCATCAACAAATGAATAAAGAGGGTGTGCTATGTATGTATGTATATATATATATATATACACATATATACATTTATATACACACATATAATGGAATATTATTCAGCCATAGAAAAAGAAGGAAATGTTACTATTTTCGGCAACATGCATTACAAGCTAAGTGAAATAAACCAAAGAAAGACATACTGTAGAGTATCACTTGTATGTGGAATCTAAAAAAAAAAAATCATAGAGAAACAAAAAAGTAGAATGACTGCCAGGGACTAGCAGGTTGGAGGAATGGGGAGAGGTTGATCAAAGGTTACAAACTTTCAGTTAGAAGATGAATAAGTTCTGGAGATATAATGCATAGCATGGTGACTACAGTTAATAATACTCTGTTGTATACCTGACTTTGCTAAGACAGTAAATTAAGCATTCTCACCATAAACCAAAAAAAAAAGGTAATGTGATGAATGTTAATTAACTTAATTGTGTAATCATTTCACCATGTATGCATTTATCAAATCTTCATGTTGTACACCTTAAACATATTCAGTTTTGTCAATTATACCTCAATAAAGCTGGAAAACATTTATCATTATCTGTGTAGGTGGAAACTAATTAGAATTTAGATTGACTTTCATTTACATTTATAGCAAATAAGTCTATGTGCCCTGGTCTTCCCTGGGAAAAACTGTATTTTCTAACTGAATTTCATAGCCATGAAATGTTGGGCAGTTCCAATATAACTCTCTTCCTTTCTTTTTAAGATAAAAAACAGCCATGGGCTCTGTTGGGCATGGTAAGGACATAAGTTTTTATGCCCATTTGTATTTTCCCTTTGGTACTAAGGGCATGGAGTCTAGAGTCAGTAAGCCTGCTTCGTTTTAAATCCCACCTCCCTCGCTTACTATCTGTATCTCAGCAACTGTTTCCTCCCCCACTGCCCTTCTGCACCACAGAGAGCACAGCCCTGCCTTGTGCTGAGCTGAAGAGCCCAGGAAATGCTTGACTGCAAGGCTGTTCTTTGTTCTCTAATTTATATTGAAGGAAAACAATTCTCCCACATTACAGAAAGGCAGGCAGGCAAGAATCCCAGGAGTCTCTTTACATCTTTATAACAACCCACCCTGGTGAGACCTGAGACCAGAATGAATTAAATCCAGTACCCAATACACACATCCCTACTACATGCAATAATTCTATTTGCTATTCTAGAAAAGCCTTGCTAAACATATCTGCCTTACGATGACATCTGCTGGGAGTTTCTGGCACTGGAAGATAAAAAGGCCAAATATCTGATATTAACAGCACTGCCCAGGGAGAAGAGAACTTAACAGCATCCAGAGTCAATGTCTTAAATGATCTTTCAAACTGGGAATTGCATTGTTAAAAAATAATAAAATAAAACAGACCACAGGTGAGCCCATAATACCAGATGCTGAGCTATGAAACTGAACCCAAAACACAAATTAACATTCTAACACTGTTATTCAGCTTTTAAACATCCATCTAGAAAGAAAAGGATGAAATATATGACATTCTTCTTGGATGTGCTTGTACTTCAAAGAGTTTCTCATGCTAAAAATTGTCATTTTCTTTCAAAAATATCAAAGTATTTATTGAGCTTGATTATTTTTCATATTTAAAGAACTGCTATAAATTTAGGTCAGACATCTTCAAGGGTTGGTTAAAAGCATTCTCCTCCTAACCTCAGGCTTAAATTCCAGTTGAGGGTGTGGCCAAGGCAGAGAATGGAAAGACCATGAGAATGAATCTTCCAGCAAGCCACTGACCTGTCCCTTCAGTGATGCTTAATTAAGATGATGCTTAAATTAAGATGAATACGAATGTTTCCCTGTAGAAGTAACCTAAGCTACAATAGAGCAGACTGTTGGGATGGGGTCTCCTATCATTCTCTCCCATGGAAGAGCAGACACTTGAATGAAGGAGGAATTGTAGGAGTTCACAGATGAATCAGAAAGTCAAAATGTACTATAACATGGACAAGTTATAATTTGACTTAATTGTCCCCGCTAAGGCAGATTAACATTAGATGCAATTAACCTATGTATTAGCTCAAAGTCCAATCTTCAGCTGCGGGTCAGTCAAAAGATTCATGTACCTAGATAGTTTTCATCATTCATTAAGGAAAATTCAAATTGGTATCATGTATTTGAGATGGTTAGACAAATTCTCTTTCCCCTGTTTTGTTCAGAGTAATAATTGGGACCGTTCTTTAACATGTGATTGGAGATAAATTTAAACTAAGAAATGCCTGAACTTAATAACATTGCAATCTTGGGATTTCCAAAAAGAATGAAAAAAAGTTATAAGACAAATTGCACAAGTCTTCTGAGAAAATGCCCTGGGCTATAAGAAAACCTCATCGCATAGTCCTTTGCTTCTACTTTAAGAACTAGCATCCCATAACTGTGATGTCCAGATTTCAGTTTCATTGTCATATTTAAGGATATGAAGAAACACAGTATTGAATCTAACAAAGTCTGAAGGCTTTGCTTCTAGCAAGACTCAAGTTATTCAGCCATGACCGGCACGGGGTGAAAGAATGTAATATATTAGTATACATTCTAAAATCCCCCTTTTTCCCCCATAAATTGAGCTTATTTTGAGGCAAAGCTGTATAAGACCAAAGACTGTGTCCAGCTTCATTCAGTGTCATATCCCCACTACCTGTGCATGAATGTCTGTGGAACTGAACCGGAAGCCTCTTCATATGAAATAGCTACTTTCATACTTTTCAGCTACTTTGTAAGCTTGGGACCTGATATATCTGCATCTCAAAGCAAATTTTTCCAAGTCCCTTCTGACTCTCATTGCTTCCCCATCCTTCTCCAAGATCTACAGATTCCAGAGGTTCCCCCTCACTGTCCCCCTGACCAGCTAGTCTGGGTCTCTCTTACACCACTCTGGTTGTAGAAAGAGGCCTCTGATTCTTACATAGGCCATCTGCTGCCTTGAACCAAAGACGTCTCTGCTGAATGAGTCCTTTGGCATCAGGACTCTGGGAGTGAGAGAAGAGGAACAAGGAGTAATTGCAGCCATCGGACTGGAGGCGAGCCATACGAAGGAGCCTCAAAGGAAAGATTCACCCAAGAGGTAATTTTTTTTGTGTGTGTGGTACGCGGGCCTCTCACTGTTGTGGCCTCTCCCGTTGCGGAGCACAGGCTCCAGACGCTCAGGCTCAGCGTTCACGGCTCACGGGCCCAGCCGCTCCACGGCATGTGGGATCTTCCCAGACCGGGGCACGAACCCGTGTCCCCTGCATCAGCAGGCGGACTCTCAACCACTGCGCCACCAGGGAAGCCCCAAGAGGTAATTTTTGAAATGGCTTTTGAAAGATATGTAGGGGCATGATGGGAGGAAGCCAGGAAAATTCTAGGCTGTCTGTTGAATCCACGTCAGATGTTACTATGTGCGTATAAATCATTTAAAAATTACAAACATTATGCATCATGGAAGAAAAGACTATTCAAACAGCCTTACAGTTAAGTATACTCATTTCTCTTACCTGATTATTCACAATACTCAAATATCTGAATGCCTGTCTGCTTCCTATACGAACAAAAAACTAGAGTGACTGTATACTCAGATTCAGTTGAAAAAGTTTTACCTGTGAACATAATAAAAAAGTTTGTTAATGCTGTGTCTGAAAGTTTTTGCTGATCATTTTTAAAAGCAGCCAATTTGACTAAAGTTATTTCGCAATTGTGCAGACAGTTATTTTATGCCTTCCTCTGCATGAGATGGTCTCTTCTTAAGGAGAAAATTTCTAAATAATCCGCAAAGGAAATAGTGTTCTTTTAGGTTACTTCTATACATATTTACCAAATCTGCCCTTCTGCTATTTCCCAGCCACTACCAAATGCTATCTCCTTATTGTGCATTATTGCCACAGCCTTGGCCCCTGAACTTGTGCACACTCTACCAAAATAAAACGTTCGCACTTTATTCCTGGGCACACACAAAAATGTTGTAATGTTTCCTAATTTTTTGCAAGTTCAAGCCACTCCCTAGACCTCAATCCACTCTGTGCATTTTATATTCCACTATTTCCCACTACACAGGCTTTGTTCTGTTACCACACTGCCCTACTAGCATGGACGTCTAGTGTCCATTTTAATCACTTCACTCCTTCATTGACCTCACCTAGAATTCTCTGCTCTCCACTCCACTACCTATTCAGATACTACCCATACTTCAAGATTCACCTTAAGCTATATCTGAGAGCTTCAAGTGTTGAAGATCTCTCCTGCCCTTCTCAACAGGACTTAGGTCCATGACCAAATATCTACTGGTCACACGCAGAAGCTAATCGTAAAACAGTGAAACGAACAATTTTAATCATCTTAATCAAACGAATATTATTTCTATATAGGCAATTCAGGTTCACTTAGCACCCAATACTAGTAATCAGCACTTCTCCCCATTAGTATAACTCAGATTCTCAAAATAAACTGCCTTTCAAAATCAACTATAAAGCCTATAGAAGGATAGAGATCTTGACCCCTCCCTAAGATTATGATTCAGAAGGTCTGGGGAAAATATATTTTCAAGTAGCTCCACAGGTGTTTCTGATATCCACCTAAGTCCAGGACATTATTTTTCTAAGAAAGATTCCAGCTGATTGTTTATCAGTTGATACACAAATGACTCCCCAGGAGTCAAAGAAGCCATACAAACAACAGGAGATTGGGGTTGATCTACTGATTAAACAAAAAGCAAAAAGTTTTACCTTTACATACCAAAATTCAGCAGACCCTACACGGGTGATCAAATAATTCAGAATATTTACTTTGTTACTACGGTTACTCAAACTGGCAGAGGTTCCCTATCATGACTGTGCCCAGAATAATCTGGAAACAAATGTATATACACACTGACCCACTGAACCAGAAACTCTCGGAATGGGATCTGGGGATCTACACTCTCATTAATCTCCAGGCGATTCTTTTGAGAAGAAAGATTTGGAAATCTTAGGCCATCCCAAGTTAATAGCTATATTCCCTCTAGTCAGATTTTTGCCTTAAAATAAGAGCAGCCTGGTAAGTCTCAAGCCAATTCCACTAGACCTTCCTGCTATGAGTTCCCAACGGCATTCCAGAAATCCATATTTGGACTGCTAACGACATAAGGAAGTAATAAACGATTGCTGTGGACAAAGACAAAAATTTGGTTTTGGTTAGCTGATATTCTTTCATCTTTCCAATGGCCATCACAATGATTGCTTAACTAAGCTATTTTAATGGCATGAGCATTAGTGTGTTGTTCTAAAATCTTTCCATTGGCCATGACTCCAGCGTATATACCATTCCTCTTGCCTAGAAATAACCTAATATCCCGCTGTACAGATGACAAAAAAAAAAGCAGCTGAAAGGTTTAAGTGCTTCATAGAGTAAATATCTTAACTGGGTATTCATGTCACGAGCTATCTCCCTCTTTAAATTCACTTGGAGACAGTTTTCTCTCAATTGCAAAAATAACCATCATGAAACTTCTATTTTAATTACAACACAGGAGATATTTTGCTCTACACCAACCAACAAAGAAAAAGTGTGTTTGCCAGTTGGTATTTTGCCCTTATTATACAAAACTGGAAATGGAAACTGCGGCCTTGATGAAAACATTGAAATTCCAGTAAGTAGGATTAGTCATACTTTTTGGGTACCAGGGTTAGATTTCAAACAGCAAGTAACAGTTCCCTGAGCTACTAGTAGAAGAAAACGTTCTCAAAGGAAAAGAACAAGAGCCAAAGCGGGGTGAGTAACGCTGGACCCTTGAAAGGCCGGCATCGGAGCAAACGGCCTTCTCCCAGAGGAGAAGCTGCTCACCAAAGAGCTGGCCCACGGTGCTGTCTAGCTTGCTTTGAGGCAGCAAGCCTAAAATCTTCAGGGAGAAGGCAAATTAATGAAAACCTTTTTGGCTTAACTCCTCACAGCCTGGGAACTGCTGCAATCAAATCAAGAAGCTCTGACCAACAGAGTTTTAAATTAGACCCTGGCCAGAGAAGGGGGAAGGGTATCAATTGTAACAGATTGCTGACAGGCCTGGGGGCCTCCAGCTGCCTCGCTCACTCTCTTATTGAGTGTCTGGGGGCTTTTTACTTCCACTCTCAATAAGGTCTCATTTTGGGGAGGCAACATTTGGACCTCCTTCTTTGTTTTGTGTATTAGGGCAGTTATCATTTTAACTGCAGAAAAAAATGTTCATTATAAACAAAAGAGTAGGTAGGTAAAAGGATGAGCCAGGGATCAAAAAATCTGCACTGTCACCCACATAATTCAGAGAAAGAAACAGACAAGCAGAGAGAGAAATGGGGTAGACATTTAGAAGTCCTAAGCATTTAATTAAAATAAGATTTATACATGTTCCATACATCTCATAATCCTTCAGAGCAGTGGAGTATAAAATAACCCTGCTGCAGTATGATATTAAGTGTCTTAAATGCCAATGGCAAAGTTTAGAGTATTTATGTGTTTTCCTTTCAAACCATCTATGCACTCCAAGTAATCTCTTTCGAAGCCATCAAATCCCCTCACAACTCACACAGAAAATTCAAGTCTTACTGTACTTCTTCTACTAAATCCTTCTCAATCAGATGAGCAAAAATAGTAAGCTCTTAGTAAACCTGAGGCTAGGCCTGCTGCCGTGCCCTGTTCTGCTCAGTCTGGGTGGCATTTGTTCTCATCCATAAGCAGGATAAATATGAGAACTGATTGCCCACCTATCTTAGAGTCTGACAGTGTCCACGAACTTTCATGGTGGCACACTGCTCCTTACATGACTCTTCCTCTTACCAAGTCAGTCTCTAATACATAGTTCTGCATAAACACTTGAGCTAGTTTCCTAGGGCTGCCATAACAAAGTACCACAAAATGGGTGGCTTAAAACAGAGATTTATTGTCTCCCAGTTTTTGAGGCTAGAAGTCTGAGATCAAGGTGTTGGCAGGGTTGGTTCCTTCTGAGGGCTGTGAGGGAAGGCTCTGTTTCAGGCCTCTCTCTCTGGTTTGTAATAGCCATCTTCTCCTTGTCTCTTCACATCACCTTCCCTCTACGTGTATCTCTTTGTCCAAGTTTCCCCTTTTTATCAAGACAAAAGTCACATTGGATTAGGGCCCACCTAATGACCTCACTTTTATTTGATTACCTCTATAAAGATGCTATCTCCACATAAGGTCACATGTTGAGATCCTGGGGGATAAGACTCCAATATATAAATTTTGGTCAAAATTCAACCCATAACAATCCTCTATCCGACCTTATACAGTAAACACTAATGCTAGGACTTCCCTCGTTGGCCCAGTGGTTAAGACGCTGCACTTCCACTGCTCGGAGCATGGGTTCGATCCCTGGTCAGGAAACTAAGATCCCACATGCCACATGGCATAGCCAAAAAAATAAATTTTAGAAAAGTTTATAAAAAAAGAAAAGACTCAAACAAAAAACTTAGTCCCCAACCTGATCCAAAAATATTACTAGACATGAAAAGAGGCAGGGAAATATAAACCATACCAAGAAAAAATCAGTCAGTAGAAACAGATAAAAAATATAGTATCAGAAATAAAAATTTTACTGGATGGAATCAACAGCAGATCAGACACCGCAGAAGAAAACATCAACAAATGTGAAGACAGCAGTAGAAACTATCTAATATGAAGCATAAAGAGAAAAAAATACTAAAAAATCCCAAAGCTTTAGTGATCTATGGGACAATATTAACAGCTTTAACATAACTGTAGTTGGAGTCCCAGAAGGAGAAGGAAAAGTGAAAAGAATATTTGAAGAAATAATGGTTGAAAATATTCCAAAATTGATGAAAAGTATGAATTCACAAATTTAAGAGACTCAACAAAACCTAAGGAAAAATACAAAGAAAATCACACTGAAGGAAAACGTAATCAAATTGCTTAAAGCCAGTAATAAAGAGGAAACATTTCAAAAGAGCCAGAGGAATAAAGACACATTAAATACAGAGGAACAAAGCTAAGAATATCACAGACTTCTCATCAGAAGCTATATAAACTAGAATACAATGAAAGAGCATGTTAAAGTGCTGAAAGAATAAATGAATATTCACAGGAAACAAAAGCAAAAATGGACAAATGGTCTGCATCAAACTTAAAAACTTTTTTTTTTAACGTCTTTACTGGAGTATAATTGCTTTACACTGTTGTGTTAGTTTCTGCTGTATAACGAAGTGAATCAGCTATACATATATATATATCCCCATATCCCCATATCTCGTCCCTCTTGCGTCTCCCTCCCACCGTCCCTATCCCACCCCCCTAGGTGGTCACAAAGCACTGAGCTGATCTGCCTGTGCTATTTGGCTGCTTCCCACTAGCTATCTATTTTACATTTGGTAGTATATATAAGTCCATGCAACTCTCTCACTTTGTCCCAGCTTACCCTTCCCCCTCAAGTCCATTCTCTACATCTGTGTCTTTATTCCTGTCCTGACCCTAGGTTCTTCATAACCATTTTTTTTTTAGATTACATATATATGTGTTAGCATACAGTATTTTTTTTCTCTTTCTGACTTACCTCACTCTGTATGACAGACTCTAGGTCCATCTACCTCACTACAAATAACTCAATTTTGTTTCTTTTTATGGCTGAGTAATATTCCATTTATATATGTGCCACATCTTCTTTATCCATTCATCTTTCCATGGACACTTAGGTTGCCTCCAAGTCCCGGCTAATGTAAATAGAGCTGCAATGAACATTTTGGTACATAACTCTTTTTGAATTATGGTTTTCTCAGGGTATATGACCTGTATCAATTTACATTCCCACCAACAGTGCAAGAGGGTTCCCTTTCCTCCACACCCTCTCCAGCATTTATTGTTTGTAGATTTTTTGATGATGGCCATTCTGACTGGTGTGAGGTGATACCTCATTAAACTTAAACACTTTTATTCATCAAAGTACACAACAGAATAAAAAGGCAACCTATGGAATAGGAGAAAATATTAATATTTGCAAATCATTTATCTGATAAGAGGTATCCAGAAAACCATTAAGACAGCTTCTATTAAACAAAACAAAAAAGGAAACAAGTGTTGGTGGATATGTGGAGATGCTGGAACCCTTGCTCCAACCCTGTTGATGAGATTGTAAAATGGTACAACTGCTACGGAAAGCAGTATGACAGTACCTAAAAAAAATAAAAAATAAAGCTACCATATGACTCAGCAATCCCACTTCTGGGTAGATATCCAAAAGAATTGAAAGCAGGGCCTCAAAGAGATATTTGCATACCTACACTCATAGCAGCCTTGTTTATAATAGCCAAGAAGTGGAAGCAACCCGAATGTCCATCAAAAGATAAATGGATAAATAAAATATGGTATATACATAGAACGGAATACTATGCAGCCTGAAAAAGAAAAGAAATCCTGTCACATGCTGCAACATGGATAAACCTTGAGGACATTATGTTAAGTGAAATAATCCAGTCACAAAGGACAAATACTATATAATTCTACTTATATGAGGTTCCTCAATAGTCAAAATCATAGAAATAGAAAGTAGAATGGGTTTAGGCTTGGGGGAGGGAGAAAGGAAAACTGTTTTTAATGGGTACAGAGTTTCAAATTTGCAAGATGAAAAAGTTCTGGAGATCTATTTTACAGTCATGTAAATATACTTAACACTACTGAACTATACACTTAAAATGGTTCAGATAGTAAATTTTAGATGTTTTCTTAACCACAATAAAAAAAAAGAATAAACAAATGTGAACCTAGAATTATATACCCTGTGAAAATATCTTTAAAAATGAAGGCAAGATAAAGAGCCTTTTTCGAAAAATAAAAGCTGAGAGAATCACTAACTAACCTGCACTTTAGGAAACATTAAAGCATATTTTTCAGGCAAAAAGAAAATGAGGGCTTCCCTGGTGGCGCAGTGGTTGAGAGTCCGCCTGCCGATGCAGGGGACACGGGTTCGTGCCCCGGTCCGGGAAGATCCCACATGCCACGGAGCGGCTGGGCCTGTGAGCCATGGCCGCTGAACCTGCGCGTCCGGAGCCTGTGCTCCGCAATGGGAGAGGCCACAACAGTGAGAGGCCCGTGTACGGCAAAAAAAAAAAAAAGAAAGAAAGCAAAGAAAAGAAAATGATACTAGATGGAATTCTGGATCCACACAAAGGAATAAAGAATGCCAGAAATAGTAAATATGCTGGTGTTTAAAAAGCTCTTATTTCTCATTTGTTAATTTCTTTAAAAGATAATTGACTAAAGCAAAGACAACACATTATAAGGATATACATAGAAATAAAATTTATGACAACAAAAGCATCAAGAATGGGAGAGAGAAATGAAAATATACTGCTGTGAGATTTATAAATTATATGCAGAGTGATGTAACATTATTTGAAAGTTGGTTGTGATAAATTAAAAATGCATATTATAACTCATAGAGTAACTTCTAAAAATATAAAACAGGAATAGCTAATAAGCCAATAGTGAAGATAAAACTGAATCCAGAAAAATACTCAATCCAAAAGAAGGCAGAAAAGCGGGGGAAAGAACAGATGGTACAAATAAAAACAAATAGCAAAATGGAATATTTAAAACTAATTCATATTGTTATTTGCATTAAATGTAAATGATCTAAACACTAATTAAATGGCAGAGATTATCAGACTAGATTAAAAACTGTATGGTACCAAGAAATTCCTTTAAAATACAAAGATACCAATAGTGGGAAATAAAAGAAGGGAAATAGAGCTACCACACAAAAGCTACTCATAAGAAATCTGGAATCTATATAAATATTAGAATGGCTGTCAGTGGCTCCATTAGCCAAGCATTACCAAGGTGTCTGCCTCATTCTGTTTTACTAGTTCAACTTTGCAGGCTCACCTTCTTCTACTCACACCACAAATAGTAGCCAGCCTGGCCCAGCCTTAAAACGTCCACCCTGAACTTTCTACCCCCTAGTCAATTTTACTTTGAACCAGACCTCATGCCCCTGCAGGGTCTTGTTAGGCCATTCTGCCTTGTCAGGGCCACATGCCTTCTTGGTTAAAAAGAGAACTAGCCCCACATTAAGTCAAACTCTCCATCTGTTCCCAACCATCCTTACTTCTCTAGCCCCAGGTATTGAGTTCTAGGTCAAAATCCACGAGGCTTTATCCTAGGTAGCATTGAAGTACTGCCATACTCTCTAGAAACACACTACAGCAGGAATTAGTTTCCGCTTCCACCCCTACGGAAACAAATGAGAGACACATGGAAAGACAGAAGGGCTCTATCCTTTGCCTAGCACTGCTCAAATTCTAACTAAGCTATTTCTACCAAGGTGCCCACATTGGTAACCATATTTTACTTATATCTGTATAGCACATTGCATGTTTCAGAATAGTTTTAGCTACTTCATTTCTAGTGTCCTCCTCAGACTAAGAGTGTAGAGGCAGATTGCCAGGGTTTAAACACAGGGTCTATCATGTATTAGCTTTGTAAACTTTGGCTAGTTACTTAAACTCTTCAGGTTTTAACTACTTGTATAGTAGTAGGTGAGCAGACTTTCAATTAAAAGTCGAAAAATGAAACCCAGAGGTATTATACAGGGTGCCTGAAGCTACCTACAGAATAATAGATCGTGGATTACAACGCCAAGATTTTCTACCTATTTTGTTACCACTTCTCACCACTCCCATCACTACTTCTCTAGCATCATCTCTTGCCAAGGTTGTTAGTTTTTGAAATGGCTGGCAATGATCCCCACCTCCTGATATTCACACCCTTTTGCAATCTCTTCCCCTTCAGTGTGTGCTGGACTTAATGCCTTATTTCTGACAAATATGACAAAACTAATGGGATATCACTTCAGAGTTTAGGTTTTAAAATACTTTGACCTCCAAATGAATATCTCTCTCTCTCTCTCCCCACCCCACCCTCTGTCTCTCCTTACCCATTTGTTTGCTCTCCTGAAGTAAGCTGCCACGTTACTGTAAGCTCTCCTATGAAGAGGATAGTATGGCAAGGAACCGAGGGTGGTCTTTGACCAATATCTAGGGATCAGTCCAACAACCCACAAAGAACTAACTTCCATATGAGTGAGCTTGGAAGCAAATCCTCCCCTAATCAAGCCTTGAGCTGACACCTTGATTGCATCTTTATGAGATACCTTGAGTTAAAGGACCCAGATAAGCCATGCCTAAATTCTTGACTCACAGAAACTGTGAAATAATGTTTGTCATTTTAAACTAGCAAGTTTGGAGGTAACTTGTTATGCAGCAGTAGATAACTAAGACACCTAGATGACTGCAATAGCCTTCTAATTGGTCTCCTTACTTCTACTGTTGATCATCCAGAGAAGAGTCCAGCTTATCCTTATAAGCAAGCCTGATCAAGTTATCCCTCAGCTGAAAATCTTGCAATGGCTCCCTTTTCTTTTAGAGTCAAAGTCCTTACATGACCTAAAAGATCCTAAACTCCACTCTGCTCTGACCTCAAATCCTACTACGCATTCACTTGCACACCAGCCCCACAGGCTTCTTGGCTACTCTCACACATGCTGAGTGTGGTCGCACAGGGCCTTCTCATTGGCTACTGCCTTTCCCTGAAATGCTCATCCACCTCCCCCACCCGACCTAGATATCCACACGACTAACTCCCTTGCCTCCTTTAAATATATGATCAAAAATCACCTTCTCAGGGAGGCCTAATCTGACCACCCTACTGTAAACTGCCATGTACCTCCCACCCCTCACTCCTAATTTCTCTTTCCCCATTATATCTTTTTTTATTCTTAACACTCATCATCTTCTAACTTAGGGCATATTTTACTTATTTATTATGTCTCTTGTTTATTGGCTTTCTCCTCCACAAAAATGTAGACTCCAAGAGAGAAATTTTTTTTTCTGTTTTTTTAGCAGAGGACTAATGAACTACCCTGCACTCAGTAATAATCTAGAAAGAGTTTATTCCTGTACAAAGATCACTATAGTTTTCTTTGAGCATGTAAAAAGTTACCATGGACTCAAGTCAGATGCACTACTCTTTATAATTACTCTTTATTTAACATCACAGTTTTCAAGATTTTTGAAGCACTAATGAGATTTTATAGTGCCGAAGTCTATAGAGTCTATGGTGATCATGCAAGCAGAAGTAAACCATCTCTGCTATAATTCCCTTTCCGAGGGGCTTTTATCACCACACCAGAACTTTAGAATTAAAAGGATGAAGATAGCTTAAAAACTAAAACCACTGATATAAACTAAAAGTTTGAATGACATTTCCTTATTAGATGTATTAAACAAAATAAAAGCTCACACTCACCTATGAGAATATATGGTAAGAAAAAAAAATATTTGGCTGTGTGCCAAATGAATTTTGTACTATTACATACGTGCCTTGCTGTGTGGACGTATGGAATAGTCCCAAGGCATCCTTTATGTTTATCGGAAACTTGATTGTGAAGCAGTAGTTCAAATTCTTTGTCCAGTTTTTATGGGCTTATATCAAACCTTGATTCTAAAACCAATTTCCCTGGTAACAGAAGCAGGATTCAGCTTGTCAGGTACCCACAAATAAAGGCCTCTTTCATTCTTACTTCCTTCTAAGTTGAAAGGCCCTCCCTCATCTGTGGTGAGCAACCTGATTCCCAAGGCAGCCTTTGTGTCCAAGTAGGGGTGCAGTATGTTACTTCCAAGTAGGTGAAGGGCAACGACCCCCCACGATGTGTGTTAACAGGCTGCAAAGCTTAACAGTCCCAACTGAAGTGACACCTTTGTGTTTTGGTACTTGAAACCTGACTGCCATGTATCTGTACCTCCATCCCTGCCCTTTCCCTCCCAACTAGGTACACAAGGCTGCAAACACCACACACACACACACACACACACACACACGGAAGTAACGTGCTTCTCCAAAACTGCTGTTAGACTCGCTTACATCTCAACAGCTGTGTGGCAATAAGAGAGAGCAAGGGAAATTGCATGTTTTATACCTAACTGTTTATTAAGGCTAATGCAAATGCTTTCTGGGCCCAGCCACAATAATCTCTCCCCCTCCCCCCCCCTCACACACACACACACACACACATACACACACACACACAAAGAAGGAGAAAATGAAGGCTTGTCCCCAGAGAGAGCTGTTTATGAGTGACATCAAATGAATACAATATGAGTCAATGGAGGCCACAAATTTCTTGGGCTAAACAACTTGTAAGGCCCTGGGATGAGATCCAGGACACTGATCTGGGGACAGGCCCTGCCGACATCACTAACTCAGCTGCACATGAGAGGAATGTAGTTACCTGGATGTACAAGCAGATCTGCCTTGAGAAGCTTCTCCCAGAGCAGCCCCCGGTCCCCAGAAACCCATACATAGGTGAGGGAAGGGTGGACAGAAGATGAAGAAGGGGGAGCACAGGTGTGAGTGATGGGGGCAGCCTGCATATTATCCTTGAAAACAACAAATCACACCTAATTGCTCGAGAAGAAGCCGGTCCCAGTAGCTCGCCTCAGCCCCATCTCAGTCTTTGATGGCCACTGCCCCTCCTCGAGGCAGGGACATCACATTTCAGGCTGAACATTCATCTATTCAGAAAATACTTATGAGAGCTTAGTATGTGTTGGGGGTGGAGGCACAGTAGGAAAGCAGGCAGTCAAGGTTCCTGCCCCCGTGAAGCCATAGGTGCAAATGCTGGAGCCACTCAGCCTGGGTTTGAATCATGACTCTCCCACTTATCAACAGTGTGAGTTTTGGGAAAGATTTGCTTGATTTTTCTAAGCTTCAGTTTTCTCCTTGATAAAATAGGGATTAAAATATTACTTATTGCCAAAGGCTATTGTGAGGATCAAGTGACATAAACGTCAAGTGCTTTAGAACACTGTCAGGCATGTGCAGTCAATGTTAGCTATTGTCACCTATTACTGTCACTGTGGTCACCAGCCTAGGGGCTGGGTGTACAGAAGAAGACAAAGCAAATGGTCCGTGCCATTATGACACTTATACTCCACTGGAGGTGACAGACAACAGACAAATAATCAAAGAAATACACAGTAGGTCAGCAATATGGATAAACACAAAGGAATAAAGAAAAATAAGAAATAAGGAAATGAAATGAAGAGACACTGGGCAAAAAGAAGTGAAACATGATTAGTACAAAGCACCTCCTCTTCTCTAACACACCAGACCTCCAACCTCCAACCACTGAACAGAATCACCGGGCTCTGCCTTCTTTTTTCACACAGAAGAAAATAACCCCCTTGGAAGCCATCCTACAGATTCCTGAGAGTTGACAGTATTGTCCTGTTTATTTTCTCTTAGAAGATTACCATCATTGTGCCACTCAGCAACTATAACTGTAAATCTACTTGGTATCCAAGCAATTTCAAGACACTCCAGTTTAAAAAGTACTACATGGAACGTGTAGTCAGGCACAGTTTTTTTCTTTTGACTCCATTCATGATAAAAGGCCTGAAGACATGAGCAACAACCAATGTCATATCCACCCCATAGCCATACACCCTTGAAAAGACACGAGACCATAATGCTGCCCTGACTTTGCAAGAAACAGCAGGCAAAGCGGCTTCAAGTTGTCAAGGAAAACCAAGATACATAGTACATCTCATTGCTCCTACCAATATAATCCCCAGAGAGTATCTTTCAGTGGCCTCTAAAATTGTATTAATTATTAAATGGAAGCCTCAGGGGCAAGGAGAACCTTCCAATTACAGTTTTATTTACCCTCATCACCTGCTGTTTGCTCAGGGTTTACTTAAAGTCATAATCACGTCTCCTGTGATGGAGGATTTGGGCTGCTTTGCGGTGACATGTGGAAAATATTATGTATCCACATCAAATGTGCATGTGGTCTCCCTTAGTAGAAACCGATGTCATGTCCCTTGAATTAGACCATGTTGCCCCGTGCACATGTAAGATTGAAGTCCACAGGGGAGACCTCAAGAAAAAATAATTCCTTAAATGATCCATAAGAAGCGAAGAGTTACTTAGACCTTTAATAGCACTTTGTAATCATTGCTCATCACCAAAACACAAACAAAAGAACAAAAACTTAGAGAGTAAAAGAATAAAAACATGTACGGATTTGCAATATTATTTTGGTCCCAAAGTTTGTTCTGCTTTATCCATGCAAGAACAAGGAGGAGATTCCTCAACACCTGTTAAACACTGAGAACCCCAAAGCTCCCTTTGTGTCTCCTGGAGAGGAGAAAAAGGCTTCTGTCCCTAGACTCGGGGCAGGTTTCAGGGGCCTGTGACCAGTGTGGTCGCACAGGGTCTCTGGCTCAAAAGGTCCCAGAATTGGTATTTAATGCTTTTTAGTCACCATCTTGAATTTCTTCATAAGTTGGACTTTAATTTTCCGCAGGTAATTTAGAGCCTCAGCTCACACAGAGTCCTGCCTCCTGCGCCTCCCCCACGGTTCCCGGATGGGCTCTCAGTCAGCTGCCCGACCCCTGACAGCCTGGACCCCAACCCTTTCCCCTCCTGCTTGCACCATCGGTCCACGGCGGCCCTCATATGTGGGCCACTGGGTCAAGTCCACCGAGCAGGGCTCACATTCCACCCCTGTGCTCCTCCCCCCAGGAGATGCCTGGGCACTGGGAGGTCAGGGTTGGGCACACTCAAAGGCCCCAACTCCTCCATCCACCGCCGCCCCAGCACACACACGTGGCTGGCAGCGCCACTGTGCACTGAGCAGGTGACCGTGAGGGCCAGCCTCTAGCCCACCGGGATCCAGCTCCTGCGTGCGCCCCAGGGCACAGGCTGCAATGCAGTACGTTTGGCGGTCTCCATTTCTGACACAGCGGATGTCCCCACAGAAGGCATAAATATTCCGTCTCTTCCAGGACCTCACTGTTCCCCTTCACCAACCCGACTTAAAAACTCCATTGCGGGCTTCCCTGGTGGCGCAGTGGTTGAGAATCTGCCTGCCAATGCAGGGGACACGGGTTCGAGCCCTGGTCTGGGAGGATCTCACATGCCGTGGAGCAACTGGTCCCGTGAGCCACAACTACTGAGCCTGCGCGTCTGGAGCCTGTGCTCCACAACAAGAGACGCTGCGACAGTGAGAGGCCCCCGCTCACTGCAACTAGAGAAAGCCCACGCACAGAAATGAAGACCCAACACGGCCATAAATAAATAAATAAATAAATAAATAATTTTTTTAAAAAAACAAAAACCCATTGCTATCACGACCACGTGCCCATCTCCTTTGGAGTCTGGTAACTGAACTCAGCCATAACGCAGCTGGGACTTAGGAAGCACCGAAGGGTATAGTTAACCTCCATCTATGTCGCTTGAGAGAATTGTTGGCACAGGTGAAATACTGATCCACCTCAAGTGCATATATATTAATGTTTAAATGCATCTGAGCCTAGACAGGGGCAAGGTCGGTCAGTCAGTCAGGGGTCAACTCCAAGCCCTTTGCGATCCTCCCCCTCATAACCACAGTCAGGAGAACCACATGCTACTTATGTTTTCCCAATGATCACAACCAGGTTTAGGTGAAATCCAGCCACAGAGAATTCTAAATATTCATCACTTTTCAGTTAAATGTAAGAACACAAAATCAACAAGGGAGTAGCAGTGATCAAATCAGGAGAAAATATCAGATCTTAAAGAGAAGCTAGTTCCTATTTCTCAAAGCTTAATGTTCAGACATCTGCAGTACTGTATCTGGAGTAGGGGTGCCCAGGAAAGGATGTTTGTTAAAAATGCAGATTCCTGGCCTCCACCACAGACCCACTGGATCTTAAAGTCTCAGGGGAGCTCACTGAATCTGCATCTGTTCAGGCTTTCTAGTTGGTTTTCACACCATTGTGTGTGGGTCATTCTCATCATGAGCTTTCTGTCACTGGAACAGCAATTCTCAAAAATTCAGTATTTATAGGAGTCAACTGGAATTCCTATTAAAAATCCAGAATCCTTGAGCACCAAGTCCCTCAGACACTCTAACTGAGTAGGTCTGGAATCTCCATCTTAACAAGCAGCTCTCCCCACCCCCATGCCATCCCATCTCCCACATTTCTGATGCAGGTCTCAGAACACACCTTGAAAAATGCTAACATTTAAAAAATCCCCCAATTCTTAGCTTTCTACTACTATTTTAGCACAGCTACAATTAAACTTCAAACATTTTGACATCCAACTAATGTTATTTAGACACGTTTTATATGCTAGAGCCAAGGATGGGAAGATGGATTGGTCCTTTTCTAAAGATCGGAGCTCAGGAAGGAAAAACAGCCAAGTAAGCCACAGATGACGCACACTTTAAATGTGTAAACCCGTAAAATGTTGAATTACGTTGTTTATATACCATGAATTACAAGAGAGCAGAATCCAAGTTCTTACAGTAACAGTAGATGCCATGTATTGAGTTTCTACTATAGGCTAGGTGCTGAGATAGACACTTTTCAAACAGTAACTACCCAACGATTTATACATTTTTTGAGTTTACCATGTATCTTCAATTATAATGTTTTAGCTGATCTTTATTGCAACAGTAAAAGAAAAAACTATTTTTATTTCTATCTTGCTGATGAGAAAACAGTTCTTAAAGGAAGAGCACGCCTATGAAACATGAAAGATCAAACTTGAAACCAAGAGTCTATGAAATTGATAGAATTCCCATGACACCATATATAATCAATCAGCTAATTTATGCTTGGTTGAAAACAAACAAAATGATCCCATAATCTTTGTGGTTTATAACAACAAAGGTTTACTTCCTGCTCACATTGGTGTCTACTGCAGATGTTTTTCAGTTGAAGTCCATACCTTCTCATTCCAGAGCAGCCCTTAATCTGGGAGGTGAGTGCTGCTCTCGTGGCAAAAGGAGAAAGGCAGCGGTGGATCATGCAGCTCACAAAGCTCCCACTTGGAAGTGACATATGTCACTTCTTGCTATTTAAATGGACAAAGCAAGTCACATGGCCAGGCTGCTGTTCAGGTGCTACTGAGAAGCGATACTTCTTTCCTGAGTGAATGCATCTGACATCTCTAAGCACTTCTGCCACTGAAATTCTGAGCTCTGAAGTAGCATCATTCTCTGATGTCAGCAGGAACACTAGCTCTCAGTTTCCATGGCATTCAGACATGGGTTATCAAGGATATGGGATGAGAGACAAGGAGAAGTGTTTCTCTAGAGACAGTGTTAATCACAAGAAAATCTGTTCAGATTTGCAGGTTGCTCTCTGCCTCAGACAAAAGTCCTCACAGGCTCTTTGTATTTGTCTGCGTAGTTTGCATTTGTGTATTTGTGGGGTCCAGCCTCAGAGTAGTATTACTAACCCAAGCACCGATTATTGCATAAATCAGCACCTTTCAACATCTAAACTGTGTGGGCAGTCAGTTGTGAAGTAATTCATTACTAATGACAAAGTACCAGAGTTTTTAAAAAACTGGCATTTTAAAATAAATGTGAATAAATTCAAGGATATTCTTTAAATACTAGCATACTTGTTCACTTGCATTCTGTTTTCGTGAATAGGAGAGAGGGGAATGGGGTTACAGCTACTTCCTAAAGAATTGTGTTTGACCATGATTACACACGTGGATGTGCATCCCATCTGTGAACTTCAATTTACGTGTGTTGAGGCAGAAAAAACAGGTTGAGAGCCACTTACTAAACCACGGCCACATTTATCACTTCTATATCATCACAGATAATTCCATGTGTGTTCTCACTAGCCAAACAGTAAGCATCCCAAGAACAAGAACCATATTTCCCCCTTTTCATCCTGAGCGAGTGAGGAAAGAGAGGACTTTCTCTTAGAAAGTAGATGAGCCTCTGAAACCCTCCTCAAAACAGAAACTTGATGTATCTGTTATCATTTTTCCCTTTGAGGTCAATAGGAATTAAATCTCCAAGATACACAGTACAAAGCACAGAATTATCAGTATTCCAAGCTCATACAGAAACAACCAAGTTCCAGACAGCTTTGCCCGGGAACAAAAAGGAGATAAATGACTCAGATACAGACTCTATTTCATCATGACACAGTCTTCTATTTTATTTTTACATTTATTTATACGCTGGCTGACTGACTGCGTGAAAGAGCTGAGTCAGATAAAGCCCTGCCTTTCTTTAAGTAGATAGGAGCTCCTATGCTAATTCTTCCTAAAGCTTCTGCCAACAGTGGCAGATCTAATAAATGAAAATGTATGTATAATAGAAAAATAATTTTAATTTCCAGGGAAAGAAAGCTCTTTGATTTTCTCAAGGGAATCAATTTCACACACATCATGTAAAGCGGGATCAATGCCTGAAATTTATTTGGAAAGGCAGAATGTTTAGTTTTCCTGGGAGGAAACTGATATTTTCACTTAAGAAAAAAGACTTCCACTTGAGAGAAGAAAAGGACATTCGTGCATTATTGGGTGTAATCATAGTGAGGTGACACTTTCCTATTAATTTGTATCAGGAAATGCCCCTTCTCCTTTAGACTGTATCTTCCTGTCTCCTCTCTCTGGGGTTTGGCTGTAGGTAAAGTTAAACCCCAATTTATACCAGTCCTTTAAAAAAAAATCTGTATGACCCTTTCCATAAATCCTCTAACTAGTTTGATATGCACCAAACTGCTAGTTAATTAACCGCTCTCTCCCTCCAGCCAAACCTTTCACTGTGAACTTGGACCCAAGGTTAAGGACATGTGGGTCAGTCACAGGCAGCGGGACAGAGAAAGTCACAACCACAGTGTGGAGGTAGGAGGCTTTGGGAAGCTAACACGCTCTGTAGGTGAAGACCATGCTGTCATACAAGCTGTTTTCAGTGACAAGTACTTTGCATACATGACACTGTTTAATCCTCTCAGCCGGCCTAGCAGGCAAGATTATTGCCCCCATTTTAGAGTTGAGGAAACTGAGGCCCAGAGAGTTTGGATAACTTGCTTGCCCAAGTGTGTGCACAGTTTTGAGGCTAGATCTGTTAGAATTCAAATCCCCTATTTTTAACCACTCATTTTGTCCAAGGTGCTATGAGGAGGATACCTTTGAAAGGATAAATAAGAGATTGATAATAGCAGTTCCCTGAAGATTGGGAAGCAGGGAGCTGGGAGAACTGGGGGTCTGAGGATAGAGGAGAAGAGACAGACTTTTCATTGTCTGCCCCTTTGCACATTTTGAATTTTTTTTTTTTTTTTTTTACCGTGTACGGTTGGTCCTCATTATTCATAGATTTCATACCTGTGAATTTGTCTACTGGCTAAAATTTATCTATAATACCAAAATCAACACTTGCATGCTTTAGTGGTCATTTGTAGATACGTGTCCAGTGTCGAAATATTTTGTTCACTGGAACGAGCACGTTCCCAGCTGAGGTGGAACAGGGCCTATGCTCTGCTTCTGGTTTCAGCTCTCAGAAAGCAATGATTCGCTGAGCATGGAGCTGTAGAGAAGCTGAGAATTTAGGAATCCAACATGAAGGAGTCATGCTAGACCAGAGGCCCCTTTGTTTATGTAAATTTTTCTGGGGATAGAATCAGATCTGAAATCAAATTCTGAAAGGATTCCATGACCCCCCCCAAAAATTTAAGAATTTTACCAATAAAATGTACAAATACTTTATCTTTTTTTTTTAAACTTCCATCATCAGTCTTAGTAGTTTTCTTTTTCAAAAAAATTTCTGAAAAGAAACAAAGACTAACCTCACCAACCTCCAGCTGCATGGTGTGTAATAGACAATGACCCCAGCTGCTCTGAAATCCATTGTCATGTGTGCCAGGAGGTCATGCTTCCCACTGGCTGCTTTGTGTGGGGCAGGGATACTGAGGTAGGCCTGTTCCTGGGAGACAGGGGACTTCTCAGATGGTCTCTCGGAACCTTCCTTAGGCTGGACTATGTCTAGGGCACTTCCACCTAACCTTACCTCCCAGTTTTTGTCTCTCTGCACTAACGTCACATCCTAGCCTGATGGCCTCATCCAGCTCCATCCATTCCCTCTCCCAAGGTGGTTCCCTAATAAAACTCCTTGCATGTTTAATCCCAGCCTGGCGTCTGCTTCTCAAACGAGCAGGACTAACCAAAGAAGCCAATGCCTAAAGTTTCACAAAAGTTACCAAGTTATGGGCCAAAAACTGGGAAGCTGCACTCTGTGCTCTGTAGTCAGCTTGACTCACTCACTGCCCACAGGACACACTCTGCTTCCAAGACTGAAAGCCACCAGGTTTAGATTCAAGTCTTGAACAAATTACAGGTTACTGTACGTTACACATTACGAGCATAATTAAAAGCCTTTAAAGATCACACGTAAATGAATTTAAATCCACAAATGCCATGAATCTATTCCACTGAGAATCTGGATACCTCAAAACCATGAATTAGTCTAATAGGTCCAGGTGCCAGTCAGCCTCTGAGTCATTCCACATGCACTTCCTCCACCTGGATGCACCTCCCTGTGATTTCTACCTAGTGGATTTTCACCTGTTCTTCAAAATGCAACTCAAAGTTTACCCCATGTAGGAAACCCTGCCTGATTTCCCCTGGCCAGATTACCTCCCTGTACTTTGTTTCTTTAAGGATTTGTACCTGACTTTATTGAAATACCCATCAATTAAGCTTTTTTATTTCAGGTGCCGGTAATTAATGACTGATCAAAAGTGCCTGAAACAAACAGACTGCTAGCATGATTACCTCACAGAACAAGGACGCCAGAGAAAGTCGGTGGTGCGGTTGATTCCGTCGCTCCACAGTGTCGTTCAGAACTTACTCCTGTTCCATCCGTCCACTCGATCATCCTCAGTGAGTTACGAATAGTGTCCCTCAAGCTCTAACCACTATCACCTCAAAAACCAACCCAAAGTTGGGAAGGGAAGAGGAGGCATCCTACGCACTGGCTTCTCATTTTCGACTAATGAGAAAGCCTTTTCCAGGTCCGCCCTTTTATCTCTTTGGCCAGAAAGGGTCACGTGGCCATTCCAACCAATCACAGCAAAGAGAAATAGGATTCCATGATTGGCTTAAAACAATAATGATTTATCCCTTGAACGGAGCCCACCTTCTCTGAGCACTTTGCTGCCTCATGCCTAATTTCTTTTTTGAAATCAAGGCCCTATTAGCCAGGGAGCTGGAAAGAGTGGCTCTTGAGCAGAGAACCAACAATGTCTGGCGCACCCCCGACTCAGAGTTCCCGGTTGACCTGCCTCTGTCTGCCACGGCACACTGTGGAGTCTTGTCTCCCGTCCGTAACTGGCCCACAGTAGCATTCAATAAAAGTTTGCCGAATACTGGAAACGTTTGTTTGTTGAAAAATAAATGCAGCACACATGAACAACTATAGGAATCTTTAAAAAAAAGGTGGCTTACAAAATAATACACTAGATAAATTTTCCAACACCTCCCCTAAAAGATTAATAGGAATGCTATCACAATTGTAGACAGGAATAGACTGGGGCTCAAGAAGATAAATAAGCAAGCTGAAATGACGGCATGAACATTCTGACTCAGTTTCTGTAGTCAAAATCACAGACCCCTCAGCTCTCTGACTCACACTCCAAATATGGTTTTGGTGTCCCACACAGGAGCACAACTATTTAAATAGGGGCCACAGAATACATGACACACTGGGAGGTGTTACACTAGATAAAAGAAACACTAATAAAATTTTACTGGTGATCACAGAAAATCACAATCAAAAATGGGTTTTGGTGTTACATAGGATGAGCTACTCACTGGAAACCTCTTGCAGTTCTCAGACTTCAGAGGTTATCAACTGACAAATTGAATCTCCCTGTGTTGGTTCCCTGCAACAGTTCTGATCACACTCACCTGGCAGTTTTGTTTGCAACTGCGTGTTTAGGTCACAGAAAAGATAGGTCTTATGAATTTGGGGGGTTGAGAGGTCAGGAAAAGGATACATAAGGACGCCCAAATTCCTAGCGTGAGCAACTAAGTGGATGGTGGATGGAGGAGCAAATCTAGAGAAAATCCTCTGCCTGGAACGCTCTCCCTGAAGAGAAACCATGACTCTCCCACTTACCTCGCACAAGTCTGGGCTCCAAGCCACCTCTTCCGAGAAGCCTTCCCTGACTCTACCTAAAATGTGAATACCGTCATCCTCCATCCCCTTACCCTGCTTCACCCCTTCCCGACATTACACTCTATTGTTTTCTGTCCATCTCCTCCACTAGAATGTAAGTTCCAAGAAGGGAGGAACCGTATCTGTCTTGTTCACTCCTGAGTCTCCAGAGACCAATACGTCTCGCACATAGCAGCTGCTTGGTAAACATGAGCTGTGAGACTGGATGACAAACCAGACTTAGGTAGGAGGTCAGTGAGAAAAGAAAATAGGTATCTGATGCTCTGGACCTTATATAGTTGTGTTGAGTACAGCCGGGAGGAGGGAGCAGTGAGCCGTATGCCCCCAATGGGAGAGATTAAGTGAAAGAAAAAAAAAGCCAAGGGTGGATTCCTGGGACCCTCTGCATTTGAGGGAGAAGAATAGGAGATGGAAGAGCATCCAGAGCGGTTGAAGCAGAACCAGGAGGTCGTGATGCCGTGAAAGCAAGAGAGGGAACAGTTTCAAGAAGATTTGATTAACAAGGCCTAAAATATAGAAGAGCCAAGAGGACGAGGATAGAAAAAATGTTCCGTGGTTTACACATATATAATACAATCTCTCTCTCCAATGGAAAATATCTAATAGAAAAATGGCAAGATTGCAGAATCAAGTCATTTCCTTTTGATCGTTAATCATAATTCCACAGAATCAATCATTTCTTTACCTTGAAATTCATATTAACTTCTTCTCATTAAAGTTTCCAGCCTATGTATTACTGTATTTTACAAATGTATATCCATCCATAAATATATATAATACACACGTGGCAGAAGCAGCCTAAAACAATTACTCCTAATTCATTTTCAAAGAGGCATTTTAGTTCTAGGTCAGAACTCCCAGGATCCCATATAAAAAGTTCTGGAGAAAAAAAACCCTGGAAAACATTTCTGACTCCACAGGCTTCACAAGGACACCTTTCAGACTGTCTGATTCAGAACTCCCGGGAGCAAAAAGCGATCCAGCACTTGTCCTTATAAAAGCCAAAACCCTTTCTTCAGAATGTAGCAGCCTTATCACATGACCTCAGCTGGCCTGGAGGAGAGCAGGTGGGTGTGACATTAAAATGTAATACGAAGTTCACCAAGCCCTAGAGACACTGGGGAGGGACTGGATTTGCTTCCAAGCACGCTCATCCCTTTGAGGTGTAGATGGGGGTCGGGCCTGAGAGAATGATCAAACGCCAGAGCAGCTCAGAGCTGAATTCCTCTCCAGCAGAGGGCTTCCCAAGTCTTTGTTTCAGGATGAACTGGTGATGAAGACAAAGGAGAGGAGGGACAAGGTGGTGTCCTTTCAGCCTGTTACTTGCCTTTCGGTTCACAGTGGTGCTCAGGCTTGCTGTACGTGACAATCACCTGGCAGCTTTTAAAATGCTGCTGTCGAGATATGGGGCCCAAATAGCAGTTTAAGCTTCCCAGGTGATTGCAGTGTGCAACCTAACTGAGACCTTTAATGCAAATGTCTAGCCTAAGATGGCTGCTGGGAGGACACTTGCCAGACTCAGGTATCACTGATTCCGCAGAGAGGGCCATGGTCATGGCCGAATGCAGGAACAGTCCCTGACCTTGTCATTAAATCCTGCAAGCTGCTGCAGTTTCACTTTCTGCATGACCCCCAGTCAGCGCAAAAGGGAATTAGCCACTGCGGCTACGATGCTGCTTAAGGCAAAGGAGCTTTCCCTTATGTTACTCATTCACCCAAATAGAGCACACACTTTTCTGATCCGTCCTAAAGAAAGATTTGGGGTTTTGAGAATGCAGTCATTTTTCCATAAAGCCTTATGGTTTAAAGGGTGGTCCTCTAGTATCAGTATTGGCATTTGGGGGAAGCTTGGTGGAAATTCAGACCCACCCTGGACCTGTCTCAAACTATAAATCTGGCTAGATGGCGCAGAACATATTAAAATATTTTTACGATATTAAAACATACACAAGAGAGGGAGAAATACTCATAAACTGACAAATCTTTCAGAGAGACTTGGGGAAAGAGGCAAAACAAGCATCTCAAAAAGGAGAAAAGTAACATAAACTTTGGTTCATCTGAAATTGACTTTTGTTGTTGTTATTTTTGTTTTGTTTTGCTTTATGATTACCACCAGGAAGTGGCTAAATCTGGTAAAGATTTCTTTAAACTTAAAGGAACAAAACTGGGGGAGCAACCAAAATTTTAAGAGCAAATAATTTAAGAATTTCTATAAATCATGTAATTAGTTTAGCGGGTCTAAAGGATTTTCCCTAAGTCACCATCTTCTCAGGCTCAGAATAATACATTTAAATTGAATCGTAATTATTGCCTCCGCTTGCTCAACATTTTACCATCTGAAGATCCTTGAAATCAAATATCCCATCACAATAAAAGCATTTTCAAGTCACACAGTCCTAAGGATTATGTTACCACTAGGTGGCAATGTTGACCAAAAGGTGCTAGAAACCTAGGTAAACATCCTCTTTTTAACCATATTTTGTGGTTTATTTAAATTTGTTTTTCAAAGATCAAGACATCTGGAAAGGTTAGAAATTGCACTACTGTGCAGTGAAGACCAAGAACATGTAAGAAGCATGTAAATGTAGAAAATCATCAATGAAAGACAACTGGAGGAGAAAGAAAGGGAGCTGCCGGAAGTAACAGAGACTGTCTGAAACAGCAGGCGGCCCAGGAATTCACGGGATGGACCCGAGAAAGAATTCAGTAAGTCTGGACAACCAGAGGATTCCTGATCGTGGTAATGTCCCTAAGGAGATCGCTGCCCCATAGAACTCGATGCTAATATATCTCCTTTGCTTAGTAGCTTGAAAGGGCCCAAGGGAAACACATATTATGAGGTCTGATTGCAGGCAAGCACATCATTCATCAGAATTTTTCTGACTTGCCCGATACCTGATTCCTAGCTGTTATCTTCAGTGTCTGGCTTTGCCTATGGATTCCTGACCTTGCTGTGCTCTAGGACTTAGGACTTCAGCCCTCCCCTAGGAATCCATGCTACTCCCCCTACAGCCTCACCTTGATGTTACCTCCTGGACCTTAGAAGAACTTGACCCTAACTCAGACGATACTTGCATCCCTCTCCAGATCCCACTCCTGCCAAATCTTTTTGCACCTTAAAACTCCCCACGCAGTTGCTTTGAGCAAAGAATCATCGATTGTTAGAGCTGGAAGTAATTTAGAGGTGTCATCACATTAATCCCTTTTACTTTTCAAGAGAAATCAAGGGGAGAGGAACAACAATAATAAATACTTAATAAATTTCAGGCAGAAGTGAATTTACTGTCTCCTGGAGCAAAAGTCCTGATGCGGGCAGCTCCCAGGGGAGTTGATTCAGTGGCTCAGCAACATCATCAGAAGGCAGCTTGCCTACACTTCCTCTACTCTGCTGTCCCCAGCAAGTTGCCTAAGATGTCCTTGTGGTACCAAGAAAGCTGTCTCAACTCCAAGCACCACATCCTCACACACCAATGGCCTAGGCCATTTTCCCCTTGCACATCTCTTACTAAAAATGAAGAAAACTTTCACAGAATCCCACTAACAGATTTGCCTTCACAATTCATTAACCAGTACTGGGTCACCTGCCCAATCCTCCTTGAGTCTCAGATGAGGGAATGGAACTATCATAATGGGTTGTGACAAATCAGAATCTGACTTACCTGGAGGAGGGGCGGGCGCTGGAAAACAATCTTAGGTTCTGCCAGGATACAAGAAAGGGAAAATGCATCTTGGGTCAGTCGGCCAGCACTGACAGCTGCACTGGGGCAGTGAAACCAAGCACGAGGATATTGATGTGCTTGAGAAATGGGAGAGACGAGAAAACAGGGACATCCAGGCAACTCAGAGTCAAAGAGCATCCCTTAACATAGGGCATTAGTCCCACCATGACCTTCACTAGTCAGCTGAGAGGAAGCTGACCATCCCTGCTACTTTTCACATCAATTTCTCAGCACTGGCATACATTGCTCATTTGCATGCAGCATCATTCACTTGTCAAGCTGCTATGAGCAGAAGTTTCTCACAATGAACCTGATGAGAGTGGAAGGTCAAAGGCAGGCTTCTAACAATTCATCCATTGATTCATGCACTGAGATTGGGCAGGCATTACTGCAGGCTCACTTACGAGATTTACACTCCATCATTCAGTAACTCTAAAAGCCCTCTTTTATAGCTGAACCGACAAGTGTCAAGACTGAAGAGAAGCCCTCCTAGAACTCCCTCTAAGCCAGTGGTTCTCACACATGGATATGCATCAGAAGCATCTGGAGGGCTGGTTAAAATACAGATTGCTGGGTCCATGCCTAGAGTTTCTGATGTAGTGGGACTAGGATGGACCCAAAAATTTGCACTTCTCACAAGCTCCAGGAGATGCTTATGCTGTTGGTCCAGGGATCACACTTTGAGGACTACAGCTCTAGGAAAGTCTGAGAGACTCCAAAACTGTCCTTGGAGCCTAGAGCTACTACAGCCTTGGCTGTAACCATTAATGTAGTTGAAACTTTCTAAATCCCAAAGGCTGCCATAAGACCTAGCTCACTCACACACAGTTAATTTAACTTTTACATATTTCAAAAGCATTACATTGTATCTGGTGGATCTAAACCTTGGTTACATTTCTAACTCTCTCTCTCCCTCCCTCTCTCTCTCTCTCTCTCTCTCTCTCTCTCTCTCTCTCACCCACGCACACGCACACATACACACAATTTTTCACTTATTTATTAATTAAAGAAAATATTTACTAAATGCTACTGTATGCCACACACTGTACTAGGCTTTTCTAGAAGAAATTATTACACATATAGGCCCTTCTCAAAAGGCCTTATATGACATTAGAGAAGACCAAGCATGTTCACACATAGTTACATGGGTAACCACAATGCAAGCTTGCAATGAAAGCCATAAAGGAATTACAAAGTGAGATGAAATTTTGGAAGGTGAAGCAGTGTTTTTAACTCAGGAGAATAAAAGAAGATTTCAAGAAAAGATGTGATAGCTAAGCTGGACCTTTAAAGAAAGGGTAGAATTGGGACACAGGAGACCAGACAAAGGCCACTTCAAAGTGTAAACATGAGTCAACATAAGAAAAAGTGTTAAGTATATAAGGGAAATAAGCAGCTCAATATTACTGGGGTGAAGATGCCTGAAGATAAACTATATAGGGGAAGTGTTGGAAAGGCTTTTTAACACCAAGATAAGAAAATGAGTGAAAGTTTTAAAACAAGGAATTGAAATACTAAGGAATATTAACCCAGCAATAAATAATATGGGAAAGATATGCTGTATGAGGGAAGGACTTGGAGCTAGCTACTTTTAAAAAATAATCAAGATATAAGAATAAATCAAAAATTCAACTGAGAATTCCCTTGAGATAGTTAGGAAGTCGTTCAATGCATGATACCTATTTTTAGATGAAAAAATTAATACTAAAATATCTATACCTGGCCCATACAGGCAAAGAAACCCTAGACTAAAATTTAACTTACTAAAACAGGCATTTATTCAGGGCCACTATAATATAAAAAGACAGCATATCAGAAGTTAAAACCTTCTTGAATTTTAGAGGAAATCACGTATTTAATGCTTTTTTTTTTTTAGCATTAAGTCAAATGAACTGGTTGTGACTTTCTCATGGTGATATCACAGTCAACCAGAAATGTCATTCTGTAAACAGCAGCTTTATACCTATGGGTTTTCAACTAAATTTCCCCAGAGCTTTTACAGTACTTCCCCAAGTATCTCTGGTACACTATAAAATCAGTTTAGGTGACAAGGAATAACTATATTTTTATTTTAATAGTTACGTATTTATTTTAACATGTGATGAAAAAATATAACCAGCCTACCGGACCCCTTAGTTCACAGATATTATTTTTTTAAACATATACAATTTTAAAAGATGAGCCAACCTAAAGAAAACATTAAGTATACAGTAGTATTATAGACATATTAAATACCAACTATTCCAGACCTGTTTTGTCAGATCTTTGACACCTCTGGGGATATCATATGGCCCTAAAACAAGAGCTGGAGATGGTCATTTTATCTCATGCCAGTATGGAGACCACGTAAAACAGGGATTCCACTTAAGGGCTGTGAAGGGTAAATTACCTTAAAGTTCTTTTAGTATTTTCTTTTTAAGCCTGATTTGATGGAGAAAAAAAAATTGTGAAGACCTCTGGGTGTGCAAACATGTCCTGAAGTCCCTTGAGGTTGATGTTGCTGTTTCTCTTGACAAGGCTACTCCCAGGATAACAAACAAACAAATCAATCAATATAAAAAAATAATAAAAATTGTCATTTTTTTCAGAAGCAAATGCTGCTGTATAACACCAACAGTCCATGGTTGGTGGACTGTTCAGTCCACCAACCATGGAATTCACATGGAATTCACCCCATGAATTCCTCAAAATTAAAACACTTCACTGGTCCTCATATGACAAGACTCTATGTATTAGTCAGCTTGGGCTGCCATAATAAAATACCATAGACTGGGTGGCTTAAACAGCAGAATTTTTTTCTGACAGTTTGGAAGCTGTAAATCCAAAATCAGGATGCTGGCCGTGGTTGGGTTCTAGTGAGGGCTCTGTTCCTCGCTCGCAGAAGACCACCTACTCACCGTGTCCTCAAATGGCCTTTCCTCAGTGTGCACGTGAAGAGAGAGATTTCTCTCTCTCCCTCTTCTTATAAGGTCACCAATCCTATAGAATTAGGATCTCACTTTCATGACCTCATTTGACCTTCATTACCTCTTTAAAGGCCCTGTCTCCTCTACAGTCACATGGGGGTTAGGTCTTCAACATACGAATTTTAGGGGAACATAATTCAGTCCATAGCACCCAACTTTATAGCCTTGCTGTAATTTCCCAAGGACTCTACCTCCCTCTCAACACACACATGATTCTCCACCATCTGTCCCAATGAATCTGGGAGTCCATCTTTCCAGTTTGCTTTCCATCCACTTTGATAAAGTGAATTTTGATGAAGAGACCTACTGTACTTGGAACCACAGGATTCCAAAGGCTCTCCCAAAAGCTGTAAATCAGCAGGAATTCTAAGCTACTGCAGGTGTGAACTAACTGGCAGTTTTCCCCAACCCTTCTATGTCGTGGCAGCCACAGTGATTCTTGGAACACATTGAGATTCTCCACCTCTATCTGGTTTACAAACAAAACACCCAAACCCAGAAAGATAACCTTGTTGAAAATGGTGGTCACCTCATCCAGTTCGCAGATGCCCACACTACCCTGACCCCATAAATACAATAAATTGAAATCATTTTCCTGATCAAACAAGATAAAGCCACATCTGCCAGTCTCTCATTGCACTCATGATCTGCTCAGGTTTGATGCTAACCTGGGAACTTCACCCTTTCTCTAATAGTATCTTAATGCCTAGTCAATTTATTCTCAAGCCTTTTTCAAAACACAGATATTCTCTGCTTACTTATAGATCATTCAATACTGGCTGAAGGTTTAAGCATTTAATTGTGTTATTTGTATGGTGTGCTGTATTTTAAAATCAAATAGCTCTGCCCTTTATATCAACGACCTTGGGAAGTATATCAGGAAAAAAAGTAGATTGCTTTTATCTCTAAGTCATACAATACCCAACAAACAGTAGCTTAAGCAAAAGATAATAAATTATCTCATATAAGCCAAGACTGGAGAGAGGCAATACCTGGCATTCTTTCAACAGGCTTCACTGTGTTAGGACTGGTGCCTAAGATTCTCCTGACCTCTCCTTTGTGGCCCCCAATATTAAATCTGGCCTTAGATTCTCTTTTGATCACTCAAAAAATATTAGTTGAACACTACTACATTCCAGGATGATGTTAGGCCTTTCTGGGGGAAATATACACAAAGGCCCTGCCAGTAAGGCCTTATATGACAGCAGAGATGAGCAAACATGCACACACAGAACTTCAGCAAAAGATTGCATTGAGAACCAGGAAGAAGATATAGATAATATGTTGTGGAAATATAGGAGCTGAAATAATCACTTTATTCAGGAGGACCAGAAAAAGGTCTCAAGGAAAGAGGTAATGTAATAGTTGAGATGAGCCCAGAAGTCTGAGTAGGATTGGGACATGGGTTGGGGGTGAGGATAGAGTAAAGGCCACTCCAGAGAGAATAAATGCCATGAGCCAATGAGCATCACGGGAAAAGCATTAGGGACATTGGGAGGAAAAGCTGCTCGGCATTGCAGGTGTGTGAGTTGCCTGAAGACACAGACAACCTCAAGAGGGGAAGAAAAGGGTGATAAAATCTCCCGCAGAAGTTTACATCACCTCCCTACTTGTCTCATAGCCAAACACTGTGTCCCCGGGCCACCCCTGGCCATCAGTGAGGCTGGAAAAGTGACTCTTTAGCATTTCCAGTCTTTACAAAGAAGACAGAGGTGAGAGAAAGAAGTGGGCGAGTGTTGGAGATTAGAAGTCCGTGATGTCGATCACAACAAGATACCTCATCTTTCCGGACCTCTGCTTCCTTCTCTGAAGCGGGGAATAATGGTGCCTTCGTGGGCCTATTATGAGGATTAAATGAAATGCCAAGCACCTGGGTGTCCCAGCACCTGGCGTATAAGAGGGACTCCATGTGTTCCTCTTCTCTCCTAGTTTATGTCCCTCCATCATATATAGTTTCTGCTCTGGATGAATATGGAGCAATGTGACATTTATGATTATGACAGGTTAACTGACAGGCTAACTTATTTTGTTCTCACTACAGAGTGAGTCTTCTCTTTCTTATTCTAAGAGGGTAGTCAAGGTTTTTCTTTCCTTATCTCAGAGGTCTTGTGTTACAGGGATGCATGCAGCATTGTCTGGTATCCCAAAATCCACGTCCCACCACCACCCTACCTCACTCCTACTGGCCTTGGATATTTATTTATGGAAAACTCAACCCACTCAGAAGAATTATACCAGATAGTCTGAGGGGTGGAGGGGATGAAAGAATGGACTTGGACTAGAAAACGTGGGCATGTCTGAAGGAGGCATAAGATTTTGATGGTTTTATCTCAAAATTGGGAAGGGCGTGAGGGCTTTGCTGGTCTCTACAGTATACCTTAGTAAGGCTTCTTGTCTTATCTCGGCAAAGCCCATGATAAGGCTTGACCAAAAGGCAGACAAGCTAAGCAACTTAAATGTCCATCATCAGAAGAATAGATAAAGAAAATGTGGTACAGATGTACAATGGAATATTACTCAGCCATTAAGAAGAACAAAAGAATGCCATCTGCAGCAACATGGATGGACTTACAGATTGTCATACTGAGTGAAGTCAGACACAGAAAGACAAATATCATATGATATTGCTTATATGTGGAATCTAAAAAAAAGGTACAACTGAGCTTATTTACAAAACAGAAGTAGAGTCACAGACATAGAAAACAAACTTATGGTTACCAGGGGATAAGCAGGGGAGGGATAAATTGGGAGATTGGGATTGACATATGCACACTACTATAATAAAATGGATAACTCATAAGAACCTACTGTATAGTACAGGGAAATCTACTCAACACTCTGTAATGGCCTATATGGGAAAAGAAACTAAAAAGAGTGGATATATGTATATGTATAAGAGTGGATATATGTTAACTTTACTGTACACCTGAAACTAATACAACATTGTAAATCAACTATACTCCAATAAAATTAAAAAAAAAATTTTTTTTAAAGCTACTTACCTTCATGGAACCAAATAGGTCAAGATAATTTAAATACCAATATTGAATACTATAAACTCAGGAGACCACAGGGCCTTATTTAAATGTTCTGGACAATAAAATGCACCTGGCATCACTCATATGACCCTGGAGTCAAGGTAAAGAAGACTCCAAATGACAGAGAAGTCCCTCCCTACCTTGCTGAACAAGAACATAAGTTAAATTTGATTTAAACAAATAAGAGAAGCATGACTTTTCCTATACCTTGTATTATGAGTGACATTAATACCCCCTCCATTTTATGCATAGTCCCACTTTTTTATTTTTGTTTTTGTTGCCTTTGCTTTTGGTGTCAAATCCAAAAAATCATCAACAAGATTGATGTCAAGGAGCTTACTGCCTATGTTTTCTTTTAGAAGTTTTATGGTTTCAGGTCTTACATTCAAGTCTTTAAGCCATTTTGAGTTTATTTTTGTGTATGGTATAAGAGAGTGGTTCAGTTTCATTCTTTTGCATATGGCTGTCCAGTTTTTCCAACACCATTTATTGAAGACACTGTCTTTCCCCATTGTATATTCTTGGCCCCTTTGTCATAAGTTAATTAACCATACATGCAGGGGTTATTTCTGGGCTCTCTGTTCTGTTCTATTGATCGATGTCTGTTTTTTCATGCCAATCACATACTGTTTTGATTACTATAGCTTTATAATATAGTTTGAAATTGGAGACCATGATGCCTCCAACTTTGTTCTTCTTTCTCAAGATTGCTTTGGCTATTCAGGGTCTTTTGTGATTTCATACAAATTTTAGGATTGTTTATTCTATTTCAGAGAAAAATGCCATCAGAATTTTGATAGGGATTGTATTCAATCTGTAGATTGCTTGGGTAATATGAACATTTTAATTGTTTCAGTCTATGAGCATGGTGTATCTTTCCATTTATTTGTGTCTTCTTCAATTTATCTCATCAGTGTCTTATAGTTTTCAGTGTACAGGTCTTTAACTTCCTTGGTTAAATTTATTCCTAGTTATTTTTTGATGCAATTATAAATGGAATTTTTTTCATAATTTGTTTCTGGTAGTTCATTATTAGTGTATAGAAGTGCATCAATTTCTGTATATTGATTTTGTATCCTGCAACATTACCAAATTTATTCATTAGTTCTAACAGTATTTTTATGGACTCTATAGGGTTTTCTATATATAGAATTATGTCATCTGTAAGTAGTGACAGTTTTACTTCTTCCTTTGTAATTTGAGTGCCTTGTATTTCTTTTTCTTGCCTAATTGCTCTGACTAGAACTTCCAGTACTATGCTGAATAAAAGTGGTGAGAGTGGGCATTCTTTTCTTCTTCTTGACCTTAGAGGAAAAGCATTCAGTTTTTCATCAAGTATAATGTTAGCTGTAGGCTTGTCATATATGGCCTTTATTATGTTGGGGTAGGTTCCCACTTTGTTGAGTTTTTAGCATAAATCGATGTTAAATTGTGTCAAATGCTTTTTCTGCCTCTATGGAGATGATTGTGACTTTTCTCCTTTGTTTTGTTAATGTGGTGTATCACATTGATTGATTTGTGGATGTTGAAACATACTTACATCCCTGGAATAAATCCCACTTGATCATGATGTATGATCCTTTTACTATATTGTTGAATCTGGTTTGCTAATATTTTATTGAGGATTTTTGCATCTGTGTTCATCAGGGATATTGGCCTGTAGTTTTTTTTTCTTGTGGTGTTCTTGTCTGGTTTTGATGTGAGGGTAATGCTGGGCTTGTAAAATGAGTTTGGAAATGTTCCCTCCTCTGCTATTTTTTGAAAGAGCTTGTGAAATAGTGGTATTAATTCTCCTTTGAATGTTTGGTAGAATATACCACTAAAGCAGTCTGGTCCTAAACTTTTGTTTGTTGGGAGGTTTTTGATTACTGATTCAATCTCTTTAATAGTAATATTTTTACTATTCAGATTTTCTATTTCTTCATTATTCAGTCTTGGAAAGTTGTATGTTTCTAGGAATCTATCCATTATAGGTTGTCCAATTTGTTGGCATAAAATTGTTCATAGTTGTCTTTTATGATCCTTTGCATTTTTGTGGTATGAGTTGTAATGCCTCCTCTTTCATTTCTGATTTTATTTATTTGACTTCTCTCTGTTTTTTCTTGGTGAGTCTAGTTAAAGGATTGTCAGTTTTATTTATCTTTTCAAAAAGCTGTCTCTTGATTTTATTAATCTTTTCTATTGTCTTTTTAGTAACTATTTCATTTATTTCTGCTCTGATCTTCATTATTTCATTCATTCTGATAAATTTGGGCTTCATTTATTCTTCTTTTCCTACTTCCTTGAGGTGTTAAATTAGGTTGTTCATTTGAGATTTTTCTTATTTCTTGAGGTAACCATTTATTGCTGTGAACTTCTCTCTTAGAACTGTTTTTGCTGCATCCCATATGTTTTGGTATGTTATATTTCCATTTTTATGTGTCTTAAGGTATTTTTATTTCTCTTCTGATTTCTTCATTGATTCATTAGTTGTTCAGGAGTCTGTTGGTTAATCTCTGCATATTTTCCAGTAAATTTTCCTGTTTTCTTCTTGTTATTGATTTCCAGTTTCATACCATTATCGTTGGAAAAGATGTTTGATATGATTTCAATCTTCAAGAAGGTAAGTCTTCATTCAGTTGCTAGGACTATCATTGTCAGTTTTATCTTTA
The DNA here is from genome assembly GCF_964341445.2 of Mesoplodon mirus. Classification (NCBI taxonomy): domain Eukaryota; kingdom Metazoa; phylum Chordata; class Mammalia; order Artiodactyla; family Ziphiidae; genus Mesoplodon; species Mesoplodon mirus. The sequence goes on along the minus strand of NC_138985.1, from coordinate 45,101,692 downwards.
TGAAATAATGATTACAGATTTATCTCCTGGCTAATTTGGAACAGTGGCCACACATAAAAAGAATTCTCTCCTTTGAAGAAGTATGTGTAAGTTAGAATAAATCCTTTATGCGATAAGATGTATTGGTGTGTTTTAAGGTGATCTCTGTCAGTATATGATTCCAAGACTTTAACCTGGAATACTTCCTTTTCGAAAACTCTCATCTGGCTTCTCTGAAACTCATTTTCCCCAGCTCCCAACCCCATCCGTCCTGAGACTACTCTAAGTTTCTATAGTTGATGAAAGCACCGTGGGCTAGAAAGAATAGCATAGGGAATGTGGTTTCGAAAGTCATTTCTAGAATTATTTTTGGCATGAAGAACCACTGGTATGGTAGGTATTCAGGGCTGAATCTATCAGGTTTTCCTCATGCTGTGCACTCAGACAAGTCTGAGATGGGTGATCTAAAGCCACTGACACTGCACTGTGATAACATTACTTCTCATTAAAGCAGCCATCCTGCTCAAGTAGTCCTCTAAAAACGGAACCATTTTTAGGTAGAAAAACATGTTCCTTGTTGTGGTCTAAAACCACCTCTCTCCTCTGGCTTCAGTTACAATGCACAGGGGGAAGTGCATGTCTCTCCCACGCCCCACCCCCTACTCTGGCCCATCCCCCTTTATTACCTGACCTCTAGTCACACCCCCAGGTATTTTTATCCCAGACCAATTTAATGTCTTAAGGGAAGAAGAAATATTTTGGCAGTCACCTTCTGTCCAAAAGAACAATGATAAAGCATACATACACAGGGCTTGATTGTACAAAGTGCTCCCACACATACAATTACATTTGATCCTCACAATAACCCTATAACTTTCTTACCTGTAAAATTGTCTGTCATAAAATTCTTATATGTATATGTCCTTGCAGGCATATATATCTGCCATGTGACAATCCTCCTCTTTGAGAGGGAAAACGATTCACTTGACATCACCAGAATGCATAATACTCCAAGGCTTGGGCCATTCCGTTTACAAGAGATAATTTATATAAAACAAAAAAGGGAGTAGTGGAAAGTATGCAATTACTGCAGTCTTTGCTTCGCCTTGTGTCATAAAAGTTTTTCCAGGCTCATGTCTCAGAGACCCACATGAGAAAGGAAAGCATTTCTAAGAGGATACCATCGTGGTACATCAACTTAAGCACAAAGGAAGGAGGCAGCCACCTTACCCTGGGAAGAAGAAGTGAACCGGCCACATACCTGGAGCTGCACCGTGGATGACTCTCTCCATGTCTGTCTCCCAAGACTGGAGGGTGGAGGGAAGATATTCATTATTCCAACATGTGAATCAAAGTGGAGAAAACTTCACCAACAGAAGGCTGAGGAAACAGTATGGGCAATGTCTGATGTTAACTAATGTTTTCGAGTATTAAAGACTTTGTTTAAAAGAAAAAACCTTCTACCTGATGTCTATCTCTTAGAATTCTGAACCTTTTATTCATGTCTTATATAAAGAACTTGCTAGTTAATTTAAGGGTTGGCAAGAAGAAAGTCATGCTTGAGCTTTAGCCTAAACTAGTTACGAGCTATTACATTTATTTTGCAAATGAGAAAACTGAGGCTTAGAAAGTCTAGAACTTCCTCTTTCCTCACATCCTTCTCCACATCAGAGGACACACAGAAATTGATCACTTTGGTACAGTTCTTCCTTTCTCTCATTGACACAGCAATATCAAATTCTCCAAAATAATGCAAGTTGACTTTCAAGACAAAACAAGTTTTTTACATCAAGTATTTCCAGATAAAGATAAAGCTCTAATCTGCAAAGGTGCAGGCATTGTTCAAAGAGTCAGTGAGCTTGAATCCTATTAAAATGATCCATCATCCAAAATGGGACAGAAGTATCATAGATATGGAGAGAGTAATTAGAAAAGGGCAGGTGGACCAGTGCCCTCAGGAGTCCTACTCAGAACGCCCATTCTAGCCCCACATCCTCCTGACCACCCACACCTTGGGCTGAGTTCTGTACATATTTGGGCATCTGGAACATGAACCACCCTTCTGCCAGAGACCATGAGCCACTTGTCCATGATGGGCATGGTCCTGCCTGTCCCCAGCTGCTGAATAAGTCCTATTGGCGGTACACAGAGTGTGACAAAGGAACCATGAATGATGACATAGCTGACATTGCTCACCTCCTGAGATACTGTGCACCTGTAACACTGTAGACTCTGCTAGGTCTGCCCCCGACGTGGCCTGAACAAGCCTGCTGACAGTCAAAGCTGCTCTTCCTCGGGGCTTCAACCACCAGGGCCCTGAGTGACCCCAAGGGTGGGAGAGATCACTAATTTGAAAAACCACTTGTAACTCATTCAACACTGTGGTTGGGAGGCTCCAAGCTCTGTCTCACAAATAAGGGGTCGCTTTACAATCAATGTTTCTGATTTCTGATCTCATCTCTTTCCACTGCACCATTATGCTACAAAGGTACTGAGAGTGAAGGCCAAGGTCAAAGGAGTGATGGTCTTGGAAGAACAACAACAGTTGGCAAGAAGAAGAAAAGCTGAGTCTCCTTAGCAGACAGTGTGGCTCATAGCACCCAGTACATTGACTTCAGAAGCAACCCTGCATCAAGAGATGCAGTCAATCAGCAGATGTCAACTAGACACTCACAACCTAGGGAGAGGTGTCATCACTCTAAAGCCTCCAGGTAGGAGAGGCTATCAAGCAGATTATATTAAGTCCCTCTCACAGCTGGCACTTTCCTTTCCACACTACTTCTATCTTCTCTGGGGTCTACAGTCCCACGCATTTCATTTAGTTCATCTCATGTGTTTGTAGTTCAGAGGTGGTCTCTTTCAAGTGTCCTGATCTTTCAAAGGAGGTAAATGGTTGTTGGACGAACTGAGCAAAGTCTTGAAGAATAAATAGGGATGGTCCCTTTTGGAAGATACAGGTGAGATTTGCAGGCAGGTGTCACTGAGCAGCCCCAGGTGCTCTCTCGTAAGAACAAACCCTCCACTGAAGTCCACTTGGATTCCACAACGCTCCCTCGTGCAGAGCTGAGCCATCACTCAAAGCGGATCCCCTTCTCCACGGGTTGGGCAAGGGTCCCCCCCAGCACAGGAGGCCATCAAGCCCCCTCACCTAACCTCTCATCTTTCTATTTTCATGCTTGTTGTTTTTGCTGTTTGGTTTTGCTGTTTTTATTATTGCTGCTATTATTATTATTATTATTGAAATATAATTCATATGCCATAAAGTCTACGCTTTTAAAGTGTACAATTCAGTGACTTTTTCAGTGTACTCACAAGGTTGTACAACCATCTCCACTGTCTAATTCTAGAATCTTTTCACCACCCCGAAAGAAATCCCTTACCCATTAGCAGTCACTTCTGCCATTCCCTGTCAACCAAGAATTTACTTTCGGTCTCTATTGATTTACCTGTTCTGGACATTTCATATAAATAGAATCATACAATATGTGGTCTTTTATGCCTGCCTTCTTTCACTCAGCATAATATTTTCAAGGTTCACCCATGCTGTAACATGTATCAGTACTTCATTTTCTTTTATGGCTAAATAAAATTCCACTGTATGGATATACCACATTTGTTTATCCATTCATCCATTACTATACATGTAGGGTGTTTCTACCTTTTCCCTAGGAAAAATAATGCTGCTATGAATGTTCGCATACAAGTTTTTGTGTAAATACTAAAACACTTTCGATTTGCTTTTTATTTGTTTACAAAATCTTTTTAAAATACACTCAAATAGAAAGCTTTAGCTTTTATATTATATTGTCTCTTAAGTTTCTTTTAGTCTTATTATCATGTCACAGCTGAGCAATCTTCCTTTCTTATTCTTAAGCATCTCTAGAAACTTTGTTTTCCCAAGGCAAGTGATTGAACTGAGGAAGATTTCCTATGGAGGCATTCACAAGAGAAAGGATATTAATATACTTCAAAATAGCATTAGACAATACATCAATGATGTTCTTTCAAAATGACACTTGTGTCCATTAAGCTAACCTGCAATTCTCAAATTGCGGAAAATTAACTAACTAGACACCAACTCCCATTCCTTAAATGTGCTTTTTAAGAAAAACCAAAGCAAGATGTATTTTTGATCTGCTCTACAACATTCATTACAAAGCCCAGCAATGCGCCAAAATAAGTTTGAAATAAATAATTGTCAAATAAAAACATTAAAAATGAGTAAATAAATGTACATTTGATAGGTAGGAGACTCATCACGGGGGAAATTAAAAACTATTTAGGCACAATTTCTTTACATAAATGTCAATCAAACACTAGATATTTTTTAAATGTAAAAATTTTATACGTTAAGGTAGTATTTCTAGAAATACAAAGTATTAAGGATTAGAGAATGTTGTTGTCTTTCAGATCAGTTTTGTTGATACTATTTTATTGTTCATAAGAATAACGATGAGCTGTACAAGCTTGTTAATACAAGCTGTAGGTCCTTCACCTCTTGGACCAACACAGGCTTCCTGATGGAAGACCCATCACTCTTGCTGGGCCCAGCGCATTGGCAAGAGTTAAGAATCAATGAAACATAACATGGAAGACAAAGAGGGAAGGGAACAGAAGAAGATACTGAGAGAAATAGAAGGCAGCTCGTCGTGATGTCAGTAGATGCTCATGTGTCACAGATACATTGTCTCTGCTCATTCTATTCGTTTTTAATTAATTTTTATTGGAGTATAGTTGATTTACAATGTTGTGTTAGTTTCTGCTGTTCAGCAAAGTGAATCAGTTATACATATACATATATCCACTCTTTTTTAGTTTCTTTTCCCATATAGGTCATTACAGAGTATTGAGTAGAGTTCCCTGTGCTATACAATAGGTCCTTATTAGTTATCTATTTTATGTATAGTAGTGTGTATGCGTCGATGCTCATTCTATTCTTGACATGACCTGCAACCTACTTGGTGGCACTGAACACATCACTTCAAGTTCTGTTGCCTCAGTTTCTTGGTGTATAAATTCAGGCTAACATCATTCCCACTTAACAAGTTCCAATAGCATGTGAGGAAGAAAGTTGGAAAGGCTCAACCTGTCCCTGTAAAGATTTACAGCTCCCTGGAGCAAGGCAGGTTGGAGCTAAAAGTATCATTATTTTTGTATTTAGAAAGTCAGAATCCATCCTCCATCATGCTTTAAGCCTTTGAAAGAGCTCTTTGTTTTTCTGCCTAAGCTTTGGCCCACCGGGAAAAATATGCTGTCTTTCAAAAGGTTTCTTTCATAAACAGGTCATTCTTTTTAAGTGGATTTCACTGACTATGTTTATTAACATGTAGTAACACTTAAGGAAGGTTTCATTTGGTCCTGGGAATAAAGCGATGTGGGCAGCCTGCCACCCCTTAGCCTAAAAAGAAATATTGTGTAGAACAGGGCCTGAAGCGTTTGGGGAGGCCAGCACTGTTGCAGGTTGCCGCCTGGGTCTTGCATCACTCAAAGCAAAGCATTGCAAACAATGATGCGTGTCCCGGGGGGGCCCTCATCCTGGATAAGGCCAGTGGAGGAAGGCTTTCTTAGTCACTGAAATGATCTCACCAGAGAGAAATCTCTATCAATTAAAGGGAAGATGAAGATATTCGAGCTCATAAACAGCAGAAAATTTAGTTTAACAAGCTGTCGGTCCACATTTTCTTTCTGTCCGCATGGTTAAATTCTTCCTCTGTTCTCTAAGTTAAACAATCCCATCTTTGATTTATGTCATGATTGAGTCTGTTAACTCTCCCTGTTATTTTTTTCTGATCTCACCTCTCACTACTTGCCTTAATTCAGGCCTTCCCCCCACCCCCAAGATACAGAAATCTTTTTGATGAAGGCCATCCTTAGAGATTCCTGGGACTTAATAAATCTTACAGTAGGGTTACCCATTAAATTCTTTACAAAGGTAAAGTCGGGTTAGAATGTGTCTCTAGAGCTCTCTGGAATGAAGACTGTAAGGGAGGAAGGGTAGCCTGTTGCCCAAGGGGTGTGTGGGAAGAGTGTGGGTGCAGCAGAGGAGCTGAACAGAGGTGACCAGCTGGGAAGGCCCTTTGCTTCCTTTCCACTGGGTCTTTGTCTCCAGCAAAGCCTAGTGTTTGAAGCAAATGTTCTGCCTCAATATAAGAATATGCACTGCCTGTCCTTTCAAGCTCCCACCCCTTCAAGTTTCATTCCAGAATCATAAAATTCTGCCCTGCCATATGAGCTCAGAAACTGACAGAAGATTTACTGGAAGCCAGAAAGTTAAACTCTGACCAAGATTTTTATCCAACACCCTCCCAGGGCTGGATGAAGATCTTCAGAAGTCCTGAGCCTGAGAGATGATGCTCGCCACCACCTACCATATGTAATAGCATATTTTTTTTAAAGATCTAAACCCCGAAGTAAGTAAAAGGGCTTTCAACAAAGTTCAGAATGTTAACAAGATAATGCAATCCCTTCTCTAAAACACCCATTTCCCCCCAGTTTTTTTCTATTTGTTTGTATGTCCCTACCTACTGGTGATCTAAGCCTAAGCTTGGCCTTTCTACTGGGGATTCTCCATCCGCCAACACATACCCACCAAGTGTCTTTCATTTGATTGGTTATTTGTACCACAAGATTTTCCACTGGAACAACCATCCTTGACATGACCATCTCTTTCTAGAAGGAACTCCAAAGAAGTAGGAGGAGATTTTTTCTTACATTTTAAACACAGATTCAGTGTATTTATTTAATACATATTTCTTGAGCTCCCATGATGTTCCAAGGAGGACCCAGGAAGTCAGCTACATTACAAGGATCATTAATGCTAGGGGCAATGTCACATGTGGACAAGATCTTGAAAGATGAGAAGTGAGTTAAGTGAAAGAGGCATATGACTCTCCCCAGTGCAGGGAAAAGCATCTGAAAGGAACTGTTTTAGTCTGCTTGAGCTACTATAACAAATATATCACCCACAGTCTGGGTAACTTAAACAATAAACATTTTTTTCTCACAGTTCTGGAGGATAGTAAGTCCAAGATGAAGGTACAGGTCCATCATATGGGTTCAACCCTCATGACCTCATCTAAATCTAATTACCTCCCAAAGGTCCCACCTCCTAATACCATCACATTGGGAGTGGGTAGGGCTTCAAAATATGAATTTGGGGAAGGGGGGAAACAAACATCAGTCCATAACAGAGACAGAGGCAAAGATAACATGGAGCATTGAGGGACTGAGAAGAGATCCATAGAACTCAACAGCAGGGTATAAAAATGGAGCTCTGAAGATAATGGAGATGGCACCATATTAGGAATTATCTTACAGGCTTTCAAAGAAATTTTTTCTGAAAACAATGGGATGCAAAAGGATTTTAGGCGGGGCTTCCCTGGTGGCGCAGTGGTTGAGAGTCCGCCTGCCGATGCAGGGGACGCGGGTTCGTGCCCCTGTCCGGGAGGATCCCACATGCCGCGGAGCGGCTGGGCCCGTGAGCCATGGCCGCTGGGCCTGCGCGTCCGGAGCCTGTGCTCCGCAACGGGAGAGGCCACAACAGTGAGAGGCCCGCGTAATGCAAAAAAAAAAAGGATTTAGGCAGGGCACACCATGGCGAGTTTTGAGTTTTATAAGAATCATCCTGACCAGCTGCATGTGAAGATGGATTGGTAGGATGTAATTGAACTAACCTAGTGGAAACTTGGCCACGACTCTCCAAGAAACCTTTGTACCAATCAGAAAAAGTCACCAAGTCACCCTCTGTGGACAGAGGAATTAGAGGAAAAGATCTTCTTTGAGCAATACAACCCTGTAGGCACACAGCTTGAAAAAGAGCCCCTTTGTGAAAAGAAAGATTGCCCTTCCTCCCACCCGAGGCAGACTTGTGCCAGGTGCAGGGCTGGGTCGTGGCTTTCAACCACATTCACCCCGTCACCCAGGCACCCTTGCACAGTACACACACTGCACACGTCTATGCACAGTGGTGGGGCTCACAGAGACAGGCAACAGGATGGAGTAGCTGAAGGATGGGGGGAGAACAGAGATGCCTGGGATGACTCACAAGTCCACAGCTTGGATTTCTGGGTGAGACTGATGAGTGCAGACTTGCGTCACACTGCAGGTGACTGAGACATCCAAATGGGCCATCAGATATAATCTGCTCCCACTAGATTGCAAGCTCTGTGAGAGCAAGGATAGTGTTTTATACGGGGTTGCCAAGTAAGGCTGTACAGTGGGCAACCCACATGACCCTGAGAAGCAGCCCTAGAAATGATTCTTAATACATGGCATTGAGTGAATAAATAAGTAAAAGGAAGCTCAGGAGAGAACTGGGCATTAACACCTTAACTCTTCATAATACATCATTGAACCAACCTCCAGTTTCTGATTCAGTCATACACACTTTTCAACCAGGGCTTGTGAGGTGTGCCTTTTGACCAGACTTAGGTCATTGGGAGATAGAGTGGGAAAATGGGGTAAAGCAAACAAATATGGTCAGTCTGGGGGAAAGACAATATAATTATGTCAATTGGTAATTTTTAAAGCACACTTCAGTCAGCAACTTAAAAACAGACAGGGTAGGGCCTCCCCTGGTGGTCCAGTGGTTAAAACTTCACCTTCCAATGCAGGGGGTACGGAGTCAGCCCCTGGTCGGGAGCTAAGATCCCACATGTCCCGTGGCTAAAAAAACAAACCATAAAACAGAAGCAATAGTGTCACAAATTCAGTAAAGACTTTAAAAATTGTCCACATCAAAAAAAATTCTTAAAAAAAAAACCCCCAAAACAGACAGGGTAGGGTGTAGGGGATGGCAAGAGACAGAACAGGAAAGCAAGAGGGAGAAGCACTCCTCTCCATTCCATAGTTTCAATACCCCCTTTCCTCTTGAGTAAGGCGCAAACCACTGCAGAATGTCCTCTCACTGTTTCCTTGCTTAACCTTTCTTGCCTTCTTACATCTTCATTCTTTTAAAAATCAGCGCTTTCAGGGGGAAGAAGGATAAGGCTCAGGGAATAGAGATTAAAAATGAGAGTCGGGCTTCCCTGGTGGCGCAGTGGTTGAGAGTCCACCTGCCGATGCAGGGGACACGGGTTCGTGCCCCGGTCCGGGAAGATCCCACATGCCGTGGAGCGGCTGGGCCCGTGAGCCATGGCCGCTGAACCTGCGCGTCCAGAGCCTGTGCTCCGCAACGGGAGAAGCCACAACAGTGAGAGGCCCGCGTACCACAAACAAACAAACAAACAAATAAATAAATAAAAATGAGAGTCAACTTTGATGGGTGAGAAACTCTCCATGTTCAAATGTTCATCACAATACCAGTCTATCAGTTTGATGGAAATGCTACATAAGTGGCTGCTGCCTTTAAGGAATTACATCCTGTCTTGTCCTGTAGCAATAACAGGGCTGAACCAAGACACAGAGAAAAGGACTCCAAATCGTGTGCGTTGATAATTCCCGAGTTTCTCTGGTCCTCTGGTTTCTCTCCCACAGAAAGGAGTGGGAGCGACTCTGACAATAAACTGAAATCTACATAGATTTTCCTGCTTTCATGCCTCTAGTCCATTTCCTGCTGTCATGAAGCATTCTTACTGAGGAACACCACACCTGGTATTGTTTAACTACACTCAATTGGCGAAACACCTTGAGGTTTTAGAAATCTAAGAAACATTAAATTGCTGGGGGGATGGGGAGGCAGGTCGTGATTATGAGAACACCGGAAATGTTCTTGTTCTTTTAAGATAAAAACTTAATATCGGGGGCTTTGTGAACCTGTGACGGCAATCTGTGGTAAAAACAGGTAGTTCACAAAATTTAGGTACCTGTTAGACTATACAGTTTTGTTACAGACAGCGGCAGTGGCCCTGAGGGTACTTTTTCAAGCCAGTCATTTTTTGTTTGTCCACAAGAGGGCAGTGCTGCGTAACAGTTGTAGCCTTTGAGTGGGACGTTGAGGGCAGGCTGGGCAACTGTGCCCACCTAGGTAAAACTGAAGACTTTGGTTTTGTTCGTGGCCATGTCTTAGGGAAAAATCTTAGCAAAAGTTACCTTTTGTTGTCTCAGAAATTGACAGAGTGATCCTGGCTTAATAAATAGCTAAACATTCTCTTGCTTCAACCCTGGAAATGAAGAGAATTGAAAGAGTATCATTTGGTTAATGACAGGATAAGTTGGGTTACTGAAACCCTTTTTGGTGATCTAATGCACTTTATGGGCACTTTTGGAGACTGTAAAAATTCATGAGATACACATAAGTGCTTCATACAGTATCCCTGAGACATGAACCTATCCTCAGGGGAGACCTAAAAAACGTTTTACACAGGTACATTTTATAGGACAATTTAAACCTTATAACATTCTGACTATGTGAACAAAAGGAAAGTTACTAATCAAACTTCAGAGTTACAGTGACTGAAGTCTAAAGAATAAGACAGTTTCCAAATGCTTTTAGAAATGAAAGCTTTTGTGTGCCTCTCTTAATGTGCACCAGCCACGATTATGTCACTGACAACTTACTACAAGGATGAATACATATGCTGGACCTCCTCTAAAGAGAGTAAATTCAATTTCAGAAGTATGAGTTCAAATTTTGAACAGCTACCAAAAATTACCTATGTGGCTTTAAGGTTCCCTCTAAATTCTTCATGTCACAACAATCATGTTTTCTGTTAAGCCATATTTGAGAGTGAATTTCTGAGGGCTATTTCTATCAAATGTAAAGGTCATATCTGGTCAAAATAGAATGTGTTCACCAGCAATGAACAATCCAGACCTTAAATTAAGAAAACTACTCTATTTATAATAGAATCAAACACAATAAAATTTAACAATTTAGGAATAAATTTAAAAAAAGAATTGCTAGGCTTGTTCACTGAAAACTAGAAAATATCATTGGAAATTGAAGGCCCTACTAAATAGAAAACTATCCCAAGTTCATGGACTGGAAGACATTGTTAAGATCTTCCAAACTTCTTAAGATGGTAACACTTCACAAATTGGTCTACAAATTCAACACAATTCCTATAAAAATTTTAGCTGCATTTTTTGCAGGAATTGACAAGCTATTCCTAAAATCCATATAGACATGCAAGGGATCGAGAAGAGCCAAAGCAATCTTGAAAAAGCAAAACAAAGTTGGAAGTCTCACTTCTTGATTTTAAAATGTACTACAGAACTACAGTCATCAAGACTGTTATTGACATAAGGATAAACATCGAGTAATGGAAGAGAATTGAGAATTTGAAAATAAACTTATACACTTAGGGCCAATTGATTTTGACAAGGGTGCCAAGATAATTCAATGAGGGAAGACAAGTGTTTTCAACAAATGGTGCTGAGACAACTGTTATCCACATACATAACAATTAATTTGGGGACTTCCCTGGTGGCACAGTGGTTAAGAACCCGCTGGCCAATGCAGGGAACACAGGTTCGATCCCTGGTCCGGGAAGATCCCACATGCCGCGGAGCAACTAAGCTCATGCACCACAACTACTGAGCCTGCGCTCTAGACCCCGCGAGCCTCAACTACTGAGCGCACATACCACAACTGGTGAAGCCTGTTCGCCCTAGAGCCCATGTGCTGCAACTACTGAACCCACATGTCACAACAACTGAAGCCCACGTGCACTCTAGGGCCCATGTGCCACAACTACTGAAGCCCACACACCTGGAGCCCATGCTCCACAACAAGAGAAGCCACCGCAATGAGAAGTCCGTGCACCGCAACGAAGAGTAGCCCCCACTCGCCACAACTAGAGAAAGCCCGTGCACAGCAACAAAGACCCAAACACAGCCAAAAATAAATACTTTTTTTTAAAAAAAGAATGAAATTGGACCCTATTTCATACCATGTACAAAAATTAACTTAAAATGGATCAAAATGTAAGACCTAAATGTAAGAGCTAGAACTATAAAATTCTGAGAAGAAAACATAGGTATAAATCTTTGTGACCTTGAATTAGGCAATGATTTCTAAGATATGACATCAAAGCACAAGATGCGTAAAGAAAAAAAATACATACATTGACTTCATCAAAATTAAAAAGATTAGTGCTTCAAAACGACACTATCAAGAAAGTGAGAAGACAACCCAGAGAATGTGAGAAAATAATCACAAATCATATATCTGATAAGGATCTAATGTCTGGCATAATTAAAGCACCTCTAGAACTCAACAATTAAAAGACAAACAGCCCAATTTTAAAATGGGCAAAGGTTTTGAACAGAGATTTCTCCAAGAAGATATACAAATGACCAATAAATACACAATAAGATACCCAACAGCATTACTTGTCATGAGGGAAATTAAAAACAAAACCACAATGAAATACTACTTCACACCCACTAGAATGGCTATAATAATAGTTTTTAAGAAGACAGTAACAAGTGTCGACAAAGATGTGGAGAACTGGAACCCTTATGTTGCTGATGAGAATGTAAAATGGTACAAACACTTTAGAAAATAGTTTGGCAGTTCCTCAAAATTTGAGCCCAGAAATTCCATTCCCTAGGTGTATACCCAAGATAGTTGAAAACATGTGTTCACACAAACACTTGTACACAAGTGTTCATAGCAGCATTATTTATAGTAGCCAAAATGTGAAAACAACCCAAAAGTCCATCAACTGATGAATAGCTAAATATCGTATGATATATCCATACAATGGAATAGTACTCATCCATTAAAAAGTAATGAAGTGTTTATATATGCTATGACATAGATGAAGAATTAAGCTAAATGAAAGAAAGAATTTATTTTAAAAGGCCATATATTGTACCCCATTTAAATTAAATTTCCAGATTAGCCAAATCTGTAGAAACAGAAAGTAAACAAGTGCTGGGGGTAGAGTGGAATAGAAGTGACTGCCGATGGATGTGGGATTTCCTTTTGGGGTGATGAAATTAAAGAATTAAATATTGGTGATGGTTGTATAATTTTGTAAATATACTAAAAGCCATTGAATTTTATGCTCTAAAGAGTGACTTTCATGGTTTGAGAATTCTATTTCAATTAAGAGAGAGACAGAGAGAGAGAGAATGAGCTTTGGCATAATATTGCCAACCATGAAGGAGATGGAAGTGAAAATGAGGTCATTAAAATTTTTAAATAAAGAACAGCACTGGAAATTTACTCTCAATCCAGGTCCCAAGAACATTGTTTGCTGAAGACAAAAGCTTGACGTTTTTCAATATATACTGATTAGAAAATGACAGCTATTGACCTAAACAAAAAGAAACCCAAAAATTGTATTATGGTTTCTCTTTTTTTCAGCAAATATTTCTCTTACTAGTTAATATAAACAAATACTCCTGAACAGGAAAATTGATTAATATAATGTATTAATGTAATGGAGTATTATACAACAGTGAAAATGAATAAATCTGTATTTCATCAACATAAACATGACCAAAAAGCAAATAACAAAAGAATATATATATACAGTATGAGATCATTTATATAAAAATTTTAAAATGAAAAGCAATACTCTACACACAACACATATCACTTACAGAGTTTTATATATATTATACAATATTCACATATGTATATGCATACACTAAGATATATATAGTATATATATTTATACTATATAACATATATAGTATTAAAGAATTTAGTAAGGATTATATATAGTACATGGTATAATGTATATATATTGAAAGATCAAGTATTAAGTTTTAGATATATATGTAAAGTATTAAGAAGTTCATGCAGTGATAAGCATCTGATTGAAGAAATGGATGCTCTTGGAGGAGAGAGGAGGGTTATGAGAAAAAGGAGTAGCACCCACAGGACTATTTCAAGAACATTAATAATATTGTTTTCCTTAATCTGGGTCATAGGCACATGAGTTTATATTACTTTATTCTTATGTTTTTGGTCTGTCAGAAACTTTCTAAAATAAACTCAAAAAAAATTTTTTAATTTAAATAATTATCATGACAGCTTTACTGTTCACCTTAAAATCACAGCCATCACACTACAGATGAAGCACTAAGCGTCTCCAAAATACTTGGCAATTGTCCAGGGGCAAGTATCAAAGCTTTAGAATATTTTAAAAAACGAAAGCAAGAAACCATGAGGTGGCCTGTCTAGGGTTCTCTTTCCATTGTCATCTGCTGAAAATATTTCTTAGTGCTTGAAAACCAATAAAGAGCTGGTACCCCAGAGCATCAAGTCAGTAGTCAGATCTCCTGGCCTGTGACTGGATTCGCTCCAGGAGATGTGTCCATCTCCTGCAACCCAATTCTCAGTCCCACACTCATTTGCAGCTTTTTAGAGGATCGAGCAAGAAAGTATCCAAACCTTCGATCAAGTGATGAAAAGACTGTTGTTAATCTAAGTGTTTGCAAGTATATGAAAGACATGTGTGTACAAGCTGTCTACATGAAACCAGTTCACAAAATTAAAATTTTTTTTAAAATTCAGTGATCTACCATTTTAGCTTCTATGACAACTTAGCTAACTGCTTGCATGATTTTTTTCTCCAACCTGACCAAATTTAACAATACTTGGGGATGTTTTAAAAAGTATTAATGTGTGTCTGTGTGTGTCTCTTATGAATGTTAATGGGTGTTGGTTTTTTTTTTTTTTTACTATTTTTATATGACTACTCTGTAACGTATACTTTTTAAATCAATTCATTCAAGCTAGTACTATGTAAGTAACCCCTAGAAGTAGCCATGAAAAAGTTAAACAGCAAAAATCCCAGGGCAGCAGCAAGTAGATAGCCTTGGCTGTCAGGGCTCTTGTCAGGGGCATATTTGTTAGCAATAGACTAGAAAACAACCACAGCTGTAAGGACTTCTGGGTGATGCCCAGCCCAGAGGTATCTTTTTTCTTGTCGAAAGCTAGAGCAATTTATAAAATATCCATCTCCCCAGCATTCTGAACCAGCAATTTTCCCCAAGACCTCAGTTGAGTGCAGTGGCACTGGGAAAGAGTCCCTCTTCCTGTAAGGATCTTGTTGACAGCTTTGCAAAGTAACAGTGATCAATGCAAACAGCCAGGACAGATGAAATCCAGCTGATGATGTCTTCCTAATAAAAACCAAAAGGTATTTCTGTATTTCAACATCTCCAGCAATTACAAACTAGACCTCAAGTCCTTCCTGATTGAAGAGGTTGCCGACCTGATTGAGAGGGAAGGATGGAAGCAAATTAGAAGACAGCACAGGGTCAAGTAAGAGTGGAAGAGAAATGAGACTAAAGCAAGATATTGATAGAATCCCTCTCTCAGTCTCTGTCCAAACAGAATTTTTCAACTATAGTTTTCATTAAAGTCTAACATGCATATAGAAAAGTACATAAATGATACAAGTAGCGCTTGATGAATTTTCTCAAATCAAACATACCCCATGACCACACGTAATCTAGCTCCCCGGAAGCCTCTTTCATGCCTCATTCCAGTCACTTGTTCTTCTCCAAAGGCAACCACAATTCTGGTTTCCACCATCATCAGTCAGTTTCACCTTCCTTTGAAATTTGGTGCACTCTTTCGTACTGGGCTTCTCTGCTTGACATTATGTGAGTGAGATTCATCCATGTCCTTCTGTGTGGCAAGTTTGGCCATTGTATGAACAAACCACAGTGAATATCTTCATAGTCTGTGGATGAGCACTTGCTCATCTCCGAAGAACCAAAGGTGCTGACACCCTAGATTTTCTAAGATCAGAGGATTTCTTCTGCAGTGACAGAGCAGCCTTGATTTAGCAGGTTTGGGCCTCCAGGGTTGGAACAACAAAGAAGCATTTCCTTTCATTTTTTAGTTTCAAAGGATTTCAAATGCATTGAGTCAAGTTGTTCTTAGTATCTTCTCTCTCTTTAATGTCTGTGTAGTAATATCCTCTCTTCAGCCAATATGTTGGTGAATTTTGCCTTCTCTAATTTTTTCACCATCAGTCTTACTGAGTTTATCAATTTTCCTAGTTTTTTTTAAAAAACAACTTTTGGCTTTATTGATTTTCTCTCTGATACATTGATTTTCATTGTCATTAACTAATGCTCTTGTCTTTAAAATTGTTTTCTTCTCCTTTCTTTACTTTGGTGATTTTCCTAACATTTGAGATGGAAACTCAAAAGTTAGGAATGATGGAGATCACTGATTTTTCAGCCTTTCTGGTTTCTAATATTAAGTTTTCTAAATTAAGCGGTTTTTTTTTCCATCTTCAAACTGTACTTTACTCTATGATGCTGGAAATTTTACTATACAAATGACATTTCCCCTCTCCCAACAGGTTACACTCTGCAAATAGGGGGAGTTGGAGGAAAACAGCAAGGCTGGAGAAGGAAGAAGGGTATCACTACTTCCTGTCCCCTTGCTCTCCTGTCAGCACCTCCCCAGCAACAACGGCCTCTCATCCCAGCAGCACCCAAAAGCACCTGATTCTTTTCAGTTCTCCTGGTCCAGCCTCATAATCATTTCCCAGCCATCTATCCCGACTCCATATAGCATCTCTTCCTTGGTCTAAAGTCTCCAATTTCTTCCCTTTGTTCCCTCAGCCCTAGGATGGAAGCTGTTCCCTGCCATTGCTAGTCCTGTGTCACCTAAGTGTCCCTTATTAGCTTTTTCTTAAATAATCCCTTTATTAATTTCTTTCCACTAAGATAATTGGTTTGGTTTCTCTTTTCTAACTGGACCCTCACTGTAGTTGTCCCAAAACCACACGAAGCAAAGTGAAGCATATTCAAAAGTGGCTTCACAATCTCATTTTCCTCTCCCCCAAAATTGTTTTTCCTCCTCTGTTATGTATCTTTGTTGGGAAGCAGCCAACCAGAAATCTGGGAGTTTTTTCTCATGTTTTTCTTCTCCCTTAGTCTGTATACCCAATGTCATCAAATTCCATTGACTCTGCCTCTTGTATACTTCCCTGGAATCTCTTCCCTCTTTTTATTTCCATTGCTACCACTTTAATTCAGGCTCAGGTCATTTCTCACTAGGCCCCGTTAATTAGTCTCTTGGCCTTAGGCCTCACTATATACCAATCCCTATTTTGATACCAAAATCATGTCCTATAAAGGCAAAGCTGCTCCCTTTAAAATACTACAGAGGCTCCCCATGGCTATAGGGCAAAACCCAAATGCCACAGTAACACGTTCATCTTCCAGCCTCTCATGGGCTGATCTTCACCCACTCCCTCAGCTTCATCTGTCACTAATCCCCACCTCCCACCAGCACAGCCTGCCCATCCCACCACACACACCCAGGACTCCTGTCTCACCGGGCTGTGGCTTTCTTGAGATAAGGAGCATCACACACACACAACTTGGCAGTCAGGGCATCAATCAGCTTCCATGATGAGAAAATGATATTTTCCCTGTTTCTATATCGTCTTCATATTCATAATTTTGAATAACTATGATAGTTCACTAAACTGATGCCCATAATTTGATAAAACATTTCTCAGTTTTTAGGTATGTAACTATACCAGTTGTGATGATTAATGTTAAGTATCAACTTGTAGCCACAGTACCCAGATATTTGGTCAACTATTAGTCTAGGTGTTTCTGTGAAGATTTTTTTTTAAATTTTATTTATTTTTTTATACAGCAGGTTATTAGTCATCAATTTTATGCACATCAGTGTATAAATGTCAATCCCAATCGCCCAATTCATCAGGTATTTTTTAGATAAGATTAACATTTAAATCAGTAGACTTTGAGCAAAGCAAATTACTTTCCCTATGTGGGTGGGCCTCGTCTAATCAGTTGAAGGCCTTAATAGAAAAAAACTAACTTCCCCACAAAAGGAGGGAATTCTGCCAGCAGACTATCTTTGGACTCAAATTGTGAGTCTTCCCTTGGTCTCTTGACTGATGGACTACCCTGCAGATTTTGGACTTGCCAAGCTTCCATAATCACAAGAGCCAATTTCCTAAAATCAATCAATCAATATCTCTCCCCCATACATATGTATATGTACATGTATATGTATACACATACACACATACACACGTCTTGATTCTGTTTCTCTGCAGAACCCTGATTAATACACTGGTCTTTATATTTTAGGTTGTTTAGTGTGTTTGCTATTATAAATACAATTTTATACTGGCGATGTTTATCTCAAATAATCATTTAGGATTACTATCTAGGACTAGGTTTCAATTTTAAAAGGATGAATGTTACAATGCTTTTAAATAAATATTCCTTCATTTCCCTCCAAAAATGATTGCACCAACATATGATGCCTCAGTGTTGTATGATGTATGTTGGTCCCCACAGTCTTGTCAGCACATTTCACATTTTAATTTATAATTCTTTAACTATTCTCTAGGTAGAATATGGCTCTGTACATTTACTTATCGGGTATGTTTCCTATTATATAAACTACGTTTTAATGTATCATTTGGTCATTCGTCCCTTGAGTTTTAGAGGTATTATATGATTTCTTCACGGGAACATTTGTTATGAGAGAATAATCCTTATAAGCAATAGGTCTACATGTGTCATGGTTCAAGTACATGAGGAATCTATTCTCTGCTTATGTAGGACAACTTCTATACAATGACTGGGACCCCAGGCCATAGAGGCTATGCCATCTTCAGCTCTAGGCTCCCAAGTTGCTTTGCAGTACACCTCCATTCCAGTCAGCCAGAAAAGGGAAAAGAAAAAGATGAGTATTCATAGGATAATTTTTTTTAGGTCAGGCCTGCATATGGAACACTTCTTCCCACCGTCAATCCATTCAATACACTCAGTCATATGGCCGACTCAGCACAGAGGTTCTGGGAAATGCAGTCCAGCTGTGCTCTTAGGAAAGAGAAGATAACATGGATCAAGTGAGCAGCTGATGGTCTGTACATGGTGTGGAACCTCTGTGCTTGGTGGTAAGAACGTGGACTCTACAGTCAGACACACCCATCTGACTATCAAGCAAGCAAGGTACTTCAACTTTCTGGTCCTGAGGTTTTAATTTTTCCAATCTGGCCATAAAAATAGGGGTCTTGTGGGGCTTCCCTAGTGGCGCAGTGGTTGAGAGTCCACCTGCCGATGCAGGGGACACGGATTCATGCCCCGGTCCAGGAAGATCCAACATGCCGCGGAGCGGCTGGGCCCGTGAGCCATGGCCGCTGAGCCTGCACGTCCGGAGCCTGTGCTCCGCAACGGGAGAGGCCACAACAGTGAGAGGCCTGCGTACTGCAAAAAAAAAAAAAAAAAAAATAGGGGCCTTGTAGGGCAATTGTAAGGACTCAGATAAATATGTGCAAATTCCTGGCCTATAGTACCTATACATATGTACATGTTATATACATATACATATATACATATGTATGTCATATATATACATATATGCATATATAATACATAAAATACATATTAGACTCCTTTCATAATTTTTCATTTATATTTTTGGTAAATGTGTATTTATATTTTGAACTTTTTGTCATTTGCATTCATGTTCTTCTGTTTGGGGATGTTAAATTGTCATGTTTCTATGAAGTTTTTAGTCATCTTCCACTTCGTGATTTCTTATGTTATTTCTAAGAGTTCCAAGCTATCATTCCTCCACTGTGGAGTAGGATGTCTGCTCCGTTCCTTCCAGTTTGTCTATGGTTTGAATTTTTATTTTCTTCTTTGATTCCTGTGAACTGCATGTTCTGAAACACCATCAGGATCCTTCCAAATGTCAAATTCCAAGGGTCAACTATGAAATAAGTTGAGTATCTCTCCTACCAGACTATACCAGGTAAGTTTTTCCCTCCCTTTTTTCTTCCCTTTAGTGTTGCCCCATCTTCCCCCCGCCCCCTCCTGAGCGCCCTCTAGATCTCTTCCCCACCCAACATTTGCCCAGTTACAGCAGCCCAGTTATGACAAAATGACTACTAATGGATTGAAGTAGTGACAGTGATCTTGTTGGGAAAAAAAATCAGCTGGGAGCTTGTTAAAATGTAGAATCCCAAATTTCTGATTCAGAGGGTCTTGGTACCGAATCTTTATTTTAACAAGTATCCCAGGTAACTTTAAAACAGCTAGTCCTACACTTAGAAAAAGTGGCTTACCTCCTTCCAGAGACATGTGTACATAAAATCTTAAACTATATAAAAGAAAAAGTAATACCATTATTTCAGGCACTTGACAATGAATAAGAACGCTTTTCTGGGGAGAGTGTAAGTCTCCTTTATGCCCTCAAAACTGCAGATTCTCTTCTTTATGCTTACCCAGTACTGTAACCACCTCTTTTTCTTATAGCTAAGAATAAACACTCACTGTCTGTGGCCTTTTCCAACATCAAACCATGTGTTTTCCAGTCAACCTCTTCATGGGCTATGTGATTTACTGTCTAAGAAAACTAAAACCACTAGACCTCTCAGTTGCTTTGTGATGTGCTATTCTTACAGCCAGGAGGGAAATCAAGCAGGAATAGCCAGTTACATGTCCAAATGTGTATTTCTCTGAAAGCTCCAGCCACTTCAATCTTATGATTGAGTCCTCTAGCAATTTTTCTCATTCTAAAGAAAAGATGTTCCTTTCATTTTCTTTTTTCTAAAAGAGAATACAGGTTTTAAAGTAACACATACTTATTTTCTTTCTCACCACATGAGACTTACATTTCCCAAACCCCCTTACTGGTTGAGTAGATAAAACAAAACCTTTCTTAACAGCACAGTGAGTGTGACAATAGAAGAATGCAGGGCTTGACAGAGTCAAGTTACATGAGTGGCTTCGTATAGTCCCAGAGGCGTTTCACCCCAAGTGACTGCCATTTCAAGCATCGCCCAACAGAGGCCTGATCTTAAAAGCACTAAAGGAAAAGAACAATAATTTAAATAGTACCCCGATGTGGGAGAAAGTGCATACACGGAGGGCTAAGACCTGTGCTGCTGACAGAGTGAAAGAGGACTGAGCCTGCGGGATATAAATATTCTTCTAAGGACCGTCTAAGACATCTCTAACAGAATTATTAGTGGCTCCGTTTGATCATCAAATGAAAGTCTGTCATAAATCAAGAAGATAAAGGACAGTTTTTATCCAGAGGACTGAGAAGTCTTCAAACATCTGGTCTGGAAAAGTTCAGTGCAGTGAGTGTAATTCGGATATCCTATTGGAAAGTGGATTGAAGGATTGCAGTTGGCGCTTGTCTTTATTCAGGGTGCAGGGATTAATGACCAGATAGGAGAGCTAATGACCCAGCCGGAGTGGGTTATTATTCAGCCTGGCTGGCAGAAGTCCCTTTGAGGCTATCCTTTGTCCCACATTGTTCCATTTATTAAATTATCTCTTTTTTTCCTTAAAAGGAAAATTCACCTGTATCCCCCACCCCAATTATTTTTATTTTTATTGTGGTAAAATACACATAACATAAAATTTACCATCTTAACCATTGTTAAGTGTGCAGTTCACAGGCATTGAGTACAGTCACATTACTGGGCCTCACCCTCCCCAATTTATTTTTAAATTATTAAGCAAACTACTGCACTGGTCAAGGACAAAAGAGAGGGTCCCAATAACAGTGGGAAATGGTGTCTCTGTCTCTCTCTCCACCTGTGATCTTAGGACAAATAGACAATTTTAAGTGCTTCCTCCCAAATACCCTCCCCCCCACACACACACAGACACACACATACACCCCACTACATAATGATTCCTGGAGTCCCAGGGGAGTCTCAGATGACATGGATGTCACTTGTTCTGTGTTCTGTTACTGCCAGAACTGCTGGCACCAGAGTTGCCAATCCACCAAAGCAAGGCTACAAGATTCCTTCTTCCAATTACACAGTTCCCCAAACACAGGCATCTCAAGTCCCTAATGGCTTGGTGAGACTTTCTGTGAACCCCTCTCTGCTCTGCTCAAAGCCTCTTCCCGTGAAATCGATTTTGTGGGCTGGGCTGGAAGAGACCCCAAATGACGGTTGTCATGTTATTGTCAGTTCTACCGTCCACTCCCAAACCAGAACCTTCTTATTAGAACAGACCTGTGCCTTCTGAATCTCTTACTACTCAGGATGAATACCTTTCTTCTCCTGCAACCACTCGCTTCAGGAGCCCCCTGCCATAACCTTGGGTATTGCTAGGCATTCCAGAGCAAGGGGTGCCCACCTACGCACAAAGCTGGTCTCCAGTCTGCTCACCTACCATGGGCTAGTGGTTGTGGATCTGAAGATGTGTGCTTTTACCCAGAATTGAAAGTAATTGTCAACATGGATTGATACTAATAATGACTTATTTGCTACCGGAAGAATAAAAGTGAATCCTTGGACACTTTCCAGTTTTTAAATAAACAATGACTTGAAACAGTCACCATATAACATCATCTCAAAGGTCAAAGCTCACATTCACTCCGCAAGTGCCACCAAAGTAAAAACTGTGCGATGGAGTAGATACAGAAAACATACAATAACATCGTACTGCTCTGTAGCTACAGCAGTGACAGAGTGCCTTACATTTATTTCTTTAGGTCTTTGGAGTATCCCTGTTGCTTGTCTATAGATAGGCACAGTATAATTTAGCACTCTTGTCAAGGTGAGAGGGGAAATATCAGTACCTCCATTTTACAGATGCTGTTGTGCAACAGAATCTGAGATAAAATAGCTGATAAGCAACCAAGCTAGGAGAATGGCAATCTCTTAAATCTCTGAAAAATATGGTAATTCCTTAATGTGAAACTTGAAGACAGGAAAATTGACCCCAGATTATTTCACTCGTCTCTCCATCCCATTTCCCACTCATCCTCACCAGTTCACTCCCAACATTTTCAGTTTGGACCAACTGTTATTTATAGAGGCAAGACCTAAGGTAAGTGTATGAGTGCCACAGAAAAAGATTTGCAACAAAGGTTTGACTTTGGGTTTTCCTCAAGAAACTACTGGGATCTGACCAGAAGTCCTCATTGCCTAAGAACAGCATTTTTTACACTTAAACCAACTGCAGTAGGTAAAAGGCCACTCGAAGCTGGTACATACACAAGCAAACAACATAGTCAATGGGATTTGGTTTTGACATATTTAGGCTTGAGCAACAGAGCTACCACGTCATAAAATTCTTCTGACAGTTTTCTCTTTCTGACAATTTACTAGAAAACACCATAAACCTTGTAAACTTTCCACAGATGAGAACTGATCTTGTAAAATAATTCAATAAAAACAGAGTAAGAAAAATCGAAAAGGGTTTTAAGTGTGCTATATAAAAATTTTGACCAAGTAATTACATTGAATTAAAGAAATTTGTGAAAAGTCTTCAATGTCGGTACAATTCCATTAAAATGTAATCATCGACGATTTCTTAAAACTTTTTCATTGTGAAACTGGGGGTGTTCCAAACATGAATGTGTGAGCTTGATTAAAATGGCTGGTGGGAAAAAATATTATAAACTTGCCCTGGGGAGGTGGCAAATTATATCTCTTAAAAACCGGTGCCTCAAGAACTGGAATTGCTAGGTGAGGTAGGTAGGGCTCGTTAATAAGTAAAAAGTCAACCTGGGAGAAGGCAGAGGGGACCTGGAGGATGTGTCTCAGCAGAAGGAACTGGAGAAAAGACCTGAGTCATAGACTCTCACTTAATTCCCCAGGAAGAGGAAGTCGGCACGGTCAGCACCCTCCATTCTCCCACACACACAGTTTCAGGGGTCCTGCTTTTGAAGCAGGTGCCAGTACTTTTACAGCACCATTGTCATCAAATCCTGTGAGGGAGTAATTATTACCCTCACTTTATAGATGAGGAACTTGAGGCTCCTAAAGCTTAAGAAACCTGTCCCAGGCTAACAAAACAAAGCAAGACTTCATCCCATTAATCCCCTGGGTTGCAGCATCCTTTAAAATGTAGTGTTGAGAGAGCACCAAATCCTAACCACTGGAACACCAGGGACCTAGAGATGATCATACTGAGTGGAGTAAGTCAGACACAGAAAGAAAAATATGATATGATATCGCTTATATGTGGAATCTAAAAAAAAAGGGTACAAATGAACTTATTTACAAAACAGAAGTAGAGTCATGGATGTGGAAACCAAACTTATGGTTACCGGGAGATAGAAGGGGTTGAGGGATAAATTGGCAGATTGGGATTGACATATACACATTACAGTATATAAAATAGATAACTAATAAGAACCTGCTGTACAGCACAGGGAACTCTACTCAATACTCTGTAACGGCCTATATGGGAAAAGAATCTAAAAAAAAAAAAGAGTGGCTATATGTATAACTGATTCACTTTGCTGTACACCTGAAACTAACACAACATTGTAAATCAACTATACTCCAATAAAAATTTTAAAATATATATATTGTTGAAAACTCCAAGATAAAAAGATCTTTAGCATTATTCTAGGCTCTGAATTCTGTAATGATATTAATTAAATTAAGGAGATGCATCTTTTTTAAGAAGTTGATCTTACTTTCCAGTTGTCACCAAGAAGTGGAGAAATCAAGATTTTGCTTGTTTTGCTTTTAAATAATTGCTAATGAATAATACATATATGAAATAATTGTTGACCATTGTGTTAAAGAGATACACTCAGAATAATAGGTACACTGCTGGCCATTTGATAAATGATTAAAATAACTTGAAAATTATGGGTGAGTCCATATGAGCTTCACAACTGTGTTCTTATAACATAAAACTTAAAGGAAAAGTGCCAAGATACATCTGTGCTGGATTATAATGTGGCAGTTGTTTGTTACATGCAGAAAGAGGCCCAATTTAATAATGGCACTGAATAATGTTTGCTTAATGGTATCATTCTTATTGGTTATAAAATCATTAAAGACCATGGGAAGTCAAGATGTAAAGAGATCACATCAGCGCCTCTGGTTTGAACTAGGAGCCCAGTCTGGTGTGTGTGTGCGTGTGTGTGTGTGTGTGTGTGTATTTAAGAGGACAAGCAGGGGTTGGGGGAGGGTCTGGAGGGGGGATGGGGCGCCCTGTGAAATGAAGCTCATCACTTCAAAGGGGTGGCTCGCAGAAAGCAGGTGGGCAGCTCTCTAGGGAACGTGCAGAGACAGTTGCTGTGCAGCAACACACATGTGGCCAGGCAGCAAATGAGGGGGGGCTGGAAGATCAAAAGGAAACCTGAAAATCACAGGTCACCCCCAATCTGTACCTCTCAACTAGGATTACAATGTCAGACATTTGAAAGGGAATGCCCGATCTTTACAAGGTCAAGAGCCACAGACTCCGGTGGGTCTGTAATGGATCTGATTCAGCGAGTTTCATTACTGCCAAGTACAGAATACATCCTGGCCTGAGAAATCAGGTAGTTCCCAAAGCCCTTTAAAGTTTGTGGAGGAAACCTGCATTCCACAGGCTTCCACAGGCTCTTTTGAAGTATCACCAGGAGGTAAACAGCCTTTCCAGAAGGCTATGCTCATAAAGAGTGATGAAAGCTCTCTCACTGGGCCCCATTTTGTTCCTCCAGTGCCGCCATCCAGGTAGAAAGAGGACAATCTCCTGCCAGTTTGCCTTAAAACAAGGTCACCAAACATGCAGTGATACCATTTCCAAATATTTCCTGTATAATTGACATCCGTTGTCAATATACTACTCTTTGAGCCCTGGTCTTTTTCGTTGGTTAGGGAAAAAAAAAGACTATGTTTCTAGGTTTATGTAGATAGAATTTCCTATATGCAATTTTAGCAGAATCAAATCCATGAACAGCCCATCTTATGCCACTCTGTGGTTACAGCAAAGGGTCTGATGGGGATTGTTTCCTCATATATTATGAAAAACAAAATAGTCTAGTCATTGATTCTGTTAATTAACTTTATGAATACAAGCAATTCTTTATGGCCCTCTGTGTTCTGGTTTCTTCCTTTTGAAAGCCCCTTACCCAGTCTCAATGGAGGTATTTATGAAACATTTTGCCTAGTTCAACATAACATCTTAAATGCTATGTTAAGGATTAAAAAGTCAGTTCAACGTTTTGTTCATGTAAGTCTTATAGATTCCATTTCCAAAATTACATTTTTTGATTGACTTCTACTGTTTTTCTTTAACTAAATACATTGAAAACATCTGCAAAATGTAGTCACAGTTTTGAGGTTCCTTGGAGAAAAACCCCTCTGGCTGAAAAGAATCCATTTTTTTCTAGCTGTAATCACACTTGTACGGGTAATATAAGCCAGCATTACTCAGGCCTTTTCCTCCTCAGGTGGTGCTAAAAAGTCTGGACAGCTTAGATAAAAGTATATTTTGCTCTGTGGCTAATATGTGAGGTTTATTACATTTCATATCTCATCTTGCGTGGTTCAGTGTGTCCATCAGCACAATTTCACAAAATAACAAATCCAGTCCAATAAATGTTTAAGTCATGTTCTCTCTGCTTGGGTACCTAGAAATGTTAGCTTATTTGATTTAATTACAAAAGAGCAAATCAATAAACACTATCACCAGAAAATTTTAAGCTATGCACACTCAATAAATGTATTCATTTAGTTGCCAGCAAACATGCCAAATACTCTGGCAGAAAATTCAAATTATCTGATTATATTTTATTAAAACTGAAGTAAAACCAATGGGGAAAAAACATCAATCGTTTGTAGTGAAACCCCAACAGGGAAACAGCTTACATAATAATTAAGTTTCCTATTGGATAATGTTTAAGATTCATTGTTTGAAAAACCAGGTCTCTATAGACAACAGGGACTGAAAAAATCAATTCAGTTAAAAAGGTCTCTACTTCTGAAATGCAAGTACTATTGACTTTTTATGATTTTCAGCAAAGAGTAATGATGAGACATCATTACCCAATGGATGCGTGAGGCGGTTCGACATGCAGAGGGACTTGGCAGGAACAGTGGGTCTAGTTGTCTGGGGACAGGTACAAGGTGGCAAAGTTACCAGCAGTGACATCCTAGGTAGACCATCCTGTGGCAGAATTTTGGCTGTGATTTACTTGTCATGGTTTTTGCCCAGGTTGTTTTTCCAGCTTCCCCATAGATTCTGTCAGCCTAGAGTTTTAATAAATTCAATTTTTACTTAAGTTAGCCACAATTTTACCATTGTTTGCAACAAAGCATCTTTTTTTTTTCTTAACATTTTTATTGGAGTATAATTGCTTTACAATGGGATGTTAGTTTCTGCTTTATAACAAAGTGAATCAGTTATACATATATACATATATATATATATATATATATATATATATATATATATATATATATCCCCATATCTCTTCCCTCTTGCCTCTCCCTCCCTCCCACCCTCCCTATCCCACCCTTCTAGCTGGTCACAAAGCACCAAGCTGATCTCCTTGTGCTATGCGACAGCTTCTCACTAGCTATCTATTTTACATTTGGTAGTGTATATATGTCCATATATACACTACCACTCTCTCACTTCATCCCAGCTTACCCTTCCCCCTCCCCATGTCCTCAAGTCCATTCGCTAGTAGGTCTGCATCTTTATTATTCCCGTCTTGCCCCTAGGTTCTTCATGACCTTTTTTTTTAGATTCCATATATATGTGTTAGCATACGGTATTGGTTTTTCTTTCTGACTTACTTCACTATGTATGACAGACTCTAGGTCCATCCACCTCACTACAAAAAACTCAATTTTGTTTCTTTTTATGGCTGTAATATTCCATTCTATATATGTGCCACATCTTCTTTATCCATTCATCTGTCAGTGGACACTTAGGTTGCTTCCATGTCCTGGCTATTGTAAATAGAGCCGCAATGAATATTTTGGTACATGACTCTTCTTGAATTATGGTTTTCTCAGGGTATATGACCAGTAGTAGTATTGCTGGGTCATATGGTAGTTCTGTTTTTAGTTTTTTAAGGAACCTCCGTACTGTTCTCCATAGTGGCTGTATCAATTTACATTCCCACCAACAGTGTATAAGGGTTCCCTTTTCTCCCCACTCACTCCAGCATTTATTGTTTGTAAATTTTTTGATGATGGCCATTCTGACCAGTGTGAGATGATATCATATTATAGTTTTGATTTGCATTTCTCTAATGATTAATGATGTTGAGCATTCTTTCATGTGTTTGTTGGCAAACTGTATATCTTCTTTGGGGAAATGTCTATTTAGGTCTTCTGCCCATTTTTGGATTGGGTTGTTTGTTTTTTTTTAATATTGAGCTGCATGAGCTGCTTGTAAATTTTGGAGATTAATCCTTTGTCAGTTGCTTCATTTGCAAATATTTTCTCCCATTCTGAGGGTTGTCTTTTGGTCTTGTTTATGGTTTCCTTTGCTGTGCAAAAGCTTTTAAGTTTCATGAGGTCCCATTTGTTCATTTTTGTTTTTATTTCCATTTCTCTAGGAGGTGGGTCAAAAAGGATCTTGCTGTGATTTATGTCATAGAGTGTTCTGCCTATGTTTTCCTCTAAGAGTTTGATAGTGTCTGGCCTTACATTTAGGTCTTTAATCTATTTTGAGTTTATTTTTGTGTATGGTGTTAAGGAGTATTCTAATTTCATTCTTTTACATGTTGCTGTCCAGTTTTCCCAGCACCACTTATTGAAGAGGTTGTCTTTTCTCCATTGTATATTCTTGCCTCCTTTATCAAAGATAAGGTGACCATATGTGTGTGGGTTTATCTCTGGGCTTTCTATCCTGTCCTATTGATCTATATTTCTGTTTTTGTGCCAGTACCATACTGTCTTGATTACTGTAGCTTTGTAGTATAGTCTGAAGTCAGGGAGCCTGATTCCTCCAGCTCCATTTTTCTTTCTCATGATTGCTTTGGCTACTCGGGGTCTTTTGTGTTTCCATACAAATTGTGAAATTTTTGTTCTAGTTCTGTGAAAAATGCCAGTTGTAGTTTGATAGGGATTGCATTAAGTCTATAGATTGTTTTGGATAGTATAGTCATTTTCACAATGTGCAACAAAGCACCTTAAATGTACAAAATATGATACAGGAAGAGGAGGTAAGGCAAATAAAGGAATGTAAAATGTGAATTTATTTGAGTGGAAAATATAAGGAAGAAATAAATGAGAACCCAACTAATTTTTTAATCTGAGAAATTGGCAACTTATGAAGTTGTGAAACAGCTGACAAAACAGTTGAATTTTTAATCTTGGGGTGACAAGGTTGATGTATAAAGAGAAATAGGAAAATTTTATGATGTTGGAACATATGACATATGACTATTTCTCAAAAAAAAAAAGAGGAAGGAAGGAAGGAAGAAATCTGGGCAGATGGTAGCCTATTTGGAAGCAGAAAGCTTGAACATGTTTCAACTGCTAAATCCACCAACTTCTGGACTTTCTCTTACCTGAGTTAATACACTTCTGTAATGTTACACCAAATTGTTTTCAGTTACTTTCCATTATCTATCTGAAATGCCTCATGCCCACAGCCCATGCCTCTTCCCTCCTCCCCCAACTTCGCCATTGCTGCTAAAGCGGGAGAAGCCAAGGACCTTCTTAAAGATCAAGCGAGTACACCCTGGAAATATGGAGTTAATATCTTGTGAAGAGTTAATATCCTGTGAAGTATATCTTTGACCAACGGGAAATGGGGCTTATCAGATAAATTCTTCTTTCCTAAAATGCAGTAGTTCATACAGTCTCTCAGAAAATGCCCCTGCAAGGTATAGCAGTCAGTTGCTCTTGATATCAAATGTGCCCAGCTCTGCAATGCACTTCCTGGCACTCCCCCCGTCTTTTCCTCTGCCTTATTTTCTATTTCCCTCTCTCCTTCGTCTCTGGGATTGCACTCCCAAATTAAGTACAGTCTTCTCACATTGCTAGGGATGCAGGACCCAGGGAGGGGCATTGGTGGGGAGGATGTGCTGGGCCGAGTGCGCTACATTATTTTATAGAAGGGACTTGAGCATCCGCAGATACGGGTATCTACTGGGGTCCTAGAGCTAGTCCCCCCACGAATACCGACTGACAACTTGTATTCAAAGATGAAAGCTTCTGCTGCCTCTGTTTTCTACCAAGTTTGGGCTAAAATACCCCCAGATATTTAAAAATAGATCACATATTTCCAATCATCTTATAAAATTTCAGCCTTGGCATCTAATTTGCCCCCTAAATTAAAAATGTACAAGCAAGTTTGATCTGTCAGCTTTATACTGAAGGTTTACCTATATTGAATAATTTAGGGGACAGTCTGGGAACCAAAGCAGTACTTGTTTGGGACCAGATCCCAGAAGTGGCCACAGGAAAGTGCCAACACTACCCATTTACAGCCTTGGGTTGCTTGTCCCTGTGGTCAGGCTGTGCCACACACTCCACACAAAGCTTTTGGATATGTGTTCCCATTTCTTGGAACACTCTTTAACTACTCAAGACACTTTTTCTCCAGTCTTGCACACACATGTATTTCAACTAATTATTCCCAGGGTTCCTGACGGCTCACCACCCTACCCACCCCAGAGATAGACTCTGACCTTTGAAATTATATTAGTCTTTGGAGCCCACATCCTGACCATCTTGTCTTTATTCATTAAATATTAGTCTGAACTGGGCTGATAGTGAGAGATTTCATCACCAGAAGACACTATGGTGTCAGAGCTTCTTAATCTTTTCCAATAGTTCAGAAGACAAATTTGTGAGTACGTGTATCAACTGCACTTCCTCTCCTCATTAACTTCTATTTTCCCGAGAACATTGACAAGAAATAATAAAGCGACTAACGTTTGTTGTTTGTTTGTTTTTAATGTAAACACCTCTTGTCATAGGAGAGGTAAAGTTAGAGATAAGGTTAAAACTGCTTAAGATTTCTATACCTGAAGCATCTCATTTAATATGGGCCTGGTTATCCTCACCAAAACTTCTTTTACTGAGGCACTAACAGTACTTCTTTAGTTATTAAAGCCATTACACAATTAGAATACATTTGCCTGAAGTCTAAATAACATGCTCTTTTTGCCACATATTACATATTTTTGAGCCTAAATATCACCATCAATAACATATCAACAGATCTGAATCTCGGGGAAGAATCACCTTTCATTTCCAAATGATAGAGATTAACAAAGACATTATTTTCACCAACAAATATTTGGACTAAATGGCTTCTTTCTATCCAACATGTTGATGCTCCAAGTTTCTGCTAGAAATCATTTATCTCCAGATAGCAATTTCTATTTTCAGAAATAATCAGATACTGAAAGAGCTTAATTACTCCTACATAAAAACAAAACTCTGGTAATCAGTCCAAGAATTCAAGGAGTGGCATGACAAACTGCTAAAAAATAATACATGGTTGGCTCAATTTCAGAAATTGAGAGGAAGAGACTTATATAAAATAGAAACTGCACATACAATCTTTGAAAAATCAAGGTCCTAAGTTATAGTGGGGCAGAAAATCACCATAGATGATGTTGGCTGTTCTCTCAGCCATTCACACTGTATACATCCTGGGAAGAATCAACCAGCCCCAAACCCCCATCCTCAGAGAGCCTCCCTGATTGGAAGCCAGCCATCAGGCTGAGAGCACACAGCAGGCAGATTTCCTAAGAAAATACCTTTCCTCTAAAGTGGATAGCAATACCTACTCTTGATTAGGCTGTTGACAGGATCAAATAAAATTCAAAAATGTAAAATAATAATCACAGAGCCTGGCACAAAGTAATTCTTCAATAAATTATACCTCTTTTATTATTGTTATGATTATGGAAAAATCACATATGCTCACAATGTTTCTTATTTCAGATAATGTCCTTATTGCTAAATCCTCTTGCCTGTCCCCTACCCTGAAGTTTTGGTCTCATTTGGCTCACATTCTGTTTATATGGAAATAAAACAGATTATTCTTTTCTGGCTTTTCAAAGAGAACAACTAAAGCTAAATGTTTTGACTCAAGTCTTCTTGATGGGCCAAAGCAGGGGATATACTAGTATTTATAATATAAATTAATCCAATATTTCTCAACAGGGACAGTTGCCCTTCATGGAAAACTGTGGAAATTGGAGACACGTTTTTTGATTGTCCCAATGTCTGAGAAACACTGTTGCTATTTAGTGTGGGACCAGGGATGCTAGACAGTCCAGCACTACAAAAAAATTGTCCCACATTCCTCCAAATACTCAAATATTTCTCCAGACAGTCATGTGGATAAGAAAAAAATACATTATACCTGCTCACAAACACCTGAGCCCAGATTCTATTTCTGTTCCATATATAAACACAAAGTATATCTGAACACACTGCTTTAAAAACTCTGAGACTTGGAACAGAGGTTATTTACCAACTGGAATGGGAATATTTTATTATTTAACAACTGCTATGTCCATATTGGAATAAACCAGCTCTCAGCCCTGCATAAATAGCTGTGCTTTTTTTCTGTATTTTTTTTAATCTGAAGAAATGAACCTGACAAGATGAACTGAACATTTTATAAGAAACACATTAATAAAGTTGGCAAAAAAATTATCAATCTTTGTAAGAATATAAAGAGGTTTGAAAACTGTAAATATTGCCACTGAAAGTTTTAAAAACTCTTCTAATCAGAAGGATCATCAAATAGCACAAATGATCACAGACGGAATAAGGCACCCAATGTTGCAGAAAAGGTGATCCTACTGGGTGTATGATAGCCTTCTTAATGTGATGGAGGAAAACAAATCTAAGTGAAATAATGTATTGTCTTCCATTAATGAATAGTACTGTTTTAAGAAGAACCAATAAGATGGTGAAAAATGGCAAAAGTCAGCTGTGTAATTAATAGTCAAATGAACAAGACTTCTGTGTAATAATGAGGACTTATACAACAGTTTTAAGGAGAAAAAGTAAGATAAGAAATGACTTTTTGATTACTAATAATATAGAAAAGCTGTCAATGTACAAAACCTTTACAATTAATTAACAGGGGAAGTATTACCTTTCCCAATGTTACTTATACAAAAGGTAAAGTTGCACCTCATTGCTTAGCCACATAGGTTTACAGCAGCTTTTAAAAAGTAGAACCAAGTGTTTTACCAACTCATTGTATTATTCCTTGACCATTAATTGCTAAGAATTGTAGTGAGAAACTCAACAAATCAGTAGATGCTATTAGTTTTATTCATAAAATTAAGAGTAACCCCTTAAATGACAGAGTATTTTGTAAAATACACAAAGATATGAAGAAGAGTTTGTATATCTTATCCTACCAAGGAAGTAAGTTGATCCTCCAAAGAAAATTATTTGAGCTTGGTGGTTTCATGTTTGATACTACTGTTGAATACTATTATTGATTTTTTATTCTATCAAATGAAAAATTAAGGAAAAGAATTAAAATGTTGTGAAATTACATGAATTCCTCTAAAATATATTTTAAAACTTAAATGAAATCCTTCTTAAGCTGGATGGAAATGAGATTATTAAAGTAAAAGAAAGTTTAATGGGAGTTAATAGAGAGTTTTACACAATTTTAAAGTTAGCTTGGCCACAGAATTCCCGGATCTTCTGTTTTTGCAGCAATTAGAAAATGATTAGCTTAAACTGTTGATTTGAAAATGCACTCCCAATTAAAAGCTCTTTAAAACATTTGATGATGACATTTAAACATCTATATGTCCTTTATAATACCATTCTCTGTGATTTATCCATTTTTAAAAAAAAAATAGAACATATTAGCTAATATTTTCAAGAAGAATTAATTAAGTGAAAAATTAAATTCAGGAGTAAAGCATAATTTTACTAGGGTAACTGAAAAAAAATTGGATCCATTAAGACTTTTATACTTATTTCTTTAGAAAGAATCTAAATTATTTATTTGTAGCATTTTCCATTTACATATGTGGTTGAAAAAAAGTTTCACTGAAAAAGTGAAATTATTGCAAAATGCCAAAGCAACAGTGCATTGTAACAGAAGATAGGAGACTCCTTCTTTTACAGATTTACAACAAAATATTATTAAATTACCAGATACACACAAAATGCTGGGATATCATTGAGTTTTACTGTAAGATTGCTTTTTAAGTATTTCACATCATTGTCATACTTTAAAATTTTTTTGAAACATATAGAGAGGGTGTGGAGAAAAGGAAACCCTCCTACACTGTTGGTGGAAATGTAAATTGGTACAGCCACTATGGAAAACAGTATGGAGGCTCCTTAAAAAACTAAAAATAGAGTTGCCAGATGATCCAGCAATCCCACTCCTGGGCAGGTATCTGGACAAAACTATAATTTAAAAAGATACAGGCACCCCTATGTTCATAGCAGCACTATTTACGATAGCCAAGACATGGAAACAACCTCAATGTCCGTCAACAGATGAATGGATAAAGAAGATGCAGTATATGTATATAATGGAATACTCAGCCATAAAAAAGAATGACATAATGCCATTTGCAGCAACATGGATGGACCTAGAGATGATCATCCTAAGCGAAGTAAATCAGAAAGAGAAAGGCAAATACCACATGATACCATATATGTGGAATCTAAAATATGACACAAATGAACTTATCTATGAAACAGAAACAGACTCACAGACTTGTGGTTGCCAGGGGGAAGGGGATGTGGGGAGGGATGGGTTGGGAGTTTGGGACTAGCAGATGCAAACTGGTACATATAGGATGGATAAACCAACCAGGTCCTACTGTATAGCACAGGGAACTATATTCAATAGCCTGTGATCAACCATAACAGAAAAGAATATGAAAGAGTATTCATATACATATGTATAACTGAGTCACTTTGCTGTACAGCAGTAATTAACACAACACTGTAAATCAACAATGCTTCAATTTTTAAAAATTAAAAATAGGACGCGGAGATCACCTTCCTCCCCACGGATACACCAGAAATACAGCTACACGTGGAACAACTCCTACAGAACACCTACTGAACGCTGGCAGAAGACCTCAGACCTCCCAAAAGGCAAGAAACTCCCCACGTACCTGGGTAGGGCAAAGCGGAGAGATTCCCGCACAGAGGATCGGTGCCGACCGGCACTCACCAGCCCGAGAGGCTTGTCTGCTCGCCCGCCGGGACGGGCGGTGCTGGGAGCTGAGGCTCGGGCTTCAGTCGGAGCGCAGGGAGAGGACTGGGGCTGGTGGCGTGAACACAGCCTGAAGGGGCTAATGCGCCACAGCTAGCCGGGAGGGAGTCCAGGAAAAAGTCTGGACCTGCCGAAGAGGCAAGAGATTTTTTCTTCCCTCTTGGTTTCCTGGTGTGCGAGGAGAGGGGATTAAGAGCGCTGCTTAAAGGAGCTCCAGAGATGGGCGCGAGCCGCGGCTAAAACCACGGACCCCAGAGAATGGCATGGGACGCTGGGGCTGCTGCCGCCGCCCCGAGGCCTGTGTGCGAGCGCAGGTCACTGTCCACCCCCTCTTCCGGGGAGCCTGTGCAGCCCGTCACTGCCGGGGTCCCGGGATGCAAGGAGGGCTTACCCGGGAGAGCGCAGGGCGCACTTGGGGCTGCTGCAACGTCACGCCGGCCTCTGACGCAGGAGGCTCGCCCCGCCCTCCGTGCCCCTCCCTCCCCCCGGCCTGAGTGAGCCAGAGTCCCCGAATCAGCGGCTCCTTTAACCCCGTCCTGTCTGAGCAAAGAACAGACGTCCTCTGCCGACCTACACGGAGAGGCGGGGCCAAATCCAAAGCTGAGACCCGGGAGCTGTGAGAACAAAGAAGAGAAAGGGAAATCTCTCCCAGCAGCCTCAGAAGCAGCAGATTAAAGCTCCACAATCAACTTGATGTACCCTGCATCAGTGGAATACATGAATACACAACGAATCATCCCCAACTGAGGAGCCAGGAGTCAGTGCTGTGCCTCTGAGGTGGGAGAGCCAACTTCAGGACACTGGTCCACAAGACACCTCCCAGCTCCACATAATATCAAACGACGAAAATCTTCCAGAGATCTCCATCTCAACACCAGCACCCAGCTTCACTCAAAGACCAGCAAGCTACAGTGCTGGACACCCTATGCCAAACAACTAGCAAGAAAGGAACACAACACCACCCATTAGCAGAGAGGCTGCCTAAAATCATAAAAAGTCCACAGACACCCCAAAACACACCACCAGACGTGGACCTGCCCACCAGAAAGACAAGATCCAGCCTCATCCACCAGAACACAGGCACTAGTCCCCTCCACCAGGAAGCCTACACAACCCACTGAACCAATCTTAGCCACTGGGGACAGACACCAAAAACAATGGGAACTACGAACCTGCAGCCTGCAAAAAGGAGACCCCAAACACAGTAAGATAAGCAAAATGAGAAGACAGAAAGCCACAGAGCAGGAGAAGGAGCAAAATAAAAACCCACCAGACCTAACAAATGAAGAGGAAATAGGCAGTCTACCAGAAAAAGAATTCAGAATAATGATAGTAAAGATGATCCCAAATCTTGGAAATAGAATAGACAAAACGCAAGAAACAGTTAACAAGGACCTAGAAGAACTAAAGATGAATCAAGCAACGATTAAGAACACAATAAATGCAATGAAAAATACTCTAGATGGGATCAATAGCAGAATAACTGAGGCAGAAGAATGGATAAGTGATGTGGAAGATAAAATAGTGGAAATAACTACTGCAGAGCAGAAGAAAGAAAAAAGAATGAAAAGAACTGAGGACAGTCTCAGAGACCTCTGGGACAACATTAAACGTACCAACATTCGAATTATAGGGGTTCCAGAAGAAGAAGAGAAAAAGAAAGGGACTGAGAAAATATTTGAAGAGATTATAGTTGAAAACTTCCCTAATATGGGAAAGGAAATAGTCAGTCAAGTCCAGGAGGCACAGAGAGTCCCATACAGGATAAATCCAAGGAGAAATACGCCAAGACACATATTAATCAAACTGTCAAAAATTAAATACAAAGAAAACATATTAAAAGCAGCAAGGGAAAAACAACAAATAACACACAAGGGAATCCCCATCAGGTTAACAGCTGATCTTTCAGCAGAAACTCTGCAAGCCAGAAGGGACTGGCAGGACATATTTAAAGTGATGAAGGAGAAAAACCTGCAACCAAGATTACTCTACCCAGCAAGGACCTCATTCAGATTTGATGGAGAAATAAAAACGTTTACAGACAAGCAAAAGCTGAGAGAGTTCAGCACCACCAAACCAGCTTTACAACAAATGCTAAAGGAACTTCTCTAGGCAAGAAACACAACAGAAGGAAAAGACCTACAATAACGAACCCAAAACAATTGAGAAAATGGGAATAGGAACATACATATCAATAATTACCTTAAATGTAAATGGACTAAGTGCTCCCACCAAAAGACACAGATCGGCTGAACGGATACAAAAACAAGACCCATATATATGCTGTCTACAAGAGACCCACTTCAGACCTAGAGACACATACAGACTGAAAGTAAGGGGATGGAAAAAGATATTCCATGCAAATGGAAACCAAAAGAAAGCTGGAGTAGCAATTCTCATATCAGACAAAATAGACTTTAAAATAAAGACTATTATAAGAGACAAAGAAGGACACTACATAATGATCAAGGGATTGATCCAAGAAGAAGATATAACAATTGTAAATATTTATGCACCCAACATAGGAGCACCTCAATACATAAGGCAAATACTAACAGCCATAAAAGGGGAAATCGACAGTAACACATTCATAGTAGGGGACTTTAACACCCCACTTTCACCAATGGACAGATCATCCAAAATGAAAATAAATAAGGAAACACAAGCTTTAAATGATACATTAAACAAGATGGACTTAATTGATATTTATAGGACATTCCATCCAAAAACAACAGAATACACATTTTTCTCAAGTGCTCATGGAACATTCTCCAGGATAGATCATATCTTGGGTCACAAATCAAGCCTTTGTAAATTTAAGAAAATTGAAATTGTATCAAGTATCTTTTCCGATCACAATGCTATGAGACTAGATATCAATTACAGGAAAAGATCTGTAAAAAATACAAACACATGGAGGCTAAACAATACACTACTTAATAACGAAATGATCACTGAAGAAATCAAAGAGGAAATTTAAAAATACCTAGAAATAAATGACAATGGAGACACGACGACCCAAAACATATGGGATGCAGCAAAAGCAGTCCTAAGAGGGAAGTTTATAGCAATACAATCCCACCTTAAGAAACAGGAAACATCTCGAATAAACAACCTAACCTTGCACCTAAAGCAATTAGAGAAAGAAGAACAAAAACACCCCAAAGTTAGCAGAAGGAAAGAAATCATAAAAATCAGATCAGAAATAAACGAAAAAGAAATGAAGGAAACAATAGCAAAGATCAATAAAACTAAAAGCTGGTTCTTTGAGAAGATAAACAAAATTGATAAACCATTAGCCAGACTCATCAAGAAAAAAAGAGAGAAGACTCAAATCAATAGAATTAGAAATGAAAAAAGAGAAGTAACAACTGACACTGCAGAAATACAAAAGATCATGAGAGATTACTACAAGCAACTCTGTGCCAATAAAATGAACAACCTGGAAGAAATGGACAAATTCTTAGAAATGCACAACCTGCCAAGACTGAATCAGGAAGAAATAGATAATATGAACAGACCAATCACAAGCACTGAAATTGAAACTGTGATAAAAAGTCTTCCAACAAACAAAAGCCCAGGACCAGATGGCTTCACAGGCGAATTCTATCAAGCATTTAGAGAAGAGCTAACACCTATCCTTCTCAAACTCTTCCAAAATATAGCAGAGGGAGGAACACTCCCAAACTCATTCTGCGAGGCCACCATCACCTTGATACCAAAACCAGACAAGGATGTCACAAAGAAAGAAAACTACAGGCCAATATCACTGATGAACATAGATGCAAAAATCCTCAACAAAATACTAGCAAACAGAATCCAACAGCACATTAAAAGGATCATACACCATGATCAAGTGGGGTTTATTCCAGGAATGCAAGGATTCTTCAATATAGGCAAATCAATCAACGTGATACACCATATTAACAAATTGAAGGAGAAAAACCAGATGATCATCTCAATAGATGCAGAGAAAGCTTTCGACAAAATTCAACACCCATTTATGATAAAAACCCTGCAGAAAGTAGGCATAGAGGGAACTTTCCTCAACATAATAAAGGCCATGTATGACAAACCCACAGCCAACATCATCCTGAATGGTGAAAAACTGAAACCACTTCCACTAAGATCAGGAACAAGACAAGGTTGCCCACTCTCACCACTCTTATTCAACATAGTTTTGGAAGTTTTAGCCACAGCAATCAGAGAAGAAAGGAAATAAAAGGAATCCAAATCGGAAAAGAAGAAGTAAAGCTGTCACTGTTTGCAGATGACATGATACTATACATAGAGAATCCTAAAGATGCTACCAGAAAACTACTAGAGCTAATCAATCAATTTGGTAAATTAGCAGGATACAAAATTACTGCACAGAAATCTCTGGCATTCCTATACACTAATGATGAAAAATCTGAAAGTGAAATCAAGAAAACACTCCCATTTACCATTGCAACACAAAGAATAAAATATCTAGGAATAAACCTACCTAAGGAGACAAAAGACCTGTATGCAGAAAATTATAAGACACTGATGAAAGAAATTAAAGATGATACAAATAGATGGAGAGATATACCATGTTCTTGGATTGGAAGAATCAACAGTGTGAAAATGACTCTACTACCCAAAGCAATCTACAGATTCAATGCAATCCCTATCAAACTACCACTGGCATTTTTCACAGAACTAGAACAAAAAATTTCACAATTTGTATGGAAACACAAAAGACCCCGAATAGCCAAAGCAATCTTGAGAACGAAAAATGGAGCTGGAGGAATCAGGCTCCCTGACTTCCGACTCTACTACAAAGCTACAGTAATCAAGACAGTATGGTACTGGCACAAAAACAGAAAGATAGATCAATGGAACAGGATAGAAAGCCCAGAGATAAACCCATGCACATATGGTCACCTTATCTTTGATAAAGGAGGCAGGAATGTACAGTGGAGAAAGGACAGTCTCTTCAATAAGTGGTGCTGGGAAAACTGGACAGGGACATGTAAAAGTATGAGATTAGATCACTCCCTAACACCATACACAAAAATAAGCTCAAAATGGATTAAAGACCTAAATGTAAGGCCAGACACTATCAAACTCTTAGAGGAAAACATAGGCAGAACACTCTATGACATAAATCACAGCAAGATCCTTTTTAACCAACTGCCTAGAGAAATGGAAATAAAGACAAAAATAAACACATGGGACCTAATGAAACTTAAAAGCTTTTGCACAGCAAAGGAAACCATAAACAAGACCAAAAGACAACCCTCAGAATGGGAGAAAATATTTGCAAATGAAGCAACTGACAAAGGATTAATCTCCAAAGTTTATAAGCAGCTCATGCAGCTCAATAACAAAGAAACAAACAACCCAATCCAAAAATGGGCAGAAGACCTAAATAGACATTTCTCCACAGAAGATATACAGACTGCCAACAAACACATGAAAGGATGCTCAACATCTTTAATCATTAGAGAAATGCAAATCAAAACTACAATGAGATATCATCTCACACCAGTCAGAATGGCCATCAACAAAAAATCTAGAAACAATAAATGCTGGAGAGGGTGTGGAAAAAAGGGAACACTCTTGCACTGCTGGTGGGAATGTGAATTGGTACAGCCGCTATGGAGAACGGTATGGAGGTTCCTTAAAAAACTACAAATAGGACTACCATATGACCCAGCAATCCCACTACTGGGCATATACCCTGAGAAAACCATAATTCAAAAAGAGTCATGTACCAAAATGTTCATAGTAGCCCTGTTTACAATAGCCTGGAGATGGAAACAACCTAAGTGTCCATCATCGAATGAATGGATAAAGAAGATGTGGCACATATATACAATGGAATATTACTCAGCCATAAAAGCAACGAAATTGAGCTATTTGTAATGAGGTGGATGGACCTAGAGCCTGTCATACAGAGTGAAGTGAGTCAGAAAGACAAATACTGTATGCTGACACATATATATGGATTTAAGAAAAAAAATGTCCTGAAGAACATAGGGGTAAGAAAGGAATAAAGACACAGACCTACTAGAGAATGGACTTGAGGATATGGGGAGGGGGAAGGGTAAACTGTGACAAAGCGAAAGAGAGGCATGCACATATATACACTACCAAACGTAAGGTAGATAGCTAGTGGGAAGCAGCCGCATAGCACAGGGAGATCAGCTCGGTGCTTTGTGACCGCCTGGAGGGGTGGGATAGGGAGGGTGGGAGGGAGACGCAAGAGGGAGGGGATATGGGAACATATGTATATGTATAACTGATTCATTTTGTTATAAAGCAGAAACTAACACACACACACACACAAATTAAAAATATTTTTTGAAACATAATAAGCAACCTAAGTTGTGAAAATTCTATTTTGAGATTATTCCTTTGTATTACCCATTGTTTTTCAGTGTTGCTCCACTAACACTGGCGGGGACAGACATTCAGACCAGAAAACTTTTCTATTTGTGCTTCCATTTCCTTCTCCAATCCACACTTTGTTCCCCATTACTTTTCTAAGGTTATGGTCCTCAAGGCCTTTTTCTTTTTTCATTTTTAAATACTTTTAAATACTTCTCTAACTGATAAATACATTTTAGAAATACAATCAATGTTCCATTACCACATCTAAAACTATGACCATAAGTTATTTGGTCAAATTTGATCATTTCGTTTTTCAAATATCCTGTGACATTACGGGTTATTTTGTACACTGGTTCTGTTAGTTACTGAGCGAGATGTATTACAGTCTCCTACCATATCTGTGGATTTGTCTGCTTTTGTCATTTATCCTGTCAAGTTGGTTACATATATTTTTAAGCTGAGGCTATATTATTAGATGCATACAAATAAAAAGTATACAACTTCCTTGTGTATTGATCCTTTTATCATTAGGAGGTGTCCCTCTCTGGCTCAAGAAACACTTTTACTAAAAGAAAAGTAAAAGAAGCTTCAGGAGATAAGCTTATCTGATATAAGTATAGCTACACCAGCTTTTTTTTTTCTTGGTTACCACTTGCATGCACATCTTTTCATCCATTTATTTTCATTCTTTCTTTTTCTCCATACATAAGGTGTATTTCTTGAATGAAGTGTTTTATTTTTAAATCTAGCCTGATAATCCTTGACTTTTTATTGAATTGCATTTATATTTAATACAATATGTGTATTCAGGTTTGAGTCTAACATCTCACCTTTTTTATTCTATTTGGTCCATTTGTTTTATGCTACTTTTTCCTTCCCTTTTTTGCCTTCTTTCGTATTAGTCAACGATTTTTATCTGTTCATTTTCCCCCTCTGTTAGCTTGTTAGTTATATATTATTTTAATCTGCCCTTATTGGTTATTAGAGACTATAACATGCATCACTGACTTATTACCTTTATCAGTTCCCAGACATTTCAGGAATTTTACAACACCACGACTCCATTATTCACTTTCCTGTCTTCTGTGCTGTAATTATCAGATATTTGCATTCTTCCAGTTTTAAGCCCCTAAAACATTATTCCTAAATGCTGTAACTAGTTATTTAGATGTACCCATCTATTTACCCTTTCCGTTATTCTACAATCCTTTTTGCACTTCCATCTTTTCACCTGGGATCATTTTCCCTCTTTCTGAAAACTCACTTAAAATTTTTCTTTTAGTGTAAGTCTAGTGGTACTGGCAAATCCTCTTTATTTGTGAATACATTCACTTTGCCTTCATTTTTGAAAGATCTACTCATTGAATATATTAGTCTAGGTTGGCATCTACTTCTTTTAGGACTTTAAAGGTGTTATTACCTTGTCTTCTGGTTTTTACCATTTCTGTGGAGAAGCCAGCTTATCGCTTCTTCTGTGAAGGTAATATATTTTTTCTTTTGGCTTCTCTTAATATTTTCTCTTATTCTTTGGTATTTAACAGTTTTACTAGGATGTGCTGAGGTGTGATGTCTTTGTATTTATCCTACTTGAGGTTAATAGAGCTTTTTTAATGTGTAGCTTGATATCTTTTATCTGTTTCACAGAATTCTCAGTCAGTGTCTTTTCAAATATTGCTTTTGTCCCATTTTGTTCTCTATTTTGGAGACTACTATTAAGTGTATGTATCTTAGACTTTTTCAGTGTGTCATGTACCTTCTATCTTTTTCCTCTTCATCTGTATGTTTTCTCCTACTTTATGTTTCTGTTCATTAATCCTGAGATGGCTTATTTGTTAAACTCAGCTATAAAATTATTTTTCAATACTTGAATTTCCATTTTATTTTGTATAAACCTCAGTTTTTGATGAAATACCCTGTCTTATCTATTTTATTGAAATAATACTTACAGTTATTTTAAAATCTGTGTTGGAAACCTCCAATAATTGAATCACCTATTGATTTCTAATATATTTTTCCTTTCTGTTTTTAGTCATTTATACTTTCTTGCACAATAAAATGAATGAATGGAATGATAAATTCTAGAGATAATTTGAGCCTCTGGTTGACCTTATATTCCTCCAGAGAGGATTTATTTTATTTTTTGGAGGGGAGGACATGGAGATAGACATAGTATTGGCAGATCACCTTGGTCCAATCTGGGCTTTAACTGTTTCAAAGCTGGGTTTCACTCTTCATAAAGGCTGGTATTTTTCCAAATACCCTTACTCCTGGGTATAGTTCCTTCTGATATCCTTACTGGAAGTGTGGTTGTTTCCAGTGTTCCTACTTTTTGGTGGACCCTGAAATCTTCATTTTCATCTCTGCACCTTTGTGAGATAGCTCAAAGCTCTATTCAGTTTTCTAGCCTCTTAGCAGCAGCTGTCTGACTTCTAAGCTTCTTGGTTTAGTGTCACAAATGCACTAGGTTTTGAGGGGCAAGGTACACACCTCAGGGAGCTTCTCCCTGAGCTCTTGGTGCCTCAATTTCTGATTGCCTCGGTAGTGATCTAATGTCTTAAAACCAACGTTTGTTTCTTTTGTCTAGCATTTCTAGATGTGCTCAGTGAGAGAGTTTGTCTTCATTTAACTACTCTGTTATTGCCAGGAGCCAAAGATCAGTCCTGCTGTTTTAGTCTCTACTGTTTTCACTTAGAAAGCTTCAGGATGGAGTCCTGTTTTCTTTTACCATATCCAACCATAATGTGCACCAGGATCCTACAGACAGGCTTCATCACAAAGCAGTTCCTCAGCTCTGCCGTTTTATATCAGTGTATAAAGCATCTTTTTGACTCCCATCCTTTGGACTGGGCTTCAGTAAATCAAGTTTTGATGCTCGTGGTTTAAAGGTTCTTCCATTCAGGGTCCAATTCAAGATCCTATCTTGCCATTTCATATGAAGATTTAATAATAAATTATACTGTGGAATAACACTGAAGGCTATCAAAGGTTATCAGGTTCAAAGAGCAGTCACAACTTTAACGATAATAATGTATTTGTAGTTTGAAATTGCATTCTCATCTATTTTTATATTAATTTCTTATAGAGGAAATGAGACACAAAGAGATTTTCTTTTTTTTTCTTTTCTTTTCTTTTTTTTTTTTGCAGTACGCGGGCCTCTCACTGTTGTGGCCTCTCCCATTGCGGAGCACAGGCTCCGGACGC
The DNA here is from genome assembly GCF_964341445.2 of Mesoplodon mirus. Classification (NCBI taxonomy): domain Eukaryota; kingdom Metazoa; phylum Chordata; class Mammalia; order Artiodactyla; family Ziphiidae; genus Mesoplodon; species Mesoplodon mirus. The sequence continues at coordinate 45,057,334 of NC_138985.1, read as the reverse complement.
GCAGGCGCAGCGGTCATGGCTCACAGGCCCAGCCGCTCTGCGGCACGTGGGATCTTCCCAGACCGGGGCACGAACCCATGTCCCCTGCATCGGCAGGCGGACTTTCAACCACTGTGCCATCAGGGAAGTCCAAGAGCTTAACTTTTCTGATCACAAGGCTAGCTAGTGAGAGCTAAGACTGCAATCTATTTATTTTAATATATAGGCTATGTTTTCCATATTCAGCTACACTCTATTTTTTGAACTGACAGTGTAGTTTGTTAGGTGGTCTCTGCTTCCATTTCAATAAATCTGCATAAGAGGGCTGTGACGTCTGTTATCTAATGGTAGTCACTGCAGGAGATATCATCTGCACAGAGGCCTAGTACTTCTCAGACTTCAGCATCTCTTCCCTTCGTAATTCCTACCAGGGCTCCCAGTTAGGCTTCTGCAGCTCCTATGTTCTTGCCATTCCAGCACATACCAGTGCCAAGTGGGGAATCCCACGCACACAGCTTCAGTCTCCCATGCTGTCGCCAAACATTTTCTGGTTCTCTCAGGAGTGTCCCACACTTCCTTAAGTGATTTCACTGCCTTTGGCCATGATCTCAAAATGGAAGTGAAACCCCAGCGGGGCAATATGAACCAGGCTTTGTGCTCCCTACTCCTTTTGAATGCAATTCAGTGGCCCATGTAGAAGCCTTTGCTTTGCTTCCAGTACCATATAAACCTAGCCTGGAATTTTCTTGAAAGATTAGAATCTCTCTCTAAGCAAGTGGCATTCATACAGGCTAACTACCCCTATTTGGGCTTCCAGTTCAGTTGTCCCAACATTCACATCTGTACGAATAGCAACCAAGCTGCGAGTTCTCACCCCAAGGTTTGGTGTTGGGCGGCACAGAGGTGCGACATTCAAAGGAAAACCTCAAGAATCCTTTCTGTGTAGGCAGGACTTTCTGCCCAATTGGGGGGTCCACATGTGTGGGCCATTATGAAAAGGGCCTCAAGTTCGTTTGATTTTTTTTTAAGGATTTTTTAAAAAAGTTTATTTTATATTGGAGTATAGTTGATTAACAATGTTGTGTTAATTTCAGGTGTACAGCAAACTGATTCAGTTATACATTTACATGTATCTATTCTTTTTCAAATTCTTTTCCCATTTGGGTTATTACTGAATATTAAGCAGAGTTCCCTGTGCTATGCAGTAGGTGCTTATTGGTTATCAGTTTTAAATATAGCAGTGTGTACATGTTACGTTCATTCAAACACTGTTTTTGGAAGGAAAGTAGAACATGCCCAGCACTGTTAATGCCAATGGATACTTTGCTTTTTAATATTTTCTCTTTGGTTTCTTGGCTCTGTCACTACCACCATGTGATAATTGGTTAGTCAGTAACTAAAATTGCTAAAAGCAAATAATCACATATAGAGTCAAACTCTAACATTAACCTGTCAAAAACCAGGAACTGTTTTTATTTCTCCCCAGGCATTGCCATCAGGTTCAGATAGAAAAAAAAAGTGGATCCTGTATGCTCTGGATTAGCAGACTCTGTGAGCCCACATGGTCCCTTGGGACACATAAAAAGGAAAAGGTTTAATAAGTGATTGGTATTTTTATGCTTTATTGAGAAAGTTTAATTTTCACTTTTGTCAAGCTGTCCAGTTATAAGGATGGAGGTAGTAACAAGCAGAAAAGTTATATGTGTGCAAAAATCCCTTGAAATTAAAAAAATTAATTTTCTTTTGCTATTTATGGATATCCCAAGAGAATTTTAATATTTTCTAGAAGGAGGAATATACCTCTAAAAAAAGAAAATGGATTCATACCAACAGTGGGAAAAGGCAGTCATGTGTGGAGAAAAAAGTGTCAAATACATATTTTTATATTTAAATGTGCTGTGGTTTACCATAAGAGATTTCAGTCAGTTTGTTCCAGATGTTTCCTTAAACCTTACTAATAGTTCATTTATCTGTGAATAAAAAGGATTTGCTCTTTCTCATTATTTCTGCAGATCAAGTTGAGCATTTCTCTTGAGAAACAACTCATGTTATTAGGACCAGCTCTCATGTCATGGGAAATAAAAAACACCATGTTGCAAAACAAAATTCCTTCCACCAAATTTCTTTTCTAGATTAATTTACCACTTGTTCTTGATTAGAATCCAGAATTCCAGTCTCATGTGCATCCCCCAGTGTAAAAGCAGAAAGTATTCTGTTGAATTCCCTGAAGATAAGAAAAATGATTATTGGGACATAAAGTTTGGCTTCAAAAAATTCTAGAATTTCTGTCAGTGAACGTTTATGGGGACATTTTTAGTGTGTGTTTATTACAAAGTACAAGGTTTATAGGATAGCTTGTAAGTTAATTCTTGCACCAGTAGAAATTTAGAATTGCAGAGTAACTCAGAATGACCAAAAAAACCACCCTAATATTCTGTCCTATGTATAAAAAATTAACTTAAAATTTATAAACTCTCAAATACCATGATCTTCATTTCTAAGGACTTTTACACATTCATGCATCTAGAAAGCACTCAAAATTTTTGACAACCATGCTATTCTCTGCACTGCTAAAAAATTATGGTAAATATTAACTGTTTATCTTAATCTACTTTTTATTAGTTTTGCAACAAAGAAGGGAAGAAAGGGTAGTGACATAAATATCAATGAAAATTTGGGGATCTGCTTATTTGGGATATGTACTTTAAGATTAGAATTGTTTTTATGCTTTGTATATAATGGTGACTGTTATGAAACTGTGGAAAATCAAACTTCGTTGTGTTTTTTTTTTTCATTAAAAATGATGTATAGGGCCTCCCTGGTGGCGCAAGTGGTTGAGAGTCCGCCTGCCGATGCAGGGGATACGGGTTCGTGCCCCGGTCTGGGAGGATCCCATATGCCGCGGAGCGGCTGGGCCCGTGAGCCATGGCCGCTGGGCCTGCGCATCCGGAGCCTGTGCTCCGCAACGGGGGAGGCCACAGCAGTGAGAGGCCCGCATACCGCAAAAAGAAAAAAAAAAAAAAAAAAAAAATGATGTATTTTCTCCCTAAAACATGGGGATTGAAGATATTGATATCAAGTTTACAAGGTATCCTGTATGGATAGCATTACGCATTTATGTAAACTTGTATAGGAATTTCTCCACATGCACATAGGCTCAGAGTCATATCATATCTGGGATTGTGTTCATCAAAGTATGAAATAATGTTTTCCTCTGGTGGAAAGACTTGAGATGAATTCTAATTAAAATTTCATATTTCTCTTGATTATTTGACTAGCTTTCAAAGGAAGACACATTATTTTTGTCACTATAGTCAAACCATGTATTGGATGCCCCCAAATGAAAGTTTTGTTCCTTGGGCCACTGTTGTGGTTTCCAACTTGAAGCAAGGCCTCCTGAGCTCCTCCTGAGACAACAGGTAGGGGTCAGCTTCTTGAACACAGTAGCTCTCTGAGCACCTCTGGGGCCAGAAATGTAATAATTTCCCGGGAGTTTCTTAGTTAGCAACGCCTATTTGCAGGAACCTGTTAATTATCATCAGATTCTCTGCCCTTATCCCACCCAGCTGACAACACCAGGCAACGATGTTCAGTTTTTAACTCTGTGTCTGGGGTGAGGTCTGGATATCTGTATTTTCAACAAGATTATCAGGTGATACTGAAACACACCAAAATTCCAGAGCATCTGGACTCAGCGCTTCCCAGTGAATGTTCTCTGCCATGGAACAGCACTTTATATGTCCCACACATCAGTCCATCTCGTCAGAGTCTTAGCAACCAATGAATAACTCCAGCATCCTGAGATGACTCCTCAATGAAGCGGTGAACCAGAATCATGTCAGAATAATCTTAGAAGCCAGGCCTGACCATTAAGAAATAGCTCCCTCCCTAGCAGGTCTAAGACCACAAGTGCCTTGTAAAAGTTACCTCAGGTTCTCTCTCTAGCTCAGGAAAGCCTTATAGCGTTAGAACATTCTGGTCAAGAATCCAGGTTTTGGATTTGACAGACTGCTTTTGAATTCTGGTTCCATCACTAGTTCATTTGGCCTTTGGGAAGGAGCAGTTACTTTATCTATTCAATAGAAATAATACCTACAGCATTAGATTTTTTGAATTTTCATTTATTATCAGCTTTACTAACATATAATTTGCACATATAATCACACGTTTAAAGTATACAATTCCGTGATTTTAGTATATTCACAGAGTTGTGCGACCATCACCACAGTCTAATTCCAGAACATTTTCATCACCCTGAAAAGGAACTCCATACCCATTAGCAGTCATCCTACAACTCCCTTTCTTCCCCCAGTCCCTGGTCACCACTAATCTACTTTCTGTCTCTATAGATTTCCCTATTTGGGGCATTTCATAACAACGGAATCATGCATTATGTGGCCTTTTGTGACTACTTTCTTTCATTTTGTATGTTTTCAAGGTTTATCCATGTTGTAGCACATACCAATATTTATTCCTTGTTATTGCTGGATAATATTCCATTGTATGAATATGCCACATTTTGTTTATCTGTTCATCAGCTGATGGACATTTCTGTTGTTTCCTACTTTGGGCTATTACGAATAATGCTGCTATGAACATTCATGCACAAGATTTTGTGTGGACATTCATTTTCATTTCTCTTGAGAATATACCTAGGAGTGGAATTACTGGGTCGTATGGTAACTCTATGTTTAACATTTTGAGCAACTGCCAAACTGTTTTCCAAAGTGGCTGCATATTTTACATTCTCACGAGCACTGTATGAGAGTTCTAGTGTCTCCATATCTTTGTTGTCTGTATTTTTTATTAAAGCCATTTTACAACTGAATATGAAGTGGTATCTCCTTGTGGGTTTTTTGTTTTGTTTTGTTTTGTTTGCAGTACGCGGGCTTGTCACTGTTGTGGCCTCTCCTGTTGCGGAGCACAGGCTCCAGACACGCAGGCTCAGCGGCCATGGCTCACGGGCCCAGCCGCTCCACGGCATGTGGGATCTTCCTGGACCGGGGCACAAACCCGTGTCCCCTGCATCGGCAGGTGGACTCTCAACCACTGCGCCACCAGGAAAGCCCCTCTCCTTGTGGTTTTGATTTGCATTTCCCTACTAATGATGTTGAGCATCTTTTCACATGCTATTGGCTATTTGTATATCTTCTTCAGAACAATGTCTATTCAGATCCTCTGCCCATTTTTTATTTGGGTAATCTGTCTTTTTTTCAGTGAGTTGTAACAGTTCTTTATATTCTGTATACAAGTCTCTTATCAGATATGTGATTTGCAAATATTTTCTCCTTGTGGGTCGTCTTTTCACTTTCTTGATAGTGCTCTTTGAAACAAAACACTTAATTTGGATGAAGCTCAATTTATCTATTTTTGCCTTTGGTTTCTTATGTTTTTGGTACTGTTGCCTAATCCAAGGTCCTGAAGATTTATTTATTCCTCTGTCCTATAGAATTTTGGTGAAGATTAACTGAGATTATGTATGTAAATTCTAGACATGTAAATATCAGCAGAAAGCAGTTATATTAAAATTACTATTCAGAAAACTCTGGGCTCTGCCTTCCACCCTTATCTGGTTTCTCTTGTTTCCACCCCAGTGCCTTTCTCCTGGATTTTCTTCTTAGTTGGACTGGCTATCTGGCTTTGATTTCAGACTCTTTCTGAAACACTGTCTCTGGAAACCACATGACTTTTAACTTGAAGCAAGTGAGCTGACCCTTGCTTAATCTAAGTTCTGGACTGTCCAGGAGGGGGCATCAGACAACCAGAATAGAATCACCTGGAAAAATCAGCTTTAATCAAATAATACCTACTATTCACTGAGCACCTGCTGTGTGGCACACTCTTTACAAATATTATCTCATTGGAATAACTGTAGGCATTAAGTATTATCATCCCCATGTTATAAATGAGCCAACTGATTTTCAGGAAAGTTTAGTAACTTTCCCAACATTTCTCACCTTAGTAACTGATGAGCTGAGATTTGACTGAATATGAAGCCTGTGGTCTTTCTTGTATGCCACCAAGTCTTGCTCTTACAGGGTAGCAAGAAGTCTTGAAGCAGCATTAGAACTTCCTTCTTTCTTTAGCAGCTCTAAACAGTATGAAAATATTAATAGGAATGACTGAAGAGAATACGTCCTGGACTTGGAGGACATTGAAGAAACTGGAAATCAAATTCATGGACCTCAAGGACTTGCAATATAAATTAGAATACAAAACACAAACAAGTAGCATATCCTGAAGGCAGTTACAAAAGGATACTGCCTCAATAAACTCAGCATTTTCTCTTCTGGACTGGTTTAGGATGTTTGTTATAGTTAAACACTGGCTTAACTTTTAAGAAACTTGAACCTGACCAATTTCTCTAAGTCAGTATGCTTACAGTTCAAATACACAGCCAGGGGACAGTTAGCAGTTCTTTCTCAAATTCTTGTCTGGGGCCTCCCTGGTGGCGCAGTGGTTGAGAGTCCGCCTGCCGATGCAGGGGACACGGGTTCGTGCCCCGGTCTGGGAGGATCCCATATGCCGCGGAGCGGCTGGGCCCGTGAGCCATGGCCGCTGGGCCTGCGCATCCGGAGCCTGTGCTCCGCAACGGGAGAGGCCACAACAGTGAGAGGCCCGCATACCGCAAAAAAAAAAAAAAAAAAAAAAAAAAAAATTCTTGTCTGATGCTTATTCAAGTGCAGATGCCAGAGCTGGTCTCCACATTAACTGACATCCAGGCCTCCTGCCTGTCATGCTGCCTTTCTAAGCAGCTCTTCACTAAAAAGCAAGCAGCAGCAAGTAAGAGAGTTATTTCCTCATCGCTGGATCCCACTTTTTGCCCTTAGGAAACAGCATCTCCCTGTTAAGTTCTCTTTTAGTGAGAGTCCTAAACATTATGAAATCAGATGTTGTTTATTTAAAGCCAGTAAAATGTATATTGTTTGGCACATAGTGACAATAATAATAACTAAGACTCCCATAGCAATTATCATGGGCCAGGTACGATTCTAAGTCCTTTACCTAGATATTATCACACTGAATCCTCACAAAAGTCTCATCTTGTTGATACTATTATTGTCAAACCCATTACACAGATGAGGAAACAGACAGGTCCAAGGTCAAGGTCAAGCAGCTCGAAATTGATAATAGCCAAAATTGGAACCCACAGGCAATCTGGCTTCACAGTCTAAGCTCTTGAACATTACAATTCTTTTTCTTAAAAAATGATTTAAAGCAAAAGAGTAGAAAACAAACCCGTATGTCCATTAATAGGGGACTGGGTAAAGAATTACATATTCCCCAAACAATGAAATACAGAGGTGAAAAAGTATGAAGAAGCTACCACTTAAGTAAAAGTCAGATGCAGAATGTGTATAATGTGCTGCCTTTATGTGCAGAATAAATCTTTTCCAAATTCATTTTTGAAAGATCTTACGTACTGGGAATTTAGCCTTTGCGTTGTTACAATTTTCTTCCCAGTTTATCATTTGATTTTTGATATGGTTATAGTATAATTTGCCATGAAAAGTTATGTTTACTTTATGTACTTGAGTTAATCTTTCCTTTTACAGCTTTTGGATTTTGAGTCATCACAAGAAAGACCTTCCTCACTTCAAGGATACAAAGAAATTCTCCCAATATTTTCTTGGTGCTTTTAAGTTTTTTTTTTGTTTGTTTTTGTTTTTTTTGCGGTGCACGGGCCTCTCACTGTTGTGGCCTCTCCCGTTGCAGATCACAGGCTCCAGACGCGCAGGCTCAGCAGCCATGGCTCACGGGCATAGCCGCTCCGCGGCACGTGGGATCTTCCCGGACCAGGGCATGAACCCGTGTCCCCTGCATCGGCAGGTGGACTCTCAACCACTGCGCCACCAGGGAAGCCCTAAGGTTTCTTTTTAAATATGGGACTTTTAATGTATTTTAAGTTTATCATTATATACAGGTGAGTTATAAACAAGCTATTTTCACAACACCCATTTTTTTTTTTAATTAATGTATTTATTTGTGGCTGTGTAGGATCTTCATTGCTGCGAGTGGGCCTTCTCTAGTTGTGGCGAGCAGGGGCTATTCTTCGTTGTGGTGTGCAGGCTTCACCTTGCAGTGGCTTCTCTTGTTGCAGAGCACAGGCTCTAGGCACGTGGGCTTCAGTAGTTGTGGCTCGCAGGCTCTAGAGCGCAGGCTCAGTAGTTGTGGCGCACGGGCTTAGTTGCTCCACAGCATGTGGGATCTTCCCGGACCAGGGCTCGAACCAGTGTCCCCTGCATTGGCAGGCGGATTCTTAACCACTGCACCACCAGGGAAGTCCCACAACACCCATTATTAAATTGCCTTTTTTGCCCCACTGGTGTGAGATGCCCTGTTTATCATAAATTGAGTTCTCTTATGTATTTTGGATTATTTGTGGATTTATTCTGTTCCTTTAGGGACAATGTTTTTGATTTACAGGGCAGCCAGAAGCCATTGCCTTTGTACTCAAATATTATTATTTCAGTCCTGGAGATAAATTTATGGCCTATTTAATGTACCATATTACTGCCAGCATCCCTCATGGTCCTGGGGAAGTTACAGAACTAACCAACAGTGGGTTTATAGTGATGGCTTCAGAAGCAAACAGATCTAGGGGAACACTGGCCCTGCTGATAAAGATATTGTGCCATTCCCCCAATGAGATTTTCTAATTCATAATATTCTGTCCACTCAACTCTACAGGTACCTTTGGAAAACAGCAGCCACGAGGATTGGGATTAGATTCACATTGTCTGTGGCCCAGAAGAAAAAGAACCACCTCCATCCATTCGCGCATGTCCTTGGCATTGTGTGAAAGTGCAGTATCAAACTCAAACATTTCAAATTTCCAGACTCTTAATTTGATGTATGTGTCTGCTGTTGGCTTCCAGGATTTGCCCATATCCCCCCCAAACCACAACAAAATGGCAGCTTGACTCAAGAATATGGTGAGAATGCCACAGGGGCTACTTTACCTAAAATCACTTTTCATATCACAAAGCTCCTGCATGGGCCACTCTGTGACCCAAAGTCCCTTTCATCCACTAGAAAGCCTGTTTGAATGGGACAGACTTTCTGACAGTTTTTGAACTTTACAGACTCCATATCATACCCGAAGTCTAAAGTTACCCACGAATAGTGGGATAAGGCAGTGGGAGAGCTGGGCCACAAGACTTGCATGTGATGGAGCCAATGTTCTTGGTTCAACCACTGCCCTGTGTTAAGCTCCAATAACCCTGAATGAAAGTGTGTGCCCTCTTTAGGCCTGAACAGCTGGGAGGAAGGGGGTCAGTCACAAATTTAGGAGGTGTAAAATGCTGTGGGAAGAAAAACAAACCAAGATAGCAAAAACAGGTGCCAAAGGGCATTTGTTCACAATTCCGTCACAATTTCATTTCTTTGTATATGATAAGCAGCTAAGCTGCATTAAGGAAAATTTCATGCTTCTTTGACCCTTTGATGTCCTGAAGAGAGAAAGAAATAACACCTGTTGCTGAAAGATTTTCCAAGAGAGTAGTAGGCTTTGTTCACAAGCAATCTCAAGTGCTTGGCTATCCAGCACTGTGTATGAATTTAAAGATGTGTCTTTTAGATGTGTCTCTTCAAGCACTAGCTGAACAGTATAACTGTCCCTTTGTTATAATATTCCAATAGTCTGAGGATTATTTATTCTTAAACCTTAACTTTTTATTAGAAAGACTTTAGAAAGTTTCAAGCTTACATCACAAGAGCACTGATTGGTCTGTCATAGTCCAAAGCATCTCTCACAGGGCCCTGATGATTCATAAATTGTAAGTAGGAGACCCAAAGCGCAACACTTCTAGAGAACAGCCACACAGCTCTATTCCCAAAGAGCTTTGTCAGCACAGCCTGCAAGTAAACACTGGGTTGCAATATAGCCACTGGTGATTGGCTCTCTGGCTCCACTCACCTCTTGCTGGGGGAGCTGCACATGCTTCAATTTCCCCTCAAATTGTTCTAGGAGGCATCTCATGTGTCCCTTGGCCTGGTCTTCCTGGCTACCCTCCAGCACTCAGCCTTTTCTTCCTTACCCACTCAGCTGCTAATTAATGTCTGTAGAAGGTACCACCATGGCTGCAGAGGCCCTCATGGTCACATCTGTGTCCAGATTGCAAACCAATGAGCTCCACACTGAGAGGTTGTCTCTTGGTGCTGACACCCAAGTTCCTGACATTTCATGCCCTCAGGATCATGGCTTGATTAATTTTTTTTTTTTTTTTTTTTCCTATTCTTTTTGCGGTATGCGGGCCTCTCACTGTTGTGGCCTCTCCCGTTGCGGAGCACAGGCTCCGGATGCGCAGGCCCAGCGGCCGTGGCTCACGGGCCCAGCCGCTCCGCGGCATATGGGATCCTCCCAGACCGGGGCACGAACCCGTATCCCCTGCATCGGCAGGCGGACTCTCAACCACTGCGCCACCAGGGAGGCCCGGCTTGATTAATTTTTGACGTGGTCTTTCATTATAGCCTTTACGTTCAGACTCAAAGTGGAAATAGGACTTGAGGGCCATCTATCTAAGTGAGTGATAGACATCCTACTTTTACCTTGAACCCTTTGCCCTTAGAAGAGGTTCTAAGAACTTTCTTCTGTCTCAGAAGGCTTTTCAGTCCTTCATGCCAAGGGAGCCCTGGCCAGCCTGTTCCCAGTCCTTTAGGTAAGTCTGAGTCCCAGGACAAACTTATGTAGGCCTTCTGCTTTGAGATTAAAAGCAACACCAACATAAAACAACTTTGGAAATGTTATTTCTTCTTGAAATTGGTATTCTGAATATATAATCCTATGGGTGTAGAACAACAGTTTTATTTCCTTTCAAATCACTGGAGGGGAGCAAGAATCGGTAATTCAAAGGAAATGGTCTGCAACCATGACTGTCACTTCACAGAAATAGGCCCACTAGTTGATATGCAGCATTAATGATGTGTTACATTTCCCTTGCGCAGCCCAGGTATCTAGAAGTTATTCTCTTCAAGTATCAGATATTCACTTGGCCTCCCAGATCCATGAACCAGTCAACCTCATAAGCTCAGACCTCATGGACCATGGGTTTTCTTGTCCTGGCCATTTGTCCCCACTGTGATTCATGATCCAGTCCTGTTTTCAAGCTTAACTTTCTACCCAGTGGCATTCACCTCACTACTCAGAAGCAAGATGGAATAGTGATTAAGAGCAACTTGGAATTCTTGGCTTAACCAAGTCTTAAATGTATGACCTTGCACAGAGTACGTGCCTTGTCCCTATAACTGAGTCTCTGCAGCTATAGAATGGGGATAATAATAATAACAATAATAATACTTACCTCATGGAGATTTTTCAAGGATTACACAAGGCAAAATATGTAAAGCACTTCAAATGTCAAGCACTCACTAAGTGTTAGTTAGGACTCTTCTTCTTCTTCAGGAAAACGTATGCCATAGCTATCGATAAACAGCAGTCTTGTGGGGCTTCCCTGGTGGCGCAGTGGTTGAGAGTCTGCCTGCCGATGCAGGGGACATGGGTTCGTGCCCCAGTCCGGGAGGATCCCACGTGCCGCGGAGCGGCTGGGCCCGTGAACCATGGCCGCTGGGCCTGCGCGTCCGGAGCCTGTGCTCCACGACGGGAGAGGCCACAACAGTGAGAGGCCAGCATACCGCAAAAAAAAAAAAGAGAAGTCTTGTGAATCAACTCTGAAGGGCCACTCTGAAGTACACAGTAAGAGGATGTAATGTAAAAATAGCTAGTTATTTTTTTTAATAGTTTGTGAACTACTTCATGGTAAACTTATTTCCATGACAACTCAACAGAAATAAATGACTCCATAAGTTAAAGGGTGTATCACTGTACCCTTCACGCACCAGCATGGCAGGGTGGCTCTAAGTACCAGCTGCAGATGGAATGAAGGAGAACAGAATCACTCATTTCTTTACTATTTACTATTTGATGCTGTTCTATCCACATAAGAAATCCCCCCAAGTAATCTGTAACCTCAGCAATAATTCAAGAAATAGAAATGGCTCTGCAAAAGAATGTGTGGACATCATCTAGAAAACCTAGTTCCTAACAGGTGAAAAGTCTTGAAAGGAAAACAAATGATTTAGGCTAATAGGAAAATAACTCCTAAAGGAAGGCACACAGGAAGAGCCAGGGCCCAGAGCTCTGCTGGGCCTTGCGTCCATCAGGGCTGTGCTTGCCAGTGGGGTTCACAGGTGCCCAAGAAGTGCTTTGATCTTTAGAGCCCCCAGCGCAACAAAGTGGTCCTGCTGAAGTGAGGGGAATTCATCTCAGCGCCATTTCTGAGCTGTGCTCTCAGTTACATGAGTCCCAGATAATTGTCTGTGACTCCAAGGTTTTGCAGAGATTTGGAAAGTCCCGTCTCTGAGATACCCTTTCTGATCAATGGGCAATGGGCAATGTTATTTTACCCAGCTTCTAATCCAGCCTCCCTCTTCACTCGGGAAACATTCTCTTCCAGGAGGTTCTTATGGACTCTGCTTAAGTCAATTACACATGCCTGAAAGCATCTGATTCGAGAATGAGCACAGCTGGGGCTCAAGCTGGCCCCAGCCCCAGAACGATTTCATCAGTAACCAGGGTTACAGAGTCAGTGGGTTACAGAACTATTACTGAGAATCTTATCCCAATGTCCTTTCTCTCTGTTTTCCCTCACTGCATACTGCCTCACTCTGTGAAACAGCACAAGGCAAGTACAAGTAGGAACAGTAGGCAGGTAGGAACAAGGTCCCACTACAGCTAATAAAGGAGTATCTTTCCCCTCAATTACCCTTCAGCAGAGGGGATTAATTAGTGAATTCCTTAAAAGCTGTTTTCTATGTACTGACTTCAGACAAGTGTAGTTTTGGTGGGATGTATGATGCTATTGTAATAGGAACCCAGACCTGGTGTCTAATCTTCGGTATATTACTAACTACATGATTGTATGTATCACTTAAACCTTCCTCTGCCTCCTCAGAGGTAACTCTATGCTAATTCTATCTCATATAAATTCTAGGTAAAATGTATGTAACTGTCTCCTATGAAGATATGGACACCCAGAGGATGGATGAGCTTCTCTACAATATTTCTGGGATTTAGGACAGGAGTATGAAAATTATCCTGATTTCCCTCTCCCAAAAAATGAGTTTGCTTTTCCTACTTTGCCCTCCCTGGTAACCTGTATTGGACAGGAGTTTGCCATGCTTCGGATACTGGCTGGCCATGCCTATGACATCTATCAGAAATCTCCTTGCCTCTGATGCCTGCTGAGACAATCAGCTATAGGCATTCATGCTCTATACTACAAAGCCCTGCCATAGATGACTGGACAAAGAATGGCTCCTGACCCAAGGCTAATTTCTGAGGTGGTCTGTCCTGAAATCTCCACTCAATAGGAATGCCCTAAACTGGATGCTGATTGGATGAATCAATTAAATCCTCTCTCCTGGACTGAACACAAAGAGACCAAGGAATGGAAACAAATCCCAGAAATGTGTTATGCACATAGACACATGCATGTCCACATACAAATCTAGACACATCATAGTTAAACTGCTGTAAAGCAAAGATAAAGAAAATAATCCTAAAGGCAGTTAAGCATTTTTTTAAAGGATGCAATGTATATAAAGAAACAACAAAAAGAAGAATTACATCAGACTTCTCATCCCAAAACATGTAAGACCGACAACAGTGACATTTTAAAGAATTATTAATAGACTTTGTTAGTAGTTTTAGATTTACAGAAGTAAGAGATAGTATGTAGAGTTCCATATACCCAGCCCCTCCCCAGCCTTATCCTCCAATTCTGCACAGTTTTCCCTATTATTAACATCTTACATTAGTGTTGTACATTTGTTACAATTGCTTATTGTAATATAATAATTAATGTAGTTAAAATAATTATGTAATGTACATTATTAATACAATTATAACAATGTAAATGATGAACTACATTAACTATAGTTCATGGTTTATACTAAGGTTTACTCTTAATTGTTGTTCTGTGGGTTCTGACACATGCCTAATGACATGTATCACCATCTGATTTATAAAAAATAGTTTCCCTACCCTAAAATCCCCTCTACCTCACCTATTTATCCCTCCTTTCCCTTCTCCCAAACTCCTGGCAACCACTGATCTTTCAACAGTCACAGAGTAGCATATTTAAAATACTGGGTGAAAAAAAGCATAGTCAACCCAGAATTCTATGCACAGTGAAAATATTGTTCAAAAATTAAGGTGAAATAAAGACTTTTGTAGACAACTCAATGACAGTAGATGTGTACCACAGCAATGTTAATTAAAAATTTTCAGGCAGGAGTATTATTACCAAATGGAAACTTGGATTTGCACAAAGAAATGAAAAGTACCGTAAATGGTAAAAATGAACATAAATATTTTTTCTTCTTCTTAATTACTTTAAGAGATATTTGACTAACATAAAATAATTAACAGTTTACTGTAGGGCTTATAATATAGCTAAAAACAAAATGTACAACAAATGTGAAGGCAGGAGGAATTGAAAATATACTGTTGTATACTTTTTACACCACACATAAAGCAGTTTAATATTATTTTAAGGCAGCTACAGATATGATAAGTTACAGTTATACATTTTAAACCTTAGAGAAACCATTAATATTTTTAAGAGATAAAGCTAAAAGCCACAATAGAATATAAAATGGATTCATAAAAAATAATGCAAAAGAAGAGGAAAGAGGGAATAAAGAACAAACGTGAAAAAATAAAAACAACCAGCAAGATGATAAATTGAACCATTTAATAATTAAAGCAAATAAAAATGGTTTAAACACTCAAATTAAAAGGCAAAGATAAAAATACATAAAAAACAATAACAACAAAAACTGTCAACTATGTCTTATCAACAAGAAACTTTCTAACACAGGGGTCAACAAGGATTAAGGATTTACCTCATAGGCTAAATCTAGCCTGAAGTATTTCTTAAAGGCCTTTATTAATATTAGACAAAGTAGACATCAGAACAAAAGATATTAGCAGGGATAAAGAGGAACATTAAGCAATGATAAATGGGTCAATTCATTATATAGACATAAAAATCTTAAATATGTATGAACAAAGCCTCAAAAACATGAAGCAAAACCTGAGAGAACCAAAAGGAAACATAGAATCACAACTGCAATCAGAGACTTCAGTACCAACACTCTTCTTTCAGTAACTGAAAGATAAAGCAGGAAAAAAGAGGCAAAGATATAGGCCTGAACAGTACAACCAAACAACTTGACCTAACCAACAATCACTGAACACTCCACCCAATTACAACAGAATATACATTCTTTTCAAGTGCACACAAAGGATTCACCAAGATAGATCATATTCTGGGCCACAAAACGAAACTCAACAAAGTTAAAAGAATGGCAAGTATATAAAGTATGTTCTCTAACCAAAACAGAAATAAACTGGAAATCAATAGCAGATATATGGAAAAATCCCAAAATGTTTAGAAATTAAACACACTTCTAAATAACCCATGGGTCAAAGAAGGAGTCAAATAGAAATGAAATACCCTTTTAATTGCATGAAAAAGAATAAAAAGCAAATCCAAATTTATGGGATGCAACTAAATCATACTTAGAGGGAAACTTATAGTATTAAATGAACATATTATGAAGTGAAGTTTTCAAATTAATAATCTAAGATTCCACCTTAAAGAACTAGAAAAAGAACAGCAAATTCAACCTAAATCAAGCAGAAGAACAGAAATAGTAAAGGGCAGAAATAAAACTAAAAGCAGAAAGTCAATGAAACCAAAAGTAGTTCTTTGCAAAGATTAATAAAATTAATTAAACTCTCTAGCCAATTTGATGAAAGAGAGAGGAGGTAGAGCAGGAAGAGGATGGAGAGAAGGAAAATATACAAATTACCAACATTATAAATAAACAAGAGATCCCACAGATCTTACAATACATTAAAAGATCAAAAGGGAATACTATGAGAAACTTTATGCCAATGAACTTGTTATCATAAGTCTGTGGTTCCCAACCAAGAGCAGACACTTGGCAAAAATGTGTGAAGACACAAGTGGGGGACTTGCTCCTGGCATCTAGTGAGTAGAGGCCTGGGATGCCGCTAAACATCTCATCATGCACAGGACACCTTCCCAAAACAAAGAATCATCCTGCCCAAACAACACTTTGGTTGAGAAACCCTGACTTAAATGAAATGGACAAATTCCTTGAAAGACATCAACCACCAAAGTTTTCTCAAAAGGAAACAAATAACCTGAATAATTCTTCTATGAAAGACACTGAATTCTTAGTTTAATATTTTCACCAAAAAAAAAAAAAACCCCACAAAACTCTAGGCCCTTCTGGCCTCACAGGTGAACTCTAACAATTAGGAAGAAATAATACCAATTTTATATACATTCTTTCAGAATATAGAAAAAGAGAGAATACCTCCCAACTCATTTTATGAAACCATTACCCAGTTACCAAAACCAGACATTACAAGAAAACTAATGACTAATACCCTTCATGATCACAGGTATAAAAAAAAATGTAATAATAGTGGTTCAAATCCAACAATTTATAAAAAGGATAGTAAATTATGAGCAATTGGGATTAATCTCAGGAAGACAAGGAGTATTCAACACTGGAAAATCATCAATGCAATTCGCCATATCAACAGACTAAAAAAGAATAACCATATGATCACTGAAAATGAGGCAGACAAAGCATTTGAAAACTTTCAACATCCATTTGTGATCAAAACTGTTAACAAACAGGAATAAAAGGAATCTCCTGAGTCTGATTAAGGGTATTTACAAAAAGCCTACAGCTCACCGCCAAACTTAATGGTGAGAGAACAAGGCAGGGATATCCACTCTCATCATTCCTATTCAGTGTTATACTGGAGTTCTTAGCAAAGTAAAGCAGGAGTGAGGGGGTGAGGGAGGGAGATGGGGAAAGGGGGCATACACATTGGAAATGAAGATTTAAAATGGCCTTTATTTTCTCCCTTTCCCCGTCTCCCTCCCTCACCCCCTCACTCCTGCTTTACTTCACTGACAAGAACTCCAGTATACCACTGAACAGGAATGATGAAAGTGGATATCCCTGCCTTGTTCTCTCACCCAAAACATACAAGCAACTCATGCAGCTCAATATCAAAAAAACAAACAACCCAATCCAAAAATGGGCCGAAGACCTAAATAGACATTTCTCCAAAGAAGATATACAGATTGCCAACAAACACATGAAAGAATGCTCAACATCATTAATCATTAGAGAAATGCAAATCAAAACTACAATGAGATATCATCTCACACCAGTCAGAATGGCCATCATCAAAAAATCTACAAACAATAAATGCTGGAGAGGGTGTGGAGAAAAGGGAACACTCTTGCACTGTTGGTGGGAATGTAAATTGGTACAGCCACTATGGAGAACAGTATGGAGGTTCCTTAAAAAACTACAAATAGAACTACCATATGACCCAGCAATCCCACTACTGGGCATATACCCTGAGAAAACCATAATTCAAAAAGAGTCATGTACCACAATGTTCATTGCAGCTCTATCTACAATAGCCAGGACATGGAAGCAACCTAAGTGTCCATCGACAGATGAATGGATAAAGAAGATGTGGCACATATATACAATGGAATATTACTCAGCCATAAAAAGGAACGAAACTGAGTTATTTGTAGTGAGGTAGATGGACCTAGAGACTGTCATACAGAGTGAAGTAAGTCAGAAAGAGAAAAACAAATACCGTACACTAACACATATATATGGAATCTAAAAAAAAAAGAAAAGAAAAGAAAATGGTCAGAAGAACCTAGGGGCAAGACGGGAATAAAGACGCAGACCTACTAGAGAATGGACTTGAGGATATGGGGAGGGGGAAGGGTAAGCTGGGACAAAGTGAGAGCGTGGCATGGACATATATACACTACCAAATGTAAAACTGATAGATAGTGGGAAGCAGCCACATAGCACAGGGAGATCAGCTTGGTACTTTGTGACCACATAGAGGGGTGGGATAGGGAGGGTGGGAGGGAGGGAGATGCAGGAGGGAAGAGATATGGGGACATATGTATATGTATAACTGATTCACTTTGTTATAAACAGAAACTGACACACCATTGTAAAGCAATTATACTCTAATAAAGATGTTAAAAATAAATAAAATAAAATAAAATGTTTATTTTAACAATATGTATTTCTAACACAACATTGTAAGTCAACTATATTTCAATAAAATTTTTTTTAATATGTTAAAAGAAAGAAAGGAGGAAAGAAAGAAAGAAAGAAAATGGCCTTTATTAACAGATGACATGATTGTCTATATAGAAAATCTCAAAGAATCTTTAAGCAAGTTTAGCAAGGTCACAGAATATAAGGTCAATATAAAACATTGTATTTCTCTATACTAGCAATGAACAATGGGAAGTTAAATTATAGTACTGTTTGCAATAACATAAAAAATGAAACACTGTTAAATCTAAAAAATGTAAAAAACTTGTTCAATGAAACTAGAAAACACTTATAAGTCATAACAATTCATGAACTGAAAGATTCAATATTAAGATGTTAATTCCTACCAAATTGAGCTAGTGATTAAATACAATCCCTATCAAAACCCTAAGAGGGTTTTTTGGTTTTGTTTGTTTTGTTTTACAGACAAGCTGATTCTAAAATTTGTACGGAGAAGCAAAGCAGTCCAAACAACTAAAATTATTTTGAAAATTAAAACCAAGTTTAAGGACCCATAAAACTTAATTTCAAGACTTACTATAAAGCTATTCAGTATTGACATAAAATAGATACATAGATCCTTGGAACAGAAATCTAGAAATAGAACCACATATGTATGGTCAATTTATATTCAACAAAGGTGCCAAGGTAATTCAATGGGGGACAGGATTGTCTCTGCAACAATGATGAAGGAATAATTGGTCACTGATATGCAAAAAAAAAACCCTCAATTCATACCTCACACCATGTATAAAACTTAATTTGAGATGTACCAAAGACCTAAATGTAAAACCTAAAATTATAAAACTTCTGAAAGAAAACACAAGAGAACATCTTTGTGGTATTGAATTAAGTAAGGAAAGTTTTCTTAGACAAGACAGAAGAAACAAAAAGGAAAATCTGATAAACTGCACTGCATCAAAATTTTAAAATCCTGTTAGCTGAAAGACACTGTTAAGGAAATTAAAAGATAAGGCACAGACTGGGAGAAAACCTTTGCAAAACACACATCTGTTAAAGAACACGTTTCCAGAAGATAAAAGAATTCTTAGGACTTATTAATAAGAAACCAAACAACCCTATTAAAAAGAAATGAGCAGAAGATTTGAACACACAATTCACCAAAGAGATAGGATGGCAAATAAGCATATGAAAAGATGTACCAAATATTAGTCATCAGGAAAATACATATTTAAGTCACAAAAAGAGACAACCATACACACATTAGAATGACCACACTTAAAAAATAAATAAATAAAAGCCTTATAATACCAAATGCTGACAAAAATACAGAGAAACTGAAACTCTTATAAATTGCTAATGGAAGTGCAAAATGCTACAACTACTTTAGAAAATAGTTTGGCAGTTTCTAATGAAATTAAATATATACTTATCATATAGCCTAGCAATCCCTCTCCTGGGAATTTACCCAAGAGAATGAAAGCATATGTCTACACATAGACTTGTATTGAGTGCTTATTCTGACACCAGCTGGTGTACTGCAGTATAATTTCGGTGCTAACCACTAGCAGTTAACATCACATTCCACAGGTTTAAAGGCACAGTCTCCAACCTGACTGCCCTTACAGATGCCAGCCACACTTGGGGGTGCCCAGGCCACTGGTACTTTTGATTAATTGGCTACAAATCCAGGGGTTACCACAATTCCCTCAGGTTTGATAATTCACTAGAACAGTTCACAGAGTTCAGAAAAGCAATAAATTATGATTACGGCTTTACTATAAAGGATAAAAATTAGGACCAGTCAAGTGAGAAGACACAAAGAGTGAGGTCTGGGAGGTCCCACAATATGGAACTTCCATGATCTCTTCCCTTCCCATGGAATCAGGGTGGGTGGTCACACTTATTGGCACAGCAATGTGCTCTCCAACCAGGATGCGCTACTGAACTTTGATGTCCAGAGTTCTCACTGAGGTCATCACAGAGAGATATGATTGAAATCACTGGCCATTGACTGAATTCAATCTCCAGTCCTCCTCCTCTCCCCAGAGGTCAGCTGGCTCAAAGCCCCAAACCTCTAATCACATGGTTGATCTTTCTGGTGACAAACCCCATCCTAAGTCAACTCATCTCCTTAGCATAAACTCAAATGATTGAAGGAGCTCATGAATAGCAAAGACAATCCTAATGCTCACAAAATTCCATGGATTTAGAGTATACCTCCCAGGAACCAAATTCTTTATAATACAGCAATATTTATAGCAGCTTTAATCATAATTCCAAAAATCTTAAAATAACCAAATGTCCTTTAACTGGTGAGTGGATAAAATAATTGTAGTATGTCCATATTATGGAACAGTATTAACAAGAAAAAGGATGAGTTATTGATACATGTTAACAACATATATGAATTTCAAAAGCAATATGACAGTTTTTTACATAGGCATTGTAAATGCAGTAACTATCTACATAGCATTATCTTATGATCTGTAGCATCAGAGGAACATATTCTTTTTCTATAATAATTACATTTAGTTCAGGGTTTTGCAACCTCAGTGCTATTGACAATTTGGACCAGATAATTCTTTGTTGTGGGGTGCTATATATAGGATATTTAGCAGCATCCCTGGCCCTACTCATTAAGATGCTAACAGTAATTTCTATAGCCCTGAAAGTCAAAAATGTCCAGATATTCCCAAATGTTCCATGAGGGGTAACTCACCCCCAGTTTAAAACTGCTAATTCAGTCAAACACAGTTTTTACAGTTTTCATAATCTTAAATATTTTGTGGAGACAAACATAACTTACATCAATGTAGGAAACTGATAGCATTCAAATTATGCTTTCCATCGAAAAACTCATCCAAATTTTGTATAAGTTAGAAACTTTAGAATAATGTTACTTTTCACACCAGAGCAAAAACATATAGTCATTTTAAACCAAAATTATTAAAACTGTCTAATTTGTCCAAGTATTCCCTTTGTTTAGTAATATTATCTCATATTTTTCTATATTTACATACCTAATTATTAAAACAAGGACTAGCATTTTTCTTATTTCTTGTTATACACATACAACATATGTATACTTTTGTTCCTTATGTTGTATCCTAGGCAATCAAGGCCATTAATTTAAAGAATGGCTAACTTTTTTCACTCACCTCCTTCAACAAGTATTTGAGTTTCATCAAAGAGCCAGCAAACTTGCCCACTGGACTTTTTTGCTTTCTCTCTGAAAATTATTTTGTTCTTTCATTTTCAATTTATTTAAGTCTGAATTAGTCTATTTATGCAATCAAAGTAAGAGCTCCATTAAGTTTAAGAGACTTTATAATTAACTTATTATCTATGGAGATAGGCAAAGGCATGTAAGTCTATCAACAAATACATTTAGAAAATACTTCATACTCATGTGATAAAAGAATTTCATCCAATTCTTGAGCAAGCTGAGGGAACTCTGGAGGAGTTGAGTGATGGATTTCTTGTTATTTCAGTATATATGCGTGTGTATTTTGTTTTGTTTGTTCTTAACACAAAGCTCTTTTTCATATTTTTACCTGGCTCATCATGGAGTTTTGTTTTTAAAGAAATGAGAAAGAAAAATCAGGCTACTCAGCACCCTTCAGGTTGCACAGAAAGTCATGAAGCTCGTAACAAACCAGAAGTAATCTTTTCCATTCAACCTGCAGTCCCATTCCACCATACATACAGACCCATTTATAAAACTGTTATAAAAACCAAGAAAAATGCTTAATTTCAACCACTCTTACTCTAAAACCACATAAAACTAATTTCAATTTTTCTTTTTGTATGAACTCTCTATTTGATGGTTAATCTGTATATCTGAATTAGATATCCTCAGTAGTGCATATAAAGGATCAATTTTTATACTCACTCAATTCCCAGAACTTGAGACAATAAAAGGGATGAAAGCCATCGGCGTATACAGTATTACAATGATATACAGACCATTTCTAAAAGGCTAATTACTTCTCTTTTACAAAGACAGAAAAGTTTCTCCCCCCCACTTATACACACACACACACACACACACACAAGTAGCAGGCTTACTTTTACAACTTTATCCATGAATCAAAGTAAAGAAAAAAACTCACCAATTTGTTGTAGCAGCTTTGGAAGGAGGGAGGTCAGAAACACAAAGGATTGCAAGGAGCCACCATCTTTCAAGCAGGCACAAAAACGTTTTTTCTTTAATGTCTTTTTTAGCTTTTTGTGCTGTGCAAATAAGACAAACAACATGAAGGATTCTACCTCTGGTAGAAGAAACACCATTACTGGTGTAGGCTGCAACATGAACTTCTTAATCCCAAGCCAAGACCTGCTATTGGCCAGACTAAACCTATGTCTGAAATGCCAGTAAGTTTTCTTAAGAATCCTCAAGATGTGCAAACAAAAAAACAAATGGCTGCTTGAGAGAGAATCAGAAGGTCAGGCCACAAAAAAAATCAGCTTCCCAACATTGCTTCCACCAATAGAGAAATAAAAAAATCTGTGCACTAATCAAAATCAGAACCAAATTGATGTAGACTCAGAAAAAGAACCAGAGGGAAGAAAAGTAGGAAAACAGTCAGCAAGGGTGAAAGCTCTAATTGTCGAATGAGGTTCACCCTTGGAGGCAAACTCAGTTCACCTGGGCATCCCAGGGGAACTTTCACTTGTCAAAGGAAAACATAGACACAAGAGCACTTTAGGAAAGGCTCTTACTTATAAAGAAGACTAAAAGAATTTTCAGGCTCTAGAAAGACTGGCTGACAAAATAAAAAGGACAACAGTTGAAAGTAAAATATCCCACAAGTATCAATGTTACTGAGTTAATAGCTTGGTCATGGGAGTAAAACAGCAATTTTCTCATGTAATCATTAGTCTCACATCTTTAAACATCAAGAAAATCCCTGCTTTTCTTGTTTATCTCAGTTGCAAAGTCCCTCTCTTCCCTTCCCCTTCTTCCCAACTATGGGATGCCTACTTAAATCAAGACAAGTTAAAATATTTGGTTTTGCTGCCTCTAGCCTTCTCCTCCTCTTAAAGCAGGGCTAGGCATCCCATTTACATTCTCCCTGTGACCACCTAGAGGGGTGGGATAGGGAGGGTGGGAGGGAGGGAGATGCAGGAGATATGGGAACATATGTATAACTGATTCACTTTGTTATAAAGCAGAAACTAACACAACATTGTAAAGAATTACACTCCAATAAAGATGTTAAAAAAAAAAAACACAAAGAAGTCTGTAACAGAAAAAAAAAAAAAAAAAAAAGACTAGCCACAGATTTGTCAGGTGTTAGCTTGTAGAGAAAAAACAATACCCAGAACTGAAATCTTCAGTTCCTACTTTATTTTGTAAGTGAGAGCACAGATCAGTGGTTTTCAGTTGGCAGCAATTTTGCCCCCAGACATCATTTGGCAAAGTCTGGAGACATTTCTGGTTGTCACAGCTGGGGGTGGGGGAAGTGCTACTGGCATTATGTAGTAGGTAGAGCCCAAGAATGCTACTGAACATCTTTAATGCACAGTACAGCTCCCACAACGAAGAATTATATGCAGCCCAAAATATCAATAACGCCACTGTTGAGAAACCGTGGCACAGACTCGAGTAAGATCACCTGTGTTGACATTTCAGCCTGATCACTTACCAGCTCTAAAACTTTGGTATGCTTGAGTTTTCCCATCTATAAACTGAAGAAGGTAATAGTACCTACACCTCAAAAGTTGTGATTAGTTAAGTGCTGTATAACTGTTGCTATGGGAATCTTTATTGGAAATACACAAATATGTTCCTCCAGCTTCTTGTATTGCAACATACATTCATAACATTATCACTGTCTTTTCCCTTTTCATCTGCATCTGAATTCTGTCATGTTTCCATTTCCAGGTGTGGAGGCTTCTACACAAGGATAAATCTTAAAGATCTCATCACTTTCTGTTAGCCATTTCTTTGAATCAAGGTGTTTAGTTGTGTAGAAAAGAGTTAAGATAGCAGGTATGACTGCTGTCCTTTGAAAGGCCTGCTTATAAGGTTGGCCTTTGTTCTCAGCTATCTGAGAACTTAGATTTCGGGAGTACTCCTACCATTCCCAAAACTGATAGAAGTGGCTCAGTATGTGTAAACCGTTTGTACAAAATATATGGTTTATGTGGAACACGTGCTTTCCTTCCAGGAGTCCAGAATTTTGGTGTCAAGCAGAGGGTGCCTACATGACCTGCCCCCTGTAAAAACTGTAGGCAGGGCTTCCCTGGTGGCGCAGTGGTTGGGAGTCCGCCTGCCAATTCAGGGGACACGGGTTCGTGCCCCGGTCCAGGAAGATCCCACCGGAGCGGCTGGGCCCGTGAGCCATGGTCGCTGAGCCTGCGCGTCCGGAGCCTGTGCTCCACAATGGGAGAGGCCACAACAGTGAGCGGCCCGTGTACCGCAAAAAAAAGCAAAAACAAAAAAAACTGTAGGCAGTCTTGCATGAGCTTCCTTGATTGGCCATGTTTCCCATGTGCTGTCACAACTCATTGCTGGGGGGAATTAAGTGTATCCTACAAGACTGCATTGGGAGAGGAACTTCGGAAGCTCGTGCCTGGTTTCCCTCAAACTTCACCCCATGCACCCCTTCCCTTTCATCTTGTTCTATATCCTTTTGCTGTAAGAAATCTTTGCTGTATGACTAAAGGTCGAATCCTGAGAAGCCTCCTGGTGAATCACCAGGGGGGTGGTCTTGCCGTTTTCCAACAAACATTTAGACCTACTGGTTTATTCCACTCAATTATATGTAAAAGTTCATGTTTGCCGACTTAAAATGTCACATTTCATACAATTCTCATACACTGTGCATTGGGAAACAGACATTAAGTATAATTTCCATTCTATTAATTGTTTTTCTTGTGAAGTACTAGGTTCTTAGCTGCTGCCATTGTTCCTATATCAAACATAGCATCCCCCTATTATATATGGATTAATGTCTGGCACATATTTTAAAATGTGACCTATATTACATTTCTCTCTCCTCTTTGCATTTCCTAGTTACTACTCTTTTGATCACATCAGCAAGATAAGGATCTTTAAGAAGTAGCAAGTATTTTTCCTACTTCTCAGGAGACATACTCTATTATCCCTCACTGAGTTCATTATTCTGGTATCCAGGGCCAAATTCAACTCCAATATCTCCGGTTAATTTTTCAAACTGCCCTTTTTCTTTCAAACACTGAACTTTGTATATGAATGACAAGCTAAAAAAAAAAGGAAAAAAAAACCCCCCAAAACACCATCTCCCAAATTCATGGGTTTTTCTATATAGAGTTTAACTAAAGATGCCTCACCTTTTTTTCTCCCCTACTAAGATTTTTTTTTTTTTTTAAACCACGTTCCTTGGGAACACTATCCTCAAGCTATTAATAGGTATTTATGACAAAAGATTCTGTAGTGGGCCTCCCTGGTGGCGCAGTGGTTGAGAGTCCGCCTGCCGATGCAGGGGATACGGGTTCGTGCCCCGGTCTGGGAGGATCCCATATGCCGCGGAGCGGCTGGGCCCGTGAGCCATGGCCGCTGGGCCTGCGCATCCGGAGCCTGTGCTCCGCAACGGGAGAGGCCACAACAGTGAGAGGCCCGCATACCGCAAAAAGAAAAAAAAAAAAAAAAAAAAGATTCTGTAGTTAACTAAGTTTGGGAAGTCAGGAAAACAAAGTTAAACAGAGTTATTCATTATATAACTTTTCAGAACCTTTGATACAATCATTTAAATTGTGAAGGAACATTTTAGGGTTTTGAATAGTATGTAGATTTACATAAGTTACATAAAAGTATAAAATTATTCCTTCAGGGACATCTTAAAGGGACCACTATTTTACAGTATGCATTTTGAGAAACACTATGCCTGCCCCTGGTAGGGTAGGAGTAATCACACTGATGTCTGAGAAGTCTGTGGATATAGATCCAAGAAGCCTGCAAAGACTATCACCAACTAGGCAGAGCTACATTTCTGAGTATGGAATCTATTGCCTTTAGAAATGAAACCTCTAAAATAGCAGCCAGGCTATGAATTTAAAATGAGATCAAACAAAAATTGTTAATGGATTACTTATAGATCTTCCTCTCTATGAGAAAATTATAATTTTGCATGTAGGGAAGTATGAAGTTTCTTTAACACGTGGTAGTAAATTAGCTGCCCCATAAAAGGAAAAATTAAATTCAGTTAGCTCTAAGTCAGTAATCATTTAATAGTTCATCTATCAACCTGGAACTTGAATTGCTTGATTTCTAAAATGAAAAGAAAGGAAAATACACACAGATAATAAAGATAAGACAACTGAGCAAGCATTTTTTCAAGTAATAAAAATACATCACTACTAAATAAAATTCAACAAAAAGGTTTGTTAATACTTTATTAGTATTTTCTAATGGACAAAACATAACACAAACCAAATAAAATTTTTAATCTTCTTTTTAGTTCAATAAAAATAACTGACATTCTGACTGTTGTTTCTTCTTTGTTAAAGAAGTATTGATAGAATAGTTAGGCACACAGTTGACACTTACTGTACAATGAATGATATGCACAAGTTATCTTTTAACACTTATAATCCTAAAATGTGCTCTTTATATTTTTCCCTTGTAATACAGGAGCCATGCTCCTATAAGCAAAATTTACTAACAAAAGAATTTTACAAGGAGTGACAAAAAGACTTTTAAAACAAGTCCTTAAATAAAAGGATGCAGCAACAACAGAATGTAAGTTGTTGGGTTAAGAAGACAGCTTAAACTAGATCGATCTCAAAACATTAAAAATTCATTTATTTTACAATTACTCAAATACACATGCATTAAATGAAAATACTGCACAAATTAAAATTTTAGATTGTGAAATTTTATATTGTTCTTAATTTTTTAAAAATGGGTACACTTTCCTGGTAGCACTTAACTGTTTGATTTTTTCCCAAACACCAAAGCACAAACTTAAAATGAAGGAACTGAAATATTCAAGGTTTTAAATTAAAAAAAAAAAAATTAAGGCTAACCAAGTGCATCCATTAGTCAATGGCACAATTGTTTTCAGCAACTATCAGAAAACCCTAATCATAGGAAATGCCCATCTAACCCTTATATATAAATCATACAATCAATTTTTTAGGTGAATTAACTACAGGTTAGTAGTGATGGTTTCTAAAGTTTATGTTACCTGAAAAGTCAGAAAACCCAAACAAAGAATGATTAATTTAGAAGGTTCTTGCCTAAAGGCACCACTGACTTAAAAACACATTCAAAAATCAAATATCAGAAGACATAAAGCCTCTTCATGTATATATTCATATATGCAGTAAATGCATTAAATGTAATAACTTTATTAAACATAGTACACTGTACTTGACTTATGGGTTAAATATTTTACACACAGCTCGACCAAGTCATTCAAAAAGTATCTCTAATTTTAGCATGACCACGGCTCTCTCTGATGTAAAACATAGATGTGCAAGGAGAAGATGCATAACCATTTACAGACTACCATTTGACATTTCTGCTTTTGAAATATAAACTCTTTTAAACAAAAATTATTTTAAAAACCCATTTACTCAAACAGTTTTTGGTATAACTGCAGTTCTCTTGCAGGGCTCCATGAAAATTCACAATCCTGCATGACCTTTCTTTCCCTGCTTGATGGCCAGTGTTCCTCACATTATCTAGAAATGCTTTTTCACATGTACACACTAGGCTCTTACTCTTAGCTTTATTTATGTCAAAAATATACTTGAAATGGGCAGGGGTATATCTGAAAATCATTGCACTTATGGCCATGCTGATGCTTCCTACAGACATGTTTCACATATCTTTTCTTCCAAAGCCTGGGGCATGAGGAGAGACCAGGGCAGGAAGACACACTGAGAAGAAAAAATATTATATCTTCCACCAGAGTCAATAAGGATCTTTTCTCATTTGGAAGTTTAAATGAAAGGGATTTCATTTACATAATTCTGAAGACATGCAACACAGGCTGAAAATATGCATACTATAAGTATGCACAACAGCATTATTAATAAATATGATTATTATTATAAAGCTTTAAAGGAAGGCTTTATTCTATTCGGCTTCACTTTGTAAGTAGGATCTCAGTGAGAACAAGACAATAACATCTTGTTCCAATCTTAAAGCTCCCAAACAACTGGGATACCAATACTCTGTCCCTTTATCTTAAGCACCCGGACGTTCTTTTAATACCAGCATCTTGGCTCAGTGGTCTGATAAATAGCTTCACTATTTTAAGGTTTTAGTGTTAAATATTTTTAAAACAAAAAACGCTGACACACCCAAACCCTTAGTCGGTGGAAGTATTTAAAACTATGCAGAAATCCTGCATACAAAACATATGAAGACTTCCAAGATTGACAAATGGAGAATGAGAAAACTATAGGAAATGCAGAGGCTCCAAAACTGGAAAAGGTATTTTGTTGCTGTTGGTATAAAATTATTTTAGGGACTTAAATGTATACACCGAGGGGTTTTGCCAACTTGCTTTATTTAGTAGAATTTTACATTATGCAAAATATAAATAAAGCCTATTTTAAAAAATATTATAGTTCTGTTTATTTATTTTCATATATGTACACTATAATAGAGTTAAGAATTTGTATGTTTACATACGACTAATAAACTCATTTAATCCTTTGATTTGCTATTTTTGCAATCACCTAACGTATGTCTAGATCACACAATTTAAAATCATCATATAGTAACTTTCAATAGAGTATTGTTTTTTAAATTTCCACATTTTTAGAAGTATTTGGCAGTTCTTTCAACAAATTATAGCCCCTATTATATAACCAGTAATCTCTTAAAGATAAAGAAAACTGTAATAATTTTGTAACTTAAATAAGAGCCATCATATGCTTCTTTTTACACACAGAATGCCAAAATAAAGCTTATGACTGAGTACCATAAGAGCAAAATAGAGCCCTTAAGACACATAAGAATCCATTAAAATCTGTTTTCTACCAATGAATAACAAATCCAATGAAATTTTTGTTTTGACTGGTTTTATTTTATATACTAGGTTTTTACTTTATGTCACAAAACTGTAATTTGGATATAATGTTACTTCATACTTTAAGGGCATTCTGTCACTTTCCCTAGACCTGAAACAGATGTTCCAAAGATCACTCACCTGGCTATCTACACTATATTAAAATTCTGAAAAAGACCTATAAAATCATTATGCAAAACAAATCCCTCCAAACAGTACATTGCACAGTTTCCCACTGTTAAACAAATCAGCCAATTTATCTGTGAACTCTTGTTTTGTGCTTTCCTTAGCTCTCATATATACACTCTGGCACTTTGTCATTGCTGGAGAATGCTGATTAGTTTGAAACGGAAGAGACCAACGTCATTCTTGCTTGAGGTGGGGGCAGTATCCTCTCAGTGTTGCAAAAATATGCACCAAATCATTTAAGACACAGAAATCTCTCTTGGTAGTGGCTGGATTATAGACAAGGATGAGAAGAACCACAGTCTTATGGATGTATTAATAATCTATTTTGAGACACTAAAAGACTGGTGCAGACACAACAGTATATGAGTTAAGCCCCAGAAGATCCGTCCATACCATCAGTCCTGGACAAAACGAACACCAGCTTCACAGATTGGAGTGTCACCTTTTCTGTAAAGAAGGCGCTTGAGTAGTTTGAAGTTTCTGTTTATATTTCTGCATCTGCTTTGACCGTGAATGCAGTCTGTTGAAAAGTTCACGGAATTTATACTGTGGAAATAAGCTTTCCAAAAAGCCTTCCAAAAACACATAAACCATCCTCCTATTTAACTGGTTGTGCTGAAACATTTCAAAAACACGAAGAATACCTTTCCGTGTTGTCTCAGCCCCAATAATGTGCTTCAGTTCATCTAAATGAAGCGGGGGAGAGGGGAAATGAACACAATTCATTATTCAAAGGAAATCCAAGGCCTAAACTATGCTAAGTATGTAAAGTACAAAGCAGAGTAACTGATAAGTAGCAAGTATTCAGTTAATGACCTTAATATAAGTTTAATAACTGACTTAAAACTTATATACGTTTGCAAGCATGCATGCACTTACACAATAGATGCTGTGAGACAAATACAGCACAGGAGAAAGGAGGAAACCCCAAATTAGAGTTGTAATCTTGTCCCTTAATACCTATATGATAACTTACCCACCCTGAGTTTGCATCCTCATCTGTAAAATGAGAATTTATAATAACCAATATTATTATAACTGTAAGAATTTATAAAGCCTTGATGAGATAATGTGAAAAGTGATCTGTAAACTCTAAAACACTATACACACATACTCTTACTACATTTAATGCACAGTCAGAAATACTATAAGAAAATGTGTGAAAGTTGATCTATGATTTCAAAAAACTTGCAACACAGAAACAGTGCCATTAAAATACTAAAAGCATAAAGACACTTACAAGGAGGGAATGCAACATGAGATAATAAGGAAAGGTTCCCTTCAAGGAAGTGACAACTGAAGTAGATTTTGCTACCTGGGCAGCATTTTCATAGGTGCAAACAGATGAAGGATTTAAGAACAGGAATGAGCAAATGAGCACTAAGTGGAAACAAAAACAAGATAGGCTCAAGAAATGGGGTAATAAAGTTTGGTTGAATTTTAG
The DNA here is from genome assembly GCF_964341445.2 of Mesoplodon mirus. NCBI lineage: Eukaryota > Metazoa > Chordata > Mammalia > Artiodactyla > Ziphiidae > Mesoplodon > Mesoplodon mirus. Next base: position 45,026,533 of record NC_138985.1, on the reverse strand, counting down.
GATTCCTGTAAGAGAAAGTGGTGAAAAAAATGGAAAACTGACAGTGCTGTGACTGTCAGTTTAAGCAAGTTTGGAGTTTACTCATAGGCAACATGAAGTAACTAGAGACACGTAAATATGGGAGCAACATGTATTATTCTTTTTCTTTTTTTCTCTTTTATTCTTGAATTTTATTTTATTTTTTTATATAGCAGGTTATTAGTTATCCATTTTATACACTTCAGTGTGTACGTGTCAATCCCAACTGCCCAGGTCATCACACCACCACCACCACCACCCCGCTCCTTTCCCCGCTTGGTGTCCATACGTTTGTTCTCTGCATCTATGTCTCTACTTCTGCCCTGCAAACCAGTTCATCTGTACCATTTTTCTAGGTTCCACACATATGCGTTAATATACAATATTTGCTTTTCTCTTTCTGACTTACTTCACTCTGTATGACGGTCTCTAGATCCATCCACATCTCTACAAATGACCCAATTTCGTTTCTTTTTATGGCTGAGCAATATTCCATTGTATATATGGTACCACATCTTCTTTATCCATTAGTCTGTTGATGGGCATTTAGGCTAGTTCCATGACCTGGCTATTGTAAAAAGTGCTGCAATGAACATTGGGGTGCATGTGTCTTTTTCAATTATGGTTTTCTCTGGGTATATGACCAGTAGTGGGATTGCTGGGTCATATGGTAATTCTATTTTTAGTTTTCTAAGGACCCTCCATACTGTTCTCCATAGTGGCTGTATCAATTTACATTCCCACCAACAGTGCAAAAGGGTTCCCTTTTCTCCACACACTCTCCAGCATTTGTTGTTTGTAGATTTTCTGATGATGCCCATTCTAACTGGTGTGAGGTGATACCTCACTGTAGTTTTGATTTGCATTTCTCTAATAATTAGTGATGTTCAGTGGCTTTTCATGTGCTTCTTGGCCATGTCTTCTTTGGAGAAATATCTATTTAGGTCTTCTGCCCATTTTTGGATTGTGTGGTTTGTTATTTTAATATTGAGCTGCATGAGCTGTTTATATATTTTGGAGATTAATCCTTTGTCTGCTGATTTATTTGCAAATATTTTTTCCCATTCTGAGGGTTGTCTTTTTGTGTTGCTTATGTTTCCCTTTGCTGTGCAAAAGCTTTTAAGTTTCATTAGGTCCCATTTGTTTATTCTTGTTTTTATTTCCATTACTCTAGGAGGTGGATCAAAAAAGATCCTGCTGTGATGTATGTCAAAGAGTGTTCTTCCTATGTTTTCCTCTAAGAGTTTTATAGTGTCTGGTCTTACATTTAGGTCTCTAATCCATTTTGAGTTTATTTTTGTGCATGGTGTTAGGGAGTGTTCTAATTTCATTCTTTTACATGTAGCTGTCCAGTTCTCCCAGCACCACTTATGGAAGAGACTGTCTTTTCTCCATTGTATATCCTTGCCTCCTTTGTCATAGATTAGTTGACCATAGGTGAATGGGTTTATCTCTGGGATTTCTATCCTGTTCCATTGATCTATATTTCTGTCTTTGTGCCAGTACCATATTTTCTTCATTACTGTAGGTTTGTAGTATAGATTGAAGTCCAGGAGCCTGATTCCTCCAGCTCCGTTTTTTTCCCGCTTTGGCTATTCGAGGTCTTTTGTGTCCCCATAAAATTTTAAGATTTTTTGTTCTAGTTCTGTAAAAAATGCCATTGGTAATTTGATAGGGATTAAACTGAATCTGTACATTGCTTTGGATAGTATAGTCATTTTCACAATATTGATTCTTCCAATCCAATGACATGGTATATGTCTCCATTTGTTTGTATCGTCTTTAATTTCTTTCATCAGCGTCTTAGAGTTTTCTGCATACAGGTCTTTTGTCTCCTTAGCTAGGTTTATTCCTAGGTATTTTATTCTTTTTGCTGCAACGGTAAATGGGAGTGTTTCCTTAATTTCTCTTTCAGATTTTTCATCATTAGTGTATAGGAATGCAAGAGATTTCTGTGCATTAGTTTTGTAGCCTGCAACTTTACCAAATTCATTGATTAGCTCTAGTAGTTTTCTGGTGGCATCATTAGAATTCTCTATGTATAGTATCATGTCATCGGCAAACAGTGACAGCTTTACTTCTTCTTTTCCGATTTGGATTCCTTTTATTTCTTTTTCTTCTCTGATTGCTGTGGCTAGGACTTCCAAAACTATGTTGAATAACAGTGGTGACAGTGGACATCCTTGTCTTGTTCCGATCTTAGAGAAAATGCTTTCAGTTTTTCAACACTGAGAATGATGTCTGCTGTGGGTCTGTTGTACATTGCCTTTATTATGTTGAGGTAGGTTCCCTCCATGTCCACTTTCTGGGGACTTTTTTATCATAAATGGGTATTGAATTTTGTCAAAAGCTTTTTCTGCATCTAGAGATGATCACATGGTTTTTCTTCTTCAAGTTGTTAATATGGTGTATCACATTGATTGATTTGCGTATAGTGAAGAATCCTTGCATCCCTGGGATAAATCCCACTTGAACATGGTGTATGATCTTTCTAATGTGTTGTTGGATTCTGCTTGCTAGTATTTTGTTGAGGATTTCTGCATCTTTACACATCAGTGATATTGGTCTGTAATTTTCTTTTTTTGTATTATCTTTGTCTGGTTTTGGTATCAGGGTGATGGTGGCCTTGTAGAATGAGTTTGGGAGTGTTCCTTCCTCTGCAATTTTTTGGAAGAGTTTGAGAAGGATGGGTGTTAGCTCTGCTCTAAATGTCTGATAGAATTCACCTGTGAAGCCATCTGGTCCTGGACTTTTGTTCGTTGGAAGATTTTTTTTTTTTTTTTTTCCGGTACGCGGGCTTCTCACTGTTGTGGCCTCTCCCGTTGCAGAGCACAGGCTCCGGATGTGCAGGCTAAGCGGCCATGGCCCACAGGCCCAGCCGGTCCGCGGCATGTGGGATCCTCCCAGACCGGGGCACGAACCTGCGTCCCCTGCATCAGCAGGCGGACTCTCAACCACTGCGCCACCAGGGAAGCCCCAGTTGGAAGATTTTTAATCACAGTTTCAATTTCATTACTTGTGATTGGTCTGTTCATATTTTCTATTTCTTCCTGCATCAGTCTTGGAAGGTTATACCTTTCTAAGAATTTGTCCATTTCTTCCAGGTTGTCCATTTTATTGGCATAGAGTTGCCTGTAGTAGTCTCTTAGAATGCTTTGTATTTCTGTGGTGTTTGTGGTAACTTCTCCTTTTTCATTCCTAATTTTAATGATATGGGTTTTCTCCCTTTTTCTTGATGAGTCTGGCTAATGGTTTATCAATTTTGTTTATCTTCTCAAAGAACCAGTTTTTAGTTTTATGGATCTTTGCTATTGTTTCCTTTGTTTCTATTTCATTATTTCTGCTCTGATCTTTATTTCTTTCTTTCCTTCTACTAACTTTGTGTTTTGTTTGTTCTTCTTTCTCTAGTTCTTTTAGGTGTAAGGTTAGATTGCTTATTTGAGATGTTTGTTGTTTCTTGAGGTAGGATTGTATTGCTATAGACTTCCCTCTTAGAACTGCTTTTGCTGCATCCCATAGGTTTTGGATCATAGTGTTTTCACTGTCATTTGTTTCTAGGTATTTTTTTATTTCCTCTGTGACCTCTTGGTTATTTAGTAACGTACTGTTCAGCCTCCATGTTTGTGTTTTTTACATTTTTTTCCCTGTAATTGATATCTAATCTCATAATGTTGTGATCAGAAAAGATGCTTGATATGATTTCAATTTTCTTAAATTTACTGAGGCTTGATTTGTGACCCAACATGTGATCCTGGAGAATGTTCTGTGCACACTTGAGAAGAAAGTGTAATCTGCTGTTTTTGGATGAAATGTCCTATAAATATCAATTAAATCTATCTGGTCTACTGTGTCATTGAAAGCTTCTGTTTCCTTATTAATTTTCTGTTTGGATCATCTCTCCATTGGTGTAAGTGAGGTGTTAAAGTCCCACACTATTATTGTGTTACTGTCAATTTCCTCTTTTATAGCTGTTAGCAGTTGCCTTATGTATTGAGGTGCTCCTATGTTGGGAGCGTATGTATTTATAATTGTTATATCTTCTTCTTGGATTGATCTCCCGATCATTATGTAGTGTCCTACCTTGTCTCTTGTAACATTCTTTACAGTCTATTTTATCTGATATGAGTATTGCTACTCCAGCTTTCTTTTTTCTTTTTTTTTCTTTTTTGCGATACGCAGGCCTCTCACTGTTGTGGCCTCTCCCGTTGCGGAGCACAGGCTCCGGACACGCAGGGCCGGCAGCCATGGTTCACGGGCTCAGCCGCTCCGCGGCATGTGGGATCTTCCCGGACCGGGGCACAAACCCATGTCCCCTGCATCGGCAGGTGGACTCTCAACCACTGCGCCACCAGGGAAGCCCCCCAGCTTTCTTTTGATTTCCATTTGCATGGAATATCTTTTTCTATCCCCCCACTTTCAGTCTGGATGTGTCCCTAGGTCTGAAGTGGGTCTCTTGTAGACAGCACATATATGGGTCTTATTTTTGTATCTATTCAGTGAGCCTGTGTCTTTTGGTTGGAGCATTTAATCCATACACATTTAAGGTAGTTATCGATATGTATGTTCCTATTACCATTTTCTTTATTGTTTTGGGTCTGTTTTTATAGGTTCTTTTCTTCACTTGTGTTTCCCACTTAGAGAAGTTCCTTTAGCATTTGTTGTATAGCTGGTTTGGTGGTGCTGAATTGTCTTAGCTTTTGCTTGTCTGTAAAGATTTTGATTTCTCCATCGAATCTGAATGAGATCCTTGCCTGGTAGAGTAATCTTGGTTGTGCGATCTTCCGTTTCATCACTTTAAATATGTCATGCCACTCCCTTCTGGCTTGTAGAGTTTCTGCTGAGAAATCAGCTGTTAACCTTATGGGAATTCCCTTGTATGTCATTTGTCGTTTCTCCCTTGCTACTTTCAATAATTTTTCTTTGTCTTTAATTTTTGCTCTCTGAGCTTCCTAGACTTGGGTGGCTATTTCCTTTCCCATATTAGGGAAGTTTTCTACTATAATCTCTTCAAATATTGTCTTGGGTCCTTTCTCTCTCTCTTCTCCTTTTGCGACCCCTGTAATGTGAATGTTGTTGCGTTTAATGTTGTCCCAGAGGTCTCTTAGGCTGTCTTCATTTCTTTTCATTCTTTTTTCTTTACTCTGTTCTGCAGCAGTGAATTCCACCATTCTGTCTTCCAGGTCACTTATCCGTCCTTCTGCCTCAGTTATTCTGCTATTGCTTCCTTCTAGTGTATTTTTCATTTCACTTATTGTATTGTTCATCTCTGTTTGTTCTTTAATTCTTCTAGGTCTTTGTTAAACATTTCTTGCATCTTCTCAATCTTGGCCTCCATTGTTTTTCCGAGGTTCTGGATCATCTTCACTACCATTATTGTGAATTCTTTTTTTGGAAGGTTGCCTATCTCCACTTCATTAGTTGTTTTTCTGGGGTTTTATCTTGTTCCTTCATACGGTACACAGTCCTCTGCCTTTTCATCTTGTCTTTCTGTGAATGTGGTTTTTGTTCCACAGGCCGCAGGATTGTAGTTCTTCTTGCTTCTACTGTCTGCCCTCTGGTGGATGAGGCTATCTAAGAGGCTTGTACAAGTTTCTGATGGGAAGGACTTGCCCACCAGAGCAAAAGAGCTGGCTTTTGCTCTGGTGGGCAGAGCTCAGTAAAACTTTAATCTGCTTGTCTGCTGATGGGTGGGGCTGGGTTCCCTCCCTGTTGGTTGTTTGGCCTAAGGCGACCCTACACTGGAGCCTACCTGGGCTCTTTGGTGGGGCTAATGGTGCACTCTGGAAGGGCTCACGCCAAGGAGTACTTCCCAGAACTTCTGCTTCCAGTGTCCTTGACCTCACGGTGAGCCACAGCCACCCCCTGCCTCTGCAGGAGACCCTCCAACACTAGCAGGTAGGTCTGGTTCAGTCTCCTATGGGGTCACTGCTCCTTCCCCTGGGTCCCGATGCACACACTACTTTGTGTGTGGAGTCTGTTTCCCCCAGTCCTGTCAAGGTCCTATAATCAAATCCCGCCAGTCTTCAAAGTCTGATTCTCTAGGAATTCCTCCTCCCGTTGCCAGACCCCTAGGTTGTGAAGCCTGATGTGGGGCTCAGAACCTTCACTCCAGTGGGTGGACTTCCATGGTGTAAGTGTCCTCCAGTATGTGAGTCACCCACCCAGCAGTTATGGGATTTGATTTTATTGTGATTGCGCCCCTCCTACTGTCTCATTGTGGCTTCTCCTTTGTGGATGTGGGGTATCTTTTTTGGTGAGTTCCAGTGTCTTCCTGTTGATGATTGTTCAGCAGTTAGTTGTGATTCTGGTGCTCTCGCAAGAGGGAGTGAGAGCATGTCCTTCTACTCCGCCATCTTGAACTAATCTCCTATTATTCTTCTTAATTATTCATAGTCAGGGCCCCTATAGCAGGAGCCTCAAAAGCAATACTTTATTGCTCTCGAAAGAAACATGCAACTTCCAAAATGTATGTTTCTAACTAGGGTACAATATAATTTAAAGCAAATAGTTTTTAAATTTACTAAAAACAGGTGAGGGATTATGTATATATAAAAATATATACTTTTACATCTATCCTCACTTCCTTCAAGTCTTCACATAAGTGTCATCATCTCAGGGAGGCCCCCAATGGCTACCCTATCTGCAACTGTAACTCACCTGACACCTCCCTTTTCCTGCACTATCTGTCTCCTCAGCACTTCCCACTATCCAACATACTGTGCTTTATCTATTTCTTTCATCTGTCTTCCGTGTCTCCCTAGTAGAATGTAAACTCCAAGAAGGCAACAATAAGTGTAAAAAATAGTGTCTGGCTCATGAAAGGCTCTCAATAAATATTTACTGTATAAATGCATTAGGATTTCTTCCAGCCACAGAACTGAGTCAGTCTATAGCACCATCTGGTTTATTCTAACAGTATATTAATATCCTAGGTTATTGTTTCTTTTTATTTCTGTAAAATGTTATTTCTGTCACTTGCTTTTTATCTCCAAATGCAACAGTATAGTCTATAGGGCAGAATAACTAGCTACGTGGCAAATTTCCAACTTGTCAGAAGACAAAGTTGATTAAAATCTATGATGAAAATATAGTTTAAATTAAAAATAAAATTATATGAAAAGAAGTAGATACTGAGAACTTAAATATTTTTCTATTCTCTACATACACAATTAAAATGTGGAGAAGAGATATCTAGGTGTTTTCAAAGATATTTATAACCAAAGAAGAGATCAAACAACCACCCAACTACACAAAACTGCTCTTATTGAGAGAAGACAAAACGGACAAAGTGAATCTAAATTAGTAAGACAGCAGTGTTATAAAGTAACTCAAATTAGGCCAACAGAATGCCACTATGCACACTTTCTTTAGGATCATGTTTTAGTAAAGATTAAGAATGGGCCAATCAGTTGTTTCAAAGGGACTCTTTGAAAAAATGTGTTTGTTAAGTAGAACAAATATTCTTCCTGAAAACCTCATACTTCATACACTTTTATCAGCCCTTTCATCTGTCACAGAATTCATCAACTTCATTCTCAAAATGTTTCAAGGCAGCAAAGTGAAGTGGTTAAAAGCAACACTTTTTCTTCAAGTGGTTGAAAGCAGTGGCTTTCAAGGAACTCAGAGCTGAGTCAGAGTCCCAACACTCACTTACTAGCTATAAACCTTGGGTGACTCACTTAACCCCTTTGAGCTTCTGTTTCCTCACATATAAAGCTGTGATGTTAACAGTATCTAGGCTTCATAATGTTGTTATGAGGATTAAAGATATATGAGAAATGACTAGCACAGTGCCTAGTATATGATAAGCCATCAAATGATAGTTATTATAGTAAAAAGGCAGCTATACTTAGCATGCTCAATGCCTTAAATTCAGAAGAAGTACAAATTAATAAGATTTATACTAAAAATGTTCACTTACCTGGCATAATTGAAAGTAATTTAGTTTTTCCTGCAACTCTTGTTCTCATTCGAATAGCTTTATCTCTGCATGGAACAGTCTCTGCTAAAATGCCATTTGGCCAAAAGGCATCTCTATTTAAGAAGATTAAATAAATTTTGTAAACATTTTCATTTTCTAATGATACAAGTTGGTAAAATTATTCCAATTTTCTACAGAAAACACAAATGTAAACAGAAAAAGGAAACACGTCTGAAATTTTATATAGGTGTGATATTTATCAAACAGTAACTATGTACTGGGTTCAATTTTAGGTGTAAAAGGATACATACAAGAAAAAATAACAGAAGTATGCCCTGGAATGACTTAAAACTAAGCCAATATAAAACAAATTCTGCACCCACACCTTAGAGCTGTATTGATTACCATGTTTCTTTCACATATTTAATCCATTCTCCTTTCCTTTCACAGTGTGCTTCATTCCTGTTCCCTAGTTCTCAGGCCAAAGGTAGGAATTGAGCACAGTAACTAAGCTTCCATCTGGGAATTTGGTCTGAGAGAGAGAGAGACTGCCCAGAGTAGTCCTTCTTAACTCTGACTGCACATCAGAAAACACCTGGGAGCTTTAAAAGAGCTTAAGGACCAGGGCCTCCACCAGATTAATTAAATCAGACTGTTTGCAGATGGGACCTAAGCATTAGTACTTTTTAAAGCTCTCCAAGTGATTCCAGTGTGCAGGCAAGGTTGAGAATCAGTGCTCCAGAAGAACAATATTTACCCACCCTGAAACAGAATGAAGGTGCCAGGGCAGGTGGCACAGCTTTTAGAAACAGTATGGTATAGTGAGGAGAAACTTAGCTTCAGATTAGAGAGAACTGTTTCCCCACTGTCCGGCACATGAGGCTTTGGGCAAGCTGCTTAACTTCTCAAATCCTCAATTTCCTTGTAACAAAACAAAGACAAAAATCCCTATCTCGTAAAACAGGATAAAATCAGAAAGTGTACATAAAGTAGTTGGACAGTTCCAAGTAAACAGTGTTCGATATTGACAGTTCCCTTCTTTCTGTTACTTCAAAGTATGTGATGCCATGAATGTTTATGCCTTGCTTATCTCTTGCTTTTAGAAAAGACGTTTATTTGTCTGCCATGGCATGCTTTCCTTGAAGGGACTGAACCTTACCTCTCAGTTCCTGGTAAGAGGGCTAGACACAGAGAAGGGGCTCAGAATATTTTTGTAGGATGAACATATGAATTGGAGTATCACTACTCTTAATTTGAACCTTTTCAGAGGTTCAAATAGTTAATAAAAATTTAGACCATGGACATACATATTTCTAAAATTCTTCATTTAAAATCAAGGTTAGCGGGGACTTCCCTGGTGGTGCAGTGGTTAAGAATCCGCCTGCCAATGCAGGGATATGGGTTCGATCCCTGGTCTGGGAAGATCCCACATGCCACGGAGCAACTAAGCCCATGTGCCGCAACTACTAAGCCCATGTGCCACAACTACTGAGCCCACGTGCTGCAACTATTGAAGCCCGCCCACCTAGAGCCCATGCTCCGTAACAAGAGAAGCCACTGCAATGAGAAGCCCACGCACCACAACGAAGAGTAGTCCCTGCTTGCGGCAACTAGAGAAAGGCAGCATGCAGCAATGAAGACCCCATGCAGCCAGCCAGCCAATCAATCAATCAATCAATCAAATCAAGGTTAGCAAATACAACTGAGAAAAATTAATCCTGGAAACTAGGTAACCTGATATGACCATGCCCATGTCTACATTAATATTTCAATCATTTTAAAGCCACATTACTATGATAAAATGTAGCTTAACATCGTAAAGATTTTTCATTTACACTTTTTTCTATTCTGGTTTTAAAAAAACAAAGATGAATAGGTCCATGGGACAAATGTTTATAATTCTTGCAAGTCTTTTTGCTCATCAGTGATGACTAAAACCAACTTTAAGGCCAGGAAGAGAAGGAATGCAATGAAAGTTAGTGATAACAATGCTCAACTCTGTACTATCTTAAAGAAGTGACTATGTCTTAAGACATACCTGAAACGTTTCACTAAGTCGGCTACTTGCTCAGGTGAGGTCATCCAGTCAACATGGTCAACTATTTTTCTGAAAGTAAAGAAATTCAAATGAGTAAGGTCAAGATTTTAGAAGGTGAATAAAATAAAGAAACATTACTTTCATGAAGTAAGCAACTTAATTTGTATGAAGATTATCTTTGAGAGCAATAGTCTGCTTTTATGATCTTCAAAGACCCAGAGAAGGAAATTCACCTAGAAAAGGTTGAGCAATCTACTTCCAGAAGTAAAACTTCAAAAGCTAATAAGTAAGGTCAGCTCTAAGTAGTTTAAGAAAAAAAAGTGGTACCTATTAATAGTATCACCATATGTGGCTCTAATAAGCTGTTGAAGTAGGTTTTTGATATTCCTTCGCAACCACTGATTTCTCTCTTTTAAGTCGAATACTTCATCCATGAGAAGCAGCATTACCCTAAGTGGAATATTGTCATCCACCTGACAAAATATGGGAAGAAATAAGGATATGTTTATTTGAGTTACCTATCTACTATGAATGGCTAATTTTGCTGCTTTTACCAAATGACTGTTACTATTTACAGGTTGGAGAACAAGTTATACTATAGCCTTTGTAACCAACATTTCATTCTAATTTAGAAAAAATATTTTTAACAGCCATTTTGACAGAATACAGAATTTTACAACTCTACAATGATGAGTAAATTCCAAGGTTGTAGTGAAAAAAACTTCTCAAACTGGATTCATGATGGTCTTAGGAAAAGATGATTTGGGATCTTGCAGTAGAGTCTGTATTAGTTTATAAGGCAAAGGCTAGCCCCTTTGCCTATTCTCTGGGGCATCTTTTTCAAATGAACAAAATATTCTCAACATTTCTCTTTATTTAATAGAACAAAATACAGTCTACACAGAGCAATCTGTTTTGCTCGGTTACTGGGTTGTATGTATATAGGTACTTTCATGAAAAAGAAGCTGAAATAAAATCCAGCTAACATTACAAAAGGCAACTAGATTACTAGAACTTTCTTTTTCTTTTTAAGAAGTAAAATTTTGTACACTTTCATCATGGGAATATTCAATTAATGATATAAAAAGTAAAGAAAGACAACTAGAATGCTTTGATGTTGAAATATATCAATATATAATAGGGTGCAGGTTTAGATATGCAACAAAACTGCACAATTGCCAGTAATTTTGTAATTCTTTCATCACTAAGCTACTCTTTCCAATTATTTCCTCATCAATGTTGTAATTTAAATACTTAAATTTTTTCATGAGAAAACAGCATGAGTCATACATTTTTCACTGTGTTGTAAACATTTTCTTAGCATACCTTCTCTTTCACATACTTTTCAATAGCTTAACCAGTTTGGAGGCAAAAATCACTACTGCTCTATTCTCTGATCAAGTATAGTCATGAGTCTGATGCCACATGACAATTCTAATAAACAGTTAAATTGTAAAAACCCTTAACAAAAGGTATAATGTTATGGATATTACAACAGAACAATGCATAATAAACATTCTAAAATATTCTTGAAAAACAAAAATATTATCTTTAAGACAGTTTATTATAAAGAAATTCAATGAGAAACTGAAGAGAGATAATTATAACTTTAAAATAACTCTGCCTAATAGAATAGAATATAAAGCCCAGACCCAAATATATAAAATAAAAAGATTTGTGACAAGGGAGAAACATACACTGGGAAAAGAGGGTCTTCTCAGTAAATGGTGCTTAAGTCAACTGGACCCCTACCTCATTCCATACACAACAATTGATCCTAGATGAATGGCAAATCTAAGTTTTGGCACGGTAAACAAAAATAATTTTTAAAGAAAATCATAGGAGAACATCTTTGTGACCTTGAAGTAGGCACAGATTGTACACAGAGCATAAAAGCACACAAAGTAGAAGATATTCACAATACACAAATACTTATATCTGACAAAGAAACAATATGCAGATTATACAACACACTCATACTAATCAAAGACAGCCAAGCCAACAGAAAAAAAATGGGGGAAAGAGCTAGACATGTAAGACAGGACACCCAAATGGCCAATAAACTTATGAAAAGAGGTTCAACATTTAAACAGTCATCAGAGAAAAGGAAATCCACATGAGATACAACAAAGAAAATGGCTAAAATTAAAAAGGCATAACATATTGAGTTTTGGCAGGCTGTGAACCACTGAAATTCTCATGCATTGCTGATGGCAGTGGAAGCGGTACATACACTTCAGAAAATTATTTGACAGTATCTATTAAAATTGAATTTTTGCATAACCTCTGACCAAGCAATTCCATTCCTGGGTACAGAAAGAAATATGTACTTATTTATTTAATCAAAAGACAAGTACCAGAATGTTCACAGGAGTACAGTTCATAATATAGCAAATATATTGTACTATATTTACAAAAGGTAATTGTACTATAATTACAAAATTGGACTGTAAGGCCACAAAAATGAAGAAACCACAATCACACAAAACAAACATGGAAGAATATCGCAATGTTGAACAAAAAATGCCAGACTTAAAGGAGTACATACCTCACAGTTTCATTTATATAAAGTATAAATGCAGGGTAGAAGTCAGGATAGTGTTTATCCTTGGCAGGGGAGAGGATAGTGACAGGAAGAGAGCATTAGGGGCTTTCTGGGGTACTGGTAATGTTCTGTTTCTTGTTTATAGTGCTGATTATATGGATATGTTCAGTTTGTAAGAATTCATCAAACTTAATGTTTATAATATATGTACATTAATGACAGATATACATATTATACTTTATTAAAAAGTTAAAAAGATCTGCCAAGTATGATGTGAATTTCAACTGAATGCTACCAAAATAAAATTAACTCACAGTATCATCAAGTTGAGCTGAAACTCGACAATGTTCAGGATCTGAATCAGTCTTTGGAATTAAAGGAGGAACCTAATATTTAAAAAAAACAAAAAACAAAGTAAACACACTAAAGCAGAAAATGAAAGAACACAATACAATAAACCAAAATGAGTAGTATCAAATATAATGAACAGCATTTGATTTGATTTTGGGGACAATATATAAACAAAATTTATATAGCATTAACAAAGTATTGACAATCTACAGTTAGAAACCCAATATAAAAGGGTAATTATTTCATTACCAACAGATTTTCTTTCCTTTAAAAAAGGATTCATTTTGAGGTGGATGGAGATATTACTGAAACTCCCATACTTTTTAGAATTTAAAGCTAAGTAAGATTAAATGATTTAAAGACCAAAAGTTAGTAGCACAGTAGGGAAACAGAACTCCAATCTTTTTTCTTTTACCATAAAGAGCCTGACAGTATGCTAAGAGGCTTAAAGGAACTAATTAACTGACGGTTATATAATGTAAGTTACAAGGGAAAAGGACAGAAAGACCAGTGCTAGTTGATAACCATTTCTCAGCCCAGGAAGGACCATCAAGGTCACCTGTTATAACCCCTTCACATTACTGGTGAGGAAAAAGAAGCCTGGAAAAGTTCAGTGACTCTTGTACAAAGTCATATGGGCAGCTATCAGCAGAAGCGGCACAAGACAACCCTCACTTCAGTGTTAGTGTACTTCCCCATGATTAGAAATTAAGATGAAACATCAGAAAAGGTATGAGAATCAATAGAAATGTATGACTTACACACACTATATTTTAGGAGTTGCCTCTTACAATAAAGAAATTCTATCAGTGTTTATATATATTTCCTCTTCATTGAAACATTCTAATAGTTACATGATTTCTTTTATAGTCTTGATTATAACCTTAAAGAACTAGGTCAAAATTATTTTAAAAATGTAAATTAGGAAGCAAAAAACTACTTGGTCAACTACCTATTCTGCTAGCGTAATGAAAAAGCTTCCCAGGAAACTCTTCTATGCCTCTCACAGGTATATACACAGTAAGATATGGCTGCAGAGATTGATGATGCTGAAAAACTTTTCCTCTCTTTGATCTCGTGAGTCTTGATCGTGTGACTCAGGAGAAATTAGACTTTATGTTTGCTGATGAATACTAGTAAAACTAATTTACACAACAGCACATACCTGTTTTGTTATAAATTTTAATGACATTATAGAATAAACATGGGTAAATGGAATAAAACAGTACAAAGAATGTTAACTTTACTAATTTTAAATATGTGCTTTAAATGGATTTTAAAATTCGACTGTAGCAGAGATTGAGGAGTGACTGGATTTTACAGTATCCATTTTCAATAAGAATTAATTCTCTTCAGTTTTTTAATTCTTTATGAGACTATGTGTCTATAGGGCTTTGGACGTATAAAGGAAAATAAGGTAAATCTAAGCAGGAGCTCAGTACATCTTAGTTGACCTAAAAATAGTTTCCTTTAGGCATTACTGAAAACATCTTACCTTGAAAAATGATTGCCTTATGTCTTGACCTAATCTTTCTGACATTTTGCCCATGTTGTCTGACATTTTAGTCATTCCCTCTGCGAAGCTATCAGGAAGGGATTTAACTGCATTTGAAACATTCCTCATAGAATTTCGAAGCGGATTTACAAAAGTGTCCATCTAAAGGGGAAAAGATATTATATCATGACTTCACTGTATCAGATGTGTTATTCAACTGAGAAGCATGGGGAAATAGAATGCAACAAATGAAAGATGTAATAATTTTCCAGTCTACAATATCTCATTGCATTTTAAAAGGATAAAACTTGTCTTCAGTGTGTCTTTAAAATGTATTTTCAGACACAAATATATGAATAAAATTTTTGAGTGATATGGTTATTGGTAGAAATGAATATAAACCTTAGGTTGCCTTCTTATTAAGAAAAACTCTTAAAAAATGAAAATTTTTCCAAACTAAAAATTGATGGAAGTGTAAACAGCTACAACATACTTCTGCCACAAATTCAAGGCAAAAATGACATAGATATTTTGAGGTGATATTAAAAAGCACACAAGCAGATAAAATAAACAAACAGCTCAAATAACTAACAAGTAAGATTTCTTTTTTAAAAAAATAATTTTGGGCGTCCATGGTGGCGCAGTGGTTGAGAGTCTGCCTGCCAATGCAGGGGACACAGGTTCATTCCCCGGTCCGGGAAGATCCCACATGCCATGGAGTGGCTGGGCCTGTGAGCCATGGCTGCTGAGCCTGTGCTCCACGACGGGAGAGGCCACAACAGTGAGAGGCCCGCGTACCGCCAAACAATAAATAAATAAATAAATAATTTTTAGGATATGTTACATGCTCAATTAGAATATATGGAAGGAATATGGAATCTATTAGGAAGAGGAAAAGAAGCTGCAAATCAGCCACATAAGCCATACTTTATTAAGGGAGAATGGAAAAACCATAAAGAAAATATGACAAGAGATATAAAAAGAAATGATCTCAGAAGGACAGGAAGCTTTAAAACTGACATTCTGGGAGGATCTTCAAGATGGCGGAAGAGTAAGAGGTGGAGATCACCTTCCTCCCCACAAATACATCAGAAATACATCTACATGTGGAACAACTCCTACAGAACACCTACTGAACACTGGCAGAAGACCTCAGACCTCCCAAAAGGCAAGAAACTCCCCACATACCTCGGTAGGGCAAAAGAAAAAAGAAAAAACAGAGAAAAAAGAATAGGGATGGGACACGCACCAGTGGGAGGAAGCTGTGAAGGAGGAAAGGTTTCCACACACTAGGAAGCCCCTCTGCAGGCGGAGACTGTGGGTGGCGGGGAGGAAGCTTCAGAGCCACGGAGGAGAGCGCAGCAAAAGGGGTGTGGAGGGCAAAGCGGAGAGATTCCCACACAGAGGATCAGTGCTGACCAGCACTCACCAGCCCGAGAGGCTTCTCTGCTCACCGGCTGGGACGGGCAGGGGCTGGGAGCTGAGGCTTGGGATTTGGAGGTCGGATCCCAGGAAGAGAACTGGGGTTGCTGGGTGAACACAGCCTGAAGGAGCTACTGCGCCACAGCTAGCCGGGAGGGTGTCTGGGAAAAGGTCTGGAGCTGCTGAAAAGGGAGGAGACTTTTCTTCCCTTTTTGTTTCCTGGTGCATGAGGAGAGGGGATTCAAAATGCCGCTTAAAGGAGCTCCAGAGATGGGCGCAAGCCGTGGCTATCAGCGTGGACCCCAGAGACGGGCATGAGACGCTAAGGCTGCTGCTGCAGCCACCAAGAAGCCTGTGTGCAAACACAGGTCACTATCCACACCTCCTCTCCCAGGAGCCTGTGCAGCCCGCCACTGCCAGAGTCCCATGATCCAGGGACAATTTCCCCGGGAGAACACACGGCGCGCTAAAGGCTGGTACAACGTCACGCCAGCCTCTGCCGCCGCAGGGTTGCCCCGCACTCCCTACCCCTCCTTCCCCCAGGCCTGAGTGAGCCAGAGCCCCCGAATCAGCTGCTCCTTTAACCCCGTCCTGTCTGAGTGAAGAACTGACACCCTCAGGTGACCTACATGAAGAGGCCGGTCCAAATCCAAAGCTGAACCTCAGGAGCTGTGTGAACAAAGAAGAGAAAGGAAAATCTCTCCCAGAAGCCTCAGGAGCAGTGGATTAAATCTCCACAATCAACTTGATGCAACCTGCATCTGTGGAATACCTGAATAGACAACGAATCATCCCATACTGAAGAGGTGGACTTTGGGAGCAAAGATATATATATATTTTTCCCCTTTTTCTCTTTTTGTGAGTGTGTATGTGTATACTTCTGTGTGTGATTTTCTCTGTATACCTTCGCTTTTACCATTTGTTCTAGGGTTCTGTCTGACCGTTTTTTGTTTTTGTTTTTACTTTTTACAATTTCTTTCTTAATAATTATCTTTTACTTTTTATTTTAATAAATTTATTTTATTTTACTTTATTTTATTTTACCTATTTTTTTCTCCCTTTTATTCTCAGCTGTGTGAATGAAACGCTCTTGGTGCTCCAGATGGGCGTCAGGGCAGTGCCTCTGAGGTGGGAGATGCAACTTCAGGACACCAGTCCACAAGAGACCTCCCAGCTCAACGTAATATCAAACGGCAAAAATCTCCCAGAGATCTCCATCTTAACGCCAAGACCCAGCTTCACTCAAAGACTAGCAAGCTACAGTGCTGGACACCCTATGCCAAACAACTAGCAAGACAGGAACACAACCCCATCCATTAGCAGAGAGGCTGCCTAAAATCATAAGTCCACAGACGCCCCAAACACACCACCAGACGTGGACCTGCCCACCAGAAAGACAAGATCCAACCTCATCCACCAGAACACAGGCATTACTCCCCTCCACCAGGAAGCCTACACAACCCACTGAACCAACTTTAGCCACTGGGGACAGACACCAAAAACAACGGGAACTATGAACCTGCAGCCTGTGAAAAGGAGACCTCAGACACAGTAAGTTAAGCAAAATGAGAAGGCAGAAAAACACAAAGCAGATGAAGGAGCAAGGCAAAAACCCACCAGACTTAACAAATGAAGAGGAAATAGGCAGTCTACCTGAAAAAAAAATCAGAATAATGATAGTAAAGATGATCCAAACTCTTGGAAAGAGAAAAGAAGAAATAAAAGAAACGTTTTACAAGGACTTAGAAGAACTAAACAGCAAAGAAACAATGATGAACAACACAATAAATGAAATTAAAAATTCTCTAGAAGGAATCAATAGCAGAATAACTGAGACAGAAGAACGGATAAGTGACCTGGAAGATAAAATAGCGGAAATAACTACCACAGAGCAGAATAAAGAAAAAAGAATGAAAAGAACTGAGGACAGTCTCAGAGACCTCTGGGACAACATTGAACGTACCAACATTCGAATTATAGGGGTCCCAGAAGAAGAAGAGAAAAAGAAAGGGACTGAGAAAATATTTGAAGAGATTATAGGTTGACAACTTCCCTAGTATGGGAAAGGAAATGGTTAATCAAGTCCAGTAAGCACAGAGAGTCCCATACAGGATAAATCCAAGGAGAAACACACAAAGACACATATTAATCAAACTATCAGAAATTAAATACAAAGAAAAAATATTAAAAGGAGCAAGGGAGAAATAACACACAAGGGAATCTGCATAAGGTGAACATCTAATATTTCAGCAGAAACTCTGCAAGCCAGAAGGGACTGGCAGGACATATTTAAAGTGATGAAGGAGAAAAACCAAGATTACTCTACCCAGCAAGGATCTTTCTCATTCAGATTTCATGGAGAAATTAAAACCTTTACAGACAAGCAAAAGCTAAGAGAATTCAGCACCACCAAACCACCTTTACAACAAATGCTAAAGGAACTTCTCTAGGCAGGAAACACAAGAGAAGGAAAAGACCTACACTAACAAACCCAAAACAATTAAGAAAATGGTAATAGGAACGTACATATCGATAATTACCTTAAATGTAAATGGATTAAATGCTCCCACCAAAAGACACAGACTGGCTGAATGGATACAAAAACAAGACCCATATATGTGCTGTCTACAAGAGACCCACTTCAGACCTAGGGACACATACAGACTGAAAGTGAGGAGATGGAAAAAGATATTCCATGCAAATGGAAACCAAAAGAAAGCTGGAGGAACAATTCCCATACCAGATAAAATAGACTTTAAAATAAAGACTATTACAAGAGACAAAGAAGGACACTACATAATGCTCAAGGGATTGATCCAAGAAGAAGATATAACAACTGTAAATATTTATGCACCGAACATAGGAGCACCTCAATACATAAGGCAAATACTAACAGCCATAAAAGGGGAAATCGACAGTAATACAATCATAGTAGGGGACTTTAACACCCCACTTTCACCAATGGACAGATCATCCAAAATGAAAACAAATAAGGAAAAACAAGCTTTAAATGATACATTAAACAAGATGGATTTAATTGATATTTATAGGACTTGCCATCCAAAAACAACAGAATACACATTCTTCTCAAGTGTTCATGGCACATTCTCCAGGATAGATCATATCTTGGGTCACAAATCAAGCCTTGGTAAATTTAAGAAAATTGAAATCATATCAAGTATCTTTTCCAACCACAATGCTATGAGACTAGATATCAATTACAGGAAAAAATCTGTATAAACAATACAAACACATGGAGGCTAAACAATACACTACTAAATAACCAAGAGATCACTGAAGAAATCAAAAAATACCTAGAAACAAATGACAGTGAAAACATGATGACCCAAAACCTCTGGGATGCAGCAAAAGCAGTTCTAAGAGAGTTTATAGCAATACAATCCTACCTTAAGAAACAAGAAACATCTCAAATAAGCAACCTAACCTTACACCTAAAGCAATTAGAGAAAGAAGAACAAAATAACCCCAAATTTAGCAGAAGGAAAGAAATCATAAAAATCAGATCAGAAATAAATGAAAAAGAAATGAAGGAAACAATAGCAAAGATCAATAAAACTAAAAGCTGGTTTTTTGAGAAGATAAAGAAAATTGATAAACCATTAGTCAGACTCATCAAGAAGAAAAGGGAGAAGACTCAAATCAATAGAATTAGAAATGAAAAAGGAGAAGTAACAACTGACACTGCAGAAATACAAAGGATCATGAGAGACTACTACAAGCAACTCTATGCCAATAAAATGGACAACCTGGAAGAAATGGACAAATTCTTAGAAATACACAACATTCTGAGACTGAACCAGAAGAAGTATAAAATATGAACAGATCGATCACAAGCACTGAAATTGAAACTGTGATTAAAAATCTTCCAACAAACAAAACCCCGTTACCAGATGGCTTCACAGGCGAATTCTATCAAACATTTACAGAAGTACTAACAACAATCCATCTCAAACACTTCCAAAATATAGCAGAGGGAGGAACACTCCCAAACTCATTCTATGAGGCCACCATCAGCCTGATACCAAAACCTGACAAGGATTTCACAAAGAAAACTACAGGCCAATATCACTGATGAACACAGATGCAAAACTCCTCAACAAAATACTAGCAAACAGAATCCAACAGCACATTAAAAGGATCATACACCATGACCAAGTGGAGATTATCCCAGAAATGCAAGGATTCTTCAGTATACGCAAATCAATCAATGTGATACACCATAATAACAAATTGAAGGAGAAAAACCATATGATCATCTCAATCGATGCAGAGAAAGCTTTCGAGATAATTCAACACCCATTTATGATAAAAACCCTGCAGAAAGTAGGCACAGAGGGAACTTTCCTCAACATAATAAAGGGCTTATATGACAAACGCACAGCCAACACCATCCTCAATCGTGAAACACTGAAACCATTTCCACTAAGATCAGGAAGAAGACAAGGTTGCCCACTCTCACCACTCTTATTCAACATAGTTTTGGAAGTTGTAGACACAGCAGAGAAGAAAAATAAATAAAAGGAATCCAAATCAGAAAAGAAGTAAAGCTGTCAGTGTTTGCAGATGACATACTATACATAGAGAATCCTAAAGATGCTACCAGAAAACTACTGGAGCTAATCAATGAATTTGGTGAAATAGCAGGATACAAAATTAATGCACAGAAATCTCTTGCATTCCTATACACGAATGATGAAAAATCTGAAAGTGAAATTAAGAAAACACTCCCATTTACCACTGCAACAAAAAGAATAAAATACCTAGGGGTAAACCTACCTAAGGAGAAAAAAGACCTGTATGCACAAAGTATGCGATACTGATGAAAGGAATTAAAGATGATAGAAATAGATGGGAGAGATATACCATGTTCTTGGATTGGAAGAATCAACATGGTGAAAATGACTCTACTACCCAAAGCAATCTACAGATTCAACGCAATCCCTATCAATTTACCACTGGCATTTTTCACAGAACTAGAACAAAAAATTTCACAATTTGTATGGAAACGCAAAAGACCCCAAATAGCCAAAGCAATCTCTTTTTTTTGTTTTGTTTTGTTTTTGCGGTACGCAGGCCTCTCACTGTTGTGGCCTCTCCCGTTGCGCAGCACAGGCTCTGGACGCGCAGGCTCAGCGGCCATGGCTCATGGGCCCAGCCGCCCCACGGCATGTGGGATCTTCCCAGACCAGGGCATGAACCCGTGTCCCCTGCATCGGCAGGCAGACTCTCAACCACTGCGCCACCAGGGAAGCCCAGCCAAAGCAATCTTGAGAACGATAAATGGAGCTGGAGGAATCAGGCTCCTGGACTTCAGACTATACTACAAAGCTACAGTAATCAAGAGAGTATGGTACTGGCGCAAAAAAACAGAAATATAGATCAATGGATTAGGATAGAAAGCCCAGAGATAAACCCAGGCACATATGGTCACCTTATGTTTGATAAAGGAGGCAAGAATATACAGTGGAGAAAAGACAGCCTCTTCAATAAGTGGTGCTGGGGAGACTGGACAGGTACATGTAGAAGTATGAAATTAGAACACTCCCTAACACCATACTCAAAAATAAACTCAAAATGGATTAAAGACCTAAATGTAAGGCCAGATACCATCAAACTCTTAGAGGAAAACATAGGCAGAACACTCCATGACATAAATCACAGCAAGATCCTTTTTGACCCACCTCCTAGAGAAATGGAAATAAAACCAAAAATAAACAAATGGGACCTCATGAAACTTAAAAACTTTTGCACAGCAAAGGAAACCATAAACAAGATGAAAAGACAACCCTCAGAATGGGAGAAAATATTTGCAAATGAAGCAACTGACAAAGGATTAATCTCCAAAATTTACAAGTAGCTCATGCAGCTCAATATCAAAAAAACAAACAACCCAATCCAAAAATGGGCAGAAGACCTAAATAGACATTTCTTCCAAGAAGGTATACAGATTACCAACAAACACATGAAAGAATGCTCAACATCATTAATCATTAGAGAAATGCAAATCAAAACTACAATGAGGTATCAACTCACACCGATCAGAATGGCCATCATGAAAAATTCTACAAACAATAAATGCTGGAGAGGGTGTGGAGAAAAGGGAACACTCTTGCACTATTGGTGGGAATGTAAATTGATACAGCCACTATGGAGAACAGTATGGTGTTTCCTTAAAACACTAAAAATAGAAGTATCATACGACCCAGCAATCCCACTACTAGGCATACACCCTGAGAAAACTGTAATCCAAAAACAGTCATGTACCAAAATGTTCACTGCAGCTCTATTTACAAAAGCCAGGACATGGAAGCAACCTAAGTGTCCATTAACAGATGAATGGATACAGAACATGTAGCACATATATACAATGGAATATTACTCAGCCATAAAAAGAAACGAAATTGAGTTATTTGTCGTGAGGTGGATGGACCTAGAGTCTGTCATACAGGGTGAAATAAGTCAGAAAGAGAAAAATACCATATGCTAACATATATATGGAATCTAAAAAAAAAAAAAAAAAAAAACTGGTCATGAAGAACCTAGGGGCTGGGTGGGAATAAAGACACAGACCTACTAGAGAATGGACTTGAGGACACGGGGAGGGGGAAGGGTAAGCTGGGACAAAGAGAGAGCGTGGCATGGACATATATACACTACCAAAGGTAAAACAGATAGTTATTGGGAAGCAGCCGCATAGCACAGGGAGATCAGCTTGGTGCTTTGTGACCACCTAGAGGGGTAGGATAGGGAGGGTGGGAGGGAGGGAGATGCAAGAGGGAAGAGATACGAGAAAATATGTATAACTGATTCACTCTGTTATAAAGCAGAAACTAACACACCATTTTAAAGCAGTTATACTCCAATAAAGATGTTAAAAAAATAAAAATAAAATAAAATTGACCTTCTGACTGTACAATTGTCAGATAATTTCAATTAAGAGAGTCATCTAAAGAAACCAAAGTAGATGCATATGGATCTCTCTGAGATTTTTAACAGACTAAAACAAACAAAACAAATGAAAGAAAGAGAGAAAAAGGAAGTGAGGGAGGGGAGAAAAGAAAAAGGGGACACAATAACCAATGTCAAACCAAACTGTAAGACTATTTTCCAGAAAGTACTGAATCTCATAAAAACTACCAGAGAAATGAGTTATGTTGTATGCAAAAAGAAAAAAAATAAAAGCAGTAAGAGCAAAAAAATGGTACCCCATTGCATAAGGAACACAATGTTAACAGATGATATCAAGAAGATAAAATTCTTTAATATGCTTTCATGGTTTCCAACAAGAAAAACTAGAAAACGTGAAATAGGTACTGTAATAAACAATAACAACAAAGAGTTTATTTCAAGATAACTGTAAAAGTTTTAGTAATTCCTCGGGTTAAGCAGAGCCAACAGCCTTACAGATATGATTGCTGCAATATACAATCTTTAGGAGGGACACTATCACAGTACAACAAATTTAAAGAAGAACCAAAGGACAGAAATGAAGAAGAAGGGCTTGAAAACTGCTACCACAGGTGAAGAGAGATACAGATATTAAAAAGGGATAAAAAGATGAAGTTAACTCTCTTGTGTGTGCACACACTTATGTGTACAATTATACACATATTTGGGTGTAAAATTATATACGTGTGTGTGTGTAATTCTAATTCTATATACAGTAGTTCTCAGTTAACCAGAACAGTGTGTTCAAATCAATCAGGACATTATTTCCAACACTGACATTACTGCCAAGTGTTTTTTTTTAACTGTAATAACTCTAAGTCATAAGAACACAAGTAGAATTTTTAAGAGAGGTAAACATGAGAATACCACACTTAAAATATACATTTTGTATATGAGGTAGAATTTCAGAAGCATAAAAGGCATGAATTTCACTTTAATCTTAACCTACATTAAAAACTGAACACCGTCAAAAATATTTTAGAATTTTATATATCTTACACTTCACAGTAGAAACATGGGTTCAACTAACATAACCTTAAGTTGGTTATATGAATACAACCTCAAATCCTATCTAGGCATAGGGCTAACTACCACTGACACGCTTTCAAAATAGAACTTAAATCTGTATCATAAATTAGATAACTGCAAATAGTTGCCTGTGCACCAGTCCCAGACCTACAGAATCCATTTCTTTTTCTTTCCTTTTCTTTCTTCCATGTTTTTTTCCTCCAATTTCTGAGGGCAAAGCTTAATCATCTGTGTTGGGGGTGGGGAGTGGGGGAACCAAGGGGCGTGGAAAAACCTCCACACGTGATTACGACGCTCAACCCTGAAAGCAGCAGAATTTAGAAGCATAAAAGCAGCCCATCACAATATGATAATGTTTCCAGAATCAGGATTCGTCTTAAAACAGATGTTTAAAGCAAAAAATAAATAAATAAATAAATAAAAGAAAATTGCAAAATTACCAGGCAGAAGACTAAATTATGGATTGCCAGCAAAAGTGTACACTTAGCCTGACATACATAGATGTTGTCTATTCATTCAATTATCACCTCAGTTGAGTTATTTGTATTGGTAAAAACACGAACAAAGGAATTTTAACTTAAATTTAGGTCCTAGCTACAGCTTAAAACTGCCATCACACCATGATACAAAATTGGATAGAAAGATACTGTGTACATGGAGGAAGACTGCTTGTCAATTACTTCTTCTAGGAATTGGCCCATAAATTTTGCAAAGCTAGACAAATTGTGTGACCAAGTTGATGTGTTATAAAGTATTATTTCTCAACCTGAGTAGCTACTGATAAAATGTTTACAGGTGATTTTCTCTAATAGCTATTTAATTTCCAATGAAATATAATTAAGGAAAATATTAAACTACAATTTAGCCAAAAAGGAAATGTAGCTGAAAACTCCTAATTCTTGATATGCATGAAAATTATTCTGACAATCTAAAAGAGGTCAAGATGAACTTGGTAATCACCAATATGATTATGAAAAATGTATGTTACTGTGGATTTCCAGAAATGATTGAGAAGGATTTTTAGACTCGTGTGTGTGTGTGTGTGTGTGTGTGTGTGTGTGTGTGTATTGGATTGGCCAAAAAGTTCCTTCAGTTTCTAAGTAAAAATAAAAGCCGTATTTTTCATTTTCACCAAGAACTTTATTGAACAACGTATTCACCCTTTTGTTCCACTACCTTCTGCCATTTTCCAGGCAACTTCATAATTCCATCCTCCCAAAACTTTTTATCTTTTTGAGCAAAGAACTGTTCCAGGTGCCTTTTACAGTCTTCCAGGGAATTGAAATTTTTTCCATTAAGAGAATTTTGTAAAGATCTAAATAAATGGAAATCTGAAGGGGCAGATGAATCAGAATTTCCCAGCCAAGCCGTAACAGTTTTTGCCTGGTCATCAAAGAAACATGCGGTCTTGTGTTATCCTCATGGAAGATTATGCATTTCCTGTTGACTAATTCTGGATGCTTTTTGTCAAATGCTGCTTTCAGGTGGTCTAACTGGGAGCAGTACTTGTTGGAATTAATCGTTTGGTTTTCTGGAAGGAGCTCCTAATAGAGAACTCCCTTCCAATCCTTCCATATACACAACATCACCTTCTTTGGATGAAAACTGGCATTCAGTTTGGTGGTGGTTCATTTCGCTTGCCCCACCATCTCTTCTGTTCCACATTATTGTACAGTATCCACTTTTCATTGCCCATCACAATTTGTTTTAAAAACGGAACGTTTTCGTTGCGTTCAAGTAGAGAATCGCACACGGAAATATGGTCAAGAGGGTTTCTTTCTCTTAACTTATGTGCAACCCAAACATCAAAGCAGTTAACATAACCAAGCTGGTGCAAATGATTTTCAGTGCTTGATTTAGATATTTTGAGTGTGCCGGCTATCTCCCACATGGTACGTCAATTGCCCTCAATTAATGTCTCGATTTGATAGCTATCAACTTCAATTGCTCTAACCGACCGTGGAGCATCGTCCAGCGAGAAATCTCCAGAACGAAACTTCGCAAACCACTTTTGACCCATTTAGTCACAGCACTTTCTCCATACACTGCACAAATCTTTATTTGCATTTCAGTTACGTTTTTACCTTTCTTGAAATAATAAAGCATAATATGCGAAAAGTGCTACTTTTTTCTTCCATCTTCAATATTAAAACGGCCACACAAAAATTTACCAATTTTGATGTGTTTTTTTTTAATGCACGCTGATATGACAGCTGTCACAATACAATCTAACAAAGTTGTTTCGAATGAAGTTAAAGACAACTAAGCACTACTAGAGCCATCTTATGGAAAAACCAAATGAACTTTTTGGCCAACCCATTACATATATACCTGCACAACTGTTGGTTGGTAAAAAGACATAGTCTACATTTAATATAATGTTTCTTTTATCTCAAAAAGCTCTTATCAATTTATTTATCTTAAAATTGATACAACCTTGGGAGAAAATAAGGTAAACATAAAAAAGATGGAATACTGAAATGCATCTCTATTGACAATAAAGCCATTTAGAGTTGGAATTTAAACTCAATCACTTCAGTCACGAAATACAAAGATAAGGCCACCATATTTTTTTCCTACCATTATAAGGTACATAACCTGGAATTTCTTATTAAAACATTCCACTTAGAAATGTTAACATTCACTTGGGTGTTAAACCGTAGTATCCTTGAGAAATCACATGAAGTTCTTATGCTTACAGTTGTTAATCTTACTTATTTTGTATCAATTCCTTAATCTTTTTTAAGCAAGTTAGCCTTTTTAGAAGAACGAGTGGTGGGGAAGTCTTTTACTTTTCATTTTGAAATAATTTCAGACTTTTAAAAAGTTGCAAAAATAATCCACAGAATTCCTACTTCCAGCTTTCCCAACTGCTGCTACAGCTCCTGCTACTATTGTTACTACTTCTAAGAGCCAACATTTATTCAGACAGGCACTGTAATACATAGATTATCTCATTTGATTAATACATGCTCTAAACTGAGGATTAACACCTTCAATCTTTAGAAAATTAAAGGCCCAGAAGGTTAAGTAACATTTTGCAGGACACAGCTAATAAGTGGCAGAACAGGTATTTGAACCAAAGGTTGCCTGATTCCAATGTTTGTGTTCTCACCCAGTGAGCTATCTTGCCCAATTTGAGCAGTAAATCATTTATTGCCTTAAGCTAGCATCTTAATAGGTCTTGTGTCCCCAGAATTTTAAACAGTAAATATTTCACTCAAAAGGCACAAATACTTTCAGGAACATATGCTATTTAACATTTTTCTTATCCTTACTCCAAATAAAGGACATTTCCTCCCAATAAGAAGTAGCTCCTTCTCAAGCTAACGAAAGCTTGTGACCTGTCTTAGGCCAACTTTCCTTACTGTATCATTTCAAAAGCTTTTTTTTTCTTGCAAGCTTTTGCTACATTTTAATCAATATGTAAAGACAGGAGTTTATATTTCTTAGATATACTTATCAATAGTAGGCTTAATAAAGCATAGAAGATAAACATGCCACGGAGCATTTAATAAAGTTTTCTAGTTTTAAAACATACACACAAATACAAATTTATCTTCTTTTATTAAAAACAAAGTATGAAAACAGACCTATAAAGAAAACCAATGCAATGGTCTGCTTACCTTACGAGCAAAATCCCCTTTCCCTTTACTGTAGGCTTTGTTCTCAAGGAAATCATACACATAGTGAGCCAAAGCTGGGGATGCTTTCATCATTTCAGGAGTTAACAGTAACTAACAGGAAAAGAAAAGAGGTATCTTATATTGATAGGGCACTGAAAATTATTATTTATAATCTCATCTGCTAGAAAGTTAAGAATGTATAGTAAAAATGTTATTTTTAAAAAAAATTTTTAACACATTTTTCTATCTACCTGTCTACCTGCCTATCTATCTATCTATTTTGGCTGTGCCACGTGGCATGTGGGATCTTAGTTCCCTGACTAGGAATCGAACCCATACCCCCTGCAGTGGAATCACGGACTCGTAACCACTAGACCGCCAGGGAATTCCCCCAAATGTTATTTACTATTCCATTTTCAGGTTTTATAGCTTATACTAAGAAAACCCACGTCAGTAAACTGTTATGTTATTTACATTCTAATTTTAAAGTTAACATTAATAGATAGTACATAAAATAATTCAAACAAAATTTTTTAAGTATTATAAAGAATGCCGGGGGCTTCCCTGGTGGCGCAGTGGTTGAGAATCTGCCTGCTAGTGCGGGGGACACGGGTTTGAGCCCTGGTCTGGGAGGATCCCACATGCCGCGGAGCAACTGAGCCCGTGACCCACAACTGCTGAGCCTGCGCGTCTGGAGCCTGTGCTCCACAACAAGAGTGGAGAGGCCTGCGCACCGCGATGAAGAGAGATGAAGAGAGGCCTGCGCCCCCGCTCGCCGCAACTAGAGAAAGCCCTTGCACAGAAACCAAGACCCAACACAGCAAAAAAAATAAATTAATTAATAATTAAAAAAAAAAAAAAAAAGAATGCCCAAAACAAAATATTGCTTTTACACTGTTAATGATACAGTCTAACATTCTAGCTTAATCTCTTCAATGAAAGATGTTTTGACATATTGAGATCATTACCTAAGAAGTAGACAGTATAGCCACAATTAAAATACATATTTATGGCCCCAGATTTAGAAAAAACGTGCTTATTTTCTAAATTTTATAAATAACTGATACAGATTTTAATGCAACTGAAGTTAATACATT
Source organism: Mesoplodon mirus (assembly GCF_964341445.2). NCBI lineage: Eukaryota > Metazoa > Chordata > Mammalia > Artiodactyla > Ziphiidae > Mesoplodon > Mesoplodon mirus. The sequence goes on along the minus strand of NC_138985.1, from coordinate 44,998,022 downwards.
TTAAAAACTCAAAATGTTTGACAAGAGTCATATAAATGATTTCAGATATTTAGCCTTAAGCCAGAAGACAAAGGTGAATAATAGCAGATGTATATGTTTTTCCTACCCTTTCAGTAAATTATAATGCCATGGAATTACAATTATGGTTATAAACAAACCCAATTAAACCTATAAATGTTTAAGAGAGAGAAACCTTCCAAACAAAATATCAAGTACAGTATTAGTTAAGTTTCACTAAATATAATACTAAGACATGGTCGGCAAATTTTTCCTGTAAAGGTTCATATAATAATTATTTTAGGTTTTGTGATGCATGGAGTCTGCTGCAACTACTCAACTCTGCTGTAGTAGTGTAAAAGCAGTCATAGACAGCAGTAAACTAAATGGGTGGCTGTGTTCTAATAATAAAATAAACTCTTAATAAAACAGGTGGCAGGCTGGATATGGTCTGCTGGCTGGAATTTGCTGACCCCTGTTCTAAAGAGAGAAGTGGGGAGCTAATAGATGAGAAAACTTTATAAATCATTCATTAGTATAAAAAACCATAAAGTGATACTATTAAAATCTGGCATTTGGTTACCCAGGTCTAAAACAAAGTTATTTCTGATAGTCCCAACGGCTTATGCAGTACGTAACCTATGAGACATGTTTTATTATTCCAGAAGAGAAATCTACATGCTTAGCATGCTACACTTCAGAAAAGTCCCTTGGATCTATTCCTCTCTTGAATTATCCTGTAATTTTAGAAGCCTTAGAATCATTCTGGACCATGGCAGGCAGCTATTCACTTTATCTGAGAATAAAAATCTTTACAGGGGACTATATTTAATACCATGTAATAAGCCATATGGAAAAGAAAAAAAATCCACTAGCTTTGGATACATCATGAAGAGCAGCTATTTACTGAACTGGGAACATTTAACTGTCTGCCATAAAATACCTAGACTTCCTAGACTTTACAGTAGTGTAGAATGGATGTGTGCCTGCCGGAGTGTCTGTATATTCATCCAAACCTGAAGGAGCAAAATTCCTAGCACTGAGTGTCCAGAAAACTTCTAAGTTAATAAACAAACAGAGAAATAACATTTAAAATTACTGAGCAGATTGCATGTCACATCTCAGCACCTCAAAAGTGGCTGCTACCCCACTATTATAGTACAAACATTCTCTAATAAAGAAATCAGCTATATTTGTATGCTATATTGAAATGAAAATCTACAGGTAATAATAAACATGAACTTACCTGCAAATATGCATTTAGATCCTTTTTTCTCTTTTCTAAAAAATCTCTATCCATATTATTAAAAGTCTTTTTACCGGGAAGCTTTAATATGCTTGACAGATTTTCAAACTAGAAAACAAAATACATTCAGTAATCTTAGTTAAATTTTTTACAAAAACAGAAAAGTATTTTCCAAGTGACAATTTCTCTACATATCAGAAGCATCTAGAACAGATTCTGCAATATATTAAGCCAAAACCAGAAAATATAAAATACTGTCCAAATATGTCCAAACCACAGTTTGAATGCTATTTATTATAAAGAAGTTATTTTCTAAGAATGACAAACATGGATAGCTGATGAAGATGGGTGATATCCACATGGAGTTTCATTTTATACTCTCTCTGATTTTAAGATTGTTCAAAATTTTCATAACAAAAGGTTTTAAAAAATATTTTGCTATTCAATTGGCTAAAAAGAACTTATGATACAGTATTGAATACTCTATTATTTGTAAGTTATGTCTTTAATATTATTAAAATTAATAATAAGCGTAAAAAAATATTTTGCTTAACAACGCTTTAACTTGTGAATAAAGTATTAGCCAGTAAATTTTTAATAATCAAAGTCATGAGTTCCTGGTTTGTTAAAAAAAACTCAAAGAAATATTTTATATTGATGACTTCAAATCAGTTAATCACTGTAATAGCTAATTATTAAAGAAAATGCAAATTTCAAAATATAGATTACAGCTATATCATAACTCTCTGTATACAACCAGCACAACACATACTTCTTCTCCTACATGAAACTGCATGAAAAATAAACTCATAGATAACTAAGAAAAAAACAAATTAAAAGCTATCAAGTATATATCTTATCTTTGTAAAGCCACAAACAAAAAAAAGTAAGTGTACATACTTGAAATCTAGCATTTACAGACTCCACCTTCAAAAGTCCAGATATGTAGGAATCTACTGTGCCTTGATGAAGCACAGATTTCAACCATACTAGCTGCTAACAAAGTGGAAGAGAAAAGTCACTGAGCGAAGGATTGTGCTTGGCCAGCAATACCTACTATCTAAAACTTCAATGAGCAGCCTCATTGCTTTTCCTTTGTGATGCACATTCAGAAGTGCAACAAACTTTCTAAAACCAATCTTTGTTTAAAAACAACAACAATGCTTCTGTTGTTAAAGAAATAAATAAAGAAATAAAGAAAACTCATTCCTGGTGCAGAGATTAAAGAAAAGAGGAAATGAAAAGGTGTAGGATAATTTTCATCCCTAAACTGGAAGATTCTGATAAATTATTAAATGGAATGGCAAATGAGATGGTCGCTTGGAGCTATAATGCGAACAAGTTCATTACATGTTAATGTATGAAACTTAAAAGCAGTTCTTTCGTCCTAGCCAAGGCGGAAAAAAAAAGGGGGGCGAGGGGGAGGTCATTTACAGCAGTGGTCCCCAACCTTTTTGGCACCAGGGACCAGCTTCACAGAAGAAAATTTTTCCACGGACCAGGGTGGGGCGGGTTGGGGTATAGTTCAGGCGGTAATGCAAGCGATGGGGAGCCGCAGATGAAACTTCACTCCCTTGCCCTCTGCTCACCTCCTGCTGTGCAACCCGGTTCCTAACAGGCCGCAGACCAATAATGGTCTGCGGCCTGGGGGATGGGGACCCCTGATTTGCAGGGAAAATGTTATGCTGTAGTGATAGTCACAAGTTTGGTGGTTCACAAGATATTATAATGGGTCAACAATGAATGAATGTACAATATAGAGTACCTGGTTTTATGAATTTTTTTAAAAAATGACACCTTACAGAAGTACATTTACAGTTTTCAAGGTGTCCTAAAAGATATTTAGTTTCCTAGAATAGGACTTATCCATGGTATCTTAAACTACTGACTCAATTTTATAGAATGCATAGTTTATTCAGGCATTACCAGTATGTTTTATTCCCTCAAAAATCGTATGTTGAAACCTTAACCCCCAATACTTCAGAATGTGGCTAGCCGTATTTGGAGAAAGGGCCTTTAGAGAGATAGTTAAATCAAATCAAAGCCCTTATAAGAGGGAATTTGGACATACAAAGAGACACAAGGGATGCGAGCACACAAAGAAACAGTCATGATGTGGGGCCACATCAAGAAGGGGGCCATCTGAAAGCCAAGGAGACATGCCTCAAGAGAAAACAAACTTGCCAACACCTTGACCTTGGACTTCTAGCTCCCAGAACTATGAGAAAATAAATTTCTGCTGTTAAAGCTACTCAGTCTATGTTATTTATTATGGCAGCCCCAGCAAACTAATACACCAAAGCAATATAACAGTACTCAGCCAAACAATTTATTTCCAAACCTTTAAAATATTAAAACTTATTAATAAAAAAATTAAACGTTAACAGTTAATTTGTTGGAGTCTAAATTAATCAAACTCCTTTTAAAATTATCTGTCTGGAACAGAAAAAAATTACAAGTATTCACACAAAGCAAATTTCATATTATACCAAATTCTCATAAATTCGCAAGTAAATAAAAAAAGAGATATATGAGCTATGTGATTTTTTTTACACTGTGTATCTTAATTTTATTTTTTTAACATCTTTATTGAAGTATAATTGCTTTACAATGGTGTGTTAGTTTCTGCTTTATAACAAAGTGTATCAGCTATACATATACATATATCCCCATATCCCCTCCCTCTTGCATCTCCCTCCCACCCTCCCTATCCCACCCCTCTAGGTGGTCACAAAGCACCAAGCTGACCTCCCTGTGCTATGCAGCTTCTTCCCCCTAGCTATCAGTTTTACATTTGGTAGTGTATATATGTACATGCCACTCTCTCACTTTGTCCCAGCTTTCCCTTCCCCCTCCCCGTGTCCTCAAGTCCATTCTCTAGTAGGTCTGTGTCTTTATTCCCACCCAGCCCCTAGGTTCTTCATGACCAGTTTTTTTTTTTTTTTTTTTTTAGATTCCACATATATGTTAGCATATGGTATTTTTCTCTTTCTGACTTATTTCACCCTGTATGACAGACTCTAGGTCCATCCACCTCACTACAAATAACTCAATTTTATTTCTTTTTATGGCTGAGTAATATTCCATTGTATATATGTGCCATATCTTCTTTATCCATTCATCTGTTGATGGACACTTAGGTTGCTTCCATGTCCTGGCTATTGTAAATAGTGCTGCAATGAACATTTTGGTACATGACTCTTTTTGAATTATGGTTTTCTCAGGGTATATGCCCAGTACTGGGATTGCTGGGTCGTATGGTAGTTCTATTTTTAGTTTTTTAAGGAACATCCATACTGTTCCCCATAGTGCCTGTATCAATTTACATTCCCATCAACAGTGCAAGAGGGTTCCTTTTTCTACACACCCTCTCCAGCATTTATTGTTTGTAGATTTTTTGATGACGGCCATTCTGACCGGTGTGAGGTGATACCTCGTAGTTTTGATTTGCATTTCTCTAATGATTAGTGTTGTTGAGATCCCTTTCACGTGTTTGTTGGCAATCTGTATATCTTCTTTGGAGAAATGTCTATTTAGGTCTTCTGCCCATTTTTGGATTGGGTTGTTGGTTTGCTTGATATTGAGCTGCATGAGCTGGTTGTAAATTCTGGAGATTAAACCTTTGTCAGTTGGTTCATTTGCAAATATTTTCTCCCATTCTGAGGGCTGTCTTTTCGTCTTGTTTATGGTTTCCTTTGCTGTGCAAAAGCTTTTAAGTTTCATGAGGTCCCATTTGTTTATTTTTGTTTTTATTTCCATTTCTCTAGGAGGTGGGTTAAAAAGGAGATTGTTCTGATTTATGTCACAGTGTTCTACCTATGTTTTCCTCTAACAGTTTTATAGTGTCCAGGCTTACATTTAGGTCTCAAATCCATTTTGAGTTTATTTTTCTGTATGGTATTAGGGAGTGTTCTAATTTCATTCTTTTACATATACCTGTCCAGATTTCCCAGCACCACTTATCGAAGAGGCTGTCTTTTCTCCACTGTATATTCTTGCCTCCTTTATCAAACATAAGGTGACCATATGTGTGTGCATTTATCTCTGGGCTTTCTACCCTGCTCCATTGATCAATATTTCTGTTTTTGTGCCAGTACCATACTGTCTTGATTACTGTAGCTCTGTAGTATAGCCTGAAGTCTGGGAGCCTTATTCCTTCAGCTCCGTTTTTTGTTCTCAAGATTGCTTTGTCTATTCGGGGTCTTTTGTGTTTCCACACGTATTGTGAAATTTTCTGTCCTACTTCTGTGAAAAATGCCATTGTAGTTTGATAGGGATTGCATTGAATCTGTAGATTGCTTTGGGTAGTATAGTCATTTTCACAAGGTTGATTCTTTCAATCCACGGACATGGTATATCTCTCCATCTGTTTGTATCATCTTTAATTTCTTTCACCACTGCCTTACAGTTTTCTGCATACCGCTCTTTTGTCTCCTTAGGTAGGTTTATTCCTAGGTATTTTATTCTTTTTGTTGCAATGGTAAATGGGAGTGTTTCCTTAATTTCTCTTTCAGATTTTTCATCATTAGTGTATAGGAATGCAAGAGATTTCTGTGCATTAATTTTATATCCTGTTACTTCACCAAATTCATTGATTAGCTCTAGTAGTTTCCTGGTAGCATCTTTAGGATTACCTATGTTTAGTATCATGTCATCTGCAAACAGTGACAGCTTTACTTCTTCTTTTCCTATTTGGATTCCTTTTATTTCTTTTTCTTCTCTGATGGCTGTGGCTAACACTTCCAAAACTATGTTGAATAACAGTGGTGAGAATGGACAACCTTGTCTTGTTCCTGATCTTAGAGGAAATGGTTTCAGTTTTTCACCATTGAGAATGATGTTGGGTGTGGGCCTTTATTATGTTGAGGTAACTTCCCTCTGTGCCTACTTTCTATAGAAATGGGCATAAATGCGTTTTGAATTTTTTCGAAAGCTTTTTCTGTATTGATTGAGATGATCATATGGTTTTTCTCCTTCAATTTGTTAAGATGGGGTATCACATTGATTTGTGTATACTGAAGAATCCTTGCATTCCTGGGATAAACCCCACTTGATCATGGTGTAGGATCCTTTTAACATGCTGTTGGATTTTGTTTGCTAGTATTTTGTTGAGGATTTCTGCATCTACGTTCAACAGTGATATTGGTCTGCAGTTTTCTTTCTTTGTAACATCTTTGTCTGGTTTTGGTATCAGGGTGATGGTGGCTTCACAGAGTGAGTTTGGGAGTGTTCCTCCCTCTGGTATATTTTGGAAGACTTTGAGAAGGATAGGTGTTAGCTCTTCTCTAGATGTTTGATAGAATTCGCCTGTGAAGCCATCTGGTCCTGGGCTTTTGTTTGTTGGAAGATTATTAATCACAGTTTCAATTTCAGTGCTTGTGATTCATCTGTTTATATTTTATATTTTCTATTTCCTTCTGGTTCAGTCTTGGAAGGTTGTTCTTTCCTAAGAATTTGTCCATTTCTTCCAGGTTGTCCATTTTATTGGCATATAGTTGCTTGTAATAATCTCTCATGAACCTTTGTACTTCTGCAGTGTCAGTTGTTACTTCTCTTTTTTCATTTCTAATTCTACTGATTTGAGTCTTCTCCCTTTATTCTTGATGACTCTGGCTAATGGTTTATCAATTTTGTTTATCTTCTCAAAGAACCAGCTTTTAGTTTTATTGATCTTTGTTATTGTTTCCTTCATTTCTTTTGAAATTATTTCTGATCTGAAATTTATGATTTCTTTCTTGTGGGTCTCCTGTAGACAGCATATATACCAGGTCTTGTTTTTGTACCCATTCAGCCAGTCTATGTCTTTTGGTTGGAGCATTTAATCCATTTACATTTAAGCTAATTATCGATATGTATGTTCCTATTACCATTTTCTTAATTGTTTTTGTTTGTTATTGTAGGTCTTTTCCTTGTCTGTGTTTCCTGCCTAGAGAAGTTCCTTTAGCATTTGTTGTAAAGCTGGTTTGGTGGTGCTGAATTCTCTTAGCTTTTGTTTATCTGTAAAGGTTTTAATTTCTCCATCGAATCTGAATGAATCCTTGCTGGGTAATCTTGGTTGTAGGTTTTTCCCTTTCATCACTTTAAATATGTCCTGCCTCTCCCTTCTGGCTTGCAGACTTTCTGCTGGAAGGTCAGCTGTTAACCTGATGGGGATTCCCTTGTATGTTATTTTTCCCTTGTTTTATTATTATTTTCTTTTTGCGGTACACGGGCCTCTCACCGCTGCGGCCCCTCCTGCTGCAGAGCACAGGCTCCGGATGCACAGGCCCAGAGGCCACAGCTCACAGGCCCAGCCGCTCCACGGCATGTGGGATCCTCCCGGACCGGGGCACGAACCCGTGTCCCCTGCACCGGCAAGCAGACTCCCAACCACTGCGCCACCAGGGAAGCCCCTTTGCTACTTTTAATATTTTTTCTTTGTATTTAATTTTTGATAGTTTGATTAATATGTGTTTTGGCATGTTTCTCCTTGGGTTTATCCTGTATGGGCCTCTGTGCTTCCTGGACTTGATTGACTATTTCCTTTCCCATATTAGGGAAGTTTTCAACTATAATCTCTTCAAATATTTTCTCAGTCCCTTCCTTTTTCTTTTCTTCTTCTGGGACCCCTATAATTCGAATGTTGGTGCGGTTAATGTTGTCCCAGAGGTGAGACTGTCCTCAATTCTTTTCATTCTTTTTTCTTTATTGGGCTCTGTGGTAGTTACTTCCACTATTTTATCTTCCAGGTCACTTATCCGTTCTTCTGCCTCAGTTATTCTGCTATTGATCCCTTCTAGAGAATTTTTAATTTCATTTACTGTGTTGTTCATCATTGTTTGTTTGCTCTTTGGTTCTTCTAGGTCCTTGTTAAATGTTTCTTTTATTTTCTCCATTCTATTTCCAAGTTTTTGGATCATCTTTACTATCATTACTCTGAATTTTTTTTCACGTAGACTGCCTATTTCCTCTTCATTTGTTTGGTCTGGTGGGTTTTTATTTGCTCCTTCATCTGCTGTGTGTTTCTGTCTTCTCATTTTGCTTAACTTACTGTGTTTGGGGTCTCCTTTTCGCAGGCTGCAGGTTCATAGTTCTTGTTGTTTTTGGTTTCTGCCCCCTGTGGGTAAGGTTGGTTTGGTGGGTTGTGTAGGCTTCCTGGTGGAGGGCACTGGTGACTGTGTTCTAGTGGATGAGGCTGGATCTTGTCTTTCTGGTGGGCAGGACCGTGTCTGGTGGTGTGTTTTGGGGTCTCTGTGACCTTATTATGATTTTAGGCAGCCTCTCTACTAATGGGAGGTGTTGTGCTCCTGTCTTGCTAGTTGTTTGGCACAGGGTGTCCAGCACTGTAGCTTGCTGGTCGTTGAGTGCAGCTGGGTCTTAGCATTGAGATGGAGAACTCTGGGCGAGCTTCCACTGTTTGATATTACATCGAGTCAGGAGGTCTCTGGTGGACCAATGTCCTGATCTCGGCTCTCCCACCTCAGAGGCACAGGCCTCACACTTGGCCAGAGCACAAAGACCCTGTCAGCCACACGGTCCATTCCAGGCTGTTCTTGGTGCAGGTGACAGAATGGAGTACAAGAGAGATGAGATCCTTGCCTCAGGGAGCTCACAGTCTCATGGGCAAGATGGGTAGGACAATCTGGAATACAAGACAGCGGAGCAAGGGAAGTTCTCAAACTCAGGAGACGAGCCTCTTGGTTACTTAAATCGAGCTCTGAGAAGTAGTGGGAGGCTGGCATGTGATCTGGGAGGAATGTAGGACATCAGTAGTACCGGTGCTGTTCTAAGCCAGGCCAGGGGTTGGAAGACTTTTTTAGAGTGCTGGTTTGTTGTAAAAGGATATAACTCAAAAACAGCCAGATGGAAAAGATGAATAAGGCAAGATATGGAAAAGGGCATGGAGCATCCATGCCCTGTCTGAGCATACCACGTTGTTTGCCAACCCAGAAGCTCCAAGCTATGTGATTTTAAAACAATATGAAACAGGTAATCATAGAAAAAGTAAATAAAGCAATTATTTTTTCAATTATTTCTTCAATGTGGGGCAGAAAATTCTTTCACCTCCACAAACAAATCAAGCTAAACATGAAAGATCTATTCAACAAGAACAATAGATATATTGTTATCAATATATACGTTAACAATATAACAACAGTTATATCCAAAGTTATTAATTTCCTTATGAATATAATTAAAAACTGTCCTTTTAATATGGGCTTAAAAGTGTTTAGAGACCAGGCTTAACCTGGTCTCTAAACACTTTTGAGCTATTAATAGTTTATCTCACTCTATTCACGAAGTATTTTAATGAGATTATCATGGTACCAACCATATATTTTCCACTACCCTAACTGAAAAATATACTTTCTGATTACTTAAGTAGTTAACTGTCATTTCAAAGCTTTAGTCCACCCAATCAAATGTCACCACTAATTATTATTATTTTATTGGCTTAATAATAATTGTTTATTTTAAAACCCTGAAAGATTCTCATGACTTGAAATAAATTTCACAGAACACGTATTCCAATTTATCCTGCGATAAGTTATTTTGTTCTAAGTTAAAAACAAAAGAATATTTAATAAAAAATAAAACATAAAACAGAGAGGGCTGCCCTGGTGGCACAGTGGTTGAGAGTCTGCCTGCCGATGCAGGGGACATGGGTTCGTGCCCCAGTCTGGGAAGATCCCACATGCCGCAGAGCGGCTAGGCCTGTAAGCCATGGCCGCTGAGCCTGAGCGTCTGGAGCCTGTGCTCCGCAACAGGAGAGGCCACAACAGTGAGAGGCTCACGTACCGCAAAAAAAAAATATTTTTTTTAATTAAAACAAACAAACAAACAGAGAAATAGTTTGTTTACATTCGTTATTTTTAAGAGTCCTCATACTTTTATGAAACAGGAGGGTTATATTTGGTAAGAATTAAAAAACATTATTTGGTTAATGTTAAACTTAATTTAGATTTTGGTTCTTCATTAACTTAATGGATCAAGGATTTAACTGTTAACACTTGGAAAAGGACGCCATTTAAAATAGCCATAGGTTTAGATTATACTGCCAAAAACAAAACCACCAAATGTCCAGTGATCCCCATCCCTACTTTAAACCAAACCCAAATACCTCTGCAAAGCACAGCACATACACACACTCTTAATATCAGAAATATACACTTATTCTAATTTTCCAAGGTATACCACTGATACTTCGTCACTAGTCCACAATGGTTAGGACGGGTTAAAATTTGATTTATTGGTGAAATGTGAAAAATCATTATAACATTCATGTTGCTTATAAAAAAATTCTTACCTTATTGACTTAGCTTTGGTCAATACCTTAGCATCACTCAGAGCTATTTAGAATCAAACATGGAATCAAGAAACAATGTAAAGTACACAAACTTTAAAAACCTCATTACCTGTTCGGTGATCCTCATGTGGAAGTCGTGGAAGTCACTATAACGACGGTAGGTTTTCCACATCTCCTCACTGTTTAGACTGCGCCGGTGTACAGTGATGGCATATAATGCGTATGTCTTGCCATGATCATTACAAACGCCTGCCACAGCATATGGGTCATAGTCAGCATATACTAGTCATTTAAAACAAAATGAAGAGGAACAAAAGACACAGAAAGGAGGAAGATGAAGAACAAAAACAAACAAAAAGGACAACATGAAATGAAGAAGAATTTGAAATGACAGACTGAGACAAAAGGATGTCACCAAAGGATAAAATAGATTCCCATCCTCTGTACTCACATCCATAATGCGTTATATATGATGGCTACATTACAAAATGACCTACAAGTTTATGATGATACTGCCAACCACACAGTGATGTCTACTTTGGACTCTCTTCCCAATGAGCTTTTATTTATTATTAGTTATGATAACACAATACCACCTCATAGTATAGTATTAGAGTCTCTTAAATTTATCAGAAGAAAAACAACAGAAACAAAATAATAACCTCTGTTCTAGCCTTTACTATTCAGCTGTAACTCGACAGCATTTTAACTGAACAGCAAGCAAAAGCTATAGGATAAGATCTATCTTCTCTTTTGGCAAATCTCTTTCTTGTTTAAAATATTCAACAATTTACAAGTGTAATTTATTCTGAAGACTGTTCTAAATAGTCATTTTCCTACTTAATTGACACAAACCATCCAAGTCAGGTAGTCTCGAAAATCAAAACCTATTCCTATTCTGTACTAATCTTAAGTAAAAAGACATATTTTGAATCATTTTGTCTTGCTCATGTTCCATTTTTTCCCTCTGTGTTGTATTCTATTCTAGATCATCTCTTCAGTTTATCAGTTTAAAAGTTTATCAGTCTCCACTCATTTGTACCTGGTCTGTTTCTTAATTCATCCACTCACCTTAATTTCAATAACTAATTTTTTTTACTTCTATAATTTTATATGGTTCTTTTTTTATAGTGTGGTATTCTTGCCTCATTTTATCTCTACGAATATTTTTAACATACTCTTGGGCTAGGAAACCCTGTGGTACACAACCATTTGAGGATGGCTGAATCTAGACACACTGACGTCATGATACAAGACAGGCTTTCAATTTCATATGGGTGATAGATACCATTCCCAACCACAACCTTGACATTCTTTGTTCTTTCCTTTGACAGTAGGCTAAGTTCTGGTTCCTCTTTCACATCAAGCCACCCTCTGTGACTCTGGGCTTTATGCAAATGACTGTGTTCCAGCTTCTCCTTGCCTTAGCCCATCCTGCCTCTTCTAAATTTGAGGGCATGAAAATGCTGTCAAAATCAAGACAGCAGTCTTCATGCTCCTATAAGCTCCTTGGCTTCAACTCCTCTTCATTTCCCTAAATTTGCTTTTCCTCATGGTCTATTACACCTGGTAGATTTCCCCTTTTAGCTATTTTTATTCTGTTGTTTTCAGCCCTTCAATGTGTGGGAAGCAAGATTTCCCACAGCAGTTTAGACTACCATGTTGACCAGAAGTATAACCTGCTCTTCTAATAATAGATTATACTGATTCATAATTACAAAAAAAAAGTGGCCAAGCTTTGGAGCTGACTAAATATTTGTATTTTGTATATAATTAGGCAAAGAAGGGTCCGTGCAGCTTCTTAGTAAATTATTTTAATAATATAACAGCTACAAATCTATACTGGCAAATGTAGTTGGACAGGAACCTCTCCCAGCCTTTCATTAAAATTTTTCTAAGATTTGCACTTTCTATTCAAAATTGTCCTTCATTCCCTTACCATCTAATATCAGTGTTCCTGACTTGACAAAATAGAAGACTAGGGATAGACCTGGGTCATCTTGCTGTCAGAGGCTTTAACTCTATTATTCACTGTTCACCTCTTTCAAATATCCTTCACTTGGAGACCTATGTGGAACAAAGTGTACAACAATTTTTCATCACCCAAGAGAACCACCATCACTCAACAGAGTTTTAGCAAGGCAACAAGGGAATGGCTTCACCTGTTGTGTTCAAGATAGGTTTGGGAAAGGATAATAGGAAGCAGGGGCCAATTAGGCAGCAAACCATAACCAATTAGGAGTTAATAAGAACAAGGAGAATAGCAAGAAATAGAAAAGGAAAGAAGAAAGGAATGTAAGAAAGCATTCTAAAAAAGAATAATCAGATTTGTCACAAATTGATAGGCAAGGGAGATCATGACTAGGATGCATGCACAATAGGAAGAATAATGGGGTTATTATTAAAAAAAAGCACTAAGACAGAAAGGTAATTTAATTTTAAAAGATAATGAGGTTACATATATTTTGAGATGATGGTGAGATATTATAGTGGAAATAACAGGTTTTGTTTGCATTAGGACAATGTTACTACTCATAACAGGTGATGTGCAACCTCTTTGTCCCTAATCCATAACCAGACAAGGAACTAGGATCAGAATATAAATAAATCTCATCACTAAGCACATTGCCTAACGTAGCCAATATTTTTTAAAACAAGATTTCTCAGTGAAGAAGCCAGTAAACTGCAGTCTATGGATCACTCCTTAAATAGCACTGCACTGGACTCTTAAGTTCTACTTCCTGTCATACAGATGTTAAGAACATGGGATCCAGACTCAAAGAGACTCTGGAGCCCAACTCATAAAAGAAATCTTTATTGAACAAACACTAATATATAATGCCCACCATGTAATTACGAATACAGTTAATTAGTCCCATAACAATCCTATGAGGCAAGTGTTATTATTATTATCATTAATATCCCATTTTACAGATGGGGAAATTGAGATACAGAGATGTTCAGGAACTCATCCAAGTTCACCCAACTATTTGGTGGAAGAGCTGGGGTTTGAACCCAAGCAATTTGGACGAAAAGCTGTGCTCTTAACCAGTATACTATGCTGCCTCTTTAGTGTTTATACATAAATTTGTCTGACAGGAATTACAATTTATTAAAAATGCTTAGTGTTACGCTTCTGTATCTTTTAAGAGGCTAATAAATACTTGTTGAATGAATGGACAAAGCAACTAGAAAACTAGAACCCTCAGAGAAGAGAAAGATCTACATAAGAAATATGGACATTAGTATCTGCTACACACAAAAGTTTAAGGACTTGAAGAAAGAAATAAAAGGACAAATTCTAAATGTTTGCACTTTAACAAAGGCTTTCGTATTTGGAAGACAACTCAACAAAGAAGATAGTTTTTTAAAAGAATTTTAAAATTTTAAGGAAGGAAAAAGTGAGACAAATGTATCAAAAGCTAGAAAGAAACGCAACTAGACCCTCTGGTTTTATTGACAAGAGTGTTATCTAATGACCTTTAAGAGCAACGTATGCACAAACTATTTGTAAAAGATAAAGGAAAAACTGATAGAGCAATTATAGATAACTTATTACAGAAATCTGGCAGAAAACACAATGGAAAATTAGACTCCAGCTCCAGTGAAAAGAAAATGAGATCTTAAAAAAATAGATGCAAATGATCTTTTTAAAACTACACTTGTACTATTAAATCTCTTTCCAAATTATCTAAATTATAAGTATGAAATTGAACTGACATATTTATCTGTACGTTTATAATTCAGTATGTAATCTGACAAACACACTCCTATATTGTAGGAATACTGAGAAGCCAGATAAGAAAACTGGCATTGGCATTATCTAATAACCCAATAACAATGATGGAAATTGATTTTTTTCCTCAGTTCACTAGCCACTTTGCACATATGCTGATTCAGTCATGAATCTCACCTCATCCAAGCATTTCTTGAACTTCTATGAACTCCTATACCAAAAAATTCATTTATCCAGATATCTAATCTGACTTTGCATGTATGAAAACAAATATTAAACTAAAATCTGCCCCAAGACAATTTAATAAGAATTATGCAGACAATTATCAGCTAGACTCAAAGAAAAAGAAGATTGGTTTCAAAGCTTATTAGCCATGACAAAATGCTTAAAATTTAACCTTTTTCAAATGATAACAGTGACAACCTTAAAGAAAGGAAACACCCATGTAATAATAAACATCATAGAATTTAATGAAGAACATGTTACAGAAAAAAAGTAATTTGAAAACATGACTACAGAACAGAAAAATGATTTATAAAAATAAATGTGGAAAATAATGTAGGAGTAATAATAGTCAATAGTTTTTAGGTAATAATTAAACCACGAAGTCTCTTACCAGTGTCTGAAATGTAAGCATGAAGTTGTACTGAGTCATCAGAAGATACATTTGAAAGGTCATCTAAAGACTGGGTGGTGGAGGGGGGGGAATCAGAACACAAAATTGTTAAATTTTACAGGAAAAAAAGTGTTAAAGAATTCTACATCATATATAACATTACTCATCTTTGCCCTATGTAAGCTTTATATTATTTGTATCTTCCCCCCACAAACAATAATCCTCTTTATTTATACTAATAGGAGAGAGAGAACCTAAGATTAAGAAACTATAAAACAAAGTAATTTAGTAATCAACTTAATACATCAGATTATTTCTTCCTTCATTATCTGTCCACATACTATAATTTGCTTCTTCTCAATTATATATATTCAATACATGGCAAAAAAATGTGGATAAAAATAAGCAGACATAGTCTTAAATCAACATTTCAATTTTAATGCTGAAATATACTAGAGCCAACTTTGTATTCTTTAACTTAACACTTTTGTTAACTTAGAGATAGTTTTAGTTAATTTAGATTCCTTATCTATAAAATGGGAATAATCGTACCTACATCAAAGGGTTATGTGAGGACTAAAGGAAAAGACATGTAAAACATTTAGAAGACTGCCTAACACAAAAAATGTTAGCCATTATTATGATTACTTACTAAATGAAGTGAATCCACAGTTTAAGATATTTTAAATAATTTTCAAAGATTATTCCATAAACAAAAAGTATTACTGATTGATTCAGAATAAATCTTTTTTAACTATGGACTTTAGCTCTAAACTTAAAACTTTTTTGCTACATATCCATACACCCACACATACAAAGAAGGAAACATAACGCATATAATGAAGGCAGACTGTATGGAAAAGAATTAACACAACAGACTTGAAGTTGCTCTCGTTACAAAGGACTGGTTTCAAGGTTGGCCCTTGGACAATATCTGTGAAGTCAGATTTAGAAAAGGTTCCCACCATTCCCTAACTGCTAAGAGTGGCTCACTCTACGTAAACTATCTGTACAAACAATGTGGTTTATGCTGAATACCTGCTTTCCTTCTGGGAGTCATTTTAGTATATGCTAGGCAGAGGGTGCCTGTGTGATCTGCCTCCAATAAAAACCCTGGGCACTTAGTGTCAGATGAGCCTTCCTGGTGGCAACGTTTCACACATGTTGTCATATTCACTGCTGGTGAAATTAAGTCTGTCCTATGTGACTTCCATGGAAGAGGATTCTTGGAAACTTGTGCCTGGTTTTCTCTGGACTTTGCCCCACGCACCTTTTCCCTTTCCTGATTTTGCTTTATATCCTTTCGCTGTAATAAATTCTAGCCACGAGTATGACTATGCTGGGACCTGTGAGAACTCTTAGTAAATCAATGAACATACGAGTGGTCTTGGGGACCTATAACACACAGGCATTATATGATTCAGACATATTTTACACTTTGAAAACCATAGGATTGAATGAACTTTGGAGTGTTAATGTGATATTACCAGTTATTACTAAGAGTCATCTAAATGACTTAAATGAAGCCATGCATATGACATAAAGCCATTTAAATTAAGCAATTACAGTCAAAGAAGAAAGCCAAAATTCTATCTACTAAAGACTGATCATCAGGAGAAGCAAAATTTGATAATTCCATACGGATTAACCACAAATCAAGTGGGAGAACCATTCAATTAAATTAGGTCTAGTCCAGGCTTCACCACTGATACCTTAAGAGACTTTAGCCATATCAACTAGTCTTTACTGTTTCTCAGTTTTCCCAATGTTATAATGCTGTAATACCTGTTCTACAACTCTATCAGGATATAAAGTGAATGAAAATACTTTGAAAAAGAAATAGAATGCACTTATTTTTTTAAGTGCTCACCTGACCTAAAATAAAACATTTTGACAGAAACAGCACAACCTTTGTTTTAGTATTATTTTTACATGAAAGACAGAAGCCTCAGAGGAAATGGAATATTCTACAAAATTTAAGATTGTTATCTACTGTAATCTTCTTCTAATTAAAAGCTAGCACAGGGAATATAAAACAATCACCTTTTTCAAAAAAAAAATTATTATTATTGGTAACCTTCCCTTGCAGGTAACATTTAAAAAGCTAAATGCTGCTTACTTATTACTTTAAACATGTTAGCATCTTATATACTATGCAACCCAGAAGTTGTTAAAAAACTCTGTATAATATGTAAATGTCTTTTTAGCACATTTAAAATATGCAAGTAATATTATTTTCATTAAATATGATTTTAAAAATCCAATGAGACATCTCTTAACCATTAGTCACAGTTACAATGCACATTAAATATCAAGTAGACTACATAAAGTTACAACTGGTGAAATAATAACTACAGAACTACATTGTGATTTAGAACTATAGTATTGATTAGTCATAGAAAACTGTGATTTCAAAACAAGTGCATTAACGTTGTCCTGAAATAAAATCAGTTTGTAAAGTAATTCTTGGGTTAAGATTCTTGAACTCCTTGCCAAAAAAAAAAAAAAAAAAAAAAAGTGGTTTTTTTTTTAACACTATGGTAAGATAAAAACCAAAAATTTAAATTTACTATGATAATCAATTGAGCAAACACAACTACAATGGCACTTCTAAAAATGTTTATAATTTATGTGTCAGTTTCAATCACAAAATGAGTAAACCACCACATTAAGTATTTTCTTTGCTTAGTATACTGGAATAAACTATTATGATCTAGTTTATAATTTTAATACAATTAATAAATGTTATCTTCATCAAACATGAAAAATATCTGATGGTTTTTAAAACAATTCTTTATAATCTTAAACTATTTTTTTAAATGCAGCTGTTCATTAAAATTTGTCTATGTATTAAAAAAAAAGAATCGAGAACAGTCTAGCTACTTAAAAGCTTAGATTTAACAGATTTATGTGAAAACCAAAAAACTGTAAGTCACTGACCTCAAGTGTGACCTTTTTCAATCCATACTGTTCTGGTTTACATCACTATGCGATAAAAGGGATCTCTTTTACTTGAAAAAGCATTTATTCCCAATAGGGAATGAAGAAAAAAAATATTTTTTACTAGTGTTCAAACATTTGTACAAGCACTACAAATGTGAATATTAAAAAATTTCAAACCAAGGAAAAGTTTCATCACATTTGTAAACTTTCTATATAATAGGCATTATACTGCTAACACTCTTCATTCTCTAGGAGCTATTCCTTTTCGTTATAACTCTGTGGAATATGAGAAGTAAATGGTAATGATACCAAATAATTTAGGAAAACATTTAAAATTTTACTAAATATATGACATAACACTATGGCTGATTTGCTATAGTGTTTTGTTAAAGGTTATACTTTGCACAATAATAGAACATTTATACAATAAAGTAATTTCAGAAATAAATGTAGTAGTGAGGAACATTAAGACAATGGACCTCTAAACTATTTAGCTATCACAAAAAGTTTGAAAGAAAACGTGTTGTAGGTAGGAAAAACAAAGCAAACAATCTCTGCCCATCCCCCACGAATTCTGGACTGAAACTTTCATAGAACACTAATATTTCTTTCCAGCAGCATTTTATGAAATAAGGTATTCAATGGCAAGGATGGATATATAAAAGAACTGAAATGTTCATTGTTTCACACTTCACCTTGAATATATGAAATGTCAATGACAGTTTATATGCTAAAAACATGTCATTCTTAAACCTGTAATCATAGAATACAGTTGTTTAATCCTTGTAAAACTCTCTAAGCTTAAAAAAGGGTTTTTTTTTACAATAACTTGAATTTTTTATAGTGTAGACTTTAAGAAATACCTTTTAAGTTTTCAGATATCCCAACTAATTTTATATTTCTTTTCTAAATACAAGAAGAAAAAACTAATTCCAGTATAAACATTTATATGTCACAAATTTACTGCCCATCATAGCACTGATCAGAGTCATTTTCAAATATTAAATACTGGGGTTGAAAATAATAAAATCATTTTTTATGCAACTAAATCATTCAGGTGTGGCTTAAGCACATTTTTAAAAATGAAAATAAATTTCATGTCATTTTTAAGTTCTAATTAACAGATCCCTTATTTGTGAATTTAATATTTCTTTAAAAGCATAACAACTTCTTACAAAGGATGACTTGGGGACTTCTAATACATCATTTATTTACATATGTTAAGGCTCAGTCTTTCATATTGTTTTCAGGCCACTTTATTAATTAAAGTACTCATAACAGTACTTACCAAATTTATGCTTCCTGTAGGAGACCCATTAAAAGATTCTGTGAGAAGGGAAATTCAACTTAGTATACAGTAAAAAACTTTTGAAACAGTGCTTTACCTATCTAAGGTTCAAACACCAAGAACAAAAGTCACACAAGCCAAGATAGAACAGTAAATTGTGGTACACTATTCCCAAACACCTATTCCCATTGTTTTCCAAGCCAGATATTTCAGTGAAAATAGGTATGTACCTAAATTGCTCCCCCCCAAAAAAGGTATTTATGTACAGGAAAGCCATTATTATATATTTTATTCTCACAGTATCATATTAAGCTGTCTAATACAATGTAGATATGAGGTAAACACTGCAGAGTGAAGTCCACTAGGAAATGTCAGAGGTATTTTGTTATTTCTGTCGCACTGGATTAATATTACAAATAAAATTATTCTTTAATATGAAGGATAAATAGATTGACTTTTAATATATCTATAAAGTCTACTTATTCTTGGTTGTTCTGGATCAAAAGTATTCAAAATCTAGATTCTTAAATGTATATACAATAGAACAAAAGATACATAAAATTCCATGTGTAATGTCATTTAATTAAAAAGCAACTAAAATTATTTTTAAAAAATAACATTAGAGAGTAAGTGAATTATTAAAATTAATATCTTTCCCTCAGAATTTTAGTCTATATCTGAGCAAATTAGGTTACCAATTAAGATATCCCTCTGTTAAAAACACAAATGAATATATGGTAAAGCAATATTCATAAACAGTTTAAAGTTAATGTATGGCTTGTAGCCCTTAACAGATTATTTATAATTTGGATCTCTAGATGGGTCTTCAAAGGAAATTTCTATTACTCTTGAAATAGGCTGTTGGTGTTGCTTTCCAACGTCAACAACTCTAAATGCCCAAGAACATTTCTCGGTTCCTCAAAACTTTGGTCACAAAAATAGGAAATCCCACCTAGGATTACCCCTTGGTTAACAGCAAGGTGAAAATTAAAATGAGTAAACAAACAGTTCTCTAACCTCCTTATTCAATTATATGCCTCCTACCTCCTTCTGTGGTCTGCCCACCTCTTAAGTCTTCCCACCAAAGACATGTCAAATTAAAAGAGAAACTAGGAGCAAAACAAGGCACAGTTTACTTTCTTGATCAATAATAAGATCCAGAAATAGAGTCTAAAGCCAATCTAGGTCCACATTTAATCAAAACTTTAATAACTGCTTATTAATATTAGAAAACAAAGAAACTATTGTTTGACATGATGAGAAAAACGTGATTGAAATTAAAATTTAAAACAGCACAATTTAAATATTTTTAAAAGGCTGTGAAAGTATGTTTTAATAAAGGAAAAAATATCTCCTCCTAAAATAATTTAAAGCTGAACTAACTAAAGAAGGCAATCACGAACAAAGAAAAAGAAAAGGAAGAATGGGGAGGAGAGGAGAGAGAGCATGGGTTAGCATGCCATCCAGCCACCTACCTATCTACCTACAGAACTTTAGTTAAATAGGAATGAAATTTCTTCCACAGCAAAGAAAAACCACCAGCGGATACTATTACACATGGTAAGATTTGGCCCACTAATTCTATGCTCAATTTAGGCTGCATTTTCTTAAAATCAGCTACACATTAAACACTAGATTAGGTAATTATTTCAAAATGTATAAAAAGTAGCCAAAACTTCATGACGTGGCACATATATACAATGGAATATTACTCAGCCATAAAAATAAATGAAATTGAGCTATTTGTAATGAGGTGGATAGACCTAGAGTCTGTCATACAGAGTGTGAAGTAAGTCAGAAAGAGAAGAATAAATACCGTATGCTAACACATATATATGGAATTTAAGAAAAAAAAATGTCATGAAGTACCTAGGGGTAAGACAGGAATAAAGACACAGACCTAGTAGAGAATGGACTTGAGGATATGGGGCGGGGGAAGGGTAAGCTGTGACAAAGCGAGAGAGAGGCATGGACATATATACACTACCAAACGTAAAATAGATAGCTAGTGGGAAGCAGCTGCATAGCACAGGGAGATCAGCTCAGTGGTTTGTGACCACCTAGAGGGGTGGGATAGGGAGGGTGGGAGGGAAGGAGACGCAAGAGGGAAGAGATATGGGAACATATGCATATGTATAACTGATTCACTTCGTTATAAAGCAGAAACTAACACACCATTTTAAAGCAATTATACTCCAATAAAGATGTAAAAAAAAAAAATACACAAAGTGCCAGGAAGCTTAATTTTAAAAGTCAGACAATGAATTTATAACCAGAAGATTTAAGAAAGGCCTATTTTTCATTAAACAATCTTATAAAGACAAGAAAATCATAAGCATCACTATTTGAAAAAGTTGCAGCAAGTGCCTAAAACCTAAACACTGACAAAGATAATATACCTAACTGCCATTTTTAATAATAATGTTTCATATTATACCCATCATTCCACATACTTTTTTCAAATCGTTTCAAAAAAGGGTTAGGCAATTTCTCAGTTATAAAATATATAAAAGCTCATCAATTAGGACACAGAATGTTAAAAAGCAATGTCTTAGAAAGATGAAAGATATGTGTATATATATATATATATATATATATATATATATATATATATATAGACACACACACACACTAATTCCAAGCTACAATCAATGATTCCGATTTGAGGGACTACTCAATGACTGATATATAAGAGAAGTACATTTACTTCAGATCAAAACTAGTTGCAGAAAAAAAACTTTTAATTTACTTTGTGTTTTAAATAAGTATGAGGTTTTGAGAAGTTTGAAACAACATAAATAATTTGCTTCCATTAGTTGCATACAAGACAAATATAAATGGAAGCTAGAAGTCGATTTAGAAGATTTTGAAGTTCTTACACTATAGGATCAAAACCTACTCCCAGAGAATATATTGTTACTGTCATCATTATACAATACTTAGACACTCATATATTAGCTGATTATGATTCAATTTATCCTCTTTCATTCTGGGTCAGATAGCAAATCTGTTTCACAATACTAAGGAAATTTCTAAAGTAGACAAAATTAAAATAAACAATAAACACATTTTAAATAGTCCTTTGTGGAAGTAGAGTTCCTACTGCAAATTTCATAGCAGCTCTGCAAAAGATTTTTCAAGAGAGACAGTAAATAGATATACTATATAAGATACTTGAGGTACACTGAATTTTACTATTCATCTCCCACAGAAGTGCTCTTAAAAAAAAACCACTTCCTCAATTATGCAATCAAATCCAGTTAATAAAATATTATCCCAATTTTACAAATAACCAAGATATTAGATCAACAATCAATATAAAAGTTATTACGACATGGAAACTTCTTTAACTAGATTTCTTAGATTATTTAAAAAGTAAAATCTTGCTGGAGAGGGTGTGGAGAAATGGGAACCCTCTTGCACTGTTCGTGGGAATGTAAATTGATACAGCCACCATAGAGAACCGTATGGAGGTTTCTTAAAAAACTAAAAATAGAACTACCATACGACCCAGCAATCCCAGTACTGGGCATATACCCTGAGAAAACCATAATTCAAAAAGAGTCATGTACCACAATGTTCATTGCAGGTCTATTTACAACAGCCAGGACATTGAAGCAACCTAAGTGTCCATCAACAGATGAATGGATAAAGAAGATATGGCACATATATACAATGGAATATTACTCAGCCATAAAAAGAAACAAAATTGAGTTATTTGTAGTGAGGTGGATGGACTAGAGTCTGTCATACAGAGTGAAGTAAGTCAGAAAGAGAAAAACAAATACCATATGCTAACACATATATATGGAATCTAAAAGAAAAAAAGGGTTCTGAAGAAACTAGGGGCAGGACAGGAATAAAGACACAGACGTAAAGAATGGACTTGAGGACACTGGGAAGGGGAAAGGGAAGCTGGGACGAAGTGAGAGAGTGGCATGGACATATATACACTACCAAATGTAAAATAGATAGCCAGTGGGAAGCAGCCACATAGCACAGGGAGATCAGCTTGGTGCTTTGTGACCACCTAGAGGCGTGGGATAGGGAGGGTGGGAGGGAGACGCAAGAGGGAGGGGATATGGGGATATATGTATATGTATAGCTGATTCACTTTGTTATAAAGCAGAAATTAACACACCATTGTAAAGCAATTATACTCTAACGAAGATGTTAAAAAAATATATAGAAAAAAATTTTTTTTAATAAACAGTAAAATCTCACTAATATAGACTAGGGAGTGGGGAGGATGGGTAGAGAAAATGGGGAGGCTGGAAAGCTTCCATAATAGAGGTATTTTTTAAAGCAGTGCTCACTATCTAATACATCTATTATATCTCCAACTTCAAGTGGTCCTGTCCATAAAATCTATTCATAAGTAAATGAGCATAATTAAAGCACTCTCTAAAAATAATTTCTTAGTCCAATCTTTCCCATTTACTTTGTATTTACATTGCTTATTTTCTAGAAAGTTTTTCAAATACTAGATATTTAATTAGAGTTTAATAAGTACTTCTGAATTGAATCACAAGTAAAATGGTCATCAGGTCTGAAATCTGCAAACTGTACTGTAAGTGCTGCCTCTCCCACTATTCTTAAATAACAAATTATTTACTACTAATAAAAACTGATATTTGCGTTTTAGTTTATATTTCATTTTTATATACAGAATTCCATTAAAATATGACAACTCTGAGGTAAGATATTATTATGAGAAGAATATTATTCCAGATTTACAGCTGAGAAAGAAGCTTAAAGAAATTGTTTGGCCAACATCACACAGGCAATAAGAAAAGGATTAAAATCCAAATATTATGACTCTTAAAGTCTGCTTTCTTTACTATAATATGTAGATAGAAAAAAACTGAAAGATTGGAATAAATGACTCTTACAGCTTCTTCCGGCTTATATTGTGCAGGATTTGGAAAAGGGTACAGTTAAAGAGGGAAAAAACTGTATTTTTATGTTTTATAGTTTATGGTACATTCTCAGAATCATTACTTATTTCATTTAATCTTCTCAATAATCCTATTGCTAGTCATGACTATTATTACTTATAAACAAAAGGGAAACTACCATAAAAACATTGGGGTGACATAACTCAAGAAAACATGCTTCTTTAAGAATTCTATTTTCAATAGTTACATTCAAATTTGTTATTAAATTTTAACATTTTAATTTAGTATTGTAAGTAAACTTTGTCATTTAATTACAAATTTTTAAATACATTGCAATTTATATTTGGGTTTCAAGAACATTTTTTATCTTATTTGAAAGGACTTTTTTTGGTAAGCAGAATATATACAGGAATATATATATACACGTAAGTGTACAATGTGTGCCACCTTACCTCCATCACCATCATCTGATCCTCTGAAACTAGGATCTTTTAACATATCCAGCTCAGCTAACATGCGCACATAAAGTGCATTCTGTCTGAAGGAAGGATAAAATCTTTCATCTCGTAGCATCAATTCATATACCTTATTGAAATAAATCAAGATATTCAATCATTAATACAGATAATGCAGTGATTTCCACTAATATTTCAACGAAAGCTAGATAGAGGTCTTACTGTAATGAATTACAGGCTCCACATTAACAAGATGTCAGTAATAAGACTACGTCACAACCAATAATTTTTTCTGGTCCCTACGGTACCCAAATTGTACTGAAACAGGTCCTACTGTAACACAAGCCACACGACAGCAGGTTACATAAAATGTTCCAGAAAGTAGTACTCTCTAAGAAACAAGTACACGTAAAGGCTCAAAACACATATTCAAATAAATGAATCATGTTATTTATACATCATCAACTCATAAAATTCTAGAATCTATATCTGGCCCTTCAGTCAGATTCAAATTAAACAACCCAGCTAAGGATTTTCCTCATTTGTCAATTAAATAAACAAAGAAAAACTGGCCTACCTTTTTTGTAATTGTGAAGTACTGATTATTATTACCGTAACTCACCTTTTTAGTTACCACTGTACTTTCTTAATGCTTCAATAACCTTTCATAAACAAATTACATGCATATAGAAATATACGTTGTTTTCGAGAAAGATATAATGACAAATGTTGTACATAATACCTTCCTCTGAATGTCATCAAAGATTTCAGGAGTTGGATCTTCATGATTCAAAGTATCTGCTAATTTTGCTACCAAATAATCATCAACAGTAACTCTTGGAGATGCCTGACAAACAGAGAAAAATAACAGTAGTATTGATCTTTGGAATTTCTAAATACAAGTTAAGCCTTAATAGCAGGAGAATAATAGAATCATATTATTGAAAGTAAATGCAAGAAAATCCTTGGTTTGTAAATGACACCCTGATGATTAAAGGCTGAAATAAGAGCTAGAAACTTCTTGTCATCAGGTACTACACGGTCGACCGTTCGACAAACATGGATTTAAATCTTGACTTTTGCCAAGCAACTTACCTCTCACTAGGCTTCACTTAATCTGCAAAATGGTGGTAAATACCACATATGGTTATTATGAGGATGAAAAGAGATTTACGTAAGGCATATGTGTCTAGCACATAGGAAACTCTGTCATTAGGAGTTAGTGTTGAGCACTCAGTAGTCCTAGATGTGTATTTAATAAAATACCAAAAGAATAATCCATTTGTCATTTATCATTTAACGTTAGAAACAATCCTTTTGAATGGCACTTAAAAGAGACTATGCTTATCTTAACTTGGTTTTATAATACTGCAGCAAAGTTCCAGCGTGATACAGGATGGAAAAAATCTGAAAAGTTCATTTGTTCCAACAATTTCCATCTCAAGGTGCATAATGTGACAGATACTACACAGAAATATAAAATATCATGTTCAATGTGAAAAATTACTTTACTGAAAGAAAATAACGCTGAGAAGCTAGAAATATGGTCATCTTTGTTATGTCAACTTCTGTATTTTTAGTTCTGAAGGCTCTAGAGAATAAATGAGCAACAAGGATGGTAACTTTTAGAGAAAGTACCAAAAGAATGCATTGTTCAAGTAACTTCTCTATGCTAATAGACTATCTAAGGAACAGAAAAGAAGATATATCAAGAAAAGAAGAAAAAGTAAAAGTAAGTAAGTAACCTGGGCATATACCCAGACAAAACTATAATTTTAAAAGATACATGCACCCCATGTTCAAAGCAGCACTATTCACAATAGCCAAGACATGGAAACAACCTCAATGTCCAACAACAGATGAATTGATAAAGATGTGATAAATATATACAACAGAATACTACTTGGCCACAAAAAAGAATGAAATATGCCATTTGCAGCATGTGGATAAATCTAGAGATTATCATACTAAATGAAGTTAAGTCAGAAAGAGAAAGACAAATACCATATGACATCACTTATAAGCAGAAGCTAAAATATGACACAAATGAACTTATCAACAAAACAGAAACAGACTCACAGACATAGTGAACAGACCTGTGATTGCCAAAGGGGAGGGGGGGTGGGGGAGGGATGGATTGGAAGTTTGGCATTAGCAGATGCAAGCTATTATATATAGAATGATAAACAACAAGGTCCTACTGTATAGCACAGGTAACCATATTCAATATCCTGTGCTAAACCATAATGGAAAAGAATATAAAAAAGAATGTGCATGTATATGTATAACTGAATCACTTTGCTGTATAGCAGAAATTAACACAACACTGTATATCAACTACACTCGAACAAAATTTTTTTTTTTTAGTTTTCTTTCAAGTAAGTAAACAGGAGGCAAACGGCTACACAACTTCTAATGCTCCCTTGTTAATTCAACACTCCTGGTAGTAAACCCAAGTAGGTTGTGTGGTGGTTGTTTTTTGGTTTGTGTTAGGTTTTTTTGGAGGAGGAAGAGAAGGATACTTACCTACTATTTGTTTGTGTACGAGTGTGGTGTTTTTTTGTTTCCCCCGAACTAAGAACAGGAGAACTAAACAACTTCAACTACGTGACAAAGATCAGAGAGGAACAAGATTTAAGTTAGTTTTATCCTTTCACTTGCCCTCTAAGCTCAGTAAAACTCAGTTTCTAGGAAATAAGAGAAAAATTTGAAAATAATATTATCTATTTATCTAGTTTAATTTTTTCCATAATCTCAGGAATATAGAATTGGATTAAGCCTCACCCTTGGAAGAGGGTGACCAAAACTTTCAGAGAGCCCACCTTTCAAAAAAAGTAATATGGAAGAAATATTTATACATATCTGTTACTTCTTTAACATAAAAATACAGAAGTGGGTGTTTTTCCAAAATTATCTATTAATCTGTATTCTTTTCTGTTTCACAAATGTAGTTATTTAAACAAAAGGACTAGTTAACAGTGGCAATTAGTAATTAATTGGACTAATCAAAAAATGTTTGAGAATATTAAACAATATACTTAATGTTTCTGTACTCTGATACAGCAACTTATTTTAACATATTTTAAACTTTTTACTTTTAAATTTAAATATTGTAGGTGCTATATTGTATATTCTTAAAATATAAAAATGTAAGACTTTTTAAAAGATTATACATATAATAGGACTAATTCAATAAATATATCTATATTTAATAAAAAGTAATCAATTACTTTTCTTTTTATTCCATGATCTTGTAGGGTATTTTTGTGTTGCCCTTTTAAATGATAACTTCTCTGATCTGCCTGCAGCCTTCAGGATATTATTTTATGCAGTGGTATAACTAAGTATAATCAATTGTAAAGTAAAATTCACTATGACTTTCAGCTCTGCTCTTAAGCCTACATATCCCACTTATTTCTCTAACCAGTGCAATGTCATGACATCAAGTTAAATATCCCTTCAATAAAATCATTTAGGCAAAGAATATGGGATTTTACTCACTAAAAACAACAGGTTTTTAGACCTGTAGGGATTTGTATCTCCAGGTTTGTTTCATAGACCAGCTGTTTGTCTATCAGGTCCTTTGCATCTATGAATTCATCATACAGGCTACCCATGTTTAAAATGCCCATTTTTAAGTACTTTGAAGCATAATGAATGTCATAAGTTAAACCTCTCCTTTTCAAGGAAAATGGTTTTAAAACACACAGATCATTTAAACGTGGTAAAGGTGCATTCCAAATAAACTATAGTTTTAGTAAAGACAGTGAGAAAATCCTCTTTAAACTAGCTGTTCCCTTCTGGTGATATTTGAGTTCTCAATAGCCTTAGTTCCAAAAAGTGAGTCATTTTTTTCATTATATGAGTTTCTGTCACAGCCTACACATAAAAAACTCAGTTTAGTCCATCCATTTCAAGGTTTATTTTAGTCCCTTCAAAAATCATTCAATAGTTTTAGAGAAAGCATATAAATTTGTTTACTTTAATTTATTTCACCATACTCATTCTTGATGCATTTTCAAAGGAGAGGACATTATTCTTGTCCCATTCTTTGAAAATATGATTTACTGCAGGCCACCATTGGCATCTTTACTATGACTGGCAACAATGATAGCCATCTGGAAGGCAAATGTCTAAAGTTATCTCCTGACATTTTGGTAATGTCAAAATCTCAGAAAGCTGAAGCAATAATATTGTTCAGAACATAAAGGTATAATAAAATTGTATGGGAAAGCAAGTGAATAATTACAGAAAACGGGCTTCATCAGGAAGCAAGGAAGTAATGACAGGTAAAGAATATATAGGGATCTTTATAATGAATGTTCTATTTCTAAAGCTGGATGGGGTATAAAGGTGTTTGCTATACTATTATTCTTAAAACTGTGTACTCTTTTAAGTAGGGTATATTTCATAAGGCAAAAATGTAAGCAAATGTACAAATAAGCAGTTTCCAAGTAACATTCATACTTAAAATTCAAATACAATTTTTGTGTTAAGTATAAATTAAAAGGTATTATAGCATAGCCATTAAAAGTACTGGAGTGTGAGTAACCTTGAATCTTGAGGATTTTTGTGTCCATATTCATGAGAGATATTAGTCTGTAGTTTTCTAAATGATGTCTTTGTCTGACTTTGATATGAGAATGACACAACTCATAAAATGAGTTGGGAAATGTTTCTTTTTTCTCTATATTCTGGAAGAGTTTGTGAAGTATTGGTATTATTTCTTCTTGAAATGTATGACAGAATTCATACCTAGTGAAACCAGCTAGGCCTGGGCTTTTCTTTGAAAGACGATTTTTAATTATTAACTAAATTTATTTACTATATTTTCTGTTTCTTCTTAAGTCAGTTTGGCAATTAGTGTCTCCCCAGGAATTTGTCCATTTCATCTAAGTTGTCAAATTTGTTGTCATAAAGCTGTTTGTAATATTTCCTTATAGGCCCTTTAATTTCTGTACAGTTGGCAGTGATGCCTCCTCTTTCATTCATGATTTTGGTGATCTGTATCTTTTTTCTGGGCCAATCTAGCTAAAGGTTTGTCAATTTTGTTGCTCTTTTCCCAACTTTTGGTCGTACCGAATTTTCACTATTGTTTTTCTGTTTTCTATTTCACTGATTTCCATTTTGATCTTTACTATTTCCTTCCTTCTGTTTGCTTGGGTTTGTCTTGCTTTTCTTTTTCTAGATTTTTAAGGTGAAAACGTAGATTGTTGATTTGAGATCTTTCTTCTTTCTAATTAGGCATTTAAGGCTACACATTTCCCTGTAAGCACTTCTTTAATTGCATCCCATAAATTTTGATGTACCGTGTTTTCTCTTTTTTTTCTTTTTGGCTGTGTTGGGTCTTCGTTGCTGCATGTGGGCTTTCTCTAGTTGTGGCGAGTGGGGGATACTCTTCTTTGTGGTACGCGGGCTTCTCATTGAGGTGGCTTCTCTTGTCGCGGAGCAGGGGCTCTAGGCGCATGGGCTTCAGTAGTTGTGGCTCGCGGGCTCTAGAGCTCAGGCTCAGTAGTTGTTGCGCACGGGCTTGGTTGCTTCGAGGTGTGTGGGATCATCCTGGACCAGGGCTCGAACTCGTGGCCCCTGCATTGGCAGGAGGATTCTTAACCACTGCGCCACCAGGGAAGCCCCAGAAGTCACTTTAAAGTAAACGTACTTTAAGAATAAAGGAGTCTGGAAGCCTGGGTCACCCTATTATTCACTGCTTCTCACTCTCCACTCCTCACCCTGCCTCACTGACTTTTGTTGGACTATGGCATGAGAGAGAAATAAACCTTTGTTGAGTTAAGCCACTGAGAATGTGGAGAGGTCTAACGGGTTTATAGGGCTGTTCAATTCTTGTATATCCTTGGTCATTTTCTATCTAATTGTTTTATCCGTTTTTGAGAGTGAGTATTGAAGTCTCCAACTATTATTGCTGAACTGTCTACTTCTCCCTCAATTCTGTCAGTCTGTGCTTCATTTATGTGGGGGCTTTGTTGTTTTATCATCCTCATCAACTGACCCTTTTAGAATTATAAAATGTTCGTTTCGCTAGTAACAATTTTTTGTCTTAAAATCTATTACTAATATTGGTATAGACACTCCAGCTCTATTTTAGTTACTATTTGCATTGTTTACCTTTTTCCATCCTTTTACTTTCTACCTATTATCTACAGTGTGTGTGACCTTGAATTTTAACTGTCACTTTATATCTGCATGACCCTGGACAAGTTAATTCAATTTTCTAACTGAATCAGTTTCTTCACCTATAAAACAAGGATAATACATAATAATACTATTATCAGGATTAAATAAGGCACTGTAAGGCAGTTGTGCGTAGCAGCATGAATAATGGATATTTACAAGTACTACAACAGTCATTATTAATGATACTGCCAGAGAAGATAAGAAAACAGTAATCAAAATATATTCTCACCTTTTCTGATAAATACTGTTCATAAATTCCAACAGCAGCTGCTCTTAAAAGACCTTTGGTTTGGTTGGTTTGATGTTTTCCATCTTTCTGACGACTTGATAAAACTTCTAGCTGTTGTTGGGCTGTAACCCGGTATCCTTCCACTGTCATCCAGAAGAAGAGATGTGCCTGACCTCCAGTTTGCTGCATGTAATCTACCAAACAAAATCCGTAACAACATAGATATTAAAGTCACACATTTTTGGGTGCATACAGCTGTATGACAAGTTAGAAGGATTAAAGTTTCAAATACTTAAAACTCTACATTTTGAACATATTTAGCAAATGCTTGAGGTTAAAAAAAATAGTTATATCATAAACTGGTTAGGCTGAGAAGACCAGTTATGCAGAAAAAACAAATAGAAGCACGTATTTTAAAAAAAAAATCTGATTTTTCACTAAAATATCTCTAGGGGATAAAATTGCCAGTGAAGGCTTCATCAGAAATAAACTACTTCACCAACATTCAGCTTCCATTCTCAACAAAGATTATTAATCACAATATTACTATTATCATAAATATTAAAAATAAGGTTTGGGCTCTTCAGTAAGCCATGCATTTGTTTTTGATCATGAAAATGAAGAATTAGGGAGTTTTGCTGGAAATGTCCCCCAGATAAAAGCAATTTTGATGTAATATTAATAAAATTAATAAATATTTATATATTAAAATGGCATAAAAACAAAGTCCTCCCCCATTCATGCATCAAAATGATATACACAGGTTATACACACCAAGTATTCCTGATAAAGTACTCTTTCTCAAATAACTTAAATTGAAATTCATAGTAGAATCTCCTGGGGTTTATTTAAAAGCAGATTAGCAAATGCACATTGGAGTTAAAATAAGCATTTATTTCTTCGACAACAAAATAAATCTCTGGTTTCTGAAGAAAAGGGAATATTTCAGAGAATGAGGGGTGGAAGAGAGATATATATGCCACACCTAATATCAGGTATTTAAAATCTAACAATATTTACAATTATTAAAAATTTCAAGGGTTATATTATTTTTATAAAATGGATTTACCTACCCATAAAAAATTGTAGTGCAACATTGTCTACAAGAATGCTGTCCAGGGGGACTGTGCAAAGTTTCCCAAAGTTTGCTGCCAGTTTCACAGTATTTATTTCCTACAAATAAAAGTTAATGTAAATTAATATTTCATCTATTCATTCACTAGGTTAAAGATCTTTACACAGATGTAAAAATTTAAGTTAAAATGGAATAAAAATAAAGGTTTCTCTTCTTGTACATGTGGGTGCCCAATAAAAAGTATCAGTTCACTGAATTTCCTGGAGTTATTTTAAGAGCTGCTTAGTAAATATACATTAAAAGTATGATAGGCACTCATTTCTTCTAATAAAAAAATAAATCTATTTTCATGGATTCTCTATCTCTATATACTCCAAACAAAAATGGACATTTTCGGGGCTAAAGGGGATATATAGATCCCCTTAATATGTTCAAGAATAAACAAATCCCAACATTTTCAAGTACAGATTGAAGTCTATCTACTGGGAAAAAAGAAAATATTCCCGAGTTAATCTGCTCCTAACGGAGTAAAAATTCTATAATCTTTATAGAAAATGTATTTCTTTTCAGTCTACCTAAATAGTAAATTACATATACTTCAAAGCAAGAGAGTAGGTAACTACCTACATAGGGTGAAAAAAAATTTTTTTAACAGGTTCAAATTTAGAGAATCTACATGTCCAGCATTGTGCTCAGTGCATTATACACATTATTTCATTAATCTCCACAGCAATCCTATTGGATAAATATTACCAATCCCACTCAACAGATAAGAAAGTTGAGGATCGGAAATGTTGCCTGGGGTCACAAAGCTGGTTAGAATGAGTCAGTGTCCTCAAAACCTGCTGCCCCTTCCACAAAAAGCCATAGTGTTTCTGGGAATGATTTTCACCAGCTTCTCTGCGTTCCCAAATCCATATCTCACAATCCTCTATTTTTAAAAAAAGATACACAGGTTTTCTGAAAGTTAGATAGGCTGCCTTATTCAGGGGCAGATACTAAATTAGGCATAGGAAAAGGAAGATGATTTGAAAAAAGGAGAAAAAAGCTTTCTCTGTAATTAGTATCTCTCCTTCATATAAGTATTTAATAATAACAGATTACCAACTTAAAATGTCTGGGGTAAAGCAATCTAGTCCCAGCACATGATTTCTCCTAAGTCTTCCTTCCTCAGATTTTATCACCTCTTTTTCCTGTCCAGCAGCACCTCTATAGATAGGGAATGGAAAAGAGTATTCACTATCACTTTATTTCTGATAAAAAGAATAAAGCACCTCCTAAGATTTTAAGATAAGTAGCATGGTTAAAAAACTACATCTCTGTGAAGAGTGTGAGTTTTCTTCCAAAGGAAAACACTGTATGACTTGAGCTATTAAAAAAGGTAAAGCCTGATATTCAAAATAGAATTGACAAGCTTCCAAACAAGGTTTCAAAATTTCAAAAGGATTCAATATCGGAAAGTGTTTAGGCAAACAGACTTTAAATAATGATGCGTACGGATCATTAACTCTTAAGATCTAGGTAAGGTAACTAGATAAAGAAACAGTTAAGAACAAGTGAAACCATATTATTCTTCTATTCTGAATTTACATGCATGTATAAACTCACTTTAAAATATAATTAACTGAAACAAAGACAGACAGACATACACCCGCACACACATATAAATGACAAATGTGGGCCTCAAGTAATGTAAGTTATAATTAAACTAGCAAACTAAACTCAAGATTTTTAAAAGTAAGTCTTCCATTCCTTAAGGAATTTAAGTACACTGCAAAATTACAAGACCAGAGTCACAAATAAATTTCCAATAGAAAACCAGCGTGAAAAAGGTGACTACACTAAAAACTAAAGGTAGTAAAAAATGTTTTTTTTTACATTTTAAAGCCCCAAATCTCTGCTTCTCCTTTACAATGAAACTCTTCCAAACAGCTACCTATAATCACAGTTTCTAATTCACCTCTTCCCATTTTCTCCTGGACTGACTCCAGTCAGGGTTTCTCTCCACTATTCGACCAAAATGCTATCATCAGATCACCAATAATCCCCCTGCTAGCAAACCCAATAGTCAATTCTAAATCTTCATCTTACTCAACTTATTAGTCGCCTTTGATATACCTGATCTCTCACTTCTTTAAACATTTTCTACACTTGGCTTCTAGGATATCACACTCTCAGGTTTTCCTTCAATCTCACCAGTCACTCTTGTTTCTTTGGCTAGATCTTTCACTTTGTCTTCAACACTAAGTAACTGCAGGGCCTCAGGACTAAGTCCTTGATATCTTCTTACTTAAACTCATTCTTTTAGGTAACCTCATCCAGTCTCTTAGCTTTAAATAAACATCTGATAATCCTGAGGATTCTCAAAGTTTGTTCCATCACTAAACATTCCCTTGAACTCGAGTTTACGAATTAGCATGTCTACTTGAATGTCAAACCGGGATCTCAAACTAAAACATTCAAAACTTGATTCTCTCTTCCAGACTTCCTCCTCCCTCAGCTGTATCCATTTTAGTAAACAACACTATTCATACAGCTGCTCAGGCCAAAAAACTCTGGAATCATCCTTGAGTCCTTTTTTCCTCTCTCACCCTGTATTTAATCCATTAGCAAATCCTGTTAGCACTATATCTAGTCTCTAATTACTTCTCGCATGAACCTCCACAGACATCTCTTACTGAACTAATGCAACAGTCTTGTAAGTGATCTGTTTCCATTCTTGTCCCCACCACTCCACCACAATCTATTCATCACAAAGAGTCCAAGTAATCATTTTAACTCATAAGTCACATCATGTCACTTGCCAGGGCAAATCTCCAATGGATTCCTATCACAATTAGAATTTTAAAAAATCTTACTATGGCAGTAACCCCCAAGGTTCCTCTCTAATTTCATTCCTACTACAATCCCTTTCATGCATTCCATACCAGACACAATGACCTCCTCTAACTCACCAGGCACTTTCCTATTCCAGGGCCTTTGCATGCTCTCACCCTTGCCTGCAAGATTCCTTTAAAAAAAAAAAAAAAATTCACAGGACCCTCTCCTTATTCACATCTCTCTTTGCTCAAATGTCACCAAATATCTCAGCATATATCTAAAACACTCCCAGACATTCTCTATCACCCTACTTTGCTTTACTTATTTTTTTCACATTTACTTATTTTTTACATAATACGTCAATTTATATATTGGTTAATTTTCTGATTCTGCAACTACTGGGTTGGCCAAAAACTTCGTTCGGGTTTTTCTGTAAGATGTTATGGAAATGTAAGCTCCATGAGAGAGATTTCTGTCTGTTAGGTCCATCTAAAAAAAGGTGCCCAGTGTACAAAATATAATAAATGTTGAATTTTGAATAAATAATACATGAGTAGATAAATATATAAATATATATATAAATCAAGAAATAAAAGCTTTAATTACTTCAGTATTTTTCATGCAGCTTGTTTTAACAAATACTTACACCACATTGTGTAAGATAAACTTTTTTCTAAATTCTTAGTTCTTTTGTAGAGTGCTACACTGGTTAATATTCTACCTTTTGTCATTTGCTAGATGTTTTAATGAATATGAAGTATTTATAACTAAATATTAATTCAAAAGTACTTTACTTACCTTGCCTGACTGTAACCGTTGTATTCTTGAGTCACATACTTTCTTTACAAATAATAAGCTATTTATTTGATTTTTGATGGTGTTGATATCTAAAAACAAACAAATTGATTATGAGGTAGAAAGTGGCAGTGTTACTTGTGAAATACTTTAAACATACACTTACTATAATTTAACATAATAACCAATGAATAGAGCAATTATTTTATTTAATAAAAGAAATAACTGGAAATTTTACAGTGAAATTATTTAATTAAAATTAAACCATGCCAATTATCTTTACTTCAGAGATAACTGCAATAATAAGAGTCTCATATTCAGAAAATTATTGTGCTTTAGTCTCAGCACGTATTAGCATAATAAAAGTCAGATTTACTTAAGGTGAAAACAACTAATAGCATAAAATGACATTTAGGTAAAGTTTTGTTTGAAGACACAGTAATCATTAAAGAAGTAAAACATTCTTATGCTTAAATAAATTATCAATACTTACCATCACCAGCTGTATCTAGAGATCGAAGATATTGTAATTCTTCTGCTGCTTTATCTCGGACTGCTTCTAGCTCTCCAATATTGTCACTCAATTTAATAATGTTCATAAAGGCCTCATAGTTGCAGTTAGAATCACGGATCTGAAAATAAAGTTTAAAATACAGATGGGAGGGAGACTCGTTTAAGTGAAAACAGAATCTTGGGTGCCTACCATGAGCCAGGCACAACTTTCCTCTATATCCCCACTGTTTATAACAAAACAAAATGAAAACCTCTGTACTCTTGGTACTTAAATTCTTGTGGGTCACAGACTATTAACAAAGTAAGTAAGATATATAGCAAACTACAAAGTAAAGAGCATGTTCAGGATGTCTGATAATAGCAAGGAAGCCATGATGGCTAGAGCTAAACTAAAGAAGTGTAGAAGAGTAATGGAGATCAGTGGTAATGGAGGGCAAATATGGTAGGGTTTAGTAAATATTTTGGCTTTCACTCTGAATGGAATAAATAGTTACTGGAGACTTTTAAACAGAAGAGTGGCATTCTCTGACATAAATTTAACAGAATCACTGTAATGACATAAATAACTGTTATTTCATCTTTTTTCTCCAGCCACTTGCTATTTAAGAATAGGAATGGAGTAGAAGGTTAAGTTGGATTTAACCAGAGTGTGGTTTCACCAAGCAAATAATAAAGTGAGAGAGAGAGGAAGGTAGTTGAGGATGTTGTGAAGGAACGAATGACTATGACTGCCAACAAAAGCTAAGTGAAACAGTAAGGGGAGCTATGAAAAGGTAGCCAACTTGGGAATACTGTCCATTCTAAACAAGGAGTCAAAGCACTGGGGATTGTGTAAGTCCAGAGCTATGGAAAAAAAAAAAAAAGGCCAATAAGCACATGAAAAAATGCTCAAAATCATTAGTCATCAAGGATGTGCAAGTTAACCATAACAAAATGACAATGCCAAATGTCTATCAGAATGTGGAGAGACCAAACTCTCAAACAGTGCGAGTGGAAGTACAAAATTATAACACAACTTTGTAGGACTACTTGGCAGTTTCTCACTTGGTATAAATTTTACTTCAATAATACAACAAGAAGTAGGTTTTTTTTTTTTTTTTTTGCAGTACGCGGGCCTCTCACTGCTGTGGCCTCTCCCACTGTGGAGCACAGGCTCAGCGGCCATGGCTCACGGGCCCAGCCACTCCGCGGCATGTGGGATCCTCCCGAACAAGGGCATGAACCCGTGTCCCCCGCATCGGCAGGCGGACCCTCAACCACCGCGCCACCAGGAAAGCCCAAGAAGTAGGTTTTTAAAGACCCGATTTTTCTTAGAATACATTAAGAAACAAGTCAGTAGCTGTTCACTTATCTGCTCTGGTGGGGGATAACAATACGAACCAATTAGGTACTCTATTCCACAGTCAGAGATAGGACTTAATATTAACTAGTTTGTCTTAAAAAGAAATAAAATATATATTTCGAGATGAATAATGCAAATCCGTCCACACTGTTTTTAGAAATGACTTAAAAATTTTAAACTATTGTTGGGTAACACGAACACTTTATATAGAGAAGATATATGTTACTACTACACTGCTCTAAACTTTTCCTTTAAAATAGAAATAAACTATACAATTAGATATCATTAATATGAAATTTAACTGGGTGAAAGAGTAAGAACTGAGCCAATTTTAATCTTTATAATACCTACACACATAAAGGGTTTTCCACACAAATAATGCCAAAACTGTGCAAACCAGACAACAAAGTAGGCTAAAGATCCTTTATTGATATATTCTTCTCTTTAAATATATTTTCTGATATTTTACAGCTAAGTACAATAGTGATCAATTCTGTTCATTAAATAACAAAAAGACCCACCCATCATACACAATAAAAGTACCAGCCCAACTGTGGGGAGAACAAGTAAAAATGTGATGGTCTGAATTCTTTTTTGAGTATGTGTTAAGTCCCCCCAAAATATTTTTCTCATATAACTAATTATATGCTTAATATAAGCTTAGCAAAAGAAAAATTGAAAACTAAAGAAAAATATAAATAGGAATAAAAATAATTCCTAACCTCATGAGTGAGAGATAACTATAACATTCTGGTAAATATGCATCCTTTTCTGTACTATAGGTAAGATTATACAGTACTGTATACCCTGATTATTTAAAGTAAGTATACAATATCCATTTTTGTGTTACCAAAAAAAATTTTTTAATGTCATTTACTCTTACTTTATTACTTAAATGTTTTTAAATTTTACCTGTGTTTCCTACTTCTTAAAAAATCATTTTGTTACATAACCAATACTCCTTGTAAGTAAAGTGAAATATATAAACAAAAGAGAAAAATTAAAACTTTCAGGATCCTACCTCTCTATTAACATTTCAGTCAGTATACATCTTATCAGAATCAGTCATTCATAAATATATAATTACTTATATATTTATTTTTTAAAAGATTAGATATCTACACATACATCATTTTTAATTATGCTTTTCACATAAAAATATACATATCTTTTCATATTCATAAAGATACACTACCATAATAATGGCATCACAGTATTTTATGGTATCAATATGCCTAAATTATCCCTCTATGTGGGACAATTAAATTGCTTTCAATTTTTTAGTATTACTAGCAACACTGTCATTAATGGCCTTAAATTGGATTGTTGCAAACTTGCTTATTAGCACTTTAGAATAAATTTCAGGAGTAGAATTCCTAAGCAAAGGACATGTATTTTTAAAAATTTTAATTAAGTGGATATGCATATTTTTAAAGCTCTTAGTAGAGCCTAGCAGGACTCTGCAGAAGCTGACAAAGGAAACGAAAAATCAAGTTCTGTGACCTCCATGAAAAGCTCTAGGAACACAAAGATAGTAAGATAATTTCTGCCTGCAGGTAACCCACCATCTGATGGGAGAGACAAACACTGCAACAGGAACAACAATAAAAAATTGCAAGTCTGATAATGGGTATGGTTAAACAAAGAACAATCAAGTAGCTCCTTCCTAGGAAAGCTAGACTGAGTTAACAGAAGATACTGTGGGGAAGAAATTTCAGATTCAAAAAAATGAATCAAAGACCTAGAAGTATCTATCAAAGTATTCCCAGTAATAGCCCATTTACACTCTTCCTCAGCCATGAATTTATTGAGGAAAGCATATATAACCAGAAAAAAAAATCAGAGCTAGTAAACTTAATAACCACTAACCCTTTGATATATCTGACGAATAACAAAACTGAGTTATCTTATAGACATACTCAGCAACTTACAGAAACAAATTTAGAATAAGATGTAAAGTACATACTATTTAAGTAGTTCAGAACACAGTTGTATTTAAAATCAAATAGCAGTTTTTAAAAATACTCATCATCTATACACACAGACAATAAATATCCTTTTTTAAATTTAAATAAATAGAAACAGCACCAAAATTGTAAGGAAGATTACCTTATCAACAAACTTTCTTACAGAGAATTTGGCTAGTACATTCAACACATAAGCAAATAGAAATACTGAAAATATAAAGATTATCTTTAGATGTATTTTTACTTAATTTCTTAAATAAATTATTGCTTAATCATCCTGACCTCCAAATCATATTTGTACATTTTAAAAAACTGTAAGTTGTAATTTTACAAAGTACATACCATCCATATGATATATTGATTAATATAATCAGGATCACTGAGTTGATTTATTAATGGAAGAAGAATTCCTCGTGCAAGGATTTCCTGGATAAAAATTTTAAAACACAAAAACAAACTTAATCTAATATACTTCTCAAATCAACAGCACAATGTAAATTTCCTAACACAATGCTGTTACTTAAGAAAGGTAAGGTACACGTAAAAGTAAAACTTGATAAATGACATGATTTTACAAAAAGATGAGCTAGTATACCTCAGTTAAATGAGATGAAGCCACCTATATCAACTTGGATACATGGCCACAATGATAAGTAGAGTTGAGTGAAAAAAAGCAAGAGAATACTTCTAATATGTTAGCATTTATACTCATTTTTAAAAGGCAAAACATGGCACTTTAAGTGTTTATGGATTCCTACATCTACATTAGAAGTATAAAAACAAAAAAAAAAAGGAAAAGATACCAATCTTAGAATAGTGATTGCCTTCAAGGGAGGGACAGAGCAACTACAGCAAAATATTAACAGTGGTTAAATCTGGGTTGTTGGTACATAAATGTCTATTGTATTATTCTCTATACCTGTCTGAGTTTGAGATTTACCTAACTGAAGATAATAAAAATAAAATAACATATGTTAAAACAATTACTCAACATTCTTTAGAATATACCTTCCCATTCTTTGCAGCTGTTTATGCTCCTACATATTAAGATTCTGCCTCTCCTTCAAGGACTGAATACAGAATTAATTTTCCAATTAAATAAACCCTGATCATTCCAGCTGAACACTTTTTCACTTATATGTTTAAAATACACTAATGCCCTGTATTTAAGCCATTTATCACATATCATTCTCTATGTAATTTTGTGTCTTCTACTTCTCTAATACACTACAGCTCTTCAGGAACTTTTCGTATATGAGTGAGATTAGTTAATCTATTGATTTATCTATCTTCAAAAATATTTAGCCTCTTCTTCTCAAGGTCATTGTCTTAAACATGGCTGGAATTTGATAAATATTAAATGATGGAAATGAAGAAACTAAGAATTTAGTGCTGATTCTACTAAGACAATATTTTTACCTGTTATTACTCTTCAGCCCTTTATGCCTGTGAAATCTAAATTTATGAAATATCATTTCTTATGAATACTGGAGAGGCTAAATAGCTACAAGTTTAACAGGATGTTTCACTTTTCTAAGTAAAGGACTAATTTATTTATTTATTCCTTTCCAGATCTCTAATTTATCTGTGCCATTTTCTGGTGTAAGTTCATAGAAGGTAGCCTTCACTTTATTTTCCTTTAGAGAAATACATTATTTAAATTCTACTTTTGTAAGTTGTACAAGTCTTTTGACAACTTTTCCCCCATGATGAATTCATATTTCCAGAAAGCACTAATGGAGGCTCCAGTAACTTTCTGAAATCTCTTCTGAGACATCGTACAGTCTCAAAGTAGAAGAAAATGCTTATTCTTTCAAGGTTAGCTTTAACTCTAACTTCTTAAAAATTATATTTATTTATAGAATCCCTTCCTTCAAATTATGTATCTGACCACAGAAGCTCACATTTTAAAATGTACTTTGTAAGGAGAAAATTCACAAAAAAGTATTTTTTGAAACTTTCTTTTCAAAGTGAGAGAAAAAAACATGTGGACAAAATTTCTGAATAAATCTAGTGCTTCTTATTAGTTAATGCAAACAGTCAATATGTCTCAGAAAACTATGCTGATCTCCTAATCTGCCTCATGAAAGGGTTTGGTTAGTCAAGATGTAATCATATGACTCAACAATTCCTCTACAGGTTCTAGTGAGAGCTCTAAATATTCCAAAATATGTAGCATTTTCCAGATAATTTTCATATACTTTAAGACAAGCACCAGCTGCCAAATATGAAGGCTCAAAAGATAGAGTCATTGAGGCCATGAATCTCTAAATCAATAAAACATGGTAATGGAAGAAAGGAGAAGCAATTAAACAGCAATTATCTCAGTCAAATACTGTGATCTGTACAACCCATACAAAGGATCCATATAAAGGAAAGAACTAAGAACTCTCTAAACTGTTATTTAATCTGAACAAAATGTCTTTTGGGAAAACCTAGATTTAATTATCAACAAAAGAAAACTGATAAAGACTCAAGCAAAAATAAATAAAATATTGGTCTAAAAGAACAATCTATGGCAAAACATATTTGCTCTTTAAACAGTCCTACTTATTTTAAACTATAACCCCATGTAACAAGACTCATCTTCATTCCTGTCTCTTAAAAGTCAATTTAATCTTTAAGGAGCAGCAACAGCATGTCCACCACATCCAGCAAGAAGGACAAACAGGTTTCCTTTTGCATTAAACCCAGTTCTCTGATTGGGTATGTGCTATGTGGCAGGTACTGTGATAACCACTAAGTACATAATCATGATAAATACAAAATATGGTCCCTGTGTTTATAGGACTTAGGATTCTACTGGAGAAAAGAGGCATCAAGCAGGTAAATCCAACAACCAAATTATCATTTTAAAATATGGTAAATGTTATGAAGGAAAACAGTACTTACCTACACTAATAGGGAATTATGAGGGGGCTTTTAGACCTGGAGGCCTTTCTGAGGAAGTGAGATATGTGGGACAAATACAATTTAGCCAAGAGAAGAAGGAGAATCATTCTAAGCAGATGAAAAAGAGTATGAGACAGTCCTATTGTGGGGAGAAATGGCACTTCTGGAGAAGCCAATGTAGTTGGAACATAGTGATGGCATGGCATGAAGGCCAGAGAGGTAAACAAAGCCACATCATATCATGCACAGTCTTACTGTAAGCCTTTTAAAAGGACTTGAGATTTAAAACATTTCCTGGATAGTTATTACTGGGATTAAGAAAAGACTTATAAAAGGTAGACAGGATTTGGAGGCAAGAATAAGATTTCCATCCTGGGCATTTGAAGTTTAAAAGGGCTGTGAATCAATCAAATAGTGATTTTAGTGGGCAGCTGGTCAGAGGGGCCTAGAGCTCAGAAGGGAAGTCTGGCCTATAGACATAAATTTTTATTAGCATTTGGCTGGTGTTTAAAGCCTTAGGAATGGATGAGCAAGAAGAGGGCTCAGAACTGAACAACTTGGATATTTAAAAGTTAAGAAGAGGAATTAAAGCATATAAAGGTGACTAAAAAAGAGACCAAAGGAGGAGAAAAAGAGAAGACAGTAATGACGTGGAACCCAAGAAAAGACAAGAGTTTCAAGGAGGAAAACATGGCCAGCCATGTGAAATGCTGCTGAGATACTGCCTAACAGTGGCTATCTGGAGTACCAGGCAAAGACTCTGCTGCCAAATAATCAGCATGAATGAGTATGATGACTGATTAGCAGTATCTTCCTTCAGTGGTAGATGTGAATCTAGTGATGGACATGCCAGATATTTACCTCCCTTGATAATGACTAGCCCAAATAATTGGTCTTCACTATATATAATCTATCAGACTCTTCCCATCAAAATCAAGCATTTTCTTCTCACTTCACGGTACCATTATCCTACCTGAGAAGTGCACTGAACTCAAGTTAGAGACCTACTAGGAAATTGATACTGGTTAAATAATAACAAACAAGCATTAAATAACAACAGACACGTTAGGAATTGGTGTATCTGTTCTGCAGAATGGTAGACTAAAGAGATCATAAGCTTTCATTTTTACAAAAATTAGAAACTTCAATTTTACCCATTCAGCCAGGGTAAGGGCTAATGTTAGCATTAGCTAGCATTTCTCAATCACAACCAGTAGCCAAAGT
The DNA here is from genome assembly GCF_964341445.2 of Mesoplodon mirus. Taxonomy (NCBI): domain Eukaryota; kingdom Metazoa; phylum Chordata; class Mammalia; order Artiodactyla; family Ziphiidae; genus Mesoplodon; species Mesoplodon mirus. Next base: position 44,954,508 of record NC_138985.1, on the reverse strand, counting down.
CAAAATGTTATTCCTTTACATGTGTACAAAGAATTTTACTCCAAAGGTTTATACCCAGGGAATAAATGAGTCCAAGACTACTGTTCTCATCTGACTTAACTTATTTTCCAATGACAAGAAGTAGAATCTTAGCTACCCAGGTTTTTTTGAAAGTTTCTATCCAGAAGTGTTACTTTAGTCAGCCTAATTTAAGTAAATTTATAGGTGAAGCTATATTAAAGAAAATTTAAAACATATCTTTGTTATAACCAAAAATCCAAGTATCTAACTCTAACTCAGGCAGTTTTCAAGGTGTTGTCCAGGAACCTCTGGCGTGTAGGGGGAGACAAGCATACAGTGATATTTTCAAAAAGGAACATGATGGTGTGATGATACCATTAATGGAATGTGGGCTTGTGTATTTGTGTCCCAAAATTTCTTAGTTTTAATTTACAATACAATAAATATCGATAGATAAAGCCCACATAAACAGAAGCTCTTTGGGGTCCTCGATAATTTTTAAGAGCGTAACAGGGTCCTGGGACAAAAATTTTAATAATTACTACTCTAAGTTTCTTTACAGCCATGTATTTTGTATGAGCTTAGGCTTACCCTGACAAAGTATCGCATGATCTTGTTCTGGAAATCTCCAGGAGGTAGCAATAAATATAATAAGACCTCACACAAATCCCTTAGGAATCCTAGAAATAAAAGAAGTAGCTATAACAACATCAGAAAATATGAAGTCTCCACCTACTCTTGATATAAAACACAAATAAAGGTAGAAATAAGCAGTTGCCTGATTATACCAGCTTATTACCTTAGTAATCAGTATTCACTAAAAATTCCTTTATTGTTCTCCAAATAGCAACTATTCATTAATCAAACGAATACATATTTTTTATTCTGCCCAATTCTATACCACATTTTGAATTGCTGAGAAACTTCAATTACAAAAGTGTTTTCCCCAAAAAGTTTTAGTTGTACCATGTATTCTACCACACATCTTTGCGTACTTAAAAGTTATTTGCACATTTAAAAATACACTTGTAACTATTTTTTTCAGGAAAGAACTTCCACTGTCTTGGCAGGTAATAACAAGAAGAGTATACGCTTCTATTGGGTTGGCCAAAATGTTCGTTTTGGTTTTTCTGTAACATTATGGAAAAACCCGAACGAACGTTTTGGCCAACCCAATATTTTACTGATTGAGGAGGGCTTGATTTACATAAAAGGACTGTACATTATTATATCTATTTCTTACATTTAGTTATTTCATATTAGTGCTAATGAAGTAGCAGTTAAGAACTAAATTGCACAATAAATATAAAAAGGAAAGAAGGAAAAAGGGAAAAAGCGGAAAGGAAGGCAAAGAAATAAAAAAGCTGAGCACATTTTAAAAAATCTAAGAAAACAATTTCCACAACTAGAAATGCGTTTCTGAATTGTTCATATGCTGACACTTCCCGGGAATATAATTATTGGGTCAGAATGAACTTTTTGGCCAATGCAATAAACAGCTAATCAAAAAAAAAATGTGCCAAGTAGCACAGACTCTTAGTCGTTGTAAAACTAGGAAAAGACAACATCCTCAGCTAAAGCTTATCAGGTGTAACCTCCCAAAAAGAAAAGTACATTCAACTCTATAAATTTCATTTGAAATATTATAATCATTCCCTTAGGAAATATTTAGGGTAACAGGTGTACTCTTGAAATAGAAATAATAAATTCAAGGGGAAGATAAATTACTATAGATCAAAAAAAGTACATTTATAATTACATAACGTTTCAGTTTGCTGTATTTTAAAAGATGACGAAAGAGGTACTCTTTAATTGCCATCTTTAAATTTTAAAGATGACCTTTAAAAAAGAAGAAAGAATCTGGAAACTATTTTTAAGAGTTAAAAAATACAATAAAGTGAATAGTAGCAGTGTCTTTACTATGCTGCCTGTCCTGTAAGAATAATTACACTCTTAGATTTTACACTTATATTTGTTCACTGATTCTGCTAACTTGTCTCCAACCAATGTGAACAGTTACTGTTCTCAGAAAAGTTAAATTGAAAAGAAAACCTTCTTCATCTTTGGGAGATGTGCACACTAGGTCACGGCAAACGTCCTTCTCCATTTCAACTTCAACTTCAAAGAAGGTATCTACAAGATCTTCTGCTGTACCTGGACAAAGAAGGAACAATTCAAGACATACAGAATAATAAAGAAAAACAGATTTAAAAACCTTAATTTTCAAAGGGGATAAAGATATTACCTTTTACTTGATCATCTTTCTCTGTTATCTTCTGTTGAGCCTTTCTAAATACTCGTAGGTGTGTGCCAAAATCATCTACAATGCGTGTAGTAAAGTAAGGTTGCCAGTCTATTTCTTTTGACCTTACAAAAAACACGTGACATAAAAGCATTATATAAATGTTTTTAATCAAAAAATAAGTTTACTTAATGACTACTGAAAGACATGATTATCAAAGAGACTGAATTTATTTATACTGAGATTTTACTCATTTAACCACTATTACACCTTAGCATTCCCTTTCAAAAGACCCAGTTTATCAAATCTACTTAAACCCTCGAACAATATTCTTTGAAGTATTTTATGTGCCAAAGCTTAAAAGTACTATCTAAATGCTTAAAATAAATAAGAGAAAAGACAACAGGTGTATTATGCAATTTCTCATCCCAGACATAACAATATATTAGGAATTCAGAATGTTTTTGCTTGCTTTTAAAAGAGCAGTTGAGATATTTCTTGGTTCCTTCTGAACCCTTTCTGAATTCTCCACATTCTTCCTTTTAGTTATACAGTCCAAGTTTTGAACCAAATATCTTTGGTATGAGCCTGACTGGTTTCTGTTTGCATATACAAACACTTAAAAACTTAACTATTTGAAATAACTATAGTCACATGGAAATGGTTTAAAGAGTAATGTAAAATACCACACTTACCCATGAAAAAGGTGATTACTAAGTTTATTAAGTTACCCAGTACTCTTACCTCAAAAGCAACAGACCTCAACAAACATCGCTAATTTAGTAAACCAGTGAAACAAAAAACAAATACAACAGATAAAACCAGATTATACATCTCCTTGGATTAAGTGATATTTTTAAACAAACATGTTATTCAATGCTGTTTTCCTTAAGTTAGCACTAAAATTAATTCACCCCTTTAGGAACATACCAAATAAACAGAAGATAAAGAGGCTACTCATGAAGATGCTAAACAATGGGGGAGCAAAAAAAAGTTACCATAATTCATTATGCTAATTCACCATACATGTATAATAAAGAAGCGAGTGAATAAGTTGACTTGATTACTGTCTTTTGAGAAAAAACTTTTAAATGTGGTAATGACACTGAGGAATATAACAGATGGCTATTTTCAAACAAAAACATAAATTATTAACACTCATAATTTTTAATGCACAATTATGATTTTGTTATATACATGGAAAGAAAGAGTAAATTATTAAGTACATGAATACAAACAATTTAACAAAAATAAATGTAACCTGAGCTCTGGGATCTGAGGAGGGGTTACCATTACTTAGAATATAAGAGCCATGTGTATAAGCATACACTAAACTTGGTAACAATACTCAGTCTCAACATAAAACCTAAAATAAAAACTTAAACCTAGAGGTCTCTAGAGTCTCTTTTTGTCCTTATTTTAAAAAGAAAAGCACAATCTGTGTAAGCATCTTTCAAAACTCTTTACATGAATATTTGTACAAAATCATCCAAACCTGAAAATTTTATAAGAACAAAATTTACTTGGTATAGGCCATTAGCTCATTAAATCCATAAAAGGTTCATTCTAACAAATTTAGAAGAAAGCAGAATACATAATCTTTCAAATTACATATGTTCTGTTTCATGGTACAGTGCTATTTATAGAATTTACTGAAATTTTCAAACAAAACAAAATTTATTAATTTTAGAAGGCATTTTAAAACCTATGTCAATTCATTATGGAGGATGTAATGACATTTAAAATGACTGAAAGTTAATAAGTAATGCAAATACGTGAAAATTATTTTAAGTATTAAATACAGATTTCTATTTTCAATATACAAATATATTGAGGGTGGGGAAAACAGGGAACACAGTATTTCATATTCTCTATCCAAGGTCATCATTTTCCCTCTGCTTGACTCATTTACCCTGAATACATGCAAATCTATTGTAAGTCTCAACTCAAAGGAACTGTTCTAGGTTAGGAAGATAAGAACAACAGTAGTACATGACTTCCCATTTATATAATTAGGAAAATATCTACTAACAATTTCTAGTAGTATTTGTCTTAAAATTTGAAAGCCACACTTCCTTCTGTTAATCCACAGGTAGTTTTCTATTAGAGCTCTTAATATTTATTCTTAAATTATGCCTACAGTCAAGGCTCTTTTTCACTTTGTTTAAAATATTCCCCCACATGACTCCTAGTAAAAACACCTGGATTATTACACAATGAATCCTATTATCTACACTTTCATTTTATTATTACTTAGAGGCTTTCACTTCTTGAATTTAAAAATGAAAGCATACTTCCTATATGACCAAGAGAATAAGGGATATATTCAACCCTACCCTGAGAATATACAATTTATATTAGGCCCATGAAGCTTACATATCTTGATAGGATGCTTGTAAGAATTATGATGGTTAACTAGGAATGCAAATAAGCAATGAAGTCTTAATTAAAGAACAAAAGGAAAAGTCAAACTACCAAGTGTAGCTCTCTGATATATTTGGCATGCCTTATCTTCATCTCTAACACCATCATCTTATTCCTGGCCTTTTAATTGATCTCCCACGTCCACTCTAGTCTACCCTCCATTCTATTTTCCATACAGCACCCAGAGTGATCTTTTTAAAAACACAAATATGATAATACAAAACAAGAGCTGTAAAAACCCTTTAATGACTCTCTGATCACACATAGCTGGGACCCTGCTTACTTCCTCATCATTCGTTCCACTGTCCTTCCTTTTCTGTTCTGTGTTTACCTCAATGCCTCTGGACAGACTATTCCCTCTGCCAAGTTTGCTCACCCTGTCCACTCTCCATAAATTTACCTTCTCTCCCCCACATTCCTTTGACAATTCTCACTTATACTTTAGAGTTCATCTAAAATGTCAATTCCACATGGCACTCTTCGTTGATCCTCACCCTTTGCTTTATTCCTTCAGACTAGGTCTGGATCTCTGGTTACATATTCTCATAGCAGCACATTTTTCACTTTTTATAGCACTTACAACCTGCAGTTAAATAATTCAACTGCTGAGATAAAAATCTCAGGAAGTCAGGGATTTTGTCTGTTTTATTCCACTATGTTTTATTCACTAGTGGTGTTCCCCAATGGCTAAATAATATGTTAAACACTGGAGGCACTTGATACATACTGATTTATTGATTTCTCTTTCAGGGTCAGAGCACTGTTAATAGGTGCTTGGAGAATGGCCACATGAACCACATACAGCAACTGCTTCTTTACTCCTTAAAGTTCTGAAATAGGACATATATTGAGAAGCTCTTTTTGCATCTCTAAACCCCAAAGCTACTTAATGCTAATGCCAAAAAAAGGCAATGAATGTCCCAAATATGAGGGCTGAGACTGAGATTACATAAATTGCTTCACGGGGGCCATCTATTCTAAGCAGTATACAGCTCATCATCAGTAACACAAAAAACACATCAAAATCAACTAAGACTGAACTGGACTGAATACATGTCCTTGATTCAAGTAAAAGATACACCATTTCATTAGTTGTGAAATTCAGCAAGTCACGTCACCTCCCATGGTTTTTCTCTAGGGACACTTACAGCTTTAAGAATCTATGATTAACTACATACCCATCCCAACACACACACACACACACACACACAGGAACACAGTACATAGAAAAGTGGTAACTGGTAAGTAAATCTAAATATTTGATCAAAAGAAGGAATCATGAATGTATTTCATTTTAACTTAAACCATATAAATCTTTCAGTGTAAGACTAAGGTAAGACCTTTTGATTAATGTTTTGCTAAGTGTTATTAATGTGGCCTTTGTCTTGAATAAACCATTCTCACATTGAGGAAGTTATGGTTTCCAGTTTCTTTTAAGTGGCATAACAACTAACAACATCTGTGAACAAATCCAAATGCAGAGTAAGAGTCTTTCAAGGCTTTTCACCAACATTTTATAGTTGTCTTTTACACACCTAATTCTACTGTGATCTATTTAGCAACTAGCTGAGTAAATTCCAAAGCAAGTGACCTCGTTTTCATAGGAACTACCCTGTCATACTCATATTCTTCAATCTATGTAGAAGTAAATTAAATTATATGATTATAATAAAAAGTATAAGCAGGGTACACAGGTTCAGAAACAAATACAACTTCCTTTTTTAACACACTCAATTGCCTTCCTCCTCTAAAGCATCCATGCTCAGCTCATACCACAAAACAATTATATCAGACTTTCTGTGCCCAGGAATTGACAACTTCTGATAAGTTTAAAAGTCAAAAGGTAGGGACAGAAGTGGACAGAAGTACTAGAATGTAGTCTATTAGCCTAGCTTTAATGCTAAGGGCATGAGTCAGTATGTCTTACAAAGGGAATGGAGAATAACTGGCTAACTAAAGACAATTTCTATTACAGTAGTACAGAATTGGTACCATTCCAAAAATAGCTTACAATTTTTTTTGATGATACCCACACAGAGAAATAAGTAGAAGTTAGTTAAGTGCTATGTCATGAGTCAAAAAGGATTAATTAAAGAGGCCACACTATAAAAATATTTTGATGAATGACTAGTATTTAAATGGGGTAAAGAAGGATATAGGAACAGACAAAAGAGGGAAATGAGCATGGCCTATGCAAGAGTCATCATGTAGACCTGCCTAACTAAACAAGTGGGTGACCATCTGGCAATAGAGGCAATCTTCACACACTGGGCAGAATACTGCCCTGGAAAAGGTCCTTTACGTCAAAATGATAAAAGTGAAAACTGATTTTCCCACAGAAACAATCCTATGATAAATGTTACGTTCCTGATGCTATATTATTTTTTCACAGAAATGACTACTAAGACCTTATTTTAAAACAATGAGAATGACACAGTAGGGACCTCCCTGGCAGTCCAGTGGTTAAGACTCCACACTTCCAATGCAGGGGGCATGGGTTCGATCCCTGGTTGGGAAACTAAAGATCCCACGTGCCGTGTGGCACGGCCAATAAATAAATAAATTAATTAATTAATTTAATAAAAAAAGAATGACACAGTATACTGTATACTGCATAGTATGTATGTACGTATATGTATGTATGTGTATATATATATACACATACACACACGCATATATACTTTTTAAATGTGTATTAATCAATAAAGGTGATATAATAACCAACTGCATAAAATTACAATAATATGTATTAATCTCCTATATGAGGTCTTTTACTGTTTAATTACAAAATTCAGACATTTAAAGAAAATCATTAGTATAGTAAAATTCCTATACTAATGATTCCTAGTTTTTCTGGGTAGATTTTGACAAGCATCTTTGAAGACATTTTTAGAAGTTTTATTCCACTAGAGGATTTTTAGATCACTGACTCAGACATCTTTTGCTGAAAGTGGGTGTCCTATCTGTGAAAGAAAAAATTCCTTCCTTGAGTCACGGAATCAGACAGCAGCTTCCCCCTCAGACTTCACTATTATAAAGGATATACTCTTTAAAATACATAAACCTTTACATGTTTCCATCCTTCAAGGGTCCTTGAGGGAGTACGTTGTTAGCGTCAAAAGCTTCAGCCTAAAATTGAATTTGAGCAATATTTTAAAAGCACAGAATTGTAAACTTGCTCCTAAATCCATTAAAAGATTTCCCCTTCTTCCAGTCTCAATTTGCTCATATTATAAATACTTCACGTTACCATAACCACCTCCCTAGAGCACCTTTGTTTCCCTTTTAAAATCTACTTTAAGGATGTAGTTATAAGGATTGAGTATAAAATAATGAAACTGAACTTACATTAAATTTACTATTACTCTCTACCATAATCCTTAAAAATATATGGAGAATTACTCTTTCATGGGAGCTAAATTAGCAACCACACGAGGTAACAAGTTTCATTACTTAATGGTTACTAATCTGTCTGCTCCCTTCCCTTGGCTGCACTGTTGTATGCTGAGTGGGAGAGCCAAATGTGCACACCTCTCTCCTAACTCCACATTCAGTGACTTCATACTGACAGCTTAAAATCAACCATGGTGGGAGTATTTACACTTCACAAAACTTAAAGTAGTCGACTTATAAAATTACAAATTTATTTTTTTCAGTATTCAGTAGAGAATAGTACTAGTTTGGATAATCAAATAAAATTTTTTAAAGTTTCATTGATACAAGACTTTTATCTACAGAGAAAAGACTGGTCTAGTAAATATCTTTCACGTTTAAGTCTTGTATCCTTTCTGACCATGCAGAAATACAATAAAAGGTTTAAATAAAGTTTATCATCACCCTACTCTAAGATCTCCTATCAGTAAAACAACAGACGAGAGGAGTACCTAATCCCAAACTAAATTAAATCTAATTAGCAACCCCACACACTATAAAAAATAACTCCCCAAATGGTATTCAAAATGTGGGGTGTGATAGAGAATGTGAGTGTTTTGAAGAGGAAGTATGAGTGAAAACATACAAATCAAGATTAGTGCCAACCATACTAGGGAATCTCAGTCTTTTAGAACTGAAAGAGATCTGAAATAATTACCACAAAACCCTATAATTACAGAGCCAAAACTTACATTACTTATTCTAGATTATATAGTTATTGAGATCAAGGCTTTGTTTAAAAACAAAAACAAAAAACAACAAAGAAAAACAGGGTTCCTAACTTTCAATTTGGTGTTTTCTCTGCTATACCTTAACAACACAAAACCTTCTGACTCATAAAATTTATAAACAAATTGGTAGAAATGGAGAAAAATTTAGGCATGCAGTTTTATATAACCATAGTAAAGGAAATGGTATTTAGTGAACTATAACTTCACCTAAGAAATCCATCCAGTTCTACATCCTGTGCCCCAATGCTTCAAAGAGCTCAAGGATGCATAACTTTTAAAGAACTTGGATCTTCAAATATAAAGAAAAACTTAGATAGAGGAACACACATGAAGCACACTCACCTATTTTAGGGGTTGAGTATAAAGAACACAGAGCTGGAAGCCTTAATCAAGCTACAGGAAAAGAAAAAAAATAACCTGGGGCTAAGTGTGAATCTTCTTAACTATAATGTTAAGTATTAAAAATTAAATTCATGCTATTAAGTATTTTAATAAATAAGGTTTTCAGTAAAATTTACCTGATAAATGAAAAATTCCTAGACCCAACAGTGAAATATATTAAATTTTGTGGGAAAAAATTACCAAGGAAGTCATAAATGGAAACTCGATTAACAATAATTTATTGAGTATTCACTACCTTATCATGTACAAAACACTACATTTAAGCATTAGTTTCAAGATAACTTCCCAAGGAAATAAAGATTCAGTGGCTACCTATACAAAATATGTCATCTACAGTTGAAAAACAGTTTCTTTTATTTATGTGTTTGCAAGAATATAAAAAACAGAGAAACAGGAAAATGAATTTAGTTGCAAAGTCATCCTAGATATTTTTATTGCTGAGCACCAAATGTTTCTGTCTTGGGCTATAAGAATAATACATGCCCGTTTTGTAAAATGTAATTTCCTTCTTTAGATTTTCTGTATCAGCTATAAATTAGCCTTAAATCCACAATCCAAAGATCACTGTTAATATTTTAGTGTTTTTTCTTTTAGTCTCTTTGCTATGCTCACATACTTACAATTTTTTACGCAGCTAAAATCATATAGCATACACTACTTTGTGTGCTTTTTATTCTAATGTATTTCTTACTTCGTTAATACCACTTAATATTTTAATGTATGCAAATCTATGTATTCCAGGGGTCAGCAAACTCTTTCTCTAAAAGAGCCAATTAGCAACTATGTTAGGCTTTGCAGGCCACATCATCTCAGTCAACTCTGCCACTGTAGCACAAAAGCAGCCATCGACAAAATGCAAACAAATGAGGACTGTCCAATAAAACTGTACTTACAAAACCAGGCAGCAGTACAGTACACTCAATAATAAAATGACAAATAACCTAATTTTAAAATAGGGAAAAGATCTGACAGACATTCTCTGTACACAAATGACTAATTTGCACATGAAAAGATGCTCAACATCATTAGCTATCAAGGAAACGCAAATCAAAACCATCATGAAATACCGCTTCACACCCACTAGGATGGCTATAATCAAAAAGACAGACAATAACAAGTACAGGCAAGGATGTGGAGAAATTGGAACCCTCATACATTGTTGGTGGTAATGTGTAGCCACTTTTTAAAAGTTTGCAGTTCCTCAAAAGGTTAAACAGAGTTACCATATAACCAGAAACTCTAATCCTAGGTGCACATCTAAAGGAAATGAGAACATTAAGTCCACACAAAAACATGCACATGAGTGCTCACAGTAGCATTCTTTATGAAATCCAAAAGATAGATGCAACCCTACTGTCTGCCAACTGATGAATGGATAAACAAAATGTGGTGTATCCATACAATGGAAAAATTTTCAGCAATAAGAAGCAATAAGTAATAATATATGCTACAACAAGGATGAACCTTGAAAACATTACGCTAAGTGAAAGAAGCCAGTCACTAAAGACCACATATTGTATTATTTCATTCATGTAAAATGTCCAAATGCACAGAGAGAAAAAGTATATAATTGACTGCCTAGAGCTAGAAGCTTTGTGGGGGATATGGGGAGAGACTGATAGTGGATATCAGGTCCACTTGCGGGGTCATTAAAATGTTCTTAGGGCTTCCTTGGTGGCGCAGTGGTTGAGGATACACCTGCCAATGCAGGGGACACGGGTTCGATCCCTGGTCCAGGAAGATCCCACATGGCATGGAGCAACTAAGCCCACGAGCCGCAACTACTGAGCCTGTGCTCTAGAGCCCACAAGCCACAACTACTGAGCCCACGTGCTGCAACTACTGAAGCCCGCCATGTCTAGAGCCCATGCTCCGCAACAAGAGAAGCCACCGCAATGAGAAGCCTGCACACTGCAAGGAAGAGTAGCCCCGGCTCGCCGCAACTAGAGAAAGCCCATGCACAGCAACGAAGACCCAACACAGCCAAAAATAAATTAATTAAATACATTTTTTTTTTAAGTTCTTAAATTGACTGTGATGAAGGCTGCACAACTCTGTGAATATAATGAAAGCCAATGACTTTAAGTGGGTGAACTGTACAATATATGAATTATAAAAATATACAGTTAACCACCCCTGGTCTATTCTAGAGATATAAAAACTTTAACTTTTTCTCCCCTTTTAAATATTTAGATGGTTCCTAATTCTTTTTGCATCTTTCTGATTAACATCTCTTTTGAGCTAGGTTTTCAAATGGCAAAGAATATAAAATGACAAGAGTATAAAACTTCACTGTTGCAAATGTCCATTACTGTCCATTATTGTACTTGCCTTTTGGACAAGTCTAGGAACATACAATTTACATTTCTATGGCAAAAGGGAGTGAGAAAAATGGAAAACAAACTAAAACCAAGCAGGACCCTTGGGACCTTCCCTAGACAGATCCCACCACCACCACCATGTCTTCCACCTGCCTCTTGTCTGTAGAAAAACTTCAGGCAAAGAATAAATTTAATCAAAGAAATGAGAAAATACAGAAACAGGAAAATAGTCAAACAGGACAAAATAATAATAGTTCAGTCCTTAAACAAAGTCAAGGACCTTTAGTTCCTCCTCAAGTGCTACAGATAATATTGAGCCATATCCTCTGAGCTGTTTTACAGATATTAAAATCCCCCCCAGGTGGAAAAAGTAAACTACTTGATGACCAGACTGTAGCCATGACATAAGCTGCTCCATCTTACACAATTCTAAGAACTGACCTCAAGGAAATGGGAACAAACTGACCCTGGAACTGAAGATTCACTGTACTTAAAGCAATCAAGATGATGCTAATCAGACCACCTCATGACCAATTTCAAGATGACTATCAGAGCTTACTATGCTGCTCTGCACAAAGCCCCCTCCCTCTGCCTATACACCCCTGAAACTCCCTTTTAAAAGCTCTTGCCCCCTGATAAGCAATGGGGAGTTGGCTTCTGAACATGAGTCCACCTTCTCCCCAGGTTGCCAGCCTCCTGAATAAAACAACCTTTCCTTTCCAACCAAAATTTGTCTCTCAAGCAGCAAGCAGTGGGACCTGAGCTCAGTAGCAAAACCCCCTGTCATTCCAGGAACAGTGATCCCATCAGCATCAGAACCATTGAATCTCAGAACCTACATTTCCTATGTCCTTACACCATGGGAAAAACCTTCAGGAAGGAACACAGTAACATTAGAATATATCTCCTTTCCACTAACCCTAGGGTCCAGGGGAACAGAGGTGTAGAGTTAGTAACCACATTTCACTTTTGAGAACAACAAGGTTCCTTGTTCACTTGTACCTCCTCATACACTAACTTTATCCCCCTTCTGAGAACTGTGCTCAGATTATTCCTTTTGCCTAACATGTCCTTTATCCCTCCCTCTCCATCTCAATACACCCATTCTTGAAGTCCAGTTTTGGCCTCAATCCACATAAGGTCTTGATCAGTGACTCTGGTCCATTCTATCTCTAGATGAAATCCTCTAAATGCCACACAAATCACCACTTTATTTCTCTGCATTTCATGTGCTTTAATTTTGTCTCCCTTTCCCTTCCCCCTCAAAAAAAAAATAGAGCTAAGAAGACAAGGTCAAAGAATCTGTGTATATATCCTAGGAATGTAACAAATAACAAAAACAACAATAATAACAAAGAGGTTAACATTCACTGAACACATACTATGTGCCAGATCCTATGATTTTTTACATGCACTCTTCCCCCACATAATCATTATAACAATCCTATGAGAAAATTACCCCATTTTACTGATGCAGAGATTTAGGCACAGAAAGTCAAATAACTTGCTCAAAAAGTGATTTATTGGTTGACAAATACTTTATGAAATATTTCATGCACATCATCTCATTTGCCCCTCACAACTCAGAGTGTGCTACAAGTTCAGCATCACTGCTATACAGAGTTGTTAAGAAATTTTCTTTTAAGTACACTGTAACTTAATGGTACAGGTAGAATTATAATACAAATCTCCCAGGGCTTTCTATCCTATATCATACTACCTTATTTGAAGAGAGAATAAAAATACATGGGTTATCACAGATTCATCCGCTAAAGCTCCAGCCCAATTTATGCCCAGGTTCCACAGAGAACTCGAGTGCTATGGGAAGGTTTCCTTCCCTAAACTGTTACTAGAATAACAGGTGCTAATGTTAGTATGAGGTGTTATCATTACAAAGTACTCTCTCATATGCGATGTCATTTAATCCTAACAACAACCTGATAAGCAGACATAGGTTACCACTAGACTCAAAGAATTTATGGTTTTTACCCATTCAAGGCCATAGAGCTTAATAAATAATAGAGCTAAAGCTCAAAACCAGAACTTCACACTCTAAGTATATCCTTTTCTTCCTGTTATATCTCAAAATGAGTATTTTGTTTTATGTTGATATTCTGTAATTGTTTCCCCAAGCTGATGAATAAATATGAACACTAGAATTTGGTGGTTCTAAATCTTTTCTGGGTTCATAGGCCCTTTTTGAAAATAAAATCTATGGAATCACTCAATAGGAAAAAAAATACAGACAATTTTGCATACATCTTCAGGGCTTCATGGGCTGTTGGTTAAGAACCCTATGCAAGATTTTAATTTGAAGGAGAGAAGTGATAACTTATGCTTCACAGTGCACAGCAGACAAGAATAAGAATTTTTAAATCATTTGAGTGATTATAACCAGACTTAATTTTCTTGATATTCACATTGGAAGTAGTCAAGGAGCCTCTGTGAAGACATACATTTTAGTAGTAACAGAAAAATCCAATGAAGGACAAAAATAAAGTCATTCACAGAAAAGGCACAAACAATAACTGAGCTTTACTGTATGCTACAGGTTTTACATCGTATTGTTTTTTAGCCTGAAAGCAGCCTCAAAAGTAGCTTATTATCAGCTTTTTACAAATAAGGAAACTAAAGCTCAAGAGAGGCTGATTAATTTGCCCCAAAACTTAAGACCAATGAACAAGCAAAGATATAAATTCATATCAGTCTAGTATGGAAGAAACCTGGCTCTTCCTGTAATCACCCAAATACTTAGCTTGAAAGCATAGATTAGAGAAGGGGGAAAAAAACTTACGACAGGAAATTTAAAGAAAAGGTGGTTATAAGATCAAAAACAGGGAAAGGATGCAATGATACGAAAGAAAGGTGGGAGAAGCTAAGATGAATAATCTAGATCATAATATATCTGGTAGGGAGTGGAGGAAAGAATACTAACTATTAAGAACAATCTGATTCTAATTCTCGCTCTGCCCCCAGCTCAACAGATAATCCTAGACTAATCACTTAATCTTTCTGGAATTTAGCTTCCTTGTCTGTGAAATTATGGATGTTGGACGGCATAAAAACTTAAACTTCTAAATTCCTTCACAACTTTGAAAACATTTTCACAAGGATTATTTTCATTACATTCCACTGAGCAGGGATTTTGCTTTATTCACTGCTGTATCCGCAGCACCTGGCTGGTACAAAGTAGACACAAAATATTAGTTGAATGAATAGATGAATTTGATCATGACAATAACCCTGTGAGGAATGCAGTACTGGGCAGGTATTTATTATTAGGCTTATTTCACATGTGAGAAAAACCAAGATCCAAAAACTTTTAATACTTGCTCACAGTACCACAGCTAAATGGTAGAGCAGGATACAAACTCAAGTCTTCCAATTACTAGTTCAAAGTTCTTTCTAGGTCTAAAATTTTTCATATTTTCATATACCCTTAAGCAGTCAGACACAAAAATAATGAACTCTTCTTATTCCCACTCTTCCAAAGGAGGAAAAACATCATTAGAATGGTGTTACCATAAAAAGCAGTGAATGACCGTTTCAGAAGAATGATCTTAAAAAATACCTAAAACACAATAATGTTACATATATGAAATAAGGAGATAAAATCCAATTTCTGACTTCTTTGATTATACTTTATTATATTTTCTGTGTTCCACAGTAAGTCTACACTCCTAATTATGGCTGGCTACTTTACAATGTTTGCTGTTAATCATAAGGGAGAAGGAGCTCAAATCTATCTAAGTTAAAATTCAAACCATGAAACTTACTGTAGGCCTCCTCAGTGACCTCAGGCTGAGGAACTCACCTCACATGCTAAAGCTTAAGATCAACTGAATTATAGAAGAAAAAGTCTCAACAGGGCAGCATGAGCTAGAAATATCTATGTGAACAGAGATGGAAACAAAGTAACAGCCCTAGGGCAAAGGTCTATTCTCCAAGACTCTCAATAGTACAAAAGTATATTTCAAGAACCTAATTAGGAAAGAAGAGGGGTTGGCTGGAGAATAACACCTTCAGATTTGAGAGTGTACTCCTGGCATAGCAATGCAAACTCCTGCCTTGAGGCCACAGGCTCATAGGAAAATCACTCTGTGAACTGGGTAGCAAACTTTTATTTGAGAAAAAAAAAAAAAAGATTGCAAATTCGCCCAAAGATAGAATCCTTTCTTTCAAAAGTAAATAATTTCTGTATATGAAATGCCCTCCCCAAAATCAAGCAGTTTAAATACAAGGATATAGACCAAAATATTTTGTCATATGGGAGGCAGTATGTAAGGGGTGTTTGTAAAGTGAGAATGTTTGTATATCTCAGAAAAGTTTCTTAAAGGAAACTCATTAAAATACACTTCTCTTCTGAAAGTAAACAAACTGAATACATATTCTCCACTGACTTATGCTCCTTTGGTTTCTTCTTCCTCTAAGAGGACCCCGTTAGGTATGTGCCAAAAGTGAGCAGTTATGCTGAACTATTTTCAGAGCATTTGAATAAAACAGAGTATCTGGGGTGACTCTGGAATCTCAGTGAGCCCCAGTCTATGCTGCACCGGGAACCGCCGCCATGGCCACCTACAAGGTGGTGCTGATCCCACACAGGAAAAGCACATAGAACCTGGAGAACGGCTTCAGTGGCTGGAGCAAAGCCAACATGAGCCCAGGAGGCGTGAGGAGGTGAAGCACCACATGCAGGTGCTACAAGATGCTGGCTATGAGTTTGACATCTGCTTCACCATGGTGCAGAAGAAAGCGATTTGGATCTTCTGGACAGCACTGGATGCCAATGACCAAGTATGGCCGCCAATAGTGAGGACCTGACTTCAATAAAGCAGAAACTGCTGCCAAGCATGACGAAACCCAGGTAAAGATCTGGACACACTATTATGTCCTACCACTTCCTATGAAGCTCAACCATCCCTTCTACAGCAACATCAATAAAGACTGAGTTATGCAGACTTCACTGAAGATCAGCTACCCTCCTGTGAGAGTCTGAAGGACACTATTGCCAGAGCTCTGCCCTTTTGGAATGAAAAAATAGTTCCCCAGATGGAGGAGGGGAAGGGGGTACTGAATACAGCCCACGGCAATAGCTTCAGGGCACTGTCAACCCTCTGGAGGGTCTCTCTGAAGAGGCTACTGTGGAGCTGCACCTGCCCACTGGTAGTCCCACTGCCTATGAACTGAACAAGAACTTGAAGCCCATCAAGCCCATGGAGTTCCTGGGAAATGAAGAGCCCATGTGTGAATTCATGGAGGCTGTGGCTGCCCAGGGCAAGGCCAAGAAGTGAAGGAAAGCAAGCAGACTACTTTCCCAAGGACACCCCCCCCCCATCCCATTCCTCTGCACGTCTTCCCTGCACATGTCTGTGGGCATCTTAAGTTGTAGCTCCAGATGGGGATCAGTGGCTCCCAATTTTCTTTTAGCCATTTTGTCTCCTGCTCCTAGTCAGAACAGCACCTATGGGGCAAGGGGTCCTCAGTCCAAGCCAAGGGAAGACTTATTCAAGAGAGTGGAGAGGAAGTAACTCTGGGACTTTTTGCTAGTGCTTTGTTTATTACTAAGGCCCTGCTTGAGTAGAAGATAGGCAAGAACCATGCTAAGATGTGACCAATGAGGAGGAACAAGAGAGCTTATTTGTGTTCCCAAAAGCTAATCCTGTACTATTTTGTAGTCATGTGACTGGAGGCTCTAGTTATTCCAGTAGAAGATGAATGTAACCTGCATGGTGATTCAAACAAACATTTCCTCCATTACACCAGAGAAACTCGCTCCAGAAGATTGGGATCAATCCTGAATGTTTAAGTGTTGCATTTACTTTTACAAAATATATATATATATAATACATATATGTTGTGTCTATATTTGTACATATTATATTTCATACATTATTTATATATAAATATTAATATTAAAAATACCAACAACAACAAAAACCTTCTGGGGATTTTAGTGGTGGTTAACAGAAAACAAACCATTCCTTACACCAATATGAGATAAGCTCCCTGTCTCCTAAGGTATAGGACTTCACCCTGTTGTATGTTTCGGAACCCCTCCCCTGCCTTATTGTTTTACGGCCATAAAATGCCTCTTAATCATGTCCAAGAATGTCTTTCACTGTGTCAGATTTCTGAATCATGTTCCAATTGTTTGGCGCTGCCACTTGGCCCAGTACTCATTTTGAGCATAACTGTACTAAATCGTATTTCCAGAACAGTATAATAAGGGAGTGATATGAAACTAAAAACAAAATAAAACAGAACAAGAGTATCTGGGTAAGAGGGGAAAAAAGTATTATCAGTAAGTGGGATGAAAAACTTTGAACAGTCACATGATTGGACAACTGGACCCTGAGGAAGAAACGGACATACAGACTAAGAGAACAGGGATTAGTCAAGATAAACATTCTGTAAATGTAAAGGAATAAAGGTTTTTATGGCTCTAGTTCTATAATCTAAGAGTTATCCCACAATAATAATCTACCGTTCTACTTACCTTATAATAATCAATTTTCTCCTTCCATTTAAAAGTTATTTTCCCTATTGATACAAACAATATTTAAATTTTTCTGCATAAATACAATGCAGTGACCTTACCTAGTAGCAAACTGAATGAGTGCATTCTGAAGAGTCTGCCTAATTTCAAGAAGAAAAGATTCATCATCACTTAGTGTATAATACCAATACTGGACATAATCCCTCAAGGAAAATTGGATAACCTAAAACAAAAATACGGAAAAAATACAATTTTTTAGGATTTAAAAAGTAACAGTAGCAAACTAAAACCTGAAAGGATTATTTTCGATTTATATTTATTCTCTACATACTAAACTGTAGTGGTAAATAACTGTCTTCATTAAAGAAGCATCAATATACTAAAAAACATTTCAAAATTTTTTCTATTATTTTGGTAGCCCAATTTATCCACTGCCCAAATTTTTTAAAAAATTAAAGAATTATCTATGGCGAAGCCCCACCCGATTTCAGGTAAAGACGAAGCCTGCAGAAAAAATAAATTTCCAATGCTATAACATAATGAAGTTTTAATCAGTTTGACGGAATGAAATGCAAAATAATGTCGAGATGCTAATAATCTTGGAAATATGTTTTCTTTTGAGAATATCATCAGATTTATTGCATCAAGTTACAAAAACGACAATTCACTTAATTCTAATACCGGTGATGCTGCCAACAGCACTGTTAGCCAATAAATAGCAAATAATACAGTTTAATGTATTATGTTTTTGCAAATCAGACAAATATGGGTTCATCTAAAAGATAGTATTACAATTTTAAAGTACACGTTATTTGGAATAACCACAAAATCAAGAATCAATGAAAAATATTTTGGAGAATAATTTTAATTCTTTTAAAAATATTTTTGAATGAAACCATAAATATCCATTTTAAAAAGTAATAAAACTAGTAGGAAAAACATCTGATTTATCAAACCACTAAGCCTGCTCATCAGCTGAAGAGTAACATTTTAACTATAAAATAATTAGAAACATTATCAGATATCAGTAAAAACTTTTTTTCTAAATGTAAATTCAACCAAAAGGCTTTAATATCGTATTAAGCAAACACCTTATTATAAATAAGTTCATAAGTAAGGCAGCATCTTTATGTACAGACTCCAAGGACAGCATTATAATGAATTTCCAGCATATTACACAAATAGCAAAAATTATTCCTTAGTATTTTCAAAAGAAATGCACCTAGCACACAACATATGGAATTCAAATACCACATACTGAAACTCACTTGCTGGAGAGGTTCATCAATTATATTGGCACCTGTCAATCTTCTATCGATCTTTATAGTCCTGGCTTCCCGTTTCATTTCTTCTAAGCACTGAAAGGAAACCATAACATTCTATGACATAGTTTCTTGATTTAAAGTCTCTGTAGTTTACTTCTAACTAAATATTCATTGTAACTTCCCTGCATTATCTTCAAGTTAATAAATAACCTTATTTCTTGAGACTCAAATATAAAACAAACACTATTTCTCAAATTAACAAAACTAGACATCCAGAAAAAAATCTTGTGTTATCACCAAAAACAATTATCAGCAAACATTATTTAGAATGTGAGAAATTGAAAATATCAGATATAATATTGCCATATTTCAATGAAACTTTAAAATCATAAGTTAGTGTTTCAGGTGAGTCAAATTAATAATTGTCTTTATTAAACACACCCCTATTTCCTCCTCCCTCCCAGCCCAAAACAGTATACCAGCTGCCAAATGAATATATTTTTAATTAATTTTACTTAGGGATGGTTTTTAGCAACTAAAGAAAATGAATTTTTCTCTGTAGTCTTCAGAAAGACCAGTGACCTGGAAATCAGGTGAAAATTAGTAAGACACTCTTCAATTAAAAATACAAACCAAAGCACAAATACATATAAAAAACATATGCCTCGAGTTATCACATGCAACCTCTAAGATTTTTTCATAAAATATACTTATGAATCATTTTAGAAATAGCAATCAAAATCACCATTCTTATACCATATACTAAAAAACAGATTATAAAGACTTAACCAGTCTTGACTATGATTTATTACTGTTTAGGATCTTAATTCTTAAAATATTTTGCATCCTCTCTATGTACCGCTCAAGTGAGTGGAAAATATGGATGGCTAGGAAATGATTCAAAAAGAAAAGGCAAAAAAAACAAACAACCCAACAGAAAAATGGGCAGAAGACGTTAATAGAGATTCCTCCAAAGAAGACACACAGATGGCCAGTAGGCACATGAAGAGATGCTCAACATCACTAATTATTAGAGAAATGCAAATCAAAACTACAATGAGGTACCACCCACCTTACACCAGTCAGAGTGGCCATTATTAAAAAGTCTACAAATAACAAATGCTGGAGAGGGCATGGAGAAACTAGAACCCTCCTACACTGTTGATAGGAATGAAAGTTGGTGCAGCCACTATGGAAAACAGTATGGAGGCTCCTCAGAAAATTAGAGTTACTATATAATCTAGCAATCCCAATCGTGGGCATATACCTAGACAAAACTACAATTCAAAAACATACATGCACCCCTATGTTCACTGCAGCACTATTCACAATAGCCAAGACATGGAAACAACCTAAATGTCCTTCAACAGATGAATGGATAAAGATGTGGTACATATATACAATGGAATACTCTTCAGCCATCAAAAAGAATGAAATAATGCCATTTGCAGCAACATGGATGCAACTAGAGATTATCTTATTATATAAATGAAATAAATCAGAAAGAGAAAGACAAGTAGTATATGATATCACTTATATGTGCAATCTAAAATATGGCACAGGGCCTCCCTGGTGGCGCAGTGGTTGAGAGTCCGCCTGCCGATGCAGGGGATACGGGTTCGTGCCCCGGTCTGGGAGGATCCCATGTGCCGCGGAGCGGCTGGGCCCGTGAGCCATGGCCGCGGAGCCTGCGCATCCGGAGCCTGTGCTCCGCAACGGGGGAGGCCACAACAGTGAGAGGCCCGCATACCGCAAAAAAAAAAAAAAAAAAAAAAAAAAGATAAAATATGGCACAAATGAACCTATCTCTGAAACAGAAACAAAATCACAGACAGAGAGAACAGATTTGTGGTTGCCAAGAGGGAGCAGAGGAGGGAGAAGGATGGACTGGGAGTTTGGGGTTAGTAGATGCAAACTATTACACTTAGAATGGATAAGCAACAAGGTCCTACTGTATAGCACAGGGAACTATATCCAATCTCCTGGGATAAACCATAATGGAAAAGAATATTTAAAAAAAGAATGTACGTATGTGTATAACTGAGTCATTTGCTGTACAGCAGAAATTAACACAACATTGTAAGTCAACTATACCTCAATTAAAAGAAAAAAAAGGTTCATTTCCTCAGAAAGGTCTGTGAGCAAACTCAAAGAATACACACTAAAGGGAGTTTTAAAGGGAGACAGAAGTAAGTTTCAGAGATTACTTTAAAAGTTACAGTAAGTATTAGAAAAAAATGTATTTATTTATCAACACGAAAAGTCTTATTATCACATAAAGGATAAGTTAATAATTGTAAAATTCAGTTACTGGTATCAACTCCAGACCGTTTGCCTCTCTTCATACAAGAAAAACCATCCTAATCCCACAATAATAATTGAAGGCAATGAGAATCTGAAGCCTACTTCTAGTACGCAATTCCAATTTTATTTATAGAGTATGATATTGAAAAAAAAGAAAAGAAAAATAGGAATATGAAAGATAATATAAAATTGGACTTGAATTATTAAAATTATAGAAACTGCACAGCCTAATCGCAGCTCTATTTTTCAAGTGAGTTAAAGAAAAAGTGCCCATTTTCCTCCCTCTGGTTCCTATGCATTTATTTCATTCAAAACAGTATACTCATTGACATTTCCACAAGTCATACACATGATGCATTGAAATTCTAAGTTAAGACAGCAGGAAAAGACCCCAAATTTCTATCTTTCCCTCAAATTTGCATTCTCACCTTTAACATCTAACATGCATTTTTCTAAGCCTGATCAGATAGTCTCTCATAAATTTATAGTGAGCATTAGTGAATTATAGAAAAATCTGCCAAGCCATATAAAGATGATCACATATCACCACTGCATACAGCAGGACTTTAAGGTTTCACATTCCTTTACCCTTCTTACCTTAGGAATCCCGGTTGATGTTGGAGGAAGAAATGAGTGTTCACACTGCTCTAGGTACTTCTCTGAGTTTGTTTTTCCAAAGAGGAGAGTAACCACAAAACCCCTGAAAGAAATTTAATTATAGATACAAAAACAAAACTTCACTACAATTTAACATATCTATTTATTACCAAATATATTTTTCAGATTTAATTGATGGCTTACCATTCACTAAAAGTCAGTTTGTGACTTTGACGAGGCAAGGAGTTGATAGATTTTATTAAGTTCTCAAGTTTAAAACAACTATAAACACTTTGTGAATTTATACAATAATGCCTTTACAAGTTTTCATCCAATATATTTCATAAAGAATCTCAGGCAACATTTTCAAACTTTAGGAAAATAAACCTTCATTAAATAAGTAGGCAAGCTAATAACCAAAGACAAAGACAAATGAGATGTACATCTATAGCTATACCACACATTTCTATAATTCTGTTAACTAATTAAAGAGAGATATAACTTGCCACTATGAATACAGAATAAACAAAGGCTATACAGGAAAAAAAAAGATCCAATTTACGATTTGTTTAAAATAAGACTGGAATTTAAAAAAGAAATATAAATATATCCCCCAAAGTTAATTATTTTTAAAACAATTATGGAGTCAAGGTAAGATAAATACTGGTTTAGAATACTTTGTATTGACTAAATGCTATCAGTATTTCCTACATTTAAAGTTTACCAAATAAATCTAAGCACTACTAAATAAATAGGAAATCCATAAAAGAATATTAAATTTTAATTTTATAATGATTTACAGTAACCTTACAACGATTGAAAGAGTGTAGTTGGGGACTTCCCTGGTGGCACAGTGGTTAAGAATCCGTCTGCCAATGCAGGGGACACAGGTTCGATCCCTCGTCCAGGAAGATCCCACATGCCGCGGAGCAACTAAGCCCGCGTGCCACAACTACTGAGCCCGTGTGACACAACTACTGAAGCCCATGTGCCCTAGAGTCCGTGCTCCGCAACAAAAGAAGCCACTGCAATGAGAAGCCCAAGCACTGCAACGAAGAGTAGCCCCGGTTTGCCACAACTAAAGAAAGCCCATGTGCAGCAACGAAGACCCAACACGGATGGACAGAAGGAAGGAAGGAAGAGTGCAGTGACAAGAAGGGAACAGTAAAAAATTAAACAGTCAGCCTTAGCTATTGAAAGGAAGATTCTCAAGGTCCTCTGCTTTTTGTGGCTATCTGCCATTTCACCACTCTTCAGTACAGGCACCACAAAAGCAAGGAGGAGGTTGGAGAAACAGATAAAGTCAAATCAAATGATGTCATCAATTCTGTTTCTGTTTCTTTTTTAAAAGGCTGGTCTCAGAATTATCAGTAAATTTCACATATCTGTGTTGTATCTAACATTATTACTAAGAATCAAGTTGGTCTTGTATTTCAGTTTTACCTAGCTGTAAGCATATTTAGACACAATAAAATGCTGATATTAAGTTAACAATGCATTTCTAAAAACATTATCATAAAATAAACTGATAAAACTTTCACCTTTGCCCACAGTGTGATGGTAGGAAAGTAAGCTAAGGAATAGTATGATCTTAGAAAGAACCTAATTAATAGCTTCAGCCTTGAGGTTTAAGTAAAAACAGGTGCTACAAATGATTGCATAACCAAACAAACATAACGGAATGCCATTAAATAACTCATATCAGTATTGAAGGTATCCCAAAATAACCAGAAAAAAAAAACCACCAAAATTCAAAAAAACAGAAACCAAAAACTTCTGAGTGGTTTTCTTTCCAAAGGGTTTCTTTATATTAGAAAATAAGGGATTACCTTTGACTATAAGCAAAATATATACATTATCAACACTGTATACAGGCAAACTGCAGAACTCAAAAACTTAAGTTTTACTAGCCAAAAAAAAAAAAAGATAGTTTCCATAAGAAAATGTATTAATTCCTCTCTGACTTGCATTGTAACTAGGAAAAAGAACAAAAACAAATCTTTAAAACTTACAAAACAAAAAAACACTAAAACTAAGAAATGATTTTTAGTTATATGAAATGTTAACTACTTCATTTAAGATTGATATATAAAAGCTTATTTTTGCTCTTAAAATTCATAAGGCACTAAACTATATTAAGCTACATTAAAGAAAGGACAATCATTCTTCATAATTAGAGCCAAAATTAGAAAGATTTTTGACTCAGGAATTGTGATACTCACTGACTGTAACTGAGTAACCTGGGAATGCTTAATTAACTAATCCTCTGAGATGATTCTGGATGCTTGTTAGTATATAAATTGAAGTCCCCTTACTGTGGCACTATATTTCCTGACATCAGTAGTCTGGAACAGAATATCAAATCAATTTATGACATAACATGAACTTGGAATTTCAGATCCTTCCATGTGACTTAATATTATCTAAAGAGTTTTTAGTGGCCCTCCCACACCTACCAATATCCCAACTTATCTAAAAAATTTCACAGAACTTTACAAATATCCAAAAAGTTTCTTGAAATTATTCGTTAATAAATTGGCAGACTCAAAAAGGGAACAACAAAGGTTCCTGGGACTTCGAAATGAATGGACTCGTCACCCTTTTCCCTTTCCCAAATTTTATATGGAGCAGTTGAGTCTAAGAGAAATGATTCTTACCCCTCTACCTTCATCTGTAACGCTGCCATTTCTTCCCTTTCTGAAGTATTGTAAAATATTCTGAAATCCTTCCTCACTTTTGCCAAAGTCTTATTCAATTAGTGAAATAAAAGAAATTCTTCCTTTGTGAGAGAAACATCTCCTCAATTTCCTTTCCAATCAATAAAAGCAGCCATGACCTTGTGGGGGAGTGGTGCAACCATGCAGCTCTGGCCTTAATTTGTGACTAAAGAATGTAATTTAGGAAGCCCAAATGGCTGCAGATCTGTAAGTCTTCAATCATCTTTATAATCAATAAAGATATTCAGAACTCCATTTATCTGATTCCTATGGCTTATTTCTTAATTGTCTCAGTACATAATACCATACCCAAGCAATTATAAGGAAAATATTAAATCTAATATAAAATACAGTTTTATGAACAGTCCTTGATGTAGCTTCCCAGTTAAATTCTCACTTGTTCAACAATCAGTGGGTGACCTCCCTATAAAATGGTTACATATGACTTTCAAACTCATAACCTGAAAAATGTGACAGGTGGTAGATATATTCAGAAGCCATCCCTTCAGTGTCTTATACAGTCTCTCTCAGGCCACAGTTTATATATGCTATTCAATTCAGCTAAGTCCTCTAAACCGATAGGCTCAAACAATTCCTCCAAATATTTGGGGTCTCAAAAGATTTTTTTGAAAGAACTCATAGGTATTCACTGCACAAATAATTACATAAATGTATTATACATAAACATATACACAAATACACACATATATATATACACACACATAAACATTAACAACAAAATGCTCATTTCAGCTAAACTACCTTGTTCAGAGTATCTAAGTAGCAAGCATCTCTCTTGTTTATACATTTTCTTACATATAATTCATATCTGATACCAAACATTCTACATAGGAAGCTATACTAAATCATGACTGAAACCTCTCCTGTAAAGTTTTATCAACTCAAGATAAAGCATAAACACTGTAAACCAAATAACCATGAAGAGAAAATGGCAAAATTAGGTGTTTGTTGGAATTTTCTAGAACAAAATGACAACATTCACTAAGGGAAATAATTAACACAATAATTAACATTAACATAATAATTAACATTAGTGTCTGAAGTCTAATCAATGAAACAGTATCTTCTAGTCTGTAAAACTTGATATGTCATCTCAATTTATTTATCTTATTATTATAATAGATAAGGAAATTTCAACATTAAAGGGGAAATAACACCAAAAGGAATAAAAAAATCTTTAAAAACTTTCCAAGTTACACAAAAAAGTTTACATCATCAGAAATTGAAATTTATTTTTGAAGATGATGACCCATATTGCTGGTACAAATTATAACCATCATCGTTTTTATTTCTATAGGTATCTTAATTTTACTATTTTTAACTTTGGTAAAAACAATTTGCAAAAATAGCATTCACAAATAAATCATACTGCCATTTCTCATGATTTTTTTTTCTTATTGAGGTCTCATGGTCATTTGTTTCCATTTTGAACAACGGAACATGACATGAATTATAAAATTATTATTGAGAATACTTACCCACCCACAAAGCAGAGGATATAAAATGCCAAATAAAATATTACAAAGGGTCCAAACGTTATTAGAGAAAGGACAATGCCAAGGCTTCCCCATCCCCATATGGACAGACTGGTCTGAAATAAAGCAGGAAAAAAATATTTTTAATAAATAAATAATTTTCCATAGGAACTAGAAAAGAACCAACAAAACTTTTACATAGTTTATGTTTCTCCTTTTAAGCATTCATGGTATTGTTTCAGTAATTTTAAAAATATTTACTTTTGAAAGTGTTAAGTACATTCTTGGAAATTTATCTCCCAGAAACAATATACAAAATCTATACGTAGAAACAAATTTATAGCATATCAGCAATGACTTAAAAAAAAAATCTATTGGCAATGTAAGTGAAAAACAAATTACATAAATTGTTGAATGACATGAAGTGATAAAGTATTTATAATAAAAACATTTATACATTTATATATGCAAAAGCATGTATGAAAGCTTAAGTAGACAACAGATTGTATTTATATTTCATCTTAAAACTACAGCATGAGACTTTTTAAAAATTAAAATTTCAAGGTAAAAAACCCATGTCTCACTAAAAATTATATTTTTATTTACTCAAATTGTGTGCAGAAATTTGTAAAATTATAACTGCACAACTTCCAACTTCCCGTTACCAAAATTTACCACGAGTTCAACAAAACATCTCTAAAAATTCTCCATCCTGTTTCCCTATTTCATTTAGAATTATACTGTATTATCTATTAAAAATACTCATTTTGTTGAAGGCAAACTGGATTTTAGCAATTTAAGTCATTATGAAATAAATAAATGTATTCAGTTCAACAAGTTCCTATATCCATTTGCCTTGTACTGTGTGGTATACAAAGGATGCATTTGTCCCACTCCTGCCATCAAGAAGCCCAGAGAAGAATGTCTTACAGGAATGAAACAATTAGACACTGAACCAAAAGAAAATAATAGAAAGCATTATAAGATGCTAAACTGAATGAAATTAATGACCAAAAAACTATGGAATAGACAATAAGTGCTATGGACTATGAGAGAAAGCACAGTTTTACTTATTTATTCATTCATTCATTCATTCATTCACCAGTCACTGACTGCTTCCTATGTGCTGTAAGTTCAAAGTGCTGGGGATATCACAAGGAATAAAGTATACCCTCATAAATCTATGTTTTAGTAAGGGAAGAACAAGCAGCACACCCTCATGAATTTACATACCTTCGTAAGTTTACATTCCAGAAGAGGAAAAAAGACATATAAATAAGTAAATATATATCAGATGGGGATAAATGCTATAGAGAAAAATAAAACAATTGTATGTGGTTGATCTAAGAAGCTTTCAATGATTAAGTGACACATGAACAGAAATCTTAGATAAGATATAAGGAAATTTTATAATAGTCTTCCTACCCCAAAATAATATTTTTCCATTTATTCATATCTTCTATATCCCTCAGTGAAGGGGTTTTTTTTTAATTTCTTCTATATAAGGCCTACACAACTCTTGTTCATTTGTATTTTTATTACCTTTTTTCCTCATCCTGGCCACATCTTTTTAACCAGAGGACAGAATGCCTACTGATGTTTCTACCCTGCCTTCATGATCTTCTCCTTGAATCAGCTGGGGATACTACTGCACCTATGAAGTGGTCTCCCCTGACTTCTTTCCAAGAGCTGAAAGTAGGCCATGGTGGTTTAGAATAAAGTACAGAACATTTCAGTCCCTCCGACAATAGTTCTGCTGAATATCCGGGACCTGATCCACACTATAGTACCGCCAGATGGCCAACTATAAAAAACAGATGCTATTTCCCAAGATTCATTCAAAACCTTTTCCACTGACTTTCCTGAAAAGAGTTCTTACAAACTCTCAGGAAAGCTCAGACCAGACTATGACCCAGATACTTTATCCAGCCTACCTTCTTCAATGATATCTGACCTAATATTAGCAATATTACTCTTTCTTTACAAAGTTATATTTATGCTTGCTAGCCATTTTTCATAGCTAAACAACTTACTGTTTAAGGATCTATTCAGAGGTTTGAACAATGAAACCAAGCAAAATGGCTATCTCTGGAGATTAAGGAAAGAAGGGAGCGAGCATGCAACTGGAGGACAATACACAGGGGGCTTCTCAAATACTCAATACTCAAATGTTCTATATTTTTTAACCAGGTGTTTGCTCTAAACTGTATAAATGTGTTATGGCTCCAAATGTTTGACTATCAATTAAAGAAATTTAAAAATTAAATTTTCAAAAAAGAATCATAATTATATAATGTGGGAACGATTATTAACTCAATTATTTAACATGGGGAGATGCTCAATTGTCTAATAACTCAAATTTTCAGAATCTTACAAGTCTCTTCTTACTCATTTGAAAATGGCAGCAAAAATCATCAAAAAACAAACTCTTATTCATTCAACAAATATTTGTGAATAGCTACGTGCCAGATGCTAGTGATTTAACAGTGAACAAAACAGACATTACTGTCACATGAAAAAACAAAAAAAAATCTATGGAGAAGAACCTTTCCTTAATTAAGTTTGAGAGGAATTTCTATATTCCAGGGACTAATAAAATTAAACATTTCTAATCAAGCAAGTCAGGTGCTCATTTGTGGTTAATCTCATAATATTTAACTTCAAATGTTAAACTATTCAATGAAATATCAGAATAGAGAATTGTCCAAAATTGAGAAAGTTTCATGTTATATTTAGTGTTCCCATTTACATATTTGGCTAATATTATAATCTTAACTGGTGAGATTAAGAACATTTGATCTAAAACCATTTAAAATTTTTGAGTTCCAATTATTTCCTAAGATGATACAGGATGATAAAATTTAGAAAAATTTTGCACTACATCAGAAACTTTTTACAAATTCAGAACGGAAGCCAAAAAAATATAAACAAATCCGCTTCACAGTGATTTATATTAAAATAATACTTGATATGTTACTATTTTCTTCTCCAAACACAATAATCAACACTGAAATATCCATGTGTCCGGTTCCCTAAAATCACCAACACACCAACTGTGAGATGGAAGAAAACTTCATGATCATCTACTGCAGTACTTCTCAGACTTTAAGAATCTTAAATGCAGGTTCTTAAAATGCAGATTCTGATCCATTATATCTGGGGTGGGGTCTGTGATACTTTTATTTCTAATAAGCTACTAGAACTGTTCAGAACTAAGGACAATTATATATTTATAATTCTCCTAAATTAGCCTCTAGGTCCACAAAACCTTACAATTCCAGAACTCAAAACCTCTGAAAATCAAAATTGTACCAAGTATTCTACATACCTATCTCATTTACTCCTCAGAACAACTTATGAAGTAATCAAGAAGGTAATACAGCATAGTGCTCAAAAAATATGAACGCTGGAGGTAAACTATCTGAGTGCAAATCTCACATTTACTATTTATTAGCTGTGTAAGCACTCCACGCCTTCATTTCCTCACCTACGTTATGTGTTTTTTGGGGGAGTAAATAAGCCCATGGTCTAGTGGTCAATTTTAGCTTCATCATTATTATTATCCCTAGTTTAACAACACAGAAACTAAAATACAGAGAAGTTTTTTAAAAAATGGCCCAAGGTCACACAGTTAGTATGAGAGTGGGATTTGATCCTATTCAAATCCTGACTCCTTAATGAACCTTAAAATTTGTCAGCTGAGGGCTTCCCTGGTGGCGCAGTGGTTGAGAGTCTGCCTGCCGATGCAGGGGACACGGGTTCGTGCTCCGGTCCGGGAAGATCCCACATGCCACGGAGCGGCTAGGCCCGTGAGCCATGGCCACTGAGCCTGCGCGTCCGGAGCCTGTGCTCCGCAATGGGAGAGGCCACAACAGTGAGAGGCCCGCGTACCGCAAAAAAAAAAAAAAAAAAAAATTGTCATCTGACAACTGCCTGAAATTAAAACTCACAATAAGAAAAAAATGTTAAAATCATAAATGAGTGCTTTCTTTTATTTAAATATTCATCAGCTTAATATGCCTCCCAAGAAATTAGTCAGAACACTACTTGTAATGAATGTAATAAATTCCTGGTTTGAGTATCAAGTACATAAATATAAAGTATAATTTTTATTAGACAATCAGTTTATCTATAAATAATGAAAATAATTTCAGTTTCAAAGGGTATCAATTTTATTAGCATGCCCTGGTTCTTATATGTATCAGTTTGACCTTGAGCAGAGGGACATACAAAGACATAAAAAATGACTCCTGCTGCCAAGATGCTTAAAATCGAGAAGTGACAATGTAAAAAATCTTAAATGTCTCCTGACAGTAGAAAGCAAATGGAAATAATTTACATTGTGATATTTTATGCCTATCAATTCATACCACCATTTATCTTATTTCATCCTCATCACAGACTTTTATTGGGTTGGCCAAAAGGTTCGTTCAATTTTTTCTGTAAGATGGCTCCAGTAGCACTTAGCTGTCTTTAACTTCATTCGAAACAATTTTGTTAGATTGTAAGTGACAGCTGTCCTATCAGCGTGCATTTTAAAAAAAGACTTACAAAAATTGGTGAAGTTTTCTGTAGCCATTTTAATATTGAAGATGGAAGAAGAAAAGTAACATTTCCGGCATATTATGTTTTATTATTTCAAGAAAGGTAAAAACACAACTGAAACGCAAATAAAGATTTGTGCAGTGTATGGAGAAAGTGCTGTGACTGACTGACTGGGTCAAAAGTGGTTTGCACAGTTTCGTGCTGGAGACTTCTCGCTGGACAATGCTCCATGGTTGGGTAGACTAGTTGAAGTGGACAGTGATCAAGACATTAATTGAGAACAATCAACATTATACCATGTGGGAGGTAGCTGGCACACTCAAAATATCCAAATCAAGCACTGAAAATCATTTGCACCAGCCTGGTTATGTTAATTGCTTTGATGTTTGGGTGCCACATAAGTTAAGTGAAAGAAAACTTCTAACTGTATTTCTGCATGCGATTCTCTACTTGAATGTAACGGAAACGTTCCGTTTTTAAAACAAATTGTGACAGGCGATGAAAAGTGGATACTGTACAATAATGTGGAACAGAACAGATCATGGGGCAAGCGAAATGAACCACCACCAACCACACTAAAGGCCGGGTCTTCATCCAAAGAAGACGACGTTGTGTATATGGAGGGAGTGGAAGGGAGTCCTCTATTAGGAGCTCCTTCCAGAAAACCAAATGATTAATTCCAACAAGTACTGCTCCCCGTTAGACGACCTGAAAGCAGCATTTGACGAAAAGCATCCAGAATTAGTCAACAGAAAACGCATAATCTTCCATGAGGATAAACGCAAGACTGCATGTTTCTTTGATGACCAGGCAAAAATTGTTAGGGCTTGGCTGGGAAGTTCTGATTCATTTGCCGCTTCAGATTTCCATTTATTTAGATCTTTACAAAATTCTCTTAATGGAAAAAATTTCAATTCCCTGGAAGACTAAAAGGCACCTGGAACAGTTCTCCGCTCAAAAAGATAAAAAGTTTTGGGAAGACGGAATTATGAAGTTGCCTGGAAAATGGCAGAACATAGTGGAACAAAAGGGTGAATACGCTGTTCCATAAAGTTCTTGGTGAAAATGAAAAATGTGTCTTTTTACTTAAAAACCGAAGGCACTTTTTGGACACCCCAATATGATAGGAAAGGTAGCAGAATACAATTCTAAAAACACAGAATCAGAAATTACAGGTTCCAGTTTGCCACTAATGTTCTGTGTAACCACTGCAAAATCACTCACCACTCTTTGATCCAGAACTCACACTAGTACAATGAAGGAGCTGAGCTGAGAGACCATCTCTCAAGTCAAGTCTATCTAAAGCAGACTGATTAAGTAAGTTGGATGCAGAGCTAGGCATAGACTCTCCTGGCTACGTGTGGAGAGTGGGGCTAAGTGCAAACAGCTATTTTATATATTAATAGATCACATGAAGAACAGATTGTCAGAGCTCCCAGAGAACGGACCTTGGACTCTTGTAAGAGTCTTACTAGAGTGAGTCAGCCACTCTCGGTTATATTCACCTGATATATCTCAACACATTACATGGCACAGGGCAGCCAGATAGGGCTGAGAATCTTAAAGCTGATACTACTTCAGTGCCAACTCGGATCACAGAAATTATATAAAAGAATTCAACAAAAAAAAGAAGTACCCATAAGAAGAGTCACCTTATTGAAACTATAGGTTGCTTTCCTTCCACCTTATTCCACCTATAATAAATTGGAAGTTCTTCTCCAAGTAATTTCAGTAGAACGTGCTCCTGACACAGAACTTTGGCTCATTCAACATTACATAATAATTTAACCAAGGCCTGCTACAAAGAAGCTGCTCACTAAATACAGAACTAATTAATTAATTTACTAACTAGAGAAATTAAATTAGGGAGGGAATGGAAAGAGAAGGTAGGGGAGAAAAGAGAGAAAAGGGGAAAGGGCAAGAAAAGGAAAAGGGGAAGGGAAAGTGAAAAAGAAAAGAACGCTAAATTGAAGTCCTGCCCCTCACTCCCACCTTAGGACTTTAGGCAGAGTTATACATTCCTACCAGCACAACCCGCACCAAGCCCCCAACATCCAAAAAAAAAAAAAAAAAAAACAAATCTCCCAAGAGCTTGGTCCTTTTTCTCCCATAGGACTGATATACAGAAAAACATACTTTAGACTGTCTCGACATACCCTACATCAGCCTACATCACGACTTCCCTTTCAGGGAGGCAGCCACGGAGAGGCAGCCGCACAGGGATCATCAGTACATTTAGCTAAGTTGCTCCCAAAACTCCTCTTTTCATACTTCTGGGACACGGAAGTAAAGATCCTCTTCCACTCACGTGTATTTAAGATACCTAGTATATCCTTGTGAGGATGATTAAAGACTAGCATGATATGGTGCACATTTTCAATCCAGCTGTTGAGCCAGGAGGGATAGAGGGCCTTGTCTCCAAGATGGCTAACTGCCCAGCTGGCAAAGATAATGGCCACTGGATACCTGTGGAGATTATCCTCTCTCTCCCAACTAGGGGTGCCCAGAATAATTAGGTTATATACACATATATACACCAGCCCATGTATTTTTAGTTCTCTGGTAACAGAACCCTCTCCCTTAAAACAGAAATCTATTGTTCAACTTTTATATATTTTCAAGAATTAATTATGTACACATATGTAGGTAACTACTTTAACAAACCCTTCAATGTTTTATTAGAGCAGCAGTTATAAAAGATCATAGACTACTACATAATTAGGACTCCTAGCATCCAATGATGAAGAAAAGACAAGAAAACAAAAAAAGCTACAATTATTTCAGTGTTTTTTAAACTAGATACCATCAATTACAAAATAACTATACAGTCTGAAGCAACAGCAGGTACATTCATATGCACTTGTTTTTTCAAGATACAAACTAAGTTAGGCTGCACAACCCCTCCCCAGCCCACAGCCCATACATTGGGGATCACTGGAATTAGAGTCTAAAAGAAATTACAGTACTGAAAAAACAAAGGACTGTATTTACTGAATGCTTTCCCTTATAAAGAATAATAAAAGTATTTAAAATGTGGATAGAGCAGTATAGCAAAGAAGAGTCCTGACACGCCTCTAGTAGACTCAAAGCCTCCAACTGCAAAACCACGTTAACAAGGTTTCCTGAATTTCCAATAAAAGGTCCAGTAGATACACAAAGCTGAAATAAATTAATCAAAGGTGCTTTTTAGAAGCTGTATTTTTCTAGTTATACATAATGTTTTTGTGCCTTAATAATAAATAACTGCAGGACTTCCCTGGTGGCACAGTGGATAAGAATCTGCCTGACAATGCAGGGGACACAGGTTCGATCCCTGGTCTCGGAAGATCCCACATGCTGCGGAGTAACTAAGCCCAAGTGCCACAACTACTGAGCCTGCGCTCTAGAGCCCATGAGCCACAACTACCAAGCCCGCATGATGCAACTACTGAAGCCCACGCTCTGCAGCAAGAGAAGCCACTGCAATGAGAAGCCCACGCACCGCAACAAAGAGTAGCACCCGCTCTCCACAACTAAAAGCCCGCGCACAGCAATGAAGACCCAGCCCAGCCAAAAATAAATAAAAAATAAACTAAAATTAAAATAGTAATTTAAAAACTGCAAAAAATCATAGTAAAGACTTTTTAAAACAAACGTTTAACCTAGAGGGATGGGATAGGGAGGATGGGAGGGAGACGCAAGAGGGAGGAGATCTCGGGATATATGTATATGTATAGCTGATTCACTTTGTTATAAAGCAGAAACTAACACACCATTGTAAAGCAATTATACTCCAATAAAGATGTTTTTTAAAAAAAGAGAGAGAAATAGATTATTTTCCTTATAAATGTTTCCATTTGACAGATAAATGTCTATTTTTAATTTACATATGTATCAGTCTCATTCCTAAACAAATACATATGTATGTATACATGTATATATAGATGACACACAAAAAGGAAAAGTATTCCCTTAAAAATAACTGATTAAAGCAAAATTTTTAAAGCTACCAAAGAATAAGACATCTAAATTTCTAATTACGTGAACTAAAAGAATCCATCAAGATATCAGAAAAAAAAAAACCAATCCTGGGCATTTTGAACAAATTTTTTTGTATCAGCATACTTACCCTGATTATTATTATTATTTTTTTTTGTGGTATGCGGGCCTCTCACTGTTGTGGCCTCTCCTGTTGCGGAGCACAGGCTCCGGATGTGCAGGCTCAGCGGCCATGGCTCATGGGCCCAGCCGCTCCGCGGCATATGGGATCCTCCCGGACCGGGGCACGAACCCGTATCCCCTGCATCGGCAGGTGGACTCTCAACCACTGCGCCACCAGGGAGGCCCCTGATTATTTTTTTAATTCAATTACATACCAGTAGAAGAAAGCATGTATAGCTATCATTCATCTATGAAAGGGAGGGTGAGAGTTATAAATTTATAAACATTTGCTTATTTTTTTTTAAATATAAGGATATACAGAAAAAGTTTTAAATGACGATCTATAAGGAATGGAGAAAATGGGGTAAAGGGGACAGGGATAAGAACTAGACACTCTGAAAATACCTTGCTCTGTAAATCTGACTTTGTTATCAGTATAAATATTTTATATATAAAAAGAATTTCAAAAGCAATCTCTAAATTTCAAAAGCAAAGTGAAATTTAAAAATCTAACTGAATATACTAACAATGTGGAATAACCACACAGAGAAAGCAAATCAACTGATTTTACAATATAGTAATTTTACTAT
Source organism: Mesoplodon mirus (assembly GCF_964341445.2). NCBI lineage: Eukaryota > Metazoa > Chordata > Mammalia > Artiodactyla > Ziphiidae > Mesoplodon > Mesoplodon mirus. The sequence goes on along the minus strand of NC_138985.1, from coordinate 44,918,806 downwards.
GAATCATTGCTTCAGTAAAAAATAGTGTTGATAGTTCCACTAAAATGAACTAGGGCTACTGGAGGAATGGCTGATTCCAAGTCTGGAGCAGGAATTGAGTTTAAGATGGGCCTGGAACACTTTGCCATACCAAAAAGCCACCAAAGGTTACTAAGAATATGTCAAAACTCAGCAGACAACCTGAAGAGGCTTCACCTGGCTAAAGATGGAATCAGTAACACTGACAACTGCAATGTACTGGAGCACTTCAAATATTTGAGTTCATGAAATCATAGAAAGATTTTTAAATTTCATTGATCACCTTTGAAGGCTTCTAAAGAACCAGCTCTTTTTGAAAAGTGGTAGAGAATTAGGCATTTATCAGGGTAATCAGAGAGTTGACGAAAAATCGGTTTCTCTTTAAGGAAAAAATCCATAAGAAGAAGAAATGACAGAATATTGCCATATTGCAATCCCTAACATATTTAGGGATCTACCAATCTAACACGTGCAAGGGAGAGATGGAGTGGGGGGGCGAGAGAGAGAGGATGAAAGAGAGAGAGAGAGAGAGAGAATATGAACCAGACATTACATGCCTCTTGAAATAAAAATACACATCACCATCTATCAAAGAGTTTTGTGGGGGTGGGGTGGCGGGACTCGAACCTGAATCTGACTGAGGAAAAGCAGAAGACTGAGAAAATGTTACAATACATCATGGAGATGAACTTAGCAAAATTCAGACTGTGAGAAACACTAAAGGGCAAAAGACCCAATTCCTTCAACAAATAAAGGGCAAAGGGAAAAAAAATAAAGAGGAGGGAAGAGGAAGGTTGAGGAGAACCTGTAGGTTAAAACTGCAATATGTAGAGCTTATTCAACTTGATTTTAACAAATACAGTGGAAAAAGGAGATGAGGAGAGAAAGAAGGAAGAGAAACTGGGTAATTCCAAACATCTTCTGAATATTTAATGACATTAACAAGTTACTGTTTATCTTTTAGCTTAAATAATGAATGGTACCAGCTATTATGTTATAACAAAAAGAACCCTTATGTTTTAGAGATGCATGATGAAATATTTAAAGATGAAATCATGTATCCAGAATATGCTTCAAAATAATTCTGGAAGTGGACAGTAGAGGAAAAGTGAAAAAGGATATAGACAAAATATAATTAGCCATGAGTTGGTAAATGTCTAAGCTGGGCATGACAGAGGAAGTTCATTATACTAATCCTGCTACTTGTAATGTTCAAAATTTTTAACTAAAAACATTTTTTAAAACACACACAATAATCACAAAATTCACTTACATAGTAAATGCACTTGCATTTCTTAAGGAACCAATGCAGGAAATAAACAGCGCACAAACATGCTACATGTTCACAGCCCAGAGAATTAAACTGGGATTAAAAATTTCCTGTGATTAGTTGATAGTAGAGCAATATACACTTGGCTATTCAATTAAGAAAAAGATTCTTTTAAATATGGAACTACTGTGTGCATAATGACTTTTAATATCCTATTTTATGTGTGGGTTATATATTTATTTTATATAAGAATTACTGCCTTTCAAAATAATTATTTGGAGGGGTTACACTGATCCTATAATAATCAGATAACCATGTATTGGACTTTAGTTATACAAAGATGAATCAGGCAGTTTCTGCCCTCAAAACGCTCATAAACTAAAAAGGTAAAATACACATGTAATGATAACACAAATGTGGTAAGTGCTATAATAAAAAGTTACAAAGTGTTTGGGCAATACAAAAAAGATAAATCCTCCAGAGCTTAAACAGTATTGACACTCCTTTAAAATTGGTTTCCAAAGGCAGTTTTGCAGTTGAACAAGAAAAATCAATCTCTTTTCTTTTCAGTTACCCACTTCTTTCCATCAAAATGGTATTACCCGAAATTAATTACTCACTTGATTTACTAAAGTTTTGGTAATTTCCAAAAATAAAAATTCCAAGTGAACAAAGATTCACAACTGCTAATGCTACATAAGAGTGTGCCACAGGGGAAATAATCTTTCATGCAAAAGTAGGACAGCGATTATCATTTGTTTACTAAACTTCTAAGCCCAATGCTCAAGGCTATTTATACTTTTATGTGTAAATATATTTAAAGATTCCATTTAGAAATGACAACAAAGTAAGTTGTGAGAGATAAATGCACTATTCAAGAGTTTCCAAAAACTACACATAACCAAGTACAATCTTTTCAACAAATGGTGCTGCCACAGACATCCACAAAGAAAAAAATTAATCTAAGACACGGATCTTATACCTTTCACAAAAATTAACTCAAAATGGACACAGACCTAAATGTAAAACATAAAACTATAAAACTCCAGAAGAAAACTTAGGAGAAAACCTAGACGACTTTGGGTATGGTGATGCATTTTTAGATATAACACCAGACATAATCCATGAAAAAAATAATTGATAAGCTGGACTTCATTAAAATTAGAAGCTTCTCTGTACTCTGTACTTTCCTTTTAATTTTGTTATAAATCTAAAACTGCTCTTTTAAAAAAATCTTTAAAAAAACTACATATAATCACAAATACAAGATGATTTTACAACGGGAGAGAATGATAACAAGACAGCACCAGTCATGAATTAGAATAAACTGATATACCATCATAATCAATGCACAAAAGTATGAAACTCAATCGTCAAACTGCTCAAAATTCATTCAACTTTATTAAAATATAAAGAAACCTATTTTTACATAATGTTAAAATTAACTATTTAGGGGCTTCCCTGGTGGCGCAGTGGTTATGAATCCACCTGCCAATGCAGGGGACACGGCTTCGAGCTCTGATCCGGGAAGATCCCCCATGCCATGGAGCAACTAAGCCGGTGCACCACAACTACTGAGCCTATGCTCTAGAGCCCACGAGCCAAAACTACGGAGTCCATGTGCCACAACTACTGAAGCCCACAAACCTAGAGCCCCTGCTCCGCAACAAGAGAAGCCACCGCAATGAGAAGCCCACATACCGCAACGAAGAGTAGCCCCCTCTCTCTGCAACTAGAGGAAGCCCGCGTGCAGCAACGAAAACCCAATGCAGCCAAAAATTTTTAAAAATAAAATAAATTTTTAAAAAATGTGTCCTTTAAAAAAAAATTAGCTATTTAGATTCATTTCATAGATTTCATAATCTCTCATCTTAGAACAGGAAACAAGAGGTCAACATCTCTGATACAGAAAACCTTAAGAGAAACTATAAACATACATAAAATATGTATCATGTAATTAAGGAAAATTGTTTGATGATCAGAATTTTAGCTGACATAATACATTAGCACATACTTCAACTACCTCCACATAGACTCCCCTCCTCCCAAAGAAAATCACACTGTCTTTATTCAGGATACCTAGTGTATGAATTCCTCTCATAATCTACTCTAGTGTGGTCTAACATTCTAACATTTTGTGGCACAGTTTTTTAACTTTAATTTTTACTTGTGAGATCTAATTTTTAAACAAATGGAATTTATCTACAAGGGAAAGCTGTTGCTAAAAGGGAACATGCGCACTCAAAACTATGTAAGTTCCACTTGCAAGAATCATTACTTTTCCCTCCCATGGAGAACAAACAGAAAATCCAGAGGTCAGTTCCAACATATCTCCCTGATTTTCCTATGGAATGAGGAGATTTTCTATAAAAATTCTTTGACTCAACAAAAATAAATAAATACAGTAAGCCCTAACAAATTATACTTTGAGTACATTCAGTAAATCAGGTGTTCAGAACTTGAAACCCACCAAGTGACAGAAACATTATTATTCACGTGGGTTACATTCTGGTGGCAAGACACCAAAGCTGGGTGTGGGGATGGGTGTGTGTGTGTGTTTGTGTTTAATTTTGTACTTAAATATGCATGATATAATAATAGAAAAATATCCTAACTAAACACTCCAGTTTCAAGTCACTGATCATGGTACCCAGGATCAAAACCTCAGCAAATAAGGAACTGAAGATAGGGAGGATTCATTACCAGAATACTTACTGCAGATGGGATAGGAGTCAGCCCATCTGATTTCATGACCCTTTATTACTCAATCGTCCAAATCAAGAGATTGAGGCTGTCTCCTTTTCCACTACAGTCTTCTGAGGCTTCCAAGTCAAGTTTCCTCTCTTACCCTAATATGCAATAGAACCAAACACACCTCAAACATCTCAGTAGGTGATGATGGTTGGTCTTTGTTACAAAGAATTTAAGGTTTGAGAAAGGGATCAAAAACTGCCAGCATAGTATTTTTTTAATTCAATAAACATTTTTTTAAATCACATAAAAATCAGGATTTCTGACTTTTCTTGAAAAACAGAAAAAGCTGGCATCAGTGGAATCACCTCCCTGCAAGGCAATAATGGAATGAAGCTGAGTGGCAACAATCCCCATGAGAATGAGCCACAAACTCCTCGGTAGTGCCACAGTCCCAAAATTTGCTATTAGGTGTACCTGATGTGAGTCCAAGATGTGATTTATCACCATAACTTTACAGTTGTTTTAATGAAAGAAGCAAAATATTTATCTGTATCTATGTCACTATCAGAAGAGAAAAAACAAAAGATAAACCAAGAAAGTAATATGTTTACAAAATGGCAGACAACTTATTTCCTAGTGGAAGTAAAGTTAGAAATACATATCCCCATTTCATGAAGGGATGTGAATTCACATTAAGCGTTTCCTTTTCCCTAGTTTAGTCTGGCAACAGACACTTCAAAGAGGAATAAACTAATAGCCTCAAGAAGAATCCAGTGGAGTAAGGAATGGAAGGAACAAATAGGGGCTGCAAAGGGGAAATTTCTGAAATCTGTTAAAGTGGGAAAGAATAAAAGGAAATTAAAGAGATCAAAGAAAATTTCTACTGCTTTGCAAGTATACCAGATTATCTTTAAGCAGAAGAAAGCCTGCAACGCCCAGGATTCTGTTTTCACTCTCCTACAGTCTTACTATATATGCAATCCCTGAGTAATCTTGTTTTCTAATCTACCACTTTTAACTACCTCATAAGTACCATGACTTCCAAAACTGTGCCTCCAGCCCAGATGTATCTCCTGAATTTCTAACACTTATATTCAACAGCATACTGAACACTTCTGCCTGAATTTCTCATGGGTACCTCAAACTCATCATGTCTAAAATTAAATTCATTCCATACCCCAATTTCCTATATTCCCTCATTTAAATTAAAAGGAGGAGACGTCGACATAGAGAATGGACTTGAGGACACAGGATGGGCAGGGGGAAGCTGGTAAGAGTAGCATGGACATATATACACTACCAAATGTAAGACAGATAGCTAGTGGGAAGCAGCCGCATAGCACAGGGAGATCAGCTTGGTGCTTTGTGACCACCTAGAGGGGTGGGATAGGGAGGGTGGGAGGGAGACACAAGAGGGAGGAGATATGGGGATATATGTATGCAGATGGCTGATGCACTTTGTTGTACAACAGAAACTAACACAGTATTGTGAAGCAAGTATACTACAACAGAGATGTATTAATTAATTAATTAATTAATTAAGAGGAGGCATCACTGCCTATCCAATCACTGAAAAGAGAAGTCGTAAGAGTTACCTTGAACTGTCCTCTTAGAACTCTCACATCCAACTAATTAGTTATATTTTACATCTTAAATATCTCTTGGGGCCCTCCTCACCACCAAAGCCTTATACAAGACCTTCATTACAGCCTGCAAGCCTGCAAGACTACAGTTCCTGCCTCTCCTCTGTTACATCCTCCTCACTGCCAAAATGACTTCTGAAGAAAGATTCTGAAATACCTGTTTTTTTCATGAGTAGGACCTGTTCTCTTGCTTTTGTTCTCTAGGATGGATCACCTTTCCTCTCTAGCAAAATCTCTATCAAGTTCCCTTCAAGAACCAAATAAAATTTATATCTTCCATAAAGCGAGTCTTCCCTCATAGGCACCTCTCCCCCTTCCCAGATAGAATGTTCAGTCCTTGCATTCTCTGCCTCCACTACACTATTTAAAATTCTATAGTCATTATTTATGAATATCTGCTTTTTCTAAACTGGAAACTTCTTTCATTCATTGGTCAAACATTTATTAAAGTTTAGCATGTGCCCCCTATATAGCCAGGCTCTGCAAGTAAAGGATTGTTCTGGGCCGCAAGAAGCTCACAATCTTGTGGAGGAAGAGAATTACATACAAAATTATAAAACAATACAGTAAGAAAAATGATAGACATGCATCAGCTATTACAAGGCACTAAAAAGAAGGAGCAGGTAATCTGACCCAGCCCGAAGGGGAGGGGGGGCAGCAAATCAGAGGAAGCATCCTGAAAAAGGTAACACCTAAGATTAATTTCAGAGGATAACAGGACACAGCCAGGTGAAGAAGAGGGCAACTGATAAAGAGAAGACAACAGGAGTAGGCACTGAAGCAAGAAATAGTGTCCCATGGGGAAGCCACTGAAGGTTGTTTTTAAAAGGTAGATTGTGAGAAGCATATGGAATGTTCAAGTTAAACCATTCTATCAATTATGTGCAAGATTTGAAATAGGCAGGAAAACCTATGAAGAGCAATTACAGTCATACTATCTAAAAGCCAGAAACAGGTCAGAAGTAGTGGGGATGAACAGATGTCTGCATAGTGGAGAGGTATCTAGATGACCCGACCAATAGATCAATAGATTGCATGGAGCATGACAAAGAGCCATCATCACAGCTCTTTAAGCTTGAGTAGTACCTGGCTGAACAACTAGTCACCCCAAACAAGATACAAGAAAGAAGGTTGGGGGATGGTAAGTTTGTTGTTTTGCTTTGTGGATGAAGAAGTGAAGTTCAGTATGGGACATGTTCCGAGCAAAGATACATACAGATCTCAAGTGAAGACAGACAGCAAGCAAATGGATATAGTGATACAAGTTATTTTCAAGGGAATACTCAGGACTACTAATACATAGAATCAGAATTGATTACTACACAGTCATCTAAAAAAAATGGGACGGGCTTCCCTGGTGGCGCAGTGGTTGAGAGTCTGCCTGCCGATGCAGGGGACACGGGTTCGTGCCCCGGGCCGGGAAGATCCCACATGCCACGGGGCGGCTGGGCCTGTAAGCCATGGCCACTGAGCCTGTGCATCCGGAGCCTGTGTTCCGCAACGGGAGAGGCCAGCGTACCGCAAAAAAAAAAAAAAAAAAAAAGAGAGAATGAAGTAGATCATGAAGAGAGCAGTAAGTCAAGGATGAAACACTGGTAACATCATCATTTTAAGAGGCAGAAAGAGAATGAAGCTCATGAAGATGACTGAGAAGGTAAGCTTAGAAAGGTATAAAAAGAACCAGTAATGGATGGTGTCCTAAAAGAAAGAATGATCAACAGGTCCAAAACCAGGAGAACAGTTCAGTAAGATAAAAGCCAGTAAATGTCCAGAGGATTTGACAACTAGAAGGTAACTGTTGGTCTTACTGAGAGTGACATCTGTAGAGTAGTGAGTACAAACCAGACTGCAGTAGTTTAGGGGTGAGTGGGAACAGAGTTGTATATATGTTAGGCTCTAGGGAAGGATCCAATAAAGAGTACAAGTAAGATAAGGTATGACTCATAGGGCAGTAGGTGAAGGAATCAACTCAACAGTACAAAGAGAGTCTGACCTCTAATTAAATTTCATTAGAGACAGCTCAGCTTCCAAAGCATCGAATTCTTTAAAGGCAGAGAAAATACCATATTCAACTTTATCTGCCCATAGCTAGCAAAATTCCTGGAGCATAATACAAACTCAAAGATTCTGTGATATGCATGAATGACCAAGGGCAGCGGGAGCGGCGGGGGGGAGACACACTAAAAAGAAATACTCCCTAGAAGCATGTATCTCCTGTATCTCCACCCTTGAGAGTTACTACTTCAAAGATTTATTTACATTTAATGAACTTAAAAACGCACAAATATATGGGATATAGAGTGATATACCATGATAATGTCTGTTGTCTTTGCCATTCAATATAATATCTATTTAGTAGTTTACTAAACAACTAAAAATGAAATAAGTAATTGCTACATACTATAAAAGGTATGTGCCTATCCCATCTTCTCATCCACAGCCCTGAGAATGTTATCACTCTATCTACTGCCCTATCCCCAACCTTGTCTACACCAGGAATGTATACCTGACACAGAGACAGCCAATGCATATTTTGGCTGTATACTAAGGCAGACAATGCATACTTTGTGAGACTGGGTGGGCTCCATCAGTGATCTGAGCTAGACCCTCTTTCAGTAATTTGAAAAGTTAAAAACTGTTGCCAGCCAACGGTGGAAACTGAACCTGAAAAAGGATATATATGTTCTGGGGCTGGAGTAGCCATTTTAAGGGGACATACAGGCCAATCGGTAAGCAAGGAAGCTAACTGAGAAAACTGAAATGAGGCAGATACACTCTGAAAAGCCAAGATGAGAGACTCTGTGCTTCCCTGAAAGAGAGAGAACTGAGACTTTGGTCAGCTTTTTAGTTCCCACAGGACAAGCTACATTCCATTTTACTTCCCTGGATTTTCCTTTTTATGTGAGGTAACTGGAGTATATTTCTATTCCTTACAATCAAGAGTCACAGCTGGTAGAATTCCTAAACAAGATTACATAAATGCCAACAATACAGAAGTAGTTTTTGTTTCTTTAAGTCTAAACAGATACTACACACTGTAACACAAAAGTAGTTAGGGGGCTTCCCTGGTGGCGCAGTGGTTGAGAGTCCACCTGCCAATGCAGGGGACACGGGTTCGTGCCCCAGTCCGGGAAGATCCCACATGCCGCGGAGCGACTAGGCCCGTGCGCCATGGCGGCTGAGCCTGCACGTCCGGAGCCTGTGCTCCGCAACGGGAGAGGTCACAACAGTGAGAGGCCTGCATACCGCCAAAAAAAAAAAAAAAAAGTAGTTAGGAATTCTAATCCTAGCTGGTTTCTACTCCTAGCTCTGCTCAAAGATCATGTGAACCTGAGCAATCAAAATGTCTCTCAACCTTTGTTTACACACTTCTAAAAGGAACTGGATTATAGACTTCTTATATATACTTCAATGGCTTAAAAATTAACTTGAGATGATAGTGTGAGGGGTGTGTGTATGTGTATATACAACAAATTCAAAGATATACTCAAAGCAACTCTGGAAGTCTTTCATGAATTTCTGTAACTGCAAGAAGAATGTAAACTTGGAGTATAAAAGGGCTCTTTCCTAAAACCCTTAACTGGATTATATGTAATAAATTATTTTTCTATTGAGATCATCACTAAGGCTACCAGAAATCCAAAAAGCAGTACCTGAAAAAAATGTAGTATCTATGTGAAAATATGAAACTGCCATTCAGGACAAAATACTCATCTATTACACTGCCTCCCTTCTTGGACTTCTTAAAAATGCCTACCTACTATGGTTTAAACCATCTTCTGAGGGACTCCTTAAGTACAGACCACCATGCTCTGAATTATAAGAATGACCCCCACCACACTGGGCCACAGTTACAAGGGTGGATTTCTAAGGCTGGTTTACTGGTCTGTTAGACAGCCTGACAGAATAGCTCTATCAAATAATATAGGTAACCCAGAGTAAATGGTGACTCTGATCTGGCCAATAATGTCTTCTCTTGGGACTGTCAGTTGATGGTGATGGGAATAAAAGCAGCAGTGAGGCAGTAACGGAGTCAGTCAGGATGGCACAGCACCAGCACAGGCACTTACAAAAGCCTAATGCTAGGAGTGTCACAGGTTACCCACGTAGCTAGATCTGTATTATATATATTGTACATGACCTTCTGGTGGCCAGATATGTGTTGTATCCATAACTCCAGTCTACATCTAAATCTATCTGAAACCATGCAAGGCAGCCGCTTCTGTTGTATTGTGAAGTCTGGCTATCTAATAAGGCTTTTCTTTCACTGATTTCACCACTACCTTATAATAAAATTCTTGTCGACTAAGGGATTATTCCAGAATTCCTCTGTGCCTTACAGCCTTAAAAAAAAAAAAAGTCTATCATACCTAATACTTTTCAAAAAGCTAAATGCATTCTATGTACCTTTTAATAAGTCTGTATCTTCTAAAACTAAAGAAATAAAAATAATGACCTTCTGATTCTTTCCTCAGTACTACAGATGTAAGTTTATACTGTTTTATCTGTTAACAGAAAAACTCAATTAGATCTTCCAGAGCTGACATTAGCTTCTTAACATTTTTTTCTTTCTTGGCAAACATAATTTAGTGAGGGTCATTTTATGATAAAAAAAACAAATTAAAAAATGAAATATTGAAAGAAATAGGCAGACTTCAATAATGTCAGAAGGTCATTATTTAGTCCAAACTAAATCAAAATTAGCCTTATCTAAAAAACCTCAGATATCTGGTGACTATTTAACCTATCTTAAGCCATTTGCTTTAAATTTTCTACAGTATCCATTTATCAAGTATAATACAAGGCACTATTTTCATAAAGATGTTACAGTGATAGGATGGCCCCCAAATGTAAAGAGACTCAGAAAACAATTCCCAAACCCTTCACAAAAGTAGAAGACAAAGAAATGTGACCTGCACTAAAGTCAGTTAAAACCTATAAATAACTTCTTGAAGGTTCCCAAGACTATTTGTGTTACTGTTCTTCCCTATTTTTTATTTTTCATTATTTTCATTGTCTTGCATAGTAAGGAGATTTACATTTACTTAGACCTCTAAAACCATTCTCTGGGTTCTATGAACATAAATATAGTGAGAGAAAAGAAATGAAGGAGCACAACTTCACTTCAGTTTGAATGAAATGAACAAAGCAAAATGATATTCAATAAACAAATAAACCACTGGAACAAAGATAAACAAACCCGTTTGAAAAATCTACTGTATAAAATGTACTAAATAAGAGTTGACATCCTAAAAAAACAGCAACAAAAAACTGATCTTTGGCTCATTTTCTTTCTCAAGTCACCATGATCTTACATAGGAGAGTAGAATGGAAACAAAAAAACAAACAAAACTGGGGATATGTAAAATGGTACAGCCACCGTGTAAAATGGTTTGACAGTTACTCAAAAATTTAAACATACAATTACCATATGACCAAGAAATTTCACTCCTAGGTATATATCCAAAAAGACTAAAAACTCAAACAAATACATATACATACATGTTCACAGCAGCACTATTCACAATAGCCAAAAGATGAAAACAGCCCAAATGTCCACTAATGAATGAATGGATAAACAAATTGTGGTCTCTACTTACAACAGAGTATTTATTATACAATCATAAAAAGGAAGGAGGCAGTACTGATATATGCTACAATATGGATAGCACATTATGCTAAGTGAAAGAAGCCAGGCACAAATGGTCAAATACTGTATGATTCCATTTATATGAAATACCCAGAAAAGATAAATCCATAGAGACAGAATGCAGAATGGTGGCTGTCAACGGCTGGGAGGAGAATAAAATGGGAAGCAAGTGTAATTCGGGGTGATGAAAATGTTCTGAAACTAGATAGGGGTGGTGGCTACACAACTTTGTGATTGTACTAAATGCCAATAAATTGTTCACTTTAAAATGGTAACTTCATGTTATGTCAATTTCAATTTCACCTCAATGTTTTGAAAACTTAAAAAAAAAACTGGGTCAGTTGTTAGAAGACACAATTTCTACACCCAGGTTCTAGGCCAGCCGCTTATAGCTGACCTCTCTGAGCCTCAATTTCTTCATCTGTAAACGTGTTGGGAACAGATGATATCCAAACTTCCTCTCATTAACTGGTGCTCTGTATCTGCAGCTCTGAATTTTTAAAGAATTGTATCATATAGGAATATATCTGAAAAACAAAGCATGAAGTACTGGTTAATGTTCTCAGCAAGTTTTACAGGAAAGTCATTAGAAAGTTTAACAAAATTGCTTCTCCTAATGACTTTAAATAAAGTGGACATAAACATTAAAAGGCACATCAATGAAGGCAACTCTGCAAGAAATCTAACGTGTTCTAAGATTGTAATTTTCTAGTAGTCAAGCTATATCCAAGGATACAAATTAGAGAATCTAACCACAATTATAAATAAACAAATACATAGATGAAATTTGAGAATCTAAAAGAAAGACTGGATTAAATAACTCTTAGGCATTTTCCCCTAATATCAATTCTTTGAGGCTTTGAGAGGTGCTGAGAATCATATAATCTGCGGTCACTGAATGTGGGTAATCTATATTTCGATTTAGAGTTAATCTATATACACCTAAAAATAAGGTAAACCATAAAAACTAAAGAGCTTAGCTAGTGTTCTCACGACGCTACTTCTACAAGTTAGCAGACTAAAGCCACATAAGCAAGCCAAAATTTTCCTCAGGAAGCAGCTTTGGATATACTCTAACATAATAAATGTTGAGCTGAGTTATCAGATTTTACCACCATACAGTATAGCAGAAATAATTTTGGCCTAGAAAATTTAAGCCAAATGATGTCAGCTGCCACAGCCAAAGAAAAATCTTATTAACGTTCCTATCTATGAATAGTCTAAATCTGTATTGGCAAAACTAAACTATGAAATGTCCCCACAAATGACTGAGAAAACTGACTAGCTGTGCAGAGTTTTTTAATAAATATCAACTGACTTTTAGAAAAATGAGAACCATTCATACCCACCTAAACATAGGTAAATCAATGAATGCAATCCAAAAAGAGAAAAGGAAAACAAGCACCATTTAGCATAATTGCTCCTCAGTTTTCATCTTGCTAATAAGCACATCTGAAAACTATGAATACAAAAGATACATATAAAAAAATACATGTCACAACCCAGCATTAAAAGCATCCTTTTGATGTAACCTAAATCCCTATGACCCATCATAGGTATCATATGCTTGGTGTCACAACCTCAAAAAGTTACTTTTACTTTCATAACTCAAACACACGTGAAATAAAGTCACTGTATACAAAATCATCTAATTTAAAAAAGTACAAAAGCTTTAATCATGGACATACATTTTGCTCAGTAAGGGCATATGGGTTTTAATTACTAGTTGACATGATATACTGTAATTATGCAAAAGTATATTTTCCACTAAGCATATAATTTTCTTATTTCTACATCAGGCTATTACCAAATTTACTACTTACCCTATTCTGACAAAAAATGTATTAAAAATTTTTGATAATGTTTTTGAATGAACTCTTCATTCAAAAGTAATTCCACAGTTCATTTGCATAACTAGGGTGGCTCTTGAACTCTGCAAGTATTATACTTTAAAACGCTTTCTTTAATTTAAAAGAAATATAAATTTTCTGCACTCCATTGACAGTGATATCTGATGTTCTCATCTTCCAAGTTTAACAATGCAAAAAAATCAAGTTACATGTCAAATTAATCAAATGAGTTGCAGTAAACCCATTTATTCTGACAACAAATTTGAATCAGTGTAACAATTATAAATTTCTAGTCTCATATATAGTTTATACTTTAGGCTGAACGGTTTCTTTGTGAAACTGACTTCAATTCTCTATGCATAAAATTCTAACGTATAAATAAGGGAAGTTTGCATAGATAATATACAAGGTCCCTTTTCACTGTTTCTAAGTCTATACCATTTCTTCAATGTTGAAAAAAATCTGGAATTGGGCAATTAAAATTGTTCCTGAAAAGCATCAAGTATAAAAGTAAAGAAATAGCAAAGGCTTTGCCATTGTTAGGTACAGCAAAGTGTCAAACTCACACAAGCAAGCACGCTGGAGTGAGCAGAGCTATGCTCTGCAGACCTAACCAAGACTTGACACTCCAGAGCCTCCTCCTGCCAGTGTCAGGACAAAAGAGACCAGGCCCCTAACCACTCACCTAGGAGCCTGTGGAACAGCAGCATGAAACTCTGGGCCTCTCCATGGATCTTATGCAACCAATCCAAACCCCTTAACAAAGAGAAGAATACAAAGCTAGGACTTCCTATTAAGTTCAACCCCAGGTCTTAAACTGACTCCTGAGAGCCACTCACCCAATTCCCAACTTTCATCCACCATGGGACTGCAGAATGTATTTTCCAGACTAATTGTGAACCCACTATGCCCTGTTATCTTTGGTCACTACCAAAAGATAAATTTATTACAGTTATCAGTCCTCTCCTGTACTCTAACCACTGTACTGTTCTTGTTTTTTCCTCCTTTATCCAACCTCCCACTGCTTACCTTCCTCCCAAAACCTCCCTCTAGGTTTACTCTGCTCCAGGGTAAAAATAAATGGATCTATATCATCAACGATTTCACTGTTTGCTTTAAGTAAAAGCTGCTTCTCCTGCCTCACTCGCAAAGGTTGCTTATTCTTTCATTTATCATGTACTCCAACTTCATGATGCAGGGTCATGTTCCTAACCGTAACTCCCAGCCAGCTTCCCGTAAAAAAACAAAAAACAAAAAAACAAAACCCTGCCACTGTGCAATTGCTGCACATTAGAATTCCCAGGGGCATTTTAAAGCCCCACTGCCCAGGTTACACCCCATACAAATTAAATCTGAATAGCTGAGGATGGGAGCTAGCCATTAGAATTTCCAACGTGCAGCAAGGTTAGGGTAAGCACATTAGTAGTTTGTAAAGTTCCCTAGGTGATTCCAATATGCAGTCACAGGCGCAAACCACTGATCCCCAAGGCGCTCCTAATCATTCACTCAAAACTCTTGACATGCTTCTGTCCTAAGTACTACATAACCTTGAATTATTTCAACATGTATCCACCCAACATTCTTTTTCTTTCTTTTTTTTTTTTTTTTGGCCATGCCGTGCAGCTTGTGGGATCTCAGTTCCCCAACAAGGGACTGAACCCGGGCCACAGCAGTGAAAGCACCCAATCCTAACCACTAGACCACCAGGGAACTCCCAACACTCTACTTTTAATATCATAAGCATTTCACCTCCACCAACATTCACTGCAAGTCCATTTAGCCACTTTAAGACCACATTCCAGACTTCATCACCCTGTCTTCTCTGAATGGGAAATGTGAAAATTAACTATCTTACTCTCCGATCACAATCTTCCAGTTCTAAATTAGTTAAACCTACTGCATCTATTTTTCATTATCATTCAGAATTGCAGACACTTAATTCTACTTTCTCCTTACTTAGCCCACTTCTGCATTCACTTCCCTATCTAGACTGGACTCCACAGTTCACCATTTCAACCACTCTCTTGCCAATATCTTCATTTATCACATTACGATGAAATTGTCTATTTATTTTCCTGTATATACCATATACCTAAGTCTCATGAGATCATAAAATGTATATGCTGTATTCATTGATGTATTCCTGTTGACAAGTATAACATCTGGCACATCCAGTATACTCTGAGTAAGTATATATCAAATCCACAGATCTTCTCAGTAATCATCTAAATCAATGTGATATACACATCAATATTTTTTCCTAGTGATAATCTTCACCAGATTACCTTCCTTTCTTATCATTAATTGGCATCTTAATACTTTAATTTCACTTGCCCTTTGTTTCTGTGTCAAATCAATTCCGTAAGCACCTATCTGTATGGCAGAGGGAAGGGGAGAAGACAGGAGTATAAAGTGTAACAATAAACACTACTGGAAAAATTAGATAAACACTTGAGAAACTTATAAAAGTGGGAAAAGATAATTTACAGCACCACTTTTAAGAGTAATTTTTTGAACTTAATGAAAATTTTCTCTCATGTGTATTAAATATAAAGAAAGGTATAGAAGTATGTACCCAGACTGCTTTTAAAACAGAAAAAGCAAATTCTTTCATTTCTTACTAAATACACTTCTGCACTGGTTTACTTTTCAAGCAGCATGAACTTTTTAAAAAATATATATTGCAAATAATACTTTATTCTTTTTAGATTACACATACCACTTTTCCTACAAAAGACACACCATATCCTTAACTCATTTTATTTACATTCAATTAACAGTCATTTAAAATGTTTAAGTGAATACACTATTATGGATGTTTATTTCTATCAAGCAATGATCATAAAGGCTGTCATAAAATCTGTACTCCAGCAAGTGAAAAACATGAAACTAACATCCTGTTTAAGAAAGCAAGACAAAACAATTGGTCAAATTATGGTAATAACGAGGGACTAGCTTAACACACATAACCTTTAAAATGAACTGGAAAATCTTAAAAAACAGATATGTATTTGTATATTGTCAAAGTTTAATTAGGTAGTAAATAAAATTTTTAAAACGTTAATAAGTATAAAAGAAGGTGGAGATGATGAGAGCAGACACATTGCTGCAAGTGACTATGAAGAGGCAGCGGGACCATAATCAGAGATGATCCTCAAGAACATCATGACTGAGCTATGATTCCTGGACATGTAGTGTTGCTGAAAGAATAAGCCGGCCTAGTTAGGGATCTGCAAAGTCAAGACCCAGAGACTCAGAATGTGCCGGGAGAAAAAATAATGGATAAGCACACCAATAATCATGAAATAATAGAGCCAGGAATTCAGGAGAAGGTAAACAGATTATTACAGACAGAGAGGGCAGGACTAGAAATAAATAGTCTCTGCTTTTGGAGGATTCCTCCTCCTCTATTGGGTGCGGTTAACCGTTAAAACACTCAAAGCATGGCAACTGAGGATTGGAACACTGCAAAATTTTAGGTTACTGTAGCTAGCTACTCCACTACTGAGCAGAGTGGTTTTTAATTACCTAGCACTGCTACAATGTAAACCAAATGCCTCATCACCCTCAAATTCTCAGTAAAGTCTTCTATCATCACACACACACCTAAATATGATAATAAAATTTAAGAAAAAAAATATTTTTTCAAAATTCAAGTTGGGGAAAACTATAATGGCTTAATTTCAGCTCTATTTTTATGTATTTAGTTTGTCTTGTTTATGTGATCCTTGATACCATTTCCTGAAGCTAATTAGAGAAAATGTATTACAAAATTTAAATATCTTTTGACACAAAAAGCACAGTCAACAAAAGAAAAATAAATTGGACTATGTCAAAATTTTTAAATGCTGTGCTGCAAATGATACCCTCAAGAAAATGAAAAGCCAACCCAAAGAATGAGAAAAAATATTTGTATATCATATACCTAATAATGAACTTCTACCTGGAATATACAAAGAACTGTTAAAACTAAGAGGGACTTCCCTGGTGGCGCAGTGGTTGGGAGTCCACCTGCCAACGCAGGGAACACAGGTTCGATCCCTGGTATGGGAGGATCCCACATGCTGCAGAGCAGCTAAGCCTGTGCGTCACAACTACTGAGCCTGCGCACCACAACTACTGAGCCCGTGTGCTGCAATTACAGAAGCCCACGTGCCTAGAGCCCATGCTCCGCAACAAAAGAAGCCACCACGATGAGAAACCCGTGAACCACAATGAAGAGTAGCCCCCGCTCGCTGCAAAGAGAGAAAGCCTGCGCATAGCAACGAAGACCCAACGCAGCCAAAAGAATATATATAAAAATAAATTAAATAAATAAAAACTAAGAAATAAATAATCTAATTTTTAAATGAGCACGAGATTTGAGTACACATTTCTCCAAAGAAGATAATATAAGTGGTCATAAAAAGCATATGAAAAAATGTTCAACATTATTAGACATTAGGAAAATGCAAATCAAATACACTACAAGATATCACTTCTCACCCACCAGATGGCTATAATCAAAAAGACAGATTGTAACAAATATTCTTGAGGATGCAGAGAAATTAGAAGCCT
Source organism: Mesoplodon mirus (assembly GCF_964341445.2). Classification (NCBI taxonomy): domain Eukaryota; kingdom Metazoa; phylum Chordata; class Mammalia; order Artiodactyla; family Ziphiidae; genus Mesoplodon; species Mesoplodon mirus. The sequence goes on along the minus strand of NC_138985.1, from coordinate 44,901,124 downwards.
CCTATATTGCTGGTGGGAATAAAAATGGTGCAGTACTTCTGAAAACAATTTACAGTTCCTCAAAAGGTTAAACATAGAGTTACCATATGATTCAGCAGTTCCATTCTTAGTATATACCCTAGAGAAATGAAAACATGTCCATACAAAAACGTGTACACAAGTGTTCATAGCAGCATTATTGATAATGGCCCAAAAGTGAAAATAACCCAATATCCATCAATGAATGAAAGAATACACAAAATGTGGTGTTTCTATACAATGGATTACTAGGCAATAAAAAGAAATTTTAAATACTGATGCATGCTACAATATGTATGAAACTTGAAAACATGTTAAGTGCAAGAAGCCAGTCACAAAGACCACACACTGTATGATTCCATTTATATAAAGTGTCTGTAAGAGGCAAATCCATAGAGACAGACTTGTGATGATAGCCTGGGGCTCAAGGCAGGGAAGATCTAGGAGTGACAGCTAAAAGGTAAGGGTTTTTCTGTTTGAGGGTAATGAGTTCTACAACTTACTGTGGCAACAGATGCACAACTCTGTGAACATACTAAGAGCCACTGAACTGTATTCATGTATGGTATATAAATTACATGTCAGTAAAGCTGTTTTTTAAATTACTACTTACTAAACAACAAAGAGAAGTAAAATAAATAAGCAAAAGAGGCTAAAGTCCAGACACACAGATCAATGGAACAAAACAGATTCGAGATAAAAACAATTCTAGAAATAAGTATCTAAAAAGATAAAGTGCAGAAAAGGCACTATCTTTACTGCAGTGGTTCTCAGCCAAGGGCAATTATTCCCCCAGGAAACACTCAGCAATGTATGGAGACATTTTTGGTTATCAAAATGGGGGGGTAGGTATCACAGAGGCTAAGGATTTTGCTGTGTGCATCCTACACAGCATCCTAATGCACAAGGTAATCATCCACAACAGTGAAGAGGAGAAAGAGGATGACAAAGAGGAGGAGGGACTTCCCTGGTGGCGCACTGGTTAAGAATCCGCCTGCCAATGCAGGGGACACAGGTTCGAGCCCTGGTCCAGGAAGATCCCACATGCTGCAGAGCAACTAAGCCCTTGTGCCACAACTACTGAGCCTGCGCTCTAGAGTCTGCGAGCCACAACTACTGAGCCCAAGTGCCACAGCTACTGAAGCCCACGCGCCTAGAGCCCGCGCTCTGCAACAAGAGAAGCCACCACAATGAGAACCCGCGCACCGCAACGAAGAGCAGCCCCCACTCGCCACAACTAGAGAAAGCCCATGCACAGCAACGAAGACCCAACGCAGCCAAAAATAAATAAATAAATTTTAAAAATATAAAAAAATAAAATTCAAGCATGTCCTGAACCATTATTTTACACCGACTCTCAAGTAGACTTTTTAAAAAAAAGGATGTGGAGGGGATGGGCAAAATTCTGCACACATATCTAAGGAATCAAATAAAAGTGATTTATTAAGATTTAAAAATTCAATTTATCGGGCTTCCCTGGTGGCGCAGTGGTTGAGAGTCCGCCTGCCGATGCAGGGGACGCGGGTTCGTGCCCCGGTCCGGGAAGATCCCACATGCCGTGGGAAGGCTGGGCCCGTGAGCCACGGTCGCTGAGCCTGCGCGTCCGGAGCCTGTGCTCCGCAACTGTAGAGGCCACAGCAGTGAGAGGCTCGCGTACCGCAAAAAAAAAAAAAATCAATTTATTAGAAAAACCTGAAGTAACTAAACTGACACTAATATCTTAGTCCTTGGTACCCCTTAAGAATCTGGTGTAGATTTTGTAGGTATTAGTATTCAGATAACTTTCAAGGTATATTCTAGACTTGGTACAGGTTCAGACAAATTTCCTTCATGTTCCTGAAGGCTGTACAGTAACAACTCCACATCAAAACAATGACCCTGAAAGTACTACAAGATGCTCTTAATTCACAATAAAAAATAAAGCTCAACATTGTTCTGTGTTAACTCTGAGATTATGAGGCTTTTTAATCAAGATAAATTCAGACAAGAGGTATACAATCACAAAGTGAAATTACACTGAATTGTATTATTTAAAAATATATATAAACTGTTGTATACATTCGCCTTTTAAATTTTTAAGCAATGGAAAGTATTTTTAAACCCATTAAGTGGAGTATAACTTTAAAAATAAAAGTTAAATTATTGTGGCCTGTTTAATTTGCTGGAGGGGGGAAGGAAAGGGTGAAGGTTAGGGGAAAAAACTGAGAAAGCAAGCACGCCTACAGACATAGAGGAGAATAATAAAAGAGGTGAGGGAAAAAATCAACACATCCGCAAAGCAACAGCGACAAGGGGAAAAAAATAAGTATAGTAAGGAAAATAGAGACAGACACAGATTCATCCACAAAGGACCTTGATGGCAGAATCTTCAGCTAAGTAAAATGTTATTATCACATGAACACTCCACTCTTTGAATATAACAATTTATTGTACTATTACATGAATGCAGATAAGCAGCTCCTGAATAAAGGAACTGAATTTACATTCTTAATACCCATATTTAGATGTATAAGTACAAATCTTATTTGTAATAACTTAGCCCTAAGTCTTTTTCTTAACCTACTACACACACAGTATACTAATACGAATCAAGCTAACTACATAATTTTTTTAAACAAAGGACTTTAACATTCCTCATCTTTCTATTCCCTATAAAAGGAACAATTCAAGAGAAAAGCTTAAATAAATTCTGAGCTACTTTACATAAAGCTTTATCAAATTGACAAGAACCTTAGTACTTCCCATAGCAGAAAACTACACAACACTGGCATTTTTTTAAAGCATAATATGAGATTATACTACAACTTTTCCCTTTCACTTCATCTATGGTAAAAGCTTTAGTGGGCAGAAGAAATTATTGGTCAGTCAAAAGTTCTAGTTATGACCACAGTATGCAAGTGTCACCTCTCGATTTCCTCCTGATATTTAGTCTAGATCTAGCTCTTAGTGCAATACTAAATTAGAAAGTTAATAAAAACTGAAAAAGTAAGGGAAGAATTAGATCATCTGCATCAAAGGGGATTATTTTGTTTAATTTGACATTTTAAAACTTCCTCAATAAAACAAAGACAGAATACAAAAAACTTCAATCACATTCTAAGTTATAAAAAATAAACCACTTGTTATTTATTTCTGAGGAAACAATAATTAAAATCTAGTTACTTCTTGAGTTTTATTGTGGGAAATACTGTGTGCAGTACTTAACATGTTATTTCACTTAATACTTAGAACAACCCTATGGGGTATCATTAATTTAAAAGTTACACAGACGAGAAAACTGAGGCTCAAAAAGGTTAATAACTTTCTAAGGTCAAAATACTCTGAAGTGACAAAACAGATTCAAATCCAAATAATCTGACACCAACGGCCACTCTTAACCAAAAACATACACTCTTCTTCAGAAACTAAGAATGTCCAATTTGTGATTAGAAGATATATATGTGGCAGGGTGGGGGGGAGAGAGAGGGGAGACAGAGATAGAGATGATTAACAACACTCTGAGTCCCAGTACAAAGACAATCTCACTAACTTCTGTAGTTCTATAAATCTTGCATTAGTGCCTATTATTTGATTGAATATTCTGAGCTATCAGATATTAACTGGTAGAGTTTTCTGGTTCAAAAAATATATTTTTATAAATTATAAAATATTCTTAAGCCTAATTGATTTTTCTAAAATTTTTATATAATCAACACACCCACTATTTGTAAAGTCCATTATTTCAGTTTCTTTTTCTGTACCTTTGTTGTGTTCCACCTTTCAAGTTGTCGCCAACCTCCCTCTAGACCACTTCCTCTTATTCTGCTAACTCTTACCAGGATTAGACTACTGCAACGGTTTGAGTGTTGAGCACTTAGGTAGTACTCAAGAAAAAGCATCTGATGTTAGTAATGAACACTGGACATTAAAGTAGCTAGTTATACTAACAGTTGTGATCTGACTAAACACCCTGAGGAAAGTTCTGAGGAAGAAAAAATGCCCCCTCAAATAATCTCAGGAAGAGAAATCAAGAACAAATTCTAAAGTATAATATTATGACTTGGAGAAACATTAGATAACACATAATATCATAGTATCTTAAAATTAGACCATTATTTCCCAAAATCTATGTAATAACTAAACTGAGGTGAAATTTTATTTCAGACTTAACTCTTCCATTAAAACTGTACAACTTCAGTTTTATAACTTCCAAGCCTCAAATGATCGTGAATCCAAGAGCCATTCTCCATACATGGTCTGTTGTCACACAACTCTGGCCTGAAAACAAAAGATGTCACAATACAAAGAATCACAGACTCGCTCACCTGCCAAACCACAGCCAGGCTAAAGATAGCTCCAGGGTTCCAAGAGCAAAACCAATTCAGGTTTAAATTGAGTAACATTCAAGGACTCTCCAATAATGCAGGGCTACGGTCAAGTGCAAAACAGGCAGGATTCACCTTAGGAATTTCACAACTGCATCAGAATTAAAAGGTCCCTCAGGAAATTGGAGAAAACAGTGCAGTAATCTAACAATGGTGAATTCTTCCAGTTGATTGTATATGAGCCTCTGGCACTAACTGAAAGATCATTAAACAAGCTGCAGAATTATTGTATTGAACTTTTCTGGTACATATTATTTCTGAATATACAGTGGAATTATAGATGGGTGAAATGATCTAACAATGCTCTAAGAGTGACATTGAGAGGTATTTTAGGTAAGAGATCGTGGTAGCAGCTGCCCTCCTAGAAAAGGTACCCCGCAAATTTCCAACTTTTTGAAATTCAGGACTAAATTTTTACTCTTACTTGCAAACTTCGAGACAACGTTAAAGGTCATAAAAACACGAAACACTCAACAAAGCACCACAAAAATCTGCATTACTGTACTATTATAAACAAAGCTTTAGGTTTATCTAGTTCAGGAATACAAATGAAATCATAAAAAGTAAGTACTAAGAAACACAAAATAAAATCCAAGTTGTTCTTGCATTTATGATTTGTTACATGAAAATAACATCAATCTAATCAGATTCTTCTCTGTAGGAAAAATTAAAACAGAACTACATTCTAACTAAATGCTTAATGTTCACCTTTTTTTTTTTGTCTAACTTTTGTGTGCGTGTTTTGTGATCCCAAACATAATATTCAACCACAGTGTACTATTTTAAAAAGCCTAATGGACAGAGATAATAACCAATCCTTGAAGGATAATTAATGTGATAGTTTAAATTTATCAAAAATGATTTTTGTCTTAGTGATTTTTCAATTTTACTTTCATTTTGCTGGAGGGAATATTCAACATTCTTTTATTGACAGATATTTAGTGAGGACTAAGCGTTAAGCTCTCTTCCAGGCACTGGGAATACAATGGTAAGCCGCACATTCAGGAGTTTACACGAGTATGTAGCATACAGGATAGGGACCAAGTTCTACTTTTACCAGGGTAATGGAATTCAGCTACGTCTTTCAGTAAAATCTGGTAGACCTCTTAAGGAGATATAAAGAGTCTTTTCATAAAAACAAAACAAAAGACAAATTCACTTTTTTTTTGCTACTCTGTTCTCTTGGGGTTTTTTTTCCACTTCTCACTGTGAATTAGCTTGGAGCAAATAGAGACAGTAGAAATGGGCTGACTCTTCAGTTGTAAGAAGCAGCTCATTTTATAGCTGACATGTCATCCAAACTGGTAGTTTTACATAGAGTTAGAAAGCAAATGCAAGTAATTACCTTTTAATTACATTCTCCAACCTTTTATTCCTCTTAATTTTTCACCTTTTAATTACGTAATTTGTTTTATTCTGACAAAAGACCTCAAAGCTTCAGCTGAATGATGGCCAAACTGGCACCAGTTAGCTCTGATAGTGAATTTTCTGAAGGCAGGTTTCAGGTCGGACACAACTGCAGCACCAGAACTTAGCATGTGCCTACCACAGAGTAGGAGTATTTATGTTTGGTGAACAAAGTGATCCACAAAAATTAATCTCCATTGGTAAAAGTTACAACCAAAGCCTTATAAAAATTGTATTAAACAATTAAGAACTTATTAATTTATTTCTTAAGAATCTACCAGGATTTTAATAATTTACCAGGGTTGATTAAAAATAAAGGATTTCTTTTCCCACGAATATTTCACACTATGTATACACAAATGACTACTAACCCTCAAATCAGTAACCTTTTTCAAAGTATTTTTTGGAACTGCCTTTTCAGAAATTCTCTGGAATCAATTTACCAACCACACAAGAAGCTATCCTTATTATTACTCGGCAAGACATGCTCTCAGTCTATTTTTTTTCCTTTCCCTTCTTTTAGGCTAGCCCCTGCCTCCCTGTAACTGCACCAATGGCCAGGGGATACCCTCATTCTCCTGGGATCCACTGAGAAGCTAGTGAGCCATAAAGCTAGATGGAGCCTAGAACCTGAATTCATATTAGTGCAAGACATATAGAGAACAAAACTGATGTATTAACCACTAATATTTGTATAATGATTGACAGTTTACAAAGAATTTTACTCTCTGTCATTTTATTTGATCTTCATAACAATGTGAGAGTAGCTAGGAAGGTGCTATTATTATCCCAATTTCACAAAGAAGGAAACTAAGGCTCAGAAAGTTCAAACAACTTCCCCAATGTCACATCATAAATAAGTGGTGACGTTAAGACTCATCCTTAGAATGCCTAACATATAGGTCATATTTGTGTAGCCTCACTATTGTGGTAGTTGATAGACAAAGTACGCATCACCATGACTTCAACCTATTACTCAAGCTTCAACCATTTTTTAACATGATAAAACAGAGCTGTCCACTTGCTGTAATTCAAAGTTCCCTCTCCTCACAAATATATAAGGCACTGTAATATGAAAATTAAACTTGACTCAGAAAGTCAATGTTAGAGTCCCATCAATTGAGGGAGCACTTGATGGTCTGTGAAACCACAGAATTTCAAAACAATTTTAAAAACCATACCCTGAGAACCTCACTCAGGAATGCCATAAAGTCACTTAGCTTTGCCACCAAATGGCTAATTAGTGAGTAGCCAGCATTGGAAACTCTTAACCATGATAGAACCTGTTTTCTTCCTCTTCCGGAAGCTCATGCTCCCTCCTTTTCCATTATTACTCAGCTAACAGAGCTTACTTGATCCACCTAAAATGATCTACTTCAAACATCCTCACATACCCTTTTTTCTCTCTTTACTCTAGACAATACTCTTTATTCCACAGTTACACTAGAAATGACACTGAACGTAAGCATGCGCACATCTAACAACGTGATTAGATTAAGAGATGAAGCACCCTTTATAATCTGCAAAAGTGTATACATGTGCTGGTAGTTACTACACACAGAAATGTAAACCCATACACTTTGCAGTGGCCTTATGATTCACAAACCAATGCCTTGTACCTTTAAAACTACAAATGTCTGTACTTTAATTCCGTATTTCCTCAAATAAATAAAAGTAATTTTATAAACTTGTAGCAATTAAGGCAAAACTTTTAAACAGAGTGGACTAGTTAAGAAACTTCTATCAATTTCTATGAAACACTGGTCAACAAACTTTGGAACAATCCATCTGAACACTAGTATCTCCCTACCTAGGACTCCCAAGGATGGTTATGGAAATCTAAAACCTCTATTTTAATATTCTGAAATGCCAAATGGAAGACCTACATTTATCTAATATAAAGCTGTAGAGTTTAACTAAAAAATCACACATTTGCTTTTGTTTGCAATTCTGTCAACCAGCTAGCTAGTTGATAATCAGAAGTGATGAAAAACGGTATATGCATGCTAGAATAAGAAAATATAATGAAAATAAATACTAAATAAATATAGTTTATTTATAAGCTCTCTGAAAGTCTGGAATCAGTGGGGGGAAAATAAAACAAAGACCCTTTAGAATTCTTGAGAAATGGTTGGCAATACTCAGCTTGGCTTGTCAAAAGATGTAGAGTGGCAAGCCAGCCTCATTCTAGACAGTAATGTCCTTCTACTTCCCTTATAAAATCTCTTTCCCGCCTCTTAACATCCTTTGAATAGCAATGGGCCTATGCTTCTTGTTCTGGTTAGTAGCCTTTATAATGTCATTAACTAATAATTAAAGAAATAGCTCGTGTCAGTTAAGGAGTAACCCACCCCAAGAGTATTTCTCTTAACTAATGTATTAACCAACAAAATCAAGTCATAATTTTTTCTTAAGCGCTTACTATGGGCAAGAGTGTGTGTGTGTGTCTTTAAAAAGAGCTCTGAAAGTCCAAAGACTCTCCCTTAATGCACAACTCATCACATCTCAGGATTCCCCAAAGCGAAATACAAGAAACTCTGTAAGTATCTGTATTCGTCAGGGTTATCCAGAGAAACAGAATAGGAAATTTTTTTAAGATTTATTATGAGGGACTGGCTCACAAGATTATGGAAGCTGAGAAGTCCCACCATCTGCTGTCTGCAAGCTGGAGAGCCAGGAAAGCCAGTGGTGTAATTCAATCCAAAGGCCTGAGAATCAGGGGAGCTCATGGTATAAATCCCAGTCCAAGGGCAGGAGAAGATGAAATGAAATGTCCCAGCTCAAACAGTGATGCAGAAAAAAGGGGCAAATTCCTTCTTCCTATTGTTCTACTCAGGCCCTCAAGAGATTGGATGGTGCCCACCCACACTGGGGAGAGCAATCTACTTTAACAAGTCCACCAATTCAAATCCCAATCTCATCCTCATCCGGCTGCACCATCACGGTGGTACCCAGAAATAATATTTAATGTGGCACCCCAAGGCCAATCAAGTTGACACATAAAATTAACCATCACAGTCTCTATGCAATTTGACACAAATTCTAACACATTCTTTGACAGCAAATCACGTATCAAAAGCTATAAGAAGTCCTTTTTAACTTCCTTTAGGCAAATCTTCCAAATTTATTTGAACCACAAAATTTTACTCCCTTAATTATTAACCTGGGACCTCTAAAAGTGCAGCAGTTTATGCCTTACCCATCTGTATCATATTTGTTAACCACAAAATCAAGAATGAGTGTTAATATATTTAAAAAATCAATAAATCTAGATGGAAATAACTTAGCACAACTACAAGTTTTATGTAACATTTACTAATGCTCCACATTTACACACAACCCACACAACTACTAAGTTTAAATAAGTACGATTTTTATTCACTGTTTTTAAAAGTACAAGTGTCAACAGACTGGTAACTGGTTTTTATGCACAACCTCTAGAGTATGCCACAGCAGTGGTGCAAATTCAGCATATTTTCCTACATCTTCTATACCTTTAGTTCTCTGTAATAATACATGCTCAGAAATAATAACCCCAGTAGCTTTTTAAAGTGTGTGTAATGAAAATTCACTAATAAATATTTCATTATATTTGAATGTGGTGAAAATTCAGATTAATTGAAACAAATTCTCAGGTAAACATCCTATATCCTAAGTCTGATATATGGAAGTTCACTCCTATTTAAAAAAAAGAGTGGGTGGGGCTTCCCTGGTGGCACAGTGGTTAAGAATCCGCCTGCCAATGCAAGGGGACACGGGTTCAATCCCTGGTCCAGGAAGATCCCACGTGCCACGGAGCAACTAAGCCCGTGTGCCACAACTACTGAGCCTGCGCTCTAGAGCCCGCGAACCACTACTACTGAGCCCATGTGCCACGACTTCTGAGCCTGCACTCTAGAGCCCATGCTCCGCAACAGAAGCCACAATGAGAAGCCTGCGCAACAAAGAGTGGCCCCAGCTCTCCGCAACTAGAGAAAGCCTGCGCGCAGCAACGAAGACCCAATGCAGCCAAAAATAAATAAATAAAAGAAAGATAAATTAAAATAAATAAATAAAATAAAATCTCTCAAGAGAGCCGAAAACTATTCATAGAGAGCAAAATGGTCAGAGTTCTGTACTGAGAGTCAGGAGATGGGATGCTAGTTTTACCTTTGCTACTAATAATTGTTTGGCCTTGGACAAGTCTCTGGGCTTCAGTTTTCTCATCTATAAAATGACTACTCACAACCATAGATGAGATCCAAGTACCATTTAATGTGGGCCTTACTTTGGAGAGGTAATCTAGTGTAGTGGTTAACGAAAAACTCAGCAGATATTGCCCAGGTTGGAACCCTGGCTCTTCCACTTAAAAGCTATGCACAGCACACACACACACACATAGCAATAAAGCACATCTAACTACTATCACTGACTTACTGTTTAAAATATTTCACTGAAAGATGAAATTATTTTAAAATACAGAAGCTTCAGGGAGTTCCCTGGTGGCCTAGTGGTTAGGATTCCGCGGCTTTAACTGCCGTGGCCCGGGTTCAATCCCTGGTCGGGGAATTGACATCCCGCAAGCCGCGTGGCACAGCCAAAAAATAAAATAAAATAAAAAATAAAATACAGAAGCTTAGAAAGTTCAGCCTTTCCAAATCAAAACTCTCATTTTACTAGCAAGCACTGAGTTCATGTGAAAGCATTACAACTCTTCAAAGGCTGCTAACCTAAGCCAAATTTAACCAAAAGATTATCTCATAAAATATTGTACATTATCAACACCACTGAAAATTTATTACAAGACTAATTATTCCCAACAAAATATCACACTACAGGTAAAAATAGAACTTCTGCTACTTGCCTTTTTTTTTAACCTAATACTGCTAATGACAACAGAGTTTATGATATACCATAATCTCTGTGAATAAAATTAACCATGGGAATAAAATTAACTACAGGAATGAAAAAAAAATCTATGGAATTCAGAAATATATAGTGAACTATAAACTACTAGAAATAAGTAGTTCATGAGTTAAAAATCAACCAATAAGTATTTACCAGGCCCATCCTACACCAGGCTGTGTGCAGATTATTAAGTACAAATACCAAAGTATGAAGTTCCTCAGAGTTAATAAGGCTGGAAAGGCAAGTCCTTTATTATCACATTTTCACACAACAAAAGCCACTCATCTACAAACATTTTTATGTCCTCGTTAGCCCAGGTAGGAATACTTCCCATTGCCCATTTTTAAAATTGCTTGCTATCCTTAGTTCAGCCCACAAAGATGCCCAAACTAGAACCTGACAGCTGACATTGGACGCTTCACAGGACTTAAAGTGAGTATAGCTTCTAAGATATTTCCTCAAATCCACAAGCTTCAGAATTTATCTTCAATGACACCCACACTAACATATACCACAACACATAACTGTGTTAACTTAGGTCCAGTACCTACTTACATCAATTTCGTTCTTCCCCTTAAAGTACCGCTAGTAAAGGCAAACTCTACTTCTTCAAAAAGTCTGCTTTTTGCAATGGTCATCAAGCACTAGAAAAGGGAAACTGATTGGCTAGTCATAGTTGCCCTACTTCCATTTCAGGACCAAGGGAAAAAACTGTTCCACTGAGAGTACCAAGGAAGTCTTAAGCAAATCAAGAGGATAGATGCTAAACTCAACTTTCAGATTCCTACGATTTAAGGGAAAGGTGACAGGGTGTGGGAGAGGGAGGTGATGTAACTGGGCTATCTAAGTATCCCCCTGAGAAAAAGAGGTCCTCTTCACGAAGCAGTCAAGGTAGGGGGTGGGAAACAAACCGGTCTGGCCGAGTGACAAACCCAGGATGCTGACCGAGCTTGGAGGTGGAGGGCCCTGGAGGCCAGGGACCCGCGAAGAGAGAGACCTCGGGCAAACCGTAGGGGAACAGGAACCAGCAGCAACGCAGAGAGACCGACACTGCCACAGACCAGCGTGTAAGGGGACGCCACGAAGGGAGCGGCGAGTTAGGAGGCAGCGACGGCAGGAGGGAGACCAGTGCCAGGGGCGACGGGCAAGTGGCAACTGCGAAAGAAGAGGCACAGGCAGCCGGAGGTGGCGGGACTGTTGAGTCAGCACAGCTCCTCTTCAGGGGGCACTTGTAGGATCCCCGCTCTGCTCGGGCCCAGGGGCCCGCTACCAAGGGTCGAGCCCGCAGGCGGCGGAAATAATGTTAGCCGACCGGCCGGCGCCAGCCCCTTCCCCATTTCACAGGTAAACACTGGCCGCCGTCGCCGCTTACCTCTGTTAACATTATTACACCCCGGGGAAGTGAGCTCCTCCCTAGCCTCGCCGCATGGCAACAGCCGTAGCAGCAGCGAAAACTGCCTGAGCCGCCGCCAACGGCGGCAACAGCTCCTTCAGTCCTCTCCCGGGCGGCGGCTTTACTCGGCTTCGCTGGCTTCCCTCCGGCCCGGCAGCTCTCGACGGACGCGCCGCCATCTTGGAAGAGCGACGTCCGCGTCTCCCCGCGACGTGCGCTCCCATTGGCGGGCGCAGGGGCAGCTGGCGTCTCGTGACCGTCGCCATAGCGCCGGCGCGAGGGGAAGTGGAGGCGGGTGGCCGGAGACCCAATGGGCGCCAGCTGCAAGGGCCCTGGAGCAGGGCGCAGAGACCGACTTGGGACCGCTGGGAGGGCAAAGAGGACCCAGCGCGATTCCGGCCCGGGAGTCGGCGCGCGCGTCCGCGGCGGCCGCTGATCCTCCGCCGCACGACGGGGTCGGTCGGCCCTGGGGTACAGCGAGACGGGCAGAGGCCGAGGCTTCGACGGATGGCGCTGCGGACTTCGCGCGTCTCGGGGACAAGGCGGCAGATGTCCAGTAGTAGAAAAACTTTCCTCTCGCATATCTCCGGCCCCGCGGCGACCCAAGAGCAGGAGGGGGATGTTCGGCTTTCTCCACTGTCTGGGGCTTAAATATGATCTGAAAGTGCTCCCTCCTCAGCCCCTCTTTCCTTCTAAACTTTGACAGAAACTTTCCTTTGTCCTTTCCAGTCCTCAGCGAGTTCTCTACTGGGGTGCGCGACAGGTAGTAGAAGTGATACAGGCATATCAGCTTTACCCCGGTCGTAGCAGAGTGTCGCTGATTCGGTGTTTGGCCAGCACCTGTATAACAATGAGGGCTTGGTTTTGCTCTTCGTAGGAGACCTCTAAAAAATGTAAAGCCAATTTTACTTTTTAACTGCGGTCTGTACAACTTCACTGGCTTCTTGATACAGTGTGTGCGTGTGTGTTTGTGTGTGTGTGTGTGTATCACGATGAGCAAATTTCAGCACGTGTCATTGTCAATAGTCCTAACTTAAATGGGACTGAACTCTGGAACGCAGGGTGCATAGAAGCCCCTGTTACTGACACCGTTCTGAACCTGCCACTAGGCGAGTTACAGTGTGTGAAACTGAAGGCAGTCACTTCTACCTGAATTGTAATTAATTTACCTGAACCTGCTGTCAAAGTGAGTTACCCTGTTGTATGTTAGAAACCAGTTTCCAAGGAATTGACAAGTAAATTTTCAAATTTGACACGCAGAATCCTTCCACCTCTTTTAAGGGGATACAGAGGCATTTGGGAAAGAAGTTCCTTCCCCTTAACCGGAGTCCCCCCTTCCCTTAACAATAGTACTATTGTGCAAAATGAAATTTACCTAATACATTACTCTTATATTCTCAAAACATTAAGTAAAGGCATTAGAAACTTTGTGTTACCTCTGTTGTGTCCTCATCAAGGAAAGAAAATGATTCATTTAGGTAGCCAGGTAGAAATTCAAGATAAATCCTGATTTTACTCAATTCAACTAAGTGAGGCAAAGTAATTTTGCTGTTGTTTTAATCTACATCTAATACATAATTTTCATATTTCTGGGCCAGCAAAATTCTGACCTCTGCAACAGAATAAAATGTGTTACAGGGATTGACAGAATAGCCATGAATAGAAAATAAGATTGGAAAATACTCTCTGGCCTAAGATATTAAGGAAACGAAGAGATACTAGAGACAACAAGGAACCTGGAAAAAGATAACTGTTGCAACCTATAAATAAGAAAACAGAGGAGGCTCATTAATATTTAAGATACCAACTAGTAAATTAAAACTAATTTAGGTGTCTGGCCTGTAGTTAATTTTCTTTTCACATGTTTTTCCCATTCCAGAAGGAAGGCATTTTCACTTATTTTAAAGGTGATAAATTAAGTGTAGGCACAACTTGAGGTTTGTACCAACCTGTAATATGACATGGCTATGCTTTTAACATTTAGAAGTTTGTCCGTAGATCTAGGAGCAAGCCAAAATCATTAGCTCCCAGTTTTCTCAGCCAGAGTTCTTTCTGTGACCTAAAAAACCTTATGTTATCTAGCCTCCCCAGTCCCACCCCACATCCACCTCTCTGACCTCATTTCTGCTAAGCACTGCTCCTATAACAGCAAGGCATCCTCTAGCCCTGGGGCCTTTGCACTGAATATTTATCTGGAAGGATCTTTCCACCAGGTACCCACATGGCTAGATCTCTCACTTCTGTTCCGTCTTTGCTCAAATACCACCTTTTTCAAGGAAGCCTATTATGACCATCCTTTTAAAATGTTGCCCCTCCCCCAGTGTCCTCCTAAAAGACTCCACAAGGAAAAGGCCTAATTAAAAATGAAAACAAAATCCTCTGTGTTGAAAGAATTTTTTTTTCAATTGACCATTGTGTGTTCTTATCTTTCAATTAATGGAAGAATTACTTTTACTGTCACTAGAATGCCAGAGAAAACTTTATGACAGAATAGTAAGCTGAGCCTTTCCCTTAAGCTTATATTACTGCTGATATTTTCAATGGTGATAATGGGATGGGGGATTATAAAGATAAAATATGTTTAGAAGAAAAGCTTTCTTATGTATATATACATTGGCATGAGTCAAAGTTAATTTGCTAGCAAGGGAAGCAACAAAGTAAATAAGGTATGTCATTTCAGAGATTTATGGAAGTTGGGAAAGAGAATGCTATAGAAGCAGCTAGCTTCAAAAAAAAAAAAGCATCTAATTTGGCACAGATTGCGGTTTCATACCACGTGGTCTTAAAAACATCCTATCAGTTGTTACAGAGGAAACCTGGGACAGGCTGACCTGAGATGCCACGTTCTTTGGCTATCAATCAGAAATTTGAAACAAAACAAAACTATCCATCTTAAGAAACACATGATAAGGATACATCTGTGGTTGTTATTGCAAAAGGTTTGATTCCTCAACAAGCAGTGTCCAGTCTAATTAACACAGGAAAGGATGACAAAAAGAGGTCAGAGGCAAAAATCAAGTGTGTGATGCTTTTAAACAGGCCACTGCCAGTGATTTCCAAACCTCTGAGCAACAATTCCGAATATCCAATTTGCCTAATTTCTTTTAAAGCAAAGAAAAAAAATTCATCTACATATTCAGGTTGTCACATGTTGACTATAATCCTTTTTGAGAAACTGGAAAAGTATAGCATCAATCTCCCAAGCAAATTGCATCTATCAAACAGTTGTCACATTTAATCTTTCGGTTTCTTAAACCACTTTATTAACTCCAGTTTCTTCATAATGTCATCAGTGTCACCTACTACCTATACTGAGCATTAAATAGTACCATACATTCATTAACAAGGTCCAATATCACAGCCACTGAATCAGTATTAAAATAATGCATTGGCAACAGAGAAGACACATTCTAAGAACAGACAGCAGCAGGATATACTGATTCTTTCTTATAGCTTTAGTATGACAACAGTAAAGCAGAAATTTCAAGGCATTTGAGAGTGTTCTGAAGTCTAGCTTCAAATAGCTCAGCAGGTGCTTTTTTCTTGCACAGTATTTTTTGAGGAAATACTGAGGCAACTTAAGACTAAGAGAGAAGCAGTTATAAGATGAAGTTTTGCTAACAGCAGATGCAGCCATAAAATAATAATATTCACAAGTCCACAATGGTACCAAGATCTCAATAGAAAGGACCATATTACAAATATGTAGAGTCTGTAGTGTGTTTCAGAGATTTTACTGGATCACTGACAGCCCCAGTCAATAGTTTTTAAAACAAGTATTTTTACACCATAAAATCAGCACTTTTCAAACAGTTAATTCTCAACTTTGAATACTATTTTTCAATATATGGGCCAGGTGCTATGGGAGGCATTTTGCATATATTGAACGATTGAAAAAGACCATCACAGTAGATCTTACTACCCTCCAGGACGTGAGTTTAGTAACATTCCCCAGATCACCTATCAAGGATACATGCTATCAACAAGATCTTGATGCTGACCTCAGTCACCTCCTCCTCTTTGAGTATAGATCTACATAAATTATTTCAAATTATTTTGCATAGGTGACTTGTCTCTTCTCCATTTTTTATTGATTCAATCATTTCTTTGTATGTGTATGTACTCGTAGATATTTATTTTATACTTTGGGTTAAATCCAATACTATTTTATTTGGTTGCTCAAATTGCCTCAGCTTTGGCCACTGGGAGCTCTTTCAGTTGTCCTATGTCCTTTTAATATAATCCCATCAATGTGGGATGGTTTTTTGTTTGTTTTCGTTTTTGAGTACTTCCTTAATTTCTCATACTACAAGATACTTCAGGCTCGTCATACCTCTGTCCTAGAATCAGCCAATTCTCTAAGGAACTTTGGTTCCTTTACTGGAGAATGGTATTAGAAACCAAGATCTGTTCTTGGTTTCTAGAAACTAGAAACTAGGAACACATCTAAAAACTAGATGTGCTCTTTGCTACTGGTGGTGTTCTTTCTTTTCAGCCCTTGCAGTTAAGAAAGCAAGGAAATATATGCATGTACACTAATCTATATATATACACCTATCTATATATATTTCTGTATGGACCCATCTGTACTTATATTAAACTAAACACAAATTCATAGTGATGTCTCTAACCCATTATCAGAAGGATCATTCTAGCCTCCTTCCTTGGCTTATCTGTAAATTTTGACTCCAGCAGTGAGAAGCCTGATTCCTACTATCAGCCATCCATTTAGTTACTTGTTCAATTTCAGTATGCATGTATAGCTGTATCAGAATTGTTAGCCCATAACCCCTTGTGAAATCAACTAGAATACAGTGTCTAGGTGCAGTTTCTTTTATCTTTAGTGTTACAAACTTCAGTCATTTCCAAAGTTGCTTAGTTCAGCACCTTTCCTCCCACCCTCTTCAGTGAGGTCATTTCTTATATTGGTAATATAGTTAGATTCTCTTGTTGCAGTCTACTTTCTTTCTTGAGATTCCCCCAACCTCCTAAATAATTTGAATTTTTAAATTCGCATACCTTAAGTTTCACTCTTTGTGCTGATTTCTGACAAACGCATAACGTCACATCATACGGAATAGTTTCACAGCCCTAAAACATAAAGAGAAATGCATAGTGAAATTACTTTTACATTTTTATGTACAGACCCAAACAACTAATGATTTTATAGAAGAAACCTCACTTGGATATAGAGATATCATAAGTATATATACATCTATATTATATACATATATTAGATATATTAGATATATAATCCTCTATAATACCTGATACTAAATTCTTACCATGTGCCAGGCTCTGTTCTAAGTGCTTCACAACAACCTGAGAATATAGGAACTGTTATTATTCCCATTTTACAAATGAAGAAATTGGGCCCCAGAGAGTTAAATTTTTTGTCCTAGTTGCACAACTAGTAGTAGAGACAATATTTAATGGAAAACTTAACATATACATACATGTATGTATATATATACACTGTATAGTTATATATTTCAGAATTATATGTGTGTATATATTGTGTTTTCAAATATATTAAATCAGTTAACTTTAAAAACTAAAATTTTTCAGTGATTCTGTCCCCAGTTTCTTCTGTGAATCATAATAGTGACTGGCCTTTGACCTCCTGTTTCTGCCTTCAGCCAAAGGAGGAAATGAGAAGAGGAATCGGTACTCACAGACAGAACCTAGTATGTCCACTTATTTAAGGCTTACCTCAGCTAGTTCCATTTTTACAGAGTAAGGGTGAAATCAAAGACTGCTATTATATTACTTCCTACTTTACTAGCTTAACAACTAAGGTAAAAAAAAAAAGATTGTTCTGAGTCACCAGTGTTTTTAAGTGGTTACTTATTACGTCAATTGGCATAAAGTTAATGAGACCTGCCTTCACCCTTACATATATGGTAATCTTTCTGTTTTCAATAAAAATTTTAAATTTAAAAATAACTGTAATAGGGACTTCCCTGGAGGTCCAGTGGTTAAGACTTCGACTTCCAATTCAGGGGTTACGGGTTCGATCCCTGGTTGGGGAGCTAAAATCCCACATGCCTCACGGCCAAAAAACAAAACATAAAACAGAAGCAATATTGTAACAAATTCAATAAGGACTTTAAAAATGGTCTACATAAAAAAAAAAAACTTTAAAAAATTAAAGTAAATTAAGAAAAACAAAAATAACTGTAATAGATGTACGTACAATTGAATGGAAGAGATACTAGACACATGCCCCATAATATTGGCCATGGAATGAGAAGAGTAGAAGCCTGAGAAGATTTGCATTGTGGTCCTGTCTTTGCTATTAAATAGGATTAAACCTTGAAAGTGAAAATTCATCATTTTTTGAGCTTCACTGTCTTTTTCTGTAAAGTTAAGAGCTTGAAACATATAATTAGATTAACACTAATATACTATGTACATGAATACAGTCAGTTGTTGCTTGAAGCATTGGGCAATGCACTGCGGCTCAAGAACAAATGCTCTCTAAGGTTTCTTTCAAATTTAAAACTGTGGTACTTATGATAGCAAGTTTTCCTATCACTTTCCTTCAACAAGCATATTCATCATCACCTTTTTCAAAAACCTTGTTACCAAGCAGAGGCTGCTATGAACTGTTTGGCGTGTAGTAATGAACTCCTTGAATTACCACCTTTCTAAAATGAGACACCTCCTACCTTGGAACGGCCATGTCTGCAAATATCCATGAACAGAGAAATCAGCAGAAATGTCAGGAAGAGTTCTGGTGTATAAAAAACAAAGCAAATAATCAAATAAAAAACATCTAAAATCACACTATTCTTGAAATCTATAGGACATTCAGCTATTTTGGATAGATAAGATTTATCTTGTTCACTTAATCAGCAAAATGCTGAGGGTTTCACATTTTATCTTTAAAAATAGATGTCCTTTTTGGGTTTTCCTGTTGCTGGGGAAGTGTACTTTCTGTTGCTAACTGAGAGCTAAATGTTCTGCTTTGAATGGAAGATGTTTGTTTTTATCAGTAGGAGTGGCAGAAGGATGAATGAAGGAATCCCCTCTTTTTTTAACTTGTTTCTGTAAGTGAAATGTCTGCCTTCTGGGTAAAAGCATATGATTGGCTATTTACCAGAGTATCCTTTAATAGAATCATGGAATTTGCTCATTTGTTTACATATTACTTTATTCACTAAACCTTAAATGAGCTAACTATTCAATTTTTAAAGATCACAGGGTTATGGAATTCTTATTGAAACACCTGTTATCACTCAATCTCTAATGGTTAGAAGGTACAAAGAGATTAGTTATCATCTTCGCATTTTTGTCTGATATAATTTAGCCTCAAAGTGGGGAGGGGAATAAGAAATAGATGAGATCTGACTTTCCTTTCAAATCTTAGGATCATATAACTAAAATACAAGGCATCTTCCTCTTCATCTTTATGTATTACTGTTTTCACTCTTTAGGGCAGGAAACTGAAAGGGGAAATATCACAGGCAAGCAAATTTGAACAAAATGTTACTTTGGTATGTTTACTTTCATGCTTAAAACTGCATTAAAAAAAATAGCCATTCTGGCTATCTTCAGCTTAAGGTAAGAATTACAGAATTATTTTTTAAATGTAATTGTCTTAACTTGAAATTAAATTCTATATTATCACCATCTTAATTGTATTGTAGTACTCTGTGAAAAACTGTTGATTTCTTAAACAAGGACTTTTGTTTTGTTTGAAGCTGGGTCTCTCGGTAATTCATCAAGTTTATACTTTATGGTTATGCTAGAAATTTTGGTTACACTGAAACTCTATGCTGTGAAAAATGTAATTGAGTTTCCATCTTCCAAATTTCACTTTTTGTCTTTAGAAGTAAATTGTTAATCTATGAGCCACTGGCTTTTGGGAAAGAGGGAATATTTCATTATATCTCTCTAAATCATTCTGTGGCATGATGATGTTGCCTTGGACTAGTCATTTCATTTTACTCCTGGGCATTGAGGGAGATTACAAATCCTGCCTGTCTAGGTGGGGTCCAGTAACTAGCTCAATGGAATGTAGCAATCTTCCTCTCTTTCCACCTTCCAAGGTGACCTTGGATGCTACACTAGATAATAGAGACTTGAGATGGAAGGAACCACACAGGAGAATCTGCCCACCAGATCCAAAAAGAAAATCTTCGACTTTGCACAAGTAACAAATTCTTTTATTATCTTGGGTTGTTGTTACGGTGTTAAAACCCTCTCTCACTCTACTTACTGACAGTAGGAAGTGTCTAACCTGAGAAAGCCTCCCCCTCCTCGCACCCTCCCCACCCCCTGCAAATGAGGGGACTGTTTTAAGTGATATTACTTAAGTAGATTCTCAATAGTTCCGCATTTTTTTAAGGAGAACCATTTTAAAAGTCATGGCCTGGGTGTTACAGATTAGACAAACACACAGACATGTGCACGCACGCACATACACAAACACACACACACACACACACACACACACACATAGGCACACAGAGATGGCTCCTAAAGATTTCTGGGAGAGGCGGATGGACTGAAGACCCTGTTCCATCCAGTCTTCACAGAAAAGAAAACCAGGGAAGTTAACAGAATAGAAAACAGAGTGAGTAAGAGACAGGCATGAACCAGAATCAAGGACCAGTTGCTCTGAAAATCCTGAGAGCCTTCCCGGAGAGTTCTAATAGCCACTGTCCAAGTATGTGGCCAAGTTAGGAACTAAGGAGTGTTCAGACCAGACCAGTGTTTGACTCAGGAATTCCATCAAAGAATGACTTCCTGGTCACTTGGAAGGTTTTGCCCTGGGGATGTCTTACAGGTACTCCTCACCTCTGACAGAGTCTCCCACGCTGAACAGTTCACTTGGGAACAAGGGAACTAATGTTTTTGAACACCTCCTCTGTGCCAGCTGCATTCTGTACCTTATCTTTAAACCTCATGGTAAGCAGTGTTAGCCCCATTTCTAAAATGAGGAAATTATGGCTCAGAAGGTTATTTGATTTGCCTAAGAGTCTTCTGCTAATAAGCAGCAAATCGACTTCAACTTTCTGACTTGAAACTTATCTCATTTTTTCCCACGATACCTCCCCCAAGCTCAGCCTCAGATCTAGGATACCCTTCGAATGGCCAATAAAAACCTGTCTCCTTTCTCAAGCATTTCCTGCTTTTTACAGTCCAGATCTCTTGAGGATCTCTTGGAATAAACTATCATTTATCTAATGATAACTTGTTTTTCCAGTTTACTCACTTTTTCCTCCCTCTCATATAAGAATAGACAGGGTATGAGCCCAATAGCATTTTCCCTGATTTCTTCTGTTAATTTGTCAAACCTAACCATAGTTCTTCTCTAATGTAAACACGCTTTACCTCTCCTGGTTGTAAAATGCTAATCTCACATATTTATTGAATTTTTCTTATTGATTAGCATGCATTCCACATTCATTATTATCTTACAGAGCCCGCTCGAGGCCTCCTTATCATTAACAGCAATATGATTTTCATATGTCTGCCTCAGGCCTATTGACCTCTGCCTTATGCTACACCTGTACTATAACCAAAGGGTATATGGTCTGTTTCTTTCGTTCTGCCTTCCTTTCCAAGTGAGGCACCAGACTTTAGCTGTGTCGGTTCTGTTCTCCTTCACTTTTTTCCCTCAGAGGCTTATGGTTTTGTGTTTTTCCAGATGAATTACATCTCCCTCTCCTCACCTGCTTCTGACATTGACAACTCCATCATTAATCAACTCTTCCTCTTTCTCCTTAGGCCAGTCCCTAGTCCCTAAAGTGTCCTTCATGACCATGGTCATAAGCTGCCTCTGAGCCCCATTAGAGCAGAAAGGGATGACCCTGTGATTTGTAAACACCAGAAAGAGCAAACCACAAAGTATAGGTTGTAACTTCACCAGCAGGCCTATTTTGCTGCAGCACGTCGACATTTATGAGAAGTTAAGTCCAGGTGGTTTGCAAAGTCTCCCATTTTTGACATCACAGACTACTAATGTAAATTTATTTTCAGTCATTTCTGGTGATTTTTCTCCTAAGCTCCAGATAATCTTTCCCTTATGTATTAGTCTCATTCGTTATCCCTTTTCTTTTTAACCAATTCCTCAGAAACATGTTTGGTATACTGTATTTCACATAATTGTACGGGGTTTTTTTTTTGCTTTGCTTATCTTTAGAAATAAAGACACTAAAATGTTAAACGTACACTGAGGAAACCAATAAGGTTTTACAACTGTGCAACGTTTAAAAGCAACAAGTCTATATACAACATCAAAGACAAAATAATTACTAAATGACACAATTACTACCCAGTTTTGAACTTAATTTATTTAGTAATTATTCTCATTTATCCACTTCTTTTACTGATTAAAGCACATGAGGGTTTGAGTCACCAGAAAGCCAACAAGTAGACACCTCTATAGTCAATGCTAAATACATAAAAGTAAAGTAAAATATTGAAAGTGTTTCTCACTGTTATTTTCCTTTACTCCTATTTCTTGGCCAAAGCATACTCACTAAAAGACAGCATTATAACCGAGATAAACAGCATTTTCCTAGTGTTCATTGTCACACTTTGTCTAGTATTTTAGAAAATTATTAGAGTGTGAAAGAGATTCTGATAAGAGTTTATAATGTGAAGAAATAGAAGTCAGATTTTAATCACACACATCAGTGAAGGAGCAGAAAAGGCTTTCAGAGATTCTGCTTTTGCTTCCTTTTCTAACTAAAATATAAAGCTTATGGAATTTACACTTTTTGTAAATGTGATAAAATAACCTCTCAATCACTTGCACTAATAAAAAGAGAAAATGGATTTGAAAAATCCCAAATAGTGAATAATCTAAAACTTGTCAAACTATAAAATAAAGCCATTGAAATTTGAATGTATCTAATGCTGGATACCCACCTAGCTATATTTACTGAGTATATTGTTTTAGATAAATCTAGAGATTTAGAGATGCCATGGCAGAATCTTGATGTTACATGTCGGCTCTCTATTTTACAATAACTTCAAGTTATTATTTCTTTCTTTTTTTTTAATTAGTTTCTGCTTTATAACAAAGTGAATCAGTTATACATATACATCTGTTCCCATATCCCTTCCCTCTTGCGTCTCCCTCCCTCCCGAGTTATTATTTCTTAACTGCCATTTCTTCATAGTAATCATGCAAACCATCACTAGTGGTGTGCTGGAGCTGGTTCAGACTGACTCACGAACTCAGGGAATTGTTAAAATTCTTAGAATTTTACTAGTTAATTTTTAGATACAGTAATTATTAAAAATTAAAGTATATAAACTTATAATTAAATACATTATCTATAAAACAAACATAATAAATACTCAAAAATCTTCACTTCCTAATTATTTTACTACTTTTTATTATTATCTATGTTTTGAGGTTATTTATGCTTAGAGTGTGATGAAAATACTATAGAATAGTGTGCTAGTTCTCATTTCTTCCCAACTCTTTGTTTACTGATGTCCTATTAGTAGCTTAAAATTGGCTGTGGTGGGAGTATTTACACCATGGAAATTGGCAATTATTACAAGTCAAGACGAATTATTGTTTTGCTCATTTTCTAGAGTTAAGGCAGTGCTCAAGAACATGTTAATGATGCATATTAAACTTTAAAAGTGTCATGACTAGCTGTTACATTGTGAATAACACACAAAAAAATTGAGGAACTATCCTTCCACTATTCAAAAATTATTATCCAATTCAGCAAAGAAGTTGTTCACACCACTGACAGATGAGTGAAGTTCTGGCATTTTACTAGTTAATGAAAAAGAAAATATCAGCCAATATTCATGTTCGTCAAACACTTGTCAATTGCAACCACAGTTTAGCCAGGATACAAGAACAGCAAAAATCAGCAAAAGCATCAAACGAGAATCAACCTGCTATATTCAAATAATAAAAATCTTGAACATTGTATCATTTTTAATAAGTTGTGTGCCACTCATTCTTTATATCAATAAAACGTGAAATAAGTTTATATGCATTTTTTGTGTGTGTGGTATGCGGGCCTCCCACTGCTGTGGCCTCTCCCGTTGCAGAGCACAGGCTCCGGACGCGCAGGCTCAGCGGCCATGGCTCACGGGCCTAGCTGCTTCGCGGCATGTGGGATCTTCCTGGACCGGGGCACGAACCCGTGTCCCCTGCATCGTCAGGCAGACTCTCAACCACTGCGCCACCAGGGAAGCCCCTATGCATCTTTTAATATATGCATGCATGTTTTCCAGAGAGCCAGTTTACAAGCTCACTACTGTCTAGCACTTACACTCTGACCCCCTTCACACAGCCTCAGTTTATTAATCAGTTGCCAGCTTACTCCCCTCTCCTCCAGTCTCACATTTGATTGGTTATGACTTGAACAATAAAGTCCTTCTCTGGTTTTGATACCTGGCTGTTCAGGAGCGCTGTTCTTCCTGGGGTTGCCAAGCTGGATCTGCTGGCAGGTATGTTCTCAGTCACGTGAAAAAGGTATCCCTGCAACAGGAGAAAATGAGATTAACATGCCAAGAGAAGTAGAGACAAGCATAAATATCTGCACTTCAAGGAGTGCAGATAGAGTATGTCCTGGTGATGCTGAGTTCCCAGATCCAGTTCGTCCTATAGGCATTGCTTCCTATAGCCATTTCTTTGAGTTATTTCAATATCTTCCCAGCTACATGGACCAATACCTTTATCTTTGCCTTAAGATAATATGAGCTGGTTTTCTATCACTTGCAATTATAGAGCCCTGACTAATACAAATCCCTATGCAGTTAATGGACAGACTTCAGCAAGTCTGTAAGCTGTCTGAAATTGTATGCAACATTTTGTGTGTTTGTGTGTAAGTGCATTTTCCCCCCTGGGAATAGGGTTCATACCTTCCCTCAGATTCACAAAAAGACCTGTAAACCCACAAAAGCTTACTTAAGTTAATGTGAATCGAAATAAACTAAACCTATACCTTTCTGTGTCAAAACTTGCTCAGCATATATACTACACCAACCTAGAGGTGATTACATTCACCTGAGTATAAATTTGACTTTGTCTTTGTCTGATGTTTTTAACCTAGATTTTAAGGCCTCCTAAGAGTCTTAAATCCCAAAGGCACTTAATTTTCATTTAATTCCTTCCTTGTTGTTACATTCTTCACATACTAGGCTATTTCTATATGTGTGATATTGTGAGCATAGTTCTCAAGAGAGACTAAAGTGGGAGGCACTTGTTATTCATTTGACTTTTACGAAACTTCAAGGAAGATGAACATCTGATAAGAAGCCAGTATCTATATTCTATCAAAGCTTTAAAAATGACATTTATCTACCTTTAGAAATAACTTTCAAGGAAGTAATATCAGGCATTAAATCCAAATTGGATAAATATATACCAGTTGTTTTTTTTATTTTATTTTTTTATTTATTTTTTTTTTGCTTTATAACAAATTTAATCAGTTATACATATACATATGTTTCCATATCCCCTCCCTCTTGCGTCTCCCTCCCACCCTCCCTATCCCACCCCTCCAGGCGGTCACAAAGTACCGAGCTGATCTCCCTGTGCTATGCGGCTGCTTCCCACTAGCTATCTACCTCACGTTTGGTAGTGTATATATGTCCATGCCACTCTTTCACTTTGTCACAGCTTACCCTTCCCCCTCCCCATATCCTCAAGTCCATTCTCTAGTAGGTCTGTGTCTTTATTCCTGTCTTACCCCTATGTTCTTCATGACATTTTTTTTTCTTAAATTCCATATATATGTGTCAGCATACAGTATTTGTCTTTCTCTTTCTGACTTACTTCACTCTGTATGACAGACTCTAGGTCCATCCACCTCATTACAAATAGCTCAATTTCATTTCTTTTTATGGCTGAGTAATATTCCATTGTATATATGTGCCACATCTTCTTTATCCATTCATCCGATGATGGACACTTAGGTTGTTTCCATCTCCGGGCTATTGTAAATAAGGCTGCTATGAACATTTTGGTACATGTCTCTTTTTGAATTATGGTTTTCTCAGGGTATATGCCCAGTAGTGGGATTGCTGGGTCATATGGTAGTCCTATTTGTAGTTTTTTAAGGAACCTCCATACCGTTCTCCATAGCGGCTGTACCAATTCACATTCCCACCAGCAGTGCAAGAGTGTTCCCTTTTTTCCACACCCTCTCCAGCATTTATTGTTTCTAGATTTTTTGATGATGGCCATTCTGACTGGTGTGAGATGATATCTCATTGTAGTTTTGATTTGCATTTCTCTAATGAGCAAAGATGTTGAGCATCCTTTCATGTGTTTGTTGGCAGTCTGTATATCTTCTGTGGAGAAATGTCTATTTAGGTCTTCTGCCCATTTTTGGATTGGGTTGTTTGTTTTTTTGTTATTGAGCTGCATGAGCTGCTTATAAATTTTGGAGATTAATCCTTTGTCAGTTGCTTCATTTGCAAATATTTTCTCCCATTCTGAGGGTTGTCTTTTGGTCTTGTTTATGGTTTCCTTTGCTGTGCAAAAGCTTTGAAGTTTCATTAGGTCCCATTTGTTTATTTTTTGTTTTTATTTCCATTTCTCTAGGAGGTGGGTCAAAAAGGATCTTGCTGTGATTTATGTCATAGAGTGTTCTGCCTATGTTTTCCTCTAACAGTTTGATAGTGTCTGGCCTTACATTTAGGTCTTTAATCCATTTTGAGCTTATTTTTGTGTATGGTGTTAGGGAGTGATCTAATCTCATACTTTTACATGTCCCTATCCAGTTTTCCCAGCACCACTTATTGAAGAGACTGTCCTTTCTCCACTGAACATTCCTGCCTCCTTTATCAAAGATAAGGTGACCATATGTCCGTGGGTTTAACGCTGGGCTTTCTATCCTGTTCCATTGATCTATCTTTCTGTTTTTGTGCCAGTACCATACTGTCTTGATTACTGTAGCTTTGTAGTATAGTCCGAAGTCAGGGAGCCTCATTCCTCCAGCTCCATTTTTCGTTCTCAAGATTGCTTTGGCTATTCGGGGTCTTTTGTGTTTCCATACAAATTGTGAAATTTTTTGTTCTAGTTCTGTGAAAAATGCCAGTGGTAGTTTGATAGGGATTGCATTGAACCTGTAGATTGCTTTGGGTAGTAGAGTCATTTTCACAATGTTGATTCTTCCAATCCAAGAACATAGTACATCTCTCCATCTATTTGTATCATCTTTAATTTCTTTCATCAGTGTCTTATAATTTTCTGCATACAGGTCTTTTGTCTCCTTAGGTAGGTTTATTCCTAGATATTTTATTCTTTTTGTTGCAATGGTAAATGGGAGTGTTTCCTTGATTTCACTTTCAGATTTTTCATCATCAGTATATAGGAATGCCAGAGATTTCTGTGCATTAATTTTGTATCCTGCAACTTTACCAAATTCATTGATTAACTCTAGTAGTTTTCTGGTAGCATCTTTAGGATTCTCTATGTATAGTATCATGTCATCTGCAAACAGTGACAGCTTTACTTCTTCTTTTCCAATTTGGATTCCTTTTATTTCCTTTTCTTCCCTGATTGCTGTGGCTAAAACTTCCAAAACTAGGTTGAATAAGAGTGGTGAAAGTGGGCAACCTTGTCTTGTTCCTGATCTTAGTGGAAATGGTTTCAGTTTTTCACCATTGAGGACGATGCTGGCTGTGGGTTTGTCATATATGGCCTTTATTATGTTGAGGAAAGTTCCCTCTATGCCTACTTTCTGCAGGGTTTTTATCATAAATGGGTGTTGAATTTTGTCGAAAGCTTTCTCTGCATCTATTGAGATGATCATATGGTTTTTCTCCTTCAATTTGTTAATATGGTGTATCACGTTGATTGATTTGCCTATATTGAAGAATCCTTGCATTCCTGGAATAAACCCCACTTGATCATGGTGTATGATCCTTTTAATGTGCTGTTGGATTCTGTTTGCTAGTATTTTGTTGAGGATTTTTGCATCTATGTTCATCAGTGATATTGGCCTGTAGTTTTCTTTCTTTGTGACATCCTTGTCTGGTTTTGGTATCAAGGTGATGGTGGCCTCATAGAATGAGTTTGGGAGTGTTCCTCCCTCTGCTATATTTTGGAAGAGTTTCAGAAGGATAGGTGTTAGCTCTTCTCTAAATGCTTGATAGAATTCGCCTGTGAAGCCATCTGGTCCTGGGCTTTTGTTTGTTGGAAGATTTTTTATCACAGTTTCAATTTCAGTGCTTGTGATTGGTCTGTTCATATTTTCTATTTCTTCCTGATTCAGTCTTGGCAGGTTGTGCATTTCTAAGAATTTGTCCATTTCTTCCAGGTTGTCCATTTTATTGGCATAGAGTTGCTTATAGTAATCTCTCATGATCTTTTGTATTTCTGCAGTGTGAGTTGTTACTTCTCCTTTTTCATTTCTAATTCTATTGATTTGAGTCTTCTCCCTTCTTTTCTTGATGAGTCTGGCTAATGGTTTATCAATTTTGTTTATCTTCTCAAAGAACCAGCTTTTAGTTTTATTGATCTTTGCTATCGTTTCCTTCATTTCTTTTTCATTTATTTCTGATCTGATTTTTATGATTTCTTTCCTTCTGCTAACTTTGGGATGTTTTTGTTCTTCTTTCTCTAATTGCTTTAGGTGCAAGGTTAGGTTGTTTATTCGAGATGTTTCCTGTTTCTTAAGGTGGGATTGTATTGCTATAAACTTCCCTCTTAGAACTGCTTTTGCTGCATCCCATAGGTTTTGGGTCGTTGTGTCTCCATTGTCATTTGTTTCTAGGTGTTTCTTGATTTCCTCTTTGATTTCTTCAGTGATCACTTCGTTATTAAGTAGTGTATTGTTTAGCCTCCATGTGTTTGTATTTTTTACAGCTCTTTTCCTGTAATTGATATCTAGTCTCATAGCATTGTGGTCGGAAAAGATACTTGATACAATTTCAATTTTCTTAAATTTACCAAGGCTTGATTTGTGACCCAAGATATGATCTATCCTGGAGAATATTCCATGAGCACTTGAGAAAAATGTGTATTCTGTTGTTTTTGGATGGAATGTCCTATAAATATCAATTAAGTCCATCTTGTTTAATGTATCATTTAAAGCTTGTGTTTCCTTATTTATTTTCATTTTGGATGATCTGTCCATTGGTGAAAGTGGGGTGTTAAAGTCCCCTACTATGAGTGTGTTACTGTCGATTTCTCCTTTTATGGCTGTTAGTATTTGCCTTATGTATTGAGGTGCTCCTATGTTGGGTGCATAAATATTTACAATTGTTATATCTTCTTCTTGGATCGATCCCTTGATCATTATGTAGTGTCCTTCTTTGTCTCTTCTAGTAGTCTTTATTTTAAAGTCTATTTTGTCTGATATGAGAATTGCTACTCCAGCTTTCTTTTGGTTTCCATTTGCATGGAATATCTTTTTCCATCCCCTTACTTTCAGTCTGTATGTGTCTCTAGGTCTGAAGTGGGTCTCTTGTAGACAGCATATATATGGGTCTTGTTTTTGTATCCATTCAGCCACTCTGTGTCTTTTGGTGGGAGCATTTAGTCCATTTACATTTAAGGTAATTATTGATATGTATGTTCCTATTCCCATTTTCTTAATTGTTTTGGGTTCGTTATTGTAGGTCTTTTCCTTCTGTTGTGTTTCTTGCCTAGAGAAGTTCCTTTAGCATTTGTTGTAAAGCTGGTTTGGTGGTGCTGAACTCTCTCAGCTTTTGCTTGTCTGTAAACATTTTAATTTCTCCATCAAATCTGAATGAGATCCTTGCTGGGTAGAGTAATCTTGGTTGCAGGTTTTTCTCCTTCATCACTTTAATTATGTCCTGCCACTCCCTTCTGGCTTGTAGAGTTTCTGCTGAGAGATCAGCTGTTATCCTGATGGGGATTCCCTTGTGTGTTATTTGTTGTTTTTGCCTTGCTGCTTTTAATATGATTTCTTTGTGTTTAATTTTTGACAGTTTGATTAATATGTGTCTTGGCGTATTTCTCCTTGGATTTATTCTGTATGGGACTCTCTGTGCCTCCTGGACTTGATTAACTATTTCCTTTCCCATATTAGGGAAGTTTTCAACTATAATCTCTTCAAATATTTTCTCAGTCCCTTTCTTTTTCTCTTCTTCTTCTGGAACCCCTATAATTCGAATGTTGGTGCGTTTAATGTTGTCCCAGAGGTCTCTGAGACTGTCCTCTGTTCTTTTCATTCTTTTTTCTTTATTTTGCTCTGCAGCAGTTATTTCCACTATTTTATCTTCCACCTCACTTATCCGTTCTTCTGTCTCAGTTATTCTGCTATTGATCCCATCTAGAGTATTTTTTATTTCATTGATTGTGTTTTTAATTGATGCTTGATTCATCTTTAGTTCTTCTAGGTCCTTGTTAACTGTTTCTTGCATTTTGTCTATTCTATTTCCAAGATTTTGGATCTGGGAAATAGAATCTTGGATCATCTTTACCATCATTATTCTGAATTCTTTTTCAGGTAGAGTGCCTATTACCTCTTCATTTGTTAGGTCTGGTGGGTTTTTATCTTGCTCCTTCTCCTGCTGTGTGTTTTTCTGTCTTCTCATTTTGCTTGTTACTGTGTTTGGGGTCTCCTTTTTGCAGGCTGCAGGTTCGTAGTTCCCGTTGTTTTTGGTGTCTGTCCCCAGTGGCTAAGGTTGGTTTAGTGGGTTGTGTAGGCTTCCTGGTGGAGGGGACTAGTGCCTGTGTTCTGGTGGATGAGGCTGGATCTTGTCTTTCTGGTGGGCAGGTCCACGTCTGGTGGTGTGTTTTGGGGTGTCTGCAGACTTTTTATGATTTTAGGCCACCTCTCTGCTAATGGGTGGCGTTGTGTTCCTGTCTTGCTAGTTGTTTGGCTTAGGGTGTCCAGCACTGTAGCTTGCTGGTCGTTGAGTGAAGCTGGGTGCTGGTGTTGAGATGGAGATCTCTGGAAGATTTTCGCCGTTTGATATTATGTGGAGCTGGGAGGTCTCTTGTGGACCAGTGTCCTGAAGTTGGCTCTCCCACCTCAGAGGCACAGCACTGACTCCGGGCTCCTCAATTTGGGATGATGTATTGTCTATTCATGTATTCCACAGATGCAGGGTACATCAAGTTGATTGTGGAGCTTTAATCCGCTGCTTCTGAGGCTGCTGGGAGAGGTTTCCCTTTCTCTTCTTTGTTCTCACAGCTCCTGGGTCTCAGCTTTGGATTTGGCCCCGCCTCTGCGTGTAGGTCGCCGGAGGGCGTCTGTTCTTCGCTCAGACAGGACAGGGTTAAAGGAGCAGCCTCTACGGGGGCTCCGGCTCACTCAGGCCGGGCGGGAGGGAGGGGCACGGAGTGCGGGGCGAGCCTGCAGCGGCAGAGGTCGGCGTGACGTTGCAGCAGCCCGAGGCGCACCGTGTGTTCTCCCAGGGAAGCCGCCCCTGGATCCCGGGACCCCGGCAGTGGCGGGCTGCACAGGCTCCCGGAAGGGCGGTGTGGGCAGTGACCTGCGCTCGCACACAGGCTTCTTGGCGGCGGCAGCAGCAGCCCCAGCGTCCCACGCCCGTCACTGGGCTCCGCGCTTTCAGCCGCGACCCGCGCCCGTCTGTGGAGCCCCTTTAAGCAGCGCTCTCAATCCCCTCTCCTCGCGCACCAGGAAACCAAGAGGGAAGAAAAAGTCTCCTGCCTCTTCGGCAGCTCCAGAGCTTTCCCGGACTCCCTCCCGGCTAGCTGTGGCACACTAGCCCCCTTCAGGCTGAGTTCCCGCCGCCAGCCCCAGTCCTCTCTGTGCGCTCTGACCGAAGCCCGAGCCTCAGCTTCCAGCGCTGCGCGCCCCGGCGGGCGAGCAGACAAGCCTCTCGGGCTGGTGAGTGCCGCTCGGCACCGATCCTCTGTGTGGGGATCTCTCCGCTTTGCCCTACCCAGGTATGTGGGGAGTTTCTTGCCTTTTGGGAGGTCTGGGGTCTTCTGCCAGCGTTCAGTAGGTGTTCTGTAGGAGTTGTTCCACGTGTAGCTGTATTTCTGGTGTATCCGTGGGGAGGAAGGTGATCTCTGCGTCTTACTCTTCCGCCATCTTACCCGGAAGTTATACCAGTTGTTTTAAGATTATTTGCTAGGTTAAGAGGTTAAGGAAATTAAGTCATAGAGCAGGAAACATCTTTATTGGGGCAAATTAAAACTGTGTTCAATATGAATAAGAAAACAGTAAAAGGTAAGAAACCCATCTTGTTGTCTTGTGATGTTAGTTCTCAAGTGGAAAATAACTGTATTCGAAAGCAAAATAAAGTGTTCCCAGTACTAGGCATTCAATCCCTTCACTTCAGCAAAAGCTAAAGCAATTTCCGAGGATGTTTTTTGTCTAAGAAAAGTAATTTATTGCTTGGATAAGCATGACATAGAAGGCTGTGCAGGTCCCACTCACCTAACTGAAGCAATTTTTCTTTTTTTAAAAAATAAATTTATTTATTTATTTTTGGCTGCATTGGGTCTTAGTTTCTGTGCGCATGTTTTCTCTAGTTGCGGCGAGCAGGGACTACTCTCTGTGGCAGCGCGCGGACTTCTTATTGCAGTGGCCTCTCCCATTGCAGAGCGTGGGTTCTAGGCGGACGGTTTCAGTAGTTGTGGCTCGTGGGCTCTAGAGCGTAGGCTCAGTAGTTGCGGTGCACGGGCTTATTTGCTCCACGGCATGTGGGATCTTTGTGGACCAGGGCTCGAACCCGTGTCCCCTGCATTGGCAGGCGGATTCTTAACCACTGCGCCACCAGTGAAGTCCCTGAAGCAATATTTTGTTAGCCTCTGTAAGAGTTTTGGTTGATTGTACCTGTTGCACTAAAAAGAAATTATTTAAATCGCATTTAAAATATAACAGACAAAATAAAGTAATATAGTCAAAATGTCTTTGAAAATAAATTTGGTTTGAAAATTAAAATGTGATACATTTAAATTTCTAAAATATAAAAACACTTTGTCATCAACGCCAATAGACAGCATTATAAATATCCCATCAAGACAGAAGTGAATAAACAATGTTTAAGGCTTATACGAATACAACTAGACTAAGATATCAGGTTAATTGGTAAGTCTAGTAATGAGAGCTTAAGAGCTAAAGCTATCAAGTTAAATGGACCATTTTAAGAAACAAATGACTACATTTAAACTTTACTCTTAGTTGAAATTTAGTGTTGCTTCTGTAAATCACATAAACTATTAAGTTGAGAATGATTAATCAATGCACAGAAAAAGAATTCTAAATTTAGTTTTAAGGTTACAGTAGGTTATACCTATTTAATGGGTAGTTGGGTTAGTCCAACCTTTAAGGCTAGAGTCTATAACTGCCTTGGAGTCTATAATTGTCTTCATAGGTACTTCTTATGCTATTGGCTATAATGTTAATCTAAACATGTACAAATAGATTGATAGATAAGCACGACACAGAATACTACGAAGGCCTTGATCACCAAACAGAAACAATATTTTACCATCCTTTAATAAGGCTTGGTACAATAAGAGTAAGAAATTGACCCCTGAATGTTTCTGACTACAGAACTCAGATTTTCATGATAGTTCATTATAATAGAAGTGCAAGTTAACATGGCTCTAGGTGTTCAACTCTAAGAAGAAAAAGTTATATGCAAAAAATTGGTTTGGGACAAGAAATATGTAGTTCCTTATTCTTCATTACCTACTTATCAATATTATTCATTTCTTCCATAAGATGCCTTACGCTGACATCAAAAGTGGTAACTTGTGGGCTTCCCTGGTGGTGCAGTGGTTGAGAGTCCGCCTGTCAATGCAAGGGACACAGGTTCGTGCCCCGGTTGGGAAGATCTCACATGCCACGGAGCGGCTGTGCCCGTGAGCCATGGCCGCTGAGCCTGTGCATCCGGAGTCTGTGCTCCACAACGGGAGAGGCCACAACAGTGAGAGGCCCACATACCGCAAAAGTGGTAACTTGCCCCAAACTAAAAATATCCTGTAAACTGAGCTTGACACCTATTTAAGTCATTATTCTATGTAACCTGCAAATAGAATCTAAAAAGGCAAAATAAATAACTAACAGAACCATATGGCAATTCCTCACAATAAAGACTTTATAGATATTGAGGAGTATAAAAAACAATACACATTGGCCTACACACAACACTGACTAAGAGTTAGGATATTTTCACTCTTATACTATCTGGGTGAAAATTACAAGCAGGTGATATGCACAGTTCATGAATATGCTTAATACACTTACCCAGTGAAGTGTAGAGAAACTATCAAAAGAGAAATTATGAACAGTGTTTCAAACATTTAGGAAGTTAATGTTATATTTCAGAAGAGTAATGATTAAGCACCATTTTCTACTCCATACAAGTTACTTAGATATCTGCATAAGTTTTCCTCCTACATATAAAAAGCTGATAATACTAAATAGAAAAACCCAATCAATGATGCCATTAATATTGACATTTCTAGAAGAAGGACAAATAATGTAGCACCTTTCATAGCTGACAGGATTCCTACTAGAGGCCTGGGCGATTGTTCTCTACTGGTTTCTTCTTTTTCCTATTTCTCATTTGCAAGCTTGTTCCTGTAAGATAACAGCCTAGCCAAATGAATAACCTTTGTTTCTGGAAAGAACCTCTGCCCTAGGTCCCTCACTTTAATAAACAGGGATCAGAAAGCTAGAAAAAAATCAATAAATATTCTCTAGTAGTATCTCCTGAAATACAGCATCTAGAATTAGTCCTAAGTAGCCATCTTGGTGCCTTCTCTTTTATACCATACCTTGACTTCTTTATCTTTTCTAATTCACGAGTAACTCTCAAACTGAAAGCACCTCTGACCCAAGAGATAGAGAAAGAACCTGCAAGGGAGGAGAAAGACATACAAATGTTGCAACAGTTCAAGCCAAAGTACATAGGAGGCCAAAAGTTTACTTCATCATGTCTAATTTTAAGTTTAAAATTTTGTTTAAAATTTTAAGTTTAAAATTTCATCTCCTTTTTCCAAAAGTTCTACTTCTATCCCCCACCCCAAGCATTAGGACCATCTTTTCTACTCTCCCCAAATTTGAAAGTGGTTGAGAAATTTTAAAAGAATGAAGTCAAAAGGCACTGGGAGGGAAAATATGGGTCTCAGAGTTGATTTCGGGTCAGTACACAATATTTAAAATGTTAGTGTAAATCTTTTAACAAAAATAAGAGAATTCCTTTTCTTTCAAAAACAGTTATTTACATAATTTTGTTTAATAGACAACTGAGTGGTCTTTGATGATAAAATAATTATGAAAACACCAGGAACTGACAAATGAGGTAGACTGTTTGTCATAATCAATTCATCTACAATTTGAAAATAACGTGAGGGGGGAGGGGGAAATAAGATAGGAAATTTAGAATTTCTATAGGACACCATCATAACATTTTCAGTTAGTGACTACTGATGAAGGCCAATTTTGAATAATTTTTATAAACAGAGATTAACAGATAGTATTATAGGACACAATTTTGTAAAACCTAAGAGTAAATATTTAGGTAAAGTCAACTTTCTGCAAAGATACAAGTAACGAAACACTTTCTACAATGTAATAATTATATTATATGCAATCATTAGTTTGTAGGTCTTTCTCTTCTGCTAAATTGAGCTCCTGGAAGGAAAGACAGGCTTAATCTTTGTTTTCACAGGTTCTACACAAAGAGTGATTCAAATATTTGATTAATTTACTTACTGATATCATATATCCTTATGGAACATACACTCAAGGTAGTCAAGTTAGAGTTCGTACTATATTAAAATCACTTTCAAAGCTTTTTATAAAACAGATGCTTAGGCTCCAATCCATACACAGTCCTAGATATGTTTATTTTTTTATTTTTAAACATCAATATGTATGAAGTTTATTTTTTATTTTTATTTTTGACTGTGCAGCACTGCTTGCAGGATCTTAGTTCCCCAACTCACGCCCTTGGGCAGTGAGAGAGAGGAGTTCTCACCACTGGATCTCCATGGAATTTCCCCTAGATATGTTTAAAAAGCTCTAATTGATACACCTTTCCATAACATGCTGAATATACAGAAAACCACTAGAAGCATTACCACCAAAGTCAGAAACAAACCAAGGATGCCTATTAGCTCCACTACTGTTAAACATGGATCGCAGATGCCAGTTTCAATCATACAAGAGAGAATAAGCAGAAGCTTAAGAATCAAGAAAGAAAGAGCAAAACTATATCTAATGACATATAATGTATTTGTACACCTAGAACACAGAAGAGAATCAATGCTAAGACTAACACAAATAAGAAAAAAAAACTTTTAATAAGAGAGCAGATATTAAATTAACATATAAAATCAATAGCTTTCACAGATAGAAAAAGAAAAGTAACCACTTAAAATATATAATTAAAGAAAAAATATTTATAATAACATCCAAAATATAAATAATTAGATATAATCTTAACAGAAAGTGTGTTTAACTTCAGAACTTTAAAATACTCTTCAGCTCAGAAAGTAGACCTAAAGAGACAGAAAGACATCCCTTGTTTTTTAACAGGAAAACTCAGTATTATAAAGATATAAATTCTCTCCAAGTTAATATGTGAATTTAATGTTGTCCCAGTAAAAATTCCCTGAAGTTTGCTTGATGAAAATGGGTGATTCTAAAGTTCATATGGAAAAATAAACATGCAAGAATAGCTAAGGAAACTCTAAATATAGACAATCTGAGGGAGGACTAGCCCTATGTGATACAAAACATACTATAAAGCCTCTATAGTTGAAAATGTGGGGAGTAGATGCATGAATAGAGAGACCAATGGAATGGAATACCATGTCCAGAAATAGCTCCAACTACATATGGAATTTAGTAAATGACAAAGGTGGCAGTTTAATCTCTAGGAGAAATGATGGACTTTAAAAAGTTGTATGAGAATATTAGATAGAATTTTAGAAAGACAAAATTAGATGCATACCTCACCCATACAAAAAAGAAAACTTACAGATAGCTAAATGTAAAATATTAAATCATATACATACTAGAGAAAAACGAGGGAAATTTAAAACTCTGTTGTATAGAAAACTTTTCTAACTATGATTCATAATCCAGAAGCATTAAGAGAAAATATTTGACCTCATAGCCTTTATTGCTGATGGAATCTCTAGTCAACGGGAGGTTGAGCCTATCCTCACGAGAACAGGGAAAATCAGGCAGAGGGGTCAATGGTGAATCCTGCAGCTGCAGGACCAATATCTTAGAGTGTCCATGCTCTGGGGCAGATGTGTCTCCAAGTGCAGCCTGCTTCTACCCCTCACAGTGCTGCTCATTTCAAATACCTGGGATTCTGCCTTTGCTTTCCAACCTGGCATTCCACTAAGACTGGAGACTCTAGCCTGCTTCTCTAATAGCCAGA
Source organism: Mesoplodon mirus (assembly GCF_964341445.2). NCBI lineage: Eukaryota > Metazoa > Chordata > Mammalia > Artiodactyla > Ziphiidae > Mesoplodon > Mesoplodon mirus. Next base: position 44,863,762 of record NC_138985.1, on the reverse strand, counting down.
GACCCTGCATAGAATTTACTACCGTCCTCCCACAAAAAAGGTCACGTCCTATTCCCCAAAATCCCATACCATTAGTCACTGACTGAGGACCTGTTGTGAAATAATAACCCAGAACCATCAAACTGACTTCTTCCAGTATTTACATTTCCCGGTACATACTGCTTATTACCTTGATGTGTCATGGACTCCTTGAATTGCCGATGATTCCTATTATTACTGCACAATTTGCTCTCCTCAAATAATGGCTCCTGTTAGAACCAAGCCCAGGGGTTCTTTCAACTTTGCAATTTGAACTACTGGCCTGGCTTCCTCAGCATCTTACCCAATGGAGAAGTCACTTTTCTCAGTGACCCTTCCTCCATGAAATCCTGTCTTCCTTCTCCATGCCCAGTCCTTGTTGATAGAGTTGGTTGGCTAAACCCAGGTCATTTGACCCTTAGTTTAATCACCAAATTGCTTTTCATTATGCTATGGTAGACATTACAATGCTCACCTATATCAGTTCTTTCTGGAAACATCATGCATTACACTTCTCTGCCCACCTTTTAGTTAGGTGGCATTCTCATAGCTTGAGCTCCCTAGATGCAGCCTCTAAGACAAGAATGTGTGAGCTGGTGTGCCACAACTACTGAGCCTGCTCTCTAGAGCCCATGAGCCACAACTATTGAGCCCACATGCCACAACTACTGAAGCCCGTGTGCCTAGAGCCTGTGCTCTGCAACAGGAGAAGCCACCACAATGAGAAGCTCACGCACTGCAACGAAGAATAGCCCCCACTCACTGCATCTAGAGAAAGCCCGCGCACAGCAATGAAGACCCGATGCAGCCAATAAATAAATAAATAAATAAATAAATAATTTTTTAAAACATGGATTAAGAAAATATCCTCCAGAGAGACTGATAAGGAAGTGAGGGAAGCAAAACAAGGAATGAAATAAAGTCAAGCAAGAGTATAAGCTAAGGCAAAAGTCCCATAGAGGGCAGGCTTTAGCATGATCCCACAGGAGAATTCTGGAGGGTAAGTGATACCTCTCAGTTGTCCTAAGCTGAGGAAAGAGAGTTGAGCTTGTATTCCTGCACAAGACAGATATTAATAAACAGCCACTGGGGGTGTATGTCCTTGTGAAAGCCAAGCACATCTGGCTCCCTGTGCAAAAGAGTTCCAGTAGCTCAGAGGCAGGCTGCTGAAGAAGAGCCCATGGGTGCTGGCCATTGAGTGCACGCAGACTAGGGATTTAAGGGGACATGCCAAGGAAAGAAAGACACTGTCTGTGTACCTTAGGTGCTATGTGGCCAATAATGTTTCAGTGGAAATTACTATCACAGGTGAGTTTAATTTCCAGCGTGTAATCTCCCAGCATTTTATTCTCTTGTCTTGGCAACCTAGAAGTCTACCTGCTTCAGACAATCCAGCACCACAAGGTGGTGGAGTCTTGTCAGTCTTTATCCCTGAGTCATTGGGGCAGATCCTCCTTCTGATCTGCACTGGACATTTCTACTAAGTGAGAAATAAACTTAGGCTGAGTTTGTTATTATGGCATATCCTCTCCTATCCTGACTAATACATATATCATTTATACATTCTTCATTCAAAAATATTTGTTGAGCAAGTACCATCTGCTAGGTATTGTGCTTGAGAATATAAAGACAGAATAATTATTTTTCCCCTCAGAAAGCCCATTGTTACAGTAGAGTATAGTTAGTACCATAATAGAGATACAGTGTGGGATCCAGAGTGCTATATGAACAATGAATAGGAGACTCTAAATCAGACAGCAAGTTAGGGAAGGCTTCTTGGAGGAGGTTACATACAAGTTAAGTTACAAAACATGAGTAGAAATTAGCTAGAAAAATAAGGAGACTAGGGAAAGAAGGTCACCTCAGGTAATGAGAATATGAGATGCAAAGCTCAGATTCAGGAGGCACGGGACAGGATACACCGATGACTCACGAAGTATAACAATATGCAAATTAGTATTTTGACATTTTGTTTCTTGTAGCTTGGCCCATCAGGTTGAACCACAGACCAGTTAACTGACAGGAAGTCAATACAAATGATGAGCTAGTTCATGACCTAAGGCAAATCACTACTTTACCTCACTATATCCTGTTTACCTACTCTGAAAGATAAAGGTACTTACTGACCTGCTTCATAAGGATGTTGTTTAATTAATATTGGAAGTTGCTTTGAAAATACCAAGCACTTCTCACACATGAAGAACTAGTGCAATTTCCTTGGGAGATGTCTTGGTAAAAGGCGGCATGATTTTTAAATCTTTAGACTGGAATAAATGTAAAGAAGAAAATAGTTGTTGCTTCCCTTCCACTGACACTAAAGGACTTTCTACTGCCATGCCTTTCTACTTCCATGACCTCAGGCTAAAGAAAATAGAAAAGGTATGATCATTCCATGACAAAGTTGAAACGCTTTACAGCAGATGTGAAAAATTTTAAGGTGGGAACATTTACAAAGTGACCATCATTGGAAGGGGCTTCCAGGGAATACGTACTCAGATAGGCCGTTTTTAAATTTAAGTGCAAATGATGATGATCTTTATGAGAATGAGAATGAGGATGAGGATGATGATAACTAGTATCTAATAAGCAAATTCTGTGTTCTGGAACTGTTCAAAGTGCTTTTCCATGTATTATCTTTTAAAATTCTCTAGACAACCTTATGCCATAGGTTTATTACTCTCTCTGTCTTACAGATGAGGAAATGCAGGCACGGACAGTTTACTAATGTGGCCAGGGCCACTCAGTAACCTTGATAGCTCATGGCTTCAGCATTATTCCTGAGTACTCATGTGGCTCTGAACTCTGTTTCTTTATATCTTTTCATGCCACCCACAGTTTCACTATTGGTCTCATGGGCAGAACAATGCCTTTAAGGTATAACCATACTTGGGGCAAAACTTTTGTTTTTGTGACTGGATTAATAAAAATAGTTATTTTAGAAGGCAACTTATATGGAAAAGTTAATTTGAATTCATCTTTTCACTGATCACTTTTGTTGATCATACTTAGTTGCTCCATCTATTTTCCAATTCAACTGCCCTCAAGATCATAAGGGATTTCTGATTCTTTTCCTCAGGAACAATTCTGAGTGTGCACTTTTTTGTGCACAACTGCTCCTGAATTTTCTGCTCATATTTGATGCCACTTCCTAGAATTCAGACAGAATCAGAAACTCTGCCATAGGTCCATTTTACTGACCTGACAAATCCCCAGGTTTCTTCTTTGCCCGGATTAGGTTATGATGTTAGGCAATAATGCACACGAAAATAATCCCCTAGAAAAATATTTTTGGTTCTAAGCACCTAGGACATGCACTTTTTTTCTTTGGCTGCACCACGTGGCATGTGGGATCTTAGTTTCCTGACCAGGGATTGAACCTGCACACCCTACATTGGAAGCACAGAGTTTTAACCACTGGACAGCCAGGGAAGTCCCCATGCACCCTTCTATAGTGTATTTTCATTGTTCTCAAATATATTAATGTACACAAACAATCTGAGCTACATATTTATTAAGCAATATTGATATTGGGTAAAGTTCCCCATTACAGGATACACTCTGAGAGCCCTATTCATTCTATAGTATTTTAAAAAACCTAATATAGATCAAAACACAAATAAATTACAACTGGTGGTGTGTGAGTTGTATAGTCTATTACACCAATATGAAAAGATACAGCTATGAGAGCAGAGTTGTGTCTACTTCTCAAGTGGGCATGTCCTATTGTTTTTACTTGCATAGAACATTAGTCAGGTTTTGAAGAGTCAAATGATAGATTCATAGGATGGTAATGAAAACAATAGCTCATATTTACTGAGCACTTACTATGTACCTCCCATTTTGTTACCAGCGAAGCCCACTGGGGTCCTGGAAAAATAAGATGGCATCTAGGTGATAAGGTCTACCGTCTTCTTTTGTGCAAAGTCTGGTTTCACTTGCCAATAGGGGGCCGTATGCAGAGGCCTTGAACCTACCGCAAAGTATTAGAGGTCGTGGCGCAGAGCAGCTGCACGGGTCACCTCAGCTCTGCAGGCCACCTGCAGAAGAGCTGCCCACGACACCTCGATTGAAGACGGAGGCAGCGGGCCGTGCACAGCGACACTGCACCCGGCATTGCAATCTGGAAGGATCAGCACAGTGCCGGGGACCCAGGAGAACCCTTCTCCCTCTCCTCCCTCGCTGTGAGACCCTATAAAGTAGCTCCGCCCATGGCCTGTTGGGAGAGCGTGTGCTCTAGGCCTGGAGCCCACACGTCTCCATTCTCTGATCAAAGAATAATTTCCCTTTGCTTCTGAACTGAACTCGGTCTCATTCTATTGGCTCCAGCGACATCGGGCAGGAGGACCCTTTTTGGGCCCCGAATTGAGAGAGTCGGTAACAATTTGATTTGAATTATCTCATCTAATATCTCCTTAAAAATCTGACTCATATCATATATTCATATACCGTGTATACTAATTGATCCATGTTAAAAATATATGTGTAGATTTGCCTAACTTTCCCATTATGTAGACTGAATAGGTGTCTCGATGATATGATTTTATGAGAACTATGAAAATTCTTCCAATCACTCTGCATGGACATGCAGTTTTCCCATTTATCACTTATTTCCTATAGAAAATATCCTTTGCTCTCTCTATTACTTCTAGCAAGTTTTATTTAAAAAGTAGCCTTTTATTTAGCAGATGTTGACAAGAGTCAAAAATTACAAGAGTGAACAATTAGGGAAGATTAGAGAGGGAAAAGACAGGGTCTGGGGCTCCAGCCCTTTATCAGTTCAGATAGCAGCCAGCAAAAGCACAGTATTAGATTGGAAGAGACACGACTGGGAGTAGAAAGGGGAAGAAAAAAGATAGAGCGTTAACTTTATATTCAAACCATAACATAGGCTAAAGACAGATACCTATTTCCATTTCACAGAAGAGGAACTAGAAAGGTCAAACAACCACATGAAGTCACACTGGTGGTAGATCCTAGAATCAAATCCCAGTCTGTCTGATTCCAAATCCTTCCTACCATTTCTTTATTTACAGTAGTGCTGCCTGAACCCTTGGTGCTTTTTTACTGCAATAGTCTGAGGTGAGCTGAGTTTCCCAGCCTCTTCTCAAAGCAACCTAAATCTAGATTGTCTGATGTCTTTTGAGATTCAACACTAGTGCGCAGTAGAACTAATTAGGAAGAAAAGTTAAGAGAAGTGCTGAGGCATGGAAGCAGTGGAGCCTAGTGACTAGTCTATGGACTCTGGAGCCTAACCTTGTGATGTTCAAATTCCAGCTTTACTACTTACTACCTGTGTTCCTTTGGGCCAATTACTTAAACTTTTCATGCATAAGTTTCCTTATCTGTTAATTGGGGACAGTAATAAAACCTAGTTCATGGAGGTTTTCTAAAACAAGAAGTAATAAATATTGCAAAGCACAGAGAATAATGCCTTTCACACAGGGAGCGTTCAATTCATGTTGTAAGATATTTCAACATAAATAGCAAGACACTAATGTTATGGTTGGACACAGGGGTAGAAACCTAGAGGGCAGTGAAGACTGAGGATTGATATCCTCTACAACAGACAGAAATGGCTTAGTGGAAGGGGGAGAAGAAAGAAAAGAGAAAGTGTGAAGGGATTTCTAGGCAAGTTGAACCAAAAGAATAAGGTGCAAATATCAAATACTGAGAAATAAAATAAAATTTAACAATACAGAAATTGCTAGGGAGTGAGGAGGAAACCTCCTTTCTGGCTGATTGTAGAAGCAGCAAAGGCAAGAACTTCCTAGGGGAAGATGTAAGAGATGCAAGGACACCTACGGAGAACTCAGAGGAGATGGAAGAAAGTTATGAAAAATAGACAGGATTAAGCACAAATACACCCTCAGGGGATTGGGCCATGGAGGTCACAAAGAGAATAATGGAAATGAGGGGGAAAGGATTGTTGAAAGAGAATTTTATGGAAAAGAATGAGGATAATATATCTGGCCTGGGAAAGTGGGTGGGGAAAATAAGAATGAGGAAGTACTGGAGTAGGAGAAAGAAGTAGGTTGTTATATGAAGCAGAAGAGAGTCAACAGCCTATTTTCCATGCACCAAGAAACTTAAAGATAAATCAGGTTCGTGGCCAGGTTTGAAAAGTAAAGGTAGTCTGGTGATAAACATACAGTCATAGAATTGTGCAGGCACAGAGTTACATGCCTTACTTCTAAACCCTCATGTCATAGACATTCTCTGCCTGACCCAGAAAATCCATACTCACAGTATGACACATACACAGAATTACAGCTTGATCCATGCTGCATATGAGTAGTTAAGACATAGGAATCCTTTTCACACTTGTGGGTAGGTGCAAATTTAGAATGAGAATGAGCTGTTCACCATTTATTAAGCTGGCTGGGTTGTATTATAGCTACTGTATTAATTTCAGGGTTTCTGACAAGGGTATGATTTTAGAACAACCTAGTTAAGGAAGTGAAAATTCAGCTTTTCAGACCTTAAACAGATAACTGTCATATTTAAATCTGAATAGTTCACTCAGATTTTGACAGTGATCCTGATGTACAGTAGAAGTCTTTGACCCCCATTGTGGCTGTAAGTGAAGCAGAGACATCAAATAGGTTATGAATGAAAGAGTTGGGCTGAATATATTTTTGTTCTAGGAATTTATGACATAAGCCATCCTAAATAATTTGACTTTTTTGGAGCACATACATATGTTAATACATTAAGTATATTTTCCCAAAGACTCATTTTTTTATAACTATAGCCAATAAAAATCAACATGTTTTACTTCTAGTAGTCTTATATTTTCCTCATAAAAATACTACTTTTTTTGGAATAACTTCCAAATATATAGAAACATTAAGTTTTGGAAGTAAAGGACTTCTGTGTACACGTAAATATTAAGGCATTATACAATCTCAGATTGTTAGAATCATTTTTATATCGTATTTTGAACTGATTTAAAATTTCAACTCTAGGTGGCAGTTTACTCCATCACTTACTTATGTTCTTTAACAAGCAGTAGATTCATTCACAGTTTTTCATGTATGCATAATTTTGTGTAAAAATTAGTCCTTGGCTCTCAGTAGCTGTTAAAAATAGATTTGATTTTAGGAATAAAATCATGGCTTGAGATGCAGGCTTTGCATGTATCTTGCCATTCTTGGTTTCATTAAGTTGATGGGATGAAACAAAAGAGAATAAAGACGAACATTTTAACTAATTTTTTTGAGGAATATTATCCTCAAATCATGGCAATCATTCTGTGTCAAAGTTGTGTTTGTATCATGCCGAATAGAATTTAGGATGAATAATTTTTTCATGAATACACTAATTTTCAGAAATATCAAGGATGTCCAAGACACTGAATTTTCTGAGATTTTTTAAACGATATTAATTTAGGTGAAGGAAAAATACACTATAAAAAGGAAGATGACTCATATCTGTGTTTCTCTTTGCATCTCATTGATGGAAATAGCTAAAGCTAGAGTTTATTTGGGTCATCAAAGACCAAAATACTCAGACTGCCCGATTAAAAACTATGTTTTCCCTAAGCCACTCCATGTGAGGTGTTTTGTTTTGTTTTATACGTTCATAAGGACCCTAACAATGGGTTATGCAGAATACCTCCAGGCATTTGCCATCCAAATAACTTGTTACAGTTCATAGTTCATTCATTTTTTAGTCCCAGCAAGAGAAGAACGGATAAGGATTTAAGTTGTCCTAAAATTAGATTTCCTTTAAAGTGGGGATAGTAACAGTACCTACTTGACAGCATTGTCGCGAGCATAAAGTAAGATTATGTTTGTACACAGTAACTGGCACCAGACATTCCTTGCATATTAGTTATTCTTATTTTTACTAATCCTTTTTTAAATTAATAAAGTGTATCAACTAGAATCTCAAAGAGACTGGTCAATGTGACAAACTCACAAAGAGTTCTTATTTATGGAGTTGCATGCCTTTAGCTCCCCTGGGCTAAGCGCTATCTCCATACTCTCCCACAAATAAAAGGAACATAGGAAAAAGCCATATGGCATGGGCGTAGGGGGTGAGAATATTAGTCACTGAAGTGAGAAAATGAACAATTTCCAAAATGTGTCTAATTGTTTATAAAAATGAATATAAAATTATATTTGGTAAAATTGGGTTTCTGCATTTCTCCTTTATATATGTATATATCTATATATATGTGAGTATATAGATATATATATGCACATATATTTGTAATATGTGTGGATGGAGAGATATATATGCATTGAAATATCATCATCATCTGCACTCTCATCTTATTGAATGACACTCTTCAGGGTTTATATAGAAATCAAAGATACTGACCCTAATAATAGAATGTAATCCTTTATTTCACTCAAGCTCCATTTCTAAATCATTCACATAAATATGTCTAAATAAAACATCCCTGTGGCAGAGCTTCCTAACTGCAATAGCACAAAGGGAATAGATAATAGGTATGCTGTCATATTGCTCCTCGAAGGTGTCAGGGCTCCCAGGTGGGGCCTGGAGCAGCTCTGTATGGAGCCAGCTGCCCTCAGCATATGCAGCCTCATCCATTTAACCCAGGGTGCTCTACAGATATTACTTCTATGTACACCCTTATGTGAAAAAAGTTGGGAAAGCACTATCCTAGCATCACCAGGTATTCTCACTATCAAGGGCTGAATATGGTCCATAATTATATGACCTCTCAATAATATTTCCAAAGAAGAGTACTGATCATATACAAAAGCTTTTGATGACTCCCCATTGCCTGTTGAGCAAAGCCTAAACTTCTTAGGGTGGTATTCAAGCCCATACACTGTCTGGCTCCCGGCTACCCTTCCAGGTCTATTTCCCACCAATACCCTTCCATACCTGACACTGGAATGTCAGTCTCATTTCCACATACCCATACCCTATGTGATTCAAATGCAACTGTCTCTATATAGCCTTCTTGATTCCTCCAGCTAGAACTAATCCCTCCGTTTTCTAAGTAACCTCAGTATTTTATTTTGCTCTCTATGTGGCTGTTCTCATGTTCTGTATGCATCTTGTACCCCAATGTTAACTAGGATAAAGCACAGCTCTATGTAGCTAAAAATTATCAAAATTATCCAAAATAACAAGAGCTTAAGCAAATAATTTTGTTTTCTCATTCATATAAAGTCCAGAAGGAGGCAGCTAAGTGCTGTTGCAGTGTTCCATAGTGTCACCAACCTAGGTTCTTCCATGTTGTTGCTCTGCCTTCCTTCGCACATGGCTCCAACCTCATGGTCCCAGATGGCTGGTCAAGCTGGGGCCATCATGCCAGCGATCTAACCAGCTGAAGGAAGAAGAAGAGCATTACCTTTGCACTTTAAGGACTCTTTCTGAAAGTTGCATGCTCCACTTCTACCTGTATTCCATTAGCCAGGATTGAGTCACATGTCCACATCTAGCAACCAGGTCAGCTGGAAAGGCAGCCTTTATTCCACATGGCCACATGCCTAATTTAAAAAAAAAAATCAGGTTATATTACTAGAGGAGAAAGAGAGGATGATGTAGGGGACAACTATTAATCTCCACTTCATTCATCTATGAGAGTATAAACTTTTTATTTATTTATTTATTTATTTATTATTTATGGCTGTGTTGGGTCTTCGTTTCTGTGCTAGGGCTTTCTCTAGTTGTGGCAAGCGGGGGCCACTCTTCATCGCGGTGCTCGGGCCTCTCACTATCGTGGCCTTTCCCGTTGCGGAGCATAGGCTCCAGACGCGCATGCTCAGTAGTTGTGGCTCACGGGCCCAGTTGCTCCGCGGCATGTGGGATCTTCCCAGGCCAGGGCTCGAACCTGTATCCCCTGCATTGGCAGGCAGATTCTCAACCACTGCGCCACCAGGGAAGCCCAGAAGTATAAACTTTTTGAAAGACAGATTCGTATTTGATTTAACCTTGTAATCCTGGAATCAGGAAGTGTACCTTATATATATTAATATTGAATGAATGTGTGCATACATAAGAGTAAGACTTAGGGATACTAGTCATCAATTCTTTTATTGACTCCATTACTACAAGTGACATTGAATACTGAGTTTAAATATATGGAGTCGATTTTATTTTCATATGCACACCTGATTATGGCACATTGAGAACCAAAGTGATATTTAAATGCAGGGACGTGAAATGAAAAGCGATCACTGAACATTTGGACAATAGGAATTTGAAAATCACATGTATTAGACTTGTGTTAACACCAAATTTGCATGTCATTATTGGCAAGCTTATTGTCGTTGCTCCACTCCAACTACCTGTACAGACACAAGTAAATTTACAAATCAGGACTCTTTCCTGATTATTGGAAACATTGGGATTGTCAATTATAATTTAAAAGAAGAAATGTGAATCACTCTCCTTGTTCTTTCTCTCTGAGGCCAGTGACAAGTTGTGTCACTGTCACTAACAGCTAGTCAGATATGAAGTTTTCTTAAATTTACCCCTCCCACTTCCCACCCTCATCAATGGAAGACGTTGGCTTTGGAGAAGTGAAGATATATCCCTATAAAAGTTCTCCCCACATACATTATAATTTATAATTTGATGTCCCTAGCTTCATTCTTAGATTGTGATTTTGGTAGAAGACTGTTGGATTTCACTTTCTAGTTCTTTTTCTGTGGGTCATTATTTAGGCCTCTAGAAATTTCTATTGTGTTTTACATGAAGGTTTAAAACATTTCCTTAACAACACACAGACACATTATTGTGAGAAAAGGACCTTTCATTTGGGCAAGAACAGGAAGAAGAGGGGAGTAGAAACTAAAAAACTACGGGAACTTAAAAATAAGTTGTACCTCTCTCTCTTACATTCCCTCAAAAATGGCTACAATCTCCTAATTTCCCTTGACTTCCTTTTAATTTCCCTTGACTTCCCTTTAGAGTAGACTTTATTGTTAAAATTTGGGATTTATTGCATTTTGATTAAGGTCAGAAACTTAACCTTCTGTAAACTGACAGGAAGATTTAAAATCAAATCCATCCATCCATTCAACAAATACTTGAGTGGCCATACTATGTAAGATGCAAATATCAACATCTAAAATGAATACAGAGATGAATCCCATATCAGGTTGGCTCTCAGGAAGATGACCACGCAAAATAAGCATCATATAAGAGGTTGTGGGCAGCATTAGGTTTAAATGTGAGTAACAGGAAAACTCAAAACAGCAGTGGTTTAAGGAAGATATTTCTTATCCATTTTAAGAATTCGAGACTTGGTCAGTTCCAGCAATGAACCATGGCTGCAAGATTACTCTGCTGTGCTCTCCTTCCATTTCCAAGGCTCCTTCATGGTATCATGTTGCTTTTGGGGTTGCAGCTTTTATTACCAGTCAGCAGGAAAGGGGAAGGAAAAGAAAAATGCATACCGTTTGTATTAGTTTCCTAAGGGTGCTGAAATAAATTGCTAGAAAAGTGGTGATCTAAAACAAAAGACATATTCTCTTACAGTTTTGGAGGCCAGAAATTTGAAATCAAGGTGTGGACAGGGCTGTTCTTCCTCCGAAGTTCCTACTGGGGAATCCTTCCTTGCCTTTCCAAGCTTCTGAAGGTTCCAGGTGTTCCTTGGCTTGGGGCTGCATAGCTCCAAGCTCTGCTCTCTCTTCACATTGCCACCTCCCCTGTGTGTCTCTGGGTCTCAAATGTCCCTCTGCCTTTCTCTCATAAGGACACTGTCATTGGACTCAGGGCCCACCCTAAATCCGGGATGATCTTGTCACAGGATCCTTCACTTAATTACATCTACAGAGACCGTTTTACCAAATAAGCTCACATTGACAGTTTTCAGGTGGTTGTATCTTTCTGGGAGTTACGATTTAACCCACTCTCCCCCTCACTTTAACAAGGCTTCTGAAAGTTGGGCTCATCACTTCCACTTTTATCCCATTTAATAGAACATATTTAGTACCCATACCTAACTACCTGGGCAGCTGAGAAATGTAGTCTTTGTTCTGGGTGACCATGTACTCAGTTAAAAACCAGGATTTCCATTAATAATCACAAGGAAAAGTGATATTGTTTTAATAAAAGTTATTTAGAAATGTTATGGTTTAATATAACATACTTGTCCATTTGAGTCAATGTTATACTAAGAAGTTAGACTTGTAAGCATTATAAAAAGTTTAAATAGTATTTACTTCTTATAAAGAAGGAACTGTAAAAACCCTGCTAGGAATTTGGTACGCAACCAATTCCATAATGGCCACACTTTCCTAGGGAGTTTGTGAGGTTTAGTGAAGCTACTTTATAAAAGCCTCTTCAGCTCCTCTTGCAGTTGCTTCCTGTGCCTTAACTCTAGTTCCTAGTAAAGTCTGAGAACCACAGATTTGTTTTTTAATCAAGAAAGAAATCAGTTCATGGTTGAGGAGAAAAATCTGTTAAACTCACAGACCTATAATTTGGGGGCAATACAGTGTTTCTTTTCGTAAAGAGGTAATCATCTGTATACTGAGTCAAATCAGAACCGTTTGCTATCGAGTTGAGAAAGATAGATAAATAAAGCCTTGGAGTTTAAAATGAATTGCACTAGATGAAGAAACATGTCTGGCACTCAGTCAGCAAACAGCCTGATATTCAAGGTTCTGAGCGGTGGATCTTGGTTTATAAACTGGGAAAAGTAAAGCCTCCGAGATACAAGGATCTAAGCGCTCATAAACCTATGGACCAACTACATTACTCTTGTAATCTTAGAATCTTCTCTTACTGTTAAAATTTTCAGTCAAATTTGGGTCTTCTCACAAAGATTATATGAGGGTTTTGTGCTTGTTTTTTGTTTTGTTTTTTTGTGTGTGTGAGCCAATAATGCATTTAGAGTAGAACATCAATTCAAAATTATTTCTTCATATGGCCCCCTTTGCTTGGCTAGATATTCTTTTTACTGCTCTCCTGAAGTTCTCTTCTTGTATCCCAAAGCAGAATGCCTCACCTTAAAGAAGAATCTTGCACTTGCTACATGTTGCACATAGAAAACTGGTTTGAAATGATACACAATCTCATATGAGGAAGTGAATAGGAGGAAGAGAAACCTTTCTCAAGGTACTTGGAACATAATTTATTTAAATAATTATTGGCTGGCAAGAAGTTACCAATCAGATTTAGACTCCTAGGCCCAAGCTATTGTTCTTGACTCTGTAAAACTGCCCAATAGGGCAGACTCTGGTATATGAAAGGGAAAGGAACACTTCCCTTCTTGTCCAAAGTATCCAGCTCCAGGATGTTAACCATCAAAATGGCAAAAACTCCAAGCTGTAAAGCTACCACCCCCTGAGCATATTATATGCTTAGTTTTGTCCACATATATGCCACGTGTTACCATTTAGAAAGTGCAGGTGCTGTTTATAGCTAAGTTTTGTGAGGAATTTTCCATTTAGCAGTTAGTGCTCTACATGGTCAATTCTTAATTTTTAAAAGCCTACCTAACTTTCAGTATCACTAAACTTTAATACTGTGGTATTAGTCAGGCTTATGACAACTGGTAGAAAGTCTAGTTTTCTTTTCCTTGTTTCCTTGGAAACAGGCAAAATTTTGAAATAAAAAAGCTTCTTGATTCCCTTTTAGTGTCCTTTTTTCCCCCACTATCTCCTCCTATTCTGCTCAAATTCTCAGTGTCTTCTTCTGCCCTAAGTGTCTTTTTTCTTTTTTTTTTTTGCGTTACGTGGGCCTCTCACTGTTGTGGCCTCTCCCGCTGCCGAGCACAGGCTCCGGACACGCAGGCTCAGCAGCCATGGCTCATGGGCCCAGCCGCTCCGCAGCATGTGGGATCTTCCCGGACCGGGGCACGAACCCATGTCCCCTGCATCGGCAGGTGGACTCTCAACCACTGCGCCACCAGGGAAGCCCCTAATTGCCTTTTATAAGACCTCTCTGAGGCCGTCCTATTCCCCAGGGCACTCACTGTTCCCAGTTATCTTACCCCCCCTCCCAGAGTCCAAACTCCTTCCCCACAGCCTTCCCTTAGGTACTATGAGGAAAGCAATCTGATTGAATTAGTTTGAATTCTGTCAGTGAGTAATAGCTTCTTCAGTCTCAAGTTATTCACTTTATTAAAGGAGGAGGCTTGTTACCTAATAAGAATGGCTAATTGGAAGAATTTCATTCTGGAAAACAAAGTAAAATAAAAAATACAGTTCCTATAATAAGATGGAGTTAAACTGGATGACTTTTAATGCTCCCTTATGTTCTTTAATTTTATGACAAAATAGGAGTTGTATAAGGGCCAGAGATTTTTGGCCACAGTCCATTTTCCCTCCCCAGGAGTTGCTCCCTGGATCTTCCCCAGGCTCAGCTCATTGCAGTTCTTAGGACCAGTTGGGACTTTGGGCTAGAAACATGTGAGAACCTCTGTCCAATAGAAATATAGTGAATCACATATGTAACGTTGACTGTTCTAGTAGCCATATTTTAAAAAGTTAAAAAAAAAGTAAATGTAATTTAATTTAATTTAACCCAATATATCTAAAATATTAGCATTTCAACATATAATCAGTATTAAATTATTAATGAATATTTTACATTATTATTTTCATAGTAAGTCTATCAAATCCAGTGTGTATTTTACACTTACAGCACATCTCAGATGAAACTAGTAACATTTCATGTGCTTTAATACACATGTGTCTAGGGGTTACCATACTGGACACTGTAGTTCTAGACCATGAATCTCCACCATTGCTGTACATTAGAATCATCTAGGGACCTTTTAAAAGTGCTGATGTCCAGGCCAAACCCCAGACTCATTAAATCAGAATCTATTTGGGGTAGAAACTGGACTCACAGATTTTTTAAAGATAGCCAGGTGACTACGATGGGCAGCTAAAGCTGAGAAAGGGCTAGACTAGTGTTTCTCAACTTTGGCTTAGAACATTTGTATAGTTTTTGTTTTGAACAGCTATGCCCAATCTCCAATGCTCCAGAGGTTCTGATTTTAATTTGTTTAGATTGGGTACTAGCTTTGTTTAGATTGGGTACTAGGCAAAGATATTTGTTTAAATTTCCCCCAAGAGACTATAATGTACAAGCCAGGTGGAGAAACATTGGTGGACACTTTTTTCATTTCGTTTTTTAAAACAAGTACAGTTGATTGGTGGACACTTTTTTTTGTGGTACGCGGGCCTCTCACTGTTGTGGCCTCTCCCGTTGCGGAGCACAGGCTCCGGACGCGCAGGCCCAGCGGCCATGGCTCACGGGCCTAGCTGCTCCATGGCATGTGGGATCTTCCCGGACCAGGGCACGAACCCGTATCCCCTGCATCGGCAGGCGGACTCTCAACCACTGCGCCACCAGGGAAGCCCTGGCGGACACTTTTGAATTCAGTTTTCTATCAAAAGCTTTCTCTATGATCTTCCTGATCAGCTGATTAGGCTTCCATCTTGATTCCAAGACACACTTCCCAAACTCTACCTGGAGTCTTATAGTTGGATCCTTGTTTTTGTTTCCCTACTTTGGCCCCTACTGAACCCACATAGTATTCCATTTCCCATAGATCTGTCATCTGTTGCCTTGCTAGTTTCCCCTTCAGACACTAGAATTCTCTCTCAAGACCCCAACCAGTAAATAGGTCACCTGCTGACAGACATCCCCTGTAATAGTTGTCTGCCTGCTGGGATTCCCAGGTATTACCCTTCCCTGAATTTTATATCATTGCTTGGTTGCCCATTGGACACTTTCCTCAGATCACCATAGATTTTCCCATTGCTGGGGATTTGCCTCTGCCACCACCTCCTGCCTGTCTCTATCCATTCCAGGTGCCACAGACTTCCTCAGCTGTCAGCAGTGTTTGTCACCTCGGCCCAGGTGCCACCCCTGGTACTAAATCCAGGTTATATATTCTTTCTACTCTGCCTCATTCTTTTTTTGGGGGGGGAGTTTTAATTAATATATTTAGCACAATTCTCTTTATAAAATATACTTATTTTAAAACCCCAAGCAAAAGCCCTGACATTCATTTCAAAAGACAAATCATTTCAGTGCTCTGCCTTGAAGTGCCTGTAGTTCCTTCCTCTGGTCTCAGAGAAGGGCATGGGACACGTGCTTCACAACATCAGGATAAAAATCCAGGAGGGAGAAATCCTGTTGCAGAGGGTAGCTGTTTTCATCGAACACAAAGAGGCTCTGCACCTTCAGGACACAAGGTGCCCCTCTGCCCAACAGCAAGGCATGGAGTAGGTCTGCGGTGATTAGGCAGTAGGTGACGTCTGAGGGAGGGACCATAACTCTGCTGAGCCAGTCAGCAGAAATGTTGAGAAGAATCTTCTCTATCAGCTTTTTTTGCGGTACGCGGGCCTCTCACTGTTGTGGCCTCTACCGTTGCGGAGCACAGGCTCCGGACGCGCAGGCCCAGCCGCCCCGCCACATGTGGGATCTTCCCGGACCGGGTCACGAACCCGCGTCCCCTGAATCAGCAGGCGGACTCTCAACCACTGTGCCACCAGGGAAGCCCTATCAGCTTTGATCCTACATGGATGCAAACCTTATATATTCCATCTACTGTGGTCATTAAAGCTGGCAATTTTAGATGCTATCCCTTCCAAGGTAGTTGCCCGACCAGGTGTTAGTGCCAGAAAAGTTGTCGCAAAGGAATGGTACAGAGGGTGTCCGCACAGTGTTGACGCTGAGCGGGAATTGGTCTAACTAGTCTCAGGACTTAATGAAGGTTCTTTAAGTCTCATTACCGAAAGAATTCAGTGAGAGACAAAGTGATACTTAGGAAGTGGATAAGGAGGGATACACATTCCATAGACAGAATAAGGTCCATCTGAAAAGGCAAGAATGGCCTTGGGAAAAACACACTGCACAGACAGCGTGGGCCACCGCAGAAGGTTGGAGGTGCACTCTGCCTCATTCTGATACAGCCAAAATGTCTCATCAAACACATGAGAAGGAATGTCTTTATGATTGACACATATTTTCTTGTCAGTCCTCCCTCCCTGGAAGCTCACACTAAATTCCCTTATACTGTTGACTATAGTTTCCTCCCCTAGTTCTATTTTTATGCCCAACTGCACTTATGATCCCATGCTTCTCAAGTTAGCTCCTTCTCTTATTGGCTGTATCTCAGGTACTGCTATCACCTTCTACATGTTTACCTAAGCTGGGAGAATTGGGAATGCTCTTGGCTCCCTTAATCCCTACCTGCAGTTTGGTCACCTTTTTTAAATTTAATTTAATTTAATTTTATTTATTTATTTATTTATGGCCGCGTTGGGTCTTCATTGCTGTGCACGGGTTTCTCATTGTGGTGGCTTTTGTTGTTGCGGAGCACGGGCTCTAGGTGCGTGGGCTTCAGCAGCTGTGGCTCGAAGGCTCTAGGGCACAGGCTCAGTAGTTGTGGCACACGGGCTTAGTTGCTCTGCAACATGTGGGATCTTCCCGGACCAGGGCTCGAACCTGTGTCCCCTGCATTGGCAGGCGGATTCTTAACCACTGCACCACCAGGGAAGCTCCACCTTGTTCTTTTTGATTCTACCTATGTTCTTTTTCACATTGCAGTATTTCTCCACAGAACTTATCTTTACAAAATACATTGAAGCATCACACACTTGTTTAAAACTTCCTGGCCTCCATCTGCCTACAAAAGTACAAATTTCTAAGCATGGCACATAACAATAAAATTAATCATGTATACGATTGCCAGGACTGGGTTATGAACCTCCCATTTTTCAGTCTTTCCTCAAGCTATGTGTTCAGCCTCATCTCATTACATTCGTGCCTTGTACCTTCTGTCCAGTCACTCTGAACATGCACTGTGCATTCGGGACATTTCCCATGTTTGCTATTCCTCCTGCCTGGAATACCCTTCCTTCCATTCTTTGCCTGGGAAACATTTATTTATCTTCAGAGTTTAAATGGAGTAGCCATTCTAAAATTCTGAAATTTGACATTCTTTCTCTATGGATCTTTAGCTCTTTGCACTGAATTACATTACTAGCATTTACTGAATTGTTAATTATTTATGTCTGTCTACCCAGGTAGGATGTGAGCAGAAATTTCTCATCTACCTCTGTGTTCCCATCTCTGGCACATGTTAGATGTTCAGCAAATGTTAGATATAGTTATTGCATAAAAGGATCATGGTCTCTTTTATACAGAACTGTGTAAATCCTTTTATTTTCACCTATTTGGGGAGTTAATTGTTGGTACCTGTTCTGAGACCATTTAATAGGAAAATACATGAAGATTCTAGTCCCAGGTTTCTTTTTTCTTACTTTTCTTCTTGTCAAGAGCATCTTACCCAATCACCCAGTGCTATTCATTGCCTCAGAGGAAGATGTGATCAAATCTGGAATAAAGCACTAATACCTATTTCTGAAAACTTATAGCAAAGACAAATAGTAGAGCAAAGCAATTTGATTTGCTAGAGTCAAACAATTAGAAGGAGACAAATATTTTAGGTTCCCAAAAGTCAGAGTTTGGAGAACTGAGACTAGTTTATACCAGAGTCTTTCAATTTTTTTTTGATAGTAACTCTCAGAAATAAATATGTATCCAATATACAACACACACAAACACACTCAGAAGTAAAACAGGAGTTTTACAAAACAATAGTTACTCTTATTATGTGATAGAGTAGTATTTTCTTTCTTTTTTTTTTTTTTTTTTTTGTGGTACGTGGGCCTCTCACTGTTGTGGCCTCCCCCGTTGCGGAGCACAGGCTCCGGACGTGCAGGCCCAGCGGCCATGGCTCACGGGCCCAGCCGCTCCGTGGCATGTGGGATCCTCCCAGACCGGGGCACGAACCCGTGTCCCCTGCATCGGCAGGCGGACTCTCAACAACTGCGCCACCAGGGAAGCCCCTAGAGTAGTATTTTCTATTCAGTTTGATTCTATTTAATTTTTAAGAAAAATACATTTATTTTGTAACCTATTTATGAGTGACAATTTATGGTTTGAAAATCTGATTTATACTACAAATCCTAAAATGGAAAGAATTCACTATTTAATGTTAGGTCATTTTTCTCACCACTATGAAAAATGATAAAATTTCAGCTAGTTGTCAAGAAGATGAGAGGCGCATGACAAAAATTTAGATCCTACCTTACCTAGAAAACCCAAATAGGTTTAGAAGGAATTCAAAGAAAAGAGTGAAGAAGAACACAGGCCCTTTAGAGAAGCTTTGCAGGAACCTCAGTGCTCTAGGACTTTGATGTCCGTCTGTGGCTGGAGGAGGAGTCTGGGCAGCAGAGACTGGAGGTCTCACAGAGGGGAACACACGTTCCAGCGTGGGAGAGGGAAACAGAAGAGCTATATAACAGAGGTATATAGTAGAGCTGAGAAAACTTGAGGACCGGAAAAGGCCTGAAACTAGGATGAGAAAAACTCCAAATGCGTGAGATCTTGTGACCAGGAACCATATCAGCACCATATCTCAGATATCAGCAGCAGATGCCAGCTCACAATACCCAAAGGCCAAGTAAGGGCAGCCAGACCACAGCAAATGTCAGGTCATGATGCCTGAAGGCCAGGTGGGACAAGAGACAGCTAACCAGACTACAGCTTTGGACCAGCAATTCCCTATCCTCACCCTCAACACATAGATACACAAAGCTGATACATAAGTCCCCAGGGAACTTAGTTCACTTAGGGGAGAGAAGGGGAGACTGAATAGGAGGAGGAAGAGGAGAAGGAAAGCTTTTTTTTTTCTACCTGCCTCAAAGACATTGAATTTTAAAGACATTGAGTTTAAGACATTGAAATGGCAAAAATACGAGATGTTCACCATCATTTCTGTACATGTGAGTAATGACTGCACATTTTAAATCTACTAAACACAGCTAACTGCCAAAATGATACATTATCTAATGGTGAGTGTCTCTCATCGTCCATCTGTCACCAGCAGAGGTTTTCTTTCTATTTTTTTTTTTACAACTTTATTGGAGTATAATTGCTTCACAATGGTGTACTAGTTTCTGCTTTATAACAAAGTGAATCAGTTATACATATACATCTGTTCCCATATCCCTTCCCTCTTGCATCTCCCTTCCTCCCACCCTCCCTATCCCACTCCTCCAGGCGGTCACAAAGCACCAATCTGATCTCCCTGTGATATGTGGCTGCTTCCCACTAGCTATCTACCTTACGTTTGGTAGTGTATATATATCCATGCCTCTCTCTTGCTTTGTCACAGCTTACCCTTCCCCCTCCCCATATCCTCAAGTCCATTCTCAAGTAGGTTTGTGTCTTTATTCCTGTTTTACCCCTAGGTTCTTCATGACATTTTTTTCCCCTTGAATTCCATATATATGTGTTAGCATACGGTATTTGTCTTTCTCTTTCTGACTTACTTCACTCTGTATGACAGACTCTAGGTCTATCCACCTCATTACAAATAGCTGAATTTTGTTTCTTTTTATGGCTGAGTAATATTCCATTGTATATATGTGCCATATCTTCTTTATCCATTCATCTCTCGATGGACACTTAGGTTGTTTCCATCTCCGGCTATTGCAAATAGAGCTGCAATGAACAATTTGGTACATGACTCTTTTTGAATTATGGTTTTCTCAGGGTATATGCCCAGTAGTGGGATTGCTGGGTCATATGGTAGTTCTATTTGTAGTTTTTAAGGAACGTCCATACTGTTCTCCATAGTGGCTGTACCAATTCACATTCCCACCAACAGTGCAAGAGTGTTCCCTTTTCTCCACACCCTCTCCAGCATTTATTGTTTCTAGCTTTTTTGATGATGGCCATTCTGACTGGTGTGAGATGATATCTCATTGTAGTTTTGATTTGCATTTCTCTAATGAGCAAAGATGTTGAGCATCCTTTCATGTGTTTGTTGGCAGTCTGTATATCTTCTGTGGAGAAATGTCTATTTAGGTCTTCTGCCCATTTTTGGATTGGGTTGTTTGTTTTTTTGTTATTGAGCTGCATGAGCTGCTTATAAATTTTGGAGATTAATCCTTTGTCAGTTGCTTCATTTGCAAATATTTTCTCCCATTCTGAGGGTTGTCTTTTGGTCTTGTTTATGGTTTCCTTTGCTGTGCAAAAGCTTTGAAGTTTCATTAGGTCCCATTTGTTTATTTTTTGTTTTTATTTCCATTTCTCTAGGAGGTGGGTCAAAAAGGATCTTGCTGTGATTTATGTCATAGAGTGTTCTGCCTATGTTTTCCCCTAAGAGTTTGATAGTATCTGGCCTTACATTTAGGTCTTTAATCCATTTTGAGCTTATTTTTGTGTATGGTGTTAGGGAGTGATCTAATCTCATACTTTTACATGTACCTGTCCAGTTTTCCCAGCACCACTTATTGAAAAGGCTGTCCTTTCTCCACTGTACATTCCTGCCTCCTTTATCAAAGATAAGGTGACCATATGTGCGTGGGTTTATCTCTGGGCTTTCTATCCTGTTCCACTGATCTATCTTCCTGTTTCTGTGCCAGTACCATACTGTCTTGATTACTGTAGCTTTGTAGTATAGTCTGAAGTCAGGCAGCCTGATTCCTCCAGCTCCATTTTTCTTTCTCAAGATTGCTCTGGCTATTGTGTTTCCATACAAATTGTGAAATTTTTTGTTCTAGTTCTGTGAAAAATGCCAGTGGTAGTTTGATAGGGATTGCATTGAATCTGTAGATTGCTTTGGGTAGTAGAGTCATTTTCACACTGTTGATTCTTCCAATCCAAGAACATGGTATATCTCTCCATCTATTTGTATCATCTTTAATTTCTTTCATCAGTGTCTTATAATTTTCTGCATACAGGTCTTTTGTCTCCTTAGGTAGGTTTATTCCTAGATATTTTATTCTTTGTGTTGCAATGGTAAATGGGAGTGTTTTCTTGATTTCACTTTCAGATTTTTCATCATTAGTGTATAGGAATGCCAGAGATTTCTGTGCATTAATTTTGTATCCTGCTACTTTACCAAACTGATTGATTAGCTCCCGTAGTTTTCTGGTAACATCTTTAGGATTCTCTATGTATAGTATCATGTCATCTGCAAACAGTGACAGCTTTACTTCTTCTTTTCCGATTTGGATTCCTTTTATTTCCTTTTCTTTTCTGATTGCTGTGGCTAAAACTTCCAAAACTATGTTGAATAAGAGTGGTGAGAGTGGGCAACCTTGTCTTGCTCCTGATCTTAGTGGAAATGCTTTCAGTTTTTCACCATTGAGGACGATGTTGGCTGTGGGTTTGTCATATATGGCCTTTATTATGTTGAGGAAAGTTCCCTCTAAGCCTACTTTCTGCAGGGTTTTTATCATAAATGGGTGTTGAATTTTGTCGAAAGCTTTCTCTGCATCTATTGAGATGATCATCTGGTTTTTCTCCTTCAATTTGTTAATATGGTGTATCACGTTGATTGATTTGCGTATATTGAAGAATCCTTGCATTCCTAGGATAAACCCCACTTGATCTTGGTGTATGATCCTTTTAATGTGCTGTTGGATTCTGTTTGCTAGTATTTTGTTGAGGATTTTTGCATCTATGTTCATCAGTGATATTGGCCTGTACTTTTCTTTCTTTTGACATCCTTGTCTGGCTTTGGTGTCAAGGTGATGGTGGCCTTGTAGAATGAGTTTGGGAGTGTTCCTCCCTCTGCTATATTTTGGAAGAGTTTGAGAAGGATAGGTGTTAGCTCTTCTCTAAATGTTTGATAGAATTCGCCTGTGAAGCCATCTAGTCCTGGGCTTTTGTTTGTTGGAAGATTTTTTATCACAGTTTCAATTTCAGTGCTTGTGATTGGTCTGTTCATATTTTCTATTTCTTCCTGATTCAGTCTTGGCAGGTTGTGCATTTCTAAGAATTTGTCCATTTCTTCCAGGTTGTCCATTTTATTGGCATAGAGTTGCTTATAGTAATCTCTCATGATCCTTTGTATTTCTGCAGTGTCAGTTGTTACTTCTCCTTTTTCATTTCTAATTCTATTGATTTGACTCTTCTCCCTTTTTTTCGTGATGAGTCTGGCTAATGGTTTATCAATTTTGTTTATCTTGTCAAAGAACCAGCTTCTTTTATTGATCTTTGCTATCGTTTCATTTCTTTTTCATTTATTTCTGATCTGATTTTTATGATTTCTTTCCTTCTGCTAACTTTGGGGGTTTTTTGTTCTTCTTTCTCTAATTGCTTTAGGTGCAAGGTCAGGTTGTTTATTTGAGATGTTTCCTGTTTCTTAAGGTGGGATTGTATTGCTATAGACTTCCCTCTTAGAACTGCTTTTGCTGCATCCCATAGGTTTTGGGTCGTCGTGTCTCCATTGTCATTTGTTTCTAGGTGTTTCTTGATTTCCTCTTTGATTTCTTCAGTGATCACTTCGTTATTAAGTAGTGTATTGTTTAGCCTCCATGTGTTTGTATTTTTTACAGATCTTTTCCTGTAATTGATATGTAGTCTCATAGCGTTGTGGTCGGAAAAGATACTTGATACAATTTTCTTAAATTTACCAAGGCTTGATTTGTGACCCAAGATATGATCTATCCTGGAGAATGTTCCATGAGCACTTGAGAAAAATGTGTATTCTGTTGTTTTTGGATGGAATGTCCTATAAATATCAATTAAGTCCATTTTGTTTAGTGTATCATTTAAAGCTTGTGTTTCCTTATTTATTTTCATTTTTGATGATCTGTCCCTTGGTGAAAGTGGGGTGTTAAAGTCCCCTACTATGAATGTGTTATTGTCGACTTCCCCTTTTATGACTGTTAGTATTTGCCTTATGTATTGAGGTGCTCCTATGTTGGGTGCATAAATAGTTACAATTGTTATATCTTCTTCTTGGATTGATCACTTGATCATTATGTAGTGTCCTTCTTTGTCTCTTATAATAGTCTTTATTTTAAAGTCTATTTTGTCTGATATGAGAATTGCTACTCCAGCTTTCTTTTGGTTTCCATTTGCATGGAATATCTTTTTCCATCCCCTTACTTTCAGTCTGTATGTGTCTCTAGGTCTGAAGTGGGTCTCTTGTAGACAGCATATATATGGGTCTTGTTTTTGTATCCATTCAGCTATTCTGTGTCTTTTGGTGGGAGCATTTAATCCATTTACATTTAAGGTAATTATCAATATGTATGTTCCTATTCCCATTTTCTTGATTGTTTTGGGTTCGTTATTGTAGGTCTTTTCCTTCTGTTGTGTTTCTTCCCTAGAGAAGTTCCTTTAGCATTTGTTGTAAAGCTGGTTTGGTGGTGCTGAACTCTCAGCTTTTGCTTGTCTGTAAAGGTTTTAATTTCTCCATCAAATCTGAGTGAGATCCTTGCTGGGTAGAGTAATCTTGGTTGCAGGTTTTTCTCTTTCATCACTTTAAATATGTCTTGCCAGTCCCTTCTGGCTTGCAGAGTTTCTGCTGAAAGATCAGCTGTTAACCTTATGGGGATTCCCTTGTGTGTTATTTGTTGTTTTTCCCTTGCTGCTTTTAATATGATTTCTTTGTGTTTAATTTTTGACAGTTTGATTAATATGTGTCTTGGCATATTTCTCTCGGATTTATTCTATATGGGACTCTCTGTGCCTCCTGGACTTGATTAACTATTTCCTTTCCCATATTA
The DNA here is from genome assembly GCF_964341445.2 of Mesoplodon mirus. Classification (NCBI taxonomy): domain Eukaryota; kingdom Metazoa; phylum Chordata; class Mammalia; order Artiodactyla; family Ziphiidae; genus Mesoplodon; species Mesoplodon mirus. The sequence goes on along the minus strand of NC_138985.1, from coordinate 44,839,253 downwards.
GGGAAGTTTTCAACTATAATCTCTTCAAATATTTTCTCAGTCCCTTTCTTTTTCTCTTCTTCTTCTGGAACCCCTATAATTCGAATGTTGGTACGTTTAATGTTGTCCCAGAGGTCTCTGAGACTGTCCTCAGTTCTTTTCATTCTTTTTTCTTTCTTCTGCTCTGCAGTAGTTATTTCCACTCTTTTATCTTCCACATCACTTATCCATTCTTCTGCCTCAGTTATTCTGCTACTGATCCCATCTAGAGTATTTTTCATTGCATTTATTGTGTTCTTAATCGTTGCTTGATTCATCTTTAGTTCTTTTAGGTCCTTGTTAAATGTTTCTTGCATTTTGTCTATTCTATTTCCAAGATTTTGGATCATCTTTACTATCATTATTCTGAATTCTTTTTCTGGTAGACTTCCTATTTCCTCTTCATTTGTTAGGTCTGGTGGGTTTTTATCTTGCTCCTTCACCTGCTGTGTGTTTTTCTGTCTTCTCATTTTGCTTATCTTACTGTGTTTGGGGTCTCCTTTTTGCAGGCTGCAGGTTTGTAGTTCCCGTTGTTTTTGGTGTCTGTCCCCAGTGGCTAAGGTTGGTTCAGTGGGTTGTGTAGGCTTTCTGGTGGAGGGGACTAGTGCCTGTGTTCTGGTGGATGAGGCTGGATCTTGTCTTTCTGGTGGACAGGTCCACGTCTGGTGGTGTGTTTTGGGGTGTCTGTGGACTTATTATGGTTTTAGGCAGCCTATCTGCTAATGGGTGGGGTTGTGTTCCTGTCTTGCTAGTTGTTTGGCATAGGGTGTCCTGCACTGTAGCTTGCTGGTCGTTGAGTGAAGCTGGGTGCTGGTGTTGAGATGGAGATCTCTGGAAGATTTTCGTCGTTTGATATTATGTGGAGCTGGGAGGTCTCTTGTGGACCAGTGTCCTGAAGTTGGCTCTCCCACCTCAGAGGCACAGCACTGACTCCTGGGTGCAGCACCAAGAGCCTTTCATCCACATGGAAAAAGAGGAAAAGGGGAAAAAGTCATAAATCTTGCTCTCCAAGTCCACCTCCTCAATTTGGGATGATTCGTTGTCTATTCATGTATTCCACAGATGCAGGGTACATCAAGTTGATTGTGGAGATTTAATCCACTGCTTCTGAGGCTGCTGGGAGAGATTTCCCTTTCTCTTCTTTATTCTCACAGCTCCCTGGTCTCAGCTTTGGATTTGGCCCCGCCTCTGCATGTAGGTTGCCGGAGGGCGTCTGTTCTTTGCTCAGACAGGATGGGGTTAAAGGAGCAGCCGCTTTGGGGACTCTGGCTCACTCAGGCCGGGGCGGGGCGGGGCAGGGGGGGAGGGAGGGGCACGGAGTGCGGGGCGAGCCTGCGGCGGCAGAGGCCTGCGTGACGTTGCACCAACCTGAGGCGCGCCGTGCGTTCTCCCGGGGAAGTCGTCCCTGGATCCCCGGACCCCGGCAGTGGCGGGCTGCACAGGCTCCCCGGAAGCGGGGTGTGGACAGTGATATCTGCGCTCGCACACAGGTCTCTTGGCGGCGGCAGCAGCAGCCCCAGCGTCCCACGCCCGTCTCTGGTGTCCACGCTTTCACCCGCGGCTCGCGCCCGTCTCTGGAGCTCCTTTAAACAGTGCTCTTAATCCCCTCTCCTCGCGCACCAGAAAACAAAGAGGGAAGAAAAAGTCTCTTGCCTCTTCAGCAGGTTCAGACTTTTTCCCGGACTCCCTCCCGTCTAGCTGTGGCGCACTAGCCCCTTCAGGCTGCGTTCTCGCCGCCAAACCCAGTCCTCTCCCTGCGCTCCGACTGAAGCCCGAGCCTCAGCTCCCCGCCCCGGCCGCCCCGGCGGGCGAGCAGACAAGCCTCTCGGGCTGGTGAGTGCCGGTCAGCACCGATCCTCTGTGGGGGAATCTCTCCGCTTTGCCCTACCCAGGTACGTGGGGAGTTTCTTGCCTTTTGGGAGGTCTGAGGTCTTCTGCCAGCGTTCAGTAGGTGTTCTGTAGGAATTGTTCCACGTATAGATGTATTTCTGGTGTATCTGTGGGGAGGAAGGTGATCTCCGCGTCTTACTCTTCCGCCATCTCCCCCAGAAGTCCCAGCAGACGTTTTCTGATTGATGTAGGTAAGGATGAAAGTTTTAGCATTCTTTCTTCTAGGAACACTTCAGCAGCCAGGCTGAGGCAGGGGAAAGCAGAAAGGCTCATGGGTGGAAATGCTATTAATCAAGAACAATCCCAGGCTAGAGGGGGATCTGAAAGGAAGGGTTTGACCAGCACCTGGAGGCAGAGCAATGGCTTGGGCAGGATCCCAAGAGAGGACACCCCTTACTCATGGGGACCCAATAATGGGAGAGAGAATAGAATTCGATACTGGGTGGTCAAGAAGTACCCTGAGCCATCTGAGAAAGGCAAGTCAAATTCCAGCGGAGTAGGAGACAGGCAGTACACATAAGCTGGGCTGGTCAGGTGCAGCTGGAATGTTGACCTTGTCATGTGGGTTTTGCTGACTGTATTTTGGACTCTCAACCAGCCCTGCCTGCCTTCAAAGGCACACTGCCCATGGACAGGGAACTCTCATGAGTCACTGCTCTCCATGCTCACCAACCACTTTGTTTTCTCAGTATTTAGACGGCTCATTCTCACTTCCTCTGTACCTGCCTTCAGCTTCAAGGACATCTGCATTCTCTTAACATCTTCACTTTTATCTGCCCATGACACTCGCTTCTCTTTAGACAATGTACCTCACAGTGTATGCAGATCTCTCACCAGCACCTTTAAAGCTTCTTTGGCCAACGCTTCCTGAAAATTTTCAACTCTGTATCAATTGTATGATTTCTCTCTTTTTTTTTTTCTTTCCTGTTATATCCAGCCTGCAAAGCGTGGTTACAAAATATTGCCTAAGTGTATAGAATGGGGCCATTCCAAATGTAGGCCACCCAATCTCAGTTGGTCTTTTAATACTGTATGAAAATCCTTTTAAAAACATAGTGTGTTGATATACATTCTCCCCAAAGCTCTGATAATCTGTCAGCCCATTTACTTGTAATAAAACAAGTAATAGCTAACATTTATTGAACACTCATTGTGATTGGTGTTCTACAAGCATTACCTCATTTACTTTTCACAACCACATAGTGACAGGTACTATTATTGACCTCATCTTACAGGTGAAGAGATCTAGAATTAGAGACATTTGCTCTTGGTCACAGTTAGTATATGAAAGAGCCAGAGTTCAAACCATTTCCTCTCTGATTCCAGAACAATGCATTTTAACCACTAGGCGGCTCTGTGTACTTCTCAACAGGCTATTCTTTTTTTTTAAAATTATTTTAAATTATTTTTTAAATTATTTTAAATTTTTTATTGAAGTATAATTGATTTACAATGTTGTGTTAGTTTCAGGTGTACAGAAAGTGATTCATATACATATGTATATAATTAGTTCCAACCTATTTCTGTTCATAATCTTGATATCGGTGGGCCCAGATTACCTCAGAGGAGGCGAGTGTAATTTCTATTCACTTGGGAGTGCTCTAAGTGATGACATCATATCCTTTCATGCCCCCAAAATGCAACTGTCTTCCTGGTATCCTGATGTTGTTCCCATTTTACACATGTTCCTTAGGACCCAGTAAAATATAGAACCTTGAACGGTCAAGCTACATATTGGAGTTTGAAGTGTTAAATGTGTAAAACGTTAGGTTGAACTCAGATAATCAAAACTCAAGTTGTATACCCCATTGTCTCTGCAATGGAAATGCAACAAACTCGGTACCAAAATTTGCAAAACTCAAAATCTGAGAGCTTCAATATTAGAATTTTATGCAGTTATTCCTGCCCTTTCCCACAATACCCACTGATGGCTTTCTTCTTACTCCTTGCTCATCCCACCCCCATCTAGTCGACCCTCCTGTCACTCACTTTTTGGCATAAGGAGCTCGGCCTCTGCTTGTGCCTAGGTTCGCTATGTGGCAGCTGTTTTCATTTCCATCTCATTATTTCACTGAGGGGGAGATGTTTCCATGGTGATGCTGAATTGCATAAGTAGAGATTTTACTACACTGAGCTTTTGTCTACTCAGTGTTCCAGTTACAGGGGAATTGAGCTAGAACCTTTCCAGTAGGAAAATAGATTGTAAATCTCCCTTTTGTTTACTGTTATGTCTGTGCTTTTTATCAGTGAATGTATGTTGTAATTATGATTTCTAAACAACAGATGGAAGTTGATGAAGAAAACAAGTAGTTTTTTCTTTTTATTCTAATTAACTTGACCTTTTAACATAACCATGGAAGTTTCCAGAGTAGCATTTCATGGGATAACTGACTAGTACTTTTAATATTTTTTTAATAGCCCCACAAGGAAAAGAGAATTTGGAATCCCAGGAAAAATTCTATATGGCAACTAGACCCAATTACTAATGTGATTATTGACTAAGCTTTGATTGCTTCCAAAGTTGTCATTGCCCAGGGAAACAAAGGTCACAACAGCATTGAAATGACTATTTAATACTTTCTTCACATGTGAATGAGTGACACAGCTTTTCATTAATTGCTTTGTGGCTAATCCTACATTTGCAGGAAGATTTTTATTAATACATTTTCCCTTGCAGTAAACTTTCAATAATTTGATCGTACTAAAAGTAAATCTATCCAGAGCTGCAAATTCCTTTTTTACCATTTGCTTTTGGACTTTTGGCCAAATCAAACCACATTTGTTTAACACTTAAGTTCTTAAGCTTTATATTCTAATTTTTAATGTAACAACTCTGTGCTAACTGAAGTCCAAAGGCAATTAAAAAGTTTAGAATAAATAGCATTGACATTGGCAGAATTATTAAGGACATCCATTAAACAAATGCACCAATAAGGAAAGTACATTGGAGCATGTTAAGGTTAATACAGAGCATGATCAAAGCAATTGCGGCCTGGAATTCAGTTTAATATAGATATATTTCTCCTTTTTTTAAAAACATTAACTCACAGTATTTTTTAAAATTAATTAATTTATTTTTGGTTGTGTTGGTCTTCGTTGCTGCACGTGGGCTTTCTCTAGTTGCGGAGAGCCCGGGCTACTTTTCGTTGTGGTGCGCAGGCTTCTCATTGCGGTGGCTTCTCTTGTTATGGAGCACGGGCTCTAGGCATGTGGGCTTCAGTAGTTGCCGCACGCGGGCTCAGTAGTTGTGGCTCATGGGCTCTAGAGCGCAGGCTCAGTAGTTGTGGTGCACAGGCTTAGTTGCTCCGTGGCATGCGGGATATTCCCGGACCAGGACTCAAACCCGTGGCCTCTGAATTGGCAGACAGATTCTTAACCACTGCACCACCAGGGAAGTCCTAGACATATTTCTGACCGAATCCCGTGGATTTTTGATGAGAATATTCTTTTCATATAGTTACTGGTATTTTAGCATTAGTGCTGCAGAGATTCTCCCATGGCTAATTTTGAATAAATGTAACCTATTAGGTGGTACAGTAGGATACAGTGCAACAGAACACTTCTTTTTTTTTTTTTTTTTTTTTTTTTTTGCGGTACTCGGGCCTCCCACTGTTGCGGCCTCTCCCGTTGCGGAGCACAGGCTCCGGACGCGCAGGCTCAGCGGCCATGGCTCACGGGCCCAGCCGCTCCGCGGCACGTGGGATCCTCCCAGACCGGGGCACGAACCCGCATCCCCTGCACCGGCAGGCGGACTCTCAACCACTGCGCCACCAGGGAGGCCCAACAGAACACTTCTTGAGGAGCTATTATGTATTAGAAACAATGGTAGATCTTTTCCTACATTATCTCATTTACTCCTTGCACCAACGTGAGGTGGATATTACCATTTCCTCTTAAATGATGATGAAACAAATATTTGTATGTTTACGTAACTTGCCGAATATCAAGCATCCAGTCAGTATTAGCATTGGGATTCAAATTCTGGTGTTCAACTCTATTGTTCCTAACACCTCATCAGAAGTAACTGTGGAATTATAGTAGTCACTGTCGATCTCTAAATAAACTAAGAAAGCTTTGGGGGGTACTGTGTGAACACTTTTAGGGTGAGAGCAAGATGGAGAACCATAGAAGAGATAGCAAAATCTAGCACAAAAATCTGCTTTTATGAAGAATTTTGTGTGTTAATAAGTAATAACAATACTTTAGGCAAATAAATCACATATTAAAATGAAAAATAGATTTTTTTTGCGGGTGAGAATTTGTTTGGTGGGCAGTTCCAACTTAGTACAGTTTCTCCTATGAGGCCTCATTTCAAATCAAAGGGCATTAGAATTGTTCATCACTGTTTATTTTAAGCTGCTTCTATTTCAATCAAAGTCCCACTTCTAGGGGAGTAATATCTCCTATCTGTACATGAAATTCAAGTGCTCTCTTCCTTAAGTGCTTAGATATAACCCACAGAATGTCATAACCTGTACATTTGAAATACATGTAGGTTCAAGACATGATGGTCTTGCCTTAATATCTCATTTGGTATTCAAAGTTCTATTTCATTAACCCACTGAGCTAGATTAAGTAAAATTCCATCTTTCCTTATTAGAATATTTTATTTTTATTAGAACATTGCTTATTATAATTATTTACTTTCCCTGTAAAACTTTGTTTTCTATATTTTAGGTTAAGGAGAAATTGTGGAGTTGAGGAAAGGGATGTTTATTGACATAGGCTTATCAGGATAGCCTCTAGTCAGGGTATTTCCAAAATATGCAAGATGAAACTAACAAAACCAAAGTGTTCAGTCAAGTATTTGTAGAATTGAGTCCTTTGAAAATTGTAGTTGTAGACAAAGCAGAGCTCCATCTGACTGGGAGCCAAGTATTACCTGGTACTATTTTTGTACAGTCTATTATTATCAAGAAATATCTTTACAGAGAGTGAAAGGATAATGACCTTTCAGTCCTCTAAATGTGGATAAGAGCTCAATGTCAAAACACATTGCTATGCCTCACCACATAACTAGAAAGAAAATTAATCAAAATTTTATGTGTGCAGATGGAAATGCTTAAGCCAGTTTTACAAACCAATTACTGTTCAGTTCCAAAATCCTGTAACTTGTTCAAGATTTAATGCACGCTGAACAGCCTCAGAACTCCTTGAAGAATAATAATTCACACTTAATGTAGAATGTAAGTTGACTACTATTTCTGTGTTCTTTAGTTTCTATATTTTTCAGTTAAGTTATAATTCAGGACCACGCAGGAGGTGCCTTTGTAGAATATGTTTTCTGCTGATTGGCCTTTTTACAAAGACTTATGCAGCATATTTTTTGTGATGTAGTACCGTTGCTATTAGGGGGTCTGATTCTGCACTCCTTGTTCAGAATAAATATCCTGAGAATCCTGGATAAAGACAGCTGAATTTAGGATTAAGAAGCAAGGTTTTATTTTAGCATTTGTCAGAGCTAAACCTTCAGAATTACTATTAAAAGGTTAATTCTGCAGGGATTTTTGTTGTTGTTGTTATTGTTTTTGCTTAGAAAAGCTGTTGATGTCCAGATCAAAGAATACACATTACTGTTTTATTTTAAATAAATTTTTGTTACAATGTAAATAATATATGCTCATGTATAAACTAGAAAAAGAGATAAACAAAATGAAAATAAAAATCACTCATAATTCCACCACTCAGATATACCATTGTTAATATTTTAGTATTTAATATTAGTATATAATCAGATGAACATTTAAAAATAATAGCCATAATTTGCTAATATTGACAATAGTGTTAAATTTTTAACATTTTCTAGATTTTAAAAATTGCAGTGTATCACATTATGACTGTCACTTAGTAAGCAATATATTTTGAATGTTCTTCCATGTCTTCAATAAGCCCATTTACAATGGTATGAAAATATTAAAGACTAAATATAGTGTCCCATAAATGAATCTTTAATTGTTTTTGTTTTATTATTCCCTAAAACTGTTTTGAAAAATTTAGATACCCAATTGTTCATTTTAAGTCAATATTTACATTTTAAATCATGGGTTTAATAGTTACCAAATGTGCCATGTCCATAATATTAAAATATTAACATTTTAAATTAAAACTGTTAGGAGCTCTTAAGTATAGCTAATGGAATATAATATCATAGTGATTTGGTGCCCAGAATTGTACATTTGAAAAATACATCAACAAGATGTTTTTGTCAGAAAGTATACATTGTTCCTTTTCCTTCTTATACTCATGTTTCCATTACATTTACCCCACTGATCTATCCTAATATAATCTATTTTTATTTTTGAAGTATTTATGTTTTGAAAAGATTTATTGATTACATTTTTATACCTCTCTGAAGCAAAATATACACATAAAATGACATTTGAAAATTTACTATTGTCTATTACCATCTGTTAGAAATTCTTTTGGATTGAGTTATATTTATATTTAGTATTAAATGATTGATCAAAGATAGCTAAATGCATTGCACTTTTCATAATTTACTATTAAACATTAAAGTGAGATTTTATCAGAAATACATTTCTTTTTAAATAAATAATTAATTAATTAAGTTATTTTTGATTGCGTTGGGTCTTCATTGCGGTGCACTGGCTTCTCACTGCGGTGGCTTCTCTTGTTACAGAGCACGGGCTCTAGGCATGCGGGCTTCAGTAGTTGTGGCACGCAAGCTCAGTAGTTGTGGCTCACGGGCTCTACAGCACAGACTCAGTAGTTGTGGCGCACGGCCTTAGTTGCTCTGCAGCATGTGGGATCTTCCCGGACCAGGGCTCGAACCCGTGTCTCCTGCATTGGTAGGCAGATTCTTAACCACTGTGCCACCAGGGAAATCCCAGAAATACATTTCTAATTAAATAGATGCAGTTTTTTTCCTGCAATAAAGGTCATATCCATAGGTAAGGATGCCCTATTTCTAAAATGAGAGAAGTTCTAGTGGAAATTAACTAAATGTTCAGTTATAAGTGTATGGCTTACATAAAGTTTTTTCATTATTGTTTCTAAGTGCATTATTTATGATAGAATCCACAGCACATCTCCTCTAAGTTAGTCTAAATTGAGTAAGTATGTGACAGGAATGAAAAAATAAATAGAGAAGTGGTTGACATGTGGTGGTGAACAGGAGACCCACCCAAAGAAAAGACAAATATAAATTTACAATATCAATAATATTTTAAGAAATGTTCATGAAAATATATATCCTATGAGTCTGAGTATATGCTAAAAAACTCTGAAACCCATTAACTTACCTCCACCATTGTTTTATCACCCAAGCTTGATATATTTCACTACCTCCTTCTTGAAATCATTTTTTAAAAAATGTCACAGAGACCCAAACAGTGTCTTGATTAAAGGAGGCTTCACAGACACCAAAAATTTGAACTGTCCTTTGTTTGGCACCCCATAATCTTTATACAATCTGGGGAAATGCAGCCTTTGTAAATTCGGAATGGGCGAGGTATGCTTTTTTTTTTTTTTTTTTGTAAAGTGGAAAAAGGCATTAGGGAAAGTGAAGCTAGAGAAGGAAAGCAGACGTGATATTTTGATCATAGCCACATTCTCACATTTAAGAAAAATTTATTTAAAAAACGATCTGGAAATTGATTTTCTTAACACGTACTGTCAACACTTGTGTTCCATACAGAGTGCCTTCAAATATCCCCAAAGATGCTGAACCTTGGGCTGAACATCGTTGGTGTACTAGGTCTTTAACACTAAAACATTTGCCTAAATATATTGACAAGTGATTAATATTAAAACATAGTTGTTTTTAAGATGGTTACTCAGAAAGAGGAAATTCCAACAATCCAAGCAAGGGTTTGTGGAGCAGCACTAATGCCACATTTAGGATACTCTGTTGGTCTTTCCTTATTTTGCACATCTTTTCAAACTTGTCTCTCCCACCAGTCTCTTGCTCACCCATCAGTCTCTGACTGCTTCACAGATTTTGCTAACTAATGCTGTCTACTTCTTTATTACTTTAGTTTTCTCTTGGCCCCTTCTCTGCCTCAAGACCTTTCTTTGTACATCCTTTCAGCTTCAATCTCGCTGCCTGATTCCTTCAAAATTCACAACTACAGTTTACTTAGAGCAGGATTCTGATTGACCCATCTTATTTCTGCTTGGTCAGAGATTTTGATGCCAAGCCACCCTGAGCTTCTGGCCAGCTCGCGGACTGGCTGCCTAGTCAGATTTGGTAAAAGTGGAGTGTGTCATCAAAGGCTTAAAACTGTCCCTTCAGTAAGATGATCCACCTTGCACATAGAACACCAGTTTAAGAACACTGCTATACCCTCAATAACACTATTTTGCATGTTCATTTTTTTTGACAAAGCAATATATTATAAACATTCTTCATGGTAATAAATTTTTTTGATATCACCTTAATGCAGTAGTTTCCAAACAACATTGCACATTGCAATTTGGGAGCTTAAAAAAATAATGATGCCTTTGTCTCATTCCCAGAAATTATGATTTTTAAAAAGTGACCCAGACTTTGGAATTTTTAAAATATCTTTGGATAATTCTGAATTGCAGACAAGTTTGGGAACCATGGCTTTAATGGTTGCAGAGAGTCCTTGAATGGAGGCACTATAACTTATTTAATAAATATTTTCTCAATAAATATATTTTAAGATTGTTGTTAAGTTTTCACTACTTTAAGCAACACTAACAAGACCGTCCTCTTAGCAAAATTTTTTAGCACAGCTCTGGTTACTTTCTTAGGACAAATTCCTACTACTGGAATTATTGAATCAAAAAGCATAAACATTTCCAAACTGCCCTCAAAAAAATTTACAAACTTATACTTTTGCCAACAATGTATGTATTAATATCTTTGCCTATTCCAGCTAATACTGAGTATTTAATTATTAGTTTTTTCTATTTGGAAGTAAAATAACCTGTATGTTTTATTTTAATTTTATTTCTTGCATTACTAGGAAGCTTGAATTCCAACCCATTCTCAGTTTATTTTGCCCTTTTTTTCCTTCTGTGAATTATTCATACCTGTTTTTGTTCATTTTTCTCTGAGGTGATCAACTTTTCTCTGATTTGTTTATTTCTCTTTGCATAGATCCTTGGTCATATATGTTGTGCATATATTCAAGATTGTTTGCTTTTCATTGTTGTTTAGCCATACAGATTCTTTACAAAGTTAAATAATTCGATCTTTTAAATTTTTTTCTATTTTTTTAGTGCCAGTTTTTTTTAATGTATTTTTAAATCAAGATATAATTGACATATTAGATTAGTTTCAGGAGCACAACACAATGATTCAATATTTGTATATTTTGTGAAATGATCACCACAATAAGTCTAGTTACCATTCACCACCATACATAGTTTCAATTTTTTTTCTTTTTTTTGTAACGAGGGTTTTTTAGATTCACTCAACTTTCAAATATGCGATACGATATTATTAAGTATAGTCACCATGCTGTACATTAATCCTCATGACATTTATTTTATAACTTGAAGTTTGTACCTTTGATTCCCTTCACCCATTTTGCCCACCTCTGGTAGCCAGCAATCTGCTCTCTGTATCTATCAGCTTGGGGTTTTTGTTTTATTTGTTTGTTTTGTTTTATAGATTCCACATATAAGTGATATCATACAGTATTTGTCTTTCTGTCTGATTTATTTCACTTAGCATAATGTCCTCAAGGTCTATTCATGTTTTCAGAAATGGTAAAATTTCATTCTTTTTTAAGGCTGAATAGTGTTCCAGTGTGTGTGTGTGTGTGTGTGTGTGTGTGTGTATGTGTGTGTGTGTGTGTACCATTTTCTTTGTCCACTGATGGACACTTAGGTTGTTTCCATAGCTTGGCTGTTGTAAATAATGCTGCAATGAGCATGGAGTACATATATATTTTTGAATTCATGTTTTCATTTTCTTCAGATAAATACCCAGAGTGGAATTGCTGGATCATATGGTAGTTCCATTTCTAATTTTTAAAATGACTTTCATACTGTTTTCCTTAGTGGATGCACCAATTTACATTCCCACCAACAGTGCACAAGGGTTCTCTTTTCTCCACATCCTTGCCAACACTTCTTAGTTCTTTTTGCTAATAGCCACTCTAACAGGTGTGAGGTGACATCTCAATGTGGTTTTGATTTGCATTTCCCTGATGATTAGTGATATTGAGCATTTTTTCGTGTGCCTATTGGATATCTGTATGTCTTCTCTGGAAAAATGTCTGTCCAGATCCTCTGCCCTTTTTTTTTTTTTTTTTCCTGGTACGCGGGCCTCTCACTGTTGTGGCCTTTCCCATTGCAGAGCAGAGGCTCCGGATGCGCAGGCTCAGCGGCCATGGCCCATGGGCCCAGCCGCTCCGCGGCATGAACCTGTGTCCCCTGCATCAGCAGGTGGACTCTCAACCACTGCGCCACTAGGAAAGCCCCTGCCCATTTTTTGTTTGCTTTTTTTTTTTTTTTTTTTTTTTTTTGCGGTACGCAGGCCTCTCACTGTTGTGGCCTCTCCCATTGCGGAGCACAGGCTCCGAACACGCAGGCTCAGCGGCCATGGCTCACGGGCCCAGCGGCTCAGCGGCATGTGGGATCTTCCCAGACCGGGGCACGAACCCGTGTCCCCTGCATTGGCAGGCGAACTTTCAACCACTAGCACCACCAGGGAAGCCCTCCTGCCCATTTTTTAATAAAAAAAAAATTTATATTGAGGTGTATGAGTTCTTTATATATTTTGGATATTAACCCCTTATCAGATATACAATTTGGGAATGTTTTCTTCCGTTCAGTAGGTTGCCTTTTCATTTCATTGATGATTTCCTTTGCTGTGCAGAAGCTTTTTAGTTTGATGTAGTCCCACTTGTTTATTTTTGCTTTTGTTCCCCTTGCTTTAGGAGTCAGATTCAAAAAAATCATTGCCAAGACTGATGTCAAGGAGCTTACCACCTACATTTTCTTCTAAGAGTTTTATGGGTTCAGGTCTTACTTCTAAGTCCTTAACCAATTTTGGGTTAATTTGTGTGTGTGATGAAAAAAGTGGTCTAGTTTAATTCTTTTGCATGTGGCTGTCCAGTTTTCCCAACACTGTTTTTTGAAGAGACTGTCCTTTCTCCATTGTATATTCTTGCCTCCTTCATTGTAGATTAATTGACCATGTAAGTGTGGGTTTATTTCTGGGCTCTCTGGTCTGTTCCATTGATCTATGTGTGCCAGTTTCTTGGCTTAAAAAATACAATTTTTCATTAACAATTTTTCTAACCCTCAAAATTATAACCTTTATCAAGACTGAAATTTGTTATTTTTATGATAAATAAATGAGATCTGAAGAATACAACAGGTTTGTATTATTCAGCCATTATTTGTTTTGCATCCATTTCTTACCAGAAGCATAAGTGAATAAACACAAAAGACGTGCAAAAGTTTAACTCCAAAAGTTTTTCCTTTTTGCAACACTTCTGCAACAGACACACTGAAAATTTCCCGGATATACTGAGGCAACAAGGAAACAATGGTGATGGTATAATAAAGCCAGATGATATTCAACTGAAGACTCTCTTGCTCATTTTATTTCATAACCAAAATCCCAAAAAGAGTTTAAAAGGGATTTGGTTCCCCATAGTGCTACCCTGACATTTGTGTTTGTTGGTAATGCAATCTGTAGATATAGATCTCAAGTCCTGTGGAAAGTTAGCATTAAATTACTGGTTAATGTAACTCTGGAAGAATCGTGTTCAGTACAGCATGTCATTGAACCAACTCAAGTATCCTTATAGTTGTCCTCCAGTTTATGATGCTGAACATATGGTGCTCTAACCCTATAAGAAAATAGTTAAGATGAGATTGCCTTGTAGTCTCATTTAGACAGTTAATTTTATCTTTGTTTTCTTAAGTCACATTTCGTTGTTCTTCTCAATGGTGCAAAACTAATTGGCTCTTATCACAGTTACATTACCATTACACAGGCAGATAAAATTAATGCAAAGTAAAAGATCACTACAATCAGAGATATCTGGTTAAAAGGGAGACGGGCTTGCATAAAGTGGCTGCACAATCCACAGAAGGCTCTGGCAGAATAATAAATCATTACTTTCTCCAGGTTATCATCTTGTACTCTAGTTCATTATTTTGTATCATTTGTTTTAACCTTGGATTGTCCCCACTACATCTGCTCTGCTGTGATTAATTCTGCTGATGGAAATAAACTGTCGAAGGGCAATGCTGTACTGCATGACTAATTAGCCTACCGAATTATGTCCATAAATTAACATTTTGTTTTTATTCATTTAAATAAATCAAAGTTGCCCAAACTTATTTTGTACAGATCTCTCGAATACCAATTTATTTTTGTAACATTTTAGCTAGATCAGATTACTTACATTTGGTCAACTAATTAGTAAATGGTTTCTTACCTTTACATTTCTACAGCTACTATAGCTAGGTTATTGTCTCCGTTGGCCCGAGTGGAAGAAAATATTTTTTTTCAGTTAAGCTGATCTCTCCATCAGGCTTTCTCCTTTAGTTTACCCTTCCTCTGCTTCCTCCTACCCTCAATCCTGGCCACAGCCCTTCATCCTCTGTTTTTACTGATTATATGAAAATGACTGTGCTATGGATTGAATGTCTGTCCCTCCCAAACCAATATGTTGAAGTCCTAATCCCCAGTGTGATGGGCCTTTGGCAATGAGGCTTAGATTAGGACATGAGGGTGGGACCCTCATGATGGGATCAATGTCCTTATAAAAAGAAGAGGAGACACAAAATCTCTCTCCATGTCATGAGGATGCAGCAAGAAGGCTGCAAAGCAGAAAGCATGCTCTCATCAGACATCAAATAGGCCAGCTCCTTGATCTTGGACTTTCCAGCCTCCAGAACTGTGAAAAATAAATGTTTGCTGTTTAAGCCACCCAGTCTATAGTATGTTGTTATAACAGTCCAAACTGACTAAGACAGGTTACTACTGAGAAAAAAAAAACACAACAAATTCTTCTCATAAGAATCTGCTAGAGCCTCTATCAAAAGAAAAGATTTTTTATGATACTGAGGTAGGGACCAAGACCTTGGTCTTTTGGGGCCTTCCCTGAAAACAATGGTTAGGGCCAACCAGGCTCACAGTAAACTTTAAAGGTCTGCTCAAGATTGCTATATGAAAGAATATTATCAGTTATAAAACAGGTTATTTTAAGAACAGAAAAATTGATGGGAAGTGTTTCTATATATTCTGCAGCATTGGGTTGCTTGCCTCCAAAGATTATTTGAACATTAGAGCTTAGTCTTTTCAGAATACTATTTCACTGGTCTTATTTTAATAAAAGCATTTAGGCCCTTTTCAATAAGGGGTTCACTCCCTGCCACCTCAGGAGACTGAATAATACAAGAGAACTTACAGGCCCTCAAGTTAATTTCAGAAAGTTCTCATAGTGACTGTCCTAAACTTATATGCAAGGGTGTGCTGGAGCCAGCTCCTTCCTGCCCACTGGACCTGATTACGCACATTCTTCCCAATTTTGTGTTCAGTGCGGGCAGATTGGTAGCTTGAATTTGGCAGTAGGAGTACTTATTCCATGAAAACATGCAATCAGTACCAGTCAGGACTTTCGTTTTCCAGAGAGCTGGTTGTTAAACCTTTACCAGCACCCCACTGTTTATAAGCCAGGTCAGTGTCGCTAGGCGTGGGTCTCTTACCGTGTCTTTTCTGGTTAAACTGTTAACTGTTCATAGAAGAGGAATCTTTATATTTATAATCATTCTTCTCCACCCCTTCTCCTCTCTCTCTTTTTCTTTCTCTCTCTTTCTTCCTGGGAGCATAGTTCATCCTCCTCCACCTTTCCTCAGTCCTTTGCCCTGTTTCGAATAAATATCCTAGAAGTTCTCCCCGAGTGAAACAATTAGGGAACAATTATTCCCAGGCCTTTCAACTCAGCTGAGTCAGGTACCATCCCAATTACCTTTCCAGACAGGTTTCCACAGTTATAACACCTGTTTCTTCTTTACACAGGCAGAGTCACCTTATGTTTTCTCTGATACTTAGATGGCTTAGAGAGCATCACATAATTAAATCACTATATCAGAGATAACCAAATCAATACTCAGCTTAGCGACCAGTGTGTTTTCAATAGAAATGAAAGATTTGCATAAGGGTACTTTTTAAACCAAATGAACTTGTTTTTTCAGTCTATTTCATGCTTCCTATTACTGTCCTAAACACTGTAGGGGATACAATGGTCATTTCTTACAGAATCCTTCCAAACTTCTTAGGAAAATCAGGACTAATGAAATATATGAAGCAAACAGGAAAGAATTAAGTACTAAATTGTTGAAAACTGGTTTAATGTAAATAGCTGGAGGGACCAGGAAAGACTTTGTGTTGGGATTTCTTCCTGAGCTTGTCTTTGAGCAATGACGAGGACCGAGGCATGCAGAAAGAAAAAAAGGAGGGTAGTCTATGTGGGACCAACAGCATAAGCAAAGGACTTGGCCAGTGAGCAGGTCATAGTTGACTCTCGGGAATTACTGAGAAATTTGGAGGGATCCTGGGAGGTTCCTAAAAGCCAAAAGAAGAATTTGTTAAATGCAACAGGCAATAGGAAGCTATTATAGGGCTTCTGAACATCAGAATGATGACATTAAAGAGATGTCTTTGAAGATTAATATGTCAGCATTATGAAGGTAAAGATATAGGTAAAGATTAGTGGCAGGGGAATAAGTAGATGCAACTTAGGTGGGCCTTGTTAAAAAGCACATGGGGACATCATCAAGGAGCAGGTCAAGGCCATGACTAGGGGGCAAGCTGCTTATTCACTGTGGCAGAGGTAAGGGTATGGGAAGTGGGAGAGTAGCCTCAGTGGGGTTAGATGGGGGCTTCAAAAGCATGGAATCCAAAAGACATGCTTAGGCATGATACTGGCAACTGCCAGAATCATAAGAGTTGATGTGATGGGCAGAACACAGTGATGGGAAATCTAGGTGATGGTGCAAGAGGATTGACCAGATGTGATAATGCATCAGGTGTGGGAGAAATCATTCCAGGCTTCTCCTCAGGAAAGGATGCAGACACTAGAGCCAGCACACTTCTAGGGCCTTGACATCACCTGGGGTGCAGTATAGGGCCCTAGTCCAAATAAGAACCAGGGCACAGAGCTGATAGAATATGGAGAGGAGAGATAATGAAAGGAAAATCCTGGTCTAAGGGCTAACACAGGAGGAGTGTCAGAGTTTGCCAACCCAAGGAATGCCAAGGCCTGAGGGTTGGTCCTCATGTAGCAGACCTTGGGCTGAACTATGTTGATGGTAAAAGGGAAACAGAGGACATGTGGAAGGCCAACAACTGTGGGTGCCTGTTGCATCACTGTGATCAATTCTAGGCCTACACCAGGTTACAGATTCAAAGCTGTTGATTCTGAGTTTTTAGGATTAGTTCAGAAACTAGCAAATCCCTGTAAGAGCAGCTGAGGAAGGAGAGGTGGGAGACAAAATAAGGGTTGACCCTAGGAACTGATGCAATAATACAGGTAGTGAGTCAATAATTTAACTTTTTGATATTTTAACCTGGTGATCTATGTTTTGAAGAAGTATACAAGCTTGAGGGGCAAAAGAAGCAGAGAAGTTGGAAAAACTTGAAAAGTATTTACATTCAAATTCAGTAAAATTTTGAATAACTATCATGTTCAGAGATTGTATTCTTCTGATTCATTTAGATTTCTGATTACTTAAGTTATGTAGAAAATTTTCGGAACATAAACTCTTCTATTTATTTTTCTTAGGTTAGCTTAACTTTCCTGACTTATGGTAGTATAATGAACACAATTTAATATTACTTCAGGGCCTCCCTGGTGGCGCAGTGGTTGAGAGTCCGCCTGCCGATGCAGGGGATACGGGTTCGTGCCCCGGTCTGGGAGGATCCCATATGCCGCGGAGCGGCTGGGCCCGTGAGCCATGGCCGCTGAGCCTGTGCGTCCGGAGCCTGTGCTCCGCAACGGGAGAGGCCACAACAGTGAGAGGCCCGCGTACAGCAAAAAAAAAAAAAAATTACTTCAATAATTGGAGATTGCATAGAACTCACAGTCATTACTCTTTCCTGAAAAAACTGGAAGTATTTTTAGACAATTCCTTATTAGCTCTGGGACTACATTTTTGTAAATGAGGCACCAATTTGAGCTTATTTTTTCATCATTTGCCTGTAGGAATTTGGTATGTTTTACTAAATATGTTGAGGGTCCCATTTAATTCGGAGGGACTGTTATTCCATGGTTTCCTTACAAGAAGTCTAGGGTATACACCTATACACAAAAAAGGGTTAATTGAGGATTTTGCTTGTTTGAATACATGTGAGCTATCAAACTTTGAATAAATAACATTTTAGAGTATTTCTTAAAATTTCCACATTATACTATCCAAATTCTGTTACCAAATAGAGGAACACAGGAAACAGTCTCCTAAGCAAGTCTATTAATAGAGGGAGATTTCTGTTTCAAGCGAAGGAAAGGAGGAAATCTAGGCTTTATTTCATGTACACACCATGTGACCAAAACTGTTCTAGCTGTTTCACACATGTTCATCTTGAATCACAACAAGTGTGTGAGATATTTTGTCTCCATTATGGAGATGAGGAATCAGAGATTCAAAGACATATACTAACTGGGTGGTAACATAGCTGGTAAGCAGTACACCCAGTAATGGAAATTCAGGTCTATCTAATTCTAAAGCTAATTTTTATTTTCACTGCCCCATGCTCCAGAAATATGTCTGTATACATAAACTGTTATAAAAGAAATTTCAAAATCCTTTTTTTTCAGATACTGAAGCTATGAACTCTATATCAATATATATTTCTGAGCCAATAAAACAAAATTATCCCTACAGATCAATCCCCCCCCAAAATACCTTTTTCTATGTAATAATTCAATATTGCTCAAAGTAAAAATCACCTGAGAAGTCTCCCTGGTCTAGAAATAACCCTACAAAAGGGATGTCATGTAAGTTTCATCTTCTATGTCAGGTCTTATCAATTGGTAGGGCTGCCTGGATCCCTGCATGGAGAAGAAATCTGAAGTTATGTCTAGAGTCAGCAGGAAGGAGCCTTGGGATCCATTAGAGATGAAGGTCATGGTCATGGGAGAGGAAAATGGCAACTCATGTACCATGTATTGCCTAGAACTGCCACAAGTATTAATAAAGTAGTATGTAATTTGGGAGGCTACTGCTCAAAATTGCCTTCCACACTCAAAATTCTCTCTATTAATTTCACTTTTGGGGCTTAGTATTTCCTAAGCTTGCATCATCATAAGAATCATCTAGATTAATTGTTTGAAAATATTGTTTTCCAGGCCTCCCTGGAGATTCAGGAGGTTAAGAGTGGGAAGTCAGGAATTTTATCATCTGGCAAGTTTGGGAATACTTGAGTTGCTTTTGCATTCAGAAAGCCCCTGTGAAAGACATACATTGCATTATTAAGCAGTAATAATTTAAGACATAATCTTCCCAGTAAAGATTTGAGTACTTACAGGCCAGGGGCAAATAATAGATCAATTTGATGGTGACTGGTGATCAGAGAAATTCAGAGCAGGTGATAACTTACCTACTTTATCTGGCTCTGCCCAACTTACTGACTTAATCTCATTCTGCTTTCCCTCTTGCCCATGCTACCCCAGCCAGACTGGTCTTCTTTCTGTTGCTCTAATACGTGCAGGCTCCCACCTCAAAGTCTTTGCCCTTGCTGGTGCCCTGCATGGTATGTCATTCCTGGAGACCTTCACAGGGCTGGTGTCCTTTTAATCCTCTCTTAAGTGGTAGGGCTCTTAAGTGAACAAGCCAAATGGCAAGCAAAGAGAAGGAAGAAAAGCACAATTTTAAATCTGTGAAGAAGATTCATTGCCTAGCTGACAACCAAACTCTTTAATTTTGTAAAACAGAGGATCCTAGCTCTTTCTTTGCTCTAAGCAATGAGTTATGTCAGTCATTGCATAGCATCTGCAATGAAATCAGGGTAAAAAAGTAATGGTTTTCCTAGAAAAGAAGGAAACAATGACAAGTATAAAAACAGAGAATAGAGTCACTAGTTGCAAAATAATTAAATCTGGGTAAAATGTATTATTTAAAACCGATCACTGCCTTATCTTTTCTGATTCTTGCAGGGTGCTCATAAGTCTAATCATCTGACTGTATCTTTGAAATAGAATTAGGATTTGGGAAGCATCTTAATAAACACTAACTGAAGCTACTCTGAAGAAAACATCATTAATCATGTCATCTGATAAGAGATACTGTCAGTGTTACGTTTAGAAATTTATACTCAGATTGAATTCCAGTAAACAACCCATGTGTGCCTTAGGGATTAGGAAAATGAGGGCTTCTTTGTTTACTAAAAATCTAAAAAAATATTACGTTGGCCTAATTTCTCAAAATGGAACCCACCTGGACTCATTTGGTCTCCCAGTTGCATAGGCGTTCTAGTCCAGTTCAGTTTGCACAATGCTGCGACATTCTTTTCAGAAAGTACTATTTTCACTGCAACAGTCATCTACAGAAAACATATCGAAAAAGCTACAATAGTTCCCTATTGCTTTTTAAATAAATAAAAATCTTTAGGTTGGTATTTAAGACACTTACTTAGACATTTTTAGGTTTACCCACCATTAGGTAAGATTTACATCAATTTTAAAAAATCAACTGAAGCATAATATCTGACTGCTTAGTATTAAACATTATATGAAGCATCATTAAGATACAAAGAATATATGAAATATTCCCAATCCTTAATGACTACCCAAATTAATCTCACAAGAGAAGGCAACATTGTAGAGAATGATGCACACAATAGGAATTTACGGGAGAGAGAAAGATCAGATATTGAGGTGTTTGTAAAAGAAATAGGCCTTGAAGAAAGGTAAGATTTAGTCAAGTGGAGGATAATAGCGAGGCTGCTGGAGGTTAGGTGAATTGTATAGAGGAATTACGGCAGAGATTTGCAGGTATTTTCTGGGGCAATGAATAGATCAATGAGAATGAAGTGGAAAGTTTATATTGGGAGTAGTGGACCAGATTTTGATGGCTATACATGAAAACAACAGGTGGATTTTTCTGTAATTAATGAAAAAAATATAAACTTTTGATTATGGGATTAAAGTTATGAAAGTAGTATTTTAGGAATAAGTCTGGCAGAAGTACAGAGGGAATCTGAAGGACGATATTAGGGTAAGCAAGCGCTTACCTTAGACATTAGTGTATGAAGAGGCCTCAACCCTTCTGATTTGCCCACAGCAGCTGAAATGAGATGGCGTTAGAAGCGGGATGGTGGGGAAGAAGTCTGAGAAGAGCCAAGAGTTGGGAGGAAAGCCCCTGTACTATAGTGTTATAAAACGTCAAGTGAAGAAGGCACCTTGATAAGAAAATAGTTATAAATTCTGTAATGGTTTTTAGAAAGATCAAGGAGAATGAAGGAGGTCAATAAAAACAAATAAATATTTACTTAGTCTGAAGGGAAACCATCAGAAGACCAGAAAAGTAAACAATTCCCAGTTAATATAAAGTATATGGAAACCAGTTGCCAACAAACCAATTGCCAGTTCTTTCCCAATAGAACTGAAGAATTGGACGTTCATAGAGATAAAATAATCCCCCAAAAGGAAGTTGTGTAGCAAATTTGTAGAAAAACTCTCAAAGGGTTATTGGGTATTGAGAAAGGGAAGGGTCTATGAGCAATTTATTGAATTAAATTAAAACATTAAAGAGCAGTGGAATGGTTGTGACTGTCCCCAACTTTTAGACCAGTAGACTTCAGAATTTTGCCATAAGAGACAATTTGTGAGTTCAGTTCTTAAAAGTGAGAGGGGATAATTTCATGTGGGCTTTTAGGCTTGAAAAGTGCAGTATCCAAAGGAAGTTATGGTCACCCCAATAGCTAGGAACTCTTTGCAGCCAGAAGTCAAAATATCCATCATAAAGGAAAGGCCCCCTGCTATACTTCTTTCTCTCCATTACTGTAGGTCCTCAATAAAACAGCTAATACTGGGAAATAGAATTAAAAGTTAAATATAATTAAAATCTACAAAGAGAATCGAGATATTGTATTCCATAAAATGAAAAATAATGTCAATGATATCAACCATAAAAAAAGAGGAAGCTGTCAAAAACAAAAGGAGTATGTGAAAATTAAAAGCATGGTTGCTTGATATTGAAAGGAAATTCAATGGATGGGATGAATAATAAAATTAATTACTAATAGAATTAACTGAAGACTGAATTAACTGGAGGATCAAATTAAAGAATGAACCACCAATCCAGTGACAAAGAATAAAATGATGAAAAATATGAGGAAGTTATAAGAAAGGGAAGATATATCCAGAAAATAAAATACCCATCTAATAGGGGATCCAAAAAAAGATAAACAGAGAAGGGAAAGGATGCAGTGTAGTACTTTGAATCATAGCTCCCAATGACAGCACTCATTTGTTTTATGTTGTCTCTGTACCCTTTGATTTTGTGCGTGTCATGGGGTCCCCACGATGAGATAAGAGGGTATCTCACCAATCCTTCCTGGATAACTGTTTCCATTCCTGCCTTCTGCTGATATGGTAGATTGGATCTGTGAGTTACATCATCCTCTTCACATCCTTCTGAGCTTTGCCTAGAATCTCCTTTCATGTCTCTATTTCTACCCACAGTCTCTTCAAAGTCATCTAGGCTTTTATTATCATGCACCTCAAAATTCTTCCAAGCCTTTCAGGAACCTAGCCAAAAATCATAGGCAGTGCTAAGTCCAAAGACAGTCCTTTTCTAGCATAAAATGATGACTTAGCATCATAATTTAAATGTATTTTATAGTGTAGGAGACATACCACCTCATAAATTTGAAGAATGTTATTTTGAAAGTCATTTTATCATGTTTAAAGGGAAAGGCCATAGATCCAGTGGCTTACCAAGATTAGAATTTTCTGCCTCGCTCAATAAGCATTCCATAGATTACCACATTATATTCTCTAAATTCATGGATGCTGCACCGTGTTACTCTGTTACCCACAGAAATCAATTTTCTCATAAAGTAACTAATGATTGCACCCCAAGCTACACTGCAAAATGCTCCATTTAGATAGAAGAACACCTGCAGCAAATCCAGAATGTCATAGAGAATGATGCCGTCTTCACCTTGAAGTTTGTATAGACCATCCAAACACAACCTAAGTTTGAAATCTATCTTCTGTTTAACTTTTTAAAAATAAAAAGTACATTAAAATAAACGTCTTCCAAGCCTATTCCCAATACTTAATTCCAAAGCCACTTCCACATTTTTACGTACTTGTTACAGCAGCACTCCATTTCCTGTTATAAACACTGTATTAGTTTCCTACAGCTCCAGTAACAAATTATCATAAATTGGATGGCTTAAAATGACAGAAATTTATTCTGTCATAGTTCTGTAGAACAAAAGCCTGAAATCAAGGTGTCAGTAGACTTGGCCCTTTCTGGAGGTTCTGAGGGAGAATTTGTTTCATGCCTCTCCCTTAGCCCCTGGTGGCTGCTGTAATCCTTGACAATCCTTGGCTTGTAGATGCATCACTCCAGTATCTGCCTCCATCTTCATGTCACTTTCTCCTGTGTCTCTCTCTCAAATCTCCCTCTGCTTTTCACTTATAGGGATACCTGTCATTGTTTTTAAGGCCCACCCTAAATCCAGGATGATCTCATCTGGAAAACCTAAACCTAATTACACCTACAAAGACCCTTTATCTCAATAAGGACACCTTATCCAAATAAGGCTCAGGTGGCTATGACATGGATATGTCTTTCGTGAGGCGGGCCTCTATTCAACTCACTACAGTCTGCTCTCTAGCCCCTGCCAAATTCACATCTGTCCCCCATCCATACAAAACACATTTACCTCATCCCAACATTCCACCAAAGTCTCAACCCATTACAACATCAACCCTAAGTTCAAAATCGCATCAAAATATCAACTCAGAAGTCCCAAATCTCATTATTTAAAGACAAAAACAAAAAAACAAAAAAAATGCTGCCCCAATTAGTAGTCAGTTATCCAGCATCATTGACTGATCAGTGCATTATTTATCCAATGACATGACATGCCAGCTTTATCATATATATGAGCTGGTATGTAATACTATTGAGTGTATAAAACAGTTTTTGGTCAATAGCATAAGCACACTATCGCTTTCAGCTATGGAAACTGCTACTTTGCTAACCATGGGGTGAATATATTCTGCAGTGTGTGGTATTTACTATGGTATGGCCTCTTTCATCTATTTTGTATTCTGAGAACAGTTTGTTCAAAATGACTGCTTGTATGTGTAAAAGTAACATTGGATATGCTTCATATAAACAAGGTTATAATGTTATAATGGTGCTTAAAGTGGAAGTTTTAAGGAGGCTGGAAGTGCTTTCCAGGATATAATCAAGAAAGCAGAAAGTTAAGATCATCAAGGAGCTAGATATTGATAAATGACAACTGACATTAAGAAGCCCATTATAAACATCACTGTTATCTGATTGATCAACATGTATATGAAGATACTTAGGAAAAAAAAACATGGCAGGAGTCTTATCCCCCCTTTCAGAGAATCTGAGTAGATTTCAGGAGTGGTTGCCAAGGCAGGATATCAGGAAAGCATCTCCAGAGGGACTTTGTAATAGTGATTTTCCTATAGAATTGATTCAGTTATGCTCCTTTTTTCCAGTAACATAATCCCTCCACTAAATAGTGTATGTGTGTACTAAATTCCCATAAGTATACATAGGTCTGTTTCAGGAATCTAAATTCTGCAGTATTAATTTACATGTTCATCCCTGTATCAGTACAACAGTTTTATTACTGTTAGCTTTACAATGTTTTAATATACTGTAGTACAAAAACATTTTCAGAAAGTTCTTGAATATTTTTGATCTCTTATTTTTGCAGATCAACTTTAAGAAAAGTTTATCTAGTTCTCTTTAAAAAATCCTTTTCGGATTTTTACTGGGTTTATACTGACTAGATGATTTGAGGAAACTCTCATATTGTTCTTCATCTCCAGATTCATAACACATTTATTCAGGTTATTTTCTTTATCTTTTCATAATTTTCTTTCATACAAGTCCTACAGTTTGGGAGTTTATTAATGGTTATTTTGCAGATTTTATTGCTCCAGGTTGTGGAAACTTTTTTCAATTATATTTTTCAATTAGGATTTGTTGGTATTTAGGAAAGGCTATTATTTTATTTACCTGATGTACAGTCACTTTACTGACCTCTTGTAGGAATAATTTTTCTTTTGATTGCTGGATTTTTTGTTGATAATCATGACATTTGCAAATAATATGAGTTTTGCCTCTTTCCCCTCCAGTGTTGCTAGCTCTTTTCTTTTTCTTGCCTTATTTCACTGGCTTTGAAATTTGTCTGATTTTAATGGGAACATTTTCAATATTTCATCATTAAGTATATCTTTGTAGGTCTCTAGTAGATTTTCTTTATTAGATCTAGCAAACTTCATTCTATTACTATTTTACTGAGAGTTTTATTTTTTCAAAATGCAGTCTGGATGATTGTAGTAAATCCACTTTACTATATATGGTCTTTATAAATTTTTAAAAATTTATGGAGCCTTTTTTGTGACTTACTACATTTTTAATATTATAAATGTTTTCATTCATGCTGGAAAAATGTGAATTATCTGTTTAATTTCCATGTATAGTTATTAAATTGTGATGTGGAGCTATTTTAAACCCTATAATATCTTTTCTTGGTTATTTATGTGAGAGTTTTGTTAAAATTTCACAGTTAATGTAGATTATACATTTCTCCTTATATTCTCACTGTTTTATTTTTCTTCTTATACTTTGATGTTGAATTGTTAGGTTCATAAAGATTCATAATCAGCAAAACATTCTGTTTTTACTTTGACTAGAAGTACCACTCCTAGTTCCTCTTTGTAAGCGTTTACTCGGTATGTTTTTCATTATCTTTTTATATCTAATTTTTTGTTTTGGTGTGTCTCCCATAAACAGCATAGCATTAGATATTTTTGCTACTCATTCTGATAATCTAACTCTTATCAGATTAACTTAATATATTGACCTTATTTGTGATAACATATATTTGGTATTTTCTGCTTGATCTGTTTTCTTCCTCATTTCCTATCTTCAGTTGGATTTGTTTACTGTGCCATTATGCCATTATTATGGCTATTATGCCATTTTTTTTTCTGTCTAGGAGTTTGGAAGTAACTTATCCCATTCTTTTCTTCTCTTGCTTGTCCTTGAATTTTAGAAAACATATTTAAACTTTGTTTTTTTCTATCATGTCAGTCATTGGTGTCAGTAACTGCCCTCCCAAACTAGATAAGACCATTAATATACATAGACTAATCCTAACCTCTCATGTTTTGTGGATATCACCTGGAATTTTTTACAGATTTTTAAATAATTTGCTTTACATTGTGGCTCAATTTTTATGTGAATTTTATCTTAATAATTGTGATAATATAATAATTTCACAAAAAATTTTATCAGTTTCACTTCTTTCTTTGCTCACCATTATCTCTTTCATTCCTTGTGCTCCTCTTAGTTGTACATACTTGTTGTTTTCGGTATCCTCAAGTGATACTTTCAGGAAGCATTCATGGTGGTTTCTGAGTCTTTTAATATATAAAATGCCTTAATTTTGTCCTCAAACTTAAATAATAGTTTGGCTAAGCACACAAATTTAGGTTAAAAGGAATATTCCTTTAGAACTGCAAAAATATTGTTCCATTTTTGCTTATTACCTGAGAGATCAAATGAGAAGTCTGACAGCAACTGAATATTATTTCTTTAAAACTGTCTTACGTTTTACCTTTCAGAAACTTAGGGCCTGTCTGAATTTTCTTGGAAATCAGAAATTTCAGGATATATCTTAATGTGGACTTTTTCTCACATACATGCAGACTTTTTATTGGTTTTCCCTACAAGACAATAATGTAAGTTTTAAAATATAAATCTGAAGTCATCTGAGAGGCAAGGAAGAAAGATTAAAATTAAATGCTTAATCAAAAGGTACAACACCACCTAAAATCTACTACCACGGCAGTAGCAAGCTAAGATTAAGCTACAGCAAAAACATCTGGTGCAAATTTTAGAGACTATATAGCAGGAAGTGGATTTGCTTTCCAGAAGACTGGTACACTGATAATTTGGATCCAACAGGATGTTTGACCAGGAAAATGTCAAGATGGTTAGAAGTAAAACTAAATAAAAAAGAACAGGTACACTGGAGAATCCAAAACATGTAATCTCCAAACAGATGGTGACAGGTTTATCTTCTTCCTCTCATGAAGCATTTGCTGCACTTTGCAGCCTTTTCTCATAATGCTACCCAATGGCTGTTCAAGCTGAAAGCTGCTGCTCTTGCCTTGCAGATGGCTCATCAACCAGGTAAACTAGGTTTGGGTTGCATAGGACTCGATTAATTTAGCACAGATCTTGGAGAACTTGTGACAAATGGGGAAGAGGGCAGGGGAATACAAGGAATAAGAGGGGGTTGGTGGGATGGAGATGTGGTGGTGGTGGATTGGGTTGGTTGCATTGTTAGTTGTTCTGAACAAAGTGAACTCTGAAGCATTCACATATAAAGTAGTCTAAGTTTCCCCAATTAATTCCATACAACTCCACACAACACCTTCAAAGTCTGAAGTCAGCAGCTGAACTGTAGTTAGAGCTGCAAGGCTCACAAAATCATCAAAGAAACCAGAATGAGACAACCCAGATAGGATATTCCAGCAATTATTCTCAATCTGTCTTTCTCCAATCTAAAATAAGCATCTAATATACATGATGTGGGATGCAGAAAGCCACACTGGAACAAACAGGGTCTACTGCCGAACTTTTCATCAAACACCAAGGGAAACCAACGGTCAGGGTATATTTTTATTTTATCTTATTTTATTTAAAAATACAACAACCCCAATGTTATTCTATCACAATGGGACATGGCTGAACAGGTAGGAGACAGATTCCCCATTGTGAATTCAGATGGCTTCTGCAAGGATCATGGAGATGTCGATCACCTGTATTTTGGAGCAATGCTTCACCTTATCCTCCTAAGGTATGGTATTGGTGACTACTACTGCTTCAAAGCCTGCACTGTTGATGTGAGTAATGGCCGGGCCAGAAAAGATTCCGTGAGTCAAGATCGCATAAACTCTGGTGGCTCCAGCTGAGAAAAGTTTGTCAGCTGCATGGCAGATTGTACCACAAGTGTCAGCCATGTCATCCACAAGGATAGCCACACGATCCTTCACATATCCCACTAGTACCATTCGGTCCACTTCATTGGCCTTCTTCGGTTCTTTGTAAATCAAGGCAAAGTCCACATTCAATCTTTCTGCAACGGAGGTCACTCTCTTAGCTCCACCAGCATCTGGAGAGACAATCGTGCAGTTCCTCCACTCAGAGATATTCTCGTTTATCCACTTCAGGACAGCTGGATCTGCATACAAATTGTCTACTGGGATATCAAAAAAGCCCTGAATTTGAGAAGCATGCACCTGCTATAGACAGCGTATTTACAACAAGCTTGGCGGAGACTGCGGCTCGGCTCTTATCCTCCTTATCCTGCAGGCATACGGGAAGCACGGGATGACTGCAGTAACTCGGCTGGCTGGAGCAATCTTGCAGGCATTAATCATGATCAAAAGCTCCATTAAACTGTCGTTGATTTCGCCACAACCACTCTGCACTATGTGGACATCCTCTTCTAGCACACTCTCACCTATTTCCACACAGGTCTCCTGGTTGCTGAATTTCTTGGTCACCACCTTGCCCATCTCCTGGCCCAGTCGGTCGGCAGTTTTCTGGGATAAGTCCTGACGGGAGCTGCCGCTGAAGATTTTGATATTTGGCATTTTGGTCAACTGCCCTAGGCTCTCTACATCTGGTGATCACCCCGGCAGCTGAGAAAGGAACAGAGGTCAGACCACAGACTATTCCAGCTCCTAGCCAGGCGCGAGAGACCGCAGACCCTAACTAACGGCTTCCGGTTGTTACTCAGCTGTTCCGGTCTCTTCCGGATGTGCTCCGCTCTAAACTGCCTTCTGGGTCTTCAAAAAAAAAAAAAAAAAATTCCTTCTTGGCACCCAGTTCACGCTTCTAAACTAAAGAATCAAATCTTGGGCTTCCCTAGTGGCGCAGTGGTTGAGAGTCCGCCTGCCGGTGTAGGGGACACGTGTTCGTGCCCCGGTCCGTGAAGATCCCACATGCCGCGGAGCGGCTGGGCCTGTGAGCCACGGCCGCTGAGCCTGCGCGTCTGGAGCCTGTGCTCCACCACGGGAGAGGCCACATCAGTGAGAGTCCCAAGTACCACAACAACAACAAAAAAATCAAATCGTTTTTCAGTTCATAGATTTTTTTCCTCCCCTATTAGTGCTTGTATTAGTTTCCAAGGGCAGCTTAAATCTGAATGCGTAAAAATATAAAATTTCTACAAGGCAAAACACGTAACATTGAACAGAAAGTTCTGGACTGGAGGAAATGTGTAAAACGTGCCCAGAGTTCTTCCAACTGAGTGAGAAAAAGATAAGTAGGAATAAACGTATGAAAAAATGCTAGAAATCAAGAAATTGACATTCATTTTCACACACCAGGTAAGCTAAAATTATAAAATAGATAACTCCTTCTAGTCTAATGGAAAGTGTAAGTGTGTAGATTTTGCAAGGGAAATTGAGTACATAACATATGGCTCAATGTGTCTTCTAGGAATCTATGCAATAAAAAGATTCACAAAGTATATTGATAACAGTGTTTTTTGCTGTATTAATCCATTTAGTCAATATTTCCCAAGGTGTTCTGTGTGTCAGGTGTTGCCCCATTTATGGGGTATAAGATGATGAATGACAAATAGTAACCTCTCTAGAATTGCTTATAAAAGCAAAATATGGAAACCAAAAATGTCTGTCAATAGCTAAGTTATCAGATAATGTATTGTATGTACACAGGCAGCCATTAAAGAGACCACAGTAGTCATATGGAAGAAGTCATATGGAAGTGTCTCCAAAATATTTTATTGTTTCATTTTAAAATTTTATTTATTTATTATTTATTGGAGTATAGTTGCTTTACACTGCTGTGTCAATTTCTGCTGTACAGCAAAGTGAATCATATACATATATCCCCTCTTTTTTGGATTTCTTTACCATTTAGGTCACCAGAGAGTACTGGGTAGACCTCCCTTTGCTGTACAGTAGGTTCTCATTAGTTACCTATTTTATACATAGTAGTGTATATATGTCAATCCCAATCTCCCAATTCATTCCACCTCCTCCCCCTTCCCCCTTGGCGTCCATAGGTTTGTCCTCTACATCTGTGTCTCTATTTCTGCTTTGCAAATAAGATCATCTATACCAATTTTCTAGATTTCACATATATGCGTTAATATATGATGTTTGTTTTTCTCTTTCTGACTTACTTGACTCTGTGTGACAGTCTCTGGGTCCATCCACGTCTCTGCAAATGACACAATTTCATTCCTTTTTATGACTGAGTAATATTCCATTGTATATATGTACCACATCTTCTTTATCCATTCCTCTGTTGATGGACACTTAGGTTGGTTCCATGACCTGGCTACTGTAAATAGTGCTGTGGTGGACATTGGGGTGCATGTTTCTTTTTGAATTATGGTTCTCTGGGTATATGCCCAGTAGTGGGATTGCTGGGTCATATGATAGTTCTATTTTTAGTTTTCTAAGGAACCTCCATACTCTTCTCTATAATGGCTGTATCAAGCTATATTCCCACCAACAGTGTAAGAGGGTTCCCTTTTCTCCACACCCTCTCCAGCATTTATTGTTTGTAGATTTTTTGATGATGGCCATTCTGACCAGTGTGAGGTGATCCAAGATATTTTTAAATGTAAAAAAATCATTCACAAAAATACGCATAGTATGATATTTATGTATTTAAAATTAAGTAATAGTCAAAGCATCAAATCATTAAGGAAGTCCTTTTTATTATGATTGCCTTTGCAGAGGGGAGTAGGTTGGTTGTAGTTGGGGATGAATATGTCACAATTTATTGACATCTATTAATGTAGTATTGAACTTTTATTACTTTTATAATTTAAAAAAGACTAACAAAATATATATGATAAGTCTTTTTTAGGAAATTTTAAGTACACAGTTTCCAAATGCATTGGGGGTTGGAGTAACAGGCTAAAAAGTGGAAGACATCATAGATACCAGGAATTTCAACAATAAACTGTGTCATAAAAATAGTGGAAACATCAGATAGAGATCATAAAGTTTTATCCTACTAATTGTGTGTTTAACATTTGGTTCTGGGATATTTTTATTTAGCCTAAAACCAAATCATCATTTTCTAATATTTTGAAATTACTAAATAATTTGTTCAATGTATCTTCACACCCCACTTTTGAGCTTCCCCACTAGGTTTGGTTCATGGATAGGGTAAGATCAGGAATGAGGTAAGGAATGGGTGGAGGCAACAGAAATGGATAAGATTTGACAATGTCTGTGAAACACATTGCTAGAAAACAGTGTTTTTATATATTAAATGTGCTATTATTATAAAACATAAAAACAGCTATGTCAAAAAGGCTAAATCAAAATGTCCTGCTGCTGATCCAACCACATCCTGGAGACATCAACATGCTTTTCTCTTCAGTTCAAACTCTTCATGGTTGACCGTATATGCAGGCTCATTTCAGTCCACAATTCTTCATTCATGTTCTTTCCTATTATAAAATCAACAGACCCACCTATACTATATAATTCTCATCTTCAGCCAAGACTACATACAGTGATTTCTAAAGAAAATTCTGTGTCTTAATTTAGCAACACTAAAAAGTACTTGCAGCTTCAATTAAAATGATTCTTAGTGTTCTAAATGTGTCACACATTTTTCAGTTTTTAAAGAAAAACAAAACAGGTTTTTAAATTGACTTATTATTACCTAAATTGGACTGAATGCTAATGTAAACATTAAAAACCCATAGTTGGTTGCATTTTCCTTGAGGTGTTAAGTAGGAGAAATTTTTGTGTTGCTGCTATTTTTGATCCACGCTCTGGCTGTTGCAACACCTCACAGTTTCAGGGATTTGTCTAGAATCATAAAATGTTAAAGATGGAAATGACCTTAGAAACCACCCGGTCTAGCAACCACCTGGTCTAGCATCCTAATTCACAGACAGGGAACTGAGGCCCAGAGAAACGAAGCAAGTTGCCTGGGATCTAACAGCTAATTAGAGGCAGAATATGGATTAGAACACGGAATCCCTGAATTTCCAAATAGGGCTTTTCTCACTATACCATGTTTAGGCCTTTTCTTTGAGGTTTATCAGAATGAAGGAAAAAATCAAAAGGTTATGTAGAAATTGTTGCACAAAAATTTTACTCTTTTGTCGAACAACTACAACAAAGAGCAAAACTCCAAAGCTGAGACTGGAAAATTCTTTTGCTTTTAAGAATTATTTCCAGAAAGAAATGAATGATTAGTAGTGTCATGGAAATATCTTTATTACTCTGATATTTCTGTTACATGGGTCTATTGTAAGGGGATTTAGCTCCTGTTTATTTTAGCCTCTGTAGGTTGAGAAAGACATCTATCTTATCATTGACTGTTTCTGACAAAGGTTATAGGTAGGAATGATGCCCGTTGAACAACATTCTCTCTATTTAAGATGTTATTAATAAATTACTCTGGAAACAAAAATTGTGGTATAGAGAAAATGCCTTATCTTTCTCCTTCCCAAGGCAAGCATATTTAAATGTCATCTCTACAGATCTGTGAGAATTATTGTATTTTGAAGGTCTTTTGAGTCAATACCCAGAATATATCTATTACCTTGGGAATAGTTTCTTGCTTTACCGATTATTCTTTTACCCTTCACAATTCCAACATAAATAATTCAAAGAGAGCCCTGATGCAGCTTGATCAACTAAGGAGAAAAGAAAGTCAGTTGGTTCTTTCAGAAAGTGGAGAAAAATCGTTGTTGTATTATAAGTAAAATAAATGCTTTCACTAAACACGCTTGCAGTTGACAAAATGCTAGATGTTTAGGTGACAATTATAGGTCTTTGATAAACTGTCAAATCTTGTCACAACACATGTTACAAACAAGGACAGATTTAGATGTCCTTTATGACAGCTTTGTGTAGTTTGAGAATGTATGGCAGTTAATTTCAAAAGGAACATATTTTTCTTTCCAGCAGTTATCTGCTTGTTTATTAGGAAGAGTTTCTTTGTGCCTTTAATCTTCCTCATTTGACTCAGAGTTCCAGATCATTATTGTAACATTACCTTACCTCATTTATTTTGTTCATAATAATCATCTACAATACTTTGAGAAAACAATTTCCCACAGAGCTTTACATTGGTAGAAATGCTTTAAAGTTTGTTTTGTGATTGTTTACAATTGAAGTTGACTACTGTGTTTGTTTACTGAGTTTTTAATTGGAAATCTGTCATTTTATTACAATAGATGTGAAGATGGTGATTAGGTAAATAAATATGAGTGAAACAAATAGGAGAAAAAGACAAAATTTTGTTACTCAGAAATGCGACTTTAATTTTGAGTATTATGTTAGACTCGTGACAGTATTTTTGAAACACACTTTGGAATTTTTAAAAAATTTCTAATGAACTTAAAAATCTTAGTATGAAATAATAGTCTTGGAATAATAATGAGGTTAAGTGTGCTGAATAATAAATAATTGTAATGACAGATGAGGCAATGTATGGAGAGGTTCCATAACTAGTAAATTGCAAATAAGAAAATATCTCCTTAATATTTATGTGAAATATTTTTAAGTATTTTAAAGCAGGTATGGATCTTTCCCTTCTCATGTAGAATATTAGTTTCATGAAATTAGTAAAAAGATACTGATGTTAATTATATTTTGACAAAATGCAAGCTCCATTTATGCTATTCAAACCTATTTTAAGGATTTTTTCTCTTCCATTATGATAATTTATTTAATCTTCGTAATAAACATTAAACCCAGTTGTCCATTCACATAAGAAAAAATTGAGTGTAGCGTGGTTTGAAATGGTTCAGTGATTCTCCAACTTCAAAGGCAGCAGGGGACTTCCCTGGTGGTCCAGTGGTTAAGACTCTGCACCTCCACTGCAGTGGGCGTGGACTCAATCCCTGCACGCCAAAAAAAAAAAAAAAAAAAAAAAATTATAGTAAGATTCAAGGACAGCAGGATCACCAGTAGGGAGTGTGAGATATAGATTCCTGAGCCTCATCCCCAGAGTTACTGATCAGTAGGTCCAGGGTGGAAACTCAGACTTCATGTTTCTTAGAAGACACCAGGTATTGCTGATCCTGCCATTCTGGTGACCACACTTCTGAGAACCACTGGTATGCATCGTTAACATTTATTTATTTTGGGAAAATAAAAGGTAATAGTTGATTTATTTTGCTTCTACTCATTTCACTAGCCCTTGTAATTTTGCATATTTTATTTGGCTTCTAGATCTTGTCATGTTCTTTTCTACATATGAATATTGCTTTCAAATATCACATAATTCTTTATGAACAGTACACATATATCCTTCAACTTAAAATACCTGTATTATGTTACAGAAATACTTTGACAAATATGTATAAGATGTCAATTCTTGTTATTTGGGGAGTTTTAAAAATCCATTAGATATTTGAACATCTAAAAATTAATTTCTACCTATTAGCACACTAAGAATTGATTGAAACTAAGAGGCTCTCCTATTTATTATCCCATTTCCCCTCCCTCCTTGAGTCTTTTACAGTGTTCATCACTGAGAAGGATCTTTTTGTCAAACTCTGAAAACCACTTGTCTGTCCATGA
Organism: Mesoplodon mirus; assembly: GCF_964341445.2. Taxonomy (NCBI): domain Eukaryota; kingdom Metazoa; phylum Chordata; class Mammalia; order Artiodactyla; family Ziphiidae; genus Mesoplodon; species Mesoplodon mirus. Next base: position 44,804,553 of record NC_138985.1, on the reverse strand, counting down.
TGATATGAAGTATTGTACAGAGTGAATACTTGCTGATTTGATTTGATGTTGCCTTTTGGGAGGAAACCATTGTACAGACTCTCTCCAACTTACACTGGCTCAACTAACAATTTTTCACCTTTACCGTGGTGCAAAAGCAATATGCATTAATTAGAAACTGAACTTCGAATTTTGATCTTTTCCTGGGCTAGCAATATGTGGTACAGTACTCTCTCGTGATGCTGGGCAGGGGCAGCAGCTGCAGCTCCCTGTCAGCCATGAGATATGCACTTACAACAAATTTCTACCCATACAGCTGTTCAATTTTTCACTTTCAGTACAATATTCAATAAATTACGTGAGAGGCTTTGTGTTAAATAATTTTGCCCATAGGCTAATGTAAGTGTTCTGAGCACATTTAAATTAGGCTAGGCTAAACTGTGATGTTTGGTAAGTTAGGTTATTAAATGCATCTTTGACTTAATGATATTTTCAACTTACAGTGGGTTTATAGGGATGTAACCACATCGTAAGTTGAGGAAGGTCTGTATATCAGTTTATAAACAAAACAAAATAAGTAAAAACAAAAGAATTTCTCTATTCAAATATAGGTTAGAATGAGTAGACCCCTATGGACTACATATTGTTCTTCCTCGAGGGTATTTTGGCTATTTTTGTTCCCATGTACTCCCACATACATTTTAGAATTTTGTTGGGATTTTGATTGGAATTACATTAAATCTGTAAATCAATTAGGGAAAATTGACATTATAATATTAAGTTTGCAAATCCACGAACATGCTATTTCTCTTTTAAATTACTCTTTAAAATGACAATAAGTTCCTGTAATTTTTCCATAGAAATCTTTCTCAGATATACATTTTTACATTTTTCCAGGCACTTCATTTTTATATGATTTAAATGGTATCTACTGGAAATTGTATTTTCTGTTACATAGTAATATAGTTCATAGCTTAAATTTTGTGTCCATTCTTAAAAGTCATTTGTGGATTTTAAAAGTTTCTATATAAGCCATATATCATCTGGAAATAAATGACAATATGGCTCTTTGATCTATTCCTTATACTTTTCCCCCTTCTTGCCTTGTGATGCTGGTTAGGACCTCTAATGTCAGGTTGATTAGAAATGGTGACAGTGGCCATTCTTCCCCTATTTCTAATCTCAAAAGGGAAAACTTTTAATATTTTACCATTATGTATGATGTTTGTGTGTTGTATTTTATCAGGAAATACTCTATAAGGTTGTTTCCTATTATTAGTTTGTTGAAAGTTTCTTCTTCTTTTTTTTTTTTTTGATCAAGAAAGGGACTTGGATTATGTCAAGTGCTTTTTTTCTGCATCTTTCATGATTATAATATGATTTTTCTTGGTTATCCTCTTAATATGGTAAATTACAGTGATTTTTTTTCTAATGTTAAACAGACCTTACATTCATAGGATCAACCCAATTTAATCATGATATATTGTCCTTTTTATATATTACTTGATTCAGTTAGGTAATATTTTATTTAGAATGTTTTCATGTATCTTTATGAGAGAATTTGGCCCATAATCCTTTGTCTGTACTTATTAGGTTAAGAAAACAAGATTGTACTAGCTATGTGTGAGTTGGAGAGCCTTTCATCTTTTTCTGTCCTATGGAAAAGTTGTAGAAATTATGACATTAAGTGGAACTGGACCAGAAGATATTTGACTACTTATTCGATTTTTCTAATGGTTATCACTTACATTTAGGTTATAGATTATTGGTTATATTCAGATTTCCATTTTTTTTGTCAGTTTTGTTGTTTTATTTTTCTACAAAATTTCCTACTTTATCCAAATTTTCAAATTTTACTGACAATGCTTCCCACAATATCCTTTTATTATGTTTTTTGTATCTGCAGCATCTTTCATATGATTCCCTTCGTCATTTCTGGTGTTAGATTTTTGAAACTATTTTTTTTTTGATCGGTTTCACCAGAAGGCTATTCATTTTATCAGTCTTTTCCAAAAAAACTAATGGTTGAAACTGTTGATGCACCCTCACTGGCTGCTTGTTTCAAACTTTGTTGACTTTAAGATTATTTTTAATTATGTCCTTTCATCCTTTCTTTGTGCTTATTTTGCTGTTCTTTTTAAAATTCTTGAGATGTATGCTTAGCTTATTATTTATTAATATTCAAAGGTATACATTTTTCTTCTAAGTACTGTTTTAACTTAAGATTTATATGTAATATTTTTATAGTATTTCTGTTGGTATTCAGGTAAAACTGTTTTCCAGTTTTGATGGCGATTTCTTTGTTTCAGGGACCATTTAGTTTATTTCTTAAATAACAGATATATAGGGAACATCTAGATATCTTGTTGGTGTTGTTTTTAGTTTCTAGCTTAATTGTACTGAAGACAGAAAACATACTTTGTGTGATTTAAGCCCTTTGAAATTTGCTGAAACTTTTTTTATGGTCCTAGGTGGTCACTTTTCATAAGTAGTCCATGTGTGCTAGGAAGAATATGTACTCTTGAGTGGTTAAGTGTAGTATACATACACACACATTAGATCTGGTTTGTTTGTAATGTTATTTATATCTTCTGTATCTTTACTGATTTTTAAAATCTATTTAATCAAATACTGAGAGAAATATGTTAAAATTTCCACAGTGATTATTGGTATATAGCTATCTCTCCTTATAAGTTTTTCTTTTTTTATTTCTCTATATTTTGAGGCTAATTGGTTATCTACAAATTTAGGTTGTAACTTTTTGGTGAATTGAGATATCATTTTAAAGTAACACTTTTTTTTTTCTAGTAATGCCTTCTGCCTTAAATTCTATTTTGTCTGGTGTTAATATAGTTATGTTAGTTATCTTTTAAATAGCATTTGGTTGATTTTCCTATCTTTTAGTTTCAATCTCACTGTATGTTTATGTATCAGATGCATTGCTTATAAATGTCATTTAATTTCATGTTAATTTATGCCACTTGACTTCAAGTCATTTAACTTCATTTATCCCCTTCTGACATTGTGTGGGGATATTTGCCTATGATTTTGCCTTCCTTTCTTCCTATTTTCCTTTTTTCCTTCCTTCCCTTTTTCACTCCTACCATCACTTTATTATTGTTGCTTTTTATAATCGATGTTCATGTATATATACCTATCTATGTATTATTCTCTTTGCTTCTCTTTTATTTTTTCATCTTAAACCTTCCATTTGGGATCATTTGCCTCTGCTTGAAAAATATCCTTACAAATTTTTGAGATACTGCTGGTGAAGAACTTTGGCTTGGAGTTTATAATTCAGTCTCCTTTAATGTTATTCCTTTAAAGGTGATACATTTTTCCCCCTCTAGATGCTTTTTAAGATTTTCCTTCCTCCCTCTCTCCTCCCCTTTCTTCCTTCCTCTTTCTTCCCCCCCACCCTCCCTTCCTCCCTTCCTCCCTCCCTCCCTTCCTTCCTTCCTTCCTTCCTTCCTTTTCCTTCTTCTTTTCTTTCTTTCTGATGCAGATTCACTATTATATGTCTAGGTGTGGAATTTTGTGAAGTAATTACTTGCTTGAGATTCATTTGGTTTCTTGAATCTATGGGTGTTTTTCATCAGTTGTGAAATTATTTTTTTACTGTCTCTTCAAATATTGCCTCTCTCTAATTCTCTCTTCTACTGGAACTCTGATGAAACTCAAAACATATCTCTTCTGTTTTCCAAGAACCTCTCTTTCAGTTTCCTTTAAAAAATTTGTGTGTGTGTGTGTGTGTGTGTTGTATTCTGCCTCTCTTCTCACCTATCTTCCAGTTTACTCGTTCTCTTTTCATATGTGTCTATTATGCTATAAAACCAGTTTATTGAGGGTTATTTATTTATTTTCTTTGTTTTTTTGTGTGGTTTTTTTTTAAAGACTAATGGAGAGGGCTTCCCTGGTGGCGCAGTGGTTGAGAGTCTGCCTGCCGGTGCAGGGGACATGGGTTCGTGCCCCGGTCCGGGAAGATCCCACATGCCGCGGAGCGGCTGGGCCCGTGAGCCATGGCCGCTGAGCCTGCGCGTCCGGAGCCTGTGCTCCGCAACAGGAGAGGCCACAACAGTGAGAGGCCCGCATACCACACACACAAAAAAAGACTAATGGAGACAACTCCTCATTGCCTTTTCGTTTTTTTGGGGTTTTTGGCTGCATTGGGTCTTCGTTCCTGCGCACAAGCATTCTCTAGTTATAGTGAGCAGGGGCTACTCTTCATTGCGGTGTGCAGGCTTCTCATTGTGGTGGCTTCTCTTTGTTGTGGAGCATAGGCTCTAGGCACACAGGCTTCAGTAGTTGTGGCACGTGGGCTCAGTAGATGTGGCTCGTGGGCTCTAGAGCACAGGCTCAGTAGTTGTGACACAGAGGCTTAGCTGCTCCACAGCATGTGGGATCTTCCCAGACCAGGGATCAAATCCGTGTCCCCTGCATTGGCAGACGGATTCTTAACCACTGCGCCATCAGGGAAGTCCCTCTTGAGGGTTTTTTAAACAACTTTATTTATTTTTTTTAGAGCAGTTCAACTTTACAACAAATTGAGAGGAAGGTACAGAGATTTCCCATGTACCCCCCTGCCCTACACATGTATAGCCTCCCTTATTATCAACATCACTCACCAGAATGGTACATTTTTTTTTTACCAAGGATGAACCTACCTTGACACATCATAATTACCCAAAGTTCATGGCTCTCCTTAGGGTTCATTCATGCTGTTCTACATTCCACAGGTTTGGACAAAATGTATAATGATATACATCCATCATTATAGTATCATACAGAACATTTTCACTACCATAAAAGTCTTCTGTGCTCTGCCTACTCATCTCTCCTCCCCTCCCTCACCTCTGGCAACCACTGATCTTTTTATTGGCTCCATAGTTTGCCTTTTCCAGAATGTCATATTTTTGGAATCATACAATATGTAGCCTTTTCAGATTGACTTCTTTCACTTAGTAATATGCATTTAAGTTTCCTTCATGTCTTTTCATGGCTTGATAGCTCACTTATTTTTAGCACTGAATAGTATTCCATTGTCTGGATGTACTAGAGTTTATGTATCTATTCACCTACTGAAGGATATCTTGGTTACTTCAAAGTTTTGGCAATTATGAATAAGACTGCTATAAACATCCGTGTGGAGGTTTTTGTGTGGGCATAAATTTTCAACTCCTTTGGGTAAATATCAAGGAGTGTGATTTCTGGATCGTATAGTAAGAATATATTTAGTTTTGTAAGAAAATCGCCAAACCGTTTTCCAGAGTGGCTGTACCATTTTGTATTCCCACCAGCAATGTATGAAAGTTCCTGTTGCTCTACATTCTCACCAGCATTTGGTGTTGTCAGTGTTCTGGATTTTGCCCATTCTAATAGGTGTGTGTAACTACAGAGTTTTTAATTTTCATTATTGCATTTTTCATTTGAAGACATTTTGTTTAGTCCTTTTAAAGATCTACTGGGGCAGTTTTTAGAGTCCATTGCTCTCTGAACGTATCTTCAAACTTGTTCTTGTTTCAAACCATTTTAAAAAACATAGTATAATAGCTGTTTTATAAGATGCATCCGGTAATTTCAATGTCTGAAGTTTCTGGAATCTGTATCTGCTGTCTATTTTTCTCGCTCATGCTGGCTTTTTTCTTTTGTGCTTGTTTAAGCTTAGCTATGTACCATTATGGCATATGAAATTTTATTTGAGGAAATTCTTTGAAGTCTAGAATGAAAGTTTTTCTTCCAGAGAAAATTTGCTTCTGACTCCTATATGGAGTTGCTATTAGTCTGCGACTACCTTAAGTTTCCCTGGACGGTCAAGGTGATATAACCCCAGGCTGCAGAACTATGTAAGGGTAGCCTAAGGTCACAACTTCTCAGGAATCCACACCTTCCAACCCTTTCACCCCTGTTTCTTACACTGTTTTTCTCTGCTGTCTGCTGTGCTCACCAACAAACCATCCCACCCTCCTATAGACCATGGAGGCAGGTTTACTTCTGATTCACCATTATTCTGAAGATAGAGAGCTTTGGCATCCCAATTTAATGAGTAGAAAGTCTCCTATGAGACTCCTCACCTTGGGCAGGCCCTGGGCCTTAACTTGCATTACCCTTGACCCATGAAGTCTATAAAACTGAAACCTAAGATAATTAGAGCTAGTCTTAGCTCTTGTATCCAGAATATAGGGTGAGCCTTTGCTCATATTCCCTCCCTGAGGGCAGAGTGGTGCAGGCAGTGAGCAGCAATTGGAACAGGCAGAGAACACTTGTCCCTGTGGAGAAGCCGCGTTAGGAAGGCTAGTGGTAGCAGAGATTGTGCCATGGTGGCTGATAAAGAGACTGGACTGGACAAGTCTGCAGGCTATTTAGCAGAAACAGAAACTGGTAGTCTGAGAAATTGTCAGAAATAGCTCACTGTGGTACATTCGGAGACGGGTCTCATTTTTTGAATTAGCTAGACTGTGCTTGCGCCATGGTAGTTATATTTACAGTTCCAACCTGGTTTTCCCATGTCTGCTAGGACCTTTGAAATCAAGGTTATTCTTATACTTATGATAAACTTAAGGTCAGTGATAAGAGAGACTAAATATATATAATGAATGTATATTCTGTATACTACCTTCTAGTAATTTGTCCTTAAAAATATTACTTGTGATTGTTGTTGACTTTAGCAGTTTACTTCACCAACAGTTACTTTTTGTGTAAATGCATTCTGCTTCATATCCCTATCTGTTAATTTACTTCTTATCAATTCAATTCATGAGCTCTCTTTTCAAATAAACTACAGTGAAAAACAAGAAATAGCTTATTAGGTCAATCTGCTTCCTTCCTTTTGTAGACATAAGAAAAGAGTTTTTGCCAGTGGATAAATGAATTTATGACAATGAGATATTATTTTATTTTTTGAAAATTATGTATAAATAATTTAAAGCAATATTTTATTTTCACTAACTTTGGAGAGTTCTGTGCTGTGTTTGGTGCCTAGAAAAGCAGTGACTAATGATGTTTCCAAGTATAAGGAGTAGAAGAGAAATAGCTGATTTCTTATTTTCTGTATGTTTAATCCAACAACAGAGGGGATGGATGTTTGATGTTATGGACTTGCGCACAGACTCTGGTGCCAGACTGTTTGTGTTTAAATCTTGGCTCAATAGCTTAATATCTCAGTAGCTTTGGACAACTTACTTAACTTGTATTTGCCAAAGTTTCCTCATCTGTTAAAAGGATGACAATAATAGTACCAACCTTTCAGGATTGTGAGGATTAAATAAGTAGAACAAATATGAACCATCAGTAACAGTACTTTATATATTATATGTATATCACATATAAATATACACTTTATAAATGTTAGCTACTTATGTGTACAGAATACAGACAAGCATTGAAAATTTTGAAAAGTGATAGCAGGATTGGTCTATATGGAGACCTGCTCCAGGTTCTTCTTTCACTTGCCATGTATCTTCCTCCTGGAGGGGTGATAACAGTGTAGTAGAGCCAGCAAATTATTGCTGTGTCCATCTCTCTCCCATGGGATTAGAGAGAGCTGTAATGAGCGGGTCACATGCTGAAGGTATGCCTGTTCGTTACATAGAGGCTTGATTCCATCTGACTTCTTGAACTAGAGTGAGCCTTTACCCAAGTACTCCTCTGTCAGGTGAGAGCTGGGAAGACACTGACAGCTTAATGCCTCCTGATGATAGCAAGTTTTCTCCAGATATAAGGATAGAGTAAGGTCTCTTTAAAAAAAGTTTAGTCATAAGGCCATGTAGAAAATTATTGGTTAACTAAAAAGGATGGTTTCTCATTTCCCGTAGTTTATCTAACAGGGATTAAGCATATTTTAACTATAGATTGTAAAATCTTTTGAATATTTCAATATTTAATTCTTATAACTATATAGTAAGTCTCCATTTTTAGAATATTTGAAAGCAATAAATGGTAATTGGGAAACATGAGCTTTCTATCCTGAGTTTCAGTGATAGTAGACTATTCCTCCCAGCAAGACATCACTGAAACATTTTGAACAAGAATATATACCTTACTTATACATATCTCCAGGGAAGGAAATCCCACAGATCCTTTGAATGATTTGCTCTTTTTAAAAATATAACTGATTTGAGATATTCTCTTATATCTCACTTAAGTCTGCTCTCCTGAGAATTATTCTTACTTATTCATTCCTCAGTAAAGATGGAGAGCAGCTGATACCATCCTCTTCACATACTTGAGAACCATTATTAAAAAATTCCTTTGCTGAATAATCTCATTTTGTCAAGGCTTTTATTATAGGTTTTGTTTTTAAATCCTTTGATCCTTTTTACTGCTCTGTACATCGCTTTCTTGAATCTCTGAATCTAAACAATTTGCGCTCACGTGGGTCTGACCGATGTTTTATTTATTTATAGTTTTATTCTGGATGTGTCACCTCACATTCCTAATGCTTAACTACTATTTATGCATCGCAGTATCCTGCTTGCTTTTTTAAGAACAAAAGCATTTCAGTGGAGGTGATACATTATCTTTGAGCATTTATTTGTATCACAGGTAAACTAAGCCCATTTGAAAACAAACAGCCTCCCTTCACACACACACACAGAAGTGTATATCTTGATTGTAAATTTTTTCTAATTAAATAAGTTTTTGTTTGTTTGTTAACAGTTGTTAAAGAACAGCACTATGTTCCAGAGCTACTTGGGGTTAATTATGGTTTATCACACACTGAAGAAAAAAACACGGAGTGCAAAGTGGATTAAAAGAATGAATTTTTTAGCAATTAATTAAATTATATTTCTTTAAAAAAGGTAATATATCTGAAATAAATAAACAGATTTTGGGTTGAATTGTTAGATTTTACCAGTGGTATGCTTTTGATCTTTCCACTTTAAACATGGAATATAGGCATACTGTTTGTATTTGAAGTTTGCATCTGTCATTGGTATAGTTAAATAAAATTGGGATAATTACATTATGAAACTGGAACCAAAATTGGCAAGGTAACTCATTGAAATTTAAGATTTCCTTGATTATTGTATTAACTATCAGATTATGTCTTGAATTTATGATTAATTCAAAGAGTACATGACACAGATTGTTTTCTTACTTTAATTCTGTTTGCATGATAGGTTTATGATGTTGCTTTGTTGAATGACAGAACTTTACTTGCTTCTTTCACTTGTGTCTTTGTGTCTTTAAAGAGCTTCTACCACTTTCTAAAAACACTGCAATCAGAGAAGATTTTCATTAAATCCTTCTTTCCATAGTTGCTCTCTTGTTTTTCTGATGAAATCTTTGTTTACTTTTCTTTGGGAGGTTTAGATTATGGCCAACCATTTACAACATGTTCATAGTTTATTTATGACTCAAAATAAAATAAGACCAAAATTTAGTGAAACTTAACACTTGAAAGGTTCCATATGTTTGAATGTGCTCAGATTATTATTTTTTGCCTATAACTAAGTTACAAATCACTGAGATGTAACTTATGTGCAGGCAGTGTATGGGATTTCATGAATATTTAGTGCTTTGTTTCTATTTCTGAGTCTGTGAAGTTTCATAAATCAGCACTGTTTTTGCTTGGTTGCTACATAGCAGTGATTTTTGTGCTGTCTCTTCTGTATTAAAGTGGCTGAGTTTCATACAGTTTGCCTATGGAAATAATTCCTGGTAGGTAAAAGACAAATTATGTTGGCTCAGTGTTAAAGGTTATGGTTTAAGTATAATGAAAGCAGGAAATAGACATTTAAATTTCACCTTAAACATCCAACCTTAAACATTATTTACTAATCTATGTTGTCTATTGGTTAGTAAATAATGAGATCTTAAGAATCTGTTTCCAATTTTATGATCTGGGATCCAAACTATTACCAACTATTTTTTGTCTGAAAGCTCCATTCACAATGTTTCTTTAGACTTTGTAACTATAAATAAAGGCTCTCAGCTATTTTATTGGGACGTTAATGTGTCCTAAGCCAGTGATTCCCAATATGGTCAATCATCAGCATTATCTGGGTTGTTTTCTGAAAATACAGATTTCCAGACTCAACCTTAGGAAATTTTTTTTACTTGGTAGCATTAAATCAGAGATTCTCAACCTTGGTTGCACATTAGAATCCTCTGGGGAGATTAAACCCCCCCAGAAAACCTGATGACTCAGCTCCATCCCCAGAGATCCTGATGTAATTCTGTGTCAGCCTAACTTTAACCCAAACTCTGAGATCTTTTCAGACTAATGTCCAGCTACTTTTGAGAACCACTGCTTTAAACAATATATTTCTTTATTAGAAGTATGATATTCAGTTTCTTATAGTGACTATTGATTTGGTTTACAATTTTACAGTTTCATTACCATCTTCAAATATTTCCCTTTTTTTGTTTAAAAAGTTATACTAATAACCCCTGGAAGGCTGATAGCTCCAAGCAAGTTCTGGCATGGGAAGATGTCTGAGCCTGTTTACCTCAGCAGGAGAAATATATGACTTTGAGAAATACTACAGAAGCTGGATTGCCTTCCTCCTGCCAGATAGAGGGCTTACAGACAGGGAGATTAGGGATAGTAGAGTTAGTAAGTTGATTTTGCTGTGCCCAGGATAACCAAGAGGCCTACTTTAGCTTGAGTTGACTCCTTGGCCCTTGGTAATAGTAGCTAGCATTTATTGAGTACTTACTATAAGCTGAATACTTAGAATTCTTCACCATAGCCCCACTTCCATTTTATAGGAAAGAAATGGCAAGCACAAGGAGGTTAAGTAACTTTCCCAAAGTCATACAGTTAGTATGCAGTAAAGGCTGGATTCGAACCCAGGCTTGTCTGACTCCAGGGCCCTATGGCTGCCTATGATGTCACCTTGACGACTTACTAGACCACAGTTTGGTATAATAGATATGAATGAGGGGTATATAAGCATATCGAAGTCTGATCTCATATGAGCAATGTTTACATGTACAACTTACTTGACTTCTCTTCAATTATGCCATCTCTAAAATGAGATTAATAATAATACCTTCTTCACAGTGTTTATTATGAGGCATTTAAATAAAGTGGTAGCTTGGTACCTGGATTATAGAAGTACTAAGGAAGTAATGTCTGTTTTTATAAGTCAGCACAGTTTACAAGTCCAAAAACATAGAAATTTTGGGTTTGGATTGATTGCCATTCTTCCTGTGGGTAGGCTAGATTGTTCCAGTCAGTGTATATAGATTAGTTAAGGTTTATTCTAACCCTGAATTTCTCTAATTTTTATAAATTTTATCATTCACCCAGATACATTGTCTCTACTTGGCAAAATTCCTCTGGTCCTACCATTATGGTTAATCATTTAGTTTGTTAAATAAATCTTATTTTTTCATTGATTTACATAAGGAAAACAAAGCTTCATTCTTGTGAAATATACTACTTTAGGTTCCAAGAAGAAGACTTTTCCTAAGGAATTAATATGGTAGCTTACTTAAAAGTCTCTCCCAACATGGTGCCACATGAAATTACTGAAATGGGAGTCAAAATACTTGAATTCTATTCTTCCTGATCTTCCTTCTTTAAGTATTGGGCAATTTCAGGCATGTTCACTTAACCTCTTAAGTCTTTGGTTGACTTAGATGTAAATTCGAAGCTGTATTATATGATAGTGGTAGCTTCTTTTTGCTCTAATATTATGTGATTCTGGATATTATAAAATAGCAACAAGGATGTATTCATACATGTAAACTGTGTATATAATGGGAACTGCAGTTCTCACCCAGCAGTTCATCTTTTTAGTTCCAATAATCTCTTCCTTATTCTGAGCTCATTTATCAACAAGAAATAGGATTCTATGATTTCTAACTTTTTTATGATTCTATTAATCTTTCCTCCATTATCAGCCATTTGCTAAAAATGTAACAGCCCCTGTACCTAGAGATCTCTTCCTTGGTTACTCTCTGGAAACTTCTGGAAAATTGCTTTATCTTCTATCTAGTATTTTATTACTTAATTATAGTGTTTCTCAGATATTGATTCCTGGATATACATTTGCTTACACAAATAGTGGAAATCTTTTCCTAATTCACACATACAAGAGTTAAATCAATGGATAAAAGACTTCTTCCATAAAATATTTTAAAACCTCTGTCACCTGGTACCATTTGTTTGTGTTAGAACAAAATATGACAGAATATACCATTCATACAAAATTATTTATATTATAGTATAGTGATTCTCAAACTAATATCCAATCCACTGCAGACCAATTCTTTTGTAAAATACAATGAAAATGAATTACTAGAAAAACAATATCTTAAAAAAGACAAAAAATACAAATCCAATTTTTAAAACTATGTTGCAATAGACAAAATAATTCTGTCAAACTGCTCTAAAATTAGTTCTCTCAAATTTTCATTCTCAAAGTCTATACTTGTCATAAACTGAAAGCAAAGAGTTCATAGAACTGTACTGATCTGTGGATAAGAGATTGAATTGCACTGGTTTTGAAAAGCAAGTTTGACTATCTTTTTTGTAACTTTGAAATTCTTTTGCAAAAATAAGGGAGCTTCCTTATTCCCCTCTCTCAGCTTGTAGTATTCTTTAAGAGGCTGGATCTCCCTAGCTTCAGATAATCCCTACATTCAGTGACTGGATCCTTCAGTTTCTTTGCTGGATTAAAATGTAAGTAAAGTAGATGTGTATTAAGCCTTACCTGTATTTAGCCTCAGTGGAAGCGGGTTGCTCAGATCCTTTCTCGATAATGGCTTTTAATGAAAAGGAGAAGAGGACAGCCTGGGGAGAACCAATTGACTCAGGTGTAGAGAGGGGTTACTACCAAAAGGCCATGTCTGTCTGGGCCACATGCCTGCTAATAAATCACTAGAGATTTATCCATGATTTTAATATCAGAATCATTGTCCAAGTGGAAAACAATCCAAAAAGTTGATGATAAGGGAAATACATGTAAGATGATTGTGTTGTGAAAATGTCTGAGGCTTTAAAGGTGTTTTTTCCTTTTGATTTATTATAAGAAAGAATACAGAAATTACTATTGCTCAAAACAGTTATTCTACTGGAAACCTCAAGTAGCAAATTAGAATTACATTTTTTTTGAAAGATAGTTGCTAGGAGAGTAGGTTTTCCAGACCCCAATGAAAGATTCATTTTGCAATCAGCTTAAGCCTATATTTTTGAAACTTGAAACCTTACTCATCTGGCAGAGAAAAGGATCATTACCACTGAGAGGGAATACAAAGATCTTTCAGAGTATCCATATTTTACTTCTAAATCTTAATCTTCAAGGACTTTTCTCTATACTTTTAAAAATCTTATTTGTCTGCTAAGGAATTTTCTGCATTATTTCACCACCAAAATAATTGTTATTATATTAACTATTATAATTCAAAAATCTACCTTTATAAGGACCTATGAGAGAGATTTCTCTCTGACAATGCATTAAAAATACAGTGCTTTGGGCTTCCTTGGTGGCGCAGTGGTTGAGAGTCCACCTGCCGATGCAGGGGACACGCGTTCGTGCCCTGGTCCGGGAAGATCCCACATGCCGCGGAGCGGCTGGGCCCGTGAGCCATGGCCGCTGAGCCTGCGCATCTGGAGCCTGTGCTGCTCAACGGGAGAGGCCACAGCAGTGAGAGGCCCGCGTACTGCAAAAAAAAAAAAAAAAAAAACAAAACCAGTGCTTCCTCTGAGCTCTCCATTTGTTTTTGACTTTTTCTTGCCTCTGTCACTTATTAGAGTTAAGCCTTTGATAATGTATTTAACTTTTATGGTCCTCACTTTCTCTCATTTCAAAGGTGGGGATAAAAATTTTACCCACTTTATAGAGTTGTTCTGTAGATTAAATGAATTAATATATTATAAGTGCTTAGAACAGTGCCTGGAACGTAAGTACTTAACAAGTGTAAGCTGTTATTATTATTGTTGTTACTGTTTTCTTTCATGGAACTGGCAATTCTTATAACTATTTATGTTTTCTTCTTTGCTTTTTCTCCTAGGAACGTTAAGGATCAAATCTGTTTCTTTTAGTAGCTGTCCATTATTCTTTTATTCCCCTTATTCTCAGTTCTTCATCTGTTTAATCTTTATTCTGCTATTTTGTGTGCATATTCACAGGCTGCCTCAAATTCTTTCTGGAATAAAGTGGAATATTAATCAATGCATCTATCAGTCTCTTTTTAAGAGACTGGATTGGATTATGAGTCCACCTATGGACAAGAGTAATCTCAAGGACATTTTAAAATTCTGATCGGCTTAAATCTGGTTTCCTGAACCTATCAGTTGAGAGGGAGATAGAATTACCATATTTGACTTGAAAAGTCTTTACAACCTAGTTACTGGGGCCAGTCCTCAAAGTTACATTGCTATTACACCAAGCGGGAGTGCTGGGATGGATGATGGGGAGTCCACCTCAATATCAATTACAGTAGAGAATCCCAAATAGGAGAGTATCTTACCCACTTTTGTATCCCCAGTGCCAAGCACAGTTTCTGGTGGATTATAATACTTAATAAATGGTTGATGAATGAACATACCATTTTGGCCTGGCTGCCACATTTTTCATTTGGCAACTTCAGCTTAGGGTCTCAGTTATAACCATAGAATTCCCTTAAATGAAACTTCTATTTTCTGGAAACAAGACCTTCATATCAAGCAAAACTCTAGGAAGCTTTTTGTGTTTTGTTCCCTGCCTAATCCACCTTCTGTCATTCCTCCATGCTCACTCTGTATTCCAACATTATTAACTCACTTATCAGAGAAAGGTCTCTGAAACCAACATGCTTTTTCCTCTCATATTTGCCTTTGAACCTGTTGACCCCTCTGTCTAGTAAAGTACTTACCCTTTAAATCTGGACCAGGTCTCTGCCTCTCCTGGGAAGATTTCTTTGCTAATTGGCTCTGTTAGGCAGAACTAGACTCGCCTACATTTATGCCCCCCCCCATGCCTGTTATATATCCTTACTATAGTCCTCTATACTTTGTATTTTCTTAACTTGATGCTCAGGTAACATGTAATGGAGAGAGAGCACAGGTTTGGCAATTGGGCAAAACTGTGTTGGGTCCTTTTTAGCTTTGTAACTAAGCCCTGTTACTTAACCTTGCCGAGGGTCAGGTTACTTGTTTTGAAATGAGGATAGTAAAGTCTATCTCATAAGGTGTTGTAAAGATTAAATTAGGTAATATATGTAAAGGCCAAGCACATAGTTGGTGCTCAGTAAATAATAGAGTAGGCACTCAATAACTAAAATGTGTGTGGTGTTACTGGGGGATTCTTGAAAAAGTGAAGATCATGTACCAGATTTATGATGATAGGTGAAAAATCAATTTGAATTTTGATTTAAGGCATTAGAGTTTTTAGAATTAAATTTATTTTAGGGCTATAAGTATGAAAAAGGGGAGAATCATGTTTCTAACTGCCTCCGAAAAAGCACTTAGTATAGCGCCATGTGTTCATAGACAGTCATTAATGATTTTGATGACTGACCAGCAAGCAAATTTGCTTCCTTTCTTTACGTGTCTTTAAAGCTCTATCCAGAGTCAAAGTTAAGAATGATTAGCATGGTATTAGAGCAGAAGTGCTCTAGAACCTTACCATAAGCACTGGTTTCCAGATGAGGCTATTCTTGAAAGACTTAATTTAAGCTTTTCCACTTAGCATTTAATGTGACTTATTTTGTACAATGACAAAGCTGCAGGTGTTAACAAAATCTAAGAGTTTAAAAATGTGCTTGTGGTATATTTAAAGTGACCAAAATAACTTCTTTTAAGATTCAAAAATAAACTGTTGACATAAATCACAGAAATACCACTGCTTAAGAAATAAGATTTGTTGCATTTCATCATTTTCACTCGGAATTAAAGATCCTCTGTAATCTAGCCCCAGTTTATCTTCCAGACACCTCCTGCACCCACCCTCTTCCCAGACCCTCTAGACAGTCCAGTCTTAAGATGGATTTTTTTCCACCTCTGCCTTTAATTCCTCCTTAGCCTCTGATGTGTTTTTGTGTAGAGACATGCCTTTTCCATCTTTTTATTCCAACCTGAGCTAAAACTCAGGGCATGGCAGGTGGTGAGGGCTCAAGACATATTTTATTAGTGGCAGGTGACTCAGAGAGGCCTAAGCTAGGCTATGGAGAAATCAAACACATCCTGTCCTTCATGGGAAAGTCAAAGACTAGAATTGTTGGAGGTGATGGCTGGTCTCCCCAGACTGGTGATAAAAGCTAATGCTTAAACTTCCCTGGCAGTATGCTTGATGGAGAATGAGTGCAGCCTGAGTGGCAGGGGAGCTGAGGTTCACAGACTTGGCCCACCGACAGTGGATAAAAGTCAGAAGGGAAAGGCAACTTTGAATGAATCACAAGGCATAACATATAGCTAGTCTTTCAGCTTAGATCTTCTCTCCTCAACTCCTAGCTTCCTCAGGATTTGTGGCAGAGCCCTGGGGAGATGTCGCCTAAGTGAGAAGACACACAACAGAGAGCTATCAAGTGAGGGGTGGGCAATTAGTTCCTTTAGTCAGCAGTACAGGGGGACAGCACAGTTGGAAAGCTGAATGGGAAGAATAGGATGCTTAAAAAAATTATTGGCATCCCTGTCTCTCTGATTTCACATACTTCCAAACTATGAAGCCTAAAGAAAGTTCTAGAATCTGGGCTCTTTCTTAGAGAAATAAGGTAACTGCATTTAAAGTGCCTTGTAACTCCTTAGAAGAGATTATTTCTTTGTAGGGTCTCTCAGATGGAAGAAACCAAATGTGACATTTCACAATCTGGGAAGGGGGAGGCATCTTGCTAATTGAGAAAACATTTCTATTCACAGTCTTTAGACTGAGATTTAGACTATACTATCCCCCAACTAACATCTGTTCTTGGTAAAGATAGCATGGCTAAATTCAACCCGTCCATTATTTAAAGGATAAGGCTTGTCTCCATTTTACCTTGGTGGGTCTATGGAGAAGGAAATACAATCAGGAATTTTTACAACCTCATGACTACACCAACTATTCTTTTTACATAGAATAACTTATTTCTCCATTGCCTCCAGAAGGAAATCTGAAAGGTTGAGCATTAATCTTAAAATACTGAGCAATTAATAAGAGTTTAAGAGACCGAGAACCCAACATTTGGTAAGTTTTCATCTCTCACCAACAGCACTCCCTCCCCACCAACTCCCTGCAGTATTGGACTCAACATAAACATTCATGAGCATTATAAAACACAAAGGAACTATTTTCTTTGCACATCTGCATAATAAGTTGTTAATTTTCAACCCAGTTATATGTAAATGATGACTGCTGTATATGAAATACTTCCCTTGCTTTTAATCAAATGTTGCCCATCCTTTAAAGCCCCAATTAAATTCTACGCAAGTTTGCCCTCCCCATGCTCTTTCACCCCCAGCTTATTTAATTTTCTTAAGTCAAAGTAGCACTCTCTTTTTTAACGTCTGAATTTAAAGCACTGTTATCTATATTTTGTATCTATTTGACAAAGTCTCAAGGAAATGGTATGTAACTGGTTAGTCTTTCATTAAAAACGTAGTTACCTTAGCCACTGATTTGTTCATACTTGATTGGGTTAGATATACTGTAGCCCCAGGAGCTAAAAATTTGGGAGCTCTAGTCTACAAAAAATTTCAAGATAGTTTTTAAAAAGGAATAAATGAACACTTGGCAGGAGATGCCTGTCACAAACACCATACACATCAAAGCACATTCCAGTAGGAACTTTTCAATGGCGAACGTTAGTTCCTAGTATTTTTACTTTTACATAAATATGTAAAACTTCATGTTTATCTATTTCTTATTTTTAAATTAATAAATGTTCATTGTTGAAATTTTGAAAAGTATGAAAAGGCATAAGTGAGTAGGAAAGAAAGTCATTTAAAATCCTACTACTCATTTTGGCATACTTCTTGCATTTTTTGTTACATATTTGAGACTTTACTATACATACAATTTCATATCCTGTTTTTACCTTTATTATAACATAAGGGTTTTCCTTAGTTATTTGAAATACCTAGCAAACATAATTTTTAAAGCAAAAATGGATATTTCTTTGTTTCCTATTCTCATTATATGAATAATTCATGCTAGTTATAGAAATTTCAGATAATGCATAAATGTATAGAGCAAAAGTAATTCCACCCCACAGAAATAAATGCAGTGAAATTTAGTGTATATCTTTCCAGACTTTTGCCCATGCATTTAAACAAAAAAGTATGCATATATACAGATAAAATATATGTACATAAATATGCAATCCTGGGATCACACTTTGTATACAGTTGGGCGACCTACATTTGCACTTAATACATTTCAAAATATTTTACTATCTATCATCTACATGTTTATTCTTTACCCCGTTAAATAGCTGCATGGTATTATATCATAAAAAGAATTTTAATGATTATATAAAAGTCCATTGAACAGATGTATGTAGTGTACTTAACCTCTCCTCACTGAATACACCCACTCTGCCATTGATGGAGACATTGTTTTCTTAACTTTTAAAACTAAGAATAATTCTAAATTAAAAATAATGCTGTGATGAACATCTTTACCAATAAAGCATGTCCACACAAAAGTGTTTTCTTAATAGAGCCCCACTGTTGAAATGATTGATTCAGGTATATGAAAAAGCTTGATTCCTGATAAATATTATAAATTTTCTGTAGTTTTAATTTCAAACTTTCTTTGCTATTCCTTATTTCATGTAAAATGCTTGCACCTACCTACCCTTTACTTTTTAAACTCACTGTATCCTAAAAGTCTTTTACATTTAAATTTGCAGTTCTGTCATTTTCATTGAAGATATTGGACATGCTTTTATAATGCTTTTATAAGTTTGAATTCAAGAAAGACGACTGGCTAGATGGCTGGTGTGTGTGAAATTTGCTTGTAGATTGACTTTATGGTAGTTTCTGGCACTATCTTTTGTCCTTTGTCAGCCCCTTTGGGAAAGTTTATGACAATAAACACAGTGTAGCATACCCCACAATATGAACTTGGTCTTCAGGAACGGGCATTAACTGCTTTCATTCTGTAATAGTATCTACTGAGAGATGAGGTTTTATTTAGGAAAGTGCTCAAGCCTGAAGTCTCTTGCCATATCTATGAGATGTGTGCATTCAGAGTTAAAATTTCATGAGAACTTTGTTCAAGGAATTACTTTTCACCTCAGTTCAATGTTAATTTACTTTACTTGTAAGCAAACAGAATGTAGTGATACTATTTCTATCCTAAGAACATATGCATGTTGTTCCATTAGTAATATTTGCATCAGAACATTGTTGAACAGTAGCAAGTGATAACATTTTTAGGCAGTAATCAGAGACTTGACAGCTTTCCTCACCACTAGCATTCTTCCTTCTAGGAGGTGAGAGATGTAAATTGAATAGAACACTTCAGGAAAGGATTATTAGCTGTTAACTCAAATACAAGGTTGAAGTTGGATCACTCAAAAAAAGAAAACCAGGCTTCCCTGGTGGTGCAGTGGTTGAAAGTCCGCCTGCCGATGCAGGGGACACGGGTTCGTGCCCCGGTCCGGGAAGATCCCACATGCCGCGGAGCAGCTGGGCCCTTGAGCCGTGGCCGCCGAGCCTGCGTGTCCGGAGCCTGTGCTCCGCAACGGGAGAGGCCACAACAGCGAGAGGCCCGCGTACCGCAAAAAAAAAAAAAAAAAAAAAAAGAAAAAAGAAAACCATCTTCTGAGGTATCCTAGTGGCTTCATTTTATAGGTGACAGCCATAGTAGAGCAATCCTCTTATTTGAGGAGCCATCAATCCTTGTCCTATCCAAGAAATGAATACAGGTTCACATATCTTTAATAGCATTTAGTTATATTATCCTGATTTTTCCTCTTGATTTACTTATCTCAGTGTTGATTATTCATCCTCCATTTAACAGCTTGGGCCCAGCTTTCCTCCATGAGCCTTGGCTACATTGCTGGCTTGTCTTGAAAGGTAGGTGTGTGACAGGGAAGTTATCGTCACTAAGTACATGAAGAAACTAAACATAAAGATAATGAATGGAGCTTCCCTGGTGGTGCAGTGGTCGAGGGTCCGCCTGCCGATGCGGGGGACACGGGTTCGTGCCCCGGTCCGGGAGTATCCCACGTGCCGTGGAGCGGCTGGACCCGTGAGCCATGACCTCTGAGTCTGTGCGTCCGGAGCCTGTGCTCCGCAGTGGGAGAGGCCACAGCAGTAAGAGGCCTGCGTACCGCAAAAAAAAAAAAAAAAAAAAAAAGATAATGAATGAGTTACAGTCATAATAACAGTAGCAGTAATGATTAGTGCTGACATTTATGGAGCACTTACTTTGTGCCAGGGACTGTACTAAGCACTTTACAGGCAATAATTCATTTAATCTTGACAGCAGCAACTTACGAAGTGTATGCAACTATTATGCCTTCCATTTTACGGTTGAGGAAACCAAGGAACAGAGAGGTTGTGACATGTGTATTCAGCTAGTAAGGGGTGAAGCCAGCATTGAACCCAGGATATCTGGCTCTGTGGTGCTTAACCACTTGTGCTATGTCGCCGCTCAAAATGATAAATAGAAGGGTTTGGACTAAACTTTCTGGCTCCTAGTCCACTGCTTTTCCTGGATAATAAACCCTAACTATGTACCATCTATATACTGACTGAGGATACAAAATATGTAAATTACATGGTCCTCATCTTTGGGAAAATTTCCAGACCAGCATTAAATGCACAAAACACCTTTATTTGGAGAATGAATTGAAGAAGATAGGACCAGTTCATGGAGAGCTTTGATTGTCCAGCTGAGTAATCTGTAGTCATAACATAATTGGTTTCAGTTACATCAAATACAATGTTAATGTATGTGGTCATTGACTTTAAATCTAACACTCTCTTTCTTTCTTTGTTTCTTTCTTCCTCCCTTCCTTCTTTCTTTCAGCCTTCCTTCCTTTCTTTTTTCCCCACTTATATAGCATTTGTGTGTATTTCTATATAACTTCAATTAGTTATAAGGATGTTTTAAAATTTGTTATAAGTATAGAAAGAGCACTCACTTATATTTAATATGAAAAATCCTCAGCTAAATTTATGAAATCTGGAGAAAATATTTACAAATAATTACTGTTTTTTTGCTCTTTTAAGGAAGGTACCATAACTAGGTCTAAGAGAAAAATTGGCTTAGATGTCCTTTGCCGATTGGCTCGTAGTAAATAGATCAAAATTATTTCTAAATAGCATAATAATGATCCACATACAAATGAGTATTTTTAAATGCTTAAAGGTACTTGAATATAGTTTAAACAGTTTTCATGAAATTTTGTGGAAAATTTATTTACTTAAAGAATACATTCTTTAGGGCTTCCCTGGTGGCACAGTGGTTAAGAATCCATCTGCCAATGCAGGGGACACGGATTCGAGCCCTGGTCCGGGAATATCCCACATGCCATGGAGCAACTAACCCCTGTGCCACAACTACTGAGCCTGTGCTCCTCAACAAGAGAAGCCACTGCAATGAGAAGCCTGTGCACCGCAATGAAGAGTAGCCCCCTATTGCCACAGCTAGAGAAAGCCCGTGCATGGCAACGAAGACCCAGTGCAGACAAAAATTAATTAATTAATTAATTTTTTTAAAAGTTAAAAAAAACATTCTTTAGAGATAGTACACACATTAGTCTGGCCTTCTTCTGACTAATTACAAATTCAGCTTTAGTGGAGTGTGAATTAAAGAAGTATTGTTGCTTTTCCAATGCTGCTCATTCTATTTGGAAAAATTAAGGAAAGTAAGGAAAGTGTTGTCTGATTCTTTTTTAAACACACCATAGTATCTGGTACCAACAGTGGGTACTCACTAAGTGCTGCTGATTGATGAGGATGAAAGGACAGATGTGCCCCAGGAGTGCGTTTACCAATGTAGATAGTCCGTTTTGTGGGATAAAATCACAGGAAATGGAAGCCACTTTTACAAAAGAAGAAAAAGAAAAAAAAAGATTTGGTTTGTAATTTTTTTCTGGTTGTTTTAGAATTTCCATTTTTAGATGAATTTCTCACTTGTGTGAATTTATGAAAGGCAAATTATGACTTCCAGTGTTTTTCTCTCAAGCTCTCTACTCAGTTTTCCATTCTACATCCCTCAAATGATTCGATTCTGTTAGAAATGTTATATGTAATTCTGTATTTACAGAAGGAGTGAATTTCTAGGGAGAGGTTTGAGATTTGCAGTTTGGGTCGCAAGCATCTCTTATATTACCTCCTGCATATACTCATAGTAAGATTATGTTCAGCAGGTAACCTGACTTAACATCAAACCTGAGCCACTAGAAAGTGAAACAGACAAACGAAACTCTTCTATTTGCAGAGAATCAATTAGAAGCATCAGTTAGAAGAATCACTATACTATTGAGACTTGATAAAATCCTCAAAATAAAGGTCAAGATGCAGATATAAACATTCTCAAATACTCAGAGTGTAAAATTACTTATTAAATTCAATCAATTTTACTGCAGTCGTACTATATTCCAAGTACTGTTCTAAGTGGTTAGGGATACAACACTGAATAGGACAAAAATCTCTAACCTTGTGGAGACTGCATCAAGTAGAAGTGGGGGGAAGACATATAGTAGTCAAATAAGTTAAAAATACAGTCATCAAACATAGATAGGGACCATAGATATAAGGATGGAAGGGGGATAAGGAATGACAGAATGTGAGGGGGGTTCAATTTTAGTAAGTGACTTATGAGTAAATACTAACTCACATGACGGTCTGTGTAGTGCATATATTTGGGAGAAGAGCATTGCTGCAGAGGAAATAGCAAGTGCAGAGGGTCTGGGCAGTGGTGTGCCAGGCATGCTCAAGGGAGTCAGAGCTATACGACATGAGGTCAGAAGAAGAAAGTGGGAAGTAAATCATTATCCAGGGATCTTGCAGGCCACTGTTGAGACTGGCTTTTGTTTGTGTTGGCTTCTTTTTTTTTTAACGTCTTTATTGGAGTATAATTGCTTTACAATCGTGTGTTAGTTTCTGCTTTATAACAAAGAGAATCAGCTATACATATACATATATCCCCATATCTCCTCCCTCTTGCGTCTCCCTCCCAACCTCCCTATCCCACCCCTCTAGGTGGTCACAAAGCACCTAGCTGATCTCCCTGTGCCATGCGACTGCTTCCCACTAGCTATCTATTTGACATTTGGTAGTGTATATATGTGCATGCCACTCTCTCACTTTGTCACAGCTTACCCTTCCCCCTCCCCGTGTCCTCAAGTCTCTTCTCTATGTCTGCATCTTTATTGCTGTCCTGCCCCTAGGTTCTTCAGAACCAATTTTTTTTCTTTTTAGATTCCATATATATGTGTTAGCATACAATATTTGTTTTTCTCTTTCTGACTTACTTCACTCTGTATGACAGACTCTAGGTCCATCCACCTCACTACAAATAACTCAGTTTCGTTTCTTTTTATGGTTGAGTAATATTCCATTGTATTTATGTGCCACATCTTCTTTATCCATTCATCTGTTGATGGCCACTTAGGTTGCTTCCATGTCCTGGCTATTGTAAATAGAGCTGCAATGAACATTGTGGTGCATGACTCTTTTTGAATTATGGTTTTCTCAGGGTACATGCCCAGTAGTGGGATTGCTGGGTCATATGGTAGTTCTATTTTTAGATTTTTAAGGAACCTCCATACTGTTCTCCATAGTGGCTGTATCAATTTACATTCCCACCAACAGTGCAAGAGGGTTCCCTTTTCTCCACACCCTCTCCAGCATTTATGTCTGTAGATTTTTTGATGATGGCCGTTCTGACCAGTGTGAGGTGATACCTCCTTGTAGTTTTGATGTGCATTTCTCTAATGATTAGTGATGTTGAGCTTCCTTTCATATGTTTGTTGGCAATCTGTATATCTTCTTTGGAGAAATGTCTATTTAGGTCTTCTGCCCATTTTTGGATTGGGTTGTTTGTTTTTTCGATTTTGAGCGGCATGAGCTGCTTGTAAATTTTGGAGACTAATCCTTTGTCAGTTGCTTCATTTGCAAATATTTTCTCCCATTCTGAGGGCTGTCTTTTCATCTTGTTTATGGTTTCCTCTGCTGTGAAGAAGCTTTTAAGATTCATTAGGTCTCATTTGTTTATTTTTGTTTTTATTTCCATTTCTTTAGGAGGTGGGTCCAAAAGGATCTTGCTGTGACTTATGTCATAGAGTGTTCTTCCTATGTTTTCCTCTAAGAGTTTGATAGTGTCTGGCCTTACATTTAGGTCTTTAATCCATTTTCAGTTTATTTTTGTGTACAGTGTTAAGGAGTGTTCTAATTTCATTCTCTTACATGTAGCTGTCCAGTTTTCCCAGCACCACTTATTGAAGAGGCAGTCTTTTTTCCATTGTATATTCTTGCCTCCTTTATCAAAGATAAGGTGACCATATGTGCGTGGGTTTACCTCTGGGCTTTCTATGTGTTCCATTGATGTATATTTCTGTTTTTGTGCCAGTACCATACTGTCTTGATTACTGTAGCTTTGTAGTATAGTCTGAAGTCTGGGAGCCTGATTCCCTCAGCTCCGTTTTTCTTTCTCAAGATTGCTTTGGCTACTTGGGAGATTTTGTGTTTCCATACAAATTGTGAAATTTTTTGTTCTAGTTCTGTGAAAAATGCCTTTGGTAGTGTGATAGGGATTGCACTGAATCTGTAGATTGCTTTGGGTAGTATAGTCATTTTCAAAATGCTGATTCTTCCAATCCAAGAACATGGTCTATCTCTCCATCTGTTTGTATCACCTTTAATTTCTTTCATCAGTGTCTTAGAGTTTTCTGCATACAGGTCTTCTGTCTTCGTAGGTAGATTTATTACTAGGTATTTTATTCTTTTTGTTGCAATGGTATATGGGACTGTTTCCTTAATTTCTTTTTCAGATTTTTCATCATGAGTGTATAGCAATGCAAGAGATTTCTGTGCATTATTTTGTATCCTGCTACTTTACCAAATTCATTGATTGGCTCTAGTAGTTTTCTGGTAGCGTCTTTAGGATTGTCTATGTATAGTATCATGTCATCTGCAAACAGTGACAGCTTTACTTCTTCTTTTCCGATTTGGATTCATTTTATCTCTTTTTCTTCTCTGATTGCTGTGGCTAACACTTCTAAAACTATGTTGAATAATAGTGGTGAGAGTGGACAACCTTTTCTTGTTACTGATCTTAGAGGAAATGGTTTCAGTTTTGCACCATTGAGAATGATGTTGGCTGTGGGTTTGTCATATATGGCCTTTATTATGTTGAGGTAATTTCCCTCTGTGCCTACTTTCTGGAGCATTTTTATCATAAATGGGTGTTGAATTTTGTCAGAAGCTTTTCCTGCATCTATTGAGATGATCATATGGTTTTTATCCTTCAATTTGTTAATATGGTATATTGCATTGATTGATTTGCATATATTGAAGAATCCTTGCATTCCTGGATAAACTCCACTTGATCATGGTGTATGATCCTTTTAATGTGCTGCTGGATTCTGTTTGCTAGTATTTTGTTGAGGATTTTGCATCTATGTTCACCAATGATATTGGCTTGTAGTTTACTTTCTTTGTGATACCTTTGGTTTTGGTATCAGGGTGCTGATGGCCTCATAGAATGAGTTTGGGAGTGTTACTCCCTCTGGTATATTTTGGAAGAGTTTGAGAAGAATAGGTGTTAGCTGTTCTCTAAATGTTTGATAGAATTCGCCTGTGAAGTCGTGTAGTCCTGGGCTTTTTTTTGTTGGAATTTTTTTTTTTTTTTTCCTTCGGTACACGGGCCTCTCACTGCTGTGGCCTCTCCCGTTGTGGAGCACAGGCTCCAGACGCGCGGGCTCAGCGGCCATGGCTCACGGGCCTAGCCGCTCTATGGCATGTGGGATCTTCCCGGACTGGGGCACGAACCCGTGTCCCCTGCATCGGCAGGCGGACTGTCAACCTCTGTGCCACCAGGGAAGCCCTGTTGGAATATTTTAAAACACAGTTTCAGTTTCAGTGCTTGTGATTGGTCTGTTTATATTTTCTATTTCTTCCTGGTTGAGTCTTGGAAGGTTGTGCTTTTCTAAGAATTTTTCCATTTCTTCCAGATTTTTCATTTTATTGGCATATAGTTGCTTGTAGTAGTCTGCCATGTTCCTTTGTATTTCTGAAGTGTCAACTGTTACTTCTCCTTTTTCATTTCTAATTGTATTGTTTTGAGTCTTCTCCCTTTTTTTCTTGATGAGTCTGGTTAATGGTTTATCAACTTTCTTTATCTTCTCAAAGAACCAGCTTTTAGTTTTATTGATCTTTCCTATTGTTTCCTTCATTTCTTTTTCATTTATATCTGATCCGATCTTTATGATTTCCTTCCTTCTGCTAACTTTGGGGTTTATTTGTTCTTGTTTCTCTAACTGCTTTAGGTGTAACGTTAGGTTGTTTATTTGAGATGTTTCTTGTTTCTTGAGGTAGGACTGTATGGCTATAAACTTCTCTCTTAGAACTGCTGTTGCTGCATCCCGTAGGTTTTGGGTCATCGTGTTTTCATTGTCATTTGTTTCTAGGTATTTTTTGATTTCCTCTTTGATTTCCTCAGTGATCACTTCGTTATTTAGTAGTGTGTTGTTTAGCCTCCATGTGTTTGTATTTTTTACAGATTTTTTCCTGTAATTGATATCTAGCCTTACAGCATTGTGGCCAGAAAAGATCCCTGATATGATTTCAATTTTCTTAAATTTACCAAGGCTTGATTTGTGACCCAAGATATGATCTATCCTGGAGAATGTTCCATGAGCACCTGAGAAGAAAGTGTATTCTGTTGTTTTTGGATGGCAAGTCCTATAAATATCAATTAAGTCCATCTTGTTTAATGTATCATTTAAAGCTGTGTTTCCTTATTTATTTGCATTTTGGATGATTTGTCCACTGGTGAAATTGGGGTGTTAAAGTCCCCTACTATGATTGTGTTACTGTCTATTTCCCCTTTTATGGCTGTTAGCATTTGCCTTATGTATTGAGGTGCTCCGATGTTGGGTGCATAAATATTTACAATTGTTATATCTTCTTCTTGGATTGATCCCTTGATCATTATGTAGTGTCCTTCTTTGTCTCTTGTAATAGTCTTTATTTTAAAGTCTACTTTGTCTGATATGAGCATTGCTACTCCAGCTTTCTTTTGGTTTCCATTTGCATGGAATATCTTTTTCCATCCCCTCACTTTCAGTTTATATGTGTCCCTAGGTCTGAAGTGGGTCTTTTGTAGACAGCATATATATGGGTCTTGTTTTTGTATCCATTCAGCCAGTCTTTGTGTTTTGGTTGGAGCATTTAATCCACTTACATTTAAGGTAGTTATCGATATGTATGTTCCTATTACCATTTTCTTAATTGTTTTGGGTTTGTTATTGTGGGTCTTTTCCTTCCCTTGTGTTTCCTGGCTAGAGAAGTTGCTTTAGCATTTGTTGTAAAGCTGGTTTGGTGGTACTGAATTTTCTTAGCTTTTGCTTGTCTGTAAAGGTTTTAATTTCTCCATCAAATCTGAATGAGATCCTTGTGGGGTAGAGTAATCTTGGTTGTAGGTTTTTCCCTTTCATCACTTTAAATATGTCCTGACACTCTTTTGTGGCTTGCAGAGTTTCTGCTGAGAGATCAGCTTTTAACTTTATGGGGATTCCCTTGTATGTTTGTTGCTTTTCCCTTGATGCTTTTAATATTTTTACTTTGCATTTGATTTTTGATTGTTTGATTAGTATGTGTCTTGGCATGTTTCTCCTTGGATTTATCCTGTATGGGACTCTCTGTGCTTCCTGGACTTGATTGACTATTTCCTTTCCCATAATAGGGAAGTTTCAACTCTAATCTCTTCATATATTTTCTCGGTCCCTTTCTTTTTCTCTTCTCCTTCTCGGACCCCTATAATTTGAATGTTGGTGAGTTTAATGTTGTCCCAGAGGTCTCTAAGACTGTCCTCATTTCTTTTCATTTTTTTTTCTTTATTCTGCTCTGTGGTAGTTATTTCCACTATTTTATCTTCCAGGTCACTTATCTGTTCTTCTGCCTTAGTTATTCTGCTCTTATTTCCTTCTAGAGAATATTTAATTTCATTTATTGTCTTGTTCATCATTGTTTGTTTGTGCTTTAGTTCTTCTAGGTCCTTGTTAAACGTTTCTTGTATTTTCTCCATTCTATTTCCCAGATTTTGGATCATCTTTACTAACATTACTCTGAATTCTTTTTCAGGTAGATTGACTATTTCCTCTTCAATTGTTTGGTCTGGTGGGTTTTTACCTTGCTCCTTCATCTGCTGTGTGTTTCTCTGTTTTCTCATTTTGCTTATCTTACTGTGTTTGGGGTCTTCTTTTCACAGACTGCAGGTTCGTAGTTCCTGTTGTTTTTGGTGTCTGCCCCCAGTGGCTAAGGTTGGTTCAGTGGGTTGTGTAGGCTTCTTGGTGCAGGGGACTGGTGTCTGTGTTCTGGTGGATGAGGCTGGATCTTGTGTTTCTGGTGGGCAGGACTGCATCTGGTGGTGTGTTTTGGGGTGTCTGTGCCCTTATTATGATTTTAGGCAGCCTCTCTGCTAATGGGTGGGGTTGTGTTACTGTCTTGTTAGTTGTCTGGCGTATGGTGTCCAGCACTGTAGCTTTCTGGTCGTTGAGTGGAACTGGGTCTTAGCATTGAGATGGAGATCTCTGGGAGAGCTTTCACCGTTTGATATTAGTTGGGGCTGGGAAGTCTCTGGTGGACCAATGTCCTGAACTCGGCTCTCCCACCTTAGAGGTTCAAGACTGACCCCCGACTGGAGCACCAAGACCTTGTCAGCCGTACGGCTCAGAAGAAAAGGGAGACAAGAAAGAAAGAAAGAACGAGAGAGAGAGAGAGAGAGAGAGAGAGAGGGAGAGAGAGGGAGAGAGAGGGAGAGGGAGGGAGGGAGGAAGGAAGAAAGAAAGAGAGTTATTAAAATAAAAAATTATTAAAAATAAAAAAATTAAAAAGTAATAAAAAAATAAAGCCAGAAGAGAGCAACGAAACCAAAAAACAAATCCACCAATGATAACAAGCACTAAAAACTATACTCAAACAAACAAACAAACAAAATGGACAGACAGAACCCTAGGACAAATGGTAAAAGCAAAGCTATACAGACAAAGTCACACAAAGAAGCATACATATAGACACTCACAAAAAGAGAAAAAGGAAAAAAATATATATCTATATATAAAAAAAAAGAGAGTAACCAAATCAATAAAGAAATCTACCAATGATAATAAGCTCTAAATAGTAAACTAAGATAAACATAAAACCAGAAAGGAATTAGATGCAGAAAGCAAACCCCAAGTCTACAGTTGCTCCCAAAGTTTACCACCTCAATTTTGGGATGATTTGTTGTCTATTCAGGTATTCCAGAGATTTAGGGTACATCAAGTTGATTGTGGAGATTTAATCCCCTGTCCTGAGGCTGCTGGGGGAAATTTCCCTTTCTCCTTGTTCACATAGCTCCTGGGGTTCAGCTTTGGATTTGACCCTGCCTCTGCGTGTAGGTCACCTGAGGGCGACTGTTCTTCGCTCAGACAGGATGGGGTTAAAGTAGCAGCTGATTCGTGGGCTCTGGCTCACTCAGGCCAGGGCGAGGGAGGGGTACAGTATGTGGGGTAAGCCTGTGGCCACAGAGGCCAGCATGACATTGCAACAGCCTGAGGCACGCCCTCTGTTCTCCCGGGGAAGTTGTCCCTGGATCATGGGACCCTGGCAGTGGGGGCTGCACAGCCTCCTTGGACGGGAGGTGTGGAGAGTGACCTGTGCTTGCACACAGGCTTCTTGGTGGCTGCAGCAGCAGCTTTAGTGTTTCATGCCCATCTCTGGTGTCCATGCTTATAGCCGTGGCTCACGCCCATGTCTGGAGCTCGTTTAGGCAGTGCTCTGAATACCCTCTCCTCGCACACCCCGAAACAATGGTCTCTTACCTGTTAGGCAAGTCCAGACTTTTTCCCGGACTGTCTCCCTGCCAGCTGTGGCGCATGAACCCCCTTCAGGATGTATTCACGCAGCCAACCCTAGTCCTCTCCCTTGGATCTGACCTCCAAAGCTCAAGCCTCAGCTCTCAGCCCCCACCCGCCCCGGCAGGTGAGCAGACAAGCCTCTCAGGCTGGTGAGTGCTGGTCGGCACCGATCCTCTGTGCGGGAATCTCTTTGCTTTGCCCTCTGCACCCCTGTTGCTGTGCTCTCCTCTGTGGCTCCAAAGCTTACCCCCTGCTACCCACCCTGTCTCCTCCAGTGAAGGGGCTTCCTAGTTTGTGGAAACATTCCTCCTTCACAGCTCCCTCCCAGAGGTGCAGGTCCCATCCCTATTCTTTTGTCTCTGTTTCTCCTTTTTTCTTTTGCCCTACCTAGGTACATAGGGAGTGTCTTGCCTTTTGGCAAGTCTGAGGTCTCCTGCCAGCATTCAGTAGGTGTTCTGTAGGAGTTGTTCCACATGTAGATGTATTTCTGATGTATTTGTGAGGAGGAAGGGGATCTCCACATCTTACTCCTCCGCCATCTTGAAGGTCTTCTTCTCTGTTGGCTTCTATCTAGAAACTAAGTTGTAGTGTGACAAGAGTGCAAGCAGGGAGACTAATTAAGAGGCTACTGAAATGATCCTGGTGAGAGGAAATAACAGCTTGAAGGAATGGTGTATGTTTATGAATGGATGGTGTATGTTAATGGATGTAGTTTATGAGAGAAAGAGTGCAATTAAACATGAATCCAAGTGTTTGGCTTGGGTATTTGGTAGTTTGGAAGTTATTAACCGAGATGGGAAAAACTGTTAAGTGGTGCTGGATTGCAGAGGGGGATGGGACACTTGGTTTTGGACATCTAAGTGAACTTGCTGAGTAACAGTTACAAAGCCTGCAATGAGGGAGGAGATCTGGACTGAGGTACACATTTGGAAATCATCCATATATGGATGGTATTTAAAGAGATCAGAATGGATTGGCCCATGAGATCAAATTCCCACTTCCAATGCTGTTGTCTTTTCTGATGGTGATGGTGTAAACAAGTTGATTTTAGGTGCTTTGACATACTTGAAGTTGGTCTGATGATAACATTGAACACATATCTCTTCTCTACTTTTTACTTTCAACTTTCAACCATCATCTTCACTGTGAAAGCATTTATTGCCAGATACGGCTGGCCACTAGTGAGCACTAGTTAGCATTCCAACCTCAAGGCACCTAGGAGACAGTACTACTCATACTTTGTTGAGGTCAAAACAAAACACAGCAGAAAACATCCAACTCTTGAACGTATTGGCAAATAATGAAAAATTTATTGCAGATTTTGTGGCTTGACAGAGAAGAAAGTTGACACTGCACACTACACAGATGAAATGTAATAAAAGTCTCCTCCTCCTTTGCTCTTCCCCCTCAGTTTTTCTTAGACTGCCAGCTGTCACATCTTCATTCTCTTCCCCCGACCCCTCCACTACTTCTCAGAACCCTTCTTACTACTCAAATAATTCACTTTTGGTCTTAGACTTGTTTACTCTTCACCCTCCACAAAACAAAACCTCTACCTACATTTAACCAAACGTATTTTTCCTACAAAGCAGTTCAGCAACCTTCTACTGTAATTCAGGTTTGTCTTTTAGGTGACCAGCTATCCGTTCCAAAGTACTTATCCAAATAGCCAAGAAAACCCAGGTCTTCTTAAGTGTGTATGTGTGTGTGTGTGTGTGTGTGTGTGTGTGTGTGTGTGTAAGGGAGGTAGAGAGAGACAGAAAACAGAGAAAGAGAAACAGAAAGACAGAGACTACGTGTTGAAGACGTAACTCTCCAAATCAATGCACATTTGTTCCCAAGTTTGGGTAAGAACTACATTGTAGGCTGAGAATGTATTATTTTTATTTGGTCATAATTTGAATAAGGAACAATATAAAATGCCAAGAAATTTTCAATCATATCTTCACAATCTTTTTACTAATCTTTACCATACTATTACTTATTCATGTTAATATAATTATTTTTGAACTCTCTTCCTCTGCCATATGAAATATGCATTACTGGATAATTGGATATAAACCAGTGTATGTTCTATTTTAACATTTTCCCTTATACTAGTCTTTTCTACTATCATGGATACTGTACTGTGCTGTCCAAATCCCCTGTTTAGAACAGAGGGACTTATTTCCTCAGCTGATGGGAAGAATTGTCCTCTGTTAAAGAGAGCCTCTTTACTCAAATTCCATGCCTTTGAACTAAGGATAAAAATGGCTCAGCTTCCTCACCCCAGCTCAGGACAACTTGGAAGGGCCATCCCAGCTCCAGGGATTACTGTGCAGTCGGCTAAGGCCGTGTTGTGGTTTCTCTGAAGCCCGACTTCTGCTTCCACCCTATCCTGCTGCCTTCTCTTCCCCACAAGGAGTTGGTCCTGAGAGCTGTGCTTTCTGCACACTTATCTCCATATCAGTGTCTGCTTTCTGGGAAAGCCATTCCCTCATAGTCACCTCCTTCCAGAATATTTGAGGTTGAGAGAGTTTTTCTCACACCTGTTCCTGAACTGCCTGCCCTCAGCTGCTTCTCCTCGTCATGTGCTCCTGTCTGTCACCACTCTGCTGTGGACCACTTCCTGAACCACGATGCTGCTCTCTCCCAGCAGGCGCCCCTCTAGAGCATTCCACATGGGGCAGGCACCATTCCCTTTACTGTCTTATTTTTATGCCCTGCAATATCACCCACACCAGGCTACAAAGGTATATCAGAATTATTGAAGCATTGCAGGCAACCGAAAGCTACTGCAAGTAAATATGACTGACTCCATAGTGCAACAAAGAGGAGCACAAAATGTTAAACCCATTACTGGGGGATCCTCATGGACAGACAATGAGTCTTTATTATGTTCTTTGTTGTCAAATCCTTGTCTCTCCCCTCCCCCGCACCACCACCACCACCACACACACACACACACACACACACACACACACACACTGCAATAAGCATTTCCGTTTTCAAATGTTCATAGTATACCTCTTCTTTCTCTTTTAGGGATTTCCCACTCTCAACCTACACTATTTCTTGGATCATCTCCCTCGGGGATTATCTCCCCCTTCCAGGGTGTTAATTCAGTCCCAAAGTCTGGGCATCAACTGGACAGTCCCATGTGGGCAGTGGCACTTCAAGTCAGTCTACAAGCAATCTAAGTATCAATGTAACGTACAGTCTGTCTCCTCAGTTTCCCCAGTCATCCAGTAGTTCACTATTAAATCATCTCCTAAGGGCAAGTGAAAATTTTTGGAGCTAGTATTATCTACCTCTGCACTCTGCAATACTGTATCCACTAGCCAGTTCCACTTAGAAGTTCTAGTTACTTCCAATTCTTGAGCTGTGAGTTGACGTATCTCTGGTTTTCATTTTCTCTTGCTTTCGAAATTGGTTATAATTCATCCATCTTGTTTCCACCTTGAAAACTGTGCTGTTGTCATCTTCTTTCCCATTCTTTTTCTTCTCATGGATTTATGCTTTAAAAAATCTCTGTTGTCATTTTAATGGGGTTTTAGGAGAACCTGAGACAAATACATGTTCAATCCACTATGTTTAACTCAAAATTCTGAATACAGTATTCTCAAACAGTTAAACTTTGTCTCATAGACCCTAGGTTTATAATAAAATTGTAGAAAACTCATTATTATGAAATATAGGAATTAGTCTCTAAAATAATTTGTTGTAGGATAAATATTTTGGCTACCATTGAGGTTAAATCATATTGAAATAGGAGGAAATAGGATTTTCTATAATTCCATATGAAATATATTAAAATAGCATTTCAATATAAGGATTTGTGAATATAGCCTATCAGTTCTTCTAAAATTCCTCAGTCCTTTCTGAGGAAGGCTTCTTCATATTTTTAAACTTCTAAGTAAGAAAAACAGTCAAGAAAGAATATTTTCCCCAGTAAGCTTTTTCTTAACATTAATTTATGTCTCTTGTGTCCTATTTTTTACCTTAGTCTTTGTCAGGCAATAAAGTAGCATATTTTAAAAATCATGGATGCATTTCGTATTTAAAGATGAGAAAATATGCTTTTATTACCAGTAAGCCAAAGAGTTAGGAAAAATAGCACTTTGCTCTTGAGTATTAAATGGACAAGTCTGAGCAATACACAAAGCAGTGGGAAAAAAAGATACATAGTTAAGAAATATATTACAAATCTAAAATGCTTTTTTAAAGCACTGAAGTTTGCAACTGCTATGAGATGAGTAATACTCCATAAGATACAGTTGCTGATTTCTATTTTTCAAGGGTTTTCAACAGACACTAGAAAATTTTTGTTCCAGAACAAAAGATCAAAGTCTTTTCTTAATTAAATTATAATTGACCTACAGTATTATATTAGTTTCAGGTGCACAGAATAGTGACTCGATATTTTTACACATTACAAAATGATCACCATGATAACTCTAGCTACCATATGTCACCATACAGAGTTATTATAATATTACTGACTATATTCCCTATTCTGTACATTACATACCCATGACTTATTTATTTTATAGCTGGAAATTTATATCTCTTAATCCCCTTCACCTATTTCGTCCATTCCCCCCACTCCCTTCCCCACTGGCAACCACAAGATTATTCTCTGTATTTATGAGTCTGTTTCCATTTTGTTTTTCTTTGTTTTGTTTTTTATATTCCACATATAAGTAAAATCATATGGTATTTTTCTAACTTCTGGTCCATCCATGTTTTCGCAGATGGCAAGATTACATTTTTTTTAATGACTGAATAATACTCCATTGTATTTGTACACTATGTCTTTTTTATCCATTCCTTTATTGATGGACATTTCAGTTGCTTCCATATCTTGGCTCTTGTAGATAATGCTGCAATGAACATAGGGGTACATATGTCTTTTCAAATTAGTGTTTTTATATTCTTTGGATAAATACCCAGAAGCAGAATTGCTCAATTGTATGGTAGTTCTATTTTTAGCTTTTTGAGGAACGTCCATACTGTATTCCATAGTGGCTGTACCAATTTACATTCCCACCAAGGTGCACGAGTGTTCCCTTTCCTCCACATACTTGCCAACACTTGTTTCTTGTCTTTTTCATAATAGCTATTCTGACAGGTGTGAGATAGTATCTCACTGTGGTTTGATTTGCATTTCCCTGATGATTAGTGATGTTGAGCATCTTTCAATGTGCCTGTTGGCCATCTGAATGTCTTCTTTGGAAAAATGTCTACTCGGATTCTCTGCCCATTTTTTAATTGGGTTTCTTGTTTCTTTGATATTGAGTTGTATGAGTTCTTTATATATTTTCAATACTAACCCCTTATTAGATATATCATTTGCAATTATCTTCTCCCATTCAGTAGGTTGCCTTTTTGTTTTACTGATCACTTTTTCACTATGTGAAAGCTTTTTAGTTTGATGTAGTTCCATTTGTTTATTTTTGTTTTTGTATCCCCTGACTGAGGAGACATATACAAAAAAAATATTGCTCAGACCAATATCAAAGAGCACTGCCAAGGTTTCCTTGTAGGAGTTTTATTGTTTCAGACCTTATATTTAAGTCTGTAATCCATTTTGAGTTTATTTTTGTATATGATGTAAAAAAGTGGTCCAGTTTCATTCTTTTGCCTGTAGCCGTCTAATTTTCCCAACACCATTTATTGAAAAGACTGTCTTTCCCCATTGTATATTCTTGCCTCCTTTGTCATAGATTATTTGACCATATGAGCATAGGTTTATTTCTGGGTTCTCTATTGTGTTCCACTGATCTATGTGTCTGGTTTTTGTGCCAGTACCATGCAGTTTTGATTATTATAGCTTTGTAGTAAATTTGAAATCAGGGAGCATGATATCTCCAGCTTTGTTCTTTTTTCTCACGATCGCTTTAGCAATTCAGGATCTTTTGTGGTTCCCCTACAAATTTTAGAATTATTTGTTCTAGTTCTGTGAAAAATGTCATTAGTATTTTGACAGGAATTGCATTGAATCTGTATATTGCTGTGGGTAGTATGGATATTTTAACAGTATTGATTCTTTCAATCCATGAGCCCAGTGTATCTTTCTATTTATTTATGTTGTCTTCAGTTTTTTTTATCAATGTTTTATAGTTTTCAGTGTACAGGTCTTTCACCTCCTTGGTTAAATTTATTCCTAGGTATTTTATTCTTTTTGATTCAATTGTAAATGGGATTGTTTTCTTTATTTCTCTTTCTGATAGTTCATTATTAATGTATAGAAATGCAACAGATTTCTGTATATTAATTTTGTATCCTGAAACTTTACTGAATTCATTTTTTAGTTCTAGTAGTTTTTTGATGACGTCTTTTGGGTTTCTACTTATACTATCATGTCATCTGCAAATAGTGATAGCTTTACTTCTTCCTTTCCCATTTGGACACATTTATTGCTTTTTCTTGCCTAATTGCTGTGGCTAGGACTTCCAATACTATGCTGAATAAAAATGGCAAGAGTGGGAATCCTTGTCTTGTTCCTAGTCTTAGAGGAAAAGCTTTCAGTTTTTCACTGTTGAGTATGATGTTAGCTGTGGGTTTGTCATATATGGCCTTTTTTATTCCCTCTACCTACTCTATTGAGAGTTTTTGTCATAAAGGGATGTCAAATTTAGTCAAATGCTTTTTCTGCACCTATTGAGGTGATTATATGATTTTTATCTTTTGTTTTGTTACTTTAGTATATCATGTGGATTGATTTGCGGATGTTAAAAGATCCTTGTGTCCCTAGAATAAATCCCACTTGATCATGGTGTGTGATCCTTTTAATGTATTGTTCAATTTGGTTTGTTAATATTTTATTGGGGCTTTTTGCATCTATGTTCATCATGGATATTGGCCTGCAATTTTCTTTTTTTTGTAGTGTCTTTGTCTGGTTTTGGTATCAGGGTAATGCTGGTCTTGTAAAGTAAATTTGGAAGTATTTCCTCCTCTTTGATTTTTGGGGAATAATTAGAGAAGTCTAAATATTAAATCTTTAAATGTTGGGTAAAATTTACCTGTGAAGCCATCTGGACCTAGACTTTTTTTTCTTGGGAGTTTTCTGATCACTGATTCAATTCTTTTACTAGTTATCAGTCTATTCAGATTTTCTGTTTCTTTGTGATTCAGTCTAAGATTGTATGTTTCTAGAAATTTATTTTTTCTTCTAGATTGTCTGATTTGTTTTCTAATTATTCATAGTATTCTTCTATGATCCTTTGTATTTCTGTGATATCAGCTGTAATTTCTCCTTATTTCTGATTTTATTTATTTGGTCTCTTTTTTTCCTTGATGAGTCTGGCTAAAGGTTTTTCAATTTTGTTTATATTTTCAAAGAACCAGTTCTTGGTTTTATTGATCTTTTCTATTGTTTCTTTAGTCTCCATTTCATTTATTTCATCTCTGATCTTTATTATTTCCTTCCTTCTATTAATTTTGGGCTTTGTTCTTTTCTTCTAGTTTCTTTAAATGTAAAGTTAAGTTGTTTATTTGAGATTTTTCTTATTCTTGAAATAGGCCTTTGTTGCTATGAACTTTCCTCTTAGAACTGTTTCTGCTGTGTCCTGTAGATTTTGGATCTTTCTGTTTCCATTTTCATATCTTAAGGTATTTTTTCACTTCCACTTTGATTTCATTGTTGACCATTAATTGTTTAGTAGCATGCTGTTTAGTCCCCAGATGTTTGTGTTTTTTCCAGTTTTCTTTTTTGTAGTTGGTTTCTAGTTTCATACTGTTGTGGTTGGAAAAGATGCTTGCTATGATTTTAATATTCTTAAATTTATTGAGACTTGTTTTGTGGTCTGGCATGTGATCTATCCTGGAGAATGTTCTGTGTGCACTTGAAAAGGATGTGTATGTATTTTGCTACTTTTGGTAGGAATGTGCTGTATATACTTGTTAATTCTATGTGGTCAGTTGTGTTGGTTAAGGCCAATGTTTCCTTACTGATTTTCTGTCTGAATGATCTATCCATTGATGTAAGTGGAGTATTAAAGTCCCTTATTATTATTGCATTGCTGTCTGTTTCTCTCTTTATTTCTGATAATATTTGCTTTGTATATTTAGATGCTCCTATATTGGGTGCATAAATGTTTACAAATGTTGTATCCTCTTGTTGGATTAACCCACTTATCATTATGAAATACCCTTTTTTTGTCTTTGAACTCTTTATGAGGTAAATTGCTTATCTCCATTTAATTAAGGTCTTTTTTCTGGGGATTTGCATTGTTCTTTGGTTTGGAACATATTCCTCTGTCTCCTCATTTTACCTGTCTCTCTGTGTTTGTCTGTATGTATTAGGTGAAACACATACCTCCCTCAGTCTTGAAGTAATGGTCTTGTGTAGGAGATTTTCTGTGTGACCCAGAAGCACAATTTCTCCTGGCCACCAGAACCACTATGCAACTCTGTGGGCCTTCCTTGTGTGAGCTGTGTGCACCCTCTGGCTGTGTTAGGGCCATGGCTACTGTGCAGTGAGGGCAGGGCTCAGAGCACCCACCTAGGCAGATTAAAGCTTGGTTGCTGCAAGGAGGGTGGTGTCTTGGGGTGCTTGATGACCCAGTTGTGGCCCATCCACTGTGTGGGGAGGGTAGGTTTCAGGACACTCGCCTGTCCTGGCTCTGTAAGAGGTGCTGCCTGAGTTATTCTTGATATGCTTCTATTGTTGGGTGTTTGCTGAAGCCTATCAGTGTTCGAAAGAGAGAACTCTCATTTAGCACTTAATTTCAGGCTCATTAGATGCCAGACCCTCAGACAGTAGCCTTTAAAGTATGCATATGTATTCAGTCCTGTGGGGCCTTAATCTTAATGCCTGCTGGCCTCCAGACCAGGAGATCTGCAGGTGTCTCCTGGGAACAGTTGCAAAAATTGTGGCTCCTGATAAGCGTATAGGCTCTTTTCTGGGGAGTCTTAGTAAAGCTAAAGGGGTGTGCAAGGATGGGGTCTCCTTGCTTATATTTCCTGAAAGCACCTCTTTAGCCTCCAGATGTGAGGGTAACCTGAAGCCTGTCCTGCAGGGTAAAACTTCAGGCTATGTAAATAGGTTTTTTCCATAGGAAGACTGGGGTTGTGTTACAGTCAGCTGTCAGCACAGTGCCCTGGGAGTGGTGGCCTGCCAAGAACTGTCTTTCTGATTGTTACAGTCCTGTGGAGCTCAGGAATGCTGGTCCCCTTGGCCACCAGGGCCAAGAGATCAAGATGTGTCCCCTGTGTGAATTGCATGTACCCACTGGCTTTAGCTAGGTAGCTGGAGAGTGTAGAGGTCAGCGCTTGTTCTCTTGCTTCAGGAAGGCAACAAGGAAATGACTTGACTATTTGCACCCACTGGCTTCAGCAATGTACCATGAGAATGCCTTGTCTGTGCACGTGTTGGCTTTAGGCCATGGGTGGGAGAACACCAGCCCTAGCCAGGGGGCAGGGAAGTGTTGAGTTGGCAGACTTTAGCTAGGGAGGAGGAGAAAGCCACAACTGTCAAGCACACCTGCCCCAGCCAGGAAGTGGGAGAGTGCTGCAAGCCACTGGAGCTCTCTGGCTTCAGCAACGGGCAGGGTAGTGCCCACAATTGCTTGCTTGCCTCCATGTCGCAGCTTGCCCGCCTGTACTGGCAGGTTAGGTGGGAGTACAACAGTGGTGTCTGTCAGTGTCTCAGTCTCCAGGGAGTGTTTCCACCATCCCCATCTCTCTACCCGATGCTTTTATATTCACAAATGACTCTATTTCATGTATAGTTGTGGCACTTTTCAAGCTGCTATTGTTTTGCTGGGTCTCAGGGTGAGTGAGATTGCATGGGAGCCCTTTAAGAGGAGAGTCTCAGTTTCCCATAGCACTTTGGGACCCTTGGATGGCAGCCCCATTGGTTTTCTTTTTTTTTTAATAAATCAGTTAATTAATTAATTTATTTTCGGCTGCATTGGGTCTTTGTTGCTGCGTATGGGCTTTCTCTAGTTGTGTCGAGTGGGGGCTACTCTTCATTGAGGTGCGCAGGTTTCTCATTGTGGTGGCTTCATGGGCTCTAAGCGCGTGGGCTTCAGTAGTTGTGGCATGCGGACCCTAGAGCATGTGGGCTTCAGTAGTTGTGGCACATGGGCTCAGTAGTTGTGGTGCACAGGCTCTGGGGTGTGCAGGCTTCAGTAGTTGTGGCATGCAGGCTTAGTAGTTGTGGTGTGTGGACTGTAGAGCACAGGCTCAGTAGTTGTGGCACACAGGCTTAGTTGCTCCGTGGCATGTGGCATTTAGGATCTTCCCGGACCAGGGATTGAACCTGTGTCCCCTGCATTGGCAGGTGGATTCTTAACCACTGAGCCACCAGGGAAGCCCCCTACCACCATTGGTTTTCTAAACCAAGTATTTTGGGTGCTCCTCCCTCTTGTGTAGATTCTAGGGGCTGGTGTGCCTGATGTTGGGTGCCAATCCCTTGCTTCTCCAGGAGCAGCCCCTGTCTGGTGAGATCCCTCCTAATGTATGTCAGGGGGTGGGTTTTTTGGTAAGAGCGTTTTTCTGCCTCTCCTACCTAACTTCATGTCATCCTTTTTATCATTTGCTGTGGAGCAGGTGTTCAGCTACTTCTCAGGTTTTTTTCAGAGGGGATTGATCCACAGGTGGGTGTATGTTTGCTGTGTCCGTGGGAGGAAGTAAGTTCAGGCTCTTCCTGTGTCGCCAGAGTAGGGATTTACCCTACTCTGAATTCATTCAGGGAAAGTCAATTTCTTTAAGGTATAAAAAGAAATGCATCCATAAGAGGTACAATGGTGACATTACGTTTAAAAAATACAAATAAATACCAAGACTGGAGGAATAATAAAGAAGCATGCAGTTCCAAAGCAACAGAAGTGGTTTAAAATGTTCTTTACTACATTATGGAACTAATCCCCATTCCTTGAGTCATCTGTATTTTGCTCACTATTTTGCATTTATTAAAGACTATTTTATTGATTATTTTTATTGATTACTTTGATATTTTCCCAACAAACTGCCCCTTTTCAGTTGTTTGGTAGTTTTGTTATGAACCATGATGCTAATGAAAAAACAAAATGGGAGAAGAACCACAATTTTTCCTTTTCTTCATATATGGTGAAGTTTCCTATTCTTCCAATTCTCCTAACACCTCATTATGCTGTTAGACCATCTATTCTAAATTTGCCTTTGGAGTTGGGAGTATTGAACAGCCTCTTTTGAAGACTGACAGGAATATTACTTTCTTCAATCATGGCCCCTAAGAACACACTGTAATGGAAAGAATGCTTTTCTGTGACAAGTGCTTCAAAAACAGATTTCTTCTTGGTCCATAATTCACGTTTTATGTGGAGGATCCACTTCCATGCAACCTGCTACTTGTCATGTCAATACCACTATTATTGTGTTAGATATTCCCATTGAAGACACACATGTACATCTTAAGTTGAAACACACACACACACACATTCACACACACACACATACACAGTGATCTTTCCCTTTCTGGTGAGGCTAAAACTTGGAGGAATACACACATCCCACTTATGTTAAATAATCTTGGATGGGAAAATCCAGTGTTCTTGAGTTATCTTAGAATTTTGGCTTTGGTGAGCGCCCTGATGTGCCTTAAAACAGTTATCCAACCTTACTCTTGTGATGATGATAGAGCTATATGGTAGCTGCAATCAGAGCATTTTGTGGTTGACTAATTTAAAACTTTATTCTTAGTACAGGTGCTTTTTAGCCTATATTACCGTCCAAGCAGGAAAACAGGTGGCACAATCAAAGGGGTAAAGAGGGTTTGAGTCACTTCTCATGGAGATGTGGGCAGTGTGAGAAGAGTCAACAAGTTGTAGAGAAGTACCTACAGCCCAGAAATAGCAACAAGTCCTTCATGTCCCTCAGCCTGAGGTGTTGAGGGGTGAAAGCAGTTGAGCAGAACCCTGTGAGAGCTGCATCTGTGGGAGCTGCAGGCTGAAGAAGAATGCAGTCACTGCCAAATTATGGCTCAGTAGGCAGAGCTGGAGAGGTTGGACTAAGAATGGTGTGACTTCTTTCTCTGAGCTTCCCACAGGCAAAACCCAACCAGTAGCCCAAAGGCAAGGAAGTCCAGGTGATGCAGTCTGCAGAGGCCAGCCTTCTAGGCAGGCACAGAGCCAGACTGGGAGGAGAGTGGGCCTGGAGGGAATGGATGAAATATTCCCTTTCAACTGAAAATGTGACCCTATTACTATGAAACTGAAATTACATTGAGATTAAACTGAAAATGTGATTCAGTAAAACTCAGCTACTGATTACAGATTACACAAAGGCACAAATGATGAAGAGCAGAGCATAAATGAACAATTAAGGTCAGAACCCAAAATGAATTGACACATTTAATAATGTGCTCAGTCAATATTTTGTTCATTTATTTATCCATTCAGTCATCTATTTGTCTATTCAAGGTGAGAGGTTTAATATAAATTGTGATTTATATTCAAAGCCTAACTTAAATTTTAATTAAAAACAAAAACGGTTCCCTTTTTTTAGTGTATCAGAGGGCCAGGATTAGAACTCAGGAATAATAGGGATAAAACAAATACAGTTGACCCTTGAACAACACAGGTTTGAACTGTGCAGGTCCACTTAGAGGCAGATGTTTTTCACTAAATACACAGTACGGTATTACATGACCCATGCTTGG
Source organism: Mesoplodon mirus (assembly GCF_964341445.2). Taxonomy (NCBI): domain Eukaryota; kingdom Metazoa; phylum Chordata; class Mammalia; order Artiodactyla; family Ziphiidae; genus Mesoplodon; species Mesoplodon mirus. The sequence continues at coordinate 44,762,018 of NC_138985.1, read as the reverse complement.
TTGAATCTGTGGAAGTGGAATCAGGGATGGGAGTCTGACTGTAAAATTACACGTAGATTTTCAACTTCACGGGGTTGGCGGCCCTAACCCTCCTATTGTTCAAGGGTCAACTGTATACAGTATTTTATGTGATAAGCTTATGTGTTCTAAGTGTGTATGCAGACACACCTGGGAAATTTTTTGTTGAAGAGCTAGAGAAAGAAGAAGGAGAAGCAACTAGGCTGTTGGGGCAAAGAGAGAGAGGGCTGGGCTGATTTCAGTTAGTAGGGAAAGAGTGGGACCAACAACTTGGAAAAGTGTGTAGCAGCATAGCAGACATACTCATTGGTCCACACCAGCTGCTAGAAACAATTCTGTGATAACAGCAGCAAGCTTATCTTCCCCATGGAAATCTATTTGTGCTAGAATATAATCAATATCAGATTCTTTCTTACTCTGGTGGATGTGGGACATGGTGAAATGATCGACAGTGTGACAAGAAGAATGAAAAGTAAAGTTGTAGGTTTGGAAAAAAAAACTTATTTATTGATTATACATATCTTTCATATAATTGTGTAAATGTGGGCTTTAATTTTATGCTCTCCTGCCTACTCCTCTAACTCATCTGGAGTGACACAAGGAGGACAAAGTATCTGCCTAGGCACTTATGTAAAAGCTAGGCTGTAGGATCAGACAGAGCTGGCATCTAATCCTGACTCATCACTTACCAGCTCTGTGATTTTAGACAAGTTGCTTAATCCCTTAAGACTCAGTTTCCTCAAGTGCAGAAGATGGGTTATACCGGTATATTTCTCATCAAGTTATTATTTGGATTGATTGAAATAGCAGAGCAAAATGCCTGATACTTGTTAAATCTCACTGAATGTGAGCTGCTGTGATGTTAAGGATAATACCAATGTGGTCACAATGGCAATGTCAGAATGGTTCTTTCTGATGGCTACTATTGCTAGAAACAATATCAATGAAATTCCAGGTTTGATAAAATGGCATCATTTGAGAGTGAGTCACAAGTATGTATTATAGACAAAACTGTTACCACATTAAGATTGGTGATAGCACTTTAGTATAGATAGCTAAAAATAAGGAAACATTGTGTGTAAGTTTACTTTTGACCACAAATCCCTCTTAATCAGGGAGAGGCAGTTCACTAGTCTGAAAGGCCAGGCATCCACATATTAGTTAATTTAGGTCTCCTTGGTTTTGATCTTTGTTTTTTGTTTTTCCAATAAATATAATCTTTCACACGCTATCCTTCTTGGTCTTCTTAGCCTCAATCCCTAGGAATGGCTCTTTCTCTACTGCTATGGATATTGCAAGGGATGCATGGATTGCTTTTGCAAGTAATCAAGTTTACTGAATATGTGTATTACCAGGACTGGCTTAGTGCTAGAGTCTTATGAGCTTCTTTTGTTTATCTCATATTTCTCAATATTGCATCTTTTGTCTCTTTCATTCCATAGTCAGTAAACTGTGGACTAGGACTTTGTGTGCTGCTTCAGCACACTGGTTAGGAGCTAGGCTCTGGAGGCAGACTGCCTGTGTTTGATTTTAGGCTCCAATCTTCACTGGCTAGCTGTGGGATTTTAGCATTAGTTAACTTAATCTGCCTCAATTTCCTCTTCAGTGGTGACAACTATTAGCACCCAGATTTTAGGATTGTTATAACAATTAAATGGGATAACCTAGACTAGTGCCTGGTATACAGGAAATCCCTAATAAATATTATTATATTATTATCAGTACTACTTGAGGCTCCTCCCTGTGAGAGGACTGTACTTCCTACTGCATTGAAGTTAGACTTGGCTAAGTGACTTGCCTTTGCTAATGAAATATGGGAGGAATTGATGTATGCGACTTTCACACAGAAGCTTTTAGAACCAGTGTCCTCCAGAGCTTTGCTCCCTCTGCCAAGAATGCACTTTCAAGATAGCTATGCTCTGCCTGTCTAAGCCCAGGAACAGACACATCATGGAGGAGAATGGCAGCTCAACTGCCAAGGAGCAATTTCATGAGCATGAAGTAAACCTTGAGTTTTGGGGGAGCTGTTTGCAATTGTGCAGAACTTAAAGATAGCAAATACGCCAACAGAATTCATTGTCAGACTGTTATTTGTTCACTGTCTTTATACCTGTAGGGCTTTGTTTCCTTTTCAGAGAGTAAAATACATGTTCTGTGGCTTAGTGAAGTTGATCATTTGTCCAATAAAAGACTTGATCTCAGAGCAGTGCCACCCTTAAGACAAGTTCATGTTACCCTCTACTCAGTTCCATCGTTGTCTTATATTTGATATTCTGTTAAGAGTCGCATGGCAATTTATGAAAATTTAGTTATAAAACCCTGGTGTTTTCTCTTTTAAGAATTTTCTGCCAGTGACATTCAGATAATTTAAAAGCTATTTATTGCTATTCTTTTGCTTGGAAGAAATAATGCCTATAATTTCAAACAAATTCATATTACCATAAATTATTAAAAGAAAAAAGACAACGGCATAATGGGAATTAATTTACTTAATACTTTCTATGTGTTCCTGAATTGCATGAAAATAAAAATTGGGAATTTTGAAGTCACTAGAAAAGCTTATTATGTAATAAAATCCAGAGATTGAATTTTTTAAACACTTGTTTCATAAATTTTATGAAAAATTTCCATAGATTTTCCAATTATACTTAACACTCCATGATTATAGATTTCAATGATCAAAACTATTATAAAACAAATAATTTTTTGTTAATAATCACTCCCCCAAATTAATCTTTTTTTCTAAATTTAAATTTTCTTAAGACTATTTTTATGGTTGTATCCTATCTTCTTAGGCAGCCACAGGAACTATAGGAGAGAATGTACTCCTTTTAGGCAATTACGATCATCTTTAGAGAAGGAAGGTGCATTCCAGTGTTCTGAATGTTCAGAAATAATAACTGCAAAGTTAACAGCAGAAGATTTAGAATGGGACAGCAGAAAAGGAGGGTTATAGTGGTAAACTGTCTTTAAATACTAATCCAAATAATATCAAACGTATTGGAAAATTTTTACCATGTATGGAATTTTGGCTCAGAAGAAAGTAATAGGTTAGAAAAGGAAGGTAGGCATACTTTTCTTCCTTCTTCCTCCCTTCCTTCTTTCCTCCCTCCCTCCCTCCCTTCCTTCCTTCTTTCCTTCCTTCCTTCTTTTTTGTACTTACACAGAAAAGGCAGACTGGGCAAGAATTTCACTTGGAGGAGGATGCTGACACAGAAGGTATGTTTTAGATCAGAGAGGGGCCCTTAGTTCTGAAAAAATCAGGACCTGACTGTGGTCTTCGGCTAGTTACTTAAAACTTCTGGATCTCAGTTTCCTCATTTGTAAAATTGAACTGGATTAGATTTAATCACTAAAATCAGGGTAACAAACTTCTGAAACTCCATGAAATTCTGCAACGAAACACAGTCTTTTTAACAATACTGAGTAACAGAATTTTTCTAGTAGAGCCAATATCAATTTTTTGAAACAACTTTGGAGTTATGGAAGATATTATGGGTTGGTTCACTCACCCATTCAAACTCTCTTTCCCTTGTCTTTCTCTAGTATAGAGGCTGGAAAAATAAATAATAAATAAAATTTGCTATCCCAGCCTCCCTTGCAGACAGGGTTGATGGCATGACATAGCTGTGGCTAGTGAGAACTAGGTAGTAGTCTGTTTGGGACTTCTGAGAAAGTTTCTGTTTCCTTGATATATATGTGTTACCTATTTTACGTTTCCCCTCACCCTTGCCTTTTCCTACCCTGTAGAAAGTAGATTTGATGTCTGGAGCTGCAACAGCCATTTCAGACAATAAGGAAAAGGCCTTGAAAAATCACGAAAACTTGCCCTTCCATCCTTGAGCTACCAAACCAATACCAGCAGCTTCCTATCTCCAGACTTCTTATTGTGCTAAAAATATAAATAAATAAAACTTTTAGTTTACTCAAGGCACTGTTTATTTAGACTTTCCACAGCTGAAAGCAAACTTTAACTCTTAGAGGACTGAAAATAGATTCCTTTAAAAAGGAAGGCTTCCTAAAATTTGTAGTATATGTTTATTCATATGGCAAACAACATTATGCAGCTGGTTGAACAGCCTAATTTCAAAAGGTAACATTAAATTTATACTTTCACATCATAAGGTAACATTTTTTAAGAGCTAAAATATAACTTAATGATTACTTCAAGCATAGTGAAAAACAACCCACAAATGGCATTAATTTGTTCAAGTTCTTCCTTTAACTTAATTGGCATAAAATTTAGTTATGTTAAGAATTATTTTCTAATAAACACTTTTAATTTACCCGCCAGTATTATGTATAAATATAGGCATGTGCATTTAAATATACATCTAGATTTTTTTTTTTTTTTTTTTTTTTTTTTGCGGTACGCAGGCCTCTCACTGCTATGGCCTCTCCCGTTGTGAAGCACAGGCTCCGGACGCGCAGGCTCAGCGGCCATGGCTCACGGGCCCAGCCGCTCTGCGGCATGTGGGATCTTCCCGGACCGGGGCACGAACCCGTGTCCCCTGCATCGGCAGGCGGACTCTCAACCACTGCGCCACCAGGGAAGCCCCTACATCTAGATTTTGAATGAATTTCTTTCACTGTAAGCTGATTAGCTATAGATTAGAGGTACATAAATCACTTTAATATGGATATGAAAACTACTCTTTTAAAAGAAACTCACTGTGAAAGTATAAAAAGCAAAGGCTTTTCTTTGATTGTTTCATAATTCGAAAACTCGGTTTGACAGCCTGCTAACATGCACATGATAACAGCACTTCACATCTGTATGTGACTAATTGCAGTTCAGAGTATTTCATAAATGAGCAAGGGGTTGTGATTAAACTTTACTATGACCCACACATTTTTGCTTAAGAAAGGAATTATTAAAAATAGAGGCAGCATATTCATCTAGTTTCCATTCAATATTTAGCAAGGGAAAGAAATCCTTAATGCGTAACATTACAACCTCTATTAGTGCATAGACCTCTCCCTTCAACAGGGAATTCCTGAACAGATGATGAGCTATACAATATCCATTGTTGCAGACCTAGAAATGGACAAAATGAATTCAGAAAAAATAGTCACTTAAACCTCCCGAGGAGGTTATCAGCAGCCATGAGAAAAATTATTTTCAAAATGAAATGACTTCTAGGAAAAAATGATCTCAGTGAAAACTGGAACTTATATGGAGAGGACTAATAATGTACTCAAAGATTTTTTGGGATTACGAACAAAATTAAAGGTACATGATGGAAAAATGCTACAGTGGGTGTACAGAATTGGCCTTGCAGGTTGGGTAGTTTCTGAGTTCAAGAGGCTCTGCTTGATCATGGATATATTCTCTTCTCTTATTATAGATGCACATGCTGACTCAGTTTTAAATCTGACCAGGGAACCCAAACTTCAGGGCCACCTTGCACGGAACACTTTCTGGGAGGTCAGATGCACAGACTGTGGGAATGTTGCCTGTCATTCTTATAATTCTTACAGCTCTTTTTTTTTTTCATCCTTTCATATTTGGTATTATACAGGGAAAGAGCCAGGTTTGGTGGGTCTGAAGCTTATACATATTTGGGGCCCTATTAAGTAAAATAATACTAAATTATAAATACAGAGCCTTAGAAGACATCTGTGCAAATGAGGGTCTCTGAAACCAAAGCCTCATTAGCTTCATAGTAAAATCATCCTCTGGTATATTATTCTAGCTAAATGTCTTTATCTATTACTTCCAAGTATTGTATCTTTACTTTTTAAATGGTATCACCCTGAAACTAGTATTCAGAAAAAACAAATTACAGTATCTGCTACGGGGTTCTGCATTTAGTGGGTGTTCAATTAATTTCATTGACAGTGTCATAAATAAAGGATGGGATTTTTATCATTCATAAGAAACATTTATTTTTAAACATAATGGAAAACAATTTTAAAACATACCTTTGTCATAACAAAACACAAGGAGGTCCTAAAAGGCTGTACTTCAGAGGTGATCACTGATGAGAACTGAATCAAGCATAGCACTTGGTGGTCCAATTATAGAAACTCAGGAAGGACTCTTCAGTCAGAATGGATAGGTTAGGCAAAGGTGTGGTAACAACAAACCCCCAAATATCAGTGGTTTATTCCTTGCTGATATTTATGTCCTCTGTGATTTGGTAGAGGGCTCAGTGTGGCCTTTATTTCTGGAAGGGACTGTCCTCATATGCTAAAATGCTAATCTAGTGGCTGAGGGCATGAGTAATAGAGGAACAACAGGAAGGCTGTTAAAGATTCCCCTTGAAAGTGGCACATCACTTCTGCTAACATTTCATTGGATAAAATAAGTCATATGGCTAATCGGTGTAGTGGGAGGTCTGGCCCCCTGGGGGATGCCCCAGACATTTCAAACGGTAATAAAATGTATGCAGTACTTCTCCCTATAAAGAAAACTACACAACATCTAGCATCACCACCACCACCACAAACACCTCATTTATCTTCCCTTCTATGCCTAACATTTAAAAAAAATGGAGCTTTATCATAAGGCTTTTTCTTTTTCTGCTAAAATGCAGAGAATATTATCCATCTTCCTGTAGGGAAAATTTTTGTTTAAACCTAGTCTTGCAATCCGTAACAGCCTATGATGGTGAGGGCACTATGCTAACCCCTGGAGAAGAAAGTACAAATGAGTGCACAAGAATTCCGAAAAAATTATGTAGACACTCTGCCCTAAAGGAGGCAGGGCTAAGTTCCCACTCCTTACGTGTGTGTAGGCTGTGCATAGTGACTTCCTTCCAAACACTGTTTCAACCAGGTCAACATCAACAGGGATAAATCATGTTGCTAACATGTACTCTTTTTTTTTTTTTTTAAATTAATTAATTATTTTTGCTGTGTTGTGTCTTCGTTTCTGTGCGAGGGCTTTCTCCAGTTGTGGCAAGCGGGGGCCACTCTTCATCACGGCGCGCGGGCCTCTCACCATGGCGGCCTCTCTTGTTGCAGAGCACAGGCTCCAGACGCGCAGGCTCAGTAGTTGTGGCTCACGGGCCCAGTTGCTCCGCGGCATGTGGGATCCTCCCAGACCAGGGCTCGAACCCGTGTCCCCTGCATTAGCAGGCAGACTCTCAACCACTGCGCCACCAGGGAAGCCCTGTACTCTTTATATGATGTGCTGAAAAGGCACTTTATGATCTTCGTCACCAAACCCATAAACCCAGTGTCATCATGAGAAAAATGTCAGACAAATTCTAAAAGTGGGGCATCCTACAATATATTTGATCATTACTCCTGAAAACTGTCATTGTCATGAAAAACAAGGAAAGCCTGAGAAACTGTCGCAGCCAAGAGGAGCCTGAGGAGACATGATCACTAAAAAGAATGTGGGATCCTTTGATGGGACCCGGAAACAGAAAAAGGACATTAAGTAAAAACTAAGGAAATATGAACAAACTATGGACTCCAGTTAATAATAATGTATCAACATTAGTTCATTAATTGTAACAAGTATACAATACTAATGTAACATGTTAACAACAGGAAAAATGAAGCGTGTATGTGGGGGAATATATGGGAACTCTCTATAGTATCTTCTCAATTGCTCTAAAATATAGCCTATTAAAAAATCTACAAGAAGTTTACCTCTTGTAAAAATAAAATGCAGTGTGTGAAAAAAAACCTACAAGAAATAGGAATGAGTATCTATGTTCTCCCACTGCTCAGTTGAGGAGAGAGTAAAACCAGAAAAATAATTATAATACAGCGTCATAAATGCTGTAATCTAGGTTGGAACAGAGACCTGTGGGAGCGCCATCACAACTTTTAAGAGAAACTTTTCTACTAAACCATATCTTTAGAATATTTGAATCTCCCGTAGCACCCAGCAAGTGCCTTGCTCAAAGTCGGCATTCAAATATCTAAGAGAATGACAAGGAATTCAGCGCCTTGTGAAATAACCTAGATGAGGTAGACATACATAATGAGTTGAGTAAAGAATAACTACGGCCTGTACCACCTCCCTAAGGGGTAAAAACAAGTTCAATTTGGCCATACACACCTTTATTACATAAATATCTAGTGAAATCCCAGCAATATATATTTTTTTGTGCTTCAGAAAGTGTTTTTGGTGCTTCAAAATCGACTTCACATGAAAGGTTTTCTTGAGAGACAATAGAGGGAAAATTGTTTCCTTTTGAGTCAGTAGTAGGCAAACAGAAATATCATCTTTTAAAAAAAAAGGGCTGGACACTTGACCATTTCAGAAAGGGTTCCATTTTGGAAAGTAAAGGGTGAAAAGTCACTAAATGTTTATACCTGCTTATACCTAATTCATATGAGAATGAGGAGTTTCCCTAAAATAGTCAACACAACAGATTTCACCACTGAGAGCCCATTACAAGATTCATCATGCTCATGAATGGAATTCCTAGCACAGACAGAAAGTTAAGCTAGACGAAGTTCTAGCACCAACGGCCTTAGGAGTGTGACCTTTTTATTGAAAGGTAGCTGACAACGCTTGGAAGGTGAATTCTTGATTAGAGCAAAGTGAGGGTTAAATCTAACCACAACATGCCTTCATTCTACCATGAATGCTGGACTATTTTAAATTAAATTACAGGCACCATACCACTAACTTTCTTGGAGTTATCCTGGTTTTATGGCATTGGTAGTTTGGCTTTAATCTTAGGGTTTAAACTGAACCCTGCCACTAACTTGAGAGACCTTGGTCAAATCACGTCACTTCTCTGGATCCAGGTTCCCTCCTCTGAAAATGAGGGCACTAGGTTAGGTCTCTCTTGTTCTTCACATCCGTATAATCCATGAGCCAGCTGTGTTTTTACATGACATAGAGGAAAACATAAACGTGTATGTAGATACACTAGCTTTAATTCGCGTGAGGGTCAAATTATAAACAGTGTACACCATAAATATTAGCCTCTTCGAGTGACCACATGTTAGCGTGAGACAAGTATGTTTAGGGTTACATTTTTTAAAAACATCTTTAAGTGTTCTACGCTTTATAAATAATTCTATAGGTATTAGTGATACTAATATGGACTAAGTTATAGGAGTTAAAAAAAAAGTCCACAAAATATAAATACTAACCACTGAAGGGGAGCACCTCGTCAATTCTCGGACCTACTAACTCTACCTTCTCTCAGGGTTGGTTTCAGAGCAGATGGTGCTCTCTGTTCAGCCTTAAAACGCCACAAACCTACTTCATGTTCTCAGTAGCCGTCACCATATTTCCTCGCGTTTCCCATTTGGTCATTAAAACCCCAAATGGAAAATCCCCTTGAATGATCCTCTTAAGTCCAAGCAACTGCGGGGACACTCCAGGTACCGCCCCACAACGCTCTCTTCTCTCAAAAAAGAAGTCGCGGAGCCGCGGACCCGTGAAGCCGCGGACGCCGCGCGCACCTGAGCGGCCGGCTCCTTCCCGGCACGGTCCTCGACCCGGCCCCGGGCTGCCCAGGGGCCCTTCAGGAGGAGCGCGAACCCCGGCCGCGCCACCGACACCTTGCGCCTCGCGTGGGCGTATTTCGCTTCAGAGATCTCAGGTCGTCTCAGGCGCCCCGTCCTTCCCCGGGGAACAATCGCAGGTCCAGCCCCGAGCTCCCCTCCGCTCCACCCCAGGCGGCTCTCTGGCCCCTCCCGTCCCCCGCGCGTCCTTCCGCGCGCCCAGGTGTCCCCGCATCCCTCGCTCTCCCGCGCCCGTGCCCCCCGGCTCTCCGGCGCCGGGGTCCGCGCTCTCGCTGCCGGTCCTGCCTCTCTTCTCACGCGGCCCCGCCCAGCCTCAGCCGCGGCGCGGCTCCCGGCCCGGCCTCTCCGTCTCCCTCCCACCTCCGCCCCCCACCCCTCCCAGAGAGTTGCTATTTTTAGCAAATCCTCTGCGCGCCGCCACCCGCTCTGCTCGCAGCCGCGCGGCCGCCCTCACGAGCTACCCCTCCCGCGCGGCGGCGGCGGCGGCGGCGGCGCGTCCCGCACAGCGCGTAGCGCACACCCAGCCCGCCCCGCCGCGCCCGCCGCCCTCGCCTCAGTCTTCTCCTCAGGCGCCTGCCGCGGCCGGTAAGTCCCTGCTGGCGGAGCAGCGGCGGTCCCCGAGTCAACTTTCAGTCACCCCTTTGCTTCTGCTTCGCCATTCTCTTCTCCTCCGCGAAAGATGGCTGTTTGGAGAAGGGGGAGAAGTTAGGGGGTCGTCGGCGCGGGGCTAAGGAGGGCGCGACAGCCTCGGCGGGAGCGGGCGGAGGTGAGTGGCACCACAGCCCGGTCCGCGGCTGGTGGCCGGGGAAAGCCCTGGGAACGGGGGGTGCCGAGCGTCCTCCGGATGCGCTGCTGTATTCCCTACTGGGGTTCCCAGGTTAACAGCATCCCAGTCCGGACCCCGACGCAGCTTGCCTGGCATCTCGCAGCCCAGAGGTCGGTGGGTCTAAGGGCGCCTTGGCCGTAAGTTCGGTGCTAGGTGATCTTTTTGGTGCAAACCTCGACATCTGGTAGACTAGCCGAGGCGTGGGGTCGTCGGCGTGATGTCCCCCCCGCCCGCCGACACACACACAGCCAGTGGATGTTGGAGCCGAGTTATGAATGAAAAGTTTGTACTGCCAACGTGTTGCTTGAGGGCAGCAATACTTAGTGGGGGTACCTTTGATGTTTCGTGGGGGGACTTCAGCTTCAAGTCCATACATGAGAATTCTGGGTTTCAAGAAAAGTTCCGAAGCCTGAGGGATGGGAGATAAAGCAGTTCCTTGGCTAGTGGAAGGAGAGTGATGAATCGTAAACTTCTTGAGGTGAACTGATTAATTCAACGCCACCCGAGGGTGTCGCAGTGAGGACCTGAGGGAGCCGAGGACGGGGGCGTTCCCTGAGTGCCTAGCGGGCGGCGTTTGTTTGGCTTGGAAGCCATCGCCCCCTGGTCCGCAGTGAGAGGTGCTGGGGTCAGAGGCCTCAGCGTCCTTGGTTTGACTGGAGCGGGACCGAGGCTGAGAGGAGAGGGGGCTGCGGCGGGAGCGCAGGACGCCGTTCCTGGAATGTGGAACTGGAAATTCTCTAGTGAGTCTCCTGTGCTCTAATTTCAAGAATATCTGTCGTGTTTGTTTTCCCTGCCAGGGAGGTGTGTGTAATCTCCCAAAAGGAACTTTTAGATTAAGTAACCAGAGCATTTTGAAATCTGTGAGGAATGGGATATCTACGTAGATCCCATTATACGTCTGTATTGTGTGTGTGTGTGTGTGTGTGTGTGTACCCGTGTGTATACGTAGAATGTGGGAGTGGGGTAAGAAGGACTTTAAAAGTTTAACTTCAACCGGAAAAGAAAATGAAGAGTTAATTTTTTTCTCCCCAAGTGGTATAAAAATGCTTATACAACTGAATACTCTTGTTGTGCTGAGATTTATCATAAAGGGTAAGATTAAGGAATTACAGGTATTTGGAGTACAATCATGTTTTCAAATCTTACAAGCATTATTGAAATCGAGGAAAAGGGAATAAGTACATAGAGAATCTGTATTAAAGAAAAAGTAATTTAAATTACTTGGAAAGAAAATCTTTTGACATTTGAAAAGGTCTGGATGTTATTTTCTGATGTTCTAGAAATCTTTTTAATCCCATAATTAATAACAGCACAGAATAAGTTGCAGTTGGTAATTGAGGACAATTAAAAATATCATGTTTGGAAGGGATATCTTTTGAACTACTCTTCGGTACTTTGGATGTTTATTATGGGAATTATTGTGATATTTGCTTTTTACCACAGATAATTAGTCCTCCTTTTCCTTTTAAACCACTGTTCCAGTTTGGACCAGTTTAATTACCCAAACATCAAATCACTGACATGCCTTCTGGAAAGCGTTTGTATTTAAGATGCTTATTAAGAATATTATATTTTCAAAAGGACAAATAATTTCATCAGTTGTAAAACTTTCTTGTAATTTATTTTCATCCATTTTGTTTGAATGAGGCAAATCTCAAGAAGAGAAACATTTTCTTGGGATATGTTATTTTCTGTGTGGGAAAAAGTGAATGTCTTCATATATGTTTCAGTCATAAACAGGTGTATGTAGAGTAGGAATCCTGAATCTGACCTTTGATATCCGCCTGCCAGCTAGAGGGAGAGATGCTTTCCTGGCTCTCCTCCTGAATCGATCATCTCCACTACAGAATGGACACGGTTAGATGCCTACAAGGTTGTTCAGAAGGAAGTTTAGAGTTTTAAATTAAGTACCAGCTTATGGTTAGGAGGGAGGTGGGTTTTTTTGGTTTTGTTTTGTTTTTTTCCTCAGTCTTCCTGTTTCTCTCCTTCTGCAATTGATTCAGCCTATTGGGCTGGCCTTTATTGGCAAAATCAGACCGTACACTCTGGCTAGAGAGTGTTTGACATATTAAACTGCTATCTTCTGTAAAAGTGAAAACGGCTCTTCTGAAATTAAAAAGGTAGTTTTAAACATTACCACAGACTGCTATGATTGTTTTATGCCCATTATTATGCCCATTATTATAGTAGACAGAGTTGCTTTATGAAGTTACTGCCATTATCTTTAAATACTTATTGTGTATATTTGGCAGGCATTTGGATAATATTTGGGTTTTAAGGAGTTTTAAATCATGAAGCCAACTGACCAGATAACCTTTTTAATTAACTAGTTTAAATGATACACATAGTTCAGATTTATATTGATATCTGCATCGAAGTTTGTTTTAGGGTTATATAGCTTTCATTTCTTTTTATTAGCATTACTTCTATTTTGAATTTGTTTAAATATTACAACATATTATACTGTAATTTAAACCTGCTCAGTGGGGAAGGTGTAGGTTATTCTTAAATAGAGATATGGAGAAGTAGCTAACAAGGAGAGTCATTTGAGAAGCATATGGACATCATAAAATCCTTCTGTATGTAGCATCTGTACCTTCTCATTAGTGAAATATTGTAGTCATGGACATTTTTTGTTATTATATCCAAATATGGCTTTTTATTTTTGATTCCATAGATTTTTTAAAGAATGTAATTTATTTAAGTATTTAAGTTGGTGGGGGCTTTTATTGTTTGAAGCCTTTTCCTTTCAACAAAGACATCATACTTAATTTTTATTGTACCTGTCCACAGATACATACCATTGTTTCCTAGCTTGTGATTATAACTCTTACCTTTCCCGGTGATGCTTCAAAACATTCGAGAGATAGGTGGGAAGACATACTGTTCTCATTTTCGGAAGGAGGCAGCGGGTACACTGATAGACCCAAGGTCACACACTACTGAATCAGTGTGAAGCTGAGGATAACATCTATATTTCTTTTATCCTAGTCACAATAGCAAGCTGCTCCCATGGCTGTGTTACGACATTTCCATAAATTAAACATTCCTAGATGTTTAAAATGCTGAACTTTGTAGATGTTCAGGTCAGATTTTATGCCAGTCAGTATAGTCCTAAGTGACTGGGCCCTTACTGTTGCCTGCTGACGGGGGAGACCCATGACTCCAATAGCTGGTTTTAACTCAATTATACCCACCTCTGAGGGGTATCCACTCTTGCAGTCAGTCCGTATCCCACACATCCCTTTGCTCCCAGTGGCCCCACCTTATCAACTGCATGCAGCCCTTTTATTGGTCAAAGCTGCTTTGAAGTTTATCAGCACAGTTGTCAAGTTTGAGGATCATCAGACTCACTGGTGAGAGAACTCAGAACCTGATTTTTGAAGAGAGTATTGACAGAGGACAGTAATGGACTGTCCACTCTAGAGGCAGCCAGTATCAATTAAGGTACATGTTGTTTTGGGTGTCAGGACATCCACTTTCTCTTATTACCTCTGCTTCTTTAGTAATCAAAGTGAACAGAGAGTTTATGCAGCTATCTAGTCATTTCTGTCCATGTAGACCTCTTATCTTTTTTTTTTTTTTTTTTTTTGCGGTTCGCGGGCCTCTCACTGTTGTGACCTCTCCCGTTGCGGAGCACAGGCTCCGGCCACGCAGGCTCAGCGGCCATGGCTCACGGGCCCAGCCACTTCGCGGCATGTGGGATCTTCCCGGACCAGGGCACGAACCCGTGTCCTCTGCATCGGCAGGCGGACTCTCAACCACTGCGCCACCAGGGAATCCCTAGACATCTTATCTTGATAAAAACAGACTTAAAGAAAAGAAAAAGGATAGCAACTTGTTCTTCTGTAGGGAAGGTACTCTTAAGACTTTTTCTTCATCCTCCCAAATGCCCTCTCCTTCAAATTTCACCAGAATTTTTGAGAGTAATTACCCATTTGATTTGTAAGAGCCAAGGTGATAGACCTTCGATATTGGATTATTAGATTCAAAAGTGGAATACATTATCCAGGATGCAGAAGAAACCATTGCAATTTCATAGAGAATAGTAATATGTAATCTTATGCAAGCTCACATGTATTTGATGAAAATACTTTCAGCATTTTTGAATAAGCAGATGGTACCAGGAGCTCTCTACTCTATTCGGTTAATATATATATACGTGTGTGTGTGTGTGTATGTGTATGTATATATATATATATATATATATATATATATATATATATATATAAAACTGTTCTTTTCTCTAAATGTATGGTTTATAAGAGCTCATTCAGCTCATTTTAAAATGTAAAATATTGAAAAAGAAGCGACTATTCAAGTGTGGTTTGTTACTTACTATAACGAATTCTGTTTAGAGTCCCCCAAGGAAGAAAACTTCCATTTGTTATATTCTTTGCTGTACCAGAGAGAGTACTGCATGCTGTTGGTGAGACTGAGGAGAGTTGAAGTTGCTGGAAATGGTACTTTCTTCCCATTTCTACAGAATCTGTGATAAGGAGATGGGTGTGGACTAGTGTAATTTGAATGGAATAGTTATGCATGGAATTTGAAATGGCCATTAAAAGAAGAATAAGATTCGGATCACTCAAATATCACTGGAGATATTTGGTAGCAAATCATCGAAATTAACTTTAGTTAATTTAGGCATTACATAAACTTATTAGAGGATATTGACTCGATTTGTTTTCTTTTGCTTTGTCACGCATTACCACAAATTTAGCAGCTTGAAAAACACATATTTACCATCTCAAGTTCATTGCTCAGGAGTTCACACATGGCTCAACTAGATCCTCTGTTCAGGGATCTCACCAGGTGTTGGTCAGTGCCGCAGTGTTATTACAGGGTCACTGGGGAAAGATCTGCTTCCAAGCTTTCTTAGATTGTTGGCAGAATTCATCTCCTTGTGGTTGTAAGACCGAGGTCTCCATTTTCTTGTTGGCTATCAGTCAGAGACCACTCACAGCTCTTACAGATTGCCTGCTGTACTTTGCAATCTGACCCTCTCACAGGCACGAGTGACCCTCTTACAACATGGCAGCCTACTTTTCAAAGCCAGAAAGGAAGAGGCTCTTGCTCCAGTATGATATAACATACGGGAGTGACGCGACATCACCTTTGCCATATAATATAATCTAGTCAAGAGAGTGACATCTATCACCTTTGCCATATTTTATTGGTTAGAAGCAAGTCACATGTTCTACTCAGACTTAAGAGGAGGGGACTATAGAAGGACATGACTCATTGGAGGTCACCTTAGCATGTGTCCACCGCATTGACTAGTTCATAGAATCTCTGGGATAGACAGCAGACCTGGCTTAGAAGCCACTCAGTCAGAACAGTGCTCAGAATCACTCTGCAGAACTGATTCTGTGAGATAGCATTGCTGTCACTGTTGGCATACCAGCTTCTGTAGTGGAAGGTGGGTTCTTTCATAAGAGAGAGAATTCTCCATATATAATAGTGGGGTTCAGTTGTTCATGGCCAAAAAGAATGATGTATTCATTGCTAAGGAAGGAAGGAGAGAAAAATATGAGCAAGTGATTGCTTAATGAAATGTTGAAGTTTTCTACCAGGGTAGGTATGATGACCATCTGGGGATGGGATTGGATTGGAGACTAGCTAGGGTCGTGCAACTCCTTAGAAAGAAAACTCTCCTGCGATTTAGGAGAATGGTGAGGACTCATTTAGGAATGGTGGTTATAAGAAAGGAGTCTGAATCACTAGCATGTATGTTAGTCTATGAATTGACTTAATTAATCTCCAATATATTCCATATGTGAAAGGTTTTTAAGGGACTGGGCCCATCAATTCTTAGAGGGAACCAACCTTGTGATTTGGAGTCCCACAGTATGGCCTCCCTTTATCTTCCAGGATGGA
Source organism: Mesoplodon mirus (assembly GCF_964341445.2). Taxonomy (NCBI): domain Eukaryota; kingdom Metazoa; phylum Chordata; class Mammalia; order Artiodactyla; family Ziphiidae; genus Mesoplodon; species Mesoplodon mirus. The sequence continues at coordinate 44,745,847 of NC_138985.1, read as the reverse complement.
ACCGAGCCAGAGACCATCTTCATCCACTGTACATCTGTGGCCCAATGACTATGGGGCATTGTATAGGGACATGGGGGTCTATTGAGCATAGCTAATGTCCAAGCTCTTTGCAGGAATGATTTTATCTAATCTGCCTCTCATGTCTAGCAACTGAATTCAAGTTTCCCTAGTTCCACCTCCTCTCTCTCCCTCCCCCTCCCCCTCCCCTCCCCCTCCTCCCAAATAAATGGGGACTTTGAAAGGTTAAATGCTAACAGTCATTCAGATAGCAGTGGTACCAGGGTTTGAATCTAGGTCTGATTTCAAAACCCGTAGTCTTGTAATATACATCTCATACTCACATGCAGTAAGTGAAGTTTCCAGGGGAAAAGCTTGTTTTTTCCATTGAAGTAATGTCAGCACTGCAGTTGTTCTTAGATTCCTTCGTTCATCTTGAGAGAACTGGATACTGGAAGATGCGGGTTAGAGAGAGGAGTGAGAGAGTGTGCTGTATCATGCCTTCTTTTATTTTCCCAGCAGGAAGTACAGATTATAGGTCTCTCTTCCATATAAAAGTAAGAGTGTGGAGTGGAGGCTCTGTATTTTTATTTCTCCTTATCATTTTGGCAGAAGTCAAAATCTCTGTGTCTCCTTTCTCTCCTATATGTAGATTTCTACTATTAAATTCAATCAGGAAACTTGAATTCTCATTGCTTTTTCGGCCATAGGGTTCTTTCTATACATCTTTTTCAGTAGATGCCACAGTTTTGATCTACTTGAAAAGTCTATTGAGACATTCCTCCTTTGTTCTTCTATTACTCAGTTCCCCTTTCTACTCTGTGGTGGCTCTGAATTCTATTCATAGATATTCTGCTTTTTTTTCCCTTCTGTTTTATGTACTTAAATCTCTTCTTTAAATGGATCTGGTTCCATTGATCGGAATCATTGGCCCAGATCCCCTTACTGCTCTATTGCAAAATGCAAGCTCAGTGTGGGACTCATCTGTATTCTGTTAATTTTACAGAGTTGTACCCTGTGTCCCACCATGGTCTGAGGAAGACTTTAAGATTTCCCTGGGTACTTGAGTCAAAATGTAAACATTTTAAACTGAATACCCCCAAACTGTACTTCGATTGGATTGTGTTAGGTCAGGTGTATACCTATGAACCACTTATCTGTGGCCAGGTAGACAGGGTATTGGGATGGCCCCATCTGGCCTCAGGTGTCTGCCCTTCTAGAGTAGGACTGTTTGCAGAGAGGGAAATTGTGAGCCACTCAGCCTGATTATGGTTGACTACAGTAACTTCATCCAGAGCAAGCTACAGCTCAGGAATTTTTGAAATAAACTTATTTCTTCATACAGATAGATTTTCTAACTTAGCTTAGGCCAGATTTGACTGTAAAAGTCGAAACTCCGCAGGGTGACACCTAGATTCTCTCATAGACTGGACTTAGCCTATCTTCATTACCTTTACATTTTTAACTCTTGCCACTCCCTGCCTTATAGCTTTAAGGATTTAAGCCCTAAGCTTGGAGCTACCAAGTGGCTTAGATTTTAGATAATGGGAACTGGCAGCCTGAGAGAGTAAATCAACATGTAAACAAAAGATGTGCATATCCGCGCGTGTGTGTGCGTGTGCGTTCATTTGTGTGTGTGTGTGTGTGTGTGTGTACGCATGCATGTGGTGGGTAGGGAACAAATAGTAGGAGCATTTCGGTTTTTCAGTTCCTGCATCCAGGCATTCTTAGGGCCGTTCTACCACTGATTTTTCTGGGATTATGTTATGTGAGCAATGAATTATCCATAAATTGAATTTCTGCCCCTTGCAACTGAGAGTACTCAGTAGCAGAGGTTTCTGTAAGCCCAGCATTTGCAGTGTATTTTTTGAACCAACTTCTTCCAGAACTATCGTGGCCATCTCTTAGCCAAACTCAGACTTTCCTCCTCTGTGGTTTTACTTAAGAAGCTATGCCTTCTCTGCTTTCCTTTTCCTCTAGGCCCAACTTATGTCCCTCCTCTTTTGTGATGCTTCCTCTGATTTCAGAGCTCACCATGATCTTGTTCCTCTCTGAATTCCTGCAGTAATTTAGAACTATGGCAGTGGTTCACGCAGGCTTACAAGTTGAATTTTAGTATTAATTGATTGAGAAAATCCATAATAAAAAAAACGACTACTGTATGAGTAAAGTCTTTAAAAGAATTGGCCTTTTATTACCCAGAATAGCATCTTTATACTTTTGAAATATGGTAGTAAATTTAATATATGGAATGATTTACATATGTATTTGTGGTTTCTTTCCAATTCCTCTGTGGCTCACTAGGGAGAGGTCCATGGCCTCCCACACCTAGACGGAAAGGAGAGAAGAGGTTTGGCTTCCAAATGAGCACCCTCTTTAAATAAAACACCATGGGATGAGTGGTTTGATTTTAACAAAGACTACTGGTCTGTACAGTGTGAATCTAAGTTATTCTTATTAAACATTTCACTTAAGTATTTAGGAACATAAAATAAAATACAGATTGGGAGTTTGGGATTGACATATACACACTCTATATTTAAAATAGATAACCAACAAGAACCTACTGTAAAAAACATTTAAACAATAAGGATACAGCCAAAGCTAAAAAAAATACAAGCATGTTTCCTTATAGATTTCACAAGTTGTAAAACCAAAATCAATGTGAACAACAGAATTGATAAAATTAGAAGGAACAACATTGAGTTATGTTTCCAATGATACTGTATTGTTGAAATTACATTGCCAGTGTGTTTAAGAGTAAAAGATGTAACCTCAGATTTTTTTCTTTAATCTGTTTCTGTGTTTTATATTAATGTAGAAAGTGTCCTTTTAAAATGTAGATTAAAAAATTAACTTAAAGGCTTTGTTTGCTGGTTCAGGGTAATCAGACTTCACACATGATGAAAACTCTACCAGTAAATAATCTTCAAATGTCAGTTTTAATGAAGTATCACCTGAGAACTTGATAACATCTTTTTGTTCTCTTAAAGATGTGATTAGAACTGTGAAGTTCTTGAATTATAAATCAAATCTGTAAGCCATACCCAAAGACTGCAGGAGTGGAGAACATATTGTATAGGAACAGAGAGATAGGATGCATGCATCACCTTCACTCTCAACATGATGGTGATTTTTAACCACTGTAGCACAGGTATTTTTGGATGCCTCTGCTAGCAAGGCAGAGTGTTCTATAATGTGTTCTATTATGTGTTCTTTAAAGACTCAATTCATCCTCACCTTTTTTCCTAATCAGACTTTACTTATTTAGCAAACTGTACATTATTTGGCCTTCACCTAATACATGCATGATTGAGAACAGCAACAGCAGTCGCCAGAATGAAAATTTGTTGGTGGTATTTAGTTTTAAGATGCTTCTTCAGATATTAATTAGAATACATTTATATGTATTTTATTTTTTTAGATTATCATTCCAGTGAAGACCCAAAATGGAAGAAATAATTCCACATCAGGCTCATAGATCTCAGTTTGAAGTACACAGTCTCAAGCATTAATTCCCACTTAAAACATTTTACATCTTACTCTGTGTTGTGTGTTATTAGTTAGATTGTAAGCCCCTTGAAGGCAGAGAGAACTTGGTTACTGTTTTTTGTTTCCTTCCACATCATTAAGTGCATTTCTGATAGTTGGTGCCCAACAAGTATTTGCTGGTCGATCAACTAATCGTATGTCATTATTTCCTACTGCACTTGCGAGCTCCTTGAGAGCAGGGAATGTTTTGTTTTAACCTGTGGACTCCAAATTCCTAGCACAGCGACTCTCACATGAGAAATGCTCAATAAATTGTTCTGAAAGAAAGAATGGATGAGTTATTGGCTCTGTGTGTGTGTGTGTGTGTGTGTGTGTGTTAGATTTCATCTTTCACATACAAGGCATCTCTCACAGCTGCATAGATCAGTGCTTTTCAATAGAAATATTCTGTGTCTTTTAAGCACTTGAAATGTAGGGAATAAGGCTGAGAGCCTGCATTTACTCTTATTTAATTTTATACATATAATATACAGTAGTACCTCCTTATTCATGCTTTCACTTTCTGTGATTTCAGTTACCCATGGTCAACCATGGTCTGAAAATATTAAATGGAAAATTCCAGAAATACACAATTCACAAGTAGTAAATTACATGGCATTGTGAGCAGTGTGATGAAATCTCTTGCTGCCCCACTCTGTCCTGCCTGGGATGTGCATCATCCCTTTGTCCAGTGTATCCGCAGTATATATGCTACTGACCTGTTTGTCACTTAGTAGGTCTCTTGGTTATCAGACTGACTGTCTCAGTATCTCAGTGCTTGTATTCAAGTAATCCTTATTTTACTTAATAATGGCCACAAAGTGCAAGAGTAGTGATGCTGGCGGTTTGGATATTCTCTTACTGTGCCTAATTTATAAATTAAACTTAGTCATAGGTATGTATATACATATATATATATATGTATATATATATATATGGAAAAACATAGTATATATGGGGTTGGTACAATCCGTGGTTTCAGGCATCCCCTGAGGGTCTTGGAATATATCCCCTGCAGATAAGGGGGCGGGGGAGGGGAGGGATACTGTGCTATCATATGGCCAGTAGGCAGCCTAGGTTCAGATATAATGCCTCCATTCTCAAACTCATTTGCTCACATCTCCAACACAGCTACATTGTTTGGTTGTACTTGGATGTTGCTATTGAATATTGTTGTTATTTGTATCACTTTAAACATGGAGCCATGTATTCGATCAGTTTGGTTTCATTCTTTTCCCAAATGCCCAACACTGCATGTCATATCTTCACTCATGCCACCATCTGATTTGGTTTTTCATCATTTCCTTATTAGTCTAGAGGCCTGACACTGACCACTTTACCAGATAAATTTTACATTCACTTTTTTTTTAATGACCCAGGTTTCCTTGTGTTTGCTAGTCCAACTGTTTTAATCCTTTCTTCCTAATAAGCCATTTAAACTCGGATTAGCTACATCATTATCATCATCATCATCATCATCATCATCGTTATCATCTAAAATGTTGTTTATGCTATGCTAACCCTTATTTGATGTAGTAATGTATGCTCATATTCTGAACAGATTTTGAGTTTACTGTATTCTTAAAAATGTCTTTTAATATTCCTTCTCTTCTCTTGATTTCTTTGCTTTTCTTGTTCTTTTACCCTTTCTGGTATAGGAGAAGTATGAAGGAGCATCCTATGCATTTAAACATATTATAACTCAATCCATATGTAAGACGTAATCCCACCATAACAAGTTTTACAGCTGGTGTCAAAATGCATGAAATAAATACAACAGGATTTTCTATTTGGAATGGCAAGAATTACTTCCAATAAGTGGCCAAAATCTTTTATGCTACTTCTGGCACTTCCAGAGCAAGACTTAGATTAAAATCCATCATTCATTTATTGAGGCTCAGTATTGGGTGTATTCACGTGTATTGTCTCATTTAATTCTTTCAAGAACGTTTAACCTAGTAATATGTAATGGTTATAGAGACTTAATATTCAAATAAATTGAAATAAATTCTGCTGACAAGCAGAAACACTTTAGGATATTTTCCACTCATCCTCTACTGCTGGGGATTTTTTTTTTAATATTTATTAATTTGGCTGTGCCAGGTTTTAGTTGTGGCATGTGGGATCTTTTAGTTGTGGCATGTGGGGTCTAGTTCCCTAAACAGGGATCGAACCTGGGCCCCCTGCATTGGGAGTGCAGAGTCTTAACTGTTGGACCACCAGAGAAGTCCCCTGCTGGAGATTTAATAGTTGTCTTATATGGCAGAATTTGAATGCACAGACTTTGGCATGGGACTTCTTGCTTTTTGTTCATTTTGTTCAGTCTAGAGTAGTAGTTCCCAAACTTCAGTGTGCATCAGAATTTCTTTTCAGGGATGCACACAAAGTATATGTTATGGCTGAGTTAACCTCTTTTCCAAGGTAGTTTTGTTTTTATTAGATTTTCATCTTGGAATCTACTTTACTCTTACTACACAAAAGATCTATCTCCTTTGTATATTTTATTGATAATTTCCACTTCAGTTCCAGCATAGGGCTACTCATTGAAAGAACTTGTAGGTATGCTTTTGAATAGATTTCACAAAATAGGAGAAAAATTCAGTAGCAATGTACAGAATTTTGCACTTGTGAATTGCCTGCTGTGCTTTAGTCTTATTATTGCTTTCATCTACCTCTTAATGGTGAGAACTGCTTTGTCACCTTCTCCCCCTAACCTTCCTGATAAACATTCTCCTAAAAGCCCAAATGATATGTATTATGCTAATTGCTCATTTTGAGCTGGTTGGGGGCGGAATGAAGGGAACATTCTTTTGTGACTTGTGCTATAAATATAATTTTTTTTTTTTTTTTTTTGGTACGCGGGCCTCTCACTGTTGTGGCCTCTCCCGTTGTGGAGCACAGGTTCTGGACGCACAGGCCCAGAGGCCATGGCTCACGGGCCCAGCCGCTCCACGGCATGTGGGATCCTCCCAGACCGGTTCATGAACCCATGTCCCCTGCATCGGCAGGCGGACTCTCAACCGCTGCGCCACCAGGGAAGCCCTATAAATATAATTTTTAATCTACTTATATGTTTGACCCAATTTTTAAAAGTTACCTACATTAAAATAAATATTTGATGAGTTTAGCTTTGTAGTGAAACAATAGTTGTTTGCTTTTATTTATAAAGTTTAACAAAAGCCATTGCCAAACCTTGTGAGATAATTTGTTTACTAGAACATCCTTTTTGAATTACTACTTTTTCTCTATGAAAGCAGATGTAATAAGTTCAACTTAAATTATATTTTCCACAGCATAATGCTAAGACTACTCAAGCCAAATGGGAAAATGTAGGCCATGTGGAATGGGATCTCAGAATACTGGCAACAATTTTAATTTCTCTAGAATAGTAGCTCTGAAATATTCTTGTGTGAATTTATAATTTTCAAGTAACTATTGAAAGCACATTAAAATTTATTTCAGTTTTTCTGTTTTTCTTACATATCTTATAAACCCCATACTACATTTATCAGTTTTGCTTAAGCAGCAAATACTCTTTTAAAGAAATTTACATAATAGAAACAAATCTGTTGTATTTACTCATGTAGTTGCCATTGTCAGTGGTCTTCCTTCCTTTTATTCCTTCATTTTCTTTCATGCTTTTCACACCATTTCCATCTGGTGTCATCTTCCTTGTGCCTGAAGGGCTTCCTTTAACCTTTGTTGTAGCACAGGTCTGCTCGTGATGAATCCTTTCAGCTTTTGTATGTTTGAAAACGTCTTTATTTCATATCTTCATTTTGTAAGATTTTTGTTAGATATAGAATTCTAGATTGGCCGTTTTTCTTTTTGTGCTTTAATGATGTTACTCCACTGTGTTCTCACTTGCATTGTTTTTTATGAGAAATCTACTGTCATCCTTATTTTTGTTCCTCTTATATAAAACATGTCCTTATGGATTTTCCCTTTTTCATTAGTTTTGATCAATTTGATTATGATGTGTCTTGGTAAAGCTTTCTTCATGTGTCTTATGTTTTGGGTTCATTGAACTTCTTGGACCTGTGGGTTTATAATTTCCATCAAATCTGAAAAAAAGGGCTTCCCTGGTGGCACAGTGGTTGAGAGTCCGCCTGCTGATGCAGGGGACACGGGTTCATGCCCCGGTCCAGGAAGATCCCTCATACCATGGAACGGCTGGGCCCGTAAGCCATGGCCGCTGAGCCTGTGCGTCCAGAGCCTGTGCTCTGCAATGGGAGAGACCACAACAGTGAGAGGCCCACATAACGCAAAAAAAAAAAAAAAAATCTGAAAAAAAATTAGTCATTACCTCTTCAATTGTTTCTGGTTTCCCTTCTCTCCCTGCTCTCTTTCAGGAACTCCAGTTACTTGTACATTAGGATTATTGATACTTTTTAAATTGTTTAAATTAATTTTTCTTTGTGCGTTTCATTTTGGATAGTTTTTATTGCTGTGTCTTTAAGTTTACTAACAGTAATCACATTTAGTGTGTTTTTCATCTCATACATTATAGTTTTCATCTCGAAGTTTAATTTGGGTGTTTTAAAAATCTTCCATGTCACTATTTAATTGTTTTAAACATATAGAGTAGATTTATAATAACTGTTTTAACGACCTGGTCTGCAAATTCTAATATCGTTTTCAGTTTTTGGTCAGTTTTTTGGGTTGATTTTTCTCCTTGTTATGGGTTATATTTTCCTACTTCTTTGCATGCCTGGTAATTTTTGATGGATACCAGACATTGTGAATTTTACCTTATAGAGTGCTGGATACTTTTTTATATCCCTATAAATCTTCTTGAGCATTTTTTTTTAATGGGATGCAGTTAGTTACTTGGAGACAGTTTGATTCTTTCAGGTCTTGTTTTTAAGATTAGTGTCTGAGTACTCTACCCTAAACCACATGAATTGTGAGGTTTTCCAGTCTGGCTGGTGGGAATAGGCACAGTTTGCAGCCCTGTGTGGTTCTTTTCCTGGCCGTGGGCTGTTTTCTTATATACATACACTGAAGGTACTCTGCCGAAAACCTGCAGGGGTATCTACAGATTAGAGATCGCTCTCTGTTCAGCTCTCCTCCCTCTGGTACTCTGTCCTGAGATTTCTAGCTTCTCCGATTTACCTGATTTCTCAGATACATCTCTTCAATTCAGAGACTGTGCTGGGCTCTGCCTCAATTTTCCTTCCCAGAGCCATGGTCTGGAAGCTGGGTCAGTCATAGGGCTCATGTCATCAGTTTCCCATTTCTTAGGGTTCACCTTTGTTTTTCATTTCTCATTGCCTGGTATCCAGTGTCTTGAAAACAATTGTACAGTTGTTTCATTTTTTCCGGCAGGAGGGCAGTTCCCATCTCTGTTACTCTCTTGATTTGAAGTGGGTATCCTCCATTCATTTTCTCTTTCATGTAACATCTTATTAGTCAAGATAATTTTGGGGACTTCCTTGGTGGTCCAGTGGTTAAGAATCCACCTTCCAATGTAGAGGATGCAGATTCGATCCCTGGTCAGGGAACTAAGATCCCACATGCCGTGGGGAAGCTAAGCCTGCACACTCTAGAGCCCACGCACCACAACTAGAGAACCCATGTGCTGCAACTACTGAGCCCGCACGCTCTGGAGCCCGTGCGCTGCAACTAGTGAGAAGCCGGCGTGCCACAACGAAGATCCCATGTGCTGCAACACTAAGACCCAATGCAGCAAAATAAATAAATAAATGAATGAATGAATGAGTGAATAAATAAATAAATAAATAAATAAATAAATAAATAAAAAGACAATTTTGGATATACTATACATATTTAATACTTAATTTAATGCAGTTTATTGTGATATTCTTTCTACTTTTCAGTAGATTCCAAACTTTCTAAAATGAATACTTTGTACTATAAACATATTTTCAAAAATTGTTTTAATAGTTATGTCCTACATTATGCTTGATAATGTTAATCATTGCCCTAGCCATTCAAAACCATTCTTAAGGCAACCCAGTCAAAAATTAAGGTCTTAAACTTGTTAAACATAATAATTTACATGCTTCTAAGTGGATAAAAATGCTACTGTAGGAAAGTACCATGTTTTGTTTTTTTAAGAAAGATTGAAGCCAAGAAGCTTTTAAATAATATACTCTTGAATTTGTAGATATGAATCATCATAAAACAGTCAATAAATTACTGTCTTGTAAATTATATCACTTTTTATGGAGTTCCTCTTCATATTTATTTACAAGATTCAGTAGTTCATGGGTAGACTTTTAGAATGTTCACATATCAAGCACAAGTGAACCATGTGCTGGTGAACTATTTTATTTTTAGTTTTTTCTAGTATTTGATAAAATATAGTCCTGTGAACTAATATGAGAATAAAGTGTCAAAATTCAGGAGCCTGTCTTGCTATAGTGCATACTTGTTACTTCAAGAGTTTTCTGGCAGTAAGGGCACAATTGACTGTGTTAATTTAAAAGAATCTTTGAGGTAGTATAGTTCCATATGCTGTAGGAATATGTCAATGATTTTTTTTATTTCATAATTTGAGTTTTTAATGCAGTCTTTTGAAAGCTAGTTGTTAAGCATGGCAAGAAGACTAGAATTGCTTTAGAATTCTTAGGAAAATAATTTTGTAAGAACAGATTAAAATTAACTTTAACTTTCTTCAGCACTGTCATAAATACCAGCACGATGAAGCCAAAATTGTGGCAATGTTACATTGCTGTGTTTCCAATATTTAAGCATAAAGGTTAGGCCAGATTTATATTCCCTTGTAAAACTGAACCAAAATATAAATTATTTATAGAACTTTAAGAACAGAATCTTTAAAAAATTGAATACCACTCTGTGGTGGAGATCCCTAGTTGTCTCACAGTGTCCCCTTTCTCCATCATCCTCAGATGTAGAGCCCCTGAATTTTCACTGGGGACAGACCCCAACAGAATAAAGATGACACTTTTCAGCCTCCCTTGCGGATAAGAGTTATTCCATGTGGCATGTAGTTCTGGTCATTACGATGTATGCAGAAGTGACTTGTGTGACTTCCTGATGCCCTTTAAAGGCTGAGGGTGCTGCCTCCTTCCCCTTCTCACTTGCTGGGATGTGGATATGGAGGTGTACTTCCTTAGACCTTGCTGAATAGGCCAGCGCTCTAAGGATGGCAGAACAACACAATTTGGGACAGTCATCATCACTGTCCCAAAAGACCTGGGACAGTGATGATGACTTCTCCAAGCAGAGCTGCCATAACAGCTTGGAGTTTCATATGAGTGAGGAAGAAACTTCTAGGCTGTCTAAGCCACTGTTATTTTGGGTCTTTGTCACATACCAGCAAAGTTATATACATTGTTCCCACATTTTTTTTTGTTTATAAGGCTTGTAAGTAATTCCTTTGTTAAGCTGTAAGCTTGAAAGGACCAGGTGGTCTTATATCATAGAGATCTAAACTTCTTCAAAGGACCTCATTTCAAAAAAAAAATTGGGCTATTTCAATGTTTATCAGCTGGAGAGGACAATACGATTAAACCCATCCGGCTCTTCTCTGAGAACCGTAAAGATTTGAGGCACATAATCTTCATGTTGACTGTTGAAGAAAACAATGTTTGGGAAGAGAGAGAAAGCTTAATTTTTTAACTTTCTACTTTGCTCACAGTCACCAAATATTTTTTCCATTTTCCCGTATTTCATAGTTGTCAAATCCAAAGTCCATTTTTCATTCCCCAGTGTGAATGGCTCCCTGTGCTGTTTTACACCATTTCCTAGTCCCCTTCTTGGTCTTTATCATCCCTGAGCCTCTGGGATGTCACACCATTACAGTTTCCTCCTCTGTTTCTGCTCTCTCCTTGGTCTTCTTTATGGAATCTTCTTTAATCCACCCCTTCCTTGTGGGCATACTCTGATTCTTGGCCCACTGTTCCTTTTACTCTGTGTTAGGGAGGTCACAGATTGGCAGCTCATAGGCATGTTTTGTTGATATCGCACAGAATTTAAAGAAATATTGTATCTACTGGCAGTATTTAAAGATCAGGATATTTAACATGAAATCCAGATTTTGGCTTCTCTTGACCAAGGAGAATTTCTGACAACACTGCACCTACATTCCCTATAACATTAGGTGGTTGGAGCTGAGTTATAGCTGCTTCCTTTAGATTGGATGTATTCTTTCTTCTTTGTTATAGTCTCCACCACTCCCTATTGCTTACATCTTGTATGTTTTATTTATTTCCATTACTTGTCTGATCTTTTAGGCATTTAAGTTTATGTTACTTATCTTCCTGGCTAATTTAAGTTTTAAATCAATCTTTTCTAGAAGTGATTACAATTTTCTTCCCCTTCCTTTTATTTTTTTAAAACTTATTTATTTATTTTTGGCTGCATGGGGTCTTTGTGGCTGCACACGGGCTTTCTCTAGTTGCGGCAAGTGGGGGCTACTCTTCGTTGTGGTGCGCGGGCTTCTCATCGTGGTGGCTTTTCTTGTTGTGGAGCGCGGGCTCTAGGTGCGCGGGCTTCAGTAGTTGCAGCATGTCGGCTCAGTAGTTGCACACGGGACCTAGAGTGCGTGGGCTTCAGTAGTTGTGGGTCGTGGGCTCTACAGTGCAGGCTCAGTAGTTGTGGCACACGGGCTTAGTTGCTCGGTGGCATGGGGGATCTTCCTGGACCAGGTATCAAACCCGTGTCCCCTGCATTGGCAGGCAGATTCTTAACCACTGCATCACCAGGGAAGTCCCTCCCCTTCCTTTTTAATTCCAATTCCTCCTCTTCAACTGCTTTCCTAATTAGACTGTCTTGTTCTTTCACATGGCTTACTCACTGTAGAATCCTAACAGACGTCTCTGCCTCTTTCTTATGGAAATCCTCTAATCGTCCTCCACACTGATTCTAGAGTGACCTTTTAAAAATTAAAAATTTAATATGACTCTATGCAGCCTTAAGACTTTGAGTGGCTCACCTACCTTCTAGATGGCTACAAACTCCTTAGAATTGATGTGGCTGTAAAATAGTACAGCCACTTTGGAAGACAGTCTAGCAATTCCACAAAAAGTTAAATGTAAAGTTACCATATTAATCAGTAATTTCACCACGGGTTATATGCCCAAGGGAATTGAAAACATATTTCTAGACAAAAGTGTGTACATGAATGTTGATAACTAGTTATAATAGCCAAGAAGTGGAAACAACCCAAATGTCTACTAACTGATGAACAAATAGATGTGAGATATTCACACAGTGGTCCATAAGGAAAAGAATGAAGTATTGTTTCATGCTACGTTACGATGAACCTTGAAAACATTATGCCAAGTGAAAGAAGTCAGACTTGTAAGGCCCTTTGTAAGGTCATATATTGTATAATTCAATTTATATGAAATATCCAGTGACAAAAATAGAGTAGTGGTTGCCAGGGGCTGGCAGGAGGGGAAATGGGATGTGACTGCTATTGGGTATGGGTTTTTTTTTTAGGGTGATAAAAATGTTCTGGAAGTAGATAGGGCTGATGGTTGCAAGCTCTGAATATACTAAAAAATCAGAGTTATAAAGTATAAAGGGTGAATTTTATGCTATGTGAATTATATCTCAAAAAAAAAAATAACAGAGAACTTAACAGATCTAACTTTTGCTAGTCTCTCCAGTCTCATTTCCTGGTACTTTAGTCCTCTCGCATCTCTCACCTGTCCCTCTCCCCTTGTGCTAGTGTACTAATCTCCTAACTGCTCTAAGAGTTCTATGCTATAGCTCAGTGTTACCCATTTACACAATTCTGCCAGAAGACTCCTACCTACCCTTCCCTCTCTCTGCCCATCTAGAGAATTCCTAATTTTCCTTCAAGTTTTAGTTCAGATCTCACCTCCTCTGGAATTTCTTCTTACACACCAGTGCTGGATTACTTACGAGGGGGATTAGGTAGATTCTCCAGAGCCAGGCAGGAACACCCTAGAAAATGAAAAGAGGTTAACTTGGATGAGTTGATCCAATTTTTGCAATCAGGAAATCTAGAAAGAAGCTCTTTTAAATTTCAGTGTGCATGTAAGTGTTCATGTTTTATAGTTTTTAATTTTCAATTTTAAAAATTGTACGGACTGGGTATGGGAAACCATATTTTAAAGCAAACATCATGTCGGAGTCTTAATCCAGTTTTGCTGCCTCCCGAACCCACCCTGTGTAGGCTAGGAGCATCTCCTTTGTGACCCCCAAGCACCCTGGACAGTCCTTGTCACCCTGAATAGTAACTGTTTAGTTTTCTGTCTCCCCATCTCCCAAGGCGACTCCTTGGGCATAGCTCTGTCTCTCTTATTTTTCTAGCTATGCAAGTGAATCCTAGTAATTCTCCATAGAAGGTGTTGGCAAAATTTGAGTAAATGAATGGACATGCTCAGTGACATCAAATGGGAGAGACAGCTTGTATTTGCTTTATTGACGATCAGAGATCTGAGGAATGTTTAAAGATGCCTTCATTAAAACATAACCTGATCTTTCCTTCTTTCTCTCTCCCCTCCACAAATATCCTCCCTCCCTTCCTCCCTGCCTCTCTCTCTCCTTTTCTCTCTCTCTCTCTCACACACACACATACACACAAGCACACACGCACACCCTTTAACAAGCTATTTCAAAAGAATAGAATAAAAAAATGTGAGAATTTTCACTTTTCTCAACCTGTGCACCTAAGGAAGGTGTTATATTTAAGGCCTAAAGGGGTTATTAAAATGGCGCTTTCCCCAACAGATTTTTAAAGTGTTTTCTGTACTTTTCCTTCTCATGTCAGAAATTTCATAAGTTAAAATTCATGTAACATTAACTCCCAGTTTGTATTTTTTTCACCATGCAGTACCAAATAGTGGCTGGTTAATGTTTTCTTTTTGAAAAAATGTGATTATACTTAATTATTTAGAAATGATCCCTTACTTTTTTACCTTTGGTTTTTAAAACTGAAAATTATTTCCTGTCCTGTAGTGTCTCATTTCTCAGACCCTGAGACAAAGGTTTGAGAGCGGGTAGCTTATTGAGGAGGCAGAGAACACATGAGTAGGAGTAGGGAAGGCAGTAGAGGGTCCGTGTTAAGCTGGCTACAATTTTGGGTAACTAAAGCTTAATTCTTCTGGGGAAACTGTGGAAGGTCCCCCTTAGAATTATCTACCTAAAAAGCAAGGGAACTGGGGATTACGCCATAGGACTCCTTAGTGGAGGGCTGCTTTCAGCCTGCTGTGCAAGTCCAGTGAAACCCACACCCCCGGCAACAAAATAGAAGTGTTGGCAGTTGGAAGTCTGTGGGCATACAGTTGAGTAGTAATGGCTAGGGGACGTGGGTGAGCATCGGCAGAATCCGCTATATATGGAGACGGTGCACCACTGTGAGAGGAGTGCTCAAGTATGAAAAAATCAGAATTTAAGTTAGCCTAATGCAAGTGTTTACTCAACCATTAGATTATGTGCTAAGTACTGTGCTAGGTTATGGGATATGCTGATTTACTTGTTGAGGTGCTTAGCTTTTTAAAGCTCAGCTTCTTTATAAAGTTAACTTGTTTTCATCCTTTCAAAGTTCAGACATAAATATGATATTCCTGAAAATGCTTTGAAATGTTTAAAGCAGTATTTCATATTTATTATTATGGCATTTACCCAAATTTACCCTGAGAAAGCAGTAGACGTGTGGTTAGGCCATAAACTTATCTCTTATTAGGGATCCGTTAGCCAGTCAAAAGCTTTTTTTCATAAGGCTGTGTGAAACTGGCCTCCCTGTGCAGTTTGTATAAGATAGTAAATTTACAAGTTCCATGAAGGAATACGGTACCATGGGAATGGCTATTTTTAGCCAGTTGGCAGTGAAGGCATCCCAGGGAAGGTGGATAAAATGAACCTTAACGTAGTAGGTAGGAATGAGCCATGTGGAAATAGGGAATTTATAAAGGAGCAGTATTCAGGAGAGATTAAGTTCAAGAGGCAGTGAAGGTGAGAACCCACTCAGTGCCCCGTTTAAACTTTTGGGCCCATGGGTCTGTCAGGACAGGGTGACATTCTGTCTTTATTGCTAACTAGCTACATAGTGTTTGACTGTTACTTAAGTTTTTGTAGCCTTTCTTTCCTTAACTCTACATTGGGGATCCCAGTACTACCTATACTATAGGATTGTTGTGAGAATATGTTGTAAGGGTCAATGAGGCACATTATGTAAGGCAGTTAGAATAGAGTAAATCTCAGAAACCTCCTCTGTAGCTTTTGGTATCACTGTAGTTTCAGATTACAAGTCTTATTTCCTGAAGCTGTATCTAGTCTCATGCAATGCAAAGTTTCCCAAAGTATATGGAACATTAATCCTACAACATGTGGAAGAAAAAAGGATTACGAAGTTAAAAGAACTTGAGATATCCTGTGGATCATAGATGGACTTCATGGAGAGTCACATTAAGATATTAATAGCTCTGAAAAGTCTGGGAGTAAATAAACCTTTTCAACTTTGTTTAATATTATGTACTAAATTCCTTTGATCAGTGTCCTCCCCCATATTCACATTGTATATTCTTTGGGAAATGTTAATTTGAAGAGCTTCATGAGGTAGATCAAGCAAATTACTGGTACTTATAGATCCCCATTAATATTGTGAATCTGTAATAAATGATAAATAATAAAATATGTTTTGAGATTCTGTATGACTCTGAGCCAGTTTATTAGTTACCCCACATCAATCATTACATGATCTTTCACATATTTCATTCCTCATTTTCTACACAGAGCTGTATCACTTGCCCTATGTTTCCTCCTAGGCCTCAGATATGTTCAGAATGATGTTTTTTTGGCCCGACTTGAGATAATTTAAAGAACGTTCCCCAGACAGTTCTGGAAGTTGCCTTCCAAAAATACTTGGAGTAATGCCACCATCATTAAACTAAGCAGATAACTTTCAAGGTGGATGGTTTTAAAAGGGACAGCAGCTACTTGGATGTGTATTTTCTCTGCAGAATAAAAGGTTTGTCGTTTTATAGTCATGTAAGGACTGCTGAGTTCCTACTATATGCTTGTCCCTATGGTAGATATAGTTGATCTGGGGCAGACATTCATAGTCTAGTGCAGGAAAATAAATGTTCAAAATGAACCATTATGGAAGAGGTTAAATACAGTCATAGAGGGATCCAAGGGTTATGAAAGCATGGAGGAGGGGTTTGCCTTGGGGGTCAAAAAATGCTTCATAACATCAAGGATACTTACGATAACCCTTGACTACCATGTGAACAATAGAGAGAGGATATTCCAGGCTGAGAGCAATAAATGTACACAGGCCCAGAGATGGGAAAAGGGTGGGGAACTGCAGCCATGTGAGTGCAAGTGGAGTGTAGGCCTCTCAAAGGAAAGTGGAAGGTGATGAAGCCAGATGGAGTTCTGACTGTGAGGGCCTTGTAAGTTCTGGGGGGATGCAGTTTGGAGTTCATTCCCTAGCTGGTGGAGAACCACTGGTAGACTATTAGAGATGGCCATAGTCATAATTTTAAAAAGATTGTTTTGGTAGCACTGTGCAGTTGAGTTGGAATAAGAGAGACAGGAGCAAGGAGTCTCGGAGGCCATTGCAATGGTCCTGTCAAGAATGAGTCTAAACTAAGGTAGCAGGAGTCATGATGGGGAAAAGGGAACAGCTTTGAAAGATATTTAGGAGATGAGGAGGTAGACTGTCATGAATGACTGGATAAGAAGAATAAGGGGAAGAGGAAATCTGGGATTCTCAGAGGGTCAGGGTTGGATATTGGCATCATTCAGTGTGATTGGCATTCAGGAGAGAAATGCATGTTGGGGGACACTTACTGAGTTCTGTTCTATGCTTGTTGCATTTGAAATGCTTATTGGTTATTTATTTGTGCCTTTATTGATTCCTGGAGTAATTACTTTGTCCTAGATAATGTGGTAGACTCTGAGGATATGGCAAGAAAAAAAGGCACAATGTTCCATGTGCCTGTGAAGCTCACAGCCTAGTGAGAGAGACAGACATAAACAAATAATTACTCAACTAAGTATTTAATTAGTAAGCAAATAAGAAGGGGCCCTAACTCATAAGGCAGTGTGGAGTCCATTCTGGAGCTTAGCAGAACAGTCTGGTCTGTGATAGAGATTTGGGGGTCATTGATGAATAGTTGGTAACTGAAGGCATTTGATTGCCTAGACTAGGTTTGCAATATGAGCAGGAAAGGGGACTGAGGTTAGAATAGCATGAACATTTAAGGGGGATGGTGGATGACTAAAGTGCTAAAATCTGGAAACGATGGCAGAGTAGTTGAAAGGCTGGGAAAGGGTTGGGACTGTGGCAGAGAGGTCAAATAAGATAGGTATGCAAATGTTCCCTGGCTTTGGAACTGCAAGACCATGTTGGCTGTAGCAAGAGCAGGTACAGTAGAGTAGAAGGTGCACAAGCCATGTTTTCATGCAGCAGTGTGCTGGAGCTGGTGGCTTACACTGGTTTGTGAGAGCCAGATAGTTAACTTTTCAGGAATTGTACAAGCTGGTTGTTAAACATAGCCATTATTTAAAATTAAATTATGTATGCTTACAATTAAATAAATTATATTAAAAATAAATGTAACAAATATTCAAAACTCATACTCCTTAATTATTTTACTACATTTTCCTATTATCTATGCTCCTAAGTTTACTTAGGTCTATTTTATCTGAATGGTGGATATGCTATATATAATGGTGTGCCAGTGCATATCTCTTCTGAAGTTTGTGTTTGTTCATTCACTTTAGTATCGTGAAATTAGCCCTAGTGAGAGTATTTACACCATAGAAATTGGCAAATGTTACAAATCAGAGATTTTGTTTTGTTGGTTTTCTAGACTTGAAGTGATAGAGATATTGCTAATGCAGACTAAACTCAAAAGTATGTTGAAGATGTAGCAATTACATTGTAAATGGCACAGAAAATTGAGGAAATGGTATTCCAGATATTCTCCAAATACATAAACTATTATCCAGTTCAACAAAGAAGTTGCTCCCATTATTGATGAGCAAGAGAAGTTTTGACATACATATTCATTGTTTCACTTTTCTCTTATTAATACAAAAGAAAATATCAACTAACATTTATGTCAGAACGTACCAGATTTGGTAAATATCAATGAAAGCATTTTATAAGAAACAGTTGGCTATATGGAATTTATAGTGAAGAATATTGTATATTTTATTATTATGTGTAAATTGTATGCTTTATATTGCTAAAATTTATAATAAACAAATATATATAGGTACATACATACATACCCACGTATTTATGTTATGAGAGCTGATGGATAAACATTTACTGGCACACAATGGCTGTATACAAGGGATATGTGGAATCAGGTGGAATCTACTCTTCAAAAAGCTTGGCCGAGAAGGGATATTCCCTCAGTACTAGGTTATAAGTAGCCAGAAGACATTTGCAGGCTTGTGGACTTCTTTTGTTTCATTTTGTTTGTGTCTTTACTTGAATGGATTTATAGCCCTAAAGAGAGGAGCCAGTAGAGAGGAAGAGATTGATGGTGCAGAACAAGATAAAAGTAAATGTTGGCAAATGAAACAACAGACAAAGGATTGATCTCCAAAATCTACAAACAGCTCATGAAGCTCAATATCAAAAAAACAAACAATCCAATTAAAAAATGGGCGGAAGACCTAAATAGACATTTCACCAAGGAAGACATACAGATGGCCAAGAGGCACATGAAAAGATGCTCAACATCACTAATTATTAGAGAAATGCAAATGAAAACTACAGTGAGGTATCACCTCCTGCTGGTCATAATGGCCATTATCAAAAAATCTAGAAACAATAAATGCTGGAAAGGGTGTGGTGAAAAGAGAACCCTCCTGCACTGTTGGGGGGAATGTAAATTGATACAACCACTATGGAAAAGAGTATGGAGGTTCCTTAGAAAACTAAAAATAGAACTACCATATGGCCCAGCAATCCTACTCCTGGGCTTATACCCTGAGAAAACCATAACTCAAAAAGAGACATGTACCACAATGTTCATTGCAGCTCTGTGTACAATAGCCAGGACATGGAACCAACCTAGATGTCCATCGAGAGATGAATGGATAAAGAAGATGTGGCACATATATACAATGGAATATTACTCCGCCATAAAAAGAAACGGAATTGAGTTATTTGTAGTGAGGTGTCTGTCATACAGAGTGAAGTAAGTCAGAAAGAGCAAAACAAATACTCTATGCTAACACATATATATGGAATCTAAAAAAAAAAATGGTACTGATGAACCTAGTTGCACGGCAGGAATAAAGATGTAGACATAGAGAATGGATGTGAGGACACGGAGTGGGAGGGGGAAGCTGGGGCAAAGTGAGAGTAGCATTGACACTACCAAATGTAAAATAGATATCTAGTGGGAAGCAGCTACATAGCACAGGGAGATCAGTTCCGTGCTTTGCGATGACCTAGAGGGCTGGGATAGGGAGGGTGGGAGGGAGGCTTAAGAGGGAGGGGATATGGGAACATATGTATGCATATGGCTGATTCACTTCGGTGTACAACAGAAACTAACACCGTATTGTGAAGCAATTATACTCCAATAAAGATCTATTAAAAAAAAAGTAAATGTTGGAAGAAGGTGACAAAGAAATGGTAGGAAATAAGATGTAGACCATTGTGGGAAAATTAACCTTGAGCACAAGGAGGATGCCTATTCCTGTAGGATGAGGAATGATCACAGAAAATGTGGTAAATTCAAGTACATGGACATTAAAGTCATTTACATCAGTGAAGTGTAATTTAAGAAGTGGGCAGGATGAGCTCAAGAAAAGAAACTCAGAAAGGTATCTGTTAATTTCTGAATAAATTATAGAATAAGAGGTGAATACTATGATTGACCAGGGCAAGCTTTTTACTGATTTAATCTCTGAAATATTGTGTTGCATTTTTAGTCTGTTTTTCCAGGTGGAAAGATTTGAATAAAAGTGAGAGACAATTTAAAGGCACCTCATGTATTTAAATGCCAAATATTATTTGTTTTACTGAGCCCTGCAATGTAGTCCTATATTTCCATGGACACGGGTTGAGTTTCTACAAGATGATCAGAAGTGGGGAATCATTTGAGGTTGACTAAACTGCATTCATTGCATGCATGGATAGTTTGAACACAAGGTAAAATGTTACCCAGACTGCTGAAGAAAACAAGACTTATTTTGGAACATGACTTTTTTCAGCATTATAATTTTTGACTTTTTCACTTGGATTCTTTCTTTTAACACACTCATATTTATATATATGCCCCAATCAAAGAAATGCATAACATTTTGCTTACACTGCCTCCGTTCTATTAGTTTCCCACTATTAAAATTTACGGTCCTTATTCTTCTCTCAATTGAAATACAATAAAATAAAGAACTATTTTATATTTCATAGTACTTTAACATCTCAAGTCTTTTCATATCTGTTTTCTCAAAATATATTAAATTAATTATCCTAAATATTCAGAAGTACTGGTACTGATTATGCAAAATAAGGGTATTAGTATTGAGTATTGCATGCACCCAGCTCTCAGTTGCCATTATAGCTATCATTTTTGAGTCTGACAACTGTGGTTACTGCCCTTGCAGTTTAAAAGCACCTTATCCATCTGGTTGAGGATTTCAAGGCCTTAGTCTTGACTTCTGGAAGCATAATGCTTCACTCTGTGTTCATGTTGTTAGGGTTAGAACACTGTTGTAGCCCTGCTCAGACAGCCGGTCTTGTGTGTGTTGATTGCTTCATGGTTGCAAGGTGCTACTGATGGCCTAAGTATCATGTTCATGTTCAAGGTGGAAAAAGGGGTGGGGGACAGGGAAGGGACAGCATCAGGCAATGAGTGTGTCCTGTTAAATCATGAAAGCAAAAGCTTCAGAGACACTTCCTTTAAAGTTCTGCTTAGACCTTATTGGCCACCCCTAGGCACAGGAGAGTCTGGAAAGGGAATATTTATTTAGCTTTCCACCACCTGTAGTGGGCGACAGCAAAGGAGAAGTTAGTAGAGAATGGCTTTGGTTGGCTCATTGACAGCATTTGCCAAAGGGGAGGATCTCAAGTCCTGTCTAGAGCCAACTGTTGCATTTCTTTTACTTATCAATTTAAGGCTGTCTCACCTGGAAAGCAGCCTTTTTAGTCTCCTTCCCTGCAGGCTTGGGAGAAGTGTTGTTGGCCTCCATCTAGGCTTTACTTTGATAAAGTTTGGTAAGTTACGAGATACTCTCTTTTGGAGGAGAGGATCCATTCTTCAGTGTCAGTCTGGATAGAGCAGTCGAGGAAATAAGATACAGTCCTGGAACTGAAAGGATACCAATGTTAACAGCATCTCAGTACCAAGCATGGCTGCTGTGAAGGCTCCTGTGAAAAAAAAAGATCATCAGGAAGAAAATAGTCTGAGAATCTGCCTGATAATACTTTTTGCATCTGAATGATTTAAACAAGTAGAGCTGCATACGTTACCGGGTTATTTTCTGGACGGTGTGGGACTGTACATCAAGACTTCCTGTTTGAAGTGTTTCTTTCTTTGCAGCTAAAAATATTAGAAAAGAATGAAGTTTAAGTAAACTGTTTATTTGTGGACTACTTGGGAGCACTGAGAATGGTTCTGAAGTGAATATACTTCCAAAACCCATGTCTAGATCAATCTGGCACTATTCACAACTGCAAAAATAAAATATTTGTGACCCTCTAGGTGTAGAATAATTCTTTGTTTTGGATTTTTGAGAATAATATTTAAATGACAAAAAATTTGCCGTGCACATAAATGAAAAGCCAATTATTAAATTATTTACAAAGTTGAATTGCACCATGAAGATATAATGAGATATATATTTTTTCTGAGATCTTAATTGTATTCCAGTATTGGACTAAGAGATTCATGTGTATTGTTTTATATCCTTGAAGTACGTCCTTACTATTATTTTCTCCTTTTGAAGGATCTGATGTTCATAGAGGTTAGGTTACTTGCCCAAGGTTTCAATGCCAGTAGTTCACAGCAGCTGTGATTTAAAACCAGGAAGTTTTCCATACCTGCCAGGTGTGGATCTGTGCTTTTAATAATAATAACAAGTAGGCACTATGCCAAAGATTTTATAGTCATTTCACCTATTATTCATTAAAATCCTAGACGTTGGTACTAGTATCATCATACCTGTTTTACAGTTGAGAACACTGAGCGATTCACTAACTGTCTCAGTTTTTCACAGCTTCCAAGGCATGGGTTTCAACCCTGGCAGTCTGACCTGACTCCACGTGAACCCTAAGCTCTTCACTACACTGCTTGTATGTAGTAAGTCACGTGTTTGACTTGTATCTCTATTGTTTTCTATAAACTGTAATGTTTATTTCTAAAAAGAAAATTTCATCCACATTGTAAAATTCCAGAAAAGGCTTCTGGTGTTTCTCAATGGTTTCATGCTGGGAGACAACTTTCTTCTGCCAGATCAAATTTGGTAGCTATTTTTCTGGTGTATGTTAATGAAAATTTGATTTGGATTGCTTTGTTTCTTGCACATATGACCAGAGCTTAGATTAGTTCATTTTTAGATGACTGAGTAAATTTTAAAAATCAAAATTAACTAAACTGGGGGCTTCCCTGGTGGCACAGTGGTTGAGAGTCCGCCTGCCGATGCAGGGGACACGGGTTCGTGCCCCAGTCCGGGAAGATCCCACATGCCGCGGAGTGCCTGGGCCCGTGAGCCATGGCTGTTGAGCCTGCGCATCTGGAGCCTGTGCTCCGCAACGGGAGAGGCCACAACAGTGAGAGGCCCGCATACCGCAAAAAAAATTAACTAAACTTATATTAGGAAGATTCCAGGCTGAGAAAATTTGACACAAAAATTCAGCAATGATGAAAGCTTATGCCTTACAGGAAAAGTTACAATTTATGTAACTTGCTGATGTTTTATGATAAGGGAAAAGCAGTCATTTTTATTCTTCAAATATCATTTTGCTTAAAGGATATTAATAGAAAGTAATATGCACTTCCTTATACTGTGGATTGTGATTGGAAAGAAAATGTGATTGCTATTCAGTCTCAAAAAATAATCTACTTCATTACAGAAACATTCATATTAAATTATAGTTCATTCTGTATCAAAGTGGTGCTTTGATTTTGATTCAAATGTATGTAAAATAAAATATAATAAAAATTGGTACATGAAAAAAATCAACTCTGTATTATTCCAGGCACATTTCATCACCGAACTCCCTTTCACCCAAATTCAGTGCTATATTTTATAGTAATTGACTCACAGGAGAAAGATCTGTGACTTATATCTTGCTGCATGACCTTGGGGAAAATTGGCTTAAATGTATGAAAGGATATTTCAGGCATTGACTCAGACTAAATAAATGTGCTAAATTGGATACAGTGAGTGGGAAATTTTTCTCACCACATGGAGCCACTAATGAGCTTGGGAAGTAAACATGGTTAAGTAGACATAGTTGCCTTTTTGTTACAGTAATTCTGAATTGGCCCATTAGCATAAATATCATTTCAGTAAATTTTACAATTGTAGCTTTAGGTCTGACCAAACCCCCCCCCAAAAAAAAAGTCTACAAATGACAGAGCTATTGTGAGTTGGATTATGTTCCCCTAAAACATATGTTCAAGTCCTAACCCCTGGTACCTGTGAAAGTGACCTTATTTAGAAAAAGGGTCATTGTAGATATAATCAAGTTAAGATGAGGTCCTACTGGAATAGGGTGGGCCATTAATCCAATATGATTAGTGTCCTTATATGGGGAAAAGAGAGAGACACACAGGGAGAACACCTGTGACAACAGAACTAGCGATGACGTGATGCAGCAGCAAGCCAAGGAGTGCTAAGGATTGCCAGCCACCAGCAGAAGCTAGGGAGAGGCAAGGAGGGAGTCTCCCCAGAGTCTCAGAGGGAGCATGGCCTTGCTGACACCTTGATTTCAGACGTCTAGCGTCTAGAACTGTGAGAGAAGAAATATCCGCTGTTGTCAGCCATTTAGTCTATAGCAGTTACCGTAGCCCCAGGAAACTGATGACGAGAGGTAGCAATAGAGCAGTGACGGAGAGAGTCAGTGGTAGTCCTCTGTGGATTTGCTCTTTCTCCTGTAGCTCCATATCTTCCTTCCTCTCCCCATGTTATTATCATAAACATCAGAAAATTGGGTTCTGTTTCTTCCTCCATCACATACCTTTGCAACATTACTTAATCCCTCTGGGTCTCATTTGCTTCATTGGTGGAGAGAGGATCTCAGACCCTTCTGAATAATGACAGCCAACATTTATGAGAATTTTGCCCATCTAAACCCAGGGGTCAGTGCCTAACATGCATGGTTTTATTTACTTCTCATAAGAATTCTATGAGGAATGTATTATTATCCCTACTTTACAAATGAACCAAATAATGACATTTCTCTGTGACTCCTCACTTTTTCTTGTCTTGTCCCCTCAGAGACTTGAACATGGCAGTCAGAGCTGAAAAAGTGTTAGTATTCATGTTTCCTTGATGGGAAAGGTAACAACAGATACCTAACGACTTAATCTGAGTAGAAGAGGGTGAAAGCCATTGGAAAGGGATGTTACAATCACTTTGGCCATTTCACACTTTCTCCATGTGCAGGACAGAGGGTGTTTCTTTTTAAAAATTCTCTTGTTATATTTGACCCCTTTTTCTTACTAACAAAATCTTAGTATAGTTTTTTTCTAGCTCACTTGAAAATTTTCATTATTGGAACTATTTCAAGTTAGGGTGTAATAGAGGAATTTAATGATATAACTGCCATTATTGATATTCACTCTGTCTTAGACACTACATTGTGTACAGCAGCCTATGAGTTAGGTGATATTGTTATTCCACAGCGTACAGACTGAGGCATAGGAAAGTAACTTGGTCAAAATTACTGGTCTTCAAGTTCTGTTTTTTTGGCGTCCAGAATCTATTTTTGTACGTTTCTGTTAGAGAAGGTCGTTAACACACTGACATGGACTAATTTATCAGATTAATGATCAACTTGGAAGCTAGGCATCTGGGCTCTAAGAGGTACTGGCCAAAGTAGGTAAGTATGGGAAGTCTGGAAATATCTGAAAAATGGTATGCTGAGTGGAGTAGCTTAGGCTTGAGGATGGGGCACAACATGAGGACAGCAGGTGTATCAGCATAGGGATATTAGAGATAAATTTGGCTTCTTTCAGAATATTTAATCTAAAGCTCTTCTAGAATAAGACTAATTTATCCTTAGTTACCATAATTAGGGGCAGGCAAAAATTCAGTATTTTCTGCTTAGCTTTTGGTTGCTTACATTCTCCCATTCAAGGATATGGTGACAAACTTTACACTCTACCCCTAACATGGACGTTTTAGTAAATGGTGGGTTACAACCTGATAATAGAAAAGATGTTACAGTTGAAATCAGAGTGCATAAGTCCATTCCATGCCATTTCCTTGGAAGGCACACTGTGTCACATGCCTTTAATATTAAAAATTCTTAGAAAATACAGCAAGCAGTAGCCTTTGAGTAGGTCTTAGAGGCAAAACTGATCTGACCAAGCAATGTACATTGGTTAAGTGAAGTATGAAAGACTGTCTGTTCTATCTCAGCTGAGGATGTTTGCCATCGAAAATGTTTGTTATGGCACAGTAGAGAGACTGAAGCTACCGGTTTCTTGCTACCCAAACTCGCCTTGGTTAAATTTGTCTCCTGTCTTCTAGACCCTAGAGAACTGTCAGTCTTCTGAAGAACTGGGCAGTATAGTGTAGGAAACAGGAAGAGAGTTTGAGGAGTTTAGCTAGTTTACCAGAATCATTTACTGGGAAAATGTACTTGGACAATAAATAGACATTGGAAAATCTGACTGTCTGATTTGGATTTCTCCATATACCTGTCATGGTGAAGTGAAATATCTGTTGGACTGAGAGTAAGTATGTCAGTATTTTGGTCACACCTCTGTACAAATTAACACTAGGACTGGCAAGTGGTGCTTTGTGGGAATAGCTTTCTTCATGTGTCAAAGCTGTGGAGTTTTTACATTCCCTTTAACTTCCCCCAAATTCCTTTTCAACTTAGAAAAAACCGTAGGGGTCATATTGAGAATGTGTTTTATGAAGTATTGATCAACCCACTGGATGTTTCCCATGAACTTGCTATGCTTGCCATCTTTGCCACCAAAGAACATTTTCCTGGGTAATATATGGGAAGTTGGAAATGCAAATGATACCACAATTTTTATCTGGAAACCAAAATCTAATAGATAATGATAATGTTGACTGCTGCTATTAAGTAAGTCAGCATTTATTATGGGCCAGATAATTCGCTGATACTCCACAGGGGAAGGCTTTGCCCCCCCCCACCGCCCCGCCCCCCAGGGACACTTGGCAGTGTCTGGAGACATTATGGGTTATCACAACAGAAGAGAGGAGTGCTACTGGCATCTAGTGGGCAGAGGCCAGGGATGCTGCTAAACCTCCTACAAAGCACAGGATAGGCCCCCACAGCAAAGAATTATCTGGACCCAAATTGCCAGTAGTGCCAAGGCTGAGAACTCTGCTTTAGACCCAGCGTCTTATTTAATTTATATACATGGTGATCATAGATGATTTAAGCCTGTCTTACAGCTGAAGTTCAAAAAGGTTGAGTTAATTTCTTAATGTTCATTAGCCAGCATTCCATTTCAGTCTCTAATGTTCAATCTTCTTAAACTAAGAGACGGCACCCAAACACAAACCCTTTTTCCCCCCGTGTTGGGAAGTGTCCTTCACCTCAGCCTCTTAATCTTTAATATGAGAACATTTCCTGTCCTTTGCCTAGAAGTCTGTAGTAATATATTTGGGTTGGAGGTAGGTAGTAGGGAGGAAAGATGAGGGGTTTAGAGATTTTCAAAAAGTTGAGGTATTATACTTAAATGTAATATTTTTGGCAAAAATCTGTAGTCATAAGCAGTGTGGGTGAAATACAAAATGTATATTTAGAGTTTAGTGTTGCTCATACATATGCATTGTTTTTAGATTAAGAATGAGAGCTTTTAGTTTTTGCTTCTCTTTGTATCTTTCAAAAGCAATTTGATTTGCTCTTCTCTTGGGCGTGGTGGTGATTTGTAGATAGAGCTTGCTGGTTGTTAAGGAATTGAAGACTCTTTGTGGGCACTTAAGGATGAGAGTTTACTTCCATGCAGGCAGTAAGGTAGATTGTGAGTGTTTGGACTTAAAGCATAGTAGCAGGTATGAGAGAGATGTGAGCAAGGCCAAATTGCACTTTGGGGAAAGAAGTCTGGAGAGCCCCATGAGGAAACTGTGTTTTATTTACTTCTCTGGTCACTGATAAATCTCAACTTTGGGATAAAGTCTGACAGATAAATAGGTTACTGGAGTGTAAGAGGTGGGGAAAGTTAATTTAAATTATTTTATTTGAAAACTTACATTTTATGAGTGGGAAGTGTTGCTTAGGAAAATTGACAAGACTCATTCCTCTATAATATTAATTTCTTGCCAAAATACTACATTGCTTTTGAATAGTCTTTAGGGACTGTACACTGAAAAACATAGACAGCTGCCCTGGGTAGGGTTGCACTTGCCACAGAGTTTTACACTTGCACAGTGAGTCAGGTTTTATTCTGGAAGACTTGTGGCAGCAGCTTCATTTGCTTTGCAGGATAATCACATAGAACAAAGGCACCTCTTTGGTTTACCTGGTGTTCATTCTGCCAGTTGGTAGATTTAATAAACAGAGGAAGGACAAGACGTGCAGCCAAGGTAAGGAGAGTACCAGAACAGTATGCAAGTTATACCTTGAAATTATCTGTAGAGGGTTGAAAATAGACAGCTTCTAATCAGCATCCAAAAACTGAACATTTTCAGGGAGCAATACACAGAGATATGCTCAGTGTGGCAGTCAAGTTAACTGAAAGAATGAATTCCAGCTTTTCAGTGTTAATTTCAACGCATTAAGAACACTGAGGTCTAATCTTTACTGCCTTATGTTAACTACAGACATCATTATTTTCACAGGCATTCAGTGATCATTGCAATTTATTTTTAAGTAAAAAAAATAGTTGTGCTGAGAATAGTTTAGGACACTCTGAAACTTTTAATAGTTCACAAGGAAAAGATGAGGAGATCTTGAGGTAAAGATGACATTCGCTGAATCATGTCAAACCTTGATTTTAATTGAAATTGTTAATTTGCTTCTTTTTCACCCTTTTAATGAAACAAGAGTTGCCCCTGTGTTTCTTCAACATGCTGATTTCCCAGAAAGCCAACATCAAGAGCCATGGTTTCAGCAGAATTTAAATATAAGTTACAGTCACTGTGGTATTGAAAAGTCCCCATAGCAATGAATCATAATATTTTATGTAAGGCAGTGAGAAATGTTAATTCATTTTCACATACAGTTGAAAGATTATGTTAGACTTGATTTTCTTTAGACACCATATGCGTATTTACCAGTAGAATAAACTCTGGTTGTCAGTTATGTGTGTAGGTTGGAGAGAATTTGGATATGTTATATGAGGGCAGTATTCTTGCAGGGGGAGAAGAGGATAGAAAGTAATGGAACTGACACTGAGTGCTTGCTAGTTTTCAGGCATTGCACTGGGCAATGCTATATGTAAACATCACAACAGCTCTGGGACCTAGATGGTATTATTTTCATTTTACATTTGAGGAAATAGAGACAACAAGCTACAATAACTAGGAAGTACTTTTTTTTTTTTTTTTAACTATACTCCGATCCAGCTCTAGTATCTGGACCAAAAATCGGAGATTTGTGGGGAGTGGGGGTCAAGTTATAGTTGTTGGTTGACTTGAACAGAAAACTCTTAAGAATTTGGATTCACCCTTAAATACAAAAATCTCTGCTTTTTTTTTTTTTTTTTTACTTGGGGGGAAGACTTTCATGCACTCATTCAAATTACTGCTTGAAATATTTCCCAGTGGCCCTAAAGACACATTGGTTACAGTGACAGATTTTGGTACAGTGAGCACTATTTAATTTGTAAGGTAACCTCCTCCTCCAACAGAAAATTACTTTAAAATAGAGTCTGGTAGTTTATCTTAGTTCTGATTATGCTCTGTTATTTGGTACTGCAAGAAGTCAAGACCCCTTTTTATTCAGAGATATTTTATCCAAAATGGCAAAGGGACATTGATCAATTTAAAGCCACAGTCCAAATGTGGTTTTTGCAGCTAGCTCACTTTCATCCCTGTGTATTTTAATTGTAAATAAGTACACAGCCCCCCAATTTAAAATAGGTTGCATTCAAAAGTTCAGTTCGAACAGAGTTGTTTGGAGTTTGAAACATTTTTCCATAGAAACAATGTTAGGTTTCCAGGCCAACCCACAAAAGCCTATTTAAACCATATTGTACAGTTTCTGCTCTAAAATCATCATGGGGCCCACACAACATATATAATAATATTTCTATTATTGTAAATGCATTTGGAGTTTGGCTTGGAATAGACTAGAGCTTCACTCGGGGAGAGCTGGGCACTTCAAGTCCTCCTGCTATCTTGGCAACGAGAACCAGCATTTTTTCTTATGATGCTGTCTATAGTGCCCGTGACCTGGGGTGGAGACTAAGGCAGGATGGGGGTGAAGGTAGGGAGCAGGTCATCTTTCAAGGGTGGATACATGATTTAACATGCTTTTGGGCTCCAAGCAGGAGCCTACTCAATTTGAATATAAGGTTTATTCTCTCACACAAGAAGTCTGGAACAAGCAGTTTCAACATTGGTTAATTCAACAGCTCAGTGACATCAAGGCTGTAGGTTAGGTTAGGTTCTTGGAAATCTGTATAACCCCACAGTCATAAGATATCCACTGAGGCACAAGAATCTTGTCCTTGTGTAACAAACTCTGAAAGGTGAAAGAATAAGGAGTGATTTCTTAATCTTATTAAGTAGGAAACTATCTCCCAGAAGGCCCTTTCCTGGGCGTATTTCCCTTTCCATACCATTGGCCAGAACTCTGCGTCAGAAGTCTGCTTCTAAACCAATCACAGGCCACCGAAAATCAGATTGTTAGAACTGGCTTAGAGTCTAAGCCTTAGGATGAGTTGTAGTTCATGTTGTAGGGTGTGAGGCAGATGCCCATCTCCTCTGAGCATGTTGCCAAGCTCATCTGAAGATCTGCTGACATAGAAGAAGGTGGAATGTCTGTTGGGTGAATGTTATCCACGTCTTCTGCATTGTCTGCCTCTAGGGAGCAATGGCCTGGGTTAAGGGGAAGGTCATAAAATCCAAACTTTTGTTTTACTCGCTCCAGCCAGCTGAGAAGTCATGTGATTCCTCCCTCAACTGTAGTTTCTATAAAAGAAGCAGGTAGGATAGATTCATTTATTCTTCATCTTATTCACTCAAGAAATGTTTATTGGGCAACTTCTTTTTACAAGCAGTATTTTGGGCATAGATAACTTGATTGATATTTTCTATTTTTTTTTTCCCAATACTGTCAGCAGTAGAGGAAATAGATGGTGGTGATGGTGGTGGTGGTGGTATGGAGGGACCTTCTTTATCTTCCCTTGTTTTTTCTCTTATACCTGCAGGGGAAATTAAAAGTGCATGAAGAGCATACTAGTGCTTCCTTGAATGCAAAGTACGGAAGTAAGATCTACTTATATTTCAGAGAAATATCCAGGTTTGGTGAGGAAGAAAGAGAAAAGTATGTTGGAGGAGATTGACTGGTGGCTGAGAACAGCTGCAGGGGTACTGAGGTTACCCTTCCATCTTCTACCCTGGGTCTCAGCCATGTCCATCCCTGCCACCTGGGACACTGCCCCGGCCTGGGATCAGAGACTGGGAAGGGAAAGGGCTGTGCAGGCAACATCAGACTGTGGGTGATGAGGAAAGGGAGAAGGCAGAGAAATCCTCTGCAGAGAGAATAGCAGAAATCCTGCTGCAACCTGAGCTTCTGGGTCTTTCCTGAAAGTCCATTTTCTAAGGGAAAGTATACATATAATCAAATGTAGCAATAATACTGGCTCATGATACATATGTTTTGTTTTATAAGTGATGATAAAATACATCACAAAGTACTACAGTGATTTCAATGGCTATCCTTTGGAATTCTAGTGGAACCTTTTAGAATAGTGTAGATAGTAGAGGGTTCCAGTTTGTGTTATCTACCTACTTATCTGTCTACCTCAGGACTTGGCATACTTTTTCTACAAAGGACAAGAAAGTAAATATTTTAGCCTTTGTGGGCCATATGGCTTGTGTTCTAAGTATTCCATTCTGCTGCCGCACCACAAAAGCACCATTTAGGTAAACAAATGGGCGTGGCTGTGTTCCAATGAAACTTTATTTATGGACAACTTCCTTGTATTTCCTTCAATTTCACATAATTTTAATGTCATGAAATATTTTTTAAAAATATTTTTCAACCATTTAAAAGTGTGAAAGCCCCTCTCACCTTGTGGGCCATGGTAAGAGAGGCCAAGGGTCAGATTTTTCTCTTGGGCCGTAATTTGTGGACTCCTGGTCTGATTCTCATCTGTTATCTGTCTGTCTACCTATCTGTCTTCCTTCTTTCCTCTTTTATCAGTGAGCAAGAATCTGATTCCACTAAATTGTATACAAAGAATTCTTATTCATGTAGTCAGCTGCTCTAAACACTTATAAAGGAGAAGGAGAATAACTGATTTATAGGATCTCTAGTATTGATTCACTTCTGTTTTCTGTGGTTGAACTTGTACAAGCTTTAAATATTATCATTATTATTGTAAAAATACTATATTTAGCATTCTTATAACTAGTTTGAAGTAATTCCTTTGTAAAAGATCCTTAAGGATGTAACTTTCGTCTTAACAATAAATGATCTTGGATCTTGTTGAGACTTAAAAACCACAGGTGAATGATAGCGTCACGTCAATTTTTCCATCCTCAATAGGGCACTTGTGTTTTCCGAGGCAGACAGTCAAGACTTGGATGGCTGTATGTTACTGTTTATGATCCTTATCCTTTACTGCAAATCGAGTGTTTATTCCACTCCTGAACTTAATTAGCAGCTAAGAGCTTTGTATTTTAAGGAGGCATGTGATTTGTTCATTAGTTCAAAAGCAGATTAATTATTATATCTTTAGTCACCATCTGTAAACACATCTATATTGGTGAGCTCTCTCCTGCTGAGTTACCTTGAAATGCCCTGTGGTGCTTTATTAGCTTTCAATTCTGTGTTTATTACAGTTGGCTGGAGACTTTTCAATTTAGTTTATTGGCCACAGAAAGTCCAGTCCTTCTGTGGAAACTACCAATTTCTGAGGGTGAGAGATTTATTAATGTTGGCTATCAATTTGCTATAAACATTTTTCCCAAGTCATACTATGTTTTGGTTTGGATTAAAGATATTAGTAGTTCGATTATAAGCCAAGGTTTTAAGCACCTTATATGCTGTCTAGGTTCAAGGAGGAGCAATTGGGAATAAAATTAGTAACCTGGATAAAAAAACGTCTTCGGAGTCCAACCAAGTCAACCCTGTAGAGAATTCTTAAGTACATGACAGCAAGCAGAGAAATGAATAGTTATTGATGCATTGGCACTTTAATATTATTTAATTTTGGTGTTGCAGTAACACTTTCGAACTCCAGGCAGTTTTCAGAGAATTTAAAGAGCTTGCCTAAGGTCAGTGGTGGAGCTGGGGTGTGAACCAAAGTTATATGATGTGTGAGTTTATGTTCCTCTTCACCAGTGTCTAGGTTGCCAGGTAAAATACAGGATTCTCAATTAAATTGGAATTTTTTCATATCAACAAATAATGTTTTAGCTACAAGTACATCCCAAATATTGCATGGAACATATTTATACTGCAAATATTTGTTGTTTATTTGAAAATTAAATTTATTTGGGCATCCTGTATTATCATTATTATTCTTTGCTAAATCTGGCAACCCTAGTAGTGTCTTCATCACCTCTGTCTTTCTCAAGGTATTCACACTGTTCAGAGTACCCCACTGTGCTGCTAGTTTTGGTTTATTAACCCTGTCTTACTCTGTTCAGGCTGCTGTAACAAAATACAGTAGACTAGGTGGCTTGTAAACAACACGTTTATTTCTCACAGTTCCAGAGGCTGGGAAATCCAAGATCAAGGAGCTGGCCAATTCAGAGTCTGGTGAGGGCTTGCTGTAACCTCCAATGGTGGAAGGGGCTAGGAAACTCTCTGGGGCCTCTTTTATAAGGGCACTAATCCCATTTGTAAAGGCTCTGCCCTCATGATCTAATCACTTCCAAGAGGCCCCACCTCCTAATACCATCATCTTGGGGGTTAGGATTTCAACATATGAATTTTGGAGGAACACAAACATTCAGACCATAGCAAACCCCATTCTTTACTTTTTTAGTTTGAAGTTTACCTGCTCAAGACCATTAAGTGAGAACATTAATCTCGTTGATTTTCACAGTGTCCAGTGACTAATCTGATAAAATAATTCAGGTAACCTGTTGATCAGACCTAATGGCTTCACACGTTATTTCTTCCAGGTTACATATTTGATTAACATGACTTGCTGTAGCTAATGCTTTAACATACAGTAACTGCAGAGGCCAGAACATCAGATTCCATGCAAAAGAAAATGGAAATGAGTTTTGAAACCATTCTTTTTGTTATTCTGGTAGTGTGTTTTTTCTTCACAGAACCTGTTTATGATTTTAACTGTATTTTTTATTTCATCTAAAATTTGATTATCATAGTTGTTAATTTTCTTATGATTCCCAAGTACTTTACATATTTTAAAGACAATTTTGGTGCATTTTCAAAATAAAGTGTGTTATAAAATACGTTTTAGAATTGTAGTGGATGATTGAGATTGCTACCAATTATGAAACTATATTTTCACTTTTAGTAAAGGGTAATGTTGTACAGTAAATTTGTTCTTTCTTGAGCAATCAGAATACAGTGAGAGAAATTAGTTCTCAGCTTCCAACTGCTTAACCATATACCAAGGTGGTAATAGATCAGGAGCTTCACAGTGTAGCTAATCCAAGTCAGTGCCTTATATACTCTGCCAGAACTATAGGACACTTGTATCTTTGCCCCCAAAATCTCAGAGAATGGGCTGGAAAACCACTGGGTATATTAGGGGGGGTGGTTTTATTATCAAGTTACCATGAAGCATTTAATAGGGGCCCCAAACCCTTTTCGGACCACTGAGCAGAATTGGTGTGTTGTTGACTATACTATGGAACAAGTCATTTCATCTCTCTGTACCTTGGCTTTTTCATCTGTAAAATAAAGCGGGGGTGGGACTGCATAATCTCTGAGGTCTCTGTTACTTTGGTACTGGCTCCAACAGAGTTGGGAAGCCCCAAGTCATATGAAGCTTTTCCAGAATTACTTTACAGGATCACCTAGGGTAGCTAAATGATTACAAGAACAACCTCAGCTATGTGCAGAGCCGTTGGAATAGAGGCAGTGGATCTGAAGGGCTGCTCTCCAAGGTCTTTGCAGGCAGTAATGCACTTATATTTGACTACACACAGGGCAGGCATATTCACAGGGTTGAATGGTATGTTTCACCCAAATAATGGAAGTTTAGTAAAATACCTTCTTTTTTTTTTTTTTTTTGTGATACGCGGGCCTCTCACTGCTGTGGCCTCTCCTGTTGCAGAGCACAGGCTCCGGACGCGCAGGCTCAGTGGCCATGGCCCACAGGCCCAGCCGCTCCGCGTCATGTGGGATTCTCCCGGACCGGGGCATGAACCCGTGTCCCCTGCATCGGCAGGCAGACTCCCAACCACTGCGCCACCAGGGAAGCCCTAAAATACCTTCTTAATGGGACTTTAATGTGCCATGCCTCTCTTCCCTCAAAATTAATGCATCTGAGTCTTGTTTCTCTTCCCTTTTCCTTCTCTCCCTCTCTCCCTTCTTTTCTCTTTCCCTCCTTTGTTCCCTTCCTTATTCCTTCCTTCCTTGCCATTTTAACATGACTTTTAGAGGATAGTCTTCCAGAAATAATACAGTTGTATTTATTGCCTTATCTGGATTTCCAGAGCTATTTCTCTCCATGTGCTTTCTAATCAGAAAGAAAACAACACAAACACCTAAGCCTTTCAAATGGAGACAGCCCCCAACTTACGATGGTTTGATTTTTGGTTTTTTGACTTTACCATGGTGTGAAAGAGATACGTATTCAGTAGAAACCATACTTTGAATTTTGATCTTCCTGGGTTGGCGATATGCAGTACAATACTCTCTAGTGATGCTGGACAGCAGCAGTGAGCCTCAGCTCCCAGTCAGTCACGGAATCACAAGGGTAAACAACCAATACACGTACAACCATTCTCTCCCCACACAACCATTCTGTTTTTCACTTTCAATGCAGTATTCAGTAAGTTACATGAGATATTCAACACTTCTTTTTTTATAAAATAGGCTTCCTGTTACATGATTTTGTCCAACTATAGGCTAATGTGAGTGTTCTGAGCATGTTTTAGTTAGGCTAGGCTAAGCTATGATGTTCAGTAGGTTAGGTGAATTAAATGCTTTTTCAACTTACGATGTTTTAAACTTATGATGGGTTTATCAGGATGTAACCCCATCGTATGTCAAGGAAGATCTGTATATCAGTTTATAAACAAAACCAAACCTGGGGAGTGTGCATTTTGGAGTTTTGGATTGCATGTGTAAGGAAAAATGCTTAAAATCTGTTTCAGTTATTTTTTAAAGGTGGACTCTGCTTTAAAAATAAAACAATGATAATGCAATTGCTCAATACTTGTTCTTATAAACTTGCTTGATTGATAACTAATAGTACTATTTGGTTGCTGTTTCGATATCTGCAGTCTGCTGAGGATCAGAATGTTATGGTTGAAAAACTAGCTTAGTAGCATTAATCAGAAATCCCTGGCTTCCGGGAAATTAGGAGGTTGCGTCTTTCCTACTTAGGAAAATAAATTTCAAGTATTAATCTTCATTTATTTTTGACCAGACCACTTGTGGGATGGAGTGGGAGCTACAGTGTATACTATTGAACCACTTTCTGAAGTCAGTTATAGAAAACATCTTTTGAAGAGAAAAAAAGGACTAATGAATGTCTCTCCTGGGCCAAAGCTTTTGTCACCCTAGAGAAGGAAAGAACTCTGATGTACGAGCAAGGGAGGAGAGAGAAATCAAACACCACCATCATAAGGCAGTGAATGGCTTAATCCTAGCAAAGGACTTTATACCCTCTCTCAAAGAAAGCAGATCTAGGCAGGCTGTTATGCTCACTTATTTTTGGTCTTTCAATCTGAGCAATACAAAATTTAAAAATTATGATGCAATGATAGTTAATTGGAGTCAAAATTTAAGACAAACCCTTCCCTAGTTTGTTCTAGGCAGAGAAGAGGCTGACGTCAAGTATTTAAGAGCTATTTCAGCTAATGGCAACAGATTATGGAGAATCACTGCTTGTTCATTGGGCCAGGTACTAATTAGAGACTGAAGAAAGAAGAGTTGAATGTGTTCCATTCTCTAACACCTTCACACGCCTCTTGAAAAATTCTCTATTGCCTGTTCATTTGCTTCCCTTTCTTTGCTCCCAAGTCACAGCAATTATGGGCTTTTTCTTGCCTTCGGTGTGCCAGTGTGTCCCAGTGACGTTATTTCTCTTTTCTTCAGACAATTAGTAGCTTCCAAAATCAACCACAGTCTCCAAATTGCTAACTACAGAAGCAAAATATAACTATATTCAAAGTGTTTAGAAGCTCTCATAAGATTGTAGTAATATGAAGAATAATAGGCAAAATATTTCGTCATATCTGAGTATACTCAAAAGTTGTGATTGAAGTTTTTAGCCTTATTCTTTGTGGGGATCAAAAAGCTTACTATCACCTTCCGAATTAAGTGGAAGAATTTGATAATTTCCCTAAAAGACAGTATGTTCTTTCAAGTAAGATTATTCAGAAGGTAGCATAGAATCATTAAATGACCTGGCTGAGCTCTTTGGACCATGAGGCCTTAGTTGTATTATCCGTAAAATGAAGAGTTTAGCCTGAATCAGTCTTTAGCGAGGTGGGTTGTATAAGGCTGACAATGAAGAACAACTTTTTCAAACGATATTGTTTCTTTATATCAGAATCCCCATGAGCCCTGCTCCCCCTCCCCTGAATAAGGTGACTTTATTTTTTATTTGATTTTATGTTTGTAAAGCATTCTTGGGTTAACAGTCTTTTAAAATAACTCTCAGAATTAAATCAACTGGCTGTGAACTTTGGGTCCTGGCCTAACTGAGTCCTCTGACCTCATAGATGAAACTGCTCACCATGGAAACATTCGGTACCAGTGGTCTATTTGTTAAGAAAGCAAATCTTTATTCAAACTTCTGCTCTGCACCCCCAACTCATCATCCTTAAGCTTCTGTCATAAATTGCTTGGAAATGAACAACAGCAACAAAAACCAACAGAGATGTGAACTCTGGTTCAAAGCAGAACAAATTCCCCTGAAATTACCCATGGCATGTCAGTAAAAAAACAGGATTAATCACAGAAAATAATTGTAGTCTTTGGACATGTCAGAAACTCATAATATATTTAGAGCTGTTCGTTCCTCATATCACCCTCTTAAGAAAAAAAGTCCTCTGGGCTTTTAGTTAAGCGGTGGTGATATTCTAGATGACATATGAGAAGACTTGTCAAATATCCATGACTTGAAACTAGAAACAGCATGACTTCTTGTCATTTTAGGGAGACTTAGGAGCTCAGTCTGGTAGCTTTGGCATCAGCTTATTTTTAGCAACATGTGATGTCTGTTTTTTCTGGTTATTATCTCTGGGCTTACTTTTACAATTATAGGATACACACGTTATTCAGCAGATAGGAACATTTTCACTTAGTATATTCCGTATATATGAGCACCTTTTTAATGCGTTAATGGGCTCAGTTTTGTTGATTGTTTTGCATTTAAAATGGCACTTCAGTTAGATAACCAAAGACATCAAGTGGAAAAAATGATTATTGTAGAAAAAGGGGAAAACAGCATGTTTCTTTAAATGCTTTCATGTCACTTACCCAGAGAAAACCATTTGGCTATTGGAAGTTGCTATGGGAAGCACACATTTCTGCAGCATTACATTTTGTTTTCTTGTTTGCTTATTTGAAGTTACTCTTTTAAAAAATCTATGTCTATATATCTGTGTAAAAAATCTATATCTATATATTTACACATATGTACACACATAGCTATATATGGGTGTGAGTGTATATAAATGTACATTTTTTTTAATGCCTGTGTGCCCCTTTTCAGGCAGGGCCAGCAGAGTAAAATTTAGCTTTAATTATAATGTTCACCCTCCTGGACTTGGTCCATTACAACCATTGTGTGCATAACCTTGTGGAAGGAAGTTTCCTGTAACTGTGCTGGCTCTTTGGCACCACGGTGTTTGCTGTGTTCATGCTGCAGGACTGCTTTAAAGTTCAAGTCTCCTTACCAAGAGGCTTGGTATTTCAGAGACTAAATTCCCATGTGGCTGAGCAATACAAAATTGACCTGCTTTATTCCTAATTCTGCTGGATAGCATATTATTTTTCACTAATGTCATAGTATATATTAATTAAGAAGTGTTATTAAAGGGCTGCTAGGGAAAGAAATGAGCCTTTGGGTGACAATATAAATTCCTTTATAACTCTGATGGATCAAGACCAATGAAACTAGTGGTTAATTTCCACCATTAGCTGTACTTATACCTGTCATTATCAAAATTCATGGATTGAGTATGAATATAGCTTAGAGATTCTCATGCACAGCCCTATTTGAGACAGTAGAAATTGCATATGACTCTTTAAAGGCAGAAATTAGTTACAGGGACTGCATAAAATGTAAAGAGTGTCAATTGTAAGTTGTGAACATAAGTGAGTAACCTTAGTTCTCATTCTTAAACACTGAGAGTGATTCTGAATCACATTTATGTTTCTAGTTCTCAGCCTCCTCTCCATGTGCATCCCACCCTCAACCCAAATAATATTTGACTAAAACCAGAAATATTCTCTCTTTATTTGCTACATTAGGGATTTCAGAGGGGATTCTGTTCACCCAGGGAAAAGAAAATCAGGCCAGTTCTGAGAAACTAAAAATGTAGCTATGCAAAATTGTTTTCAGAATGGAATTCATTGGCATTTGTTTTTATGCATAACTCTTTAGAATATAGCATTGAATCAAAGTATGATTCTGACTGCAGTGATTTTTTTGTAGTCAGTTTAAGAATATTGACTATAGATTCTCCTATATATCTAAGCAGATCTAATTTAAATTCCTATAGCATAATAGTAATATTATAATAATAATGAAACAATATGAAAAATAATATATATGTATAACTGAATCACTTTGCTGTACAGCAGAAATTAACACATTATAAATCAATTATACTTCAATAAAGTTTTTTTTAAAAGTGTAAAAAAATAATGATGCAACAGTATTTATTGAGTTTGTAATATGTGCCTGACAGAGTGCTAAATTTTTTTACATCTATTTTCTCTTTTAATTTGCACCACTACCTTTCCAAGTGGGTAGTATTAGCCCCATTTAATATGTAAGAAGGTGGAGAAAATGTCTTATCAGTTTGACAAAAGTAAAAATTTCTTTTAGGAAGAGAAACGTGTCAGTATGAAATCTTGATAAGGGTTCTGGGGAAACCATGAGCCTCTGAGCTATTCAGTGCCTTCCTTTTCCTCTCTCCTTTCCAGGGCCTCTTCTTGTCACTGATGCCAAGACTTCAGAATGAGAACCGCATGGCAGAGTAGTGTGAGAAGGGTTTGGAGTTCCTGGGTTTATCTGAGATTGAGGGAGTGTGGAATAGAGACGAGGTGGGGAGAAAAAAGGAGCCAAAGAACAGGATTGTAGGAAGCTTTTAATAGAGTTGTTTTATTATTATTATTATTTTGTATATGTGTGTGTGTACGCGTGTGCATGCACGTGCCCGCTCATGTAAACTTGGGCTCTAGGCCCAAGTAAACACAGTGCTGGAGGGAGCCCAAGAAGCAGAGAGAGTGACAGGCTACAACCTTTCCAGGAACTGGTAGCAAAGGGGATAGGATTATTTTGGATTTGCACCAGCTAAAGAATTCAGGGCTCAAGGCTATTTCATTATGAATCTTGATTGGCAGAGAAACGCCCAGGGACATCTCTCACATCACAGATTAGCAAACTGAGCATGAGTGCTTGCCTGAAGTCATTCACCTTGTCAGAGACAAGGCTGGGATGTAAATCGGGGACTCTCTCAATTCAGAGTGCTTGGTTCTCTTCGTTCTGGAACTCTGGAATAATGATTTCTAGCATGAGATGTGGTAGAGTCCCATATATAAATGTCATGATTATACCTGTGTTTACTAGCAGTTCTGGTAATCTTCAGTTTCTAAACTTGGTAGTCAGATGTGTTTAAAATTAAAAAAAAATAATGTATTTTAGAGAGTGAAAAGTATGCTTAGGAATATTAAATATTTTATCAGATATCATCATCATACTGCTATAATCGGGATGTTTTATGACATTTTATTTCATCCCCTGGCACCAAGAAACTATGAAACATATAATGCTTTACTTATAATCTGCACATACTGTGTTTTGCTATTCTTTTCTTTTTGGAGAGTCACAGAGAAGTAAATTGGCAGGTTTTACAAACTGTTTTGTAATATATTGGATTGTATGAGAGACCTGTAGTAGGCTGAATAATGGCACTCCACAACATATCCACTTCCTAATCCTTGGAACCTGTGAGTGTTACCTTATATGTCCAAAAAGGGTCTTGGCAGATATGATTAAAGAATTTGAGATTATTTTGATTGTTGTATATTATCCAGGTGGGCCCTAAATGCAATCACATATATCCTTATAAGAGGGAGGCAGAGGGACATTTGATACATACAGAAGAGGAGAAGGCAATGTGACCTTGGGGACAATGACTGGAGTGATGCTGCCACAAGCCAAGGAAGATCAGTGGCCACCAGAAGTTGGAAACAGCAAGGAACAGATTCTCTCCGAGAGCCTCTGGTGGGATTGTCTGCCAACACCTTGATTTTGCCCAGTGAAATTGATGTTGGACTTTTGACCTCCAGAACTTCTGCAGGAGGATAACTTCTGTTGTTTTAAGGCATCACGTTTGTGATAGTTTGTTATGACAACCCTAGGAAACTTATACAACACTACAGAGAAATCCAAGCCCTCAATTAACCTCAGTCCATGGAAAAATTAAAGGCAGGATGCAGGCTTTCTTTCCCCCAAAACCAAGGCTGTGGAAAGGAGCCTGTGATGAGAAACGAGTGGTGGCAAGATAATCCCCTGCTTAGGGATTCTTGGCATTGGGGGAATGGCCTCGATCTCTTCAAAGACAGAATTGGTCTAAAGAAGAGATTAAATGTTATAAATTTTGTTGTACTTCTAAAAATTGGAATACCAGCATACAAGTTGTTTTATAGGTTTTTCTCTTTGAAGACACCAAAGTAAGAAAAAATATGTATCATCTTCCCCAGAATTTAGAATAAATTATGTCACCCTGATTAGATCTAGATTTCATCTCATCTTATGATTGTTTTAATCCAAGTAAACAAAATTAGCAAGCTGCATCAATACTTTGTATTATGTAGGAGAAATTGTTAGTAATTATGTTTAGACAGTTGATTATTAAAGATTTTCCTACTTTTTAGCTGTGCA
This sequence comes from Mesoplodon mirus, assembly GCF_964341445.2. NCBI lineage: Eukaryota > Metazoa > Chordata > Mammalia > Artiodactyla > Ziphiidae > Mesoplodon > Mesoplodon mirus. The sequence goes on along the minus strand of NC_138985.1, from coordinate 44,703,782 downwards.
AATAACTACATCCATCTAATTATAATAACTTAATACTTTTTTTATGTTACTGCTTGGAATGCAATACTTTGAAAAAGTAAAATTAATTTGTTTCTTTCCAGTACCAAAGATTTTAGTCTATATGCCAATGCCATTGAATATATATATCCTGTTCTTCTTTCTTTAAATTTCTCTAGTAATATCTATCAAACGAAAAACAAAGCAGTTCTGTTGATACAACATTTAATTTGGAGGTCACTCATATTTTGAATGGGAAATCAAATTGTAAGTTTTTTTAATTAAGTGGCTGCAATAGAATTTGATTTCCTGTCCCTTCGTAAAACTAAAATTCTCAATGAGCAACATTTTCTTTAGAATAAACCAGCCACTATGAAAACAAGCTTCCTCAGCTGGTAAGAAGGTGTGTGCCCTGATGAGCAAGCAAGCCACACTAAGCTTCAAGTATTTTAAAACTGAACCAAGGGCCCTGCTGAGGCACAGCTGCCATTGTTTGATAATAAGTATTTTGCAGAGTCCTTTCAAAAGTAAACTGTAGTGTTCCCTTTCTAGCTGCGGTGCATCTGAGTGAGGTGATTATGGTTTGTTAAAAGGCACTTTCAGGACTGCGGAAAAATTATCTATTTGAGAAAAACTTTTTCCCCTACGTCTGGTGATAAATTTAAAAACCTTAAACATTTCCTGAATGCCCTAGCAAAGTCTATAAAATTTTCTGAAAATCCTGCCTTTGATCCCAGGTGCGCAGTCTAAAAACCCTTCAGAGCCCACAGGCAGGGCTCTGCTTCCCGAGCTGCTGGTTTGTTTCGGCAGGAAATTTTGCATACTAAATACTTTAAAACTTTGGTATTCAGAAAGGAATATTAAGCCCAAGGCAGCTCTGAATAAATAGAGCAAATTTTCAACACGCCAGGGTACTTGTGTAGATATTGAGACAGCCTCATTCATCATATAAAATGTCAAACTGCTGGCATATTGAGCTCACTTGTATCTTCCGATGGAACGTCTATTGTAGGGCTCTCAGAATGGTGTGGGGCTGGGGGGTAGACATGGTGTGGAACTGGAGCTCATCTTTTACCCCTTTGCATTTTCATATATCCTTTCTTCTTAGTTACTTGTGTCGTTTCATTATTACCAAGTTGAAATAACTATGGTCTTGGCCAAGTTCTAATATATTATTTTTAAAATATTTGCTGTGTAGATTGTATTATTTTTAAATGTTGAATCAAGCATCTCCAAGTTAATTTTCTTTTAAAAAAATTTTTATTTTATATTGGAGTATAGTTGATTAACAATGATGTGTTAGTTTCAGGTGTACAGCAGAGTGATTCAGTTATACATATACATGTATCTGTTCTTTTTCAAATTCTTTTCCCATTTAGGTTATTACAGAGTACTGAGCAGAGTTCCCTGTGCTATACAGTAGGTCCCTGTTGTTTATCTGTTTTAAATATAGCAGTGTGTACATGTCAATCCCAAACTCCCAATCTATCCCTCCCCTGCCACTCTTCCCCTCGGTAACCCTAAGTTTGTTCTCTAACTCTGTAAGTCTATTTCTGTTTTGTAAATAAGTTCATTTATATATATATTTTTTAGATTCCACATATAAGTGATATCATAGGATATTTGTAAATATCTGTGTAAGCAGAGTTTGTAATACAGGAGGCAAATATTGGATAGGGCCTATGACACCCTATCAGTTTATTGACTCCTGATTTCCCTTGACAAGTCCTTGGGTTCTTAATTTAATGAATTGATACTAGTCCTTTATTGTCTCAGGATAATGCGGAACCCATACCTCCAAGGGTCTTACCCATTTCCGCATGCATATTTTAGGGGATATTGAAGGGATTAGAAGTGTCTTCGTTTGGCCTAAAGAAGTAACTTAATATGACCCAATGAAACTCTACCCTTAAAATATAAGTTGCTTCCAAAATAATCAACTAGAGCAATCCCCTGTGGGAGACCCCTCACTTCTCCTGTTCATCCTTCCTACCCGCTCTGGCAATTCTCATTCTTATCCATGAGGTTCTTCTCCCTACCGAAAAAATACATGTCTGAAGATTAAGTGCACTGGAGTCTTATGCACTGCCCCAACTTGTTATAGAAACATCTGTTCTGTTGTTACTGGGATGAGGTCAGCATCATCACGTAGAATTTTGTTGTCCCATCGTCATCATGCAAGGGAATTAGAGTTCTGTTCATTCCCTAGCTGTTCCTCTACTTCAAGCAGAAGTGACACCTGGCCATGTCATTTTGTTCTTCCTGGGATCAGCTCGTCTCAGGTCAGTGTAATAGCACCCAGCTTGCCCTCTCCCAGACCCCTCATCTCAACCCCAGAGAGCTGCAAACTTTTACTTCCCTTGAAGTGGAACTGAGTCAAGCCCCTCCCAGGGGGTTTGGCAGGTTGAGAGTAAGCAACTTTATGTACACATTTTGTGATTCCAGCTCCCTCTGCTCCCAAGTCTGTGGAGTAATCCCATAGCAGCACACATTATACCAAGCTGAGGGGGCCTTTTCCCTTAAAATCTTCCATTATATCAGCAGCATACACTGAAGCACTGGATTTAGCTGTTAGGTCCCTTCAGTCCCACCAGGGTCCTTCAGTTCCACTCTTTGGAACCCATAGGTTTTGGAACCACTTTAGATTTATAGTAATCTCATGGAGAGACTTCCAAAACTTTGCCCACTGCTGCTTTCTCACCCAAATGTAAGCATGAAGGCAGGGAGTTTTATTCCACTCATCTTTTGTAAACTGGTGTGTTCCATGCACCTAGGCCTATTGTTGAATGAATAAATCTTTACAGTGGCATATTTGAAGTTTTTGACAAACACTAATAATAATTCTTTCCAAAACCTAGTGAAAAAAATTCCCCAAAGAAATCAGGAGATGGAGTTATGCTACTTGTTAACCATTACCATACAACTGACTACATTAGGACATTTTTGAGAAAACTATATATGATGCTTGTGGTCATTCTGTTTACGAAGATTGCATGTTATATATGTTCTGTTTATTGACAGGAATGGCAGAATCCTTCTGAATTATCATGTCAAGATGTTAAGTATGTAAGTAAGATGAGTTGCTGTAATGAAGTAAAAATTGAAAGCAACTTAATTAGTTTATAGGAAGTGAATGCCCCTTTTATTTTACCTATTAATTTGGTGCAGAGTATGGCTGGGCATGACATATGTTAAAAGTAGATATTACACAAAATTTTCTGTGGCATGTGGTAGATAACCTCATTAGAAGGAGAAAAAAGCCCAAGTTGACATGGATCACGTGATAGTGTCAGAGTCTTCTGTTGCTGGCTACATTTATGCAAAAAAAAAAAAAAAAAAACCCTCTCCAACCCCCTAAATCTATCTAGGTATCACACCTAGTTTTGATTTTAATGACTTTCAGACTCTTCAGTGGGAAGTAAATACACAAAACAATAAAAGCAATTTTATTGAAAATATTTGGGAATAAAAATATTTTCTGATTATGAATAATACATGTTTTATTTTAGAAAATTTGGAAATTAAGAATAAGGCTAAAGGAGATAAAATCACCTTAAATACCAGTTTTCAGAGGGAACCATTAACATACTGATGTATTTCCTTTCCTCAGTTCAGGGAAAGTAAAGGCTTCTATTTACCTTTCTTCATTCCTTGTTACTGACTTCTGTGATAGGGACCTCCTTCTGGTTCACCAAATCAGAAACCGTGGGGGTCATCTTTGACTTCTCCTTTCACTCATCCCTTCATCATTTGGCACTATTGGTCCTACCTCCCTGAGTACCCCTGTGCTCCATTCTCTCTGGTCCAACTCCACTCCCGTTATCTCAGTCTCCCTTCATCTCTTATTTGGGATCCTGCAGCAGCTTCTTACCAGTCTTCCTGATCCTGGTCATTCCCTCCTTTGAAGTATGAACCATTTTGGGACTAGCAAATTCTTTTTTTCTAAACGTTTACCCTATTAGGTCTTACTCTTGTTTAAATCCTTTCAGAGGCTCCCACTGCCCTCCTTTTCATGATCTGCCCTTATAAACTCCCCAGTCTCACTCCTTGCCCTTCCCCTCCTCATCTTCTCCTCAGCCATCACCCTAGGCAGTCGACCAGCAGTTACTAGATCATCCTTTTCTTCCATGATGTTCATAATTCTGTTCCTTGTACCTATGATGCCTTTCTCCTAACCTCCTTGAAGTCTAAAAAAATGAAACAGAAAGACACTGCAGTACTGTGTGTTTATTATAAATAAGTGTTTTGAATGGCATCTTCCTGTTCCTCCTTCAGAACTTAGCTTGTCCTCACCAACTCTGGGAACTCTCCCTGTTCACGAAGACTAAGTTTCACTCCTTTTGTGTTTCCACAATTTATGACTAGCACTTAGGCATTGTAAAGTTTAGGTCATTAACTGAGCCTGAATATATATGTCAGGTGATAATTGTTGAGAAGCAGATTTTAGGTGGATTTTATTTGAACAGTCAGTAGTATATGTGGCCTATCTATCATATGCCAGGCACTTTTTTCTGGTTCCTGTGAATTAGACCTCATCTTTACTTTCATGGAGTTTGTAATCTGACAGTAGGAGATATACACACAAGAGGAAGCAGCGAATAAGCAAGGTAATTTCACATGGAGATAAATAATTTTAAGTAATAAACCAGGGTGATGTGATGGGATTGGATGGGATGTGGTAGTACGTTTTTAGATTGACTGAGCTAGTGAAGGCTGTGCTATTTCACATTTGCCAATGTGTTACGTAGGCATATATCAATCATAACTTAGGTTAACACCAGCTGGTGATGAGAGCTGTGCATATTTATGGGGCTAAAGGTATTAAGGTTAAAGGCTTATTTGAATGAACAGAGGGCATTTAATTAAGGTTTGAAAGAAACTTGATAGCATTCAAATAATTGAGTGACTATATAACATAACTAAGGGATTCTGGATCACCCACAGAAGACTGAAAGAAATAAACCAATAAATAGAACTTACAGAGGTATACCTCAACTTAATGTAGAGAACATCTTTTAAATGCTTATCATTTACTCATCAATAGAATGGATTTGGTGAGCCTTTCATAGGGGTTGTGTTCAGGTAGAGGTGATCCGTCAGAGGTCAGTGGGGAATTTCCTCTAAAGGAGAGAAGAGCAGCTAAGATGGATTCAGAGAAACTTGTTGCATTAAGTTTAAGGCACTTGACTTAGAATGAATAGAAGTAGGTGTTCAAAGAGGAAACGATCCTAGCCAGAGAAGGAAGACCCCTCAGAAGAAGTGGATGGAAATGATATTTCTCTGGAGAAGAGGCATGTAGAAAATATGTAGGAATGTTGATTCACCAACCATAAGGTCTTCATGCTGCATGGTTGGAGAAAAAGGAACGGGAAAGAAAAAAAGATCAAATAAAATAAACTGGAATAGTATGTTTATCTTTTATTTTGGCATAATAATATGACAAGTCTTCATTTTTGATCCTCAGAATTATTGATTGAAGCATAAATTTACTTGGACTCGGGCTTGGCTAGATCAGGAAAACAACTGTGTTTCTTTAGAGCTGCTATTATTGTCTTTTATGTTGTGGTTGGTATTTTGGCAGGCACAGGTATTAAATTGCGTGCCACACAGAACTAAATATAACAGTTTTCTCAGGCTTAAAAGAAAGGGACCTTGGCTTGTTTAAGAGATTAAGTAAGCTTTATTTGAATAACAATGGGTAGCAATACAGTACTTCTATTTTTACGTGTCATATATTTAAGTTATACATTATTCTTAGATTATTCTTGTGCTTATTTTTTTCTTCTAGCAGAAACAATTTAGTGCCAGTGTTTTAAGTTATGAATCCTTCCTAGAAGAAGAGTTAAAGTTTTCCAGTTCAGGAGGAAAAGCAGTCAAAGTGGAAACCCCCCTCATTTTTTACATTTTCTCCCAAGAAGAATAATGGTAATTTCCTAATCTTCTGATAATGCCCTCAAGGCATTAGACAGACATTGACACTTAAAAAAGAGAAAAATAGCAATTGAAACATGTGTGACAGCAGTATAAATAATAAAGGAAAAATATTAAACCACAGAAGTAAATTTATATTTTTTCCTCAATATTTGTGTCTTTAGCTAATAGGCTATTTATCCTTATTGATGGAGCGTTTTGACAATGATAGTAGAATGTTATTTTGTCATTTAGCAATTTATTTCAACATTGTATTTCTAAATGAACCATCTCAATTTTTTGTCTGAAAGGTGAAAGCATACTTATTATGGTCCGTTTCATAAATATCCATTTACAAATAGACCTCTTCACACCTGCATGTGCCTATTTGGAGACACAGAGGAAATCCTCCCAATGTGAATTACTTCTTGACTTTCAGAAGTTAAAATGAAATTGCTTAAAATAAAAGGAAAAATAAAAATTTGCTTGCTTCATCGTACATTTGGAAGATTACAAAAATTGGGTCAAATATTGATATTTGCTTTTTGGTATTTTTGTCTTTTAATTGGCAAGTTAATAGGGATACTTCCTTGGGTGTCTCTGTTTGCCATTGGACACATGGAAAAGACATAATTGGAACATGTTTTTTAGAATTATGAAATATTTCAGTAATACAGAAAATATGGATAATATATTTAATAGTCATCTATTAACTATATAATTTTCAGACCTTTGTGTTTTGTCTTATTTATCTTAGGACTTTTGTTTTTGTTTTACAAAATAAAGCATCCAAGACGTGCTTGAAGCACTCTGTCCAGTTCACTCCACAGAGGTAGCCACTGTCCTGAGTATGATGTTTATCATTCCCATCCATTTATTTATTCTTTAATTACTGTATGTTTATTCACAAATATCATCTATCATTTTGTATGTTTTTGAACCTTATACACATGGTATTTTATACAAACCATGCTTTAGTTTATTTTATTAATTTACCATAAGTTGTAAGATGTATCCATGTTGATTTATATAGCTTTATGTCCTTTATATTAATTACTGTGTAGTATTCTGTTATATAAATTATCACAGTGATTGCTTATATATCCATTCTCCTGTTGATGAACATTTAGACTGTTTTGAAATTTCTGTTCTAAATAATCTTGCAATGAACATTCTTGTGATTTTGTCCAAGAAGACATGTGGGGGAATTTCCCTAGAAGTAGAATTACTAGGTTATTTATTAGTTTTCTATTGCTGTTGAAACATGTTGAAACAAATTACCCCAAACCTGCTGGTTTAAAATAACACAAATTTATTATCTTACAGTTATTGAGATTAGAAGTCTGATATGGGTCTCAGTGGGCCAAAATCCAGGTGTTGGCAGAGCTGTGTTTCTTACAGAACCTCTAGGGGAGAATTTGTTTCCTAACTTTTACAGCTGCTAGAGAGTGCTCACATGCTTTGGATTGTGGCCTCATTCATCTGTCTTCAGAGTCAACAATGCTGTATCTCTCTGTTATTCCACTGTCACATCTCCATCTGGCTCTCTTCTGCTTGTCCTCCACTTTTAAGAACACCTGTGAGTTTTACACTACTGGTAGATAACTTAACTCTTAGACTGAGTAAATAATGGATGCTGATTTACATCCAAGAAAATAAAACAACATTTGCAAGGTAGAAATTTTCATGAGACAAAATTTTCATGGGACCCACCTGAATAATCCAGGATAATCTCTATATTAAGGTCATTTATTAACACAATTCTATCTGCAACCTTAATTCCCCTTTGCTGAGTAAGGTAACATGTTTACAAGTTCTGGGGATTAGGTCATGAACATCTTTGGGGAGGCCATTATTCTGTCTGCTTCAGGTATTATAAATCTTCCACTAGACAAAATAATTTTATTTTTTATTTTATTTTATTTTTTATTGGAGTATAGTTTCTTTACAATGTTGTGTTAGTTTCTGCTGTACAATGAAGTGAATTAGCTATATGTATACATATATCCCCTCCCTCTTGGACCTCCCTCCCACTCCATCCCCATCCCACCCATCTAGGTTGTCACAGAGCACGGAGCTGAGCTTCCTGTGCTTTATAGCACGTTACCACTAGATTGCTCTTCTAAGTGATGTGTGCATTTGCACTGTCTCTGTATGTGTGCGAGAATTTTAGTTGTTCCGTATACTTACCAACACTAGGGTTTTAAGATTTTAAGATGATATCCAGTCTGATGGATGTGATTGGTATCTCACTGAATGTCTTTTCATATAATTATTGGCTGCTAAAGTTTTACTTTCAGTTTATTGCCCATTTCTTTTCTACTTCTAAATTGTTCTTTTTTGGTTTATTTTGTTTTCTTACTAATTTATAGATGTTCTTTTAATATTCCCATTACTAATTCTTTGTTGGTTATTTGCATTGCAATTTTTTCTCCTCAGTGTGATTTATCATTACACTTTTTAAGAGTTTGTTTTATTGCACAGTTTTAAATTTCAAAGTAGACAAATTATGTCTTGTTTAAGAAAGAATATCCTACTTGAAGTCATAAAGATATCCCTCTTTATTTTTAAATGTGCAACAGAGCAAATTATACATTTTAATAATTTTCTTTGTAGATGTATATGTTTCTATCCATATTTGTGAGATGTAGCAACACAAGCAAGTATGATTTATTGAGTTGGCTCAATTTTATATAGGCTGCAACTGAGAACTATATAATTTAAAGGTTGATGGTTTATGAAGTGTTTTTTCTAGGAAGAACTTTAGAGGTGATCTGGTCCAAACCTGAGGCCCAGAGAGGCAGGGAGTGGCAATTCTAGAACTACTTGCATTGACAGAGTGAACTGCATATATACAGCATTATATTATCTTCATGACTGAGGAAACTGCCTTCCTTACCTTAAAGAGTTTTATACTACTGGTAGATAACTTAACTCTTAGACTGAGTAAATAATGGATGCTGATTTACGTCCAAGAAAATAAAACAACATTTGCAAGGTAGAAATTTTCATGAGACAATAGCATATCACTTTGTTTCTAACTATCCAGGAAAAAAAAAGGGCAGTATCAGAAGCAAGGAATAGTTAATTGCTGTGAATGTAACACTTATCCATCCTTCAGTGATGAGTGTGTGAATATAAAAATAACTAGACATCAGTTTTGTTGAGAATCACCTATTTCCCCCATATTTTCTTTTGCAAGGCCTGTATCACAAACATGCCTCTACTGTGGACCAGGCTCCAAAAGGAAAACTTACTTTAGCAAAGTCCCTCAACTTTTCTGTCTGGGTACTCACCCACCTCACTGTATATCACACACTGCCCCTTCTCCAACTCATTAAACATGTTTATTTTCACAATATCACTCACTTCTTAGACTCTTTAAGCTCAGCAATAAAATTAAGTGCATTTCTTATGCTCAAAGTAAGCATCTCAAGAATTTTTCACTATTTTTTTTCTTTAAGGAGTGTTGCAGAGGAAGTTAAGAGTGAGTGACAGTTGACAGAGCTCTGGTTGCCCAGCAACTGGCAATTTAAATATGTAGGAGCCGATATGACTTACCAACTTGATAAACAGCAAGGACTTTAATACAATCTTAAGGACTGCTACAGATGATGCATTGACCTATTTATATGTCTTGATCTGTCTCAGTCTATTTTAATGTGTGTATATATATATATATATATATATATATATATATATATACATACACACATATGCTTATTTTTTCCTGCAGAACTGGAATATGAAAGCAAAGACTGTATTTCTTCCCCTATGTGACATTAATAGAAGTTGCATGCAATAAAATTCTTTGTTCTAGCCCCCTTGTTTTTATTCAGATACTGAGTTTCAGAGGAGGCCTTCTCACTCAGAGGGAATAAGTGTCCTGTGGATTGAGTGCTTTGTTGGAGGTCTGAGACTGTATTTATATATTCAGTAATTGTTGTTATCTTCTTTTTGCAGGTTTTATAATTTGAAACTTCACTCCATTTTTTGAAAGGGAGTAGTAGTTGCTCTTTATTCTTCACAGGAATAATGAGGTTTCATAGGTTTGGCTCTGAGTTAGCTAATTGATTAGTGTGTTTTACTAATGGGATCAAGAGGCTTGATTCCATCATGAGCCAATTAGCTTCCTGGAGCAGGTGAATCTTCATCTTCCTGACCTTCCTGACCTTCAGTGGACATTGTTCATAAGGTGATTCTAAGCGATGATAGAAAAGCTGCAACCCGTCAGTAATAATAGTATGGTAACCCAAAGAGTCCCCCTCCCTGCAGGAGGTCAGCACTGTCATTTTGTATATCAACAACATGGTATGCTTGAGAAGCAGTCTGTATAAAATTCTACCATCTTGTTGGGAATACAAGGTGCTACATAAAACACACTACTGACATCCTGTTACTAGCACAGGAGTTGAGAAATTTTGAGGATAATTTTAACACTGAAAATATTTTATCATATGGGAATACAAAAATAGATCATTTCAGTCATGGAATAGTTGAACGTCACAGCAAGGTGACTTTAAAATTGTTTCTTGAAACTTTGCAGTTTGTTAAGTTAAGGCTTGAAGAACCCTGGGAAATGAGGACATTTTTGCCAACCATGAATGTTTGAATAAAATTCAATATCTGAAAGCTGCATGCCAGCTCTTCCAGGGCACCTTTCCTTCTACCTCTAATTACAGTGAAAAGTCCCTTTTCCAAATTCCTATAGTGCTTATGCTGTCCTATTCCTTTTAAGAAAAAATGCCTATTAGGGCTGTGGTGTTTCACAATTCCAGGGGCATTTGGTTAGCACAGAGGCCTTGACTTTCGTAATGATATCTCACGTTTATTGAGCACTATGCTAATTATTTTAAATATATTGTCATTTGTCCCTAGTGATCCTACAAGTCGTTATTAGAGCCAGCTACTGGTGAGGAAGGTCAGAGTGGTAGAGTAATTTGCACATAAAAATAAAGCAAGAAATTGGAGAGGTGGAATTTGCTTTATGGTCTGTCAGACTCCAAATCCAGTTTTCACTGTGATATTTTTCTCTCTCTGTTTTGTTGTTTCTTAATTGTTCATACATGTATGTTATTTCTCCAGTGGTTCTCACACTCTAGCTCACTTAAGAATCATTGTGAAAATTTGTTAAAAATGCTGTTTCTGGACCCTTGTCACACAGATTCTGATATAGCAGGTCCTAGATAAGTTCCAAGTGTCTTCATCTGTATTTTTAGGGGAGTCCTTAGACCATACTCTGAGAAATACCTGATGTGAAATCTGTGAGGCAGCAATTGTCTGAGCTACCCTCTCAGCTCTGTACTGAACGTTCATAGTAAGCACTCAATAAATACATGCTAAATTCAAGCACTGTTAAAACTGTTGCTGCTGTGCTAAATATAGCCCACAAAGTTTCATAGCTTGAACCTGGGTGGATCTTAACTTGAATATAAAGTTTGTGCAAGTTAGAAAAGTCAATACTAATTGGTAGGTTGAAGACCAAAGAACAAGATATCTGATATGATGATTCATTTTTTCCATATCATTGTATTCTGGAAATTTAGGTGTATTCTAAAATACCGGTATTTGTTCAGAGGAAGCCTCTGTAGAAAAGGGAAAAGCATAAGTAAGAAAAGAACCAGAGAGGAGTGGAATTGAGATAAGTCTTAGGTATAAAATACCTAAGATTTTTGGGAAGGGATGGGAAGAAGATAAAGGTGGGAGATAGGAGGTTGATTCAACTCATTAGTGAAAGAAAGTGGGTTCTTTGGAAAGGGGTCAAAGAAGAAAATGACCTATTCAATTGGAGGAGATCTTGGAGAAAGCTAGTGGAAAAAAGGATCAAAGATAGGGGGATGGGAATAAAAGGAATCAATGACAACATACATGTTGGTTGGGGAGGGGTTCCATGCACCTCACATTTTTTGAGTGGCCCTGGTGACTCAAGGCTTATCCTGTTTTCCTTCTTTATCATGTGGATATTCTTCTGTTGTCATTTCTTCACCTGAGGTGCTTATCTGTCCATGTGTGAAGACGTGTCTTGGCTGGCTCAAAATTGGACTGAACATTAGCAGTAGATAGAGCAGTGAGTACCATGACCAGTGAAATCCTGCCCAGAATAGAGAGAGGCCTTAGGTCTATTGAAATTCCCAAGGTGATTTGTGAAAACAATAGAAAATTTGTTTAAAGAAGGATTTATATGGTACCCAGGGAATATGCTTCATGTTTCTCTTTAAATTTCTACGAAATGATAGTTGTTCCTAACTTACTGTTTGTGATATTGTAATGTTTTCCTTTCTATCAATACCCAAGTGGTTTTTTAAAAGTTTTATATATATATAAATATAAATATATAGTAATATCATTGAAAGATAAGGGTAAACATGGTATATTCACAAGCAAATGATAGCACAGTAGTTTTCCTTAGAGCACACATTTGCCTCCTAAAAGAAAAAAGCAAAGAAAGGAAAAAAGCTTTAGTAATTAGATCCCTGTTGTAACCCTAGTGGAGTAAGAAAGATTAATAGCTGTGCTGCAGAACTCGGTTCCAGGGTGAGAGGCACTGCGTGTCACTGTTTTCTCCTGGGATGAAACTTGGCCTGAAGTAAAACACAATTTCTATACTAATAATGATAATAATAGCCAACATTTTTGATCACCTACTCCTTACCGATTACTTTACATTTATTTTCTCCAAGCCTCACAGTGACCTGGTAAGTTAAATAATTCATGTTTAAGCAACTGAGGCTCAGAGAGGTTAATTGACTACCAGATCACCCAGTTAGTGAGACATTTTACATGGGCACTTCAGATCTTCAGGAGGTAGATTGCAGCATTAAAAAAATCACAGAAAAAAATTTAAATGTATTCAGTATTGAAGTTTGAAAGAAAGAACCATGTCGATCTAAATTGCAATGATGGATAAAGGTCTTTTGTGTTTGGCTAGCTGATCATGACCTGTGCCTTCACACTGGCAAGGTAGTAGGCCGGGAGCCAGGTTCTTTAAAGCATGCTTGATCGGGCAAGTTTTCTGTAGGGAAGGTTATAGTGTACAGATTACAAAGCCCTCCTGCTGCACAGGTATCAGAGGTTGTCTGTTGCAAGTTCCTTCACTTCGACTATTACTTCCTTTTCTCAATTCCATTTTGGACTTCTGTCTCATGTGTATTTACAGGTAGACAAAGCTCTTTTTAACAGCCCCTTTGCCATGACTGAAGAGGAGCCTTGTATGTCCTGCAGTTTCTAGGCATTGTGATTCTCGTTTTAAACTCACTCTGATGATAATGCTGGCTGTGACTTCCTGTTCCTTATTGTCCAGGGAGGGAAGTTGCAGGTAGGGGCCTTCAAAGATGATCCCATAAAAATCTGTGCAGGAAGGCTTTTTGATGAAATGGTCTTCATAGAATCTGTTTGGCATATGATTTGGGTGCTGGATTCTGTGGGACTAAGCCCTGTGGGTTTTTTTGTTGTTGTTGTTTTGGTTTTTTGGTTTTTAAAAATAGTTATTTATTATTTTGGCTGTGCTGTGTCTTAGTTGCAGCATGCAGGATCTTCATTGCTGTGTGTGGGATCTTTAGTTGTGGTATGCATGTGGGATCTAGTTCCCTGTCCAGGGATCGAACCCGGGCCCCCTGCATTGGGAGCTCAGAGTTTTTTTAACCACTGGACCACCAGGGAAGTCCCAAGCCCCATGTTTTTAAAGTCAAGGCTTCCTGAGAAAAGTCCAGTCTTTATTAGTGCAGATTCTGAAGTTGGCAGAATTTCTTCTTATAAAATGAAATATACAGCAAACCATTTCTGATTGTGTTATATATATTTTTAGATATTACTATTGAGTTATATTTATAGTATAGGCTACCAAGTTCTATTTTATTTATTTATTTTTTATTAAATTTAAAAAAATTTATATATTTATTTATTTTTGGCTGTGTTGGGTCTTCTTTGCTGTACGCGGGCTTTCTCTAGTTGTGGCGAGTGGGCTCTAGAGTGCAGGCTCAGTAGCTGTGGCACATGGGCCTAGTTGCTCCTCGGCACATAGGATCTTCCTGGGCCAGGGATGGAACCTGTATCCCCTGTATTGACAAGTGGATTCTTAACCACTGCGCCACCAGGGTCCTATTTTAAATATGCAAAATATTTGCATAACTAACCTTACAAACTGCATTCCCTGGTCTGTGTTGCACCCTGCAATGTAGCCTGTGCTTAAATGGTTCTCCTAAAAATCTTAGAATGGAACTTCTTATTTGCTTTTAAAATGTCAGCACAGAGAGTGTATGTGAGCTATATGGCCCTCCAGTGACCTTTCTGTTCTTACTTGTACTCTGAGAGTGCTTGTCAACTAGTTTTCCAGTTTCCAGAGTCCCCAGGGTCCTTAGAGTCCTATTGTTTAAGATAACTTAAGTGTTGTCATTAGCATTATTTTTGCAGTCCTGCTTCTGCTACTGCAGTTGAAGGGGACTCTATATCCCATTCTCCTGTGTCTTGTTGAATAGTAGTTTGATTATTTTGATGGAATTGTGAGTTTGTAGAGCTTGTCTAACAAAGAAATGGATTTCCTTCGACAGAGGAAAACCTGATACTAATAAGATGAGTAGCTGAACCTTTCCTATGATATGAGAAATCACTTCTGTTGAAAAGCCTTGGTAATGATAGTGTCTCAGACAACATAATTAATAGGAAAATTTGTTTTTGGGAGTCTCATGTCTTACCCTAATTCATGAAGACACACACCTTGTCTGGGTCTACTCTTTCTAGATGGTGGTCCATGCTCTAGAGTATTTTTCTTTCTTTCTTTGATGGAAGTCAAAGGACTGTGTTCTAGTCCTTCAGAACTTTATCCTAACAAATCAGATAAATGATTCTGCCCCAAAGTTAGGCAAGTACAGATTCATTAGTTTAGCCCTTTCCCTTTAAGATTATTGTGTACCTAAATGTACCAGGCATGGTGGTAGGTATGGGGATTGCTGAGATGGGATAGTGCAATCCCCGAACCAAGGAACGTAGTCTCATGATGGATAAAACTACTTCACTAATATAAGAGATGCTATTATTATCTAACATAAGGGGTGTTATTATATGGTACAAGACACAGTGGGAACATAGATGAAGAAGCTGACCTTTTACTTGGAGTGATTGGTTAAAAATTCTCATTTGAACATAGCCTTAAAGAATTTGAGCTGAGAGGTAGAGATGAGATGATAGTATCCTTTGGGGAAGGAGGCACAAAATCATGGAAATGTGAATGTGAATGATACTATACAGAAGTAATTAAGCCCACAGTCAGCTTATGTGATTTAGTACAGCCACACAGATGCTCATACAAGTGTTCATTCTGATTTGTCAGTGCCTCTGCCTCAGCAGTAGTTAGCAATGTAGAATATCACCCTAGGAGTAAGGACAGATTGTCTGGAACCATAGGAGTTATGTGTGAGGAAAAGAAGAAAGGAGAGAAAGTGGAGTTAGAGGGAACAAATTATGAAGGAACTTGAATGCCAACTAAGGAGTTTATAGGTCACCACATTTTATTTACTCATTCATTCATTCATTCAGACATTCCTTGGAGGCAGGGATACCAGAGAGGAGGCTAGATAAAGAATGCAATCCATAATGAATAATTACTCACAGCCCTCTTAGATAGCCTCATCCACCAGAGGGCAGACAGCAGAAGCAAGAAGAACTATAATTCTGCAGCCTGTGGAAGGAAAACCACATTCACAGAAAGATAGACAAAATGAAAAGGCAGAGGACTTTGTACCAGACGAAGGAACAAGATAAAACTCCAGAAAAACAACTAAATGAAGTGGAGATAAGCAACCTTCCAGAAAAAGAATTCAGAATAATAATAGTGAAGATGATCCAGGACCTAGGGAAAAAAATGGAGGCAAAGATGGAGAAGATGCAAGAAATGTTGAACAAAGACCTAGAAGAATTAAAGAACAAACACCTAGAAAAATTAAAGAACAAACAAACAGAGATGAACAATACAGTAACCGAAATGAAAAATACACTAGAAGGAATCAATAGCAGAATAAGTAAGGCAGAAGAACAGATGAGTGACCTCGATGACAGAATGGTGGAATTCACTGCTGTGGAACAGAATAAAGAAAAAAGAATGAAAACAAATTAAAACAGCCTAAGAGACCTCTGGGACAACATTAAATGCAATAACATTCTCATTATAGGGGTCCCAGAGGGAGAAGAGAGAGAGAAAGGACCCAAGAAAAAATTGGAAGAGATTATAGTCAAAAACTTCCCTAACATGGGAAAGGAAATAGCCACCGAAGTCCAGGAAGCGCAGAGAGTCCCACACAGGATAAACTCAAGGAAAAACACACCGAGACACGTAATATTCAAATTGGCAAAAATTAAAGACAAAGAAAAATTATTGAAGGCAGAAAGGGTAAAATGACAACATATAAGGGAACTCCCATAAATTCTACAAGCCAGAAGGAAGTGGCATGACATATTTAAAGTGATGAAAGGGAAGAACCTACAACCAAGATTACTCTACCCAGCAAGAATCTCATTCAGATTTGACAGAGAAATCAAAAGCTTTAGAGACAAGCAAAAGCTAAGAGAATTCAGCATCACCAAACCAGCTCTACAACAAATGCCAAAGGAACTTCTCTAAGTGGGAAACACAAGAGAAGAAAAGGACCTACAAAAACAAACCCAAAACAATTAAGAAGATGGTAATAGGAACATACATATCAATAACTACTTTAAACATTAATGGATTAAATGCTTCAGCCAAAAGACACAGGCTTGCTGAATGGATACAAAAATAAGACCCATATATATGCTGTCTACAAGAGACCCATTTCAGACCTAGGGGCACATACAGACTGAAAGTGAGGGGATGGAAAAAGATATTCCATGCAAATGGAAATCAAAAGAAAGCTGGAGTAGCAATTCTCGTATCAGAAAAAATAGACTATAAAACAAAGACTATTACAAGAGACAAGGACACTACATAATGATCAAGGGATCAATCCAAGAAGAAGATATAACAATTGTAAATATTTATGCACCCAACATAGGAGCACCTCAATACATAAGGCAAATGCTTATAGCCATAAAAGGGAAAATTGACAGTAACATAATCATAGTAGGGGACTTTAACACCCGACTTTCACAAATGGACAGATCATGTAAAACAAAAGTAAATAAAACACAAGCTATAAATGACACATTAAACAAGATGGATATTGATATTTGATATTTTATAGGATATTAATTGATATTTATTGATATTTAATTGATATTTATAGGACCTCCATCCAAAAACAACAGAATACACTTTCTTCTCAAGTGCTCATGGAACATTCTCCAGGATAGAACATATCTTGGGTCACAAATCAAGCCTTGGTAAATTTAAGAAAATTGAAATCTTATCAAGTATCTTTTCTGACCACAACACTATGAGACTAGATAGAAATTACAGGAAAAAATCTGAAAAACCACATACACATGGAGGCTAAACAATACACTACTAAATAACCAAGAGATCACTGAAGAAATCAAAGAGGAAATCAAAAAATTCCTAGAAACAAATGACAATGAAAACACGATGACCCAAAACCTATGGAATGCAGCAAAAGCAGTTCTAAGAGGGACATTTATAGCAATACAATCCTACCTCAGGAAACAAGAAACATTTCAAATAAACAATCTAACCTTACACCTAAAGCAATTAGAGAAAGAAGAATAAAAGAAACCCCAAGGTTAGCAGAAGGAAAGAAATCATAAAGATCAAATCAGGATTAAATGAAAAAGAAATGAAGGAAATGATAGCAAAGATCAATAAAACTAAAAGCTGGTTCTTTGAGAAGATAAACAAAATTGATAAACCATTAGCTGGACTCATCAAGAAAAAAAGGGAGAAGACTCAAATCAATAGAATTAGGAATGAAAAAGGAGCAGTAACAACTGACACTGCAGAAATACAAAGGATCATGAGAGATTATTACAAGCAACTATATGCCAATAAGATGGACAAGCTGGAAATAATGGACAAATTCTTAGAGAAGCATAACCTTCCAAGACTGAACCAGGAAGAAATAGAAAATATAAACAGACCAATCACAAGCATTGAAATTGAAACTGTGATTAAAAATCTTCCAACAAATAAAAGCCCATGACCAGATGGCTTCACAGGCGAATTCTATCAAACATTTAGAGAAGAGCTAACACCTATCCTTCTCAAACTCTTCCAAAATATAGATGAAGGAGGAATACTCCCAAACTCATTCTATGAGGCCACCATCACCCTGATACCAAAACCAGACAAAGATGCCACAAAAAAAGAAAACTATAGGCCAATATCATTGATGAACATAGATGCAAAAATCCTCAACAAAATACTAATAAACAGAATCCAGCAGCACATTAAAGGATCATATACCATGATCAAGTGGGGTTTATTCCATGGATGCAAGGATTCTTCAATATACGCAGATCAATCAATGTGATAAACCATATTAACAGACTGAAGGAGAAAAACCATATGATACTCTCAATAGATGCAGAAAAAGCTTTCAACAAAATTCAACACCGATTTATGATAAAAACTCTGCAGAAAGTGGGCATAGAGGGAAACTACCTCAACATAATAAAGGCCATATATGACAAACACACAGCAAACATCATTCTCAACAGTGCAAACCTGAAAGCATTTCCTCTAAGATCAGGAACAAGACAAGGATGTCCACTCTTGACAATATTATTCAACATAGTTTTGGAAGTCCTAGCCATGGGAATCAGGGAAGGAAAGGAAATAAAAGAATACAAATTGGAAATGAAGAAGTAAAACTGTCACTGTTTGCAGATGACATGATACTATACATAGAGAATCCTAAAGATGCCACCCGAAAACTACGAGAGCTAATCAATGAATTTGGTAAAGTTGCAGGATACAAAATTAATGCCCAGAAATCTCTTGCATTCCTATACACTAACAACAAAAGATCAGAAAGAGAAATTAAGGAAATAATCCCATTCACCACTGCAACAAAAAGAATAAAATACCTAGGAATAAACCTACCTAAGGAAGTAAAAGACCTGTACTCAGAAAACTATAAGACACTGATGAAAGAAGTCAAAGATGATACAAACAGATGGAGAGATGTACCATGTTCTTGGATTGGAAGAATCAATATTGTGTAAATGACTATACTACCCAAAACAATCTACAGATTCAATGCAATCCCTATCAATTTACCAGTGGCATTATTTACAGAACTAGAACAAAAAATCTTAAAATTTGTATGGAGACACAAAAGACCCCAAATAGCTAAAGCAGTGTTGAGGGAAAAAAATGGAGCTGGAGGAATCAGACTCCCTGACTTCAGACTATAATACAAAGCTACAGTAATCCAGACAGTATGGTACTGGCACAAAAACAGAAATATAGATCAGTGGAACAGGATAGAAAGCCCAGAGATAAACCCACACACCTATGGTCAACTAATCTATGACAACAGAGGCAAGGATATACAATGGAGAAAAGACAGTCTCTTCAATACGTGGTGCTGGGAAAACTGGACAGCTACATGTAAAAGAATGAAATTAGAACACTCCCTAACACCATACACAAAAATAAAATCAAAATGGATTAGAGACCTAAATGTAAGATAGGACACTATAAAAGCCTTAGAGGAAAACATAGGAAGAACACTCTTTGACATAAATCCCAGCAACATATTTGTGGATCCACCTCCTAGAGTAATGGAAGTAAAAACAAAAATAAACGAATGGGACCTAATGGAACTTAAAAGCTTTTGCACAGCAAAGGGAAACATAAACAAGATGAAAAGACAGCCCTCAGAATGGGGGAAAATATTTGCAAACAAATCAACAGACAAAGGATTAATCTGCAAAATATATAAACAGCTCATGCAGCTCAATGTTAAAAAAAAAACAGTCCAATCCAAAAATGGGCAAAGACCTAAATAGACATTTCTCCAAGGAAGACATACAGATGGCCAAGTAGCACATGAAAAGCTGCTCAACATCACTAATTATTACAGAAATGCAAATCAAAACTACAAGGAGGTATCACCTCACACCAGTTAGAATGGGCATCATCAGAAAATCTACAAACAACAAATGCTGGAGAGGGTGTGGAGAAAAGGTAACCTCCTTGCACTGTTTGCGGGAATGTAAGTTGATACAGCCACTATGGAGAACAGTATGGAGGTTCCTTAAAAAACTAAAAATAGAATTACCATATGACCCAGCAATCCTACTACTGTGCATATACCCAGAGAAAACCATAATTCAAAAAGACACATGCACCCCAATGTTCATTGAAGCACTATTTACAATAGCCAGGTCATGGAAGCAACCTAAATTCCCATCAACAGATGAATGGATAAAGAAGATGTGGTACATATATGCAGTGGAATATTACCCAGTCATAAAAAGAAACCAAATTGGGTCATTTGTAGAGACGTGGATGGATCTAGAGACTGTCATACAGAGTGAAGTAAGTCAAAATGAGAAAAACAAATATCGTATATTAACACATATATGTTCAACCTAGAAAAATGGTACAGATGAACCGGTTTGCAGGGCAGAAATAGAGACACAGATGTAGAGAACGAACGTACGGACACCAAGGGGGGAAAGTAGCGGGTGGTGGTGGTGGTGGTGGGATGAATTGGGAGATTGGGATTGACATGTATACACTAATATGTATAAAATAGATAACTAATAAGAACCTGCTGTATAAAAAATAAATAAAATAAAATAAAATAAAAAATTACTTGAGCCAAGGCAGCGTTCATTAAAAGGGAAAGGAGGGCCCGGATATGAAAGATATTTTTAAGACATCAGTGTTCTGGCTTTGGTGACTATCTATGGGAAATGCAAGAAACAGAGAATTGAAATAAAATCTAAGGTTTCCATCATGGGTAACAGAGTATCTGGTATGTACTCAATAGAGTTTGTTGGATAGAATGTTAAGAGTGATTTTCAAGCATTTTTCTCTAAAGATGAAATTATGGCAGAATTTTAGGTTTTGAGGCAAAAGATACAGACTTTAGGTCTGATGAACCTCCTGATACTCAATGCACCGTACAATGGATGCTATGAACTGAATCAGCTCATGAAGCCTACTATACAGAGGATTTGAGGCTAATGGCTCCATCTCAGAAGAGAAGGACTTGCAAGTGAGTGTGATTGGCTTTGTACGCTGAACTGTGCATTACAACTTGCACTAAGTCTGAGAAAGATATATTAGAGACACATAGTTTTTGTTAGCTACATAGCATTCTGCTTTCTTATTGGCACACTGTCCAAAATAATACCAGTTGCCCAGAAGGAAAAAAAAGAAAGAAAACTGTAATAAGAAGCTCAGGGTATAGCTTTAAAAAACTGAAATAAAGATTGTGGTAGGAAGGTGAAGTCTTAGTCAAATTTGAAAACTTATACTGTGAGAATTCTTGTAGACATTTATTGTAACTTTTCAGTTTATTTTATCATCTTTTGTGATTGAGTTCAGTCTATTCAATGGCAAGGTAAGTTCTTTAGTAAAGACCTGTAACTCAGTGAGTCAGTACTGAAATTGTGATGACTAGGTAGACAGAGTCTTGGTATTCAAGCAGCTTTGCTGGAATGGTCTGTAATTCCTTGTGATGCAATAAAGAGAGCACAGAGCTAAAAGGCAGAAGGCCAGCCCTCCCATTTGTCATCTGCATGTCTGTAAATGAATTCCCGAAGCTCCCTAAGACTCAAATTCCTCATCTGTAAAATGGGAATAAAATGACTTAGTATACTCCAGAGGGCTGTTGTGAAGATCAGGGGAAATAAGCCTTGTGCAAATTCTTTGTGGTCTGCAAAGCTCTGCTAACTTGCCATGTTATTACTATGGAACAGGCCATGTAGGTGGAATGGTTCAAGGACCTGTGGAACCACCTCCACAATGTTAATAAGAGCAGCATGGGCTGGGGCAGTGTAATGTGTTAGTGGCCTCTCTTTCCCTGGCTGCACAGACAAGCTAAAGCATTGCAAGATGTCACCCCCTTGGGCTATTGCCCTGTGCTATATCCCAGGATAGTACAGCACTAAGTTACTTGCAAGCAGCTGACCAACTTGTAGTTAGAGATGACCTTTTTGAAGCAAAGACTCTTACCCCCTTACTGTGGATCCAGGTAGCTCAAGTAGTATAGTTGACCCCAAATAACCATTCTTGGATCTCAGTAGGTAAAAGTTTTATAGCAGCAATTTTGTTTTTACTGTGCTTGTATTTATCTCCTTAAATGTGCATATATATATTTTTATAGCATGGACAAATTAATGTACAAATTAATTGAAACTATTACTTGAAGCCAGATATAATTCTGTATTTGCTTTAATAATCTGTACTCATAAACAATCAGCATAACTTTTTTTCCTTTTTTTTCACTTATCTACCCACATGAAGGTCAGTTTCCTATTATTTCTTGTTCAGACTTATCGTAAGAATGACTAATATTCTAGGGGAAAACATCCCCATTCTAAGAAAATAGTCTGTTTCTCTGTAGTCCATTTAGATAAAGAAATGTGGGAAGATTTAGGAACAAATTGCCCTTTCTTATTGACAAATATTCCCCCACTGACCCCTCTTTCTTTTCCAAGCAGCTAAAAATGATCTTAATTTGTGCCCAATTCTGAATCAATTTTGTCCCTGAAATAGGGCTGCCAATCCATTGATTTTGTTGTCCATGAGTCAGGGGAAACTTACGGAGCCTTATGATGCACACACACACACACACACACACCCGTATGCATATATGTGTAGAGGATCCATATCCCTGAAACATTTTAGGAGAGCTCTTTAAATGACCATATTTCAGTTATGCAGCTATAGTTATTGTGATAACTTTGGTTTAATATGGCTCATTGGAAATGCAGATGTAATAAATGGAAACCAGTATGTATCAACATAGAAATGCATATTAATTTTCTTTATAACAGTGTTCAGTTAACAAGGCTTTCATAATGTTAGAAGAATATGTCATGATTAGGCAGTTATTAAAAGGTTGAATGGCAAGGAGAGTAGTTTAAATTTTAGAAAGGTATTTAATGGTAAGATTTTGGAAGCCAAATTCATATTTCCACCTGAGATTCACTTTGCAACTCAAGTCTAGAGCTATGAAGACAAAACTCCACAATTATGTAAGTAGCCATAAATCAGCATGTCGTGGACAGTTGTTATGTGTGTTTGTGGAAATAAACAGCAGAAGTGTGTAGAAATAGAAACTTTTTTTATATATAAATTTATTTTATTATTTTTTTGGCTGTGTTGAGTCTTCGTTGCTGCGTGTGGGCTTTCTCTAGTTGCAGTGAGCGGGGGCTACTCTTTGTTGCTGTGCGCAGGCTTCTCATTGCGGTGGCTTCTCTTGTTGCAGAGCATGGGCTCTAGGCATGTGGGCTTAAGTAGTTGTGGTGCACGGGCTTAGTTGCTCCGTGGCATGTGGGATCTTCCTGAACCAGGGATGGAACCCATGTCCCCTGCATTGGCAGACAGATTCTTAACCACTGCGCCACCAGGGAAGTCCCAGAAACATCTTTTTAATTTTAGATTTTGGGACAAGTAGTAAAACTTTGGCTTTGTATGTATTACCACTGTTCAACTGTTGGAAATTATTGGTTAAACTAAGTTATATTTGTAGATATACAAGTATCAATTGTACAAAGTGACATTATAGATTAAAAATAATTTTTTTAAAACACAGAGTAACTATGCCTCTGGTGGAAGGTACCTTTTAGTGCTGCTTCACTTATATTCTCTTAAGGTTTCCTGTCCCTCGCTTTTTGTTATTTTTAATTTAAAATCAAATCGTGCCATTGAGAATCAAGAATGTATTAAGAACATTTAAAAATGTTTTAGACTGCAATGTAAAAAAAAATTAAAATGCGAAAAATCTCAAAGTCCACATTCATCAATTTTAGATAGTCTATAAATTCACATTTCACTCAATTTTAACTTTGATTTTGCTTCATTTCCTTTTCTTTTTTTTTTTTTTTTTTTTTTTTTCTGTACGTGGGCCTCTCTCACTGTTGTGGCCTCTCCCTTTGTGGAGCGCAGGCTCAGTGGCCACGGCTCACGGGCCCAGCCGCTCCGCAGCATGTGGGATCCTCCCGAACCGGGGCACGAACCCGTGTCTCCTGCATTGGCAGGCGGACCCTCAACCACTGTGCCACCAGGGAAGCCCTCATTTCCTTTTAATTATGAAGCATATGATATCTCAGTTTTTTTACCTGTAAGGGTAGGGAGGGGAGTTATAAGTATCTATTAGCATAGTTGATATGAAAATGATATAAAATATGGTAACATGTCTAAAAGTACTTTGTAACTGTAAAGAACTATGCAAATGATGTTATTACTTTAAAATATGATATTGACATCTTTTTATTTAGAAGCCACTGTCAGAATGTCTGTTTGCTGATACAGAAATCAAAGGAATTTTTTGCTCTTCATTTTTCATCTTTTTTTGTAGAAATATTGTTTTCTCATCAACCTGGAAATTAAGATTCTTTAAATAATGCTGATAAAATAATCACATCAGTATAATTTTTGAAGGGGATTTATAAAAATATACATTTTATTGTTTCTAAATCTTGATGTATATCCAGCACAAAAGATGTGGTGAGAATTAGCCTGTTAGAACTGATGACTCTACTTAACTGTTTTTAATAACTGGCATACTTGTATTTTGGTACCTTTTGAAGTAGCATAGGTATTCTTAGTGATGTTACATAGTTCTTCAAGGGAAATACGTATTTATATCCTGCTTTATACATTTGGGCAAAAATAGTAATAACACTTTCAAAATACTGATGGGAAAACGAGTCACAATAAATATGTTGGATTCTCAAGATAAAGAGATGTACAATTCTCAGAGTTACAGCATACTGTCTTTAAAAATAGTGCAATTGGGATATACTATTTTAGTAAGAAACTCATTAAGTGCAACTTTAAAAGCTTCTTTTTCCTCTTCTTTTTTTAAACTTTGACATTCCAGTAAGTTGTGAGGAAAATGTTCTTCCACTTGCTCTTTGCTGAAGTGTCCAGAAAGTCCCTTAAATTCCTTTCAAGAAGTCCATCCTGTAAGTGCCACTCCTAGAAAGAGTATGGTTGTTATTACTGTTGGCTGGAACAAGATTGCAAAAGACTTCAAGAAGAAATGGAAATTGTAATGGTAGTTTTCTGTCACCCTTGTAGTTTATGGTATTTTTGTCCCATTTTTTTTAGTCTATTAAGGTTTTTTTTGGCCAAGAAGTCCTTATCTCTAGAAGGAAATCTGTGATATTGATAGTTAAGAATACTATGTAATGAGATTCTTATATCCAGAATTCCAAAAAAATTAAAAATTTCTGTAATAATGATAACAGCAAACAAGTTAGTATATAATAGTAAATAGGAAACTAATTATAATTATGTAAAGTGCTTTTCACAGATTCCTTCTACACCTATTATTTTATTTTGGTGTTCGCAGTATTTTTGTGCTTTAAGCATGACTGGTAAACTTGCTCTTATATAAATGAAGACTTAAGACACCTGGGAGGTTGATGTGACCGCCTCAAAGACCCTCCGTCGAGCTGTGGCTGAGCTGAGACTCAATGCTGGTTCTCTGTGTTTCTTTTCCTGTGTGGCTTGACATAACCTATTTAATACACACGCATTTTTCTTACATTCTAGGTTTCCCCTCTACCAGCTTCTCGTGGACCGACATTGCCAGCTAAAGAAAGGCTGTGAATCCGCATCCCAGCGCAGTCCTTCTCCTGATTCCCATGATGAGTTCACCAGTGCAGTCCGGTCAGTCTGGTTGCTTCTTAAACCATTAACAGACTTAATATGAAAGATGTTGTTTTGTGTTGCTTCAAACTAAGCAATTTAAATTGTGAGAGGACTTTTCTTTTTTCTGATGAAGATTGGTTGATATAATGAATTTTGAATTTTATCTTCTATAGCCAATCCTCTATTATGTAAGCTTGCTTTCCACGCAATTAATTTCATTTGTGTTATCATCTGAGCAGTGGGCTTTAATTCTTCTGCTGCAAATGTAACATTTGGATTGAATTTTATGAAGTTATAAGTATTTGTTAAATATGATGTAGGCATCTAATTCACACCCAGAGTCTTCTGACTGAATACGTGTCTGTATGTTTTTAAATGGTGTTGTGGGCTTTGGAAGTCAGCCTGTGGATTACTCCCCCTCCATCTCTTTGACACACAGGAAGGATATTTCTCTTCCCCACCCTTCTTTGCTGCCACTCCTGTTTCCTATATACATATTTAATTATGTTTAATCTCAGCACCTGCTTCCTCTGAGTCCAGTGTGACGTGTGGCTCATGTAGTGTTGTGATCAGCACAGCTGACACCCATTTCTCCAGGAACAGGGTGTCAGTTTTGGAACAAACACAATCCAAGTCTTGAGAATGATGGAATAGCTTCAGATATCACATGTTAAACATGGACACATTTAAAAAGAATTTTCTGTTTGGATCATTATGGGAGTATTTATTTCTGTATATTCTTTAAAAAAATCTTTCAGCATATTGATATCCTTGAGTTATCCAACTCCTTAGATTGAAGCTAGTGTAATATTTTATTCAGAGTTTATGAAGGGAAGTTTTTTGCCAAGATTTTCACTCTGTGGAGGGCCACACCCAGATCAGTTGCTCTGGAATTCCAGTGTCTCATCAGCCTTCCTCACATCCCCAGCAGGCTGCCAGCTTGTGTGTTGAATTTGGATCTGGAAATTATTGGAGAGTATAACTGTAACTGTTGATTCTAAATGATGTAGTAAAGATATTCCAGGGTCTTTAGTCACAGTCATGATTTATAATCGGCATTATCATCTGAATAAGAAGATGAAGAGTTACCTAGGCCTCTTATCTCTGAGTCCCTGTAGCCCAGTGGTTCTCAAACTTTAACATCAGAGGGAGGGCTTTTAAAATCAAGCCCCATCCTCACAGTTCTCGATTCAGGTCTTAGGCGCGTCCCAGGAATTGCAGTATTTACAGGTTCTCATAGGTGATGCTGCTGCTGCCTGGGGACTACACTTTGGGAAGCACTGGTCTAGCCTGCTATACTTGTTCCTTCCTCCACCCTGCCTGCTCTCCACCCCCTCCTTCCCCCACGCCACCACCCTCACAGGCAGCCTTCTGTGTGACCTGCGTTACTCATCACAATCATGGCACAGTTTTACGATCCTTTCTGTTGAGTTGAACTTAAAATGATATCTGCATTTTTATATCTATGTATTATATTTTAAATATATATTATATTTATTTATATATAAATGTAGTGTTTCAAAATTACATAATTTAAAAGAGACATTTAATTTAGAAATACCATAGCCAAACATTTTTTTTTCTTGTGGTAAAATGTGTTGGAATCGTTAAAAAACATACTAAAAGCAATGGGGACAAATTGGCTACGTACAGATGTGGCAGAAAGCGTACTCCATTTCTCTAAGTTACTGTCTAGAATTTACACAGGGGGTTGTCTTTAATTCTCAATATCAGAAACTATACTTCTTATATATTTTTATAAAACTGTCCATGTCCCTTTATTATTCTCTACCCACCTCCCCCATGTCCTCTGTACATTGTTTGTTTACCTCCCATTTTTACTTCACAGAAGAATGACAGGTCAGATTGAATCATGGGAAAATAGACTTTTTGGCAGTGACAACTGTATCCAAATGAAACATTTGAAATGGCATTTCTACCTGGATATGTAATCTTGCAATGGGCACAAAATGCAGATCCCATCCAGGTTAATGAAGGATGAAACTATAAGGGAAATTTTTGATTCCAAATTATAATTAAACTCAATTTATAAAATTTACTGACTTTTAAATAGTGCAAGTGTAGCAATTTCAGTGTCTGTATCATCTCTCTTTAGCATCTTTCTAGCATGTATGGACTTGCACCCATTTTTTTCTTTCTTTTTTTATTGAAGTATAGTTGAATATAGTTGATGTACAATATTATATAAGCTACAGGTGTACGATATAGTGATTCACAATTTTTTAAAGGTTATACTCCATTTATAGTTGTTGTAAAATATTGGCTATGTTCCCCATGTTGTATAATATATACCTGTAGCTTATTTTATATACAGTGGTTTGTATCTATTAATCCCCTACCCCTATATTGCTCCCCTCTCCTTTCCTCTCCCCCCCCCCCCGGTAAACACTAGTTTATTCTCTATATCTGAGTCTGATTCTTCTTTGTTATATTCATTAGTTTGTTGTACTTTTTAGATTCTGTATATAAGTGCTATCATACAGTATTTGTCCTTCTCTGTCTACCTGTTTCACTCAGCATAATACCCTCCATGTCCATTCATGTTGTTGCAAATGGCAAAATTTCAGAATGGACCCACTTATTTTTAAGGTGGAACACATAATCCCATTAGAACATTATTGTAAGCGATTAGACTCCCAGTTTAACCCATCAAAGTCTATTTAAAGATAACTACTTTGCAAAGAATGAATATAGAACTATTTTGACAACCTTATTTGGAAAAGAGAATCAGTACAATGTAATGAAAAATATTTAAAACTTTTACATGTTTAAAGAAAAGTGGGCCAAATGGCAGGAAGACAAACAGGTAAGAAATTCTATGGTGATACTTAATGTGGTCTATGGGCACCTTAGATCGTTTCTCAGGTAGGTCTGTATTACATGTAATTTCATTCTAAAAGTAATGTGTTTTTTGGGAGGTCAGTGTCAGGGTGATTCTACTCTTGGTTTTCTTGTCTGATATGTGGAACAGAAGGTGGGAGTGACATTTTTATTGTTGTGGAGGTAACCGCTTAAGAGGTAAAGTATATTGGGCAAAAAAGCTATAGAAATGATGTATATATGTAAGGAACAGGTGGTCAGAAGTAACAGTGAGGTAAAAGAGAAAAGGAAAACAGATGAGTGCATGCACCTGACTTTTGAGAGAGAAGAAACAGACATGATTAAAGGGGATTTGAGGTTAAATAAGAATCTTATTGTCTGCCCAGCATAGGTTGTTGGTTGTATAGGAAGGGCATGTGAATCCATGCTTTAAGGTGCATATGGAGAAGGAGGGAGTAGTATGAATAATTCAGCTTCTTGTGCTCAAGATGATAGCAACTTGTAGCATTGTTTAAAAACTCAGAGTTCCTATATGTAAATGTAATACGTAAGATGGTCAAATACACTGGACTTCCTTTCAAAAAGACAAAGTAAAATAATACCAAATAATTTGATTAATACCACATATACCTGATGCTAGCTCACAACAGGTAATATTTGACAATTGAAATCAGCATGCCCTGCCCGCAAAAGTATTGATTTTATAATATGAAAATGTCCTTTCAGGCAGCTATTTTGATGAGGAGGTTCTTGCCAGCCTTGATAATCGTTCAGTTAGAAGAAGAGTGGATGGTAAATGAGACAGCCACCAAGTGAAGCTCATTTGACTCTAGAGCTATTAAAATGTCCTTGTGTACTTTCTTTCTTATAAATACTTCTGGTCTGTTGAGAGCAGCATTATACAGACGTCTTAATCAATTATGTTTGGGGAATTCTTGTGAATGAACTCAGAGTTGAAGAAGGTCATAGCACAGGTGGGTGGGAGTCTTTTCTGTTTATTCCAAGTACAAACTGTGATCAGAGACCTGAAATGCACTTTGCATATATATAAAAGAAAATGCTGGTCACAAACATTAAAACAGTCTTTTGCTACTATTAGCCTGTATCTTATGGTACCATATGTATTCTACTAGTGAGAGATAACCTAATCGTTTGACTTAGAAAAAGTGTTTTTCTCACATCTCCTTTTTTTAAAAAAACTGTCTAAAAAGAGAATTAAATTGGTCTTATGCAATCACCATCCATTTATTTTGCTTTTGTTCCGCAAAGGGCTCTAAGGAGTTATTGTGCACCAGAAAAACAGTCTTACTCTAGTTGTTCCAGAAATTCTTTAATAGTCAGTATTTCAGATAGTGTAAACTCTTATTTTGCCCAGGCATTGACACAATTCTCATAAAAGTTCTCTATCCATATTCAAATACAGTCGATATCAAGTACTAAATGTTACTGTCTTGATCATATATGCAGTCAAACAGTAAGTACTGATTTCTGAATATAGAATGCACTGGTTTTTATTTTAGTCTTGCTGCCCCAATAATGTTCTAAGTTAGAGCACTGGGTATTGCTTTTGGGCACTGAGGAGCCTGAGTGGAGAGAGGACTACATGGATGAGACTGGCAGCTAGCTGCTGCAATTAAGATAGTCACTCATTTAAAACTTAGCATGTATTCTGTGCTAAGCAGTGTGTTACTCTGTGGGGACACAGTACTAAAAACATGGATTCTACCCTATGAACAGTACCCTTTAGTGGGAGAGACAGAAGTGTAAATAGTTTTGGTCCATTCAGTGTGTTAAGTATTTTAATAAATATAGGAACAGAAGTTAATTTCTTCTGTATAGCAGTATGGATGCCATTTCTAGCAATTTATTTTTATCAGGGTTGCCAAATTTCAGAAGTAAAGACTTTAGGGCTCATCTAATCTAGAGTTTTCCAAACGTGTCAGATAATAAAAATCATCTGATGCTCTTGTTAAAAATACAGATTCTTGGACCACCCTCCCCCCACTCCCACCAAAAAAAGACTTAAACAGTGGACCTGGAGGGGTTATTAGATAACATATTGCATAGCACTCTTCACTGTGACTTGGCAAAGTGCCGAATTGTTCTTTAATCTGTCCAACAAGCACTAGTGTTTCTCATTGAGACTCTAGAAAAACAAATATATCATTAAATTCCATCTTAATATAGGTATTCGTCCTGTGAGCTAAACTATAGCTCAGTCATTTTGCTTTCTGATAAATAAAAATCTAGCGGTGTTGAAAACTAGAGGAGGTAATAATTTGTGGTGAAATTCTAGGGCTTATGAGTATTCTCTGCCAGCAAGCCACCCTGTTTTATGTGGAGATGAACCAAAGAGATTCTTATAGTAGAGTACATTTTTTCCTCCTCAGAACAAATTTCTACCTATTTTAACCCAGATCAGTTTTTTAGAATGATCCCAAGGTTATAGAAAACATGATTTGAGCCTGGACATTTTTAAGAATAACTAAATTCGGCTGTATCAGCCCTAGAATGAGTCCAGTATGACTTTTAATTTTGATGAATCTAATTTATATAATGTAATTTTGATGAAAATGCACCCAAAGGAATTTTCCAAACATAGAACACAATGGGTATCCTGCCCCCTGGAATTTATAATGTTGTGGCCTTGGGGGCTCCTAGGTGACTTTGGATGGCAGAGTTACTATTAGGTGTATAGCAAAGTCCTATAATATTAGTTTTCAAAGCCCGTTGCATATAGGTGGCTAATTTCTCTTTTCTTCACCATTGTGGGAACACTTAAAACAACTACTCCACCCCACTGAGTGAGACGACCTGGCTATTGATACAAACTAAAGGTTTGTGGCAGGATCTTATATTCTATTCCTTTTCTTTTTTCTTTGGCAAATCTTAGGCGAAAATTAGTTGAGTTTTCCCTTCATGCCTCTGTTTTGTTAAACAGCTGAGTTCTCTTATAGAAATGTAGAGTAGCTTTAACTAATGATCAAAAAGTTCTTTGAGATAAAAAATGTTATGAAAATGCTAAGTAGTATAAACAATTTGAGGGCAAGCATTAATAAAACCTTCACTGCAAGCATTTTTAAAGAGGACTAATAAAAGCTTCACAGTTCAGTTTTCTAGAAGCATATGGGGCCCATAAGGCCTGCCCCTGTTTTTAAAATTTATGAACTCTTTAATGATTCACCACTTTTGCTCTAGTGCATTACCCACTGTGGTCCCATTTAGTTATTAAGTAGGAAACTAAAACCAGGACAAAGCTACAAACAGATATCACAGTGTCCAAGTTGGTATTTTTTCTTCAATTTGTTCACAATGTGTTACCATAAAAAAATGAATGGTAAATGAAATAGAGTCGCAAGGCAAATCAAGTAGGTTATGGCTTCCCCAGGTGAGTGTGATCAGCTGTATTTTTTTAATGAAATACAGGTCAAATCTTATTACAATAAGCTCTGTGTAATTAAAATATTTTCAGGCTCCCAGACAATTATCTATTTCAAGTAGTGTTCAAGAAAAATATTCTAAGATAATGAAATAAATTAGCCCCTTGAAGTTCGTTGTAACAGAATTTGATCACAGAGTATGGTATTAGTGAAGCATGCTGAATGTTAATTTATTAAATATTGTTTTAGATTTTTTTGTTGCTGTAACTTCACAGTTAAGTGATTCATTCTTGTGCTATTGCTAAATCTAAACTCCTCAATATGATATTCAAGTTTGAAAGATAAACCAGAGAGAGCATTTTATTCATTGTCTAATTCCTGAGAGACAGTACTTTAAAAATGAGGCACAAACCTTTTCCCAAAATGTCCAGCTTAAATTTACTTTGCATATTTATTTGTTTTCCACTTTGCTTTTCACAATTTATTTTTGTGGGTAATTCAGTTTATATATTTCTTATTGTGTTCATTATTGTAGCACTAGTTCAAACAGAAAAGAAGGTTATTTCTTGTTCATATAACGACTAAACAGGTTTTCCTGAATGGTAGGTTGTTCTTTTTCTAGTGGCTATTCAGAGCCCAAGACAGATTCTAATTTGTGACTATACTTCTTCAGCTCTTGGATTCCAAGGTTAATGTGTGTCTCTACATCATGCTGATGGAAGAGAAATGGAAGAAGTGGATTGTGTATGAAAAGTTTCCATAGGCACGTTGCTTCTGTTCACATTTCATTGGGTAGAATTTAGTCACATGCCCACAGCTAATTACAAAGGAGGCTGGGAAATGTAGTCCAGCAGGAGTCCAGGAAGTGGATGAAACAAGTTTTATGAACAGCTGGCTAGTCCCTACCACATTTGTCTTAAACGTTTACCTGGGAGTACCAATGTGGTATTGCATACAAGAGGTGGAATACTTCCTATTGTACTCTTTTTAAAAAAAAAATTTTTTTTTAAGTTTTTTTTTTTTTTTTTTTTTTTTTTTTAATTTATTTTATTTTATTTTTTTGCTTTATAACAAATTTAATCAGTTATACATATACATATGTTTCCATATCCCCTCCCTTTTGCGTCTCCCTCCCACCCTCCCTATCCCACCCCTCCAGGCGGTCACAAAGTACCGAGCTGATCTCCCTGTGCTATGCGGCTGCTTCCCACTAGCTATCTACCTCACGTTTGGTAGTGTATATATGTCCATGCCGCTCTTTCACTTTGTCACAGCTTACCCTTCCCCCTCCCCATATCCTCAAGTCCATTCTCTAGTAGGTCTGTGTCTTTATTCCTGTCTTACCCCTATGTTCTTCATGACATTTTTTTTTCTTAAATTCCATATATATGTGTTAGCATACAGTATTTGTCTTTCTCTTTCTGACTTACTTCACTCTGTATGACAGACTCTAGGTCTATCCACCTCATTACAAATAGCTCAATTTCATTTCTTTTTATGGCTGAGTAATATTCCATTGTATATATGTGCCACATCTTCTTTATCCATTCATCCGATGATGGACACTTAGGTTGTTTCCATCTCCGGGCTATTGTAAATAGGGCTGCTATGAACATTTTGGTACATGTCTCTTTTTGAATTATGGTTTTCTCAGGGTATATGCCCAGTAGTGGGATTGCTGGGTCATATGGTAGTTCTATTTGTAGTTTTTTAAGGAACCTCCATACCGTTCTCCATAGCGGCTGTACCAATTCACATTCCCACCAGCAGTGCAAGAGTGTTCCCTTTTTTCCACACCCTCTCCAGCATTTATTGTTTCTAGATTTTTTGATGATGGCCATTCTGACTGGTGTGAGATGATATCTCATTGTAGTTTTGATTTGCATTTCTCTAATGAGTAAAGATGTTGAGCATCCTTTCATGTGTTTGTTGGCAGTCTGTATATCTTCTGTGGAGAAATGTCTATTTAGGTCTTCTGCCCATTTTTGGATTGGGTTCTTTGTTTTTTTGTTATTGAGCTGCATGAGCTGCTTATAAATTTTGGAGATTAATCCTTTGTCAGTTGCTTCATTTGCAAATATTTTCTCCCATTCTGAGGGTTGTCTTTTGGTCTTGTTTATGGTTTCCTTTGCTGTGCAAAAGCTTTTAAGTTTCATTAGGTCCCATGTGTTTATTTTTGTCTTTATTTCCATTTCTCTAGGAGGTGGGTCAAAAAGGATCTTGCTGTGATTTATGTCATAGAGTGTTCTGCCTATGTTTTCCTCTAAGAGTTTGATAGTGTCTGGCCTTACATTTAGGTCTTTAATCCATTTTGAGCTTATTTTTGTGTATGGTGTTAGGGAGTGATCTAATCTCATACTTTTACATGTCCCTATCCAGTTTTCCCAGCACCACTTATTGAAGAGACTGTCCTTTCTCCACTGTACATTCCTGCCTCCTTTATCAAAGATAAGGTGACCATATGTCCGTGGGTTTAACTCTGGGCTTTCTATCCTGTTCCATTGATCTATCTTTCTGTTTTTGTGCCAGTACCATACTGTCTTGATTACTGTAGCTTTGTAGTATAGTCTGAAGTCAGGGAGCCTGATTCCTCCAGCTCCATTTTTCGTTCTCAAGATTGCTTTGGCTATTCGGGGTCTTTTGTGTTTCCATACAAATTGTGAAATTTTTTGTTCTAGTTCTGTGAAAAATGCCAGTGGTAGTTTGATAGGGATTGCATTGAACCTGTAGATTGCTTTGGGTAGTAGAGTCATTTTCACAATGTTGATTCTTCCAATCCAAGAACATGGTACATCTCTCCATCTATTTGTATCATCTTTAATTTCTTTCATCAGTGTCTTATAATTTTCTGCATACAGGTCTTTTGTCTCCTTAGGTAGGTTTATTCCTAGATATTTTATTCTTTTTGTTGCAATGGTAAATGGGAGTGTTTCCTTGATTTCACTTTCAGATTTTTCATCATCAGTATATAGGAATGCCAGAGATTTCTGTGCATTAATTTTGTATCCTGCAACTTTACCAAATTCATTGATTAACTCTAGTAGTTTTCTGGTAGCATCTTTAGGATTCTCTATGTATAGTATCATGTCATCTGCAAACAGTGACAGCTTTACTTCTTCTTTTCCAATTTGGATTCCTTTTATTTCCTTTTCTTCTCTGATTGCTGTGGCTAAAACTTCCAAAACTAGGTTGAATAAGAGTGGTGAAAGTGGGCAACCTTGTCTAGTTCCTGATCTTAGTGGAAATGGTTTCAGTTTTTCACCATTGAGGACGATGCTGGCTGTGGGTTTGTCATATATGGCCTTTATTATGTTGAGGAAAGTTCCCTCTATGCCTACTTTCTGCAGGGTTTTTATCATAAATGGGTGTTGAATTTTGTCGAAAGCTTTCTCTGCATCTATTGAGATGATCATATGGTTTTTCTCCTTCAATTTGTTAATATGGTGTATCACGTTGATTGATTTGCGTATATTGAAGAATCCTTGCATTCCTGGAATAAACCCCACTTGATCATGGTGTATGATCCTTTTAATGTGCTGTTGGATTCTGTTTGCTAGTATTTTGTTGAGGATTTTTGCATCTATGTTCATCAGTGATATTGGCCTGTAGTTTTCTTTCTTTGTGACATCCTTGCCTGGTTTTGGTATCAAGGTGATGGTGGCCTCGTAGAATGAGTTTGGGAGTGTTCCTCCCTCTGCTATATTTTGGAAGAGTTTCAGAAGGATAGGTGTTAGCTCTTCTCTAAATGCTTGATAGAATTCGCCTGTGAAGCCATCTGGTCCTGGGCTTTTGTTTGTTGGAAGACTTTTTATCACAGTTTCAATTTCAGTGCTTGTGATTGGTCTGTTCATATTTTCTATTTCTTCCTGATTCAGTCTTGGCAGGTTGTGCATTTCTAAGAATTTGTCCATTTCTTCCAGGTTGTCCATTTTATTGGCATAGAGTTGCTTATAGTAATCTCTCATGATCTTTTGTATTTCTGTAGTGTCAGTTGTTACTTCTCCTTTTTCATTTCTAATTCTATTGATTTGAGTCTTCTCCCTTTTTTTCTTGATGAGTCTGGCTAATGGTTTATCAATTTTGTTTATCTTCTCAAAGAACCAGCTTTTAGTTTTATTGATCTTTGCTATCGTTTCCTTCATTTCTTTTTCATTTATTTCTGATCTGATTTTTATGATTTCTTTCCTTCTGCTAACTTTGGGATGTTTTTGTTCTTCTTTCTCTAATTGCTTTAGGTGCAAGGTTAGGTTGTTTATTCGAGATGTTTCCTGTTTCTTAAGGTGGGATTGTATTGCTATAAACTTCCCTCTTAGAACTGCTTTTGCTGCATCCCATAGGTTTTGGGTCGTCGTGTCTCCATTGTCATTTGTTTCTAGGTATTTTTTAATTTCCTCTTTGATTTCTTCAGTGATCACTTCGTTATTAAGTAGTGTATTGTTTAGCCTCCATGTGTTTGTATTTTTTACAGATCTTTTCCTGTAATTGATATCTAGTCTCATAGCATTGTGGTCGGAAAAGATACTTGATACAATTTCAATTTTCTTAAATTTACCAAGGCTTGATTTGTGACCCAAGATATGATCTATCCTGGAGAATGTTCCATGAGCACTTGAGAAAAATGTGTATTCTGTTGTTTTTGGATGGAATGTCCTATAAATATCAATTAAGTCCATCTTGTTTAATGTATCATTTAAAGCTTGTGTTTCCTTATTTATTTTCATTTTGGATGATCTGTCCATTGGTGAAAGTGGGGTGTTAAAGTCCCCTACTATGATTGTGTTACTGTCGATTTCTCCTTTTATGGCTGTTAGTATTTGCCTTATGTATTGAGGTGCTCCTATGTTTGGTGCATAAATATTTACAATTGTTATATCTTCTTCTTGGATCGATCCCTTGATCATTATGTAGTGTCCTTCTTTGTCTCTTCTAGTAGTCCTTATTTTAAAGTCTATTTTGTCTGATATGAGAATTGCTACTCCAGCTTTCTTTTGGTTTCCATTTGCATGGAATATCTTTTTCCATCCCCTTACTTTCAGTCTGTATGTGTCTCTAGGTCTGAAGTGGGTCTCTTGTAGACAGCATATAGATGGGTCTTGTTTTTGTATCCATTCAGCCACTCTGTGTCTTTTGGTGGGAGCATTTAGTCCATTTACATTTAAGGTAATTATCGATATGTATGTTCCTATTCCCATTTTCTTAATTGTTTTGGGTTCATTATTGTAGGTCTTTTACTTCTGTTGTGTTTCTTGCCTAGAGAAGTTCCTTTAGCATTTGTTGTAAAGCTGGTTTGGTGGTGCTGAACTCTCTCAGCTTTTGCTTGTCTGTAAACGTTTTAATTTCTCCATCAAATCTGAATGAGATCCTTGCCGGGTAGAGTAATCTTGGTTGCAGGTTTTTCTCCTTCATCACTTTAAGTATGTCCTGCCACTCCCTTCTGGCTTGTAGAGTTTCTGCTGAGAGATCAGCTGTTATCCTGATGGGGATTCCCTTGTGTGTTATTTGTTGTTTTTGCCTTGCTGCTTTTAATATGATTTCTTTGTGTTTAATTTTTGACAGTTTGATTAATATGTGTCTTGGCGTATTTCTCCTTGGATTTATTCTGTATGGGACTCTCTGTGCCTCCTGGACTTGATTAACTATTTCCTTTCCCATATTAGGGAAGTTTTCAACTATAATCTCTTCAAATATTTTCTCAGTCCCTTTCTTTTTCTCTTCTTCTTCTGGAACCCCTATAATTCGAATGTTGGTGCGTTTAATGTTGTCCCAGAGGTCTCTGAGACTGTCCTCTGTTCTTTTCATTCTTTTTTCTTTATTTTGCTCTGCAGCAGTTATTTCCACTATTTTATCTTCCACCTCACTTATCCGTTCTTCTGCCTCAGTTATTCTGCTATTGATCCCATCTAGAGTATTTTTTATTTCATGTATTGTGTTTTTAATCGATGCTTGATTCATCTTTAGTTCTTCTAGGTCCTTGTTAACTGTTTCTTGCATTTTGTCTATTCTATTTCCAAGATTTTGGATCTGGGAAATAGAATCTTGGATCATCTTTACCATCATTATTCTGAATTCTTTTTCAGGTAGACTGCCTATTACCTCTTCATTTGTTAGGTCTGGTGGGTTTTTATCTTGCTCCTTCTCCTGCTGTGTGTTTTTCTGTCTTCTCATTTTGCTTATGTTACTGTGTTTGGGGTCTCCTTTTTGCAGGCTGCAGGTTCGTAGTTCCTGTTGTTTTTGGTGTCTGTCCCCAGTGGCTAAGGTTGGTTTAGTGGGTTGTGTAGGCTTCCTGGTGGAGGGGACTAGTGCCTGTGTTCTGGTGGATGAGGCTGGATCTTGTCTTTCTGGTGGGCAGGTCCACGTCTGGTGGTGTGTTTTGGGGTGTCTGTGGACTTTTTATGATTTTAGGCCACCTCTCTGCTAATGGGTGGCGTTGTGTTCCTGTCTTGCTAGTTGTTTGGCTCAGGGTGTCCAGCACTGTAGCCTGCTGGTCGTTGAGTGAAGCTGGGTGCTGGTGTTGAGATGGAGATCTCTGGAAGATTTTCGCCGTTTGATAGTATGTGGAGCTGGGAGGTCTCTTGTGGACCAGTGTCCTGAAGTTGGCTCTCCCACCTCAGAGGCACAGCACTGACTCCGGGCTCCTCAATTTGGGATGATGTGTTGTCTATTCATGTATTCCGCAGATGCAGGGTACATCAAGTTGATTGTGGAGCTTTAATCCGCTGCTTCTGAGGCTGCTGGGAGAGGTTTCCCTTTCTCTTCTTTGTTCTCACAGCTCCTGGGTCTCAGCTTTGGATTTGGCCCCGCCTCTGCGTGTAGGTCGCCGGAGGGCGTCTGTTCTTCGCTCAGATAGGACAGGGTTAAAGGAGCAGCCTCTTCGGGGACTCTGGCTCACTCAGGCCGGGAGGGAGGGAGGGGCGCGGAGTGCGGGGCAAGCCTGCAGCGGCAGAGGTCGGCGTGACGTTGCACCAGCCCGAGGCGCGCCGTGCGTTCTCCCAGGGAAGCCGCCCCTGGATCCCGGGACCCCGGCAGTGGCGGGCTGCACAGGCTCCCGGAAGGGCGGTGTGGGCAGTGACCTGCGCTCGCACACAGGCTTCTTGGCGGCGGCAGCAGCAGCCCCAGCGTCCCACGCCTGTCACTGGGCTCCGCGCTTTCAGTCGCGACTCGCGCCCGTCCGTGGAGCCCCTTTAAGCAGCGCTCTTAATCCCCTCTCCTCGCGCACCAGGAAACCAAGAGGGAAGAAAAAGTCTCTTGCCTCTTCGGCAGCTCCAGAGTTTTCCCGGACTCCCTCCCGGCTAGCTGTGGCACATTAGCCCCCTTCAGGCTGAGTTCTCGCCGCCAGCCCCAGTCCTCTCCCTGCGCTCTGACCGAAGCCCGAGCCTCAGCTTCCAGCGCTGCACGCCCCGGCGGGCGAGCAGACAAGCCTTTCGGGCTGGTGAGTGCCGCTCGGCACCGATCCTCTGTGTGCGGATCTCTCCGTTTTGCCCTACCCAGGTATGTGGGGAGTTTCTTGCCTTTTGGGAGGTCTGGGGTCTTCTGCCAGCGTTCAGTAGGTGTTCTGTAGGAGTTGTTCCACGTGTAGCTGTATTTCTGGTGTATCCGTGGGGAGGAAGGTGATCTCCGCGTCTTACTCTTCCGCCATCTTACCCGGAAGTCAAGTTTTTTTTGATATAGACCATTTTTAAAGTCTTTATTGAATTTTAAAGTCTTTATTGAAATACTTTTACAATGTTGCTTCTGTTTTATGTTTTGGTTTTTTGGCCTCGAGGCATGTGGGATCTTAGCTCCCTGACCAGGGATCGAACCCGCACCCCCTGCATTGGAAGGCGAAGTCTTAACCACTGACCGCCAGGGAAATCCCCTTCCTAATGTACCCTTGATTAAACCAATTATTAAAGAGTTAAGTAAGATTCCTTTAAAGAGATAGAAACACATTAAAGTCTGGACAAATCAGTTTATCTACATTTCCTAAGAGTTACTTAAGGAAGCCTTTCTTTAGAATCATGCTAAGTAGTGAAGCAGTGTAGCTATTAGAAAATTCAAGTTCTTGTTGTTAGTGGGAACTTTCCAGAAAATAGGAATAATATGTATAATGTAGAATATTATGTTTCCTTAACTAGTGTACAAAAGTCATGTGAGTGACAGCTGAAGACTGCAAAAAAAAATATCATGTCAGTTTATCTGAAATTATAGTTGCATGTATACTGAGGAAGAAGTAATATTCACAATTCTTATGTTTGCTTTTTATTGCATATTGGAGTCACAGTTTTAAACAACTTCATAGTTTAAATATTATGATGAAAATCTAGTCCAAATAAGCAATGGTTGATAGATACTTGTTTTACATTGATTTTTTTCATGAATGCAGTTATAAAACAATGCTAGGCTTTTTGAAGATCCATAAGCAAAATTTGGTACTTCTGCAAAATACACATGGACAGTCTTTTGTTTATAGCATCTGTCATCGTTTGAGAATGTCAATATATAAACAGTCTTCTCTTACGACTTATGGCCTCTAGTTTGTTGTAGGGTTAGAAAGTGAAGAACTATGCTAAATAAAATTGTTCAGTAAGATAAGTTCTATAAGTTCTGGGGAAATGTACAAAGGTCTCTTTTATGAGCAAAATACATATGTTTGGTTTTTTCTTACATGTTGTAATTACACTTTTAAAAAAATGTTCAAAGAGCTTGTTGTTATGATGCTGCTTACTTTATTTATTTATTTTTATTTTTATTTTGGCCATGCCAGGCAGCATGTGGGACTTCCCCAACCAGGGATGGAACCCGTGCCCACTGCAGTGGGAGCATGGAGTTTTAACCACTGGACCGCCAGGGAAGTCCCTGTAATTACACTTTAACTGTCTCCCTAACCCTTTTATTTTCTTGGTTCTTTCTAGCTTGCTATATAGAACAAGAAAATTCTGAGTTTTTAATAGGTGAGGCATTGTTACGGGTTTGATTTTGTCACGCTTATCTTTGCAGATTATGATCAATACATTTTATCAATGCATGTTCCGTGTGTTGATTTGTGTTTCTTCAGAGGTACTTTAATATGCAAAATGAAAGACTCATGACTAAATTATTGGTGAGTTTTTCTTTAAAATCTTGTATTGATTAACGGGAAACAGAAAAGCTCTGAGGTAGTCTGTGAAATGGTTTGAAGTCTTTTCCATGATAACTTTCTGGCATTTGATTATATAAGGCTCTTTCCTTTTATGATAGATGGTTGCTTGTCAAGCAGCACTGAATAATTAACCTATTCTTCCAGACTTTTAACTTCCAAGAGAACTTTCTCTTCATCGTTGATATTATAACTCCACTGGCAACTGGGGAATTTCCTCTGGAGTTAGAATTTGCCCTAATAATTTTGCCCTCCTTGGAATTCTGTGAGTTCTGAGAGAGGGCAGATAATCATAGCTGCACACATGTGGGCAGTCATCTTTTATCTTTCACTCTCAGAGGTAATTGTTCTTCAGAAAGAAATGCTGAAATGACATATGAACAAATCATTAATAAGAAAAACTAAGTTATGAGGTTTGGACTCTCTGAGATTGTAAGCATGTTTAATAAAAGCTGGTGACACCTTCTGGGTCTATTGTTATTGGAAAGGCTGCTTAATCATCTTATTTATGTTTTTCTGATCTTGAGATTTCGAGTGCTTTCTGGAGATCTAAGACTGCTGTACAAATGGATGAAGCCAAAACTTTATCTTGAACCTCTCTTTTAAAAATCTCTATCTGGTAGGAAAAAATATTTGAAGTCATTATAGTTACTTGTTTGGCTTGTCACTGAGACCCCAGATATCTACCCAATGTGTTCATGGATGTGGACGTTTTGGAAATATCACACTATCATTTAGGGCATACTGTTGTAATAAATTATTAACCCAGTGATAGTGAAGTAATTCTTCCTGAAGGCCTTTCTCCCCTCATTATATGTGGTATGAAATAAGTATTATAATTAGAGATATTTTAAAAACCGCTTTAAGAAAATAAGAGCGTATGGCTAAGAAAATTATTTTTACATTGTTTTTATAGTATTTTTGGTTATATCTGTATCTTATGCCTATAATATGGTGCTTGGTTTTTTTAATGGAGAATTGAATGTATCTTATTTTGGCTTTATGTTTAAAGTGAAACAGTAAAACAGATTTTAAAGGTAATAGTATTTCAGTGAAAGGACCTAGAAATTAGTAGAAAAAGTTAGGAAGCCAATTATAGAAAGAGGAAAAAGAATATATACCATAACTTGTGTTAGGTAATGTGTGCTCTTGAATTTCTGAATTTCAATAAAACATGTCAAAGTAGAGTTCATTTTCCCTTCTGTTGGGAGAATTGATAATCCGCTTACCCATCTGCCTTCCTACCTTTCGGAGTTTTCTTTCTTTATTTTGCTTTTGTGCTGCATAACTCTAAAAAGGATTTGGGATCTATATAATAAATTAAAAAAATAAAATACATTAAAAGGAAAGGAAATAAAGGAAGGAAAATCGGATAAAGTAAACACCTTTAGTACATATACTCAGGTTCTGTAAAGTTGCTAGAAAAGGAATGGATTTGGCTCTGAACTTCCTGGTAGCAAGTCTGTTTTCTACTATGAGATTACTCTTCCTTCAGCCTAAATCTGATCACGTCACTGCCCTCTGACATTTCTGACAGCCAGAAATGTCAGTGGTTGTCCATAACCTCTGCCTGAGGTACACCGGTACCCTTTCCAGATTTATCTTCCTTTTTCTCCTCAGTGAACCCTGAACTCTGTTCTGATCACCACGTGGAGCTGTGTGCCTTTCCCCAGGTCCTGCTTTCCTGCTTGCAGACCTTTAAATGCACCTTTCTCACTGCTGGGAGTGCCTTTCCCCCAAACCCTCCACCTCTCCAGTTCTTGGGAAATGTCTTTATTTATCCTTTAAGACATGACTCCAATTCCATTCTTCTGTGAAGCCTGCCTGGGTGACCCTTGGCCCCTCTGACATCTGCTACCTCTGTTAATTAAGGAACTTATCTCCTGATGCTGGGGGTTGTCTTAGTAATAGCTCAGTAGCAAAGTAAGCTTTTGAGAGCAAGGCATATCTTCTCGATACTTTTTCTTTTGGCATAAAATAAAGCAGTTGGCTGTTTTACTCCTGGTTGCTTGCTTAGTTAACCAGTACAATGCCAAGCATGTAAAAAGAGCCAAATAAGTGAAGAACGAAGGGCTTTCAGAGGAGGCCTATGGTAGTGGTGCTATATCTGAGGGTGGGGAAGCTGTTGAAAATACCTGAGCAAAACCAATCTGCTCAATCTCTGGAAAATAATATCCCTTCCCTTTCTTTCTTCTTACGTGTTCATTTGTTGACTTTCTGTTCTTTTCACTTCTGAATGATGGTTTTGAGATGTTCTTTTGCCTCTATTTAGTTCTACCCATTGAAATGTTTTTTTCTCTTTCTAGGGTAGCTTTTCTGTCCCTTGAGCAATAAACATTGCAATAGGGTGCTTATTGTTCGCAAGACTTGCAGCACATGCTCAGTTCCCTAAATGTGGAAAAGTCTCTAAATTTGGAACGGCTTTAGCTAGCACAGTGATAGAAGCAGACCTACACCCTTTTTTCCTTTTAGTACCTTGGAGCTCTCTCTGTTGCAACACTTGTGAGCTACCTCCCTCCCTATAAAAAATACACACTATAGTTAAGAATAGAAAAAAGGATTTTGAGTTGTGATTAAGCAGGAAATTGTGTTAAGTTCGTTTAGAATTCATTGGTCCAACATCCTTTAAACTTTAAAAAATTGATGCAGTTTTTGCATACTGTATTATTAACAGTAACTTTTTATATACTTGGTGTCTGAGGACTTTAAGTACAATATGTATAAGGGAAAACAGCTGGTTTAATAACTTATGACTTTTCAATCTATATGTTTTCAATTCCTCTTATTTAAGATGATGAACTTATAAGCACATTAATGTAATAGGTGAAGTCTTCATAGAGATTAAATTAGGATCTTAAACTTTGTGTCTCCATTAAAGATATGTTTTTGGCTTGACAGTATTGCAGTATGAGACTTGGTGGACAGAGTGATCTCTTACTTTGGCATATATCTAGTCATACAGCGTTCCTTTCATATCTGCAAGGATGTTCATTTTCTAAAGATCATGAAAAGAACAGATGTGGAACAGGCAAGCACTGCTTGTCTTTCACTCACAGCTCTCTGAGGTACATCTTTGGGTAGGTTTTTGTTTGTCACATGCATAACAAATATGTCTTTACCCTGAATGATGCAATGGTCCAGCCTCCTATGGGGTAGCATCCACCGACAATAACGCCATAACCCATTAGTTGATAGCAGACCCCCTGAATCCATAGAGATTTGCTCCAGTCTAAATGAGTGACTAATTTTTAAACTACAAGGTAAGCCTGAGGTCCTTAGGGAATAGGGACATGTGAAGTTGGATTGTTTATTTTGCTTGTTATAACTGTAGGATCATTAAGGAAATGTTTACATCCTGTTGTGGTTATATGTTCTTAACCAATATATGAGGCAAAGAGGTTTGATCTTTTTGCTTCTGCTTCACTTATATTCCTTAGCATTCTCTACCCCACCCCCCAACTCCTGTGAAAAAAAGAGTTAACACTCATCAGGTCTAAATAAACCCATATCTGTTGTTTTGAATACTTTGTTACCTTATCTGTCTATTAATGAGAAATTATACAAATGCAAATTTGAAGTTATTAGTAAAAGCCCAGGGACTTAAACATAAGCTCTGGAAACAAGTGTTACCTGTCACCTATCTGTTATTCAT
The DNA here is from genome assembly GCF_964341445.2 of Mesoplodon mirus. Taxonomy (NCBI): domain Eukaryota; kingdom Metazoa; phylum Chordata; class Mammalia; order Artiodactyla; family Ziphiidae; genus Mesoplodon; species Mesoplodon mirus. The sequence continues at coordinate 44,659,122 of NC_138985.1, read as the reverse complement.
TAAATCTCCCTTTGTCCCAGTTTCCTTATTTGGAAAATATGTCATGACTTTGCTATATTGGTACATGAAAGGTATAATTGTAAAAAACATAGTAAAGGATCTAGTGTTCTTTTAGAATTATTACACATAAATTTGTAATTTTTTCTCAACTGGAACTTGAACTATCCTTTTGTGAATGTATCTGTAAACTCTGATGTATATAGGTCTTTCCACACTGATGAGAAAGACCATCATTTCCAGGTTCTATCACAGTTTCCAGCTTTGTCTCTGTCGCAAGCTTGCTCGCTTTTGAGCAAATAAAATTATGCCTTTACTCTTTCTTATTATATGCCAGCTCCCTGCTCTGTCCCACCCCAAATAGTGAATGACTTTGTTGCCTTGCTTAACCTTTCTGCTGTGTTTTTTTTTTTTTTTTTTTTTTTGCGGTACGTGGGCCTCTCACTGTTGCGGCCTCTCCTGTTGCGGAGCACAGGCTCCAGACGCGCAGGCTCAGCGGCCATGGCTCATGGACCCAGCCGCTCTGCGGCATGTGGGATCTTCCCGGACCGGGGCACGAACCCGCGTCCCCTGCATCGGCAGGCGGACTCTCAACCACTGCACCACCAGGGAAGCCCTCTGCTGTGTTTTTATACCATTTGCCATGCCAGCATTTCCTGTGAGTGCCCCTCCCACCCCCACCCTCACATCCTAGCGACACTTACTGTTGTACATAGATTACATGTAGTTTAATGAAATATTTGCCCTGAGGGTCTTTTTGTACCTGATATTAGCAACACTGACTTGCCATTTTTGTCAAATAATATTTTTTTTTGTCAAATCAGATACGCTGCTGATAAAATTGGTATGAGGGATTTATCATCTTTACAGTCTCCATTCTGTGGCCATAGATGAGGTTATATTTGGTACTCACATTTAAATCAAAGAGTTAGAGGGGACTCTGTGGGCTTTAAAATATGTCGCAGGCAGCGTAGTAAAATGAAAAGAGTAAGAGTATCTGAAGGAGTCAGGAAATCTCTGTTAAAAACCCAGTTCTGCCCTAACTTGGGGCTTTGGAAAAGTTACTTTACCTCTCTGGATATAAGTTTTCCATCTTGTGTTAGTTCCCTGTGGCTGCTGTAATTACCACAAACCTGATGGCTTACAACAAGAGAAATTTATTCTCTTACAGTTCTGGAGCCAGAAGTCCAAAATCAGTTCACTGGGCTGAAATCAAGGTGTCAGCAGGGTGGCCCTCCCTCCAGAGGCTCTAGGGAAGAATCTGTTCCTTGCCTCTTCCAGCTTCTCGTGGCTGCCAGCATCCCTTAGTTGGTGGTTGCATCACTCCATTCTCTGCCTCTGAGGTCACATTGGTGTCTCCTCTTTTGTGTGTATCAAATCTCCCCTTGCCTCCTTATTATAAGGATGCATATGATTAATCTCTTCATCTTAAAATCTTTAATCATATCTGTGATTTATTTTTTGCCATTTGAGGTAACATTCACAGGTTCCAGGGATAAGGATGTAGATATCTTTTGGAGGGTCATTATTCAGTATACCAAACAACTGAAATAGTTTCTGAAGTCCTGCTGGCATGTAATTTCTATTCATGCATTTGCTCATTCATTCACCCATTCACTAAGCTCTTATTTCATGCCCACTATATGCCAGACACTGTGCTAGATATGAGGAGAAACATGCTGACCATGCCTTTAAGAAGTTCATTATGTTGTCAATGAGATGTACCATACAGAATAAATACAGAGATAAAGGTAAAAGAGACAACTTGATGCAGACAATAAGATTAATTCTGTGTATGTCTCCTTTTGCATAATTCTAGACCATAAGCGACCATCATGCTTCAGTGCTCGCAAGTTATTTCAGTAAGTCTAGAGGTTATGTGCAGCCTGTGGACCAGAAAGTGTTTTGCAGTGCAGAAAGCATGTATCAGCTTAAATTCAATTCAGAAGAATGTGTTGAGCATAGACCTTGCCCCACAAAGAATATATAATCTTACACAGTTCTTATCAACTCAACATCAGCAGTAGAGTTTTAAAAAATAACTATGCCTGCTTCTTCACCCCACATTGTGCTTGGTTCTGGGTGGAGCCCAGAGGGTTTTTTTTTAGTCTCATCAGGAGGTTCTTATATGCTGTTAAGATTCTCTGATGGAATAGAAGCCACCTGTAACTAGGAAAACAAATACACAGGTACTGATAAAAATGCAAGACAAAATGCCCTTAGTTCCATTAGGATATATAGAAACAAAATAATTTGGATATTCAGAGGAGTATGAGAGCATACTTGGCTCAAGGGAAATTTGGAGAAGGAAGTGTTTGAAATGTCCTTGATGGATGGGTAAGATTTCAAAAGGCATTAGGGAAGGGTAGTGGGAAGAGAATCCACAGAGGTGTGGAGGTGGGGAAAGGAGGTGGGTCATGGCTGGAGGCAGGGGCCAGGGTCCAAAATCTAGGTACCAATTCTCCTTTTGCTCACACTTTCTGGCCCAGAACCCAGGGGTGCCTGAGAAATCTAAATTTAAACCTGTTCTTCTAGGTCATTTCTAAGGTATATTTTTTCAAGGTGGGAGGGTAGAACATATTTTATGTAACAGCTGATAGGTTGATTTATACTTTTTAAACTTTTAGAAACATGATAGTTGGACCTCTGTGTACTCTTTCTGTAGGTCCTGTAAATATTGGGAGCAGGTGTCAGTGAGAGAAATAAAAACGGAGGTGTAAGTTTTCTTTTAAAAGGTTTCTAAAGGGGAATATCCAGGATATGGTGACCGATGAGAAGACAGAAAAACACAGTAGGAAGTAACATAGGTAATTCTGAAGTTCAAGAATGAGACTAGAATTAGTGGGAGTGAGAGATATTGATAGAAAAGATAGCTAACATTTGCTGAGTTCTTTCCATAAGCTGGGGTCTTAACCACTGCATTTTCTTTATTTCATAGAATTCTTTTCATAACTCTTGAGGTCAGTATTGTTCTTATTTCCATTTTACAGATGGGGAAATTGAGATTTGAGAGGTTAAGTATCTTGCTCTATCAAGGTCTCACAGTAAATAGAGTGGAACGTCTACGACTCCGATCTAGGTACCTGAAATCTAGAGTTTGTATTGTTAACAATACAAACTAGTTATCATGAGGCTGGCTTGAGGGTAAAGTTGATGAAGAGAAGTTGGACCAAAAGGAGTTTAGAAGTCATCTGAAGAGAGGATGCATTTGAAAACATGGCTAGCTTCAAATTAGTGAGCATCACCTTATCAATTAAAACAGGGAAGAAAGAGAGAAGAGCAGAGGGCCAAGGAACAAGCCTCAGTGAAACTTTTATCTCTCTTTAAGGCTGCCAGTCATTTAACACGATTCATTAAAAAAAAAAGTCCCTGAATATTTAAATAGGCGAATGAACCAATCTTTCAATGCTGAGTTTTTTTCTATTATGTATAAGATTCCCCTTAATAACTTCAATTGCTTGAAGGAGACAAATCAAAATATTTTCTTAACTTCTGTTGCCTGTATCTATGAACCTGATTTAGTTTCAAATCCTTAGGGCCTTTGTTGGATTCCATTTTCCAACCTTACTCCATATTTTTCCCAATAGAAGAGGCCTACTCTATAGAAAGGTTATGGTAGGGTAAGAAGACTGGCAGAGTATTTTAGTCATTTTAAACAGCTTGTAAGCTAAGATATTGAAAGGACAGGTAACATGTAAATGAGGAGTGAGGAGTCTTGGCTGTATGAGTGTGTCTTTCTCCTCCCCCTCCTCTCAGAGTGCCTGAAACTTTATTTCTTTCCACCGTTCTTACAGAGTATGCCAATAAAAAAGCACTATTAAATAACCCAGGAAAATAAAATTATTGCCTTTGAAATATGTGTTATGTTATTTTTTGTTTCTTGTCAGTATAACCAGATCAAGTTTCCCATGCTGGTCTTGTTCTTTTTCCCCCCAGTATTCCATAGTCTGAATCTAGCAGGTTTACGTGAAGGTTTCAGGTATTGAATAAAAAGAATTTCAGAAGAACTTTATGGTTGTGTCAAATATTTTAATGTTATACTGTTATATTTCTTGTGCCGGTTTTCATGAAGTCACATTTTTATCATTAATTTATAATTTCAACTCTTACGATACTAACATCATACCTACATTCTTAAAAAAACACTGCAGAGCTCTAATCTGTATCCTGTATGTCCTGTTTTTTTCCTAGTACTATAATTGAGTGCTAGGTATAATGTGGTCTTTTTACATAACTTATCTCACCTAACTTTATTAGGAAAATTGATGGAATTGGGAATCTCACAGACGTGTTTGATTAGAATCAAGGGAAATCAAACTAACTTGTATTGAAAGTCAAGACTGGCTTTCAGAGTAAGCAGTTTTATGATTTGAAGTAAAAAAACCCTACATTTATAGATAGCAATCAAGGCAAAGATGTCCATCACTCGGTTGTTTGAAAGACATTGAGTAAGCTAGTGATTCTCAATTTGGACTCTGCCTTAAAATCATCTGTAGAGCTTAAAAAACAAAAGCAAACATGAAATGGGACCCCCAACCTCAGTGATTCTTACTTAATTGGACTTCTCTGGGGCCTTGGCATGGGTATTCATTAAACCTCCAAAGTGATTATAATATGCAACCAGTGTTGAGAACTACTATTAAAAGAAACATCAGGGAAGTACAAAAGAGTAGGAGAAAGTAAATAAATATAAAATTCTTACTCTTTAGGAGATGGCGTATAGTTTCTAAAAAAGGAAATATTGTCTAATTAGTTATGAAAACTAAACTCTTAGTTCTTCTATTTTGAAAGGAGACAAATTAATCTCATTTAGATATTGTTACAAGGATATGTGAGAATACATATTTGTATGTTTTAAAAAAGCCTTTTTTTCTGTGTGTTTCTAAACTGCCTTATTTTCTTATTTAAGATTGTTGAATCTCAACTGTGCGTCTAGTCTTCTCCCCCATTATTCCAATTTATGAACTCTAAGTGTACATTAATTTACAAATGACTAATTCAAAATTAGTGGAGTGAATGTGACATTTGCAGGCAATGAAAAATTCAGTGATTATCTTGGGTGTATTTTTCTCCATAATGAAAGCATGGTTACTGTTACAAAGTGATGTTTGGTCACTGTGTACAAAGTGCCTTGATCATTCTGGTCTTGGGCTGCTTTTTCTGTAAGACTGAGATATGCACTGCTGAATAGCAATGACTGTGTATTGAGTGTTCATTATATTTCAAGTTCTAAGTGTGCCACATGCTGTATATGTGGTATCTTGTTTAATCATAGTGGAAACCCTATGGAGTAGGTACTATTTTCTAAAATCCCCATTTTAAAGATGAGAAACTGGCCTCAGAGACATAAATAACATGTCCAAGGTTGGGCATCTAGTTAGAGGTAAAGTCATGATGTAAATTCAAGCAGCCCAACACCATGGGCAGTGGTACAAGGTTACAGTAATACAATATGAAGATGAATTTTTCTGTTTAACCAATTGGTTGAGATCAGAAGTTAAGGCTTGTACCTTCTTTACTGGAAAGCTTTCCAAGAAGCCCATCCTGATATTTCCCAAGAGAATGGCAGATTTTTCTGTGGAAGCTAACAGGGAATAGGTGAGCTACTGGCATTAGTGTCTGCCACTGGCACTGGGCTAGCTGGAGGATGGGTGTTCTCTGGTGCTGGTTGGGTTTTGAGGAAGGAGCAGTACTCTCAAAACTTCCCAAAGCCCTCAAGATTCTGCTCTACCCTTCACTTCCAAATTGTAGGAGGGAACACTTAGGGTGGGAGGAAGCACAGAAGAGAGCTAGCTCATTTGGGATAACCTGAATGGGCTTGATGAATGTAGATGGGAAACTCTGCAAACTTGTGGTCAAAAGACCTCAGTTAAATTCATGACTCTTGACACTCATGCCCTAAAGGTGACTCAACTTCTCTGAATCTCAGTGTGTGCATCTTTAAAATAAAAATGGGATAGTAGTAACTAAATTCCTTAACTCAGGGGTCTGAAGATTGAATGAGATAATATACTGTAAAAACTCTAAATAAAGTATAAGATTTTTAAAACTATTAATGTTGATAAAGTAGATTTTTATTTTCTAGCTGGAAGTCTTTATTTCTTTAACATGCAGAATAAAAAACAAACCAATAAAACCCGAAAAAAAAAAGATGTGTACCCTACAATGCTACTTGATTTAGAATGTCCTCACCAAAACACTCGGACTGGCTTTGACTTCCCCCAAGTGTTCAAAACCCCTAGGCATTTATGCAGTCTCTAAGTGCACAAATTACTGTCTAATGGGCAAATCCTATGATCTTTTCTCAGTCTTCAATAGAATTGCTAATAGCAGTAGTAATTCATTCATTCAACAAGTGTATATTGAATGCCTACTGTGTATCTGGAATGGTTTTAAGTCATTGAAAGTAAAAGTCAGGGAAAATAAAAGCAGGCAAAAATGAAATTGTCTATTAAGTGCTTACTATGGATCAAATGTTACATCTAATATCATTTAATCTTCACAGCACTCCTATTTTACTAGCATGATTTATAAATGAGGGTACTGAAGTTCAGAGCACTGAAGTGACGTGTCTAGCACCTACTAGCAAGGAGATGGTAGAACTGGGATAAAACCCCTATTTCCTCTCCCAGAAAATGATCTTTCTTTTGACCACTCATTTATTAATTCGTTTGCTCATACTTTACCTGGTCTAAATCCTCTTAACCTTCTTTCTTTCTGTGACCATAACAGATATCTTCTTAGCCACCTGTGCTTAAAACCGTGGTGCCATTCTTGATACTCTTACTCTGCTCCCCTTCATATCAAATTGGCTTCAATCTTGGTTGACTCTGTCTTCCATTTTTGTTGCCAACTTTTAGCACTTATTACTTCTTGCTTACAACTATTATAGTAGTCTTCCAACTAGTCTATTTTTAGTCTCTCCTCCATTTAGCCTAGTTGTACGATGTTGCCTAGTGACTCCTACAAAGCACAAATCTGGTTATTTCCTTTCTCACAAATCTTCCATGGCTTGCCATGGTCTACAAAACTTGCCAATACTCATGAGCTATTCCTAGTGTCCAGAGTATAGGGTGAACCACATTTCCAGCCTTCTCCCTCAGTGTGCTCCTTCCCATACATGATATCAGTGTTTTTTAGGCTCGTCTGATAAGAAGCGCCTGGAGTTATTAAAACACAAGTTCCCAGGCCCTACTTGAACCTACTGAGCCAAAATTCTCGGGGATTTGCAATGCCTTGTGGGGTGTGGTAAGGCCTGGTGGTCCTCGGAGAGGCTCAGAGCACAGGTACACAACTGTGACCACCCAAGGATTCCTGCTAACACTGTGTGTTGAGGAGATCAGCCAGGACCACCTGACATTATGACACTTAGTCATATCTGAGTTCTCCTGGCCACTCTTTCACACACATCACTAAGGTGCAAACCAAGTGCTGAAAAACCTAAAGCCACATTAATTAAAGTGAATTTTCCAAAGAGGTGATTTTCTCACATCTATATGAGCATGAGATATTTTGTGAATAAATATGAAATACATAAAGGAGTTTAACTTGTAAATAAATGTTTAACTAGCATATGAACTGTCCCACTTCTAAATTATATATATATACAATATATATAATTTAGAGAGTGAGAAAGACAGAGACAGAGACAGAGACACAGAGAGACAGAGACAGACATAGACACACACATGTATACGTGTATGGCTTGTCCTTCCCCAGAGTTATACAAGCTGGATTATAAAAAGACCCCTAATATTGCAAGGTAAAACTTTCACAAACTAAGGTTATGAAACAAGTGACAGATACTAACCAGAAAGTAAAATGGAGTAGAGTCGTTGTTCTGTAAAACTTTCTATATTATCAGTGAAATGGCTGTTAGAGTAGTACATTGAAATAACGATCTTTGCTTTCCTCTTGTTCTTTTATCTTTCCCAGTTTGCACGACTAATAAGCAAAATTACCTAGTTTTTAAAATCTCTTATATTATCATACTATATATATGTATATATATACACACATTTTTTTCTTCTTAGTAATTTGTGTTTCCCCAAATTCCTTTTAAATATAGTAATTTGAACCTCAAATTTTAAAAATTCCAAGTAAAATAGTAGCATGTAATTGTTTTGTTTCTGGAAAGGAAAAATTAGACCCTTTGGCTATCATACAAATTAGGCTTAGAAGTAAATATGGATAGATATTTAATTGGAAGGTGAAGAAATCATTTTAAATCCCTAAGTAAAATAAATTATTTAATTATATATTCCAAAAATGATCAAGTAATATGAATACTAATTCATTCTTTTCTGCATCTAGCCATTCCTCCATCCATTTATCCACAGCACATTTATTAAGTACCTACTTTGCACAGTGCCAGAACAGATGTATACCCTTAAAATTTTGCTATGCCTTGATATTCACTGAATAACACTGACTTTCTCAGAGCTGAAGAAGGATAAATGGATCTGTGTCACCTAGCAAATTCTAGGTTGATTTGCTTCTACATTAAAATACCTTTTTTATATTGATGTAATATTTCAAATATGTATGCATTTTTATTCTCCTGTTACTCAGCATTATGAAATATTTTTTGAGAATTATAGTCATAGTATGTTTGGCCATGAAATTGGTGGATCTACTATCATCCTGGGTGGAATGTTCTCTTTTTCCAGGTGGGACAGGCTGGTCCAGGATATGTGCTCTTAATCAGTTCCCTGACCTGCTTTTATTGTACCAGCATTCAGGCTTTAGTCACCTCTGATAAAGAGGGATTGTATGTGCTATGTGTGTTTGTACCTGGCTTCTGAGGCTACTCTCTTTCTTGCCAGGGAAGGCCATGCTTTGCACACCCTGGGAGAGCCAGTGAGGGAGGCTGTTGTCCTTGGTTACAGCTCTCCTGCTCCAATGGAAAGCGGCTGGGTTTTGATGCTAGGTAGATTCACGTGTAAATCCTTCACTTCCTCACTTTTTGATCTTGGACAAATTATCATCTCTGAGCCTGTTTCTTCATTTGTATAATGTAGAGAATATTATCTATCTCATAGATTTTTATCCATTGTCAAAATTTACTTTCCTTTCACTATCAATAAATATTTGTTAAATGCAATTAAGTGATAATGTTTTTGGAATTATGTGTATCAAAGTAACTGGGAGTATTTGTTTTCCTGTTCGGTTCCTGTTATGGGCTGAAATTTATATGTTGAAGCCCATTCATATATTGAAGTTCATATGTTGAAAATTTATATACTGAAGCCCTAGTCCCCAGTGTGATGATATTTAGAGGGGGGTGGGCTTTGGAGATAATTAGGTTTACATTACATCATAAAGGATAGACCCTCATGATGGCATTAGTCCCCTATAAGAAGAGGAAGAGGGAGAGAGAGATTTCTCTCTCCAGGAGCATATACCCAAGAAAGGCCATGTGAGCACACAGCTAGAAGGCACATCTGCAAACCAGGAAGAAGGCCCTCATCAGACACCAAATCTGCCAGCACCTTCATCTTGGACTGTGAGAAATGAATTTATGTTGTTTAAAACACTCAGTCTATGGTATTTTGTTATAGCAGCTTGAGCAGACTAGGGCAGCTTTTTACTAAATTTCTTACGGACTCCTTAGGGCATGAACTATAATTTGTACCTTTGTTTAGGATCACCAGTATTTAGTGTACTACCTGGTACCTAGGACTCAATAAATCACTGTTGAACACAAGTAAGCTGTAAAATGGTAAATCAGCCCTCATGTTCTTATCATCATCTACAGCCTCTATTGATCACTTTCCCCACCACACATACGCAAAAAACTATGATGGTTTGGACGAATAGGATAAAGTAAAAACCTACAATTTGATCAAAAGGCTCATAGGGAGAACAGTGTGATATAGTGTTCACCATGAGGTTAGGTATGAAACAGAATGGATTTAAATTCTGCCTCTGCTTTTTTTTTTTTTTTTTTTTTTTTGCGGTACGCGGGCCTCTCACTGTTGTGGCCTCTCCCGTTGCAGAGCACAGGCTCCGGACGCGCAGGCTCAGCGGCCATGGCTCATGGGCCCAGCCGCTCTGCGGCATGTGGGATCCTCCCGGACCGGGGCACAAACCCATGTCCCCTGAATTGGCAGGCGGACTCTCAACCACTGTGCCACCAGGGAAGCCCCTGCCTCTGCTTTTTATTAGCTGTGTGGGTGAAGAAAAGTTACCTAACTTAACAGTTTATTTATCACATAATCTTTGCAGACCTGTTTTGAGCATTAGATGAAGTCATGTAATAAAGAAATGTGAATGTTTTCTGAGTAGTTTTATCATCCTGTGCCATTACTGAAATATGTTTACACTCTTTCTCAATTCCTGAAAGAATGATTTTAGATTAACCTAGAGAACTCTCTTTTGAATATCTTTCTTTGTTCCAAATGTATTTCCTTGTGGCAGGAAGCGATAAAAACACATGGCACAGGCAGCTAGTGACTGAAGAGGAAGTTAATGGTGTTTGTTTTCCCTCCAGAATTAGTAGTTCAAAAATTAAAAATAAAAATATGTCTTGCCAAGTTTGGAAAATACAGAGAATGCTTTGATTATAGGACTACAATGGACCTACGTTTTTGACATTAGTATTTGTCTGATATCTATGAACTGAAATGCTCTTTCAACTTAAAACTTGGAGGCTTTACATTTTATTTTATAAGCTATAATGATTAAAATATTTATTTTTATAATTTATTATAAATTATAATATAAATATAATTTATGTTATTATAAATTATGAAGAAGAACTTATTTCTTCTTTACCCTGTAGACTTAGAAACCAAGAGAAGATTTAGAATAAAGCATCTTGAAATCATTGACAAGCACAAATGATACTGTTAGTATTCCATGTCAAGACTGTAATACCTTTGCAGAGATGATGTTTTAGGTGGTTTTCAAGCTATAATGAGAAGTAAATGAGGCCTTTCCCCAGCTATATACTGAAAAAACTCCAGTTGTGATCGAGAAGAATTGTTTTACTCAAAGCAAGCTCATTTTTCACAAGAGATTCCTACACACCACTAGTCTGGGGCATTACTAAAGATGGTGGAAAGGAGGTGGGATGAGGTGGGGGTGTTGCAGCAGAAGGCAGCCAATTAAGAAAATCTACAAAAGTGACAATAGATACTATTCTAGAAAGTCAGAATATTCTTATTTCAGGAAACAAATTCTATAATTTGGAAGGGAGAATGCAACTACTTTGAAATATCTTTTATTTAATTAAAATCAAGATTTATGTGGTTTGCTGCCACTGCATGAGTATCATTTTAACTTTTGCCTGATTTAGCTGTTGCCTGATGGTTTACAAAGATTCAAATGTACTTCATTATGAGTAGAAAGGGGTTCCTTTGGTAGATGTTTGATTTTTTATTGCAGAATCCCTGTGGCTTGCTTCTGCTGTCGGGTTTGGCAGTATTCATGCACCCTGGGAAAATAACTTTTAAAGCCGTTTGAGTGGAAAGGATCATGGGTATTTACTGTGAAAAAGAAGGGAAGGCAAAGATGTTATAGGGATTATATCACGATTTTTCACTTAATGGATTGGAAAGAATCATCTAGTCCAGTGTTTCCCAAACTGTATGTCATGAACTATTAGTGTGCCATGAAATCAATTTAGTGGTTGCAGGTAAACAATGACATAGAATAAAATACACTACAGCATACCAGAGTGCACCCACATTGTAAGATTTAAGGGCTAATTTGCAAAACTGATATTTTTATATAGAAAAGCATGTTTCTATATATGTATAAATATGCATACTGCACTTAATATGAAATGTATTTTTCAGTATGAGTAGCCGTTGTAGAAGCTTGAAACCTATTGATTGAGTCCTCCCATTTTTCAGGTGAGGAAATTGAAAGAGGCCGACTCCCAGTTTATTTGAGTGGGTCTCCTAGAGGTAGCTTATCTATCAACAAACAAGTCTCTCTCTTGTTAAGAATTTTGTTTTGATCACCTATACATCTTATACATTCTCTGCCCCATACTTTAAAATTTCTATGTTTTTGTCAGAAGGAATTGGGTCAAAGATGTTGATTCTGGGGAAGATGAGTCTTCACTGAGCCTCTGAGCACCTTGCCCGTGGGTTGGTTGGTACTTGTGATACCAAGTGGAAAAGAACCTCTCTCTATCGATAAGCCCAGTTATTTTTCGTAGGTTCAGTCAGGTGGAAAGTTGGAACAATAACCTGATATATTTCATCAATAGATGCAGGTAATTTTACTAACTTCTACCACTTGTTTCAGTTCAGTTCCACAAATATTTATTGAGCTCTTGTTTTGTGCCAGGTATTTTGCCAACCACTTACCTTCTCCTCTATGGAGAATAAATATTCAAACACTTAAATTGATCCCTCACTTTGCTTGTGGGATATCCCTTCAGATTTACCGAAGTACAAGATATTTTGGGATTGTTTGCCAAAGATAATAGAGATGTAGCTCCATGTTTTATAACAAAATATGCCACTTTGGAAATCTATTATACTTTATCTGGAAATGTTCCTGGTGTCTTGAACTCAACCTTTCACTCATTAGGAAGTCGTGCAGTGACAAAGTTCATGTAGAATGTTTTTCTCTATCTTGCTTTCGTAACACATTGATTTTTATTGAACTTTCTCCCTGTTGCTATTTACAAAGTGTCGGTTCTGCACTAAGAGCTGATGGAGGTTTTTTTATTTTTTTTTAAATTTTTCTCTGACTATCTGAGAATCAAGGCAACAGGACCAAGGGGTCCCACTGGCTGGATGCCATGTGGAGTTTTGTTCTTCCCATGTTGTTGCTGTTTCTTGTTTGCCTTTCTGTGTGGCAGTTCCTGAAGGTAGTGTTCTGTTTTCTGTCTTTCCTTCTTTTGTTTTTAAAGTGTTTGTGCAAAGTGTATTATTTGGTTTAGTTTGGTTATTAGTTGAATATTGGCCACACAAGTCATTTCCTGAGTCAGTTACAGCATCAGGGAGTAGTCCCCAGATGGCACCATGAGCCTGCTTTTTCTTGATGGCTCTCAGTACAAAGAGGGATACCCATTAGGTCCAAGGCAATGGAGGGAGATCGAAAACCAGAGCCTGATCTTGTCAGTGGGAAGACAAAAGTACCTCTTTTCTTTTTTAAATTCTCGATCTTTAAAATCTCTGCTAATTTGAAAGTTAAACATGATAGCCTGTAGTCATTTTTACTTGTTTTCTTGACTTGTAGTGATTTTGAACATTTTCTCCGCATAAATGGTAGAATTTCTTCCCCTGTGCTGAATTTGTTTGTGCCCTTTGCCCATTTTTCTTTTAGATTGTTCTCTTTTGTTACTGATTGATAAGAGCTTTTTGTATATTATTGAAATTATTTTTCTATTATAGTAAAATATATATTATAAAATTTACCATTTTAACCCTTTTTGAGTCATACACTTTAGTGACATTAAGTACCTTCACATTTTTGTGCAACCATCACCAATATTCATCTTCAGAACTTTTCCATCATCCCAAAGTAAAAAAAAAAAAACAAAAAAAAAACATGGTTAGATGCCACAGAGTAGGTGGCTATGTCTTAACCACGTGTTATGCAGGCCCAAGGACCTCTTTCATCCCTGGCAAGAGGACTGCTAAGCTTTTCTCCTTTCATACAACACTAGAAAAACTTCTTGAATGATATAATCCCCTAATTGTCTTTCTGGATCCAGAGCTTCCTTGATTATTGCTACTTCACTTTAAAAAATATATTCATATATTAAATAAACAGACGAAAAGCTTTTGTCATGTGACCATCTTACTGAGCAAGTTCTATTCTGTCAAGTCTTTGTAGTTCTTCTACTTTTTATTTAATCTACTGGTTTTTGATGTTTTTCTTGCCTGCCAATGTGGTATTTCCAGCTGTGCATGGAAATTAATTTTCTATTTGAATAGACAATTCCAGGAAACTATCTATTAAGGTTATAGGAGGCAAAGAGAATGTTGTTATACAAGTTTTTTTCTGGTATTCTTGGCATTATAAGGGGAGGAAAAAAGTTGATTTAAGAGTTCATGATTGGCAGTTTATTTTTGTTTTTAACTAATATTATTTAAGTATAAATAAAATAAACTTTGCCACTGATAACAGAAGTGCTCAATAACAGAATGTGTATGGCACTGAAAACTTATCCTCCATTTAACAAAACCATTCTAAATGGATCTTTCATATACTCTGAAACCTTTTTTGGATGATAGATCCCTTTGTGTATCTGACTGGTTCTGTGGAATCTCAAAATCTAAGGTCCATAGAATCTTATCCAAAACCCTAGGGGCCAGGTATGTTTTGGAACTGAGAATTTATAAGATTTAAAAAAGGTAGTATGGAGCACATACTCAGTGTTACATGTCATGTCACCTTTAATGGGATCTGGTACAACTACTCATAATAAAAACAATTAATATTCCTGCAGTGAAATTCATAGATATTAATGCTAAATGAGATGAAGACAATAAATAGCCTCATGTCTTTCTAGGCCAGTTTTTGTTGCTAGATGAGCTTAGATTTATTGCCAAATGAGTTATGGAAAATCTTTGTTGTTTAGGATCATGGATAAGGAATGAACAGCATTTCACCTATGCTTTAGGGACTGCCAGCTGCCTCGGTTAGAAGTGGCTTGGCTCCATCATCCAGCTGTGCTGATTCTCCTTGGGCTCACTCAAGTTGTGGACTTAGCATTCTCAGTATTACAGACATGTTTTTGCTTCTGGGGCTCTACCTAATACTCAATTATTCTTCTGCTGAATTTAATCTCTTGTTTTTCAGCCATTCTTTGCCTGGGTTCTGATCCTTTATACCAGTATATTTATCATTTTGGTATATGTCTCATTACATATATATATTTTTTCAGTGTCTCTATTCCTTTTCATTGGTTATTCTCAGTTTTTGAAATGCCTTTTCCACTCCTCCTCCTGTTAAATTTATCCCCTACCATATTGTTCTACTATTTAGATTCTACAGTTTAGATTTTCCCTCTGTTAAATTACCTATATTCTCTTAGAGCTTTGTACCTTTGTTATAGCGTGCAGTGCATTGCTCCATAATTATTTGAATAATTATCTATCTCTCACATGAAACTGTAAGGTTCTTGAGAGTAGTACCTTTTTGTATATCCATTGCTCTACACATCACAGATTCAAAGATTTTCAGCCCAAGATAAATAGAAGGTATGCATTTGGAGGCCATAGGGTGAGACTGGGGACTAGGGAGAGAGGAATGTACAACAGAAATAAAGCAGAGTACAAGACAGAGTAGTTTAGAGTAGCAATGGTGCTGTTTAGCTTAAATGCATATGAGGTTTAGAAAATTAAAAGATATTTATATGGTTTGTAGAATTAGGAAAACTTCAAAAAGGAGTTGAAGCTGGAGACAAATCTTAGTAGGTAGATGGGATTGGGGTAGGCAGAGAACAATGCACAGTGCTTTCCAGAAAAGGAGAGTATGTTGAGTAGAGAAAGGGCATTGATGAGTGAAGAATATACTTTACTATTGGCCACTTATAATGTAAGTTCTGGTTTAGGAGATTGATGGAAGAAACGGGTCAGTGAGGCAGGTAGGGCTGGATTATACAGAACAATATATTATAAGGAAAATAATTGGATCTATTTAGAGTAAAATGCCATTGTGAGTTAAGGAATAGAACAAGAATGATATGATGAAAACAACATTTTTGATAATAAGTGTATCCACAGCGTACCCGGTGGTATCTGAACTAAAGGATGGGAGGGGACTGTTTTACATCCTTCTACTGGAAACCAGAAGGAGAGCATAAGGACCTGAACTGAGATAATCGTAGTGAGAGTGAGAATAGAGAAAAGAGTGTGAAACTTTTGAAAAGTAAAACCGTAGTGTGATGGTTAATTTTTTGTGTCAATTTGACTGAGCCACTGGGTGTTGAGATATTTGGTCAAACATTATTCTGGGTGTTTCTCTGAGGGTGTTTTTGGATAAGGTTAAAATTTGGATCTGTAGACTGAGTAAAGCAGATTGAAGCTCTATAATATGACTGGGCCTCATGAAGTTTGTTGAAGGCCTGAGTAGAACAAAAGTCTCACCTCCCCCAGACGAGAGAGAATTCTGTCTGACAGCCTTCACACTGGAACCTTATTAGTTCTTCTTCCTGATTTTATAACAGCTTGCTGGCCTTGACACATGAACTGGGACATCAATGAACTCTGCAGATTTTGGACTCACTGGCCCCCATATTGTGTGAGCCAATCTCTTATATAATAAATCTTTGTTTCTCTGGAGAACCTTGACTAATACACATAGGATATAGAGACTGACTAGATAATGGGAGCCACAGGTGAGTTAAAGGTGACTTAAAATTTAGGACTCAGAATTCTGGAGAATAATAATAGTAGGAATAGGAATGGGGAAATTGAAAATAGGAAGTCAGTTTTGAGGGAGAATGTGTTTGGTTTTGGTTTTGTTGTCTGTGAAGTAAAATTGGGGATTCAAATGAAGTTATTTTAAGCGGCTGCAGTAACTTAGGCAACTTGTATGGGTTAGAATGGGTGTGGCATCTTGAAATCATCTGCAAGCAGGTGAACAGAAGCCATTTGACAGAACAAAGTCCACAGGGCAATGAGAGAGAGAAGCCCAGGGTAAGGATTTGAGGCTCTCCAGGAAGGAATTATGGCTAGAGGAAAAATTGAGTCAGTGTACAGAAAACTAGTTGTTATCAGAGTTCAGTCTTGACACTGGTTTGTCTGTCTCACGCACTAGAACGCGAGTCCCATGAGGGCAACTATTTACCCACTTCTGTTTCCCCAGCTTTAAATGTTGTTCTTCAAATACTCAAGATCTCTGGACATTTGTTTTACCTTTATTCTTCACTTTAAATGAAGACTGAAACAGGAATTAGGAATCTCTGCTCTAATCTTGACTTGGCATTTAAGTAGATGTTTAGAGTCATGCTTCACCTTTCAATTCCTGGAACTTTAATCTCCTTTTCTAAAAATGTGAAGGTTGGTTAAACAATTTTTAGGATTCCTTACAGGTGAGTAATACTGGGAAAATAACTATATGTCAAAAAGTTGTTCTAAACTGCAGAAGTAACGTTGAGTAAATTCAGAAAATACGTGAAAATTTATAGCTAATCTTGTCACCTCTTTGTTTTTGAAGTTTTTATTAATTTAATATCAGTCAAAATATTGTAACATATATGAAATAAATCAAAGCTTTTTTTTTTTTTTTTTTTTTTTTGGTTTGCAGATCTCTAGAACGTATTCATCAAGTGTAACTGAAACTTTATATTCTTTCTCATACTTCTCTGTTGCCTATGGGACACTGGAGGACATATTGAAATTCAAGGCTCTGCATTATCGGGTCTTTAACTGTCTCATATTATTTCTTTTTTATTTTTTTAACATCTTTATTGGAGTATAATTGCTTTACAATGGTGTGTTAGTTTCTGCTTTATAACAAAGTGAATCAGTTATACATATACGTAATTTCCCATTTCTCTTCCCTCTTGCGTCTCCTTCCCTCCTACCATCCCTATCCCACCCCTCTAGGTGGTCACAAAGCACCGAGCTGATCTCCCTGTGCCATGCGGCTGCTTCCCACTAGCTATCTGTTTTACGTTTGGCAGTGTATATATGTCCATGCCAGTCTCTCAATTTGTCACAGCTTACCCTTTCCCCTCCCTGTATCCTCAAGTCCATTCTCTAGTAGGTCTGTGTCTTTATTTCCGTCTTGCCCCTAGGTTTTCATGAACTTTTTTTTTCTTAAATTTCATATATATGTGTTAGCATACAGTATTTGTTTTTCTCTTTCTGACTTACTTCACTCTGTATGACAGACTCTAGGTTCATCTACCTCACTACAAATAACTCAGTTTCCTTTCTTTTTAGGCGGAGTAATATTCCATTGTATATATGTGCCACATCTTATTTATCCATTCATCTGTTGATGGACACTTAGGTTGCTTCCATGTCCTGGCTATTGTAAATAGAGCTGCAATGGACATTTTGGTAAACGACTCTTTTTGAATTATGGTTTTCTCAGGGTATATGCCCAGTAGTGGGATTGCTGGGTCGTATGGTAGTTCTATTTTTAGTTTTTTAAGGAACCTCCATACTGTTCTCCATAGTGGCTGTATCAATTTACATTCCCACCAACAGTGCAAGAGGGTTCCCTTTTCTTCACACCCTCTCCAGCATTTATTGTTTGTAGATTTTTTGATGATGGCCATTCTGACCAGTGTGAGATGATATCTCATTATAGTTTTGATTTGCATTTCTCTAATGATTAATGATGTTGAGCATCCTTTCATGTGTTTGTAGGCAATCTGTATGTCTACTTTGGAGAAATGTCTATTTAGGTGTTCTGCCCATCTTTGGATTGGGTTGTTTGTTTTTGTTATTGTGCTGCATGAGCTGCTTGTAAATTTTGGAGATTAATCCTTTGTCAGTTGCTTCATTTGCAAATATTTTCTCCCATTCTGAGGGTTGTCTTCTCATCTTGTTTATGGTTTCCTTTGCTGTGCAAAAGCTTTTAAGTTTCATTAGGTCCCATTTGTTTATTTTTGTTTTTATTTCCATTTCTTTAAGAGGTGGGTCAAAAAGGATCTTGCGGTGATTTATGTCATAGAGTTTTCTGCGTATGTTTTTCTCTAAGAGTTTGATAGTGTCTGGCCATACATTTAGGTCTTTAATCCATTTTGAGTTTATTTTTGTGTATGGTGTTGGGGAGTGTTCTAATTTCATTCTTTTACATGTAGCTGTCCAGTTTTCCCAGCACCACTTATTGAAGAGGCTGTCTTTTCTCCACTGTATAGTCTTGCCTCCTTTATCAAAGATAAGGTGACCATATGTGCGTGGGTATCTCTGGGCTTTCTATCCTGTTCCATTGATCTATCTTTCTGTTTTTGTGCCAGTACCATACTGTCTTGATTACTGTAGCTTTGTAGTAGAGTCTGAAGTCAGGCAGCCTAATTCCTCCAGCTCCGTTTTTCTTTCTCAAGATTGCTTTGGCTACTCGGGGTCTTTTGCGTTTCCATACAAATTGTGAAATTTTTTGTTCTAGTTCTGTGAAAAATGCCAGTGGTAGTTTGATAGGGATTGCATTGAATCTGTAGATTGCTTTGGGTAGGAGAGTCATTTTCACAATGTTGATTCTTCCAGTCCAAGAACATGATCTATCTCTCCATCTGTTTGTATCACCTTTAATTTCTTTCATCAGTGTCTTATAATTTTCTGCATACAGGTCTTTTGTCTCCTTAGGTAGGTTTATTCCTAGATATTTTATTCTGTTTGTTGCAGTGGTAAATGGGAGTGTTTCCTTAAGTTCACTTCCAGATTTTTCATCATTAGTGTATAGAAATGCTAGAGATTTCTGTGCATTAATTTAGTGTCCTGCTACTTTACCAAATTCGTTGATTAGCTCTAGTAGTTTTCTGGTAGCATCTTTGGGATTCTCTATGTATAGTATCATGTCATCTGCAGACAGTGACAGCTTTACTTCTTCTTTTCCAATTTGGATTCCTTTTATTTCTTTTTCTTGTCTGATTGCTGTGGCTGAAACTTCCAAAACTATGTTGAATAATAGTGGTGAGAGTGGGCAACCTTGTCTTGTTCCTGATCTTAGTGGAAATGGTTTCAGTTTTTCACCGTTGAGGACGATGTTGGCTGTGGGTTTGTCATATATGGCCTTTATTATGTTGAGGAAAGTTCCCTCTGTCTACTTTCTGGAGGGTTTTTATCAAAAATGGGTGTTGAATTTTGTTGAAAGCTTTTTCTGCATTTATTGAGAAGATCATATGGTTTTTCTCCTTCAGTTTGTTAATATGGGGTATCACATTGATTGATTTGCGTATATTGAAGAATCCTTGCATTCCTGGGATAAACCCCACTTGATTATGGTGTATGATCCTTTTAATGTGCTGTTGGATTCTGCTTACTGGTATTTTGTTGAGGATTTTTGCGTCTATGTTCATCAGCAATATTGGCCTGTAGTTTTCTTTCTTTGTGACATCTTTGTCTGGTTTTGGTATCAGGCTGATGTTGGCCTTGTAGCATGAGTGTGGGAGTGTTTCTACCTCTGCTATATTTTGGAAGAGTTTGAGAAGGATAGGTGTTAGCTCTTCTCTAAATGTTTGATAGAATTTGCCTGTGATCCATCTGGTCCTGGGCTTTTGTTTGTTGGAAGATTTTTAATCAGTTTCAATTTCAGTGCTTGTGATTGGACTGTTTATATTTTCTATTTCTTCCTGGTTCAGTCTCGGAAGGTTGTGCATTTCTAAGAATTTGTCCATTTCTTCCAGGTTGTCCATAGAGTTGCTTATACTAATCTCTCGTGATCCTTTGTATTTCTGCAATGTCAGTTGTTATTTCTCCTTTTTCGTTTCTTTTTTTTTTTTTTTTTGAGGTACGCGGGCCTCTCACTGTTGTGGCCTCTTCTGTTGTGGAGCACAGGCTCCGGATGCGCAGCCTCAGTGGCCATGGCTCGCAAGCCCAGCCGCTCTGCGGCATGTGTGATCTTCCCGGACCGGGGCACAAACCTGCGTCCGCTGCATTGGCAGGTGGACTCTCAACCACTGCGCCACCAGGGAAGCCCTCATTTCTAATTCTATTGATTTGAGTCTACTCCCTTTTTTTCTTGATGAGTCTAGCTAATGGCTTATCAATTTTGTTTATCTTCTCAAAGAACCAGCTTTTAGTTTTATTGATCTTTGCTATCATTTCCTTCATTTCTTTTTCATTTATTTCTGATCTATCTTTATGATTTCTTTCCTTCTGCTAACTTTGGGGGTTTTTTTGTTCTTTCTCTAATTGCTTTAGGTGTAAGGTTAGGTTGTTTATTTGAGATGTTTCTTGTTTCTTAAGGTAGGATTGTATTGCTATAAACTTCCCTCTTAGGACCGCTTTTGCTGCATCCCAAAGGTTTTGGGTCGTCGTGTTTTCTTTGTCATTTGTTTCTAGGTATTTTTTGATTTCCTCTTTGATTTCTTCAGAGATCTCCTTGTTATTAAATAGTGTATTGTTTAGCCTCTATGTGTTTGTATGTTTTACAGATCTTTTCCTCTAATTGATATCTTGTCTCCTAGCGTTGTGGTTGGAAAAGATACTTGATACGATTTAAATTTTCTTAAATTTACCAAGGCTTGATTTGCGACCCAACAGGTGATCTATCCTGGAGAATGTTCCATGAGCACTTGAGAATGTGTATTCTGTTATTTTTGGATGGAATTTCGTGTAAATATCAATTAAGTCCATCTTGTTTAATATATCATTTAAAGCTTGTGTTCCCTTATTTATTTTCATTTTGGATGATCTGTCCATTGGTGAAGTGGGGTGTTAAAGTCCCCTACTATGATGGTGTTACTGTCGATTTCCCCTTTTATGGCTGTTAGTATTTGCCTTATGTGTTGAGGTGCTCCTATGTTGGGTGCATAAATATTTACAATTGTTATATATTCTTTTTGGATCGATCCCTTGATCATTATGTAGTGTCCTTCTTTGTCTCTTGTAATAGTCTTTGTTTTAAAGTCTATTTTGTCTGATATGAGAATTGCTACTCCAGCTTTCTTTGGATTTCCATTTGCATGGAATATCTTTTTCCATCCCCTCACTTTAAGTCTGTATGTGTCCGTAGGTCTGAAGTGGGTCTCTTGTAGACAGCGTATATATGGGTCTTATTAGCAAGCCTGTGTCTTTTGGCTGAAGCATTTAATCCATTAACGTTTAAGGTAATTATCGATATGTATGTTCCTATTACCATTTTCTTAATTGTTTTGGGTTTGTTATTCTAGGTCTGTTCCTTCTCTTGTGTTTCCTGCCTGGAGAAGTTCCTTTAGCATTTGTGGGAAGCTGGTTTGATGGTGCTGAATTCACTTAGCTTTTGCTTGTCTGTAAAGGTTTTAATTTCTCCGTCAAATCTGTATGAGATCCTGCTGTGTAGAGTAATCTTGGTTGTAGGTTTTTCCCTTTCATCACTTTAAATATGTCCTGCCAGTCCCTTCTGGCTTGCAGAGTTTCTGCTGAAAGATCAGCTGTTAACCTTATGGGGATTCCCTTGTGTGTTATTTGTTGTTTTTCCGTTGCTGGTTTTAATATTTTTTCTTTGTATTTAATTTATTATAGTTTGATTAGTGTGTGTCTTGGCGTGTTTCTCCTCGGATTTATCCTGTATGGGACTCTCTGCGCTTCCTGGACTTGATTAACTACTTCCTTTCCCATATTAGGGAAATTTTCAACTATAATCTCGTCAAGTATTTTCTCAGTCCCTTTCTTTTTCTTTCCTTCTTCTGGGACTCCTATAATTTCTATGTTGGTGAGTTTAATGTTGTCCCAGAGGTCTCTGAGACTGTCCTCAATTCTTTTCATTCTTTTTTCTTTATTCTGCTCTATGGTAGTTATTTGCACTATTTTATCTTCCAGGTCACTTATCTATTCTTCTGCCTCAGTTATTCTGCTATTGATCCCTTCTAGAGAATTTTTAATTTCATTTATTGTGTTGTTCATCACTGTTTGTTTGCTCTTTAGTTCTTCTAGGTCCTTATTAAATGTTTCTTGTATTTTCTCTATTCTGTTTCCAGGATTTTGGATCATCTTTACTGTCACTACTCTGAATTCTTTTCAGGTAGACTGCCTATTTCCTCTTCATTTGTTAGGTCTGGTGAATTTTTGCCTTGCTCCTTCATCTGCTGTGTGTGTTTCTATCTTCTCATTTTGCTTAACGTACTGTGTTTGAGGTCTCCTTTTCACAGGCTGCATGTTAGTAGTTCCCACTGTTTTTGGTGTCTGTCCCCAGTGGGTAAGGTTGTTTCAGTGGGTTGTGTAGGCTTCCTGCTGGAGGGTACTAGTGCCTGTGTTCTGCTGGATGAGGCTGGATCTTGTCTTTCTGGTGGGCAGGTCCACTTCTTGTGGTGTGTTTTGGGGTGTCTGTGGCCTTAGTATGATTTTAGGCAGCATCTGTGCTAATGGATGGGGTTGTGTTCCTGTCTTGCTAGTTGTTTGGCATAGGGTGTCCTGCACTGTGCCTTGCTGGTCGTTGAGTGAAGCTAGGTCTTGGAGTTGAGATGGAGATCTCTGGGAGATTTTCGCCGTTTTATATTACGTGGAGCTGGGAGGTCTCTTGTGGACCAGTGTCCTAAAGTTGGCTCTCCCACCTCAGAGGCACAGCCCTGATGTCTGGCTGGAGCACCAAGAGCCTTCCATCCACACAGCTCAGAATAAAAGGGAGAAACAAATAGGAAGAAAGAAAGAGAGAGAGAAAGAGAGAGAGAAAGAGATGGAGAAAGAGAGAGAGAGAAAGAGAAAGAGAGGGTGGGAGGGAGGGAGGAAAAAGGAAAAAGAAAGAGAAAGAAGACAAAATAAAATAAAGTAAAATAAAATAAAGTTATTAAAATAAAAAATAATTATTAAGAAAAAAATTTTTTAAAGTAATAAAAAATGAAAAAACACACAGAGGAACCCTAGGAGAAATGGTAAAGGTAAAGCTCTAAAGACAAAATCACGCACAGAAGCAGACATGTACACACTCACAAAAAGAGAAAAAGGGGAAGAAAAAAATATGTCTTTGCTCCCAAAGTCTACCTCCTCAATTTGGGATGCTTTGTTGTCTATTCAGGTATTCCACAGATGCAAAATACATCAAGTTGATTGTGGAGATTTAATGCTCTGCTCCTGAGGCTGCTGGGAGAAATTTCCCTTTCTCTTCTTTGTTCGCACAGCTCCCGGGGTTCAGCTTTGGATCTGGACTTGCCTCTGCGTGTAGGTCACCTGAGGGCATCTGCTCTTCGCTCAGACAGGACGGGGTTTAGTAGCGGCTGATTACGGGGCTCTGGCTCACTCAGGCCGGGGGGAGGGAGGGATACAGATGCAGGGTGAGCCTGCAGGGGCAGAGGCCAGCGTGACATTGCAACAGCCTGAGCCACCCTGTATGTCTTCCAGGGAAGTTGTCCGTTGGTCACGGAACCCTGGCAGTGGCACACTGCACAGGCTCCCGGGAGGGAAGGTGTGGATAGCGACCTCTGCTTGCACACAGGCTTCTTGGTGGCTGCAGCAGCAGCCTTAGCGTCCCATGCCCATCTCTGGGGTCCGCGCTGATAGCTGCGGCTCGCTGCCGTCTCTGGAGCTCCTTTAAGCAGCACTCTTAATCCCCTCTCCTCACGCACCAGGAACCAAAGAGGCAAGAAATAGTCTCTTGCCTCTTCGGCACTTCAGATTTTTTCCCGGACTCCTTCCCGGCTGGCTGTGGCACACTAGACCCTTCAGGCTGTGTTCACGCAACCAACCTCAGTCCTCTCCCTGGGATCCTACCGAATCCCGAGCCTCAGCTCCCAGCCCCCACCCGCCCCAGCGGGTGAGCAGACAAGCCTCTCGGGCTGGTGAGTGCTGGTCAGCACCGATCCTCTGTGCGGGAATCTCTCTGCTTTGCCCTCTGCACCCCTGTAGCTGCACTCTCCTCCATGGCTCCGAAGCTGCCCCCGCGCCACCCCCCATCTCCACCAGTGAAGGGGCTTCCTAGTGTGTGGAAACTTTTCCTCCTTCACAGCTCCTTCCCAGAGTTGCAGGTCCTGTCCCTATTCTTTTGTCTCTGTTTTTTCTTTTTCTTTTGCCCTACCCAGGTATGTGGGGGAGTTTCTTGCCTTTTTGGAAGTCTGAGGTCTTCTGCCAGTGTTCAGTAGGTGTTCTGTAGGAGCTGTTCCACATGTAGAAGTATTTCTGATGTATTTTTGGAGAGGAAGCTCATCTCCACATCTTACTCTTCCGCCATCTTGAAGCTCCTCTATAAATCAAAGCTTTTCTATAACCTTGTCTAAAAGCAACTTTGGATCAAAATAATTTCTTCCTAAATACTGAAGGTGTGATTAAAAAAAATTTTTTTTACAGGGGGCCTAACCCGACTTTATATGGTTAAAATTAATAAAGATGTTAAAGAAAAACCCAGGAAAAAATATAAGCAGCATTTTTCCTTAAATTCCAAATACTGTAGAGAAATTTTAGTTCTTATGGGACTTCCCTGGTGGTCCAGTGGTTAAGACTTTGCCTTCCAATGCAGGGAGTGTGGGTTCCATCCCTGGTCGGGGAGCTAAGATCCCACATGCCTCTCGGCCAAAAAACCAAAACATAAAACACAAGCAATATTGTAACAAATTCAATAAAGACTTTAAAAATGGTCCATATCAAAAAAAAATCTTTAAAACAAAAGAAAATTTCTTTCTTATGGAGTTTTTGTTCTATTACAAACGCTTTTTACTCTTTTTAAAAATTTTTTATTGGGGTATAGTGGCTTTACAATGTTGTGTTAGTTTGTGTTGTACAACAGAGTGAATCAGCGATATGTATACATATATCCCCTCCCTCTTGGAGCTCCCTCCCATCCCCACTCCCATCGAGGTCACCATAGAGCACCACACTGAGCTCCCTGCGCTATACAGCAGGTTCCCACTAGCTATCTGTTTTACAAATGGCGGTGCACATACATCAATCCCAGTCTCACAATTCATTCCAGCTGCCCCCCTCTCCCTGTGTCCACATGTCCATTCTCAACGTCTGCATCTCTATTCCTGCCCTGAAAGACTTTTCACTGTTAAAATTTTCTTATGGAATCAACTTATGAAATTTTAAAAAAGAGGAATCACTGGTTAAAATGATCCTATGTGTTTACTGTATTTTATTCAAAATTATATTGCACCTCCTCATATGTTTCTTGATCTATATTAACATCAGACAATCTCACAATACCCATTTTTAATTTACTTTGGAAGAATACTTTCTGTTCTGAATGGCACATTCAGATAAGGCATATCCAATATCAGTTTTAGGTATTTGATCAATGTGTGATATTTAAATTGTAGTCTATACCCTTTAACAATTTTTTCTGACTGTACAATTTGAAATATGGTGAATTTCTAAAAGTAGTTTGGAAAAAATATGACGTCTCTATTCAAAAAATGTACAACGTGAAAACTGATATATTTCACACAGAAACTATTGAATAGTTAGGGAATAAATGGCATAAACTTTAATCTGAAGGCATTAAAAATCAACATTTTCTTTATTAAATGAAACTTCTCGAGTCCCCAGTTTGTGTGTTGTGTGTTAGATATTGTTTATCATTCTAATTGTCTGCAAAGACACTGTGACCAGTCTTGCTCAGTGACCATCTACAATGTGCAACTTCCATCTGGAAATAATCTGTCTTAAACTAACAAAGTGCTGATGTTGTATTTTATATGTCTCTTTTATTTGCTTTAAGTCTCCTTAATTAAGGACAATTAACAGTTAAGAATTCTCTCAGAAAATAGACAGCGTCATAACAGTAATCAGATATGTACTTTTCTGATACAATTCCTCTATCTACAAAGTAAAATCTAGAAATGTTATGTATTTCCAATAGTAATACTTTAAAAATTATTTATTTTTACTTCACACAGATCCCAAATTTCTGGATTTCTTGTGAAGGCGAGTAATTTATCCTTGAATTGATTTTTACTTTTGTGTCTATTTATATCCCAGTCATTTAGTCATTCATGTTGGTCAGGTGGCATCTTAGATCGGTTTGTATTGTATATTACACACGAGGATCTACTTTTACTGTTTGCTCTGTGATCAGATTTATAGGAGATTAAAAAAATAAAATCTACTTATTCAGTAACTTAAAAAAGCATTAGTAAAACTTTTGTGACATCTTTGCTCCATTTATTAGTCACACTAATGACTGCTTTGCTTCTCAGTAATTTTCCATTTGTAACATTTTATACCTGGATACACAAATGTAATGCAGTTGAACACGAAAACAATTCTCTGTCTGGTGGAAATAATGTACTTATCTCATTGAAACAACTCACTTGTTTAAAAATACACAGAAGTTCTAGTTCTGCTCAGATTGTGGTTACCTGTAATTTGTAAGGAATTTCCAGGAAGAATTAAAATCCTCTGGTGTAATGGGATTGGTGGTTGAATCCATTGGTTGTGAGTGATAAATTCCTATACAGAATCCCTCTCTCATACACACCTCTCTTTGGAACCATTTTGGGTTTGAGAGCTTTTTTCAATAATCTAGCTTTTTTGGCTGGATCCCTGGAAAACTGCACTTCAAAGGCAGTATCTTGCAGTGAAAACTTCATGTTGACTTGTGGTTCTATGTCAGTGGAACTTTTTAGCACTTTTTGGCCTCGTTCAAATGTTTCTTGGCATTTCCTGAGGGGTTTGGCCCATCCCATCTATAGGATCACATTGGATTTGGTATAAACTGTAAAAGCCGTAATTCATCTGCAAGCTAATTTGGGATTTTATTGAGTTTTGGTAATGGACTAACACCATTGGGCAGTTGAGGATTCAGTATTTTTTAAGAATATTTCTAAGGACATATTTACTTTAAAAATAATACAAAAAGGGACGACTTTTCCTTTGGCCTGGCACTTATTCTTCTTGTATCTGATCTTTTCAGAGGTCAATGTCCTATTTTAATTTCTTATTATAATTTTTTCTCCTTAGCAGTTTTTAAAGCTACTGCAGATATACAGCTTTTTCTTCTTTCTTAAAGGGAGATTGCTCTGGCTGTTGGCTGACTTGTGATGTGGGACTTATACAGGTTTTCATTTTTTCCTTTAAAGGTGCTGCCAAAGCTAGTTAATTTTAGTTATAACATCATAGAATGTTGGTGCCTTAGGCGCCCTACAGATAGTTTGGTCCAACCCTCATTTTAATCATGGGGGACCATGCCCAGTTTCTTAATTGTCACAAGAAGCTATGGCACTGTTAGGCTGGAACTCTTGACCACCTTGCAGCAGAACCAGTCTACAGAAGCCCCCAGGGACTGCTTAAAAATGTGCCCCCATTCCCTGTCTCAGATTTTGTAGTTTGTAGTTTTCCTTAATGCTTTTTAAATTTAGTTCCCCATACTTCATATTAATTTGGAAAACCAGCCAAAATTTTTGTTTTGTATTTGGTTGGGATTCCAGAGTATTATGTACTATTCCTTTCTTCTTGTGTTCCGAGCCACAAAGAAACGAATATAGGAAAGAGAACGGGTTCAGAATAACTGCTTAATTACAAATAATGCTGGGTTTTAGAACATATCATGGACCCAAGGCTGAACCTGGCTTCCTCTGCCTCCCCCAAGCGCCTATTGAACTTAGCCACTGGGTCATAGATGGACAAGTGCGGAACTATGTGCCTTTTTTTTTTTTCTCTTGCTTTACCACCAATGTCTTGACACCACTGTCATTTACACTTTTTCCCCTGAAAAATGAGTTATTTTCCCATTATTCTCCTGAATAGAGTTGAAAAAGCAAGGGTAGTGAAGTCATCTTAGGCAATTGATTATTTACAATTGAGGAAAATAAATGAGAATTAAGCAGCTGGTAATGAGACCCTGTACACGTACTCAGAATACTTCACAGTAGTGAGAAATGAATAACTTCTCTACTCTCTCATCACCAGGCCCTTTCTCTTCTTCTGACAGTTTTAAGGAGAGAAATCTGGGGAAGACATTTACCTCTCTATTTGCCATATTTGTTGAAGCTCTAGACCCCTGCCAGCACCCACCATTATATTTTAACGGAAGATTCAAATAATTTTGTTTTGTTTGTTTTGCTTTTGTGTTCCTTTGGGACCGAAGTAAGTAAAATTTCAGGTCATAGAACTCTCCTGGAATTTTTAGTTGGTTTTTTCATTTTATGTAGGTAGGTTTCACTACGTTATTTTTTTTCAGGATAGTTTTTAATGAGTATCTTGTTTCTTTACCTTCTACGCTAGGTCTTTAAGATAGTTACCTATGACACCCCAGAGAACATCTAACAGTTTCCTTCCTAAAAGGGGATTTTTTTCCTTAGGATTTCTTGCCCTGTGAAGCATGTTGCACCTTTGTACAGATACTTGTTCTTGATTCAGAGGTAAATTGAATGTAATTTAAAATTTGAATATTCTGGATACTCATGCCTTCTCTCCCAACTGTTATTCTTATGCTTACTGAGCATTTACTTCCTTTTAGTAGGTTCAAGCGCATTTAGATAAAAAGATACTGAATTGCAGAAGTGTAAATCTAAGGTTTTATGTTGTAAGATGTTAAAATTTAAGATGTTTCAGTACCATTCTTGGAATCAAAATCATGTTTAAGATGAATTGTTTCTGAAGAAGTGGTGTAGTTGATGTCTCTTGAATCATCACATTGTTTTTTTTAATGGGCATGTCAAGTTATCTGTTATAGTGGAAACTGGGAGATAACGCACAGGACATAGCACAGAGAAAGTCATGGTACACAGCAGAAGGTGCCTAGGCAGTAGAGTATGGTAGAGACCATGGGCTCCGGAGCTGTGTACCTGGGTGGAAACTCAGTTCCAACACCAACTTTTGTAATCTCTCTTTTTCAGTTTGCTCATCTGCACAATGGGCATACTGACTAATGGTATCTGCCTCAAAAGTTCTTCTAAGGAATTAAATGAATTAATACATGGAAAGCATTTTAGGACAGTGTCTAAAATATCATACGTGCTCTATAAATGTTAGCTGTTAAACAGTCTTCCCATTCCTAATTGGGTTAATGGATCAAGGTTCATCTGTATTTCCAAGTGTTTTTCTTAGTACACTATTATTTAGGAAAACTTGACTTTTCTGAGGTGTTCCTGGCTTGTATTTTTAAAAGTGAACTGTGCATCAAACGATTATGAGCCTTAATTTTATATAATTTAACATTAATAATTAACCTGGGCTTTTTGGTTGTGTGAAATTATTTGATGATGTCAGGCAATATATTTCCCGCTGTCAAACTATATATGTGTATTGTCTTCATCGTTGGCATTGATTTTGGCACTAAAATTGTCCTATATTCACAGTTGCTCACATTAGAAGGGAAATATTGAGAAATCAGTTCTCCAATTATTGACAGATCTCAATAGGCATAAAATAGTTGGGTATTTTAGAGGAATGTAGGATAATCTGATACTTGGGGCCATAATACCCTAAGCAGAACATTCCCTAATGTAATGTATATGTGTTTGGGGGGGGGTATTAAGTGGGTATGCCAATTTCAGGAATATTGAAGGAGAAGTGTTGGGGGAACCTGAAAGTTTTACTTTAGTTTGTATGATAATTAACTTGACTATATAAATACTAGGGAAATAATTAGAATCACAGATTATGTTGAATGCCTAAAGAAATATGTTTGACAACTTTAATTTTTCTTTCCTCCCACACGCCACTTCCTAGTTTGTTTCTGGCACACCAGATGTGTCTCAACACAGTGGCTGATCCAGGTAGAGTTGTATGAACACCCGTGATTGTGGCAAAATAAATTTTCTCATTTTGGTTACATTAATGAAACGATATGTAGAAGGAGCACTATTTTGCAGATATTGTTATACAGATATAAGGGGTAGCCTGCCCTTTCTGCAAACCTCTACATCAATGTTCTTTTTTTTTTTAAGCTGATATTGAAGTTTGTGTCCATGTGGTGAATGTACACAAAAGCTGATTGTAATCTTGTTTTTCATAGTTAGACACCAAAGGGCTACTTTGAGGCACAGGAATGAAGAGGGATGATTGGTGGGGAAAATTGGAAAAAAAATTAGTCACAGGGAAAGGTTTCTAAATAATATTCCTTTTACTATTTTCAAGCTTATTTGAATAGGCCAATTAACTTGCTGTTTTTTAGCTTAAAACTAGCTTTAATTCTTGATTTCCATGGAGAAAATACTTTCCGTAGGCATTTTAATTTTGTTTTTCATTTATTTACTGTACTAATTTTCTTATTATTCTTAGCCTTTTCTCAATTTAAATGCCAGAGTAAGTATTACATCCCAGAAATTGTAATTTCTTTCAAAGGAACTAATTTTGTTTTTACCTTTGGCCTCATTTATGATTCTTCTGTATATCCCTAATTTTGAAAATCTAATAATTTATTTAATAATTTTTCTCTCAATTTTTTTTTTTTTTTTTTTTTGCGGTACGCGGGCCTCCCACTGTTGTGGCCTCTCCCATTGCGGAGTACAGGCTCCGGAAGCGCAGGCTCAGCAGCCATGGCTCACGGGCCCAGCCGCTCTGCGGCATGTGGGATCTTCCCGGACCGGGGCACGAACCCATGTCCCCTGCATCGGCAGGTGGACTCTCAACCACTGCGCCACCAGGGAAGCCCTCTCTCAATTTTTAATTATAGAATAAACAATATTACAACTAGAAAGAAACTGTGCCTTAACATAGTAACTTGTACAATTTGTCTGTTTCCTTTCAGCTTCAGATCATATTCAGTTTCAATTTATATTGCCCTTTACATGTATTATGCTCTTTAATGAGTGATTTTTAAAGAGCAGTTGTTTGATCATCTAGTTTACTTAATCATTCCTCTGATGTTAAAGATTTAGACTTACAATGTTTGCTACTATAAATTATATCACCACAAAAATCTATTTGAAATTGCCTTTCCTCCCTCCCTCCCTCCCTCCCTCCCTCCCTTCCTTCCTTCCTTTTTGGAGTTATTTACTCATTTTAAACTTTCTGGTCTGATATTATTAGGTTAAAGCTTTTGAATTTTTTATGGATCAAAGAATGTGATTTTTAAAACATGGCTTTTGAAGTGCTTTGTTAAATTGCTTTCTAATATAAATTGCCAACAGTAATGTATGGGTTTATCAGTTTTACTTTCCCAAGAACCTGAACGGTGTTGGATATTGTTTCTTAGAATTTTTGCATTTATTAGTTAAGTGAAAAATAGCACTTCATTGTTGTTTTAATTTGCATTGCTTTGATAAATAAAATGTTTGAATGTTCTTTTTTTTAATGCGTGCTTAATAATTTGATTTCCCCTTGCACGTGTCCATGTTATCAACTTGTTTTTCTTCTGGATTTTATGTTTTTCTGTCACATTGTTAACCACACACCCCACCATAACATAGAAGACCTTTTATCCCTTGTACTCATTAAACATATTTTTGCAATATGCTGTTTTCCTTTTACCATGACTACTACTTTATTAGTATTAAAGATTAAACCACTACACTAAATTTACATCTTTTTGTTTCTTTTATTCACTCAAAGTTTAGACAGCTATCATTCTTTCAGAAATACTCAATTTTATTTCATGCTAATATTTTATCAACTAAATTATATATAATATATATATACATATATATATAGAATGAGAACAGATTAGTATTATAATTATATTATATGGTGTAAATTTTGAGTCATTATCTCCTCAAATTACCAACCATTTATCTCAATATTATTTATTAAATAGCTTTCTTCCCCTACCCCCATTGGTTTGAATTTCCTTTTCTGTCATATTATTGCATTCTTACATATAGATATCTTCCTGGACTTTCTGTTCATATTCATTGAACTATTTCAGATTAGATATCAAAACCACATTATTTAAATTATTATTGTTTTGCAATGTGTTTTAAAATCTAATAGATTCAGCTCTTCTCAAAAATCATTGAGCTTCTCCTGTGTTTCAGAAAACGTGTGGACATAGAAATTAAAATTACCCAGTTTCCCCACTCCTGATAATCAAATTCCTTCCAGGAAAACAGACATGTAAAAAGGTATTTGTACTATAATGTGATCAAAACCATGAAAGAGTGGTGAATACAGAACTGTGGTAGCACAGAGAATAGTATATTTTCATATGTTTATATTTTCTTGTTCTAAAGACAGTTCTATTTTAATTATAATTGCTACTTTATTATGTCTACAAAATAACTTTTGTTTTTTTAAATTTTGTAATCTTCTCACTCAGGATTAATGTCTGTGTTATTTATTTCCCAATTAAGATAGTTTTCTTTAATGTGAAATTCTTGTTAGAAAAATTTTAAGTTAAACATGTACATGTTATGAATATTGTTTGTGACAGTCTCTAGGTAATTCTGTATTTGATTTATTTCTTTAAAAAAAAGCCTTTATTTTGGATTTAGCACTCTCACTGAAAATCGGAGCACGTGCTTGATCTTTCTTTTTTTTATTGGGAAGCACTCACACATTCACTGATAATACTTCTGGGACTTGAAAGGGTTTAGCATATACATAAGACGCAAGCATAGAAGTGTCATTGATGTTTACTAATAATTAATTTTTGAAACCAACAGTAGGCCAATGAGAAATTCTTATGCCAAGAAAACCATATTCTTATGAAAACCTGATTGAAATTGTGGGAAACAATCTGTATTCTATTGCCATGGAAACTTCAGATTTCTCATCTTTGGCATGTGAATTATAGTTTCTATCATTGCAGCTGTTAATTGATGACAAGGAGGGGATAAAAGGTGTTAAGGAGTTTTGGAAAATAAACACATCAAATGGTAATCATTTCTGGAATTCTGTTTATATCAGTTGTTTAAATCCTACCTTTCAGATGCAGAGTAAAGTTTATTTCATTATTTCAGTTTGCTAATCTGTGCTTTATTTAAAAATATTTTTGTATTTGCAAATTAGGTTAGGAGTAAGCAGGACCTCAGTGACGTAAATAAACAAATCCCAGTCGAAGCCTGTCTTAGGACTTTCTCTGTGTGTAATTCTTTTTATATACGAGGACACTTCTCTTGGCCAGAATCCCATTATAAAAAAGAAAAGAAAGGTGGGCATGTGGGGGGCTGAATATTCCCAGAGAGACTCTTCGAATTTCAGCCTTAAAATTCCTTGATTATTCTTGTGGCTATGGGAGCTGAAAGAATAATGAGAAGTTCATTTCCTATATGAATCGTATATACAAAATGGGTATACACAGGGCCATTGACTTGACTAAATCGATGGCCCTTAAACAGTTCTCTTTTGGGGGAGCACAGTTTGCAGGGGGAGCATGGTGAAATTGTTTTAGTGGTTCAAATTCTGTGACTTCAGAGTAAGTTCATGTGCAGGAAGCAGAGTGGCAGGCATTTGATAATAAATTTAAGTTCAGGTGTTTATTTAATATATGCACTGCCTCATTCAAAAAAAATCATTTAAGACATCTTATAAGAACATACTCAACTTAATAATGGCAAAAGTATAGAGAAGAAAAGACTCATTATCAGGAAAACATGAATAAGTAGGAAGTCCTAATTACAAAATAGAAAATAAGTATTTTTAAAGTTTATTACATGTCATGTCTCTTACCACACACACACATACATTTATTTATTACAATTATTTGTTTTATGTATATTAAATCTCTATATTTGTGTTATTTAAAAAAAAAACAAATTGCATTCATGAGCCTTGGGAGAAGCTCTACTATGTGAATCTCTAATTTCTAAAAGATATTCTTATACAGACCTTTATAAAGTGTGTACCAAGTGAGGTACTTAGTAGGAAAGTTAAATGATTCCCTTTAAAAGAACTGGTTTACCTATGGGTGATTTCAGATCAATCTATTAGGTACCTAATTTAAGAGTGGAGGCATAAGAAGTGTTTGGGAGAGAAGAGCAGACATGATAAACGTGATGTAGAAAAGTTACTGAATCTTCTATTGAGAGATAACTTCAAATGTTTCTTATCAGTTACCCAGATCACAACCTTTCACTTTTTCTGTCTCAGTATCTAGCTCCCTCTTCTACCTAAACATTAGCTGCAGCAAACAAAACAAAAATAACTCCCCTAATCTGAAACCATTTTTAACTTGTGGATTGGGCTTAGTCACTTGTATCCAAAGTGTTCTGATGCCCATTCTAAATTACAGCAAAGTCATCATTGGTAGCATGCATATAGGAAGAAAATTTAACCAAAAAGAAGTTGATCTAGCTGTCAATGAGAAGGGAAAGAAAGCTGAATAAACTAGCATGAGGAAGTGAAAAACAATGAGAGACTGGAAGATACCATATAAATTATGTGGCATGTAAATCCTGAGTAAGAGTCTTGAAATGATATTTATTGAGTCAGAAAAGGACCCCTGCCTTACTCAGATGTGCGTCTTCTGCATTTAAAAAAAGAAATTTATTTATTTATTTGTTTTATTTTTGTCTGCGTTGGGTCTTTGTTGCTGCGCACGGGTTCTCTCTGGTTGCGGTGAGCGGGGCCCACTCCTCGCCGCTGTGCGCGGGCCTCTCACTGCAATAGCCTCTCCCGCTGCGGAGCACGGACTCTAGGCACGCCGGCCTCAGTAGTTGTGTTTTGCGGGCTCCAGGCACGCCGGCCTCAGTAGTTGTGTTTCGCGGGCTCCAGAGCACAGGCTCAGCAGCTATGGCGCAGGGGCTCAGCTGCTCCACTGCATGCGGAATCCTCCCGGACCAGGGCTCAAACCTGCGTCCCCTGCACTGGCAGGCGGACTTCTAGCCCTTGTGCCACCAGGGAACCCTGCATTTGGTTTTTATTACATACCACTTAATTGCCTATTGGTTAAGTTCTAATCCACTGAATAAAGAAAAGTAACTGTCAACATACCTTATTTAGCAGCTTTCCCTTTCCTTATATCTTATTTTCTTTATTATGTCATTATCGCTAAGCTCTTTTAGTTCTTTTGGTCTGTTACCACCCCAATACTATTGTCGGCATGGATGTTTTAATGGAAAGGGCTAGTAATTTTTCTGGTTTTGTGACCTTTTACATTCTGATTGAACAAAACTTTATTGATCAGCTATTTATGTAAGAGCACAATGCTAGGAGCTTTTTCATATCTTATCACACATTACTTCCCATAATACCTACACAAGGTAAGTACTCTATGGGCAGCATTTAATATGGGAGACTACTAATTTTGGGGAGAGATTAGCTCAAGGTCACATTACTAATAAGTGCTAAATTTTGGCTCAAACCTAAGTCTTTGACCTTGAAATTCCATAGCCATGTCTCTTGCTAAGCACTTACGACTTTTACCTAAGGTACACTTTTGCTCTGTTTATTAATTATGTTTGTGTTAAATGTAATCACTTAAGTAAGCTGAATCTAAGGCTGCTATTATTCTCTGGGTCAGATTGTGGAACTGAAACATTGAGATGCAGATCTGATTGTTGTTGACTGTACAACAATCAGAAGAGTGGGATCAAATTTCCCTTGGTTGAAATCAGAGGGGTTGGAGCTTAAGGAAAAAGAGTATGTAATTTTTTGACATTGATGTTAGTGCTCGTTTTGACTATTAAGGGCCACTAGTACAAACAGTATATACCATAAACTTTTTATCTGATATAATGAGGAAACTGAGACACATAATAGGAATATTTTCATATTTAGTTGTGTTCATCAGAAATTTATTGAGCCCCTAGTATAATGCAGATAGTCTGCTGCATTCAGTGATACAACCTTAAATAGCAGTTAGATCTGACTCTCAGGAAACTTACAGTCTAGTGGAGAAACTTTGAATTTATAGTAAGATTGCTAGATTTAAAAAAAGTTCAAATTCAGTAAATTGCTTACTAGAATCATCAGCTTTGGGAATTTATCACTTATCTAATAAAGAATGTAAGTTTCAGCTAAGAGAGTTTCTTATTTTAGACAATGTAAGGTAAATCAGCTTGTACCATGATTTTAAGCCTTTTTCAAAAAAACTCACATTTTAGCTTTAGAACTAAAGTATGTTGAAAAGAGTTCTTTATCATGTAATTGAGTCACTTACCAGGCCTATTTTAAACCAGTGGCTTCCTTTTCTTTCTTTGCACCCTGTGACACACAGACTCCCAGAATCAGGGAAGTATTGTTTTTGTTTTTAGGGAGTTGCTACATTATGTGGAACCAAAACTAAGTTAATATGAGTAATGTTCAGCTCATGGTAGTGAATTATATTGAAATTTGCTTGTTTGCCCTTCTAAATTTGGGCGTGAAGTAGTTTCTCATGTTATAAATTGACAATTTTTCTTTATTTGTAATGAAATAATCCTTTTTTATTTATAGCCAAGTTCATCATTTTAACACTTAATCCTCCATGACAGTCTGGAGGAGAGGAAACTTGGCAACCATTCATTATTATCTGTTTTTACCATCAGAAGGTATTTATTTGTAAGGAGAGTGTGGCAATGACATCAAGGATAGGAATGAAATACTCCCTGACATTTTTATACAGGGTGGCCTTTCCTTTGGAGTCGTGAAGGTAAATATGACCATAATTACTTAAAATGCATGCAGGGTCCCGTGGAAACGCAGTAGTGTGTAATTGTAGCTGTGGAAGGAGAATGTCTAATAACGAAAGGAGAAAACGTCAGTCTTGGATTAGTGATTCGGGAATCCCATCAGTGACCATCTACTCAACAGCATTTCATCTACCTTCTAAAGCAGCTTACAAAGCTCTTGTTGGGCTGTGCTTCCACATCTTCATGCTTTTGTAAAAATCCACTCACTGGAATAGCCCACTAAGCCACAGTCCCAACATTTTAAGTCTAAGAGCTTTAAAAAAAAAATTAGAATTTCAGACCCTGATACAATATCTTACATATAAATATAGCATTAAGTGAGTCTCTGATGTTTTGAGCCTGACAGCATGGTGGTGTACTGAGGGAAGGCCAGTATCAGGTCATCTGAAATGATTTGACATTTGCCCTTGTTTGTGAGAATAATGAACTTCTATGAAAGTGCTGATATTCTGTTGATTTTTTTCTGATTTGGTCGTAGTATTCTATGGCTGTTTTTTGACTTGGTCCTTATGACAAAGTTATGTAGGTGTTCACTGGTGTCTCTTAAATTGGTGATGAACAGGAAGAAAGCTGAAATCTGGAGAGAACTGGGGAGACTTGGTATTCTAAATCTGTACCCGGAAAGAATAACTTCTGTGGTCATGAATTCAGCAAACACTTCTGAGTGCTGGTTATTATGTGCTAAGCTCTGGGGATGAAAAATGTGCAGTGAAGACCTGGCCCCTGTAACGGTAGACATCGCAGTCTAGCTGGAAAAATATAAATAATGTTTAAAGTAATACATAGCCTAGATTTGTTCATGTAAATTATGGCCATTGTGATTTTTTTCTATTATGTTGAGTACAGTATTGTGTGAGTATATAATGGGGAAGGAGTGAGAAAAGTGAGGAGAGCTCATTGAGCCGAGGACGAGGAGGAGACTTGGAAGAGTGGAAGGAACTATGGAGCAAAGTGGGAGAGTGGGTGTTTGAGGGACAAAATTCTCTTGGGAGAGAATTCCTTAGTTACTAAAGGATCAAGCTGTTCACTGGGATCAGTGGTTCATTGCCTGTTTTTCTCTGGGCAGAGGTTTATAACAGTTAGATTGCCTCTGTCTTTTAATACTCTGTGTTTTGCATGTTTCTATCTAGCTCCCAAGTCTGACTTCATCTTAATTTGATGAGTAGGATGATGATGAATAGGATGATAAGTAATACCACTCTGGAGATTTAAATTAGAATAAAAAAACCTTCTTTATTATTGTAAGATTCAGATCTAGAGTGTTCTAATATGTTTCTTCCATCAAATTTATGATTACTTCTTTGAACGATATTATTAAATTTTATTATGATAAAATTAATTATTAAAGTTCATTATTAACCCCGTCAATGGTAAGAAATCATAATTTTGTGGTTAAGAGCCCAGGCTTTAGAGCCAGAAGATAAGGATATGAATCCTGGTTGCATCATTCACTGCCTTTTCCACATTGAGCATGTTATTTAGCCTCTCTGCATCGTTGTTACCTCATCTGCATAATGGGATAATAATTGT
The DNA here is from genome assembly GCF_964341445.2 of Mesoplodon mirus. Taxonomy (NCBI): domain Eukaryota; kingdom Metazoa; phylum Chordata; class Mammalia; order Artiodactyla; family Ziphiidae; genus Mesoplodon; species Mesoplodon mirus. Next base: position 44,620,607 of record NC_138985.1, on the reverse strand, counting down.
GCTAGCCTCCTAAGATGGATAAAATAATCCAGTCAAGTTTCTTGCTGAGCTGTCTTCTTTTGATTATTTCATAAGACATAGGAGGCGTCTTTTCTGTGTCCCTCCTTTGGAACACTGAAACATTTAGAGAGGGGCAGGTTCTCAAAATCAGGTTTCAGACTGTCGTATTCAACGCACAGTCCATCTTGTACCGCTGAAGACCAAACTACAATTTCACATAAACCTCTTCCTAATCCAAGGTAGTTGTTCACTTATTAATGCAAATGCCTTGTGCCTTGGATGTGTGAGCCCTAAAAATACACTTCCAGGGATAAAAATAGATCTCTTCAGAGTTTTGAGATGCTGCTTAATCAGAACCAGCTGCAAGCTGTCTAGAAAATGCAAGTTATATGAGCCAGATGGCTTTTGCCCTTTTTGCTTTAGACAGCATATAATTTGGATAACTACAGCAACAGTAATACATTTTGCCAGTCACAGTGTTTGATAAACATATTTGTTGAGAACAGCCACTTCCAATTAGAGACCCAGTAAAATGTTAATTTATTTTAATAATTTTTTCCTCTAGGGTGAGACAAAGAATACTTTAACAGACTACAGAAATTATCTGTTCACCGGAGAGAGCACTGTTCGAGTTATTATATGCCAGTGGTTAACTTTTAGTTTTGGCGTTTAAGTAATGATGAGGAGTATTCATGACCTACCCCATCTACTTTCCTTATTAAAATCTAGTTGCTGATCGAGAGACCATGATTTTCCATATTTTATAATTATGTTTGCTTTAACTGTAGAAAGATGGTTAGATTAGTTTTCAATTTTCTTCTACAGAGATCTATTTACTATAAACTCTGATAATAATTATTGAATTATTGTTTGTCCACAGACCATTATTAATGTGGTATTTCTGGGGATTTTACTTTTATTACCATGTTCTTTGAGAAGGGATTTTATTTATTAGCTGGATGTAACCATGCCTGATTTTCATTTACTGAAGATGATTGCAAACATAGTCATTGATATTAGCTTTTTAATTTCATCCAGCTCTCAATCAGCTCAGGTAAAACAGCCCAGTTAAGTGTTTGGGGCTGTTCACACTCTTAAGACCTAAGCTTGGATTCAGCCTGCTTTTAAGACTTGTGAAGCTAGCAGTTCTGTTTTCACTGGTGACACCACTTCTTGGAAAAGCATTCTGAAGCCCTCCTCTCCCATTACATGTGATGAAGTATTCTCTACTTTATTTCTTGAGACATCTACCAGGCAGCAAATAAAAGATTGTTAAGTACCTCTGAAAGGTCTCTGTGTCATAAATTTTCCATAGTTCCAAGCTTACCAGCATTGTCATTTAGCAGTCTCCCAGCAGTGTTTTTTTTTTTTTTTCCTTCTTACCCAGTTTAAAGAAGAGAGGATATTTCATGTATGGGATTAGTGGTGTTAGAACATAAACTTCACTATAATAATAGCGACAGGTTTATTTACTCTTCCTATAGTTTCTGGAACTTTGCTAATCACTTTATACATTACCTCACAGCAGTATAACATTACACGGTGCATATTTTTATCCTGTTTTACAGATAAGGAAGCAGTGGCTCTGGAGTATAATTATTCAACATCATACAGAAAGTGTCAGAGTCAGGATTTGAAGCTACTGTTGTTTCAGTGGTCTATCTGACTCATGCTCTTTAATTCCACCCATTTAGCTATGAAAAGTGGCATTTGACTTAGCCAGAGCTGTTTTTTCTCAGAGATAAACACATGCCTCTGCCCATCCTTGTATCATGGTGATGCTTCTTGGAATTTATTTTAAGCCCCGATTAATATGTGAAAGGATCTAATCTCTCTCACTCCACCTCATTAGATACACTATAACTGATGCACTTTAAAAGTCATATCAATGAGGAAAATCTCATTTTGGTGCTTTTCCAATACGTACATAAGGATTATACTGATATGTAGTTCTTGGAGAAACTTGTAAGCACTTGTGTGACATGAAACAGCATAGGAGGTGAATGTTTGTGAAATTTACCAAAGCTAAATCCTACTTTTATGACTTTATCTAACAAAGTAATAAGATAAAGAAATTCAGTAATGAATGCAGCAGGTCATACCTATACACCATGTCACATGCAGCAGGAAATAAAGCAAAGCATTATTTATAGAAACATCTTAGTTGTGGCTCTGTCCACACAAAGCAAACGGATGGGTCATGGAAAAGATTTTATTATTCCTGACTGTTTGGGGAGATTATATTGTTGTGATTATTTACATATGGAACTTCTTGAAAGATAATACAAAATAGTAGAAAAGCTTGTACTTAAGTCACTATGGTTTAATAATGGGCATATACTGTTTCTTAGTGAATAGTTGATGTTATTTGTTTTTGCCTGGAAATGAAAGGGAGAAATGGATCAAAAATATTATTTTCTAATAAAATAATTATTTCTATTCTATTTATTATACAAAATTATATTTAAATAATTACTTAGCCCCTTTTTTTCATATCTCACACAGTTGTAGTCAATTAAGATATGGATTTAAATATGAAATCTGATACTTGTTTGGCTCAATTGAAAAAGCTTTTTAACATCATTCGATGAGAGACATTATAAATGGCCAGGAGAAAGTCTCAGCTCTTTCTTTACGTGGAGAGGTGTAGCTTGGAGTGACCCAACAAGGCTGATTGAGTCAACATATATCAGTTTTCTGTTAATGTGTGAGGTGCTGTCGTCGGTGCAGTGGAAGGAAAAGGATAATCATTCACTGCCAAATGCATCCACATTTACGCTTATGTGTGTGGATTGTTCCTTTTTCACTATATGAAGGTTTAGTAGCTTAAGAATTAGTACGCTTTGTTTAAATGATTTAAAAAGGAAGTACTGAGCATCTAATGAAGTGACTGTTTCCTTGTCCTCAAAGAGCTTTTGGCATTCGTCAACAAAAGGAAGCTTTGTTTCTATGTGACTTAAAATATGGTCCCAGAATATTGTGACTTTTGGAGGTTAGTGACTCCAAAGAAAATAAGGTAGATGAAGGGAAACCTTTTATTTTCTTCATCGTATGGGAGACTTGTTGCCTTTGTCTTCCTGAAGAAAAGACAAGTATTGGCCTGAAAATGTATGTTACATACCCTTGGGCTCCATTGGTGTATTCCAAGCTGTTATTGTCAATCATATACATACACATTTAGGCAATTTCAGAAACACTTCCTGTTCTTTGCAAAGAGAGGTGTCACTCATCTTGGTACATCAGATTAATATATAAAGTGGCTTTCCAGAGTTGTGTCATTTCTTCACCATGACTTCTTTTGTCCTGCACTTCTTCCAAAGGCCTATTCCCCCTTTCTTTTTTCATTAGATGACCATAATTCTGTTTCTAGGTATGTAGCAGTATGAGATGTATGAGTGAGTGAGTGAGTGTGTGTGTGTGTGTGTGTGTGTGTGTGTGTGTGTGTAGAGGGAGAGAAAAAGAGAAGAGGAGAAAGAAAGAAGATTGACTGAATGATTGAATGGTTGGTTGGTTGTATGTGAATGGGGCTTTTTCCTGAAAACTTTACAGCTGTGGTTGGCATATTGAAAAGGTTACCAAAATCTCATTACTTTTCATGGATTTCAGTTAAGTCTCTTGTTTTTTTAAGGATAAGCAGCAATATTATATGCACATATAATCTGCCATTCCAATATTTATAACTCTTAGTGTTGTGTTGGTAAGATTTTTCTGTTGTGTTGGTAAGATTGTCAGAATTTCATCCTAATGTTAGTGAAGGGCATATGTACATCTGGCTTTATTGAAAATGACTTTGCTAAATGTTTAATAGTGTGCTGACTCTAGGTTAAAGACAGGGAGTCTTTATTATATTATTGAACTATTCTGGCTTACTAGTGTATGGACATGTAAACAGATGACTACATATTTTTTTTGAGGAGGTGGTTCTGTTTTAATTGCTCTTGACCTATTGATGTCATAAGTTTATTAGTAGATTTCCCAATAGTAAATCATTCAGGGGTTACTGAAATAAACTCAACTGGATGTGTTTTATTATTATTATAATATGCTGCTGGGTTTGATGTGTATTTCATCTAACTCTTTGCCTCTGTGTTCATAAATAATACTGACCTGTAGTCTTCTGTTTTCTCAGCTCTTTTTCAGGTTTTAGTGTAAGGGTTATTACTAGGCCCATCACTTCTGATTGTACAGCTTGCACACTGTCACCTACTGTATCGTAATTTGTATAGCTCTGACAGTTTTCCTGATGAAGGCAGTAAAGCATCTTGAGGAAGGGACTTTTTCTAACATAGACTTACCATAGCAGCTTGCAGAAGAGTGAGGGTTACTTTAACATCCTAAAATAGATTTTAAAAAAATATCTCCATATTTCTCTATTCATTCAGTGTTTAAAAGAACTAACATAAAATCATTCTGGTCTGGAAACTTTATTTGGCAATAGTTCCTTACTTCAGTTTCTTCAAAACTTTTGGTCTGTTTAGGTATATGTTCTACTCTTCTGGGAGAATCTGTTAAGTTCATTGAAATAAATTTTTTTTTTTTTAACAACCAAGTATACATAGCACTCTTAAAAATTTTTTAATCTCTTCTGTGTTAGTGATTTTATCTATTTCTAATTTTCTTATTTTACTTTTTGGTCTTTTTCTTGAGTATGGAGGTTTGCCTTTTCTTTTCTTCTTCTTTCCCTCTCCAAATACCTTTGGCTTTATTTACTAGAATATACATGTTTTACTATTTTCAAAAATAATTTTTTTATCTTTGGTAATTCTTCCTGCTTTTTTTAGATACAGTTTAATCTATTTTTTAAAAAAGAAAACTATTTGCATATCTGCATTGACTATTTAGTTAATTTATTTTTATTCTTTATTTGCAAATGGCCATTCCAGGTACTTTTTAGGCTTTCTAATTTACTGTAACTGAAGAATTTAATTGTTAACATAGGGCCTCTCTGCTGCTGGATTAGCACATGTATGTTACCTGTGTTAGAATTCTTTGGAAGAATTTAGCTTGAAAAATTGACCGTGGATTTAATCTTAAAAGTCTGCATCAGGATTACACTGACAAACAATGTTTAGTGTTTTAAAATGACATTTTGTTCTCTCTATAATTTTAAAAGCAGTACACATTATCCATAGAAATTTGCAATATATAGAGAAACATACTTTGTTAGTTGTCATGGCTGTGTAACAAATTGCCCTTAAGTTTAGTAACTTAAAGCAACAAACATTTATTTTTGTACACAGCTCCTGAAAGTTAGGAATCTGGCAGTGGCTTTGCTGGGCTCTTCTGGCTCTGTGTCTCATTAAGTTGCATTCAGGCTGTTGGCTGGGGCTGTTGTAATCTGAAGGCTTGAGCAGGGCTGGAGGACCCATTTCCAATACAGTCCACTCATAGCTATTGGTTGGAAGCCTCAGTTCCTCACTGGCTGTTGGCAGGCGGTCTCAGATTCTTGCCATGCAGCCCTCTTCACAGGGTTGCTTGCTTCCTCCAGAGTGAGTGATCCAAGAGAGAGTGAGGTAGAATGTGTGACAGAGAGTGTCTTTCATGAACTACCCTCAGAAGTGATGTATTATCCCTTGTCCTGTATTCTATTGATCCCACTTACCAACCTTGATACAATGTAGGAGGTTATGATACATAAGAATGAATGCCAGAAAGTGGGGATCATTGAGTCACCTTGAAAGCTGGTTACCACACATACCTAAGGATATTAAATTACCTTATGGAACTCTTTAGAGAAACTACCAATCATAGATGGTGGTGTAGGAAAATCCTGAACTCATCTGCTCCCACGGACACAACACATCTACAGCTGCATATGGGATAATTCTCTTTGAAAATTGGATGAACATAGTCTCACAACAAAGGATAAAAGGACAGCATCGAGACAGGTAAAAGAAACAGATAGAACTTGCCAGGGGAAGACCACACCCCAGCTATAGTAATCCACATCAGGAAGGATCATGAAGGCGTGGTTATTTTCCACGCAGATTGAGGAATTCAAGCTCCACATCATGCACCCAAGTTCGTAGATCCTGCACAGGAGAGATGAGCCCCCAAAATATCTGGCTTTGAAAACCAACAGAGAATATATCCAGGACAACTATAGAACTACAGGGAACAGAAAATCTGCTCTTAAAGGGCTCAAGTGCAGACTTATTCAACATGAAAACCAGCACAAGAACATCAGATTGAAAAGTGCATGGGCCTTAGGTGAAGAGGACTCACTAATCTTGAAGTGTCTGCTGGAGATACTGGAGCCAGTTTGGATGAGGTCTGAGACCCTGGTGGGGGCCATTTTTGTGATCTCAGGCTATCCTGCTAATACCAGCACTGGTGGGCACCATTTTGGAATTATCTGTCTAACCTATTAATGCCAGTAGGCACACCCCACTAAGAGCCGTGCCCACCCCTGTGCCTTGGCAGGGCCTGCAAGGCCTTAAGCCCACCCACCAGCACCTGGCAGCAGCAGCTGAAGACCCACCCCACAGCCGTTCTGCTTGCAAGCCCCATGCATCAACACCCAGCAGTCGCCATGGCTGGACCCTGCAACTATTTCTGGGAGCCAGCTTCATCCACCAGTGCTTGGCAGCAGACATGCCTCACCACAACAGGAAGGCTCACATAGTCCACATAGAAGACACCCCTTGAATGCCTGGCTCTGGTGGCCAAGCGAGATTGAGCTTTTGAGCTCCATAGGACATCTCCTACATAAATCTCTCCTTCAATACTGGGACAGGTAGCTGATTTACCTAATACATAGACACAAACACAGAGAATTAGGCAAAATGAAGAGGTAGAGTAATATGTTCCAGTCAAAAGAATAAGACAAAGGATATTATACGTGAACCTCACAGTAACCACAAGGAAAAAACTTCTAATAAATGCACAAAAAAGAAAATGAGAAAGGAATCTAAACAAAACGCTAGAGAAAATCACCAAAATGCAAAGGAAGAGAGAAAGAGAAAAAGAAAGGAACAGAGAGGAACCACAAAATAGCCAGAAAACAATGACAAAATGGCAGTTAAGTACATACCTATCAATAATTAATTTAAATGTAAATGGTCTAAATTCACCAATCAAAAGAGATAAAGTAGCTGAATGTATAAAAAACAAGAGCCAACAAACAAAAGCCCATGACCAGATGCCTTCATTGGCAAATTCTACAAAACATTAAAAAAAGATTTATTATCTGTTTTTCTCAAACTCTTCCAAAAATTCGAAGGAGAAGGAAATCTTCCAAATGCATTTTACAAAGCCAGCATTACCCTGATACCAAAATCGGAGAAGAACACTGCAAAAAAGGAAAATTACAGGCCATTACCCCTGAGAAGAATAGATGCAAAAATTCTCAACAAGATATTAACAAACCAAATCTAATGATATATAAAAGGATTGTACACCATTATCAAGTGGGATTTATTCAAATGATGCAAAGATGGTTCAACATCTGCAAATCAATTAATGTGATACATCACATTAAGAGAATGAAGGGTAAAAATCATATGGTCATCTCAATAGATGCAGAAAAAGTATTTGGCAAAATTCAACATCAGTTTATGATAAAAACTCTCAACAAAGTTGGTATGGAGAGAACATACCTCAACATAACAAAGGCTATATATGACAAACTCATAGCTAACATCATACTCAGTGGCAAAAAGCTGAAAGCTTTTCCTCCAAGATCAGGAATGAGACAAGGATGCCTACCCTCACTGCTTTTATCCAACATAGTATTAAAAGTTCTAGCCACAGCAATTAGGTTAAGGAAAATAAATAAAAGACATCTAAATCAGAAATGAAGAAGTAAAACAGTCATTATTTGCAAATGACATGACACTGTATATAGAAAACCCTAAAGATGCCACCAAAAAACTATTAGGACTAATAAGTGAATTTAACAAAGTTGCAGGATGCAAAATCAGTCTACAGAAACCTGTTGCATTTCTATACACTCATAATGAACTATCAGAAAGATAAATTAAGAAAACAACCCCATTTGTAATTGCATCAAAAAAGAAGAAAATACCTAGGAATAAATTTAACCAAGGAGGTGAAAGACCTTTACACTGAAAACTCTGGCACTGGTGAAAAAAATTGAAGAAGACACCAAAAAGTGGAACGATATTTCAAGCTCATGAATTGGAATATTAATGTTGTTAAAAGGTCCATTTTAGGGATTTCCCTGGTGGTCCAGTGGTTAGGACTCTGTGCTTCCAATGCAGCAGGACCGGGTTCAATCCCTGGTCAGGGAACTAAGATCCCACATGCCATGTGGCACGGCCAAAAATTTTTTTTAATAAAATTTAAAAATTGCTCTTAAAAAAATTAAAAAAAAATAAAGTTCCATTCTAACCCAAAGCCATCTACAGATTCAATGCAAGCCCTATCAAAATGCCAATGGCATATTTCACAGTACTAGAACAATTAATTCTAAAATTTGTATGGAATCACAAAAGACCCCAAATAGCCAAAATAATCTTGGGAAAAAACAAAGCTGGAGGTATCACACTCCCTGATTTCAAATTATACTACAAATCTGTAGTAATCAAAACAATACAGTACTGGCACAAAAACACACATGGATCGATGGAACATAATTGAGAGCCCAGAAATAAACCCACACATATATGGACAATATATGGACAATTAATCTAGGACAGAGGAGCAAAGAACATACAATGGAGAAAAGACAGTCTTTTCAATAAATGGAATAACTAATATTGGAGAGGATGTGGAGAAAAGGGAACCCTTGTACAATGTTGGTGGGACTGTAAATTAGTGTAGTTATTATGGGAAACAGTATGGAGATTTCTCAAAAAATTAAGATAGAACTACCATATGACCCAGCTATTCCTTCTGGGTATTTATCCAAAGAACCCCAAAACACTAATTAGAAAAGATCTATTCACCCCTGTATTTATTGTAGCATTATTTAGAATAGCCAAGATATGGAAACAACCTAAGTGCCTTCATGGATATATGGATAAAGAAGATGTGACACACACACACACACACACAGAGACAGGAATATACTAAGTTACAAAAAAGAATGAAATCCTGCCATTTGTGACAGTATGGATGGACCTTCAGGATATTATGCTAAGTGAAATAAGTCAGAAGGAGAAGGACAAATACTGTATGTCTTCACTCATATGCAGAATCTAAAAAACAAAGCAAAGAAACAAGCAAAATATAACAAAAAACAAACTCATGAAACAGAGAACAGATTAGTGGTTACCAGAGGAGAAGGGAGTTGGGGGTGGGCAAAATTGTTAATGGGGGCCAACTGTGTGATGATGTATGGTAACTAGACTTGTGGTGGTGATCACTATGCATGTGTACAGATGTTAAACTACAGTGCTTGAAACTTATATAATAATAAAAAAAAATTACCTTAAGTCCAGCATCCACACACAGTGGATCTTCCAGGTTTTTCTTCCCCCTTCCAATGCAGATATGATCTTGAACATTAAAAAAAAAACAAATTAGGGCATATAATCTTTTCTCACAAAACAGCAGATCATAAACATTTTTTATGTTATGAAATATTGTTCTAAAATAGGATCTTTATCTGTTTGCTTAGCATCCATTGTGTGGGCATGCCATAATTTATTTTTACTAATCTACTAATGTTGTTTTATAGTTAGTTTTTTTTTTGAGTATTTGACTATTATAAATTGTTTATTAAATATTTTTGCCCATAAATCCTTGAACACATCTTCTACCATTTACCTAAAATAAACTGTTAGAAATATTACTGCTGGGTCAAGGCATATAAATGTTTTAAGACTTTATACATATACTACCAAAATATTCTCTGGAAATTTGTACCAAATTTATGTTCCCATTGATATAATAAAGAGTACATGGCTTCTTCTGTGTTTATTAATACTAGGTATTGTATTTGAAAAATAATAAGAGCCTGGGGCTTCCCTGGTGGCGCAGTGGTTGAGAGTCCGTCTGCCGATGCAGGGGACACGGGTTTGTGCCCCGGTCCGGGAGGATCCCACATGCCACGGAGCGGCTGGGCCCGTGAGCCATGGCCGCTGAGCCTGCGCGTCCGGAGCCTGTGCTCCGCAACGGGAGAGGCCACAACAGTGAGAGGCCCGCGTACCGCAAAAAAAAAAAAAAAAAGAAAAATAATAAGAGCCTGATAGGAAACATAGTGTCTAACTGCAGTTATAATTTTTATTTTTGGATTACCAATAAGGTAGGGGAATCATTTTAAAAGTCTTATTCCTGAACCTATATTGTATTTTTTCTTGATTTTTAAAAGTATGTCATCCTCATAATTACTTTCAAAGGTGTAAATAGTTCTCTTTGAAAAATGTTATGCTTTGTTTTCTTTGAAAATATATATCATTGGAGTTTTCCATTAGGCCTACACTATAAGAGTGTTCTGCAGTGAACCTGGAAATATTGGAAAATAATTGGATAACTGAGGCACTTTCAAAGTGCTCATCAGTTTGATGTTTAGTAAATTTTCCCAAACTTATATTTTATTGTTTGAACATTTTCTAGAATAATGGGTTAAAAGTGAGAAGATGCTTTTTTGTTGTGGTAATCATCCATCTGTCAAAATTTGGTGAGTGTTGAAGAGCATTCATCCAGGGCTAAAGCATGACTGAGAGTTGTCTAGTCAGGAAAAAAAGAAAAAAGCACTCAGTATTTCCATGTGATAGAATGACTGTTAGTACTTGAAAAAATTTCCTGTCCAGCACTTTAATTATCACTGGTGTTCCCAGTGTTGTACCAAAAAAATTAACCTGCTCAACAGTTTTCTGGATCTCAAAAAATGTTAATTTGATATTTTGATAACAATTGATTTTAAACTTAAACGTCATTACGAGGCTGAGGCATTAAGCAGGAGTGTAATATAAGAACACACTGGCTGGGGGGGCGGAAGAATAGCAGAGGGACCTTGGAATCTGAAGGTCCTTAGTTGACTGTCAGCACTTGCTTACTTGCTTTGTTGCCTTGGCCCTTTCTGCCTCTGTTTTCTTACCAGTAAAAAAGGAGTAAAAATGCCTACTTTGCTGCATTGTTTTCAAAAGTATGTAATATACACATAGTGCCTGGCACACACAAGTGCATGATATGTGTTTGAAGCAACAAGAATAACTACAGAAATGTATGCTATTCTTGGAAAGCAGTCAGACCTAAACAAAATGAAAAATTCAGGGATTTGTATGTAAATATTGAATATATGCCATAATTCTGACCAAGAATTTATGTGATAGAGGAGGGCATGGGCAAATATTATTTTTGTACTAGTGAAGAATTTTGCTATTATTATACTTATTATAAAAGTTTTCTTCGTGATTCAGAATAGAATCATAGTTGCCATGATCTCTATTCTGAATTGAGGATGATGCCAGGGAAAGCAAACCATAGACTAAGACTATGAACATGAAAATGAAACTGATAGGTGTGATAAATTCTGTGGCACTGGCTCTAAAGTATAAATACATCTACATTCATGATTTCGCTGAGGGCAAGACAAGTTTTGAACTGTATTTGAAGAATGAATTGGCTTGCACAAGAGTAAGGGAAAAGGGGTGTCCTAAGTGTGGGGATGGTCTGGACACCTGCACAGAAACTGATATCCATGTCTTGTTCTGCCGCAGGTAAATTGACCTAACCTCGAGTAGAGAATCTGTGTTTGGGATTCAGTATGGATAGGGAAGGTGTAATCAGAATACTGAGAACCTTGATCGTCAGGCAGAAGAGATTAAGCAGACATAGACCATCACTTGAAACTTCTGGAACAGGAGAAGAAGTGATGATACTAGTGTTTGAGGGACTTGGGGAGAAGTGATGCAGTGTCTCTGTCATAATCCAAATATGAAGATGCATGCTGAAAGTCAGCTCAGCAGCCCAGGGATGCGGTGATCAGATTCCAAACACTGGAACCATTACTTCTCTTCTGCTCAAGAGGCTTCCAGTGGTGTTCTCTTGTTATTCCCTTATGAATATATTGTTTAAAAGGAAAAAAAAAAGGAAATTAAAATGTGAGATGGTTGGTTAATGGTTATTTACCTTTGGTTGACTGCACTTTTTTTTTAGCACTTTATTTTTCAAGTAGGCCAGGAAAAAGTATGCTTTGACAATTATGTAATTATACAGTTATAATTACTGTAATATTTCACAATTTGTTTTCTTTCTTGGTGTGCTCACTGTGAATTACCATGACTGCAGATAAGCTGGAAAGGAAATAGCAATTTTTGAGCCCCTGTGTTGTATTATGCATGTTAGCCTCAGCATCCCATTTAGTCTCCACACATCCTTATAAAGCAGGTGATATTATTCCCATTTACTGATGTATACACTAACCTTTCTCAAAATTAGACATCTAGTGAGTGTTGGTGCAGAATGCTCTGCTTTGTAACATGATGCTTCCTAAGAGAATATGGAGCTGCACAACTTTTGGCAGGAGGAATGAACCCTAAACTAAGAATGGTATTGTTCATTTTTTGTGCCATAGAGATAAGGAAGTTAGTCTCCCTTGGAGGAGTCCGACTTAATTCTTACTGTGAGGTATAGTATCTGGTCATAGGGCTGTTCCTCTGCTTCCTGAGGAAGTGAAATTCTTCACTAAATTTGGTGGTGGCCTTCCATATTTAAATATAGTAATAGCGTGCTTTAGTAAAAATGTTAAAAACCATGGAAAATGCAAAACATTTGATCTTAAGAAGATTCTAATGCTCTTCATTGATGAAAAAGACTATCAAGTTTTATTTCTACTGTAATAATCATGAATTTTCCACATAACTGTAGTTTCTGAAAAAACAGGTTAGTTTACTATTAATGATAAGAAATGACTCTCCTAAAAATTACGGTGAAAAGTACAGGTTTTGTAAGCTGTAGGAAACTTCTTAACTTCTAAAGTATAAAAAACATCTTGAAAGTTGAATTAAATTGAACCTATTATTGTTACTAAGATTTCTTTAAATGCTCTGCCTGCTATGGGTTATAATTCTTGGTTTCAAGTACTAATGGAGATGTTACTTGCATATTAAACTCAGAACTGAGAAACATGCTTGTGAATTCCTTTATAAGTGTCTCTTTTAATTGCAGTTCTTTTGAAAAGGAAGTTTACACTTAAGTATATATTAATTCTTGACAAGGACCTTATTGAACCTAAGTAAAAGGTTTCTTAAAAAGGCAGGTAGCTGTTAGCATTATGTGAGAATCTGAAACTAGGAGAGTAATTATTATATGAGTTTCTTAATCTTTTGTTTTTTTACAAATTGGAAATGTCCCTTTTTATTATTACAAAAGCAATTCTTAAATGTTAAAAAGTATTCAAACAATACTGAATGGAATAAATTGAAAAGTGAAAGCTTCCTATAATCTTACCCTACCAAGATGACCACTGATTACAGTTTAATATATATTCTTCCAGAACTTTTTCTTTGCAATCATAAATCTATATTGCTATCTATACATCTTTTAAATAGGATTGATTTACATACTACATATACTATTCTTTAATTTGCTTTTTCTTATTGAATATTGATCTATTGATCTATTATTGAATATTGATCTACTTCCTGCTTCCTTAATTACAGATTTACCTCTTAGGTTATTGATTTGTTTTGCTGTTTTAACAGCAGTGTGAAGAAATACCTGTTTTGTATGTTTTTGCACACTTCTTTATTTCTTTAGGCTAAGTTCATACTAATAGAATTGTTAATGGAAAGGTAACTGCTCCTCTAAAAGGTTTCACCAATTTATTCTCCCATCAGTATTGTATAAGAAAGTTTTTTTGACTTACTCTTTTACAGTACTGTGAATAATCAATTTTTGCTAATCACAAGAGAAAAAAGAAATGAGTTTCTTTGATTATTAGTGAGGTTGAAAAAATGTCACGTTGTGAGCCTTTATATTTCTCTTGGGAACAGCTTATGACATTTGCCACGTTTTTCCTAAGGTACTTATTTTTCATATTGATTTAAGGAACTTTTAATATATTCTTGAAATATGTTGTAAATATGGTTGTGCCTTGGTATCTGAGGTGGACTGGTTCCAGGACTCCTGTGGCTACCAAAATCCGTGGATGCTCAAGTCCCTTATGTAAATTGGCCTGCTACAGTGGGCCCTTGGTATCTGGGAATTCTGCATCCGCGGATGCAGAGGGCTGACTGTATTTACATACTTTTTTCTTATACTTTTATTGTGATATTTGCTGCAAAAAAATACTTTAAAACTTGACATATGCACATATGTCATTCTTTTTGCTTATGGTTTCTGGCTTTTGTTTCCATGCTAAGAATAAAAATCACAACTAATTTTGTTGGGCACCTCAGCACTTCATGTGCACATTCTCACTGAACCCTCACAGCAAATCTATGAATAGGATACTGTTAATCTTCCTTTTATAGGTGATGGGTAAGTAACTTGGGTAAGTAACTTACTTATTCAAGGTTATAGAGTTTTAAACGATAGCACCACAATTCAAATACAGGCAGTCAGATACCTCCCTAACCCCAAGATTAATGAAACAAACAAACAACAAAACTTCCTTTGTTGTTTCTACTTTTGATTTTATTTATAAATTTTTAAATATAATAATTGCTATGGAATTAATCTTTTTTAATACTGTGAGGTAAGAATCTGTTTAATTTCATTTTCATCTTATACTAAATTTATATATATACACGTGTTTGTAGACTCTCTTTTTTATTGTAATAATCATATTATTTCTTTGCTAGTATTATACTGTTTAAATTACTCTCATTGTAGAGTAATTTTCATATGTAAGGGAAAGTCTCCATTATCATTTTTCTCTCTAAAAATCCTCTTGACTATTCTTATATACTTTTCTTCCAGAATCAGTATGTTAAATTCAGTTTGCAAATTCTCCCTTTACAATAGTTTGTAATTGTAATAATTCTAATTGAACAATTAGCATCTTTACAATATTGATCATTCTATTCAGGAAAATAGTATATCTTTTATCTTTTAATTAACACTTTTAGTAAAGTTGTATGATTGTCTTCATTTAAGTTTTGGACGTTTTCTTTTAAGTATATTCCTGGGTTAGATCTTGATTGTGCTGGTTCTTGTTCAAAGTTATAACTGTTGCCATTTTGACAGTGGGTGTATGTTACTTATCCTTAATGTTCACTAATTTGATTTCCATCTTGTGATTATTATAGTAGTTCATGTCCTTTTTTTGTATACTGTGTCAGAGAGTGAGGAATGGTTTCAGTATCTTGATGGCCGAAGACTCTACTTAATGAGCTACTAGCATCTGAAAATTTAGTTTTCCTGTAGATTGTATGATTCATTCATATGCTCACAGTTATGGGTTGATTTGGATTCTGCATAGCCATTGAAAATTATATTTGAAACCACAGTGGTCTCTAGGAACCAAAATTCTTCAAAATCCACCTGAAAGTCACATAGAACCATTAAAATAGTCAGAATTTCACATTTAAATTGTCAGCACAAGTAGTTCTACGTGAACAGGTTTGACTTTTTTTCTCCAAGTTGTGGATGCTTTTGCCATATATGTAGGTTATAGGAAGAATTCAGGATTCCCTTGGGATTGAGGACCACAGTAACACACACACATCACACCTGGAAACTCTTTGCTATTCTTTCCATTGCTGCTGTGTCTCAGAAAACCAAGAGAAAGGAGGCCTTAGTTTACATTTTCTTCACAAAGCATTACCAAAGACTGTAGAATTAGAAGTGAATGGAGAGTGTCTTAGAAATTGAATTTCAAAAAGAAATATGAGGCTGGAAAGTAATTATAGTAGTGAAAGAAGGCCAAAGGGAGCCAGAAAGAGGAGAAATGATAATGAAGAAGAAATGAAATGGAGAAAGATGAAGGACATTGAATGCCCCCCCTCACGCCAACCCCCCACAGAATGCTTGAGAGGAAGTTGGAGGGTATGGGGAATAGAAGAGGAAGAGAGGGGCATGACAGTAGGAAAAAACTGCAGCAAAGATGATGAAAATTTAGTAAAACTTACTGACCCTTGCAGATATAGTTGGCTTAAAAAAAAAACAAACTGAAGAACAAAAACCCCACCAACCCTTTCCTTTAAAGTGCTCTGTATCTAAATAGAGAAGTTGTTGATTTCTCTTTAGCAGCCTATTTTGGTATTGTATTTTGAAGATTTCTTCATGGAACACTAGGATATTTTACTACCTGACTGAAAGTGAATAAACAGAACTGGAGGATTTCTGCTTTGCACATTTCTGCAGCTTTATTATATCCTTATATAGGTAAAGAGAGAAGTTATACACAGAGTATGCCAAAATGACCACATGCTTCACACTTGCACTACCTCTTTTTATGAAGCTAAATTTGGAGTTTTCAAAACCTCCTGCTTAAAAATACATCCCAAAAGACTTCTGCTTATTGCACATTTTGTTCCTATCCTGTATGAGTTAGATCTTCATTTACAATTCTTTGTGGAATGCTTTTCCTTTTGTCATAAATACAAAAGGAAGATATTGACATATAATCCTTTACTATGTTTTATGCAGTAGCATCATAATTCTGAAATTTTGAGAATATATATACATTTTCTTCAAGTGTAGAGAAAAATCTTACAAGAATGTTTAATTATGTATTCATGCATATACATGGACTTTTAAATATAATTGAATGAATAAAAATGAAGTTGCCACAAATTAGTTTATGCAGGCATTCTCCACTTAAAATAACAAATACTTTACAAGAAAAAACATTTCCTGACAGATATTTTTATTATATAATTTGTATTTTCCTGTTAGATTTCATCATAAAATTATAGATTTTTTAAAATTTAAGTATAATTGACTTACAATGTTGTGTTAGTTTCAGGTATACAGTACAGTGATTCAGTTATACATATATATGTATAACTGATTATATATATGTATAGCATGTGATTTTTCTACAGTGAACGAATGGATGAAATTGATCTTCAAATTAGTGAATCTTTAGTGTGCTAGCTGATTGGTTTCCAATTTAGGGTTTATTTAAATAGAATGCTATTAATAGGAATTTAAAAAAGTATATCAGATTGATGTCAAGAGTCTAAAATTTATTAGATAGAAAATGTTGGATGGGTTTGGAAGTAAGAAATATGTTAAGAGTAGCTACGACTTAATTGGTAGTAATAGCAGTGCCAGAATAGTGGATAATAGGGAAGAATGGCATCTGTTTATTTATTTATTTATTCAATAAACAACAATTTATGAAGCGCCTACTGCTGGCCAGGCACTTGCTGGGTTATGTAGGACTATAACAACAAACCAGACATATAATGCTTGTCTTTCTAGAATTTATAGATTATTACCAAAGATAGCACATAATTAATTATGATTTGGGGGTTTGAGTGTTCCCAATAAAATCACTCACTGTCCCTGCCTGATTTCTAAATGAAGTGAGAAATGAAAGAAGAGAGTATGGAGGATGAGAAACAAAAATATCACCTTTATACTGATAAAGCTGGTGTTAGCGTGTGCAGCTTGTATCAAGGAGCAAGTGGGCTTTCTAATACTATGAGAGATTTACTCATAGTGTTCCTGGAGGGGTGGGCACCTGCAGGCCCCTCCACAAAGAGGAGCCCCTGGCCCCTGTGAGGCATACAGCACTGAGAAGCAAAGCATATGTTCCCTGTAGGTAAAATGGCTCCCAGGAAGAAAAAGGAAAGAGAGTCTGTGTTGCCCCTTTAAAACACTGACCTGTGTTGCCCAGGTCAGTCTTTCCTTCTTCTATGGGGAAAGAGTTAGAGTGTCACACTGGTAGTCCTCCTTCCATGTGAGAGAAACTTCAGGAGTAGAGAAGAAGCATTTCGCCCACTCCCCGCAACGATAGAACAGTAATAATGTTTGGTAAGGTAGGGTTGATGAGAAAGGAAATATGGACTACTGTGGGAACCTAAGCTAGTCTAGGACTTCAGTGCAAGTGAGATTTAAGCAGAAGGAGAAGGGGGTTGTATTGGGGAAAGATTTTTTTGGACAAGGTGAGAGACATCTGGATACATCTGTGGAATTCAGAGCAATTCAGCTTGGCTGGTCACAGCCTAGACTATGGGACAAGAAGTGGAGAGTGACGCAGCGGGTGTGTAACCTGTGCCCAAATCTCAAAGTTCATTGTGAGCCAAATGCAGGTGAATGAAGGGCAACTGGAAACATTTGGGGAGTTTCAAATAGAGCAATGACATAATCAGATTTGTGTTTGAGGGAAGTTCATTCTGGCTATAGCTTGGAGGGAAGTAAAGGTGGAAAGAGGGAGACCTGTTAGTGATATGCAAGGAAAGGAGGTTTCTGGCAGGAGATGTGTAGAAGGTTAGGATAATTTTGTACATTTTGCCTTTGAAGGGCCAGGCATTCAAGTAGAGAGAGAAGGTTAGTAGAGTGCATACATATAAATCTGTTATGAATGCTTTATATTCAAAATATCGATCAGTGAATTTATGTTAATCTAGGGCAGCCGTGAATTTAATTAGATTTCTCACCTTCTGATAGAAACCTTCTAATACTTTTGAATATTTTCTTTGGTTTTCTTTAGAATCCAATTATTTGAATAAAGTTTCTTAAGACAGTTTTTGAAAGAATGTACACAATTTCACTGTTTACTACAAGGTGCTGTTGACGTCTTGTAAGTGTTCCGGTTTATGGGAGAACAAAGGAAAGTTTAAGTTTTTGAGAAGGCACATTTCCATTGAAACTGAACATGCTAAAAGTGCATAATCATACCCGAAATGTGTTGTCCAGACAGTTTTTCTTAGATGCTACAAAAATACAACTATTTAAAGGCTGCACTATTTCAAAAGATGAAAATTTATTATCTGCATTCTGCCTAGGTGCAGATAAAGAGCCCGGAACTATATCTGATAAAACTTCCAAATTTATATGAGAAAGTCCTTTGCAAAGATAATTTTATGCTACCTAGCTAAAGGTCCCTCAGCATCAGCTAAGAATGCAGCCTGCTGCCTGCTATCATTTTTCCTCTATGAGAATATTATCATATTATTATTTTTACAGCTTTTGTGTCATGTCATAATAGCTTCCAAAGAATTTTTTCCTAGTAGTTTGAGAACTTTGTGCTCTTGATTTGGGACAGTGTGACCTGTTAGTGGTTACCAGATGAATTGTATAGCTTTGAAGTGACTTTTTCTAAGCCATTGTGCTAATACATTTTAAAATTTACCTTACCTTGTGTTATAATAATTATATTTAAGTCTCATGGCAGTCTTCTTTAGTCTATATGTGATGAAAAGATTTATTTGCGTGTCTATTCAGAATAAATCAAAATAAATTTTGCTGGACATGGCATCATGTGAATTGAATTTCTTTAACTTGCAGTTCCTAAACACTGCTTTATCTGGTGGAAATGTTAGCGTTTGATGGCAGAAGAATTCCAGGCATCTTTAAAGCCACCTTTAGTTACGTGAACTTTCATAGAATAAAGGTGGTTGCTGAATGCTCCAAGAATTTACTCTTCCTGTTCTATTTTTGTTATTTTTATTGTTTCCAATTGTTTTTATAAAGAGAAATTTTATTTATAAATTTCATTGTTATTTATAGATCACTTCATCATTAAATAAAGCAGATGAGCTTACTAAAAATGATGCTTGAAATCATTTTTGTTATCAGTACGTACTCCTTTGATTAAAAAGCATTTTATTACACCACATCCCCTAAAACACAGTTTCACCTATACAGCAATCCTGTTGTTCTCTGTCACTGTTATAAAGGAAACCTGTGATATTAGAGGGAAATATTTCTAGAGAAGAATAGGCAAATTATATTTCCTTCCCTCCAGGGAGGTTGTCTTGAAAGCTCAAGCAATCTTGAGCTGTGGGGTGGGACCAAGAAGTGAGAAGTTCAAGAGAGGAGCTACAGTCTAATGACTTTTTCTTTCCCTGCACGCCTTTTTCTCCTTTTACCGTTTCCCTCTCTTTGGTTCTAGGATCAACATGAAAATGCATGCCCTCCTGCTCTTGTATGCTTTCAGTAGGAGAAAGGCTTGAATTAGCACTGTGACTTCGAGCTCAGGAAGAGTTTAGTCTGAGAAAATTTAGCCAAACGTGAAAATGTTTGCAAACTAAAACTAAACTAGTCCTGTTCTCTTCATGAGTCCATGAGGTAGTAAAATGGAACTACCATTAGCCTACAGCATACAGCTGTGTGAGCCTGTCATTCTGAAAGGGACTCCATTGGGAGGTCAAAAGTCAGTATGACCCATGCAGAGGAGGACCCAGGTTTTGTAGATTGTGGATCTTACATAGTTTGGGGGCTCTCTTTAAGAAAAAAATACAGAATTACAAATAAAAAATTAGTGAAAAAGTCTTGGAAGGTGCCTGTGCAAGTAAAGGGCCCTGAACTTAACCGTCATTAATTCACAGTAAATCCACCTCTAACCTCATACATATTAAGTTCTATTCTGAATTGGTAATAAAACTTCATTTATTAAGTTAAATTCTGAACTGATAATAAAGCTAAATATTTTAAAATAAGTTTTAATGTCACATTCTTAGGGAAACCTTCCCTGATTCCTTCGTTTGTAATTCCACTATGTCACATATACACTGTGTAGTAATTGTACACTTGTTTGTCTGTGTTGCCCGTGAGATTCTAAGCTACAGGCAGGCTGAGATGTCTTGCCCAGTGATATATCTCTCATGCCTAGCACTGTGTTTGGAAGATTGTAGTTGTTTAAACTAGAATGGAGTGTTGCTGGGATCATGGTACCTTCAAGCAAGTTCCAACAGCAGCTCTGGTGTTGTACTGGATGTGCTAACAGAGGCCTCTAGTGCTATTACATGCAGAAACAGTTCTCATCAATCATATGGACAGCAGCTGATGAGTTCTGTTTTACTTGATGTGTTACATATGGGAAAGATGTCGTTCAACTATGCACAAAAATTTATAAAGAACAGGCTAGGAGTTCATCCCTCTGGTATGAAGGAGTAACTATAACACATCTGAAGGAGGAGTAAGGTACAAAATGGCCATATTTTACTTCTCTTTGAAAACATTTAAAAATTTATTTCTTAAGACAATCAGTTCAAGGGAATAAACATGGAAGGCATAATTCAGAGATCAAATTCTTCCATTTGATGAAGTTGTACTTCATCTAACTGGGTAACTGATTTTAAACCAGAAGTCTATTTACAGATTTTATAGCTAAGACATCTAACTATATCTAAAACATCATAATAAATATCTTATTTCTGATGAAAGGTGTCTTGAGCTTAACATACATGAAAGGAGAAAAAATAATGGCTTCTCTTCTTTTCCTAAAATAAAAGAATGCTATTGCTTGTGTTTAGCATTTACAGGATTTAAGATTGGCAGGTTTGGTAGGGGGATGTTATATATCCGTGGTGAATTATTTTTTATATTCAGAAAAATGTAGGATAAATTCTGCAAATACTGTAATTTATATTACCAAAGGAGAAACATCCTAAAACAACAAATTTAAGGGCTGATATAACACCTAGTTGTATGAAAGGTGACAGGACTGGCCATGTAGTTTGCCATGCCCAGTGCAAAATGAAGATGTGGGAACCCTTACTAAAAAATAATTAAGAATTTCAAGACAACAACGGCAGAATGTTAAACCAAGTGTGGGGCTCTTTTAAGCTTGAGGTGCTGTGCTGTGCAGCTGCATGGATCACACACCCATGAAGCTGACCGAGCAAGGTGCCTTTGCGTGATTTGTGAAAGCTGCTGTTAAAGACCTTACTCACTATGTTGCCTGGTCAATTATACAGAAAGGTTCATGTGATAAACTCCTCTTTGATCACAGTACCAGAATAACGTTTGTCACCCTAAATGACCTGTAAGTTTCCTTTGAATGACAGAGTTCAGTGTTGTGCTCAAATGGGGTTCCTCAGTTTCGATTTTCTGATGTCATTTCTTCTTTATTATTTGACTTTGGTTTTGTATGCAGTGTTAATAGGTTTTGGTCTTTTGTGTTGGAAGCCACCTCAAATCCTCTCTTGGAAGTAGGTTAAAAGCATAAATGAGCAACACTCTTAAAAGTGGTTTCAAAAGTTGATTTAAAAAGCCTGTCATCATCAACATTATCTACTGGGTGCAGTAATAGCTCTATTAATGAAATTAATGTTTTCCAACAACATAATTATTGGTTAGAGACTTCACAGTCTCAGGCAGAAATGATCTGGGAAGCAGAGGATGCATTTCATATAAGTAAGAGTACACATCAGCAATTTTAAATAGCAATAAAAATTTCTTAGTCTTAAGCAAAAGCTTAAGCAGTTAAGGTTAAAGGAGGTAAAGGCTGGGGCTTGGTTTATTCTTGGGCAAGGCAAATCCATTGGGGACATGCTTAGAGGGAAGGGATCTGCTGTCAGACAGCCCTTTGCTGGGGTGATACAGGTTCCCTTCAGACATAACATATGCTCTTCTATTCCCTAAAGTTTCCTGCAGCCTCAGCCAGGATTCCAGAAGAGCAAGGAACCAGTTATGGAGACTGTGCTTTGGACCTCCCTCCCTAAGTCATCCCACAAGAATTAAACTGGATTGTCCTTCAAGCAGGGTTGCTATGTTCAGTTGTGCAAGGTTTTTCACTGCACAGATCCGCTGGGTGATAGGCAAGTGGCATCTGAATTCCTCCCCACTTTATGATGACCAAGCTGTATCCCCTCACATGGGGCTGTGCCCCCTGCAAGAAGGGGCACCTTACGAGCTGGTGTTTAGGACAACCTAAGAACCAGCTAAGTAGACATAGTAGAGAATCTAAGTCCTTTAAAGTGAGAAAATGCCTTTTCTTATTGGAAAAAAAATTATTTCCAATTAGCTCTAAAAATAAAAACATTTTGAGTTAATTTCAGCATGAATGAGTACTGGTTAAAGTAGAATGGTAAGAGTAGTGATTCTTCACTTTTTGATAAGATTGTGGTGTGTGAAGAGCCAGAGCCTTTATATGAGTTGGAGACCAGGGAATGGGAGAAGTGGATGCAAAATGAAATAGATACAGTGTTTTTCACCACTTTGACTTCAATTTAGGTACCATCTTCTAGGGGTATTTGTTAATCGAAATATTACTTGTATAGAATTCCCTGAAGGTCCAGTGGTTAGGACTCCACTGCTGAGGGCCTGGGTTCAATCCCTGGTCGGGGAACTAGGATCCCACTAGCCATGTGGTACAGCCAAAAAACATAAAATAAAATAAAATAAAAAAGAAATATTACTCGTATATGTTAATTGAAGTACTATTTGATTTGAGAGTAATATTCTCTGAGTTTTTCTTATCCTTTAGGTATCAAAGAAAGTATATTTGTATTTCCTTGTTAAAACGGATAAAAACATGTAAAATCATATATGAACACATGGAAAAATACACACTGATAAATTAGATAACAATTATAGCAAAATGTTATAGCAAAATGAGAACAAGTTAATTTCCATTGAAGATAAAATAATGAGCACATTTGTGATTTGTGCTGCTTGCTCATCATAATTATGAGCCATGACATTTAAGCACATATAAAATGAGACTTAGCCTGCACTTTCACATTTAGAACACTAGTTATTGTCTAGGTAGAATCTTACGCTTGCATGGCTGTACTAGCTGGAGTATTCTTCCTCCTTGACACTATTGGGCTTGACTGCCTCTCCACAAAATATGTGAAGTGTTTGCTGTGTGCCCAGCATGGTGCTAGAAGATATGCAACCAAAAAACCCCAGGGTTGCAGTATAATTAGTACATGGTATGATTAAAGCCTGTCCTCGATTTTTCTCCCTTTGTTACTGCAGTCCTCAATACTTTCCAAGATGCACCTTTCAACCACTGTTGCAAGGCTCCATATCTTGGGAAAATCATGGGCTTCTCTCTTTTGCTATCTTTTCTGTAAAATCTTTGCCCATTCCCCTATTTGGAGCTAATTACTTCATCCCAAGTGTTTTCCAGGGAACTTCATATTTTACTTTTCTATCACAGTTATTTCTATTCATGTGTTTATTCCCCACTAGATTTCAAGTTCTCTGATGTCATGGATTCAAATGAATCCTCAGCTCTCTATTCCTCATGATGTTAGCAAAATGCCTTTCTCATAGTTGGTGCTCAAAAAAAGTTTATAACATGAAATCAGATTGGATTAAAATAATGTTTTATCTGAACTGTTCAGGGACACAGATATATGCTGTAGAGCCAAGTTGAATTCTTGTCAGCATTCTTAATTTGTTTTCATTGTGCAGTGGAAAATTTAATGCCCAATCTCCTATTCCTGAACAAATAAACTATTATCATCATTTTCGGTTGCCTTTTCCAGTCTTGTATGTTTGTAAACATAATTTCTATGAATCTATGAGCATAGGCTCATAATATATATTCAGTTTTGAGTTCTGTATTCTTTCAGATATGTAGGAGACTTAATTAAACTAAAGAAACAAGGACTTTTGGTCAATAAGTATAAAAGTTTTGAGAGGACTTCCCTGGTGGCGCAGTGGTTAAGAGTCCACCTGCCGATGCAGGGGACACGGGTTCGTGCCCTGGTCCAGAGAGATCCCACATGCCACGGAGTGGCTGGGCCCGTGAGCCATGGCTGCTGAGCCTGCGCGTCCAGAGCCTGTGCTCCGCAACAGGAGAGGCCACAACAGTGAGAGGCCCGTGTACTGCAAAAAAAAAAAAAAAAAAAAAGTTTTGAGATTGTTGCCCCAAATCAGCCTTTTAATTCTAGTAGAAGCATGCATAGAGGCTTATCAAGCTTCAGAAAGTACATCCTTTCAAGCCTTTCTAATGGCAGTATCATAAATTATGGCCACATATATCAGGAGATCACCCCAGACTGGGATTTTTCTCCAGTGAAACAGCAGTGCCTAATAATTCGAGGTGAAATTCTAATTATTTCAATGGGATTATTTTGCTTCTTGGCATATCAAGCAATTTGTTTTACACCTTTACTCATTATTTTTCATCCTTAAAGACTTAAATAGAGGAGACATGATAGAATAGGAGTCCTGTTTCATCTCTTGTACCATTAATTATGCGATGGTAGTTTCACTGCTGATGAGACAGTGAGACAAATGAATCTTGTTGGGTCTTACTCTGGTAGCAGATTTCATTCTTTATACCTCAAACAAGTTTTCTTAGAAAATCATTAATCACTAAACTGTGGATTAAATAGTGACAATAATGGAAATATAACCAACAACCAATTGTTCATGGTTGGCTTCTCCAAGGATTTGACAGCTAATTTATAAAACAAGTTATTTTTATATAGTAAGACTTCTGTGACTAAAGTAAAATTGCTTTGACAAAAATGCTCAGCATTGTTCTGTAGTCTGTGGGGGAATGCATACACAGACCTTCATCCTTCTCTCTTGATCCCCTTTTCTTGCCATTTTTTTTACAAGATTTCAGTTGGTCCTGACTCATTGCCAGCATGTGCCCTTGAAACAGTTACGAAGTTTGCTAATATAAAAGACTATGAAATCTATTTTATCTTCTCAACACAGGCTCCACAGTGGTGGGCTCTCAAGCCATATTGTGGGGA
This sequence comes from Mesoplodon mirus, assembly GCF_964341445.2. Taxonomy (NCBI): domain Eukaryota; kingdom Metazoa; phylum Chordata; class Mammalia; order Artiodactyla; family Ziphiidae; genus Mesoplodon; species Mesoplodon mirus. Next base: position 44,595,132 of record NC_138985.1, on the reverse strand, counting down.
ACTTGGCAAATAGGTCCAACAAAATTGCAAGGATTCTGTTGCAGGAGAGTGATGGTATCTTCTCAGTTCAGGATAGGCGTACATTGGGGAGCAGTTGGAGATGGGGAGAAGGGATTTTGTGACCAGGTGGTAGAGGATTTAAAAGCCAGAATGTGGGGTTTATGTTTCATCAACAGCTCTACATGTCATCTTAAGACCACCTGTTTGGGATGCCCCTAGAGCTTGGAAAAAAAATACCCCTTCAGGATCCTTCCTCAGACTCTTGTTCAGATTCTTAGGGGTAGGGCCCTGAAATCTGCATTTTAAACAAGTGCCCTAGATGATTCTTATCCCACTTTAGGTTGAAAATTTCAGGTAAAGGAGAGAATTTGGTAACACACCATATTTGTATATATTTTAATATGTTTTGTTTAGATTATAAAATTTTTGTGTGGTATAAAGGAGAAAAGAAAGTATATTTTTATCACTTTATCAAAAACTAACACTGGAAAGATACCTATCAAAGGCCCAGTATGTCCTATAAACAATGATATGCAGGTAAATGTTTAAGAACTAGCTCTCTGAAAGTAAACAACCCAACTGCACGCAAGTCCAAACATGGAGTTGGAAACAAGAATGTCTATCCGTGGTTGGTTGAATGCACAGATGTGGAGCCCATGGACACAGAGGGTGGACTAAAACATATTGTATAAGGGACTTGAGCATCTGCAGATTTTGGTATGGGGAAGAGGGTCCTGGTACCAATCCCGTACGGATACCGAGGGATGACGATCCAGTGTTTATAAAGGTAACTGTATAGACTGATGGGAAGTTATGTACACGATAACAGATATCTTACCTTAAATATAACCATTAATTATTTTCCAAGCATGTTCTCAAACATTACCTTTGAGTCCTGCAAATATTCTGTGAGATTGCCATGGAAGGGAAGATAATATCAGCTTTATTCTATAGTTGAGAAAACTGAGAGCTGGTAAATGTAAAGACTTTTCCAAGGTTACATGGCTATTAAAATGCAAAGCCTGATTTAGAAGTTTTGGAGTACTGCTCAAATCATTTTCCTGTACTCTGCGTGTCTACTACTTAAGCTACAGGATGCAATCCAAGGGTGGCTACATGTAAATGCTGACAGAATGATACTATGGATGTAACAAAAGGATAATTCTGAGATATTAGTTGAGATACTTCTACAACCCAAAGTGTCCCAAGAATAGACAGGTAAAGCATTCATTCTACCCTCACTAACAATTGTTTTCTAGCCACAAAGAAAGATCAAAAGCTCAAGGAAAACTATTCAGAGAGTGGAAGAAAACTAATGAGGCACTAAAGTCACCTAGAAGAACTCTAAACATATGCCAGTAGCTCTCAAAGTGTGGTGCCTGAGACCAGCAGCATCAGCATCACCAGGAAACTTGTAGGCAATGCAAATTCTTGGGCATCCCACCACAGACCTACTGAATCTGAAACTGGGGCTGATGTCAGTGATCTGTAATCAACAAGCCCTCCTGGTGATTCTCATGCTTGCTGAAATTTGACAGGAGCCCTAGGTCTATCCCCCTCCCCAGACCCAGGAACCCTAGAGAGGTTGGAGGATCTTAAAGAAAAGAAGACCTGGTTGTCTCATTCCAAGCTGACAGAGTTTAAATCAGAGATAACTGAGTAATCACTAATATGATTTCATTTACTTGAAGTTACTCAATTAAGTTATCTGCTCTTAGCTGGAATTGGGGATTTAAGATAGAAATTAAGTTTAGTTTAAGGGAAATTAAATTAAACTGCATACACACCTGGGTTTGTGGCTTTTAAAATCGAGTTTTCTATCTACACTTTGGATGCGCTTGGAATTTTGTGCTGGAATGAACCAAACAGTTGAAGTGAACATACAGACCTTGGTACATCATATAGTGTCAGATTGCAGTTCATACTGAATTAAGACTCATTATATACAGCTGTGGGGTGGGGAGGTAAAGCATATGAAACAGTAAGCCATGGCAAAATATGATCCATGTCACTTTTCCTTGGCCTTTGCACTGTGACTCTGCCCCCAGCCCCCTGGCTTTGACTTCCCTGACCTGATTGTGCTTTGTGCTTCTCCTTCAGCGTGGCATCTCACCACGGTCTTAACTAGAGTGACCAACTCATCCCAGAGTGCGTGAGATTTTTCTCAGTTTTGAAATAGAAAGTCCCATGTCCCTGGAACCTCCTAGTCCTGGCCAAACTGGGACATTTGGTCACCCTAATCTTAACCCTCTTAATTTAAGACCACGACTGGGCATTTCCTTTGCTTTTTTCCCTGGTGCAGGTTGATCCCATGTCTCTGACAGGCTGGTGATACCAGGTTTTGCTGCTCTTGGAGAACTACAGGGCAACTGGCTATTGAGGCTCCCTGTGAAACAGTCACTTACTTCTTGAACTCGTAACTAATATTTGTACAGGACATGAGTAGTAGTTACTTTTAGCTCCATGTGAAATATCTCTTACTGTTTTGAAGATATCTAGTCATATATTACTGACACAGCTAGGTTACTAACTGCAATGTATTAAAGCTTGGAAACATCTTCTTGCTGTTGAGTGACTTCAGTTAAGGAAAATCACTAAGACTGGAATTTAAAAGCTTGGCCTGGCACTGGGGTATTGATTGTTTGGGTGATACCTGAAAGTGGGATTTTAAGAAAATTAATCCTGCCATTTGTGGAGTAGAATACAGGGGTTCTGAGGTGAAGAGGCATATAAGGAAACATATCTGTTATGTCAGGACCGAGATGATAAAGGCACAATAGGGAGTTAATGATCAGAATAAAAGAAAATAATTATGGAAATATATTTTGGATAAAGAATGCATGAAGTACTAACCTGGGTGTTTGAGACATTGATGATGCCATTGATTGAACAAAAGAGGCAAGTCTAAATTTAGACAATTGAACTGAACTCAGTTTTTGTATTGGTAACTGTCAGGAACTCAGATTATTCCAAGCAGTTCGAGGTTTGGGGTTAAGGCCTCAGGGAAGAGTGGGCTGCATATGCCCCTTTGTGTTCATCTAACAAAGGTAATGGTTGAAGCCTTGGAGGTATCATAGTATCAAGAGCAGGCAGCTGAGATGAGTCATGTCAATGGCCGTAAATCTTTTGTTTATTCCTCAATATATTTTGATGCTATGTAATTAACATCTATTCAGGGTTTTATTGTTGTTCCTTCCATATTATTTTATTTTATTTTCTGGCCGCACTGTGTGGCATTTGGGATATTATTTCCCCAACCAGTGATCGAACCCGTGCCCCCCTGCAGTGGAAGCTTGGATTCTTAACCATTGGACCACCAAGAAAGTCCCCCATCCATGTTATTTTAGGAGCAGAAATTTTTTTTTCCTTTTAACATCTTTACTGGAGTATAATTTCTTTAAAATGGTGTCTTAGTTTCTGCTTTATAACAAAGTGAATCAGCTATACATATATCCCCATATCTCCTCCCTCTTGCGTCTCTCTCCCACCCTCCCTATCCCACCCCTCTAGGTGGCCACAAAGCACTAGGCTGATCTCCCTGTGCTATGCAGCTGCTTCCGACTAGCTATCTATTTTACATTTGGTAGTATATATAAGTCCATGCCCCTCTCTCGCTTCATCCCAGCTTACCCTTTCCCCTCCCCATGTCCTCAAGCCCATTCTCTATGTCTGCATCTTTATTCCTGTCTTGCCCCTAGGTTCTTCATAACCTTTTTTTTTTTTTTTTTAGATTCCATATATATGTGTTAGCATACGGTATTTGTTTTTCTCTTTCTGACTTACTTCACTCTGTATGACAGACTCTAGGTCTATCCACCTCACTACAAATAACTCAATTTCACTTCTTTTTATAGCTGAGTAATATTCCATTGTATATATGTGCCACATCTTCTTTATCCATTCATCTATCGGTGGACACTTAGGTTGCTGCCATATCCTGGCTATTGTAAACAGAGCTGCAATGAACATTGTGGTATGTGACTCTTTTTGAATTATGGTTTTCTCAGGGTATATGCCCAGTACTGGGATTGTTGGGTCATATGGTAGTTCTAGTTTTTAAAGGAACCTCCATATAGTTCTCCATAGTGGCTTTATCAATTTACATTCCCACCAGCAGTGCAAGAGGGTTCCCTTTTCTCCACCACCCTCTCCAGCATTTATGTTTGTAGATTTTTTGATGATGGCCATTCTGAATGATGTGATATGAAACCTCATTGTAGTTTTGATTTGCATTTCTCTAATGATTAGTGATGTTGAGCTTCCTTTAATGTGTTTGTTGGCAATCTGTGTATATTCTTTGGAGAAATGTCTATTTAGGACTTCTGCCCATTTTTGGATTGGGTTGTTTATTTTTTTCATATTGAGCTGCATGAGCTGCTTGTAAATTTGGAGACGAATCCTTTGTCAGTTGCTTCATTTGCAAATATTTCTTCCCATTCTGAGGGTTGTCTTTTCGTCTTGTTTATGGTTTCCTTTGCTGTGCAAAAGCTTCTAAGTTTCATTAGGTCCCATTTGTTTATTTTTGTATTTATTTCCATTTCTCTAGGAGGTGGGTCAAAAAGGATCTTGCAGTGATTTATGTCATAGAGTGTTCTGCCTATGTTTTCCTCTAAAAGTTTTATAGTGTCCGGTCTTAAATTTAGGTCTTTAATTCATTTTGAGTTTATTTTTGTGTATGGTGTTAGGGAATGTTCTAATTTCATTCTTTTACATGTAGTTGTCCAGTTTTCCCAGCACCGCTTATTGAAAAGGCTGTCTTTTCTCCATTGTATATTCTTGCCTCCTTTATCAAAGATAAGGCGACCATATGTGTGTGGATTTATCTCTGGGCTTTCTATCCTGTTCCATTGATCTATATTTCTGTTTTGTACCAGTACCATACTGCCATACTGTCTGGATTACTGTAGCTTTGTTGTATAGTCTGAAGTCCGGGGGCCTGATTCCTCCAGCTCTGTTTTTCTTTCTCAAGATTGCTTTGGCTATTTGGGGTCTTTTGTGTTTCCATACAAATTGTGAATTTTTTTGTTCTAGTTCTGTGAAAAATGCCATTGGTAGTTTGATAGGGATTGTACTGAACCAGTAGATTGCTTTGGGTAGTATAGTCATTTTCACAATGTTGATTCTTCCAATCCAAGAACATGGTATATCTCTCCATCTGTATGTATCATCTTTAATTTCTTTCATCAGCGTCTTATAGTTTTCTGCATACAGGACTTTTGTCTCCTTAGGTAGGTTGATTCCTAGGTTTTTTATTCCTTTTGTCGCAGTGGTAAATGGGAGTGTTTCCGTAATTTCTCTTTCAGATTCTTCATCATTATTGTATAGGAATGCAAGAGATTTCTGATTAGCGCTAGTAGTTTTCTGCTAACATCTTTAGGACTCTCTATGTATAGTATCATGTCATCTGCAAACAGTGACAGCTTTACTTCTCTTCTGATTTGGATTCCTTTTATTTCTTTTTCTTCTCTGATTGCTGTGGCTAAAACTTCTAAAATTATGCTGAATAATAGTGGTGAGAGTGGACAACCTTGTCTTGTTCCTCATCTTAGGGGAAATGGTTTCAGTTTTGCACCATTGAGAAAGATGTTGGCTGTGGGTTTGTCATATATGATCTTTATTATGGTGAGGTAAGTTCCCTCTTTGCCTACTTTCTGGAGGGTTTTTATCATATATAGGTGTTGAATATTGTCAAAAGCTTTTTCTGCGTCTGTTGAGAAGATCATATGGTTTTTCTCCTTCAATTTGTTAATATGGTGTATCACATTGATTGATTTGCGTATATTGAAGAATCCTTGCATTCCTGGGATAAACCCCACTTGATCATGGTGTATGATCCTTTTAATGTGCTGTTGGATTCTGTTTGCTAGTATTTTGTTGAGGATTTTTGCATCTATGTTCATCAGTGATATTGGCTTGTAGTTTTCTTTCTTTGTGACACCTTTGGTTTTGGTATCAGGGTGATGGTGGCCTCATAGAATGCGTTTGGGAGTGTTCCTCCCTCTGCTATATTTTGGAAGAGTTTGAGAAGTATAGGTGTTAGCTCTTCCCCAAATGTTTGATAGAATTCACCTGTGAAGCCATCTAGTTCTGGGCTTTTGTTTGTTGGAAGATTTTTAATCACAGTTTCCATTTCAGTGCTTGTGATTGGTCTGTTTATATTTTCTGTTTCTTCCTAGTTGAGTCTTGGAAGGTGGTGCTTTTCAAATAATTTGTCCATTTCTTCCAGGTTGTTCATTTTATTTTCATAGAGTTGCTTGTAGTCATCTCTTGTGATCCTTTGTATTTCTGCAGTGTCAGCTGTTACTTCTCCTTTTTCATTACTAATTCTATATTGATTTGAGTCTTCTCCCTCTTTTTCTTGATGAGTCGGGCTAATAGTTTATCAATTTTGTTTATCCTCTCAAAGAACCAGCTTTTAATTTTATTCATCTTTGCTATTGTTTCCTTCATTTCTTTTTCATTTATTTCTGATCTGATCTTTATGATTTCTTTCCTTCTGCTAATTTTTGGGTTTTCTTGTTCTTTCTCTAATTGCCTTAAGTGTAAGGTTAGGTTGTTTATTTGAGATGTTTCTTGTCTCTTAATATAGGGTTGTATTGCTATAAAATTCCTTCTTAGAACTGCTTTTGCTGCATCCCATAGGTTTTGGGTCATCGTGCTTTCATTGTCATTTGTTTCTAGGAATTTTTTGATTTCCTCTTTGATTTCTTCAGTGATCTCTTGGTTATTTAGTAGTGTATTTTTTAGCTTCCATGTGTTTGTATTTTTTAAAGATTTTTTCCTGTAATTTCTATCTAATCTCATAGCGTTGTGGTCAGAAAAGATACTTGATACGATTTCAATCTTCTTAAATTTACCAAGGCTTGATTTGTGACCCAAGATATGATCTATCCTGGAGAATGTCCCATGAGCACTTGAGAAGAAAGTGTATTCTGTTGTTTTTGGATGGAATGTCCTATAAATATCAATTAAGTCCATCTTGTTTAATGTATCATTTAAAGCTTGTGTTTCCCTATTTATTTTCATTTTGGATGATTTGTCCATTGGTGAAAGTGGGGTGTTAAGTCCCCTACTATGATTGTGTTACTGTCGATTTCCCGTTTTATGACTGTTAGTATTTGCCTTATGTATTGAGGTGCTCCTATGTTGGGTGCATAAATATTTACAATTGTTATATCTTCTTGGATTGATCCCTTGATCATTATGTAGTTTCCTTCTTTGTCTCTTGTAATAGTCTTTATTTTAAAGTCTATTTTGTCTGATATGAGAATTGCTACTCCAGCTTTCTTTTGGTTTCCATTTGCATGGAATATCTTTTTCCATCCCCTTACTTTCAGTCTGTATGTGTCCCTAGGTCTGAAGTGGGTCTCTTGTAGACCGCATATATATGGGTCTTGATTTTGTATCCATTCAGCCAGTCTGTGTCTTTTGGTGGGAGCATTTAATCCATTTACATTTAAGGTAGTTATCGATATGTATGTTCCTATTCCCATTTTCTTAACTGTTTTGGGTTTGTTATTGTAGGTCTTTTCCTTCTCTTGTGTTTCCTGCCTAGAGAAGTTCATTTAGCATTTGTTGTAAAGCTGGTTTGGTGGTGCTGAATTCTCTTAGCTTTTGCTTGTCTGTAAAGGTTTTTAATTTCTTCACTGAATCTGAATGAGATCCTTGCTGGGGAGAGTAATCTAGGTTGTAGGTTTTTCCCTTTCATCACTTTAAATGTGTCCTGCCAGTCTCTTCTGGCTTGCAGAGTTTCTGCTGAAAAATCAGCTGTTAACCTTATGGGGATTCCCTTGTATGTTATTTGTTGCTTTTCCCTTGCTGCTTTTAATATTGTTTCTATGTATTTAATTTTTGATAGTTTGATTAATATGTGTCTTGGCATGTTTGTCCTTGGATTTATCCTGTATGGCCATCTCTGGGCTTCCTTGACTTGATTGACTATTTCTTTTCCCATATTAGTGAAGTTTTTGACTATAATGTCTTCAAATATTTTCTCAGTCCCTTTCTTTTTCTCTTCTTCTGGGACCCCTACAATTCGAATATTGGTACATTTAATGTCATCCCAGAGGTCTCTGAGACTGTCCTCAAGTCTTTTCATTCTTTTTGCTTTATTCTGCTCTATGGTAGTTATTTCCACTCTTTTATCTTCCAGGTCTTCTGGAAGATAAGATATTTTATCTTTGTTCTTCTGCCTCAGTTATTCTGTTATTGATTCTTTCTAAAGAATTTTAAATTTCATTAATTGTGTTGCTCATCATTGTTTGTTTGCTCTTTAGTTCTTCTAGGTTCTTGTTAAATGTTTCTTAAATTTTCTCCATTCTATTTCCAAGATTTCGGATCATCTTTACTGTCATTACTCTGAATTCTTTTTCAGGTAGACTGCCTATTTCCTCTTCATTTGTTTGGTCTAGTGGGTGTTTACCTTGCTCCTTCATCTGCTGTGTGTCTCTCTGTCTTCTCATTTTGCTTAACTTACTGTGTTTGGGGCCTCATTTTCACAGGCTGCAGGTTCATAGTTCCCCTTGTTTTTGCTGTCTGTCCCCAGTGGCTAAGGTTGGTTTAGTGCATTTTGTAGGGTTCCTGGTGGAGAGGATTGGTGCCTGTGTTCTGGTGGATGAGGCTGGATCTTGTCTTTCTGGTTGGCAGGACCACGTCCGGTGGTGTGTTTTGGGGGTGCCTATGACCTTATTATGATTTTAGGCAGCCTCTCTGATGATGGGTGGGGTTGTGTTCCTGTCTTGGTAGTTGTTTGGCATAGGATGTCCAGCACTGTAGATTGCTGGTCGTTGAGTGAAGCTGGGTCTTAGCGTTGAGATGGAGAGCTTTCACCATTTGGTATTAACGTGGAGCCAGGAGGTCTGTGGTGGACCAATGTCCTGAACTCGGCTTTCTCACCTCAGAGGCACAGGCCTGATACCTGGCCAAAGAACCAAGACCCTGTCAGCCACACAGCTCAGAAGAAAAGGGAGAAAGTAAGAAGAAAGAAAGAAAATAAATAAATAAATAAAATTTTAAAAGTTATTAAAATAAAAAATAAAAAAATTATTAAAAATTGAAAAGTAATAAAAAAAAAAGAAAAGAAGAAAGAGAGCAACCAAACCAAAAAACAAATCCACCAATGAAAACAAGAGCTAAAAACTATACCAAAAAAAAAAAAAAAAAAAGGAAACAGACAGACAGAACCCTAGGACAAATGGTAAAAGCAAAACTGTACAGACAAAATCCTACAAAGAAGCATATACATACACACTCACAAAAAGAGAAAAAGGAAAAAAAGTATGTATCTATATATATTTTTTTTAAAAAGGAAGAGCAACCAAATCAATAAAGAAATCTCCCAATGATAATAAACTGTAGATACTAAACTAAGATAAACATAAAACCAGAAAGAAATTAGATGCAGAAAGCAAACCCCAAGTCTACAGTTGCTCCCAAAGTTTATCGCCTCAATTTTGGGATGATTTGTTGTCTATTCAGGTATTCCAGAGGTTCAGGGTACATCAAGTTGATTGTGGAGATATAATCCACTGCTGGGAGAAATTTCCTTTTCTCTTCTTTGTTTGCACAGCTCCTGGGGTTCAGCTTTGGATTTGGCCCCGCCTCTGCTTGTAGGTCGCCTGAGGGCATCTGTTCTTTATTCAGCCAGGACGGGGTTAAAGGAGCAGCTGATTTGGGGGCTCTGGCTCACTCAGGCCGGGGGGAGGGAAGGGTACGGAATGCAGGGTGAGCCTGTCACGGCAGCAGCCGACTTGACGTTGCACCAGCCTGAGGCATGCCATGTGTTCTCCCAGGGAAGTTGTCCCTGGATCACGGGACCCTGGCAGTGGCGGGCTGCAGTGGAGGTGTGGATAGTGACCTGTGCTTGCACACAGACTTCTTGGTGGCTGCAGAAGCAGCCTTAGCGTTTCATGCCCATCTCTGGTGTTCGCGCTGATAGCTGAGGCTCGTGCCCATCTCTGGAGCTCATTTAGGCGGCACTCTTAATCCTCTCTCCTTGCGCACAATGGTCGCTTGCCTCTTGGGCAGGTCCAGACTTTTTCCCAGACTCCCTCCCTGCCAGCTGTGGTGCACTAACCCCCTTCAGGCTGTGTTCACGCAGCCAACCCCAGTCCTCTCCCTGGGATATGACCTTGGAAGCCCAAGCCTCAGCTCCCAGCCCTCACCTACCCCGGCAGGTGAGCAGACAAGCCTCTCAGGCTGGTGAGTGCTGGTCGGCGCTGATCCTTTGTGCGGGAACCTCTCCACTTTGCCTTCTGCACCCCTGTTGCTGCACTCTCCTCTGTGGCTCCGAAGCTGCCCCCACCGCCCCGCCATCCTCCGTCTCCACCAGTGAATGGGCTTCCTGGTGTGTGGAAACTTTTCTTCCTTCACAGCTCCTTCCCATAGTTGCAGGTCCGGTCCCTATTCTTTTGTCTCTGTTTTTTCTTTTTTCTTTTACCCTACCCAGGTACGTGGGGAGTTTCTTGCCTTTTGGGTGGTCTGAGTTCTTCTGCCAGCGTTCAGTAGGTGTTGTTCCACATGTAGATGTATTTCTGATGTATTTGTGGGGAGGAAGGTGATCTCCACGTCTTACTCCTCCGCCATCTTGAAGGTCTCCCAGAATCAGGAGTAGAAATTTTAGTGAAGCAATTAGAATAGTGAACTTGTTTGCACATACTAATGAAGGTCTTTTAAATTAACTTTTTAATAATAAAAACATCATCAAGTTCTCAAGAGCTATTTAACTGCCACAATGATAAGGAAATTAGGCTTTGAGAATACCAATAATAGTTTAGTCCCTTAGTTTCTATAGCATTCATAATTGGCAAAGCATTTGACCATTTATTATTTCATTTATCTTTGACCAAAACCTGTTGAGATAGGTGGTTTTATCCCCGATTTACAGGTGAGTAAACTGACGCTGAGAGTGATGGCATTGCCTGCGAAGACATATGGTGAAATAAACTGCACCCAAGGCAGATCTTGTGGTTCCTTGGCCAGTCTGCTTTCCACAGAGCCAGATATGAACGCTGCTGATCATAGCTACATAACTCTGGTGTAGTGAGTGTTTCTTCCAGTTTTTCATTAGCACATGGTAGACTTCAGAAGCTTGCAGAAATGTGCCTTCATTAATCACAGAAAGACCCTCTGATTGTAGAGATTTTAGATGAATACCTCTATCTAACACTGCTGTAAGACCTTGGCACCATAATTTTCAGATTCAGTCATCTTCACTGGGAACCCATGAATAAAATCAGGCTGACTGAGGGCAGAAGAAGGCTGAGCCAATTAGAGAAAAACACTGGGAAGCCTGGATTAAGTAGCACAAAGATGCAGATGAGTGAGCTGATGAAATTGCAACCCTCACTGAGAAGCAGCTCACTTGCAGTAAAACCATAGAATGTTCTGCTAACTTCAAGCAGTGGGAGTTACATAATCTAATAATTAATTGTCTGTAACTTCCAGGCCTATTAGGGAGGTATGGAACAGACTCCAGAAGCAAATCACCAGCTTTTGTGGTGGTCAGGAATATTGCCTTAGGCATTCAGCTTTGTAATGGTAATGCTTACAAGTTGTTTTCCCTGTTAATTTTTAACCGTGGGTACAGTCCTTCTCCTACTAATGGGTATTTTAAGTGTATCTTAAAGATTTTTCACTGGTTTGTCACTCACAGTTGGAAATTGCCTAGTTTACCACAGTACTTTCAAGTGTCAAATTTGGCTTTTTTTTTTTTTTTTTTTTTTTTCCTGAAAGACAAAGCCCAAAATAAAAGGTGACAGAATATCCCCAGCAGGCTGGAGAAAAATTAGGATCATGTGCAGACAGAAGGACACATCGTTTTAAAATAGTTTAAACTGCCATGAGAAGTAGAAGGAACCCCATTTTATGTGGATTGCTTTGAACAGGCCTTACTCTCACAAAGGAGGAATATGAATTCTGTCTTGGAAAGGAAGAGGCCCTGCAACCACACAGCGTGAAGGGGAGGTTCGAGAGAGGCTGTGAGTGGATGAAGGCTTTCAGTCACCAGGGGCCATAGGTTTCATTTTGATGTACATAAAAGCTGACCAAGGACTTTGTGAAAACTTTGAGCTGCCTTCCTGACCACCTTGGTTTCTTTCCTTCACCCATAGATCAGCGTCATTGACGACCCTGTTCTTTTCAAGTGGTAAAAGAAGTTAAAAATAAAGTTCTATTTTAGATGTACCTTTGATTTTCTTCAAAAACATTTCAGATGATAGGAAAGAGAAGTAGAGTGATAAATTTTAGCAGAGACCTGGCAGAGTCTTCTTATAGTTTAATCAAAACGGGCTCAGCTTCAAATATATTAAGTTGCCACAGGAGAATGGGAGTGCCTTTTGGGAACAGTTAATAGTTCCCAGAATTTTAATCTACTTTTATCATAATACAGGGTAAAAGTTCCAAGGTAAATAAAGACAAATAACATTTAAAGGAATATTGCATGATATGTAAGAGGCAACATATTTAAATGGATGTAATCCTTCCTTATACGGCTTGCCTTTTCTATGACATGTGCTGCATGTTTTCTCTGGATAATTTGGACTTCATCCAAGACAGCAAATTCCAGTGTTCCTTATGCATGTGGTCATTCTCATCTCCTTGACAATGTCAGAAGAGATCTTTTAACTTGGAAATTTATAAAGGTAATAGAAAATACTATTTGGGATCTAAATGCAAGCACTTTAGAGTAAATTATTTTAAAAACGTCAAGTTATTTGTAGGTTTGTACCTGCAAATACTATACAATTAAAACTACCATGGTATTCCTCATGATTCTTCCCACTTGAATATTGATGAAAGCCTTAAGCAGAAGTGGCTAAGTTATACTCTTAGATTTCAGTTGTGATTTGGGTCTTATCTTTTGTTGTGCTGGACTTGCGTTGTCTGATGATTTCCCATTCTATACTGCATTTTCCCCTACTGAAAAAGTGCCTCCCTTATAATTATTTTCTCTTTAATCTGTGTTTCAGAGTAACATCAGAGTAAAATTTTCTTAATTTGTGTGCTAATAATAACTTTTTATATTTTTCTTTTTTGCCTTCTACTTTTTCCCTATATTCTCACTTCAGATTCTTTTCTCACATTTTCCTTAGATGTTTCTGTTGGCTGCAAAGTCTATATAGCACAGTTCCTATGATTCTCTTGGTCTGTTATGTACCTTTAGAATATGAGTCTCATTAGAAAACATAAATTTGTCTGTTTCATATTTATTGACAGAGAAGACCTTCATGCTTTATTGTTAAGTGGAGTAAAGGAGCACACAAAAATACATGTTGGGTGATTCAATTTTTTGGAAAATAAATATTTTGTTTAAGTATGAAAAGATGTAGAAGGTTAGATACCAAAATATTAACTGTGATTGTTTGAGAATAGTTGGAATTTTGGTGATTATAGTTTTCTTTTTTTTCCCCACTATTTCATTAATTCATCCTTTAAATGTTTATTTTTATTTTTGAATTTTCTGTATTATTTGTGTTAAAAACAAACACTAAGTGGAAAGCATATAAAAAAAGTTCTATGGACATAAATAAATGTGAACTCTGATTATTTTATTTGATTGATGGGGCTATAAAATTTTCTTAACTTTCTTTTCTTTGGTTGTGAGGACTAAGAGTCTAACGCCTACTTCTTTTAAACTTTGGAGGGCATGGATTATATCATTTTCATAAAGTTAGAATGGCCCATTTTTTGCCAAAGTGATCAAGGAAGGAATTCACTTTGGATATCAATTGTGACTTTACATGGGCCTGGAGAAGGCATAATTAAACAGTGATGACTTCTAGCCTCTGAGTAAATCTCAGTAGAATGGCAGTGCCTCTTCCAAACTCCACTCAGGCTGGGGACAATTCTGTTGCTGACTGAGGGGTCCCCACTTGGGAGTGTCATATTGAATCTGTCCTAAATAATATGACAAAAGCCAGAAAGATGAGATTGGGGAAGAAAACATAGAGCTAGGGTAAGATCAACCCTCACTGCTACCCACATATTTGTTTTGTTTACTTGAATGAAATATGGAGCTATTTTAACTTCCTATATAACACAATGGTATCAATAAAATGCAGCTTGGTTAAAAAATATATTTTATTTTTCCGTTTGTGATTACATTAAGCTTCCGTGAAAATGGAACACGCCAGTTTCACAGCAGGAGAGGATAGATACAGCAAGACTAGAGAGGCGAGACGTTCAGAATTAGAAGAATCTGTATGGCTGAAAGTGAGGTAATGATAATGATTATGTGATAATAGTACTGTTGTACTGTTTTATGAGGCAGTAAATCCAGCTCCCAAAGCAGCTAAGCTATGGGGGTGAAGGCTGAGTTTATCCCATGGAGGGCAATAGATTCTTGCTGAATAACCCAGCATGACAGTAAGGCTTTTATTTTTTGAAGCAAGGTCTTAAAAGTAAGTTTTAAAATAAAATGAGTAACTTCCCAAATATGATCAAGTGAACAACTGAGCAACAGTAAAAAAAAAGCAAATTGTGCAGGAGAGTGGGGGGCTAAGGGGGTGGAGGTGGGATTCTTTTTATGCAATGAAAACTAGAGTTCTAGTAATAGGAGACAAAATTTCCAGGAACCAAAATAAAAACAAAAACAAAAACCTCACTACCATACATATTGGCAGCTGAATTGAAGTGTTATTCTTCTAGAGAAGTATTAAACTACTGCAAAATGCAAACAGATTCCCATTCATCTTATTTTAAGTCATTGTTCATTCGTGGCTTGGCAGTTGCTATATGGAAGGGGCTACATTAGTTAAAACAGCAGTTATAGACAAATGGGATGTTATCCTTGGTTTCTATGAGCTTACAGATCAGTACTGCTTAATAAGATGTTGAAAGAGCTTAATCTTCAGTTTTTCTCTCTTTTTTTAATTTTTATTTTTTATTGGGGTATAGTTGCTTTATAATGTTGTGTTAGTTTTTGCTGTGCAGTGAAGTGAATCAGCTATACGTATACATATATCCCCTCTCTTTTGGATTTCCTTCCCGTTTAGGTCACCATAGAGCACTGAGCAGAGTTCCCTGTACTGTACAGTAGGTTTTCATTAGTTATCTATTTTATACAAAAGTCAGTTTTTCTCTTGTAGCCAAGATAGACCAGAAAAAAAATCTCACTCTGTCTTGATTCCTCCTGCTTCCTACATGTATATAAGCATGTTAAGGCTTGTTTGGTTCTAGAGGAGGGATGGGATTCAATCCTCAGTCCATGTTGGTCATTCCTCCTGGGCTCTTCACTTAGGCATGTGGTTTCAGTTCAATTTGGGTGGCTCCACTGGCAGCTGGCTTCACTCTGGGACAGCTGGGAAAATGTTGCTTTAGCTCCCAAAACTTTAGTGTTTAGTACAAATTATTTCTCCCTCATAGGCTGCCAGCAGGCATCCTCCTGTGGTACTGTCACCTCAGAAGCCATAGTATCAGATGGGCTCATGCATCTTACACCCTGTAGAACTGCAATCCCTATCTTTTCTAAGTACCTGGAAACTATGAGACCTCCCCAAGGGACGAGGCCACTTCTAACACTGAGCCTTATCTGCTCCTCCATTTTCACACAAAACTCTAGCTCAGTAGCTTTTGCCTTACAATGCAGAGGCCCAATTGGAATTTGTCTTGGGGGCAACCACCCATCTGGACCATCTTTTCAGACTAATTCAAAATAACCAATTTCAAGGATACTGAGGTTGCTTTTATGGTTACCTTCTGGGAGATGTGAAGATGCAAAAAAATATTTACAGAGTACTTATGTGTACCAGGCACTATCTGGGCACTTGGAATGTATCACTGAACACAACAGACAAGGACCCCAGCCCTCATTGAGCTTTTGTTTGAGAAAAGGGGACGATAACCAGTACATGTATTGAAAAGTTATCAAGTGTGTTAGAGACTAGGTGTTGTGGGAAAAAAATAAAAGGTTTGAGTGGGGTGAGGGAGATAACAGAGTAAAGAGCAGTTTGCTGTATTAAATAGGGTGGTCAGAGTTGGCCTCATTGAGCACGCGGTATTGAACAACCACGTATAGGCGGAAGGTAGTTAGTTGAGTGGGTATTTGGAGCAAGAACACTCTCTGGGCAGAGGAAAAACAACTAGAGCAAAGGTTGGAAGTGTGTTTGGTATTTTTGAAAATTGTGGCAAAATGAATATATCATAAAATTCACCATTTTAAGTTTATAATTCAGTGGCATTGTACATTCACAGTGTGCAACCATCCTTGAACTATGTAGTTCAAGAATGTTTTCATCACCCCAGAAGGAGACTCAATACACATTAAGCAGTCACCCCCATCCTCCCCTCCGACCAGTCTCTGACAACCACTAATCTGCTTTCTGCTTCTGTTGATGTGCATGTTGGCATTTTGAAGAAGACCGAGAAGCTAACGTGGGCTGGAGCATAGTAAGTGGAAGGGAGCTTAGGAGGGGAGAAAGTCAGTTGAGTAATGAAGAGCTGAATCCCCTTTCAGCCATTTTAAGTATATGATTTTTTACTCTGAATAAAAGAGAGAACCATTCCAGAATTTTAGACTGAGGGGTAAAAAAGCTCCATGGGAGAGTAGATTGAGGGGAGTGTGTGTGTGTGGCAAGGTTGGAAGGAAGAAGATTGACTAAAGGGTGAGAGAAGATAATGGCTCTGGCAAGGTTGGAGGGGATTAGGAGGGGATTCAGAATATTAGAAATATTCTGAAGCTAACGCCAATAGGACTTGCTGATGAACTGGATTTGGGGTGTGATAGAAGAGTGACATCAAGGATTGCTCCAGTGAGTCTGACCTTTGTGATTAGAAGGATGAAGTTGCTATCAACTGAGATGGGGAAGCTCCAGCTGGAGCAGGTTTCAGGGGTGGGGGGTATCAGGGAAACAGTTATGGTGGAGTGAGTCTGAGATGTCTGTTCATCCAAATGAAAAAGTCAAATAGATGGTTAGATGCGTGTGTCTGGAGTTCTGGAAAGTGGCCTGCAGTGGAGATAAAAACTGGGGAGTCATTAGCACAGACATGGTATTTAATGCCATGAGAGTGGAAGAAGTCACCGGGGAACTGAATGTGAACAGATAATGAGAAGAAACCAATTGCTGAGCACTGGGGTGCATCCTCCTTAAATGATGAGGGATACAGAAGGAACCAGAAAGGAGGAACCAAGATAGGAGGAAAATCGTGGGTAGGTAGTGTTGTGGAAGAAAGTGAACCAAGTAGAGAGTCGTTAACTGAATGAAATGCTGACTGACTATTGGATCTAGCAGTTTGTGAGGCCTTTTCAGTTGTGTGAGTAGCTTGTAAGTCAGATTGGAATGGGTTTAAGGGAAAATGGGAAAAGAGGAACTGGAATAGTGAATAGAGACAAATATTTGGAGGATTTTCTTGGAAAAGGGCTGAAGGAAATGGAGGTGTACCCCCTTTTTCAGCTCCTCACTTTTACAAGAAATCATCATCTCTTATTTTATATATAACATAATTATATAGTTAATTCATGGGAGTGATACTTTTCTTTGCAAAGTATCATTTCATTTTCTTCCTCACAGATCCTCAGGACAATCCCTATCATTTAAAAAGAAACATAAGTTTATGAGCAGCTAGTGAGGGGTAAGAAACAGATCTGAGGGAAGAGAAAGATTCTCTTTCTGAATCACCAATCTTTTTCTGAATTACCTAGTGTTTTACAGAATAAAATCCTTAAAAAAAACTATCCAGTAAAGATTTTGTTCATGTACGTCTTATAGGTAGTTTGTAAATATTTCCAGAAAAAATAAGAAAATTTGGAAAATGTAAAAGTCATGGAGAAAAACTGAATAGTCTTTCCTCCAAGCCCCTTGGGGAAAAAGGAAATTATATGCAATGCTTATTTTAAGGCCTTTACAATGCTAAATTTATTTATAACTTAGTTAATAAAGTTTTGTCTGGGATAACTAAATTTTTAAAATATGGTAGATTAAGAAAGCAATTGCAAATTTATTAATTGAATTTGCTATTTGATGTTTCTAATTTTTTAAAATCATAAATAGGGTTCTAAAGTTGCTGAGGTTAAAATAATTTAACTTTTCTTATATGTTCTAGTAACTGAAAAGCAGATGAACCCTGGATAACCATCAACACTAGTACTACAAAAACTCGTGCTGTTTTAACTAGTTTCTTCCTCTTATGAAGTTAAAATTTTTTAGTTTTCTGAAAAGTAGCTATACAATAAAGGGGAGGGAACCCTTACATTCACTGGACTTGCTATTTTGACATGCAACTTGGTTGAACTGTTTGCAGTTCAACCTTCCACAGTATCCTCTGGTGCATTGTTTCATGCCAAGCTTGTTCATTTACCCACTTAAGTGCCCAATGAGTATTTATAAATGCTAACGGATAATTTAATGGGTGCTTGGGAACTGAGGATTTTACTGGATTGAGGAATGCTACTCTACTCTTTCATTTGATAATTGTTTTCTAACCTGAATATTTCCAAATGAAGGTCAATTTCTTTAATCCACTAGGTGAGATGGAGGAGGCCAAAATATGAGATTCAAGAGAAGTCTTAGAGAAATGGTTCTGCAAAAGTCTTCTCACCAGGCTGTGGGAGGGAGAGTCCATTTTATTGAACATTTATTGGGTACAAGTAGTTATGTGCCGAGCATCGTATTCAATGTTGTGATGCAAAGATGAGAGCTAGATTTATTCATTCAGTAATTATTTATTCATTCAGTCAACATATATTCAGCATCATTTGGATTATTCAAACAACTATCTAAAGGCAGTAATTCTGCAGCAATTGAAAATAGAAATAAGACATTTTTTGCATTGTAATTTAGTCAAATAAACTGCCATGCTACCCGATATCACTTACATTTCTAGTTTTAATCTAAGATTCAAACTTATTGCAGCTGGAATCTTAGTGATTACAGTTGGGGAAAAAGCTATTACATCTGTTTTCATGAAACTCAGAAGAAAAATCTTAATTTATTTTTAATATTTCATGTTCTTTATATTTCCCTATTTCAGGATATATTTTTTAAAACAGGCAAAAATTTAATAGATTTTAAATAGAAAACAATATTTTCATAAAATCTTTCTAAATTATCTGTTTTTTAAGTGGGTAGTTTTACAGGTGAGGGGTTATTTCTTAAAGTTCCTTGAAGTGGGCAAACCTGTCAGTGTTTGCAGCTACTTAAACCATCTACCCTCCCACACCTAAATTAACTCTTCCTTATTGATGAATAATCTTTCTATTTTTCTGAGAGGAAACACCAGTTAAGTAGGTAATTAGGTACTAGTGTCTTTATGATTTCTTTTTAATACATGTAATCTTTCTTTTAAAAAATAGGTTATACCCCCTGTGCAGATGAGATGTAAATATTTTTAAAATAAGGATTTAATCCATTATAAATATGCCTGCTAATTTTAGGCAAAATTTTGCCCTAGGAGCTGAAGAAATCCAAAGAAAACTAATGTTTTTCCAGCTCTGAAGGAGGTAATAATCTAGTGGGAACGTAGAAGCACACGTTATTTAGGTGGAATTGCCAATAAGATTTTAAAAATGGGAGCAGCGATGGACTGTTGAAATAGGGAGGAAAATTCATTCAGTGTTTAGATATGATACTTCTGTAAAGTTGTGAAAATGCTTTTATTTCTCTGAATTATCATATTATTGAAGTTGGGATGGACCTGTATAAGATAAATAAGAAGGATCATAAGAGAAAACAGCATTGAGTTTAGAGGCAGCATCTAGAAGGAAGTAATTATTTGCTCCCAACTAGTTTCTTAGTAAAAGAGAATACATTTCCTGGGTGACTAAAAACACACTTTGCATGTTCTTCCAGTACAGTCTGAATCCTCAGCAAAAGGCAAAGAGGATGATTCTCACTCAGCAACCTCTCAGCTTTTATGTACTTGAAACCTTCAGTTGCTATTTGTGGTTAACACTTGCATTTCCATCATCTCACTTTCCTCACTGCTAATTATGAGCTTAATATGCACCTTCCTTGATAATTTGTCTCCAACTGGAAGGCAAGATCAGTAGACTACTCTGTACCTTTAGCACTTAGCTGAGGGCCTGGCATATAGTCAGTGCTCAATAAATATCTTTTAGTGAATGAATTACCACCCAGATATCAAAGCCTTTACATATTAAGCTCTAGGGCAGAATTTGGGGCAGGTAGGGGGCAGAAGGTTCTAAGAACAAATTTTTGTGATACTAGTATAAACAAATGGAAGCTATATTAGCAATTGATACTTCGAACCTTTTCTGATAGGACTTTACTTGCAAGTAAAAAAAATGATGGACAGCTTTTAATATTGTGTCAAGTCAGTGCTGTCACCTTCATTCATGAAATTTCCATTTAATGTATGTGCTTTAACAATTTGAGTGATAACAGGTGAATGACTTTGTATTTATGTGTTTGTGCCTTGCAGGTTTAGATATTTACCAATTCTGCAAACTACTATGAAGTTAGCATCAGAAACATATTTTGTTATAGTTGAGGTATGAGTTAAAAGAAATTATGTACATTGTATATATTTATGTCCCTTGAGAGTACACTTTCCAAAAATGATTCATTGCATTTTTATATTCCTCTAGATTTTCATTTCTATCACGGTCATATAGGAAAATATCTACAAATTGTTTTATATGCCAGTGAGCTGGTCTTGCCAAACACTCAGTATTTACCAGCACAGAGCAGTATAAAATAAGTAAAAAATAGTCTCTGCCTTCATGAAGTTAATGTTTCAATAAAGAAGTTGGATCCCCCCAAATTGTGAAACATATGAGGTCATCAACAAGAGAAATGTGTAACTACAACCAGTTGCAGTGATCCTCAAATCCAGAGGGGTGGCTTCAGGCAGTGCAGTCGCTGAGTCCAAAAGTGGTTTGGAGAGTCATAGATCAGCTATCTGAAAGCTGAGGATGATGTCAACCTTCTCTTCATGGGTGACAGATAGTATTTGCTGTGTCATTAAAACGTGAACAGCATACATCTAAATATTAGATTCAATATAATGATCCAAGAGCAGTTTAACTGTATGTCCTATGAAATGAACCTACTCTATCCTATGTATAGGACATTTATTCATATGTATATATCCTAAGGTTCATGAAACATAGTCAGGAATGACTTTAAAAATACCAAAATTAAGAATAATTTACTATTGCCATGTTTTGAAGGTGCTGTATAATCCACTACTTAACACTTTGAACTTATTTGTCTCAAGCCTGCTTAATACCAAAACACACTCATAAAAGCACTTAACTTATTATGAAAGGTAATAATATCTGGGGAATTTGTACCAGAAATCACATGCTTGGTTTATAAAATATTTATTAAAAGAGAAATTAAATTATTCATGTTTAAATTAGGGTAGGTGGGTATAGCTAAGAAGTCCCAAATCTTGATGGTTTAATACAATAAAGGATTATTTCTCACCATGTCATCATCCAATTCAAGTTAGTGTTGGTGGTAGTGGGGCAGTTATCGGGAGCCTTTACTGTCCTCAGTCATTTAGGAAATCTGGCTTCTTCCACTGAGTGGCTTTGGTGTCAAGGAAGGGGCCTTGGAGTCCCCAGTGGATCATCTGTATCTGGCCTGTAAACAAGAGAGGAGAATGTGGAGCATTGCATTGAAGGGAATACCTTTTTAGTCCAGACGTGGAAGTGCTAGCCATCACTTTTAACTACCTTTCCTGGCCATAATTTAAGCGCATGGTTCCACCAAACTTAGGGGAGCCTGGGATATGTAACCTAGTGCTATGCCCTGGAAGAAAAGGAAACAGGGTTTGGAAACATAGCATGGTCTCGGCCATAGTGTTTAAACATGCTGCACTGATTTAAAACTTTCTGTACACACTGCTATGTTTGAAAGTGATAACCAATAACCAACAAGGACCTACTGTAAAAAACTAATTAATTATTTAATTAGAAAACAAAACAAAACTTTCTGATCAGTTGAAATACTTCAGAATTTTCCAACTTAACATGAAGTCAGTGGATCGTATAAAAGAGGAGTGACCAAAAACGTAACAAGAAGGAAGACATATCAAGTTAATTGGCCAATTTGGAAGCAGCTATATTTAAAGAAATGACTATCCAAAGATAGTTCAAATGGAAATGAAAGGTGACGAATTCAGTGCCTCAACTCTTAAACTAAGTGTGATACTGTAAAGAGGTAGATATATGGGTATCACTAACTGGACATGCATCCTGGGCCATTCACTTAATTGCAATCTGACTTGATTGCATCCTCTGAAAAATGGAGATGATACTGACATTTGTTTTCATCCTTGCTTTGAAGCAAACAAAATCATGTATATGAGGGGGTTTATAAAATATTAATTGTTAAACAAGTTTTATTTCAGGCTACTTGCATTAAGGAAAAATTACCTCCAAGACTGCTCCTGTCATTCACCTGTGACTCATGAATTTTCAGTTGGCATAGAGTAGCAGAGGAAAGTCTTTCAAATATTGTAAAATCTAGGTTTATCTGAGGTAACCGTTGCTGCTTTTAGGAAGTATGTGGCTGAGTAATAGTTCAAAAATAGCTTGTTATTTTGAGGAAGAAAATATGTTCTTCAACAAATAAAATAAGTGTTCTGAAGAATAATTTTATAGCATATTTAATCACACGTCTAAAATAATTTGAATCCTGTAGTTCAGAGCACTCTGTACTTTGATATGAATTTTGAAGTGCTTTATTAACTGCAGTAGTACCAAGGCAAGTACTATTATGTAGAGTTGCATTTTATGAGTAGCTCTTACCAACCTCTGTGAAGGAAACTGTGCCATGAATAATCAAAACTGGAATACACAGATGAAACAATTTATATATTTAACATGGATTTTGAAAAGTTATGAATGTATGCTTACACACACACACACACATACACATAAATGATAGCTGTGATTAAAAGAGGCTTGTTTCATAAATCAAACAAATAGACAGTCCTCTCTTTGCTTTATGATGACCTGCTGATGCATGTCTACCAGGAGTTCGTTGATGGGTTCATTCAATAGACATTTGAAGACTTAAGTTGTAGGGATTAAGGTAAGTGTTTTCAGGATATTAACAAAAAGTAGCTGTAAGTCTCTTCTGGGTTTGCAGATATTATATACAGAAAAAAAAATGTAGTCAAAGGCAGTATTTTTTTTTAAGGAGTCAGGAGACAGATTATAAGTGGTATAAATGTGGCAGAGTGAGATTCCTTTCAGGTTGGAGAACAGGGAAAGACAACGTCAGGAGGAAGGAACGTTTTCATTGGTTCTTGGAGGATGGATAAGATTTAGCTGTGTGACAGGCATGAGTAGTACTTCAGGCAGGGAATATGGCATGAGCAAGTCAAGGGGATGATAGAGGAGCCATTGGCAATAGTAAAATGATTGATTTGGCTGGAGAATTAGACACATAAAAGAATTCGGGGAAATCATTCAGCTTGGAAACAGGTTGTAGCCATACCCTAGATAGCTTTAAAAGCCAGGCAGCTTTATGGACAGCTTTGATGAGACATTGATGAGTTTCTACAATGATGTGAAGTGATTAAGAGAGCTTTGAAAGCATTATTTAAAAACTCTTAATTCCCTAGGTGACTTCAAAATTATACTTGACTCTTCAGAAACCTTGTCATCTTAGCAAATAGAAGGCTTTTTTTCTCTTAATAACTTGAAGGGCTATTTTTTTTGCCCCAGATTTTTGGATTTTTATTTCTTACTACTGTGTTGAGTGTCCGAGATTCTTATGCAGTGCCACCTATTGTAAGGTTCCTATATAGAAACAGTAATGTGTTACTTAATAAGCAGAAAGTAATATTGATTCTGACTGCATGGAAAGTAGGGTGCTAGGTGAAGTGAGGCACACACAAAAATATAAAAATATGATGTTAAAATAACAACACTGCATAGCATTTGGGAGATAGCAAAAGAATAGTATAGAAAATATATTCTTTAGGAGTTCAGAGTTGTGATTAGATTTCAGAGAAGACAGGTGGGAGAATTGCAAGGGCTCTTAACCCCCAGACTGAGTGATGAGATTGACGGTATATCATCAGATAGTTTCAAGTAAATCAGGCAGCCAATGACGAGCCACTTCTACCTTTCCAACCAGCATTCTGTCTTATCGCTCTAAGATAATCCATTGCCATCAGTAATGGGAATGATAGTGATGACTTTTGGGACCCTGATTTTCTTAAAAGTAATTTTAAGTCAGCTAATAAAAATTTTAGTTAGCTGATTTATAGTTTTTATAATAGACAATAGCAGAATGTTTAAGAACTGTGATGCATGTGTTTTCTGCTTCTTAAAATATGTCCTTTTTCCCCTTTCTACTTCCATTCCTCTCTCATTTTGAATAGGATTTTAAGTCTGTTTAAAATATATAAAAATAACAATACAAAAAACAAAATTTAGGGAAATAAGGGCCAGTAAAAAATAGGGAAAAAAAAGATGGATGAATTATTTAAGATGAGGTTATACATAAAATCCAGGTGTTAAGGTACTACCCATTTTCTATAAATAAAGAACCCACATAGCTGTCTCTGAGTTTTCTAGCAGCCACAGAAAAGGGGAAAGACCATAGTTTGTGACTGGTCCTCCAGGAGAAGCTCCACAGAAGTAATAAATACTGAATGTCCTCTTAAACATCCTTACAAGTAAATAGGACAAAGGTTGTCTTAAGACTTTTAAAAGTATGCTTTTATAATGATTTTGGCTAATTGTTTAATGCCTTAAATAGTGTGTGGGAAAACACTTCTATCGAGTCCAAAGTATGAACACCAGGCACAGACTGGGGGTAATTTTGAGCCAGGGCAATAAGAGTGTGATTTGCTGACCAGCAGCTTCAGCATCACCTGGGGGCTTGTTAGATATGCAGACTTTCAGACATCTCAGATCTACTGAGAATCTTCAGGGGGTTATTGAGGAATACTGATTTCAGGTATCTCAGGTGACTTACTGGATGTTTAGATAATCTTTTGTGGATCAAAGGGCACAAACTTTCAGCTATAAGATGAATAAATTCTGGAGATCTAATGTACACCATGGTAAGCATAGTTAGTAATAATGTAGTGTATACTTGAAATTTGCTAAGAGAGTAGATCTCAGGTGTTCTCAACACTCACACACATATAAAATGGTAACTATGGGAGGTGATAGATATGTTAATTAATTTGATTGTCGTAATTATTTTACAGTGTATATGTATATCAACCCATCATGTTGTACACCTTAAATATATACAATTTTTGTCGAAACCTAAGAAGTAAGAAAATTAAAAAATATTCTCTTAAACAAGTTTTAGTTAGACCTTATATAGCAGTGGATTTGGAGATTGCCTCCCTGGCAAAATTCATGGAATAAAAATATATTATTTTACTGGTTAAGGGTAGATCTGATTTTTTTACACCATCCAAGTAGGGGGAGAGGTTTTAGACATTTAGATAATTAGTTATTGCCTAATATGTGTGAAGCACTATGTTTAGGTACTTTAGAGTTGTAAAGATGAACAAGACATGGTAACTGTTTCTAAGAAGCAATCTAGCAGGGAGACTTAGTTGTAAACAAGTTGACCTAATGAAATAAGAATCACAAGGTACAAACAAGGTGCTGTGATAGTTATTCCTATTCTACAAATTTTTACAGATGAGGAAACTTGGCTCAGAGAAATAATTTGTCTTAGCTAACAATTGAACTCAAGCTCTGTGTGATCTTAAATGCAGTTTACACTTTTAAAATACAGCTTCTTAAAGAAAAGAAAAAAAGAAGGGAAACCCATTTTAAAAGTGAGAAAATAGTCATAAATCAGTAGGCTTCTACATTCAGGTTCACTATTCACACAATGTAATAATTTTGATTCACATCTTTAAGAGCAAGTGCTGTTTTTAGTTAATGTAAACTGAAGTGAATCCTGCAGTTTTCCTCAAGTAGGAATTAAAATTTTGCCAAAATAAAGAGAGTGTCATGATTGCAGGGTTTTTTTCCCTGAAATAAACATAGATTTTATTGATATAGGAAGACAAGCTATTTTTATCCCTGAGTGCTGTGTGAGATTTAGTGGATTGAAGTATTTAGCAGATAGTATGTCCTCGATATATATTGATTAAATAAAAGAATTTAATATTTACCCTTGAAATCTTCTTTGGAGCCCAATTTTACCAGGCAAGTGGAATCAAAGGAATATATTCATAAGTTTTAAAATCTTACCTTCTTTAGAAATATTTCATAGTTCCATAATCCTTTTTACCAGATATGAGCTCCCCACCTCTAAGCACTTTATATTTCAGTTGACATTGGCTATAATTTCCCCCATGTTATACTGATGTGTGTATTTGTCTTATATTCCTGCAGTAATGTAAGCCTTTCAGAGAATTTGTCATATTTTTCTTTCCTGTGTAGAATCTTGTTAGTTCTCAGGAGGCACTTAGTAAATATTTGAATGAACAGTGAATGATGATCACTACAATAATTACTAGTCAAATCTATTCTAGCAACCTATGCCTCTAATCAGTTCCCAATAGCTGCCTTTTAAAGCTGGTCAAAGCCTTGCTAATAGAAGGTGTTCTTTGACAGTGTTTTTGAGTATTTACAGTACTGCTGTTGAGAAGGCTAGCATTTATTGGGTGCTTATTCTTTCTCAGGTACGATTTTTAAAGCTTTTTCTTTTAAATTTTAATTTTATTGGAGTCTAGTTGATTTACAGTGTTGTGTTAGTTTCAGGTGTACAGCTAAGTGATTCAGTTATACATATACATATATTTATTCTTTTTTTTTTTTTTTTTTTGCGGTATGCGGGCCTCTCACTGTTGTGGCCTCTCCCGTTGCGGAGCACAGGCTCCGGATGCGCAGGCCCAGCGGCCATGGCTCACGGGCCCAGCCGCTCCGCGGTATATGGGATCCTCCCAGACCGGGGCACGAACCCGTATCCCCTGCATCGGCAGGCGGACTCTCAACCACTGCGCCACCAGGGAGGCCCTATTTATTCTTTTTTATATTCTTTTCTCATATAGGTTATCACAGAATGTTGAGTAGAGTTCCCTGTGCTCGACAGTAGGGTCCTTGTTGGTTATCTATCTTATATATAGTAGCGTTTATATGTTAGAGCTTTAAAAACATTATATCTCAATTGATCAGTACAACAATCTGAGGAGAAATTCTTATTTTGTCTTCTTTGGAGATAAGAAAACTGAGGTTTATATGGAATTAACAATTTATGCAAAGTCATGGAGCTAGTAAGTGGTGGAGCTGGGATTTAGATTTGCTTTTAAAGCTCTGCTTACTGTACAAGGGTGGGAGTAAAGGAGTGACTAGGAGGTAACGAATGACCAGTCCATTTATTCTCAAAGAGCATAAATATACAAAATAGGCTGATTTGGGACATTATAGTCCTGTCTTCCTAGAAATTGACTTTGGCTAGGCTTATGCTTGGGAAATCATCGTCATCCAGAGCTAGATCAACATCTGTGTACAGAGAAGGTAAGAGTCAGTCCATTAAATAAACTGAATCAGCCTTAGGATGGGCACTTTATGGCTCTAAAACATAAGTGGACATGTTGGAAAACTTCATAGCTGTTTCTGACCGAACAAAATGTATGCTAATGGGAACCCTACTCCAGTTCTCTGAATCTGGCACTGACATTCTCTCCTACTTATTTAGGAATAGATTCTAAAGGATCACAATGTAGGCATCACAGTCCAGTCCACTGGGTCAGTCTCTCACAGGATAATCACATAAGTCCCGGAACTATCAGGCTGTAACTCCATAGGACTAATGGGTAGGATTCTCATCTTCATTCCCCCGATAAAATAAGGTATACCCTTGGTATCTAAGATGCAATAGAGAGCACAAACAAAAAGATTGCTGGCCTGTAAAGAAAACAAGCATGAGAATGCAAGCATGGGATTAAGATCGGTTTCCTAGGGCATACTCTTTTCATAAACACCAGGGAGGGAACTTTGTTCTTTTTCTGCTGGTGTTTAGAAGTTTTGTGGAGTGAAGGCAGTGAAGTCAAAGGTGTACTCCCTTAGTTTTTTTGTTCTTCTTGCTGAAGTAAATGAGTGGGGACACTAAGGATTTCATGTGTGCACTGTGGCTACTTATTCTAAAAATAAAATAATACAAACTAAGCGATTATTTCTTTTGATTCACTTTAACATAGTGATTTGCTGCTTATTAATACAATCTGACAAAAACCCCGAAATGATCTCTAGGCAAGCAGGTTGGCACTAGCAAAGATATAAACACATCCTCTAGTGTATTCCCTTTACTGAAGTATTATTTTTAAAACCAACAAGGACCGACATGAATAATACTAAATACTGTCAGTTTTAATAGTAAATAATACTAAATATTGTCAGTTGCTATATTCTTTTCTTCTTAAAATAAAACTAAGACAAAGCAATTAACTGTAAAGGGCTATATTAACCCAACTCAAAGGTTGCATTTTTAAACATGGGAGAGTGAGGAAGTGGAAAAGTTAAATTCTCATAGAAAACGTTAACCCCTCTGCATTTCACCTGTGGTACATTAAAATGCATATTTAATAGTCTAATTAAACATGTACTAAGTTTAACATAACTGAATGGTTGTTAACCTGAAGCCCTTAACTTTTCCCTATCTTGGCTCTTTTGTTTATAAATTTGCACTTTACATTTCATTAGTAGATTTTCTCACTTATGAAACTTTTTTCCTTTCCAAAGAGTTAAAAATAGAGTAGTATTGTAATGATCTCTTGCTTAAACTATGTATCATTTGATGAGTCAATTTACTTATTTCAGAAAATTAAAAATTTTAATTAAAAAATAAAATTAATTTTATTTCAGGAAGTTAAACCTGTTGAGGTTTAATAAAATTTAGAGACCTATTGTCTCCAACTTTGATCACCAGTCAGCTAATTTTAAGCCAGATATTATTTATTAACTAAAAGCTTTCATATGAAAAATACCACACATTAATTTTCATCAGCATAACATGAAATCCAATGACTCGTCTTAAAAGCAGACTCTCATTTTATTTTTTTAATTTATTTTTTATTTTTATTTATTTTTCTTTTTGAGGTACACGGGCCTCTCACTGTTGTGGCCTCTCCCATTGTGGAGCACAGGCTCCGGACGCGCAGGCCCAGCGGCCATGGCTCACGGGCCCAGCCGCTCCGCAGTATATGGGATCTTCCTGGACCGGGGCACAAACCTGTGTCCCGTGCATCAGCAGGCGGACTCGCAACCACTGCGCCACCAGGGAAGCCCCAGACTCTCATTTTATAGGAATTTAGTCAAGTGGAGGTTCTGAAATGTGTAAATTGATTTTGATATGTCAATCTCCAAACATAATAATTTTCTTATTTGGCTGACCCCTTCTTACCTAGCTATATCTGGGGACAAAATGGAACGATGACTGAAACATCCCAGAAATATCCTAGTACAGAGTCTCTGATGACTTTTAGCAAAAGAATTGGGTGTGTTTGGTGTACCTCTGTGCTCTTTCTCATCCTCATGGAGAGCACTCTTAAGATGGTGTGTGAATAAGAAAGCAGCACTGGAAAGATTAAGTTATCATTTCACAGGAAGGTCACTGAACAAGCCTGTGAAGTCAAAGACTTTGGTAATATAACACCTTTTCTAAATAAGCTGTGTGTGCTAAGCATGTGTGAAAACCACAAAACTTATGGTGGGGGAGCAGGCTACAGGAGGAGATTCTGATCTTGGGAGCTTTAGAATTTTAATTTGAAGAAAGAGGCACTTTGGCATTTTCTGGACACTGTCACCTTCAAGGTTTTGTTGAAATATGCAAACTTTGTAACATTCTGACTTTTAGTGCTTGGACTGGGTTCTGTGTTTTTTAAATCATCTATAAAATATGCAGAGAGAAATTTGTTCTGATGAGCATAGGACCATGATTCATTCAGAGCCAGCCAGAAAAATATTAGCTACTCGAAAAAGGACAGATCCACAGTAAATTGAGTTCTGTGTCATTTAATAAGAATTCATATTGTGTATACTTCAGTGTCTTGCTTTATATAAAAATGGAACTTTTGTCAGGGCCTACTTTAGGAGAATGTGTAGAGCTGTACACATGTTCAGGAAAGGCCTGAGATGGACTTAATCTCTCACATCTGCCTGACCTTGAGCTTCTGTACAAGCAGGAAGTGAAGGCTAAGGCAGAGTTGTAAACTGTCTGCCAAAGCAGGGAATCCATGCCCCAAAATGCACACAGAGCCCCTTGGTTAAGGCTGGGAGACATATTGGTTCAAGTTATTTAAATAAATCTTCTTCTAATCATTAGGTGATCACAAATCTAACTGAGTAGTGACTTCAGTGGCCACACATGACAAAATACAAACTTCAGAGAATTCAGAAAAGTCACTAAGCAAACAACAGCAGAAGGAGCAGCAGCAGTGGCAACAACAAACAACCAAAACAACAAACCCTGGGGGTGAGAGAGAAATCTGATTTCCAGTGTTACCACATTCTATTATTTAACATGTCTAGTTTTCAGCAAAAGAAGTATAAGATGTGTAAAAAAAAAAAAAAAAAGAAAAAAAAGAAAAGTATGGCCCATACACAGGGAAAAAAGTCAGTAAAAACTGACCTTGAGGTAGCCCAGACATTGGAGTTGCTAGACAAAGAAATTAAATCATATATTTATAAATATGTTTAAAAAATAATGGAAATCATGTTTAAAGAATTAAAGTATGACAACTATTTGTCACCAAATAGAGAATATCAATAAACAGCTAGACATTATTAAAAAGTAGAAATTCTGGAGTTGAAAAGTATAATAACAGAAATGAAGAATTTACTAAAGGAGCTTAACATCACATTTGAGCTGGCAGAGGGAAAAAATAGTGTACTTGAAGATATGTCAATTGAGATTACTCATTCTGAGGAACAGAGAAGTAAAAGAATGAGGAAAAATGAACAGAGCCTCAGAGAGCTGTGGAACCCCATCAACTGTACAAACGTGCATGATGTAAGTCCTAAAAGGACAGGAGAGAAAGAAAGGAGCAGAAAGACTATTTTAAGAAATAATGGCTGAAAACTCCCCCAGATTTGATAATAAACATTAATGTACACATCCAAGAAGCTCAAAAAAACCACATAGTACATACTTGAAGAGTACCACACTTAGACACCTCATAATCAAACTAATGAAGCAAAAAACAGAATCTTGTAAGCAGCGAAAGGTAAGTGACTCATCAAATCAAGGAATCCTCAATAAAATTGACAACTGATTTCACTTCAGAAACCATGGAAACCAGAAGACAGTGGGTTACATATTCAAAGTACTGAAAGACAAATTAGCCAAAAAAAAATTTTTTTTTTTTTTTCGGTACGCAGGCCTCTCACTGCTGTGGCCTCTCCCATTGCGGGGCACAGGCTCCGGACGCTCAGGCTCAGCGGCCATGGCTCACGGGCCTAGGCGCTCCGCGGCATGTGGGATCCTCCCAGATGGGGGGCGCAAACCCACGTCCCCTGCATCGGCAGGCGGACTCTCAACCACTGCGCCACCAGGGAAGACCAGCCAAAAATTTTATATCCAGCAAAACTGTCCTTCAAAAGTGAAGGAGAAATTAAGATATTCCAAGATAAACAAAAACTGGGAAAACTTGTCACTAGTAGACCTGCCCTATAAGACATACTAAAAAAAAATTCCTTCAGGCTGAAATGAAAGAATGCTAGACCACAATTCAAATCTGCCTAATGTAATAAAGAACACTAATAAAGGTAACTATATAAGTAAAAATAAAAGACAGTATAAATTTATTTTTGTTTATAACCCCTTTTTTTCTCCTGATTTGAAAGACAACTGCATAGACTATAAAATCAAGTTAATGGGCTTATTGTCTATAAAGAAATAATTTCTTTGACAATGTTAACACAAAAAAGAGGGGAAGGAACAAAGCTATATAGTAGCAGAAATTCCATATGCTGTTGAAATTAAGTTAGTATTAGTCTGAATTAGATTGTAAAATAAGATAATTTTAATCCCCAGAGATTAAGGAAACAAAAAATATATTAAAAGAAACAACAATGGAATTAAAATGGTACACTATAAAATATCTATCTAACATAAAAGAAGCCAGTAATGGAAGCAGAGAAGAATAAAAGAGACATGACATAGAAAACAAATAACAAAATGGTAGACATAAATCTTATCAGTAATTTATTCAGTGTAAATGGATTAAATAATCTAATCAAAAGGGAGATGTCGGCAGAATGGATAAGAAATCATCATCTATCTATATCCTGTATATAAGAAATATAAGTTAGATACAAAGACAAATTGGTTGAAAGTAAAAGGACGGAAAAAGATATACCATGCAAACAATAACCAAGAGAGAGCTGAAGTAGCGATACTAATATCAGGCACACTAGACTTTAAAACAAAAATTGTTCCTAGAAACAAAAAAGGACTTCTCATAATGAAAAAACGGTCAATCCATGAAGAAGACATAGCGATTATAAACATTTATGTTCCAAATAATGAGCCTCCAGATATGTGAAGCAAAAACTGACAGAAGTAAAGTGAGAAATAGAAAATTCAACAATAGTAGTTGGAGACATTGCCATTCCATTTTTAATAATAGATAGAGGAATTAGACAGATGATCTACAAGAAAATAGCAGATTTTAATAGCACAAACATCCATAAAACATTCCACCCAAGAGCAGCAGGGTATACTTTCTTCTCAAGTGGACAAGGACCATTCTCTAGGGTAGACAATATATGCTAGGCCATAAAACAAGTTTCAACAAATTTTAAAAGATTGAAATGCAAGGTATATTCTCCAACCACAAAAGAATAAAATTAGAAATCAAAAACAGAAAGAAATTTGGTGACTTCACAAATAGGTGGGAATTAAACAACACATTCCTAAATAACCAGTGGGTCAAAGAAGAACAAAAAGGGATAAACTATATATACAAATATTAATGAATTAATTTTAAAGAAGCTGTAGACATATCAGGGTTTTTAAAAAATGTATTGTGTTATTGTACTAGCAAAGTACTTTATTTACAGCCATGGTAAAATTAGGTATGAGAGATTTTAGCTTGCTAAAAATGACTGTACATATACTCATGTAAGAGGGGCATGAATGTAGAGGCCGGCAATTCATTTTGAAGGATTAACCTACTTCTATTTTAGAAAAGATGATTTATTTTAAGACAGTCTTACCCATGTATGCCTGATATATGACTTAGTTCTTATGGGGAAGAATAATTTACTCTTTCACTGACATCTCAAAGCCTTTGCTTCAAATCTTGGCTTTAATTAGACAAAATTTTAAGTTGTAAGAGAAAGCTGTTGATGTAAGTGAATTTACAAATTTAGTTAAGTATGATTTAAAAATTGTTTTTGGTTATGTGTCCTTAAAAAATGTTGACTTCATCTAAATGGTGTTAGGCCACATCTTTTACATTTACTTTTTGCTGTATACTTTAGTGCCATTAAGGGAAAACTAGTTACTCTAGAGATATTCAAACATTGCACACAGTAGTGTCTATGCATGTCCATTATAATGCATCATTAAGTTCCAAGCACATGTGTTTGAGTCTTGATGCTTATTGAAGAACAGCAAGAACTTTTTTTTTTTAACATCTTTATTGGAATATAATTGCTTTACAATGGTGTGTTAGTTTCTGCTTTATAGCAAAGTGAATCAGCTATACGTATACATAGCTGATTCACTTTTATAAATAGTGAGTTTGATTTAATTTCAGTCTGTGTCAGGTGGTGAAAAAATGCATCCTGCAGAATTATTCAGAGAAAACTTACTCTTTCTTCAGAACAAGGAGAAATCAATATTGGGTGTTTGAGTTGAATGGTATTTTACTTTCAATTAATAATCTCTGTGATTGTTGAAACAGGAGACCAAAGCATAAATCACAATATGCACAAAAATGTTTCTGGAAGCAATATTTTATGAGCTATCTGTCCATGATATTTTCTTTCAAAGAATTTTAAGTTTGGAGATGAGACATTATTTTTTTTAAAAATCTAAATAATCATCCAAGAGGAATATTGTATCCATTTACAAATAGTTTTGTTTTTTGACAAAACTATTGTGGTATGGCTGATAAACACCCAGAAGTTTTAGTTGGGTCAGAAAGAGAGTCTATGCATATTTCTTTAGTCTGGGGGCTTGTTTCCCTCATGATCTCCACCATATTCCTATTAAAAGCTCTTTTGTCATTTGTTTCCTCAACTGGAAATATTTTGTGCTTCTGGTTCTGTCTTTACATAGCTGTGTACCTGGTAGACAATAAGTATTAGGTGGATACATAAATACTATGAAAACCTCAAAAAAAAACCTATGAAGACAGTCTTATAGTGTATTTCCAATTTTACTATTCTTCTCTTAGAACTTGATAGAATGTTGAGCACCATGAATGAACACAGTCAGTCTTAATTGATGTTGGTGCTACTCACGGCTACTGCAGTAATTTAAAACGTATATTTCTTGATCAATTAATATTTTCATGAGAACTTGGATATTTAAAAGAGCTAATAAAAACACTAAACCTATTAGACTATTTAGAAATCAAAGAGAACAGTAGAAAATCTTTTAAAATATTCTTACGAAATATCAATTATGTTTTGTACTTTAGAGTTATTTTTTAAGAACTTGTTATCAATTTCCATGTTTCATTAACAAACATATAATTGATGTATAAATTGCTTGAGCTGATACTTTCTTTGATGACTATATGTTATTTGTCATGTACCTGTAGTACTCAGCGCATTGAATTTTCTCCACAAAAGTTTGTTCCATAGCTTGAATTTTGTATCTTCCTTTATGGATGTTTGAGTTATAAAAATTGTGTTTCCAACTGAGTTGAAGAATTTTCACATGTCAGAGAGGTTGTCAGAACTAAAGTTAAAAAAATTTTTTGTTGCTGAAAATCTTTGTTAGGTTTAGGCTCTTCAATTTTTAAATGTAGTTGATTTTAATTAAAGTTTAAAGAGAAAAAGAAACCATTGGAAAGATATTGGAACTAAATAATTCACTTCTGGTGAATAGGGAGTTTGCAGTTTGAGTTAATGGTATTCATTACACTAATTAAAAGCAGTGAGCCATTTTGCCCTTATTTTCCCAACCAGTGTTTTCAGTGATGGGGGGATGGGGTGGTTGGCATTTGATGTTTTATGTGATGAGGTATTTACTGATGGTCTGCTTTGACTTCTTCCTTAAATTGACAACCACTTGAAAGGAATTTATCAGACAAAAGAACAACTTCTTTTCTAGAGCTGTACCGTTTATTCCAAGTTTGGACAGTGAGAAGACAATTGAGTAGCTTTTACTGCCACCAGCTGTGCTATTTGAACAAATAGAAGACTAAAAGAATTGTACAATCTCTTTATATACAGCATTATACAAAATCAGGATCTTTTGCCTATTAAATATTGCATTTGTAGTTGAAAAACTTATAATTACTTAGATTTCCATTGCTGTAATGAGTTTGCTGCCCTTTGAAAGCTCATGTAGGTCTATCAAAATTGAGTCTTGTAGAATTTGAGAAGGTGCTGCTGCAGGGTTTGCAGCAAATTCATGATTATTTGTCTTGCAGATGGGCATCTGTATCTATAGCTGTATCTATCCCAAAGTAAACAGCTTGAAAACAAAACAGATTGTCCTAACTACTTTGAAAAATCACATTTCCTAATCAAGGAATTCCAGTGATTAATATCACTTGGCTACTCTAGGGCTTTGGAAAAAATGAGAAGTGGGTGTTTAAATGTTATAAGAGGTAATTTTCCAAGCAATTGAGCAGGTAGTTAAAAATACCTTGTTTTCATTTCCTTGCCTGAGAAAATCCTAAAGTCTAAAGGTTTAGAAGAGAGTGGAAGAAGTTATACTGAAAAGAGCCTGAAGCGTATGCTCCAGACGTGAAATCCTCACACTTGCCAGTCTCCAGAGTTCATTGATCAGTATATGGAGTCATTGTGTTTGAAGTGTGAGTACGGGAACTGTGCCATTCTGTTAACCTAAATATGTAGTTTCTTGGAGGTTTTTTTGGTGTACTCATTGATTTTTATAACTTATTAAATATTACTGTTGGAGTTGAGAAGGTATCTTGAGTTTGATAGAGGTGGGCAGACTACAGGAAAGGGTAGGTCAGGGTTTCTCAACCTCAGCACCTTTTTTATTGACCTTTTGGATTGGATAATTCCTTGCTGTGGGGGCCTATCCTGTGCACTGCAGGATGTTTAGCAGCATGTCTGCCATCTACCCACTAAATGCCAATAGTGCCCTCCCCACATGTTGTGACAACCAAAACTGTCTCCAAGCATTGCCAGATGTCCCCTGTGGAGCAAAGTCATCCCAGTTGAGAACGACTGTGCTAGATAGAGGGCTCCTGGCAAGTGATATTGGTTCTTAACTCATCTCTGTATCCTCAGTACTTATCAAGGTGCCTGGCATAGAGTTGGACCTCAGTAAAGGTTTGCATAAATTTAAAAAAAGATAACTTAGAGAAGAAAGGTAACTTATTTTACTATCACCTCCTCTGCCATTGATTTCCCACATTATTAGTAGAATAGCATAGAATAAAAAGGCTCAGTGCTGCATTATTTATAAAGAGCAAAAAGAAAAAATCAGAAAAATATCTGAATGCCTACTAATGTAGAAAATGGCCAAGTTAATATAGTGCATTTCTGCTGTGGAATATTACACATTCATAAAATAGGTTACTAGCAAACCTTTTAAATAATATTATTTTTGTAAAAAGTAGGTTACAAAGTTAAAGAATGATTTTTGTATATCTATCTATCTATATATCTATATATATCTATCTTATTTTTAGGTGAAAAAACAACAGGAGGATAAATGCTAAATTATTAGTCTTGGTTGCTTCTGGCATTATGATTAGATTTTCTGTACACCTTCTGAGTCATTATTGACAAGATGCCTTCTTTTTCTTTGGTCTTTAGAAAATCCAAATGAAAGGAATAGAAAACCAGCTAAGTCTGAGTGGATTTTATGTAGTCATTTGAAATGGCATTTTCTTCATTTTTTAATGAAAAGCTAAGAATGAATTGCAAGCTCTACTTACTATTTCTGAAATTGTTACCCAAATTTTCCTATAATTATATTATTTGATTTTTGTTGTAACATTGTTATTTGGCAAGAACACATGTAGCATTAAAATTGATTTGGCATACTAAACATAACTGGGAAAAAATACCCAGTGTATTTCATAACTATTGTATAGAAGTTCCTTAAAATGTAGAAGAAACAATTTCTACATAGTTTGTCTGAATTGCAAACATTCCTGTGTGATATTGATCATCTCTTACCATTATTCCTGTCAGTATTTTACAGTAAAATATTCTTGTAGA
Organism: Mesoplodon mirus; assembly: GCF_964341445.2. NCBI lineage: Eukaryota > Metazoa > Chordata > Mammalia > Artiodactyla > Ziphiidae > Mesoplodon > Mesoplodon mirus. The sequence continues at coordinate 44,557,853 of NC_138985.1, read as the reverse complement.
AACTATAATTAGGGGAGGAAATGTAGACGCTGCAAGTATACAATGTGTGACTTTTAAAAGAATTACACATTCTCAGTTATTAGAGAGATTCATTTATGTGGCAGTCTAGCTGCACGTATACTGTATGTATAGATGTGTACATTTAAGTGAGATTGTACTGGAGATATTTGTGAATTAATCCAAGCTCTCTTGTCGAAGGACCTTTTAGGTATTTGCATATTTCTTAGAAAGATCCACAGCTTAGAACATTCGGAGTTCCCAGTTCTGACTCCTCATCATGTTGAACCTGAAAGTTCATGTATTTCAGGCTGCCATATGTTTGAATAAGAAGTCAAAAATCAAACATTTGGCACTAGTTTCCCTCTTGCTTTCCTCTACCCAACTGTATAGACTAAGTTTGGATCCTAGAGGTGCTGTGATCTCACATTTCGTGCACCCCATGCCTTTCTCTCAGCCTGAACACTTTTTTCTCTCTAATTCTTAAGCTTACTTCAAGCCTTAGTTTGAACAGCACTTCCTCAAGATTCTCTCTTGGAACCCTAACTGTGCTCATAGCACCCCGTATGTCCCTTGTCATAGCACTTTAATACAGGGTGATGCGTATCATTTTTAATGTCTGTCTTCTCCAGGAGCCTGTAAGCTTCTGTGAAAGTAGAAATCAGGAACATTCCATTCACCACTTTAGCATCTAAGAAAGTGCCCAGCACATAGGTAAAATTTAATAAGTGTTTGATGAATCAGTGCATGCCTGAATGAAGAAATCATAATTCCAGCCTCTTTAAGAGGAAAGAGTAAGATGCATCAGAGGCAATTCCCAAATAATGTAGAGTAGTACAACATTTGCTCAACAATGAGAGGGCATCAAATGCTCAGTTTTTCTTTTACTACCAAGAGTTTTGATTTGGATTATATGGAACTTTGGAAACGTGTAAATTTTAGTTGCACAATATATTGTTATAGAATAGTAATATTCCAAATGTTTATTTATTATTTTTTTGTAAGATGAATTCTAGCTATACTAAGAATTGTAGTTTTCACGTCCAGATCAAAAATTCTCTGTTAAAAGAAACATTATTTTAAAATCTTAACAGTGTTGGATGAATGCTTTTCCTCATCTGGAAAGTAACACATCTTTAAGTCTCCTGATTATATTTTAACCATCTAAACGTATTAATTCTTTCTTGACAGGGACATAGTTAAGATTAAAATACATACATACATACATATATACACACACACATATATATACATATACATATATTGTGTGTCTCTGTGTGTTATACTAAAACACCTTCAAGGAGTAAGAGTAATTTTTTTTCTCTGATAAATAATACTAGACCCTTTATTATGGTCAGATTTTAAAAATGTTTGAATTTTTTCTCCCTTGGTTTTAGCTTTCTCTTCTTTGTATTGTCTGAAAGGCAGCCTTCTGCAACATTTTCTTCCCCTCTTAGTTTGTTTTGAAATCATCTCTAAAATTTTGGGTAATTCTTGGCTGAATTTTTTTCATATGTTAATCTTGGATCAATTGAAGTTAAAACAAAATTATACCCAATAGTATGTTTATAGTTCACCATTATTATAGAATTTTACTTCTCACTTAAATGTCACAACATTTTATAGAGAAGGGGGTTAGTTTGCCATTCATTTATTCATAATCCATACACATATAAGGAGCACTAAATATATAATGAGATATGGATACAGGTATCAAGAAGATGTATTTCCATAATCAGAAAATACAATTGAAGATAATTCTAATGTTAGCCACAGAAATAAAAGGAACTAGGAATAAATGTAATAAAACGTACAAAATATCTTCATGTATGAAAATGATCTTTAATGAAAGTCATTTGAGAAGATTTAAGTAAATGGAAAGAGATACTGTTCTCATGGATTGGAATACTCAGTGTTGTTAAGTTGTTAATTCTCCCCAAAATGAGCTATGGATTCAATCAAATTCTAATCAAGACCCTAATGGAAGTTTTAATGGAATTCGACAAGCTAATTCTCAAATTTATGTGGAAGAGTAAAGGGCTAAGGAGAGAAAAAATAATGTTGAATAAAAAGGACAAAGTAGGAAGAATGGCATTATAACATACCTAGACGTCTTATGAAATCATAATATTGTACGTTGGACCAAATGTACAAGGCCAATTGGACAAGACTGGATAGCCCAGAAAGCACCAATTTATACATGGAAACTAGATATATGACAGAGGTGACATCATTGATCATCAAAGGGATGAGTTATTTAATAAATGGCACTGGGACAAAAAGTTGAAATTGTATTCCTACCTCATAAAAGCACAAAAGCAATTCCAGATTAATTAAGGATTTACATTTGAAATGCAAATTGGAGAATATCTTTATGGTGTAGAGAATGAGAGAATTTTCTAAACAAAATAAAAAAAAACACACTAATCTCAAAGGAAGAGGTTGATAATTATGAGCAATAATTATAAATATTAAATTTAAAATGTGTACAATGAAAGAGAAAAGAAATTAATCAAAGACCAGGGAAAGATATGTGTCACATAAATATGACAAAGGGCTAGCATTCAGGATAACAAAAAAAAATGACAAAAACCCACTGGAAAACAAGACAAGAATTCAATTCTATTCAGTTCTGATAAAGTGAAGTTCAAATGGCCACTAAAAGCCAAAATACGGATCAGGGAAATGCAAATTAAAACTAAATACTGTTCAATTTCATACACTCATCAGACTGACAAAAAAAAGTTTACCAACACCAAGTGTTGGTGAGGATATGGAGCAGTATAAAATTTCACAATACTGGAGAGTATAAGTTAGTACCACTTAAGAGAGTCATTTATTTGTACATACATATTCAAGTTGTGTATTTCATAAGGGCCCAGCAATTCCAGTGGGAAGTATAATCCCATAGAGATACACTTTCATTTTGTACACAAAGATACATGTACAGGAGTGTTTATTTCATCATTGTTTATAATACTGAAAAACTGGAATCAAACTAAATATCCATCAATAGGAAATTGGATAAATAAGGTATTTTCATGCAATGGAATATTATGTGGCTTTAATAATGAATGAACTAGGCATATTATATACATGCATATATGCATTCATAATCACAGATGAGTCTCAAAAATATGTTTAGACTGCTCTGTATTGTTTAGGGTTACATACATATGAAATAAAGACATGCTTAAGAGTAATAAATACTAAATGCTTTATGAAACTAGAAATGGAATTAATGATAGGTAAGGTGTGTATATTGAATGGATAGCTCAGAACAAAGTAGGGTAAGGCAAGGGGGAGCTCACCCAATAGCAAGTATGAACCTTGGCACAATAATTCCTCTAATAATATGTTTTATTTTATTTATTTATTTTATTTTTTAAACATCTTTATTGGAGTATAATTGCTTTACAATGGTGTGTTAGTTTCTGCTGTATAACAAAGTGAATCAGCTATACATATACATATATCCCCATATCTCTTCCCTCTTGTGTCTCCCACCCTCCCTATCCCACCCCTCCAGGTGGTCACAAAGAACTGAGCTAATCTCCCTGTGCTATGTGGCTGCTTCCTACTAGCTATCGATTTTACATTCGGTAGTGTATATATGTCCATGCCACTCTCTCACTTTGTCCCAGCTTCCCCTTCCCCCTCCGCATGTCCTCAAGTCCATTCTCTACATCTGCGTCTTTATTCCCGTCCTGCCCCTAGGTTCTTCATAAACTTTTTTTTCTAGATTCCATATATATGTGTTAGCATACGGTATTTGTTTTTCTCTTTCTGACTTACTTCACTCTGTATGACAGACTCTAGGTCCATCCACCTCACTACAAATAACTCAATTTCGTTTCCTTTTATGGCTGAGTAATATTCCATTGTATGTATGTGCCACATCTTCTTTATCCATTCATCTGTTGACGGACACTTCGGTTGCCTCCACGTCCTGGCTATTGTAAATAGAGCTGCAATGAACATTGTGGTACGACTCTTTTTGAACCATGGTTTTCTCAGGGTATGTGCCCAGTAGTGGGATTGCTGGGTCGTATGGTAGTTCTATTTTTAGTTTTTTAAGGAACCTCCCTACTGTTCTCCATAGTGGCTGTATCAATTTACATTCCCACCAACAGCGCAAGAGGGTTCCCTTTTCTCCACACCCTCTCCAGCATTTATAACAATACATTTTAAATTTCTACATGGACCCTTAGCAAAGCACAAAATCCTCTCATTCTGCAAATACTCTTTTGAATTTCTTGGGTGATGCATTCAGCCTATATCCGCTTCTTCATATTATTTTAACATATCTTTCTGTAATTGTTTTTTAAGTGTGGCACTTGAGTTTTCAGGACTGTTCTGAGTTGTAATTGATCACTGTACATGCATTTTGAATAGGCACATTTGTCTATGCAGCATATTATGTCTACTGACATGCCATTTCTCAGCTTGACAAAGCACATCTAGAGGGCATAGGTTTTAATAAGAGAGAATATATTATTTTTTTCTTCCATAGAAAGTGGGTGGTGTTACATTTTATAATGAAATAATGAATAGTTGAAATGACAGCTTATCACCTTACTTTTTTAATAAGCCAAATATAAAACTAGAAATAATGCTTATTAGTTTAGGCTTTATAATACTCACTTCAAGATGAATTCTAATAGGAGAATATTTACTGAATAAGTTTGCTTGTAGTCATAGTAAACAGTAACAAAAGTGGCTTCTTTGTCTTTTTCATCTAAATTTTTCTTTCTGTATCCTTTCCACTTTTCTTCATACTCTAACTTTCTTCTTGCATTCAGTTGTATGAGCAAACCTACATTTTGAAACATGTTGTAATTTTTTAAAACATGTAGTTTTTTATTACTCATTTTCAATTCATTTTGATACCATTATTCCTAGTTATTCAGTAATTATAGCACAGTTCTAAAATAAATGGAGGTACAAAGATGAATGAATGCATTTTCTATAGATTCTGCCCTAGAGGAGGCCCAGTTTAGTGTGAGAACTAGATAAAACACTTCATAATGGCAAGATGTGAGCACTCAGGCAGAAGTAGGAATGATGGCATGTGGCGTTGAAGAAACAGCAGCAAGCTCTGCTTGAGTGGGAGACAGTAGGCAGGGGCCAAAGACAGCTGATCCAAAAAAGTGAGTATGAGCTTGCTAGCAAAAAAGGATGGGAGAAGTGGTTGATAGGTGGAGCATCAAGTGCAGAGGAGTAGAAGAGTGAAAGGTCTTGGCCAGTTGAAAGAAAAATGAGAAGTGCCATGTACGTGGAGTAGTGAGTAGTGGGTGTTGGGAGAAGATGACAGATGAAACTGGAGAAGCGGAATTTTCATTAGTACATAGGATTTATAGTTCTTTTCTTCCATTTTGATCATTTCTGCCTGGTTCTAATATCTTGTCTTACACCACCGCTCACCCCCAAACATTTCTCAGTCATTTGAACAGACTCACTGGTGGTTAATCTTCCTACTTCATTTTCTCCTTTCCTAAGAACTCCTTTCGACTGTCTTGGTCGTTTCCAAATATGGGAATTCATTTCAGTTACTTAATTCAAAAGAATGTTTTATTAAAACATCTTACCTTTGGTTCAACTAAATGGTTAGCCAATTTACTAATTAAAAGGAAACTTTTTATATAGTTCAACATGTTAACAATTTAAATCAAATTGATTAATTCATCTTCTTGCTTGGTTAATTTAACCATTCCAGAGGGGAGTTTAGTAAAGAAAATTTTGTGATGTGTAAATTCATGGAACTAGTTGACTTTAGTCCTTTTCCAGGTCTATGTCACTGCACTTGCTTCATCCTACAATCAGGAAGGAACATCATCTTGAACTTTTCTTTGAAAAGTTCTCCTTTGAAGGATTCTAATGATCACTTAACCAGCCATTTCCCATTTCTGGATATTTTGGTAAATTTTCAGAGCATTTAGAAATCATACACCATTTCTTTCAGTTTCAGGAAATTATCCTTTTATTTCAGAATTCTGTGATCTGTGAAATGGGTATTCAGTCGCTTAAAACACTTCAAGTTGTTAGTTTTATGTCCAGAATGTTTGTCCTAACAGTTCAAAGCTAGTTTTGTTTGTTCACATTTAGCAACATTTTTTTAAAAAAAACTTTGAATGGACTGCTTTATTAAAATAATGGAAGAACTTGGTAGAGGAAGAACTCCCAGGGAAGAGGTTAAATAATATAAATAGCTCTGCTGAGAATGCAACAAAGTTCTCTATTGTGCTGTTGCCACAGCAACACCAATAATTCAAAACAAGGAAATGGAGTCTCATGTTTAATATAATACAGACCTTTCCCTAGAACCTCTGTGGTCTAGGGTTTTTCAAGGATTGGAATGTTTATCTACATATGTCTAAATTTAGATATGCCCTTTATGTAATATGGTAAAAGAGAAGTACTTAAATTCTATATGATGCAGTTATTTCTTTAGCATTTTTTAAAATTGACTTTAGAACATCAGGAATTTTCCTTGGGCATTGTGAATATGTGCTTATGGAGAGAGACATAATCTTTTGTGCATTTCACATTCTATTTTAAAAGGTCACTTTGAAAGGTATGAAAGAGGTGTTTGGTAATTCAAGAAAGAAAACTGATTTTTTTTTCTATTGAACGTTTAACCACTGTAACAAGAGCTGCCTCTGCTATAGAAGTAGATATTCTATTCTGAAAGTCCAAATCTGGAACTCAAAGACATGGATGTGGAATTTTGGGAGTTTTAAAATAAACTTTGTTATTTTAGAAATAAATTAGAAAAATATTGAACTCCAATCTCAGGCATGTATCAAATTTAACTCACCATTCAATAAAGCACAACTAAACTGCAACAACAACAAAAAAGAGAGAAATTGTCAACGTAAAAACATAACATACTTTTTCCTAAACGTATTTGACCCAGCATAGTCTAGATAGAGACCTTCTTTGGACTTAAAAATTTTGTTCTCCTTTGTTAGTTACTTTGCCTTGCTGCCTGCCTGCCTGGCTTTCACACCACCAATTTTACCCTTGTTCTTACTAAAAAGTAGGCGTGTAGACAATTTTGATTGTTATAATTATAAATGAAATGATGAGAGAAATTTTCATACTCTGATCTTTTCTACCCAGTTACTTCATCATGAGGTTGCTGCCAAATGTATATCCAATATGTGTGTATGTTCACATTTCACCCATTTAATAAGGACAGTTGTTGCCTAGAAACTAGTTTTCTCAAAGGCTTAATTCATGTACTATGTGTAAATTGGTCAAATATTATTTCTTGCATGAAACTTTTATTAAGGAATTATGACTTCATTTTTCACTTATCTCTTCCGCCTAGTGTTGAAAGGGGAATTCTGAGTGTTGAAAGGGGAATTCTTAGAGGTTCAGGAGAATAATTGTGAATCAGCCTTAAAAATGATTGAAAGGGGGCTTCCCTGGTGGCGCAGTGGTTGGGAGTCCGCCTGCCGATGCAGGGGACACGGGTTCGTGCCCCGGTCCGGGAAGATCCCACATGCCGCGGAGCGGCTGGGCCCGTGAGCCATGGCCGCTGAGCCTGTGCGTCCGGAGCCTGTGCTCCCCAACGGGAGAGGCCACAACAGTGAGAGGCCCGCGTACCGCAAAACAAAAACAAAACAAAACAAAACAAAAAAATGATTGAAAGGTTAGAAGGGAAATAAAAATAAAATGAAAATGTATTCATCCATTCAGCAAATATTTGTTAAGGAACTACCTCTGTCAGATATGTTTCTAGGCACTGGAGATAAAGTATTGAAAAAGACAGACTAGCCTTATGAAAATTACGTATAATAAATATTTAAAGAAGGGATTTGGATAATAAAATAACCTATTGGGATTTTCTAATACTGTTATGACTCGTTCCATTCAATCATTCATTCATGCAGTATTTGCTCATAGCAGATCAAAAATTTTGTTATGTACTCTAATCTCCCTTTCTTCATCCAATTTTATCTTTTCCAGTTTCTCAAAAGGAATAACATTTTAAAAATTAAGTGGACTTCACATGTCACTTGAAAACAGAGTCAGGATTATCCATTTTAGGCCTTTGTTTTATTTTGCCATTCCCATCTGGACCTTCTTGATACTTTACTTTCAGGAAGATATGCCTGAGGAAGACCAAATTTGAGGTTCTAGATGAAACAGAGCTTTGTCTGTGAGTCTGAAACAGGATCAGGCAATGATATATGTTTCATGAAGGATAATGAACTTTTTAAATGGTGGCCGTGCGTTTTGTGTTATTAGAAAGCATCATAACTATTCACTGACTTCTATTAATAGATTTTTCTTAAGATGAGTAAAATATTACATGGGTTTTGTGGCCATTCTTCTTGTTCAGACTTAACGCTTTGTGGAGCATGCTTTTATTGGTACTCTATTTGAGAGAGAGGCTGACAAAGGCTTCCATGACTTCCAGTCTTCAAATGATGAAAACTGAGCACCTGGTGAAGGATTTCAGGAAACCACTTACTGAATTGACTCTCTTTTCAAGTAAAATGTATTTCAAAGGATAATAGGCTAAGATTTGACTCCAAAGCTTCAGTGGAGATGAGAAATTCTTCTGGCTGAACTGTATAGCTAATGTTCAATTACCTTAGCTTCTATTGAACTATATTCTAAACACCTTCCTTTGTAACCATCACCTTGTGCAGAAGTCTATATTTTTAGCCTTTAAGCAGAGCTCAAGCACTGTATTTAGACATCTGACTTGAAGACTAAAATTTGCTCAGTGAGCAGAACAAATGTTCAGAAAATAACATTTCAAGGTTAGAGTTAGTGTCCTGAATAAAATTCCTTTTCTTCTTTTTCTCCCTATTGAATATAATATAAATAATGTACCCTGACTGGCTTTCAAGGTTAAAAAAATCAGAGAATAACAGTGAACTTGGAGGGGGAAGAAGCAGTAATTAAAAATTGAAGGGGCTACTGTTGAACAATTGTTTCCCTGAATCTAAGTACATGTTTTATTCCTGATTCAATAGGATTATGAATCCTAAAAGGCTTTTAAAAACTCTGTAGTAAAGCTTCTAGAAAAAGGGCCAACATGAGCCTATAGCCACCTTAAAAATATTGAAAGAACACACACATACACACACAATGAAGAGGCATTATAATATCCCTCTCAGAATGGGGAGGAGAAAACTATTTAAATATTGTTTTTGACTAGTTATAGTAATTGTAGGTTTCAATTTTTGGCCATTTACAATGTGCTAGTCATGGCCTGAAGGCCTTTTATGTAATTGACCTTATTGAATATTCACAGCAATTCTATGAAATAGACATTATAAGCCCCATTTTATAAATGAGAAAATAAAAGCCAGAGTGTTTCATAACATTCCTAAGACAATATAGTTAGTGAGTCACAGTATGTTATGGATATTTCTCAGGAAAATCCCGAAATGGTGGCCAAGGCTCCCTAGTGTTGAGAAATGAAAATATTTCACTTCTTATGGGAATAGATGAGAGTGATACATCATGATTATTTTTCTTAAACAAGACATTGCAAGGTGCCAGGACCACTTCCAAAAAGGGAAGTCACATATTTGCACTGAGGGAAAGGGATTATCACGGTGAAAACTTCTTGAAGAATTCAATTCACTTGGATTGTATGTGACTTGATGAGAAACTTATCCCTTTATATCCCACAAGGCAAAAGGCTGTTGTAACCGCATTGCGCAGTGGGTCTATAAATCGGCCTGGGCACTCCCTCTTCTTTGTTGCCTGGTTGAGGGCATGTCTTCACTTAGTGTAGCCCAGTCTCCTTGTGAACAGCACCAGGACTGTTTAAATGATCAAATTTTCTCACCCTTGGAATTAGAGCTGAAAGAATTGTTGGAAATTCTGGATAATTTTTAGGCACTACTTTTAGAAAGGAATAAAGAACATGTGAAACGCTTTGACCTTTTTCTGATCCTTGGTGTCCAAATGCTCAAAATACATTTCAACCCAGCATAGGGAGACATTTCATAGTAGGGCATAGTAAGGAGAGTGAGAGAGTAAATCAAAGGTGAGTTAGAGATTTATTTTTAAACTGGGTGGAATACCAAGTTTGTGTATCAGAAAGTATAACAGCTGACTGTTATTTGGTGAAATGATTATCTTTCTTCTTTGCAGAATGGATTGTCAGTACACATCACCTAAATGATATCTTAATTCTTTATTTACAGTTCCAAAGGATAGCACTAAATTTTTATGTGAAGTATGTTGTATTGCTCTAAAACAGAGATTTTTAAGTACTAAGATATAATTCCATTTAGTCACTGAGTCAGACTTTTTTCAGAACTTTTGGAGGTTATCACCATTATTTATTGATGGGAACATTCAACCTGGGGGATTAAATGATTTATTCAAAGGGAAACAGTAGTAAATGGCAGGATCAGCCATATAATACTTTGAATTTTGGAAAAGTAATAAAAACAAATCCAAACAAATCTCTCAATTCCCACATTTGTGGAGTATTCCACCTACCCCTCCACCATCCCAGGTAAAATGAGGAGGCAGAAAACCATTACTGTGGGAGTTAGACAGATATCTGTTCAAACTCTGCCTCATGTCACTCACTATACAGCTTGGCCAATTTACCCAACCTTTGTTTTCTTAAGTGCTACTACGATCTTATGAACACGAATAGAAAGAATTCTGGGAAGCTGCCACTTAGCTATTAAATATTTTTGCAGTGTAGGATTATGAGGCAATTCTTTTGTCCTCATATACTTTTTGTATTATTTGATTTTGTGATCAAATTGTTATTTGTAGAACAGTTAAAACTTTCCCGATTTAAAGTCAAAAATAATTTTGAATTTTATTTAGTATTTAGAAATAATATGTTAAGATGTCAGTTTACACACACACACACACACACACACACACACACATATTACTCCTATTTCGTATGTTTAGATCTTGTGTCCTGACTCCTGGTTTGGAAAAGATGGCCACCGTTATATATTCAATTGCATAGTTTTTCCAATTATTTATTAGCTCTTATTTAATCTTTCACTATAGTCACTGTAGAGGAGTAAAGCATGTTTATTTCCCATTTTTAATCTCCTTAATTTCATGATCCTCAAGGATTTTGTTCTTTTAAGTTGTCTGTAATTTTAAGACTACCACAGTAGGTGAACTGTCTGGATTCCAAAAGAAACCTCTCTCTATAGAGCTGGGCATTGGCACTACGGAATTATCTGTAGTCAATTCTGGTCCTCCATTTAACAAATATGAAGACTTAGTCAATTTACTTAGTCTTTGGGTACATTAGTCTCTTCAACTGTAAAATAAATGTAAGAAAACTGAACCCTCAGGATTGTTGTGATAATTAAATGAGCTAAAAATTTCAAGCATCTGGTATTATGGAGACTAGATAAAGATAAATTACTTTCTCCTTCACTTGGTTTAAATCTAGTACTCAGTGTTGCTGTTGTCCCAGGTAAAATTTTGCATATTAGTTTTGTGATGAATTGGATGTGAATTTTAGCAGTCTGCTAATTTTAAGAGTAATTGAATATCTTGTGGAGTAACTAAACAGATGACCAGCTGACAATCTTTTCTTCATTAACATGAGGCTGATTTCAGCCTAAATATTCTGGGTTGTCAGGCGGCCTTCACTTTATCAAGGGAGAAAATAAAAATCCACAAAGCTAAAGTAACAATGAAATAAAATTGGTCCAAAAGATCAATTAAAGGGCACTGTGATACATAAGATTCTAGCACTCATGAAAAGTACAAATATTTTTGATGTCTTCAGATTTATTTATTTATTTTTTGCCCTGGTGTTCAAAGTAGAAAAATTGCTTTTAAAAAAAAGTAAAAAGAAGAATATAGGGCCTCCCTGGTGGCGCAGTGGTTGAGAGTCCGCCTGCCGATGCAGGGGATACGGGTTCGTGCCCCGGTCTGGGAGGATCCCATATGCCGCGGAGCGGCTGGGCCCGTGAGCCATGGCCGCTGGGCCTGCGCATCCGGAGCCTGTGCTCCGCAACGGGAGAGGCCACAACAGTGAGAGGCCCGCGTACCGCAAAAAGAAAAAAAAAAAAAAAAAAAAAGAAGAATATAAAATTTATCTATAATCATACCATTCAGAGATAATCCTTCTTCACATTTTGGGCTTTTAAAAAAATTCTGTTTTCTATCTAATATGTGGATACATTTTACATGTGAAGTCTGAAGGTGTGAGTGGTGTGTGTGTTTGTGTTCCAAGATATGGATAATAATACATACATGTTTTTGTATCTTTTTTCCTTACTTAACATTGTATTATGAATGTTTTTAGTGTCATTAAATATTTTTAATGTCATGATTTATAGAAGTTGTATCATAATCCAACCTATAATTATACTATGATTTCCTTTATTATTCCCCTTAAATTCAGGATATAGACGGTTGGCAGTTGTTCAAATTTTAAAGTAAGTGTGATAGACATTCACTTACATAAATCCACATCTTTAATTTTTTTTCTTCAGAAATGATTCCTAGAAATACAGTCACTCTCAAAGAGTGTGACTTTTAAAAAGATTCTTGCTATACTGTGACAGTTTTTTTATCCAGGAAAGGTATACCAATTTACACTGTCATCAGTAGTATATGAGAGTCCTTTTCACATCATATGCTGTCATCATCATGCATTAGCATCAATTGATAGGTAAAACACACAGACCCGAGGATGGTTTCCCTTTCTTTTTAGCAAGTATTAGATATGTTTATTCTTATGGCAATTATAAAAATTATTTGAATATATGTCAATAAGCAAAATCTTGGCTAAAAGTAATCACTTTAGCAGCAAGTTTAATCAAATTCTTAAAGCATTTAAAAGAGACTACATTTGGGATGCTTCCCTCAGAAAGCTGTGTTGCATGATACTAGACTTATGAGATAGCTTTTCATATCTCCTTTTATGCTGGCCAATTGGTAATTTTGTTGTGTTTACCCTGGGTTCCCCAAAAGTGTTGAACTAGCAACTTTTGAACCTGCAGACATCTGCTTTTGTCATCGAAATTGAGAGATATAACTGAAAGGAAAGATTTACTTCACAAACTGTATAGTCTTCTGATCCTGCAGAATTGAAATGAATAAACTTGAAAACATGTTTAAGGACTGAAGCTTCAGTAAACATAGAGCTTGAGACTGGAGAAAGGGTGAATTTGCTTTCACAGTAAGCACCAGCAGGACTGTGCTCCCTAACAAAAAATGAGGTAACATCTCCAAAATTATATCATCACTTCCACACCAATTACTATGATTCTAACAGTTACTTTCTATGCAGTCACTGATACATTTTTATAATTTGCGAAAAATCATTAGTAATTGCAGAATTCTTAGGGTGTATAGAGCATGCTTTAAATAGTCTTATTAGGTATGATTTTTAAAAAGACGTTAGCTTATTTTTCCAGGATGTCAATCTTGATGCCCAGGAGGATCAGCTTTGAAACATTTCTAATTAAATAAGTCTAATTTGGGGGAAAATAAATCTTTAAAGGAATAAAATGTGATCCAAGTCTTCAGCAGACTGAAGGATAAGACTGGCTTATAAAGAAGAGAGGTCTTATAAGGTATTTCTTAAGCCTTAGAGGAAATTAATAAAATAATTTTATTGAATTCAAACATGACTCAGCTTCTAATATTAATTTTTTAAATAGGGAAAAGCTAATTAAATTATTAAAGACCATTTTAAAGGTTAAATTATTATTTAGCTCATAGGGAAATTTATTTTTTACCTCTTTTAAAGCCCTAGATCTACACACAATTATTTAAGTGCTTTCTGTGTTATTCATTCAGTCTTAAATCCTGCCTGTGTGAGCTCTGGCTATCTAATAAAGGAGATAAAATAATGACCTATATATCTGGAACACAAGGTAATGAATCCTATTACTTGGGTACATCCCTCTTCTGATTTGCAGACAGCTTAATTTTTACATCTGATCTTTAGCCAGTGCTCGAGATGGAGCAGAATTGAGTATTTGAGAGATACCTCATTTGTTTATGCATTTCAACTGTGGTCCTTTCTGAATATCTTCAAAGAGTTTTCATAGTTACTTTCCTCTGATCTTTTTAAAAATTAAAAACTCTCTAGCCCTTGTTTCTTACTGTAAAACCTTAGTTCATTTTGGGAAAATTAGAGAATACTGAAGAGTAAAATAGGAAAAAAACCCATATTCATGGAGAATTCCTGTTAACATATTGGCAGCTACTCCAGAGTCTATTCTATATCATTTATCTATGAGTGTTTTTACAAGATGAGACCAAAGTCTTGGTCACCTGCATGTTATACTGAATATCATATCTTTGATAATATATATTTTGTAAATGTCATTATAGTGTTTTTTATTGAGCAGCTAATACCTAAGGCAGAGATCATGTCAGCCTGCAGACAAATTTAATGTAATCTGAAGGGTGTTTGCCAGTCTTTTGAAAAAGGAGATTTCACATAAAAATCCAGTTATTTATTTTCTCTTGAAAAATGGGAAGCCCTGCAGTGCTCAAAATCTGCTTGCCCAAAGCTAGTGGGAGCCAGATAGGGCTGCTGATGGTTCTTGGGTGACAGCATTTTGTACGTTGCAATCTTTTGGAGTTGGATCAACAGATAAAAAGTATTTTATTTCATTAAAACGTGTCTTACATCCTGCATTTTCTTCTCATTTATTGCAGATATTTTCACCTAGAAAACTGTTTATAGCTTCCTCAGAGGACATTAAATTTTCCCTCATCCAGAGGCACATATCTACCACTTTGTCATGTGTTGTAATTGCTAAACTCCAGAGGAAGAGAATCATCCGGGCCAGGGCCTCACATTGTGGAAGTATCTATATCCGGTAAACTGGCTCCATTCCAGACAGAATAATTTATCAACAAATGAAACACCAGCTACTTCCCACAAGTCCTCTGATTGCATTAAAAATCACTCCCTTTCCCACCCAACTGATGGAGTTTGCGTAGAGTATGGAGCTGACATACATTCTCTCTTCTCCTCCTCTTCATTTTGTTGAATCACTGGTTTCTGTCATCTGTTAGGTTTCTTATTAATACTCATAAAATGTTCATTCATTAACTGTCTCATGTCTATGAACTAGATATCATCACTGTCTTTCCCCTCAAGTTATGCTGTTTTTATGAAGTCGTGCTGTAGCAGGGAAGTGAGCTGGAAAACTGATTTTGTGTCTGTAGCATCAGGTACTATTTAACCAGTGGGAGGGACTGATAAAATTAGTAAGTTGACTAACCACTTCCCTTCCTTGTGGTTCTTTAATATTATAACGGATACAGAAAAGTTCAGAAGGACTGGGCTAGTTTTCGAAACCACAGCACACTTTGGCAAAGAGGAAATGCACAACAGAATGGGTAAGTTTCTTTCTTTTAATCTTTTAAGAGAATGGTGAAAAGGATATTGGGGTGGAAGTTTTAATGTTTGATTACACAAATAGTCTTTAGTAATTGCTGTGGAAAGATAAACCTGTTAGGAGGAGGGAAGCAAAAGGTTTTCCAATCAGCAGCCGTAGCTCTAACAACAACAGACATTCGAGTGAGCAAAAGATTCACCTCCAGGAATGTCTTTATTGTTCCAGATAGACAAGACTAAAATATTCTGAGGGGAGGATTCTTGTATTCATAAAATTTTTGACAAGTAAGTTCCTGCACCCTCAGTTCTTGAAATCCAGACTTTGGAATTGTCAGCAGAGGCATTGACTTACTGAGCTCAAATGTCCTTCTGGATCCTGTAACAGCCTAAGATCTTAGCTTATCTTCTCTGTGGTTGAAACGTTTATTGCTTTTAACTTTTTATTTTGGTAAATCTCAAGCGAAGACAAAAGTAGAGTGAACAGTATATAGATACCCCATGCACCTATCACACAGCTTCAAGAGTTATGAAGTCAGCACCCATGCTGTTTCATCCACACCTCTGTGGCACTTTAGTCTAGCTGAATTGCAATATTTGAAATGTGCCATTGTGAACATTAAATGAAAGAGGCCAAGAATCTCCTGAAGGCTTATACCAGTTCAGTAATGTAAGTTTTAGAGAAATATTTTTATAGAAAATTCAATTATGAGTCAGAGAAAGCAAAACCAATTTTCCAGTGGCTGCTTTACCAGTGGGATTGGGAGTAGAGGATAGTAGTTCAGATCATGGACTCTGGAGCTAGACTGTTTGGGGTTCAAATTTTGGTTCCATTGCAATTCAGTGTCCTTGTGGAAGTTTCACAATGTTCTTAATGCCCCGGTTGGTTTCCTCACCTGATAAATGAAGATAATAGTAGAACTGATCTTTTCAGGTTAGAAAACAATGAGACAGTGCCTCTAAAGACTTTGCAACTTGCTGAGAGTGGAGAGTGCTCAGTGTAGGTTAGTCCCACAGCTGTTTGCTGAAATTATTAGAGGGATAGTAGGAATGAGATTCATTCAAATAGGAAGCAAATGCATGCTTGAGTATACTTGGTTGTCTTCTGACCATTGTTTTTCTCCTGGTTATTTGATGATGTGAGGCTAAGAAAAATCTCCACTGAGATGTCTTTCTAGCTCCTGCGTCCAGAAAACTCTTCCCCACCAACTCTGAATTAGTTCTGTCTGAAAAGAATGTCAAAGCTGGTCTTGTCCATCCTCTCACTTTGAAGATGAGGGAGTAGAAATTTGTCTAAGCTCACAGAGCAAGGAGTAGTCGATCTGAGGGAAGAGTCATGGGCTTCTCTAATCCCTGAAAGGGGGTGTGCTGTAGTTCGGTTTAGGCAGCCCTGCTGAGCCTGGGAGGCTGCCTCACATCTGAGCTCATGTCCTTTCCTCTCAGAGACAGAGTTCTCCATGCTTGACTCCACCTTCCAAGGCCACAAGCTGCCCAGATACTGTTTTCATTAGTAATGAAGATGGAAAAATTCTAAAGATGGCAACAAATGGGAAGTGAGGACCTTCCCTACTCTGTTCCTTCTCCATAATATTAATACAGATACTAATGGCTGCTTTTATTTATTTTTGGCTGCATTGGGTCTTTGTTGCTGAGTGTGGCCTTTCTCTAGTTGCAGTGAGTAGGGGCTACTCTTCGTTGCGACGCGCAGGCTTCTCATTGAGATGGCTTCTCTTGTTGCGGAGCATGGGCCCTGGGCATGCGGGCTTCAGTAGTTGTGGCTCGCGGGCTCTAGTGCGCAGGCTCAGTAGTTGTGGCACACAGGCTTAGTTGCTCCGCGACATGTGGGATCTTCCCAGACCAGGGCTCAAACCTGTGTCCCCTGCATTGGCAGGTGGATTCTTAACCACTGTGCCACCAGCGAAGCCTCCAATGGCTGCTATTTATTGAGCATTTACTATGTGCTTGGTACTGCACTGGGTGATGTTTTCATAGATAACATATATAATATAGATAAGGGAACTGAGGCACGGAGAGATTAAGCAATTTACTTTGATTACCCAGCTAATAAGAGACAACCAGGATTTTATTCCAGTTCTGTCTGACTTAACCACTTCTTAGAGCATTTGTCCATAAGAATCAGTTTACTCATACGTGTGCAATCAAAATGCATCCACGATTTTGCTCGTAGCCTTCCTGAAGGTGAAAGTCATCAATAATCCTTTAAAGCAATTTGAATGGAAAAGCTTTTGTCTGGCAATAGACAAAATTTTTTCCCACAGTGAATTTTCATAATGCCTAATTATAAGCTGGAAATTTGTCAGAAATCTTAACAAATACAGAGGCTAGTGGAGGTGGGGGTGGAATTACCACTGTAATGAAGTAAATATTGAACTGAGAGGGTAAAAAAAGAAATGCTCTTTTAGTAAATTAACCATACCTCAGTGGTGGATTTTGTTTATAAGGTCGCCATTTGTCTCTCTTGAGTTTTTGTAAATGATGGGTGAAATTAATCTAAGTCAATTTTCTAGAACATTCAGTGCTGTTGTAAAACAAATGATAAACACTGATGTGCTGCAGAAATAAAAATTGGCCAAATCTTTTGGGAGGTGCTGCAGAGAACTGGGACATGCACAGTCAGACATTTTAGAAACCTGGAATTAACTTTCAGTGCTTTTTCTTTTAGATTACTGGTACAACTGTAAAAATAGAACCAAATGTGTGAATGAAGGGAGAGGTTAATTTCACAACTTGGGAGAATTTTTTTTTTCCCTTCAGTGGAGTAATGGTGTTTAAAGAAAATTTCCTTCACTGAAAGGGACACTGTCTGGAATTTCCAGCTAAAAATGAAGACATCAGATATAAAATGACTGACTTCTCTTATCAGCAATTGGATACATTGAGCAATCTTTCATCTTTACGTTTATCTTTCCTTCATTGACTGCAGTACTTTTGTTATCTTGATAGAATCAGCCAAGCTTTCCTTATAGAAACATTGGAAGAGATTTGAAATCCTGCTATCTTTTTGCAGAGAAGTGGGGGAATAAATGGAATTGAGGCTGCCGGTGGGGGAGGGAGTGAAGTGGGAAGGATCATTGTTATAAAGCATCCTTGGATTCTTAAACCTTGAAGAAAGCAAAGACGCAGTTTAGTACTGGTGACTGCAAACCACTGTTTCCAGAATTATTCCATTAACTGTGTGTGTGTTTTTTTTTCCTCTAATATCTTTATCTCATAAGAACACGTGATTCACAGTGAGGAAAGTAGGATTCTGGGTTGGAAATTTCCGTGTCCATCTATGGTTAGAAACAGGTTCAGAAGTACCATTTAGCTTGTCAGGGTGCCCTCAGTCTGTATGCACTAATGTGATTTCTGATGGGCTTGGTCACCCCCACTGGGTGACAATACCAGTGCCTCATGCTCCCAAATCCTCCATTTCTGTCCTAATATTTAACATTTGTCCTGCTTTTATGTTACTGCTGTTTGGGGATTAAAAGTTTTATTAAAAGTCTTAAATAACTAAAGCATTGTTCTTCCTTGAGATGAGTTCTCTCTTTTTTGTTCTTTCAGCCATTTAGTCACAATTTTTTAGTGTCACCTGCCCTGCAGTTTCAGAGATCAATAATCACAGCTCTTACCCTCAGAAAGCTTACAGACCAGTAGGCGAAACAAAGTTGTATGAAGTGAGTGAAGCTATAGTTCATAAAATATTTTCTATCTTCCTTGGACCACTATGCTAGGAAGGCAGTGCGTGTGTGGATAAGAGAGAAGAGAGCCACGGTTCAAATCCTGTTACTCTGTGATTTTGGGTATCTTACTAACCTTACTAAGCCTTGATTTCTTTACCTGCAAAATGATACCGAGCTCCTAGGAGTGTTGTATGAATCATATGATATGATACATGTTAAATATTTATATAACATGTCATATATAATTTGGGGGTTCAGGGAGATTCTCTCTTAAAAGCGGTTTACTTTAAGATGAGTCTGAATGACATAGAAACATCCTTCTAATCACAGGGGAGCTACATGTGGCAAAATGGTAAAGAATTTGGCTGCTCTGAGAAAGAGAGTAAAGGCCAGTGTGGTTGAAACATGTAAAAGGGGGAAAGTTGCTTGGAGGTGTAAGGAGCCCAGATTGTTCAGGGCCTAGTACATCACGACAGGGAGGTTGCACATTATTCTAAGTGCAATCAGAAGTGATTGAAGGTTTATGCAGGAAGTTGCATGATCTGAATATTATTTTTAAATTAGTTACAGAGTGGAGAACACATTCTCAAGAAGCAAGATTAAGACACATGAAAACAGGTTAGAAGACCCTTAGAGTAGCCTAGTCTAGAGATGATAGTAGCCTGGAATAAGTAGTGCCAGTGGACAGAGCTGAGGGATCCAGTATAATCAATAGGATTTGGTAAGGAATTGGATGTGAAACTAAGAGTGAGGAAAATGGCAATTATGATTCTGGCATGAGCAGCTGGGTCAAGGGAGTTGTCATATATGAAGATGGGGCAAACTGGAAGAAGAGTAGTCTTGGACATCTCAATTGAAATGCTTTCGAAAGAGTCAAGGGAATATGTCAAGTGGCATGTAGATGGTATGTGAAGCCATAGAAATAGATGTGATCACCTAGGGAGATGGTATGAAGTGAGAAAAGCTGAGGGCTCAGTACTCAACCATGGAAAACTCCGAAATTTAGAAGACATGTAGAGGAGAAGTAAACAGTAAAGGAATGAATAAGTAGTAGCCAGAGAAAAGCGAAAACCAGAAAGCATAGAATATTCAGGAGAATTGAATGGTTAGCCATATCCAGTGCTAATTAAAGAGCTAATAAATTATCAAAAAACATCATGGGATTTGGTAATGTGAAGCTCATTGGCATACAATAAGTAGACAGAACATTTAATTTATTTAAGATGTTATTACATTTTGACATACTGACTAATCAATTTTACTATTGACTAATTCAATAAATACATAAGATTAATTCTATTTAAGAGTCATGTTATTTCCCTAAGTGGCAATATATTTATGTTTCCTTATTTTATTTTCATGTAACTGTACAGTATTCAGGGAATAATAATAAAGTATATATGCCAGTCTAAATTTATTTCCCCCAAAGTGTAAATTGCTTGAACTCAGCACTTTCTTCATATTTATATTTTCAATATCAGGGCAGCTAGGTACTGTTGTGGAGGGCACCTCTAGGGGGTACCATTCACATAATCAGGTGGTTCTCAACTGTGGACAGTTTTATCTTCTGGGGATATTTGGCAAAGTCTGGAGACATTTTTGAATGTCACATTTGGGGCCAAATATGCTACTAGCTTTTAGTGGGAAGAGACCAGGGATGCTGCTAAATATCCTACAATACACAGGGCACCCTCACAAAACAAGGAATTATTTGGTCCAAAATGTCAATAGTGCTGAGGTTGAGAAACCTGACATTGACTATGATGCAGACCTGCTCAGTGCCTATGAGGTGCCATGAGGTGTTGGCAATCATAGTTCTTGACTTGAGTTTTTCTGCAAAAGAGTAGGGATCTCTTACTGTGTTTTTCATGGTCTACCAGTAAGTTTGTATAGTAAGTAATCTTTGAATTTCATTTTTATCCTGAGACTTGGTAGAAAGAAGTGAATCAATAAAAGTAAAGTACATTTGTATGAACTGCCTCTGCAGAATTAATTTTTAACAGAATTTGTCTGTGTGGTTAGAAGTAGAAGACAGTGCTCCACCCAATGGATGTTAGAATTTTACATCAGAGCTGGAACCTTTAAGTAGAGTTAGTTCCAATGCTAAAGTGTATATTAAGGAAGTCTTAATGTTAAAAAATAATCTTGAAAGTTATTAGATCCATTTTTAAAAACCCTAAAAGGTCCCATCCCTTTCTTTAAAAATAAACATTTTTGCTTTTAGTTTATTATAAAATAGTTCATATATGTAAAATTGTGTGGAAGTATATATATATATATATATATATAACAAACTACTAGGGACACATAACCAATTTAGGAAGTTGAATATGACCATTACCAATGAAGCTTCCTGTGTGACTCCTCATCCTCTTCACTCACCCAAAGGTAAACACAATTCTGAATTTTTGTTTATTGTTTCTTTAATTCATATTAAAGTTTTACTATATGTATATGTACATATATATAAACAAGGTATGAAATTAGAGTTTTTAAAATGCTTATGTCTATGAAATTAGAACATTATCTTACACCATACACAAAAATCAACTCAAAATGGACTAAAGACTTAGGCATAATACCTAAAACTATAAAGCTCTAAAGAAATAATATAGGGGGAAAGTTTCATATTATCGGCCTTGGCAATGATTTGTTGGATATGACACCAAAAGCACAGGCAACAAAAGCAAAAATAGGCAAATGGGACTACATCAAACTAAACAGCAAAGAAAACCATCAACAGAGTAAAAAGGCAGCTTATGGAATGGGAGAAAATATTTGCAAGCTCTGATAAGGAGTTAATATCCAAAAAATATAAGGACCTCCTACAACTCAATAGCAAAAAAGCCAAGTAACCTGATTAAAATGGGCAAAGGACTTAAATAGATATTTCTCTAAAGAAAACATACAAATGGCTAGCAGGTATATGAAAAGATGCTCACTCTTGCTAATTATCGGGAAAATACAAATCAAAACAATAATATATCACCTCACACTTGTTAGATGGACACTAAAGAAACAAAATAACGGGCTTCCCTGGTGGCGCAGTGGTTGAGAGTCCGCCTGCCGATGCAGGGGACATGGGTTTGTGCCCCAGTCCGGGAAGATCCCACATGCTGCGGAGCGGCTGGGCCCGTGAGCCATGACCGCTGAGCCTGCGCGTCCGGAGCCTGTGCTCCACACGGGAGAGGCCACAACAGTGAGAGACCCGCATACCGCAAAAAAAAAAAAAAAAAAGAAAAGAAAAAAAAAAAGAAACAAAATAACAAGTGTTGATGGTGTTGTGGAGAGATTGGAACCCTTACACACTATTGGTGAGAATGTAAAATGGTACAGCACTATCTAAAACAATATGGAGGTTTCTCAAAAGTTAAAAAATAGAACTAACATGTGATTCAGCAATCCCATTTCTGGGTATTTATCCAGAAGAACTGAAATACTGCAGTGTAGTATTACACTTAAAAAATTGTTAAGAGAGTAGATCCCATGTTAAGTGTTTTTTCCACAATTTAAAAAACGGTCTATGCCTGTAGGATGGATTGGCAAGGGGAAGAGTGGAAAGAATAAAACATGGTCAAGGACTGTCTTAGAAATGTAGACACGTGGCTGTGAGGCTTTGTACCAAGGGTGAGAACAGTGGCACTGTTAGAAAGGATTAGACATCTTTTGTGACTGTATCCATGGGAAAAGGATGAGCCTAAGATCAAAATGACTGTTTTAAACATGGTGGTAGAATGGAGGTTTTATTAACAGAAGTACAGAAAGAGACAAGGGACAAGAAACATATAGAGTGAGATTGATTTTGTACTCTTTGCCTTCCTTCAAGAAGATCGAAGTACCATGTTCATTATCTGGACCTCTCTTTGCCATGGCAACAGGACATCTAAGAGTTTGCTCTCTCAGAGCAATTCCAGATAGGGATATAGTCGTTGTTGAGATGGCAGAACTGGAGCCAGATATTTGAGAGTCTTCAGTGTGGGGTGCAAGTTGAAGCCATATGAAAGGAAAAGTAGGGACAGAAGGGATTTTACGCTTGGTGAATGCCCATAGGTAATGGTGGGATTAAAAAAAACAAAAACTATGAGCTTTTTCTATTGTTTTTTGCTTATTTTTGTTTTAAAATCCTTTATCAATTTATTTCTATTCCATATGCTTCCTCTGTCTTTCTCTCTTCACAATGTGCATTCTTGTAGTGGATTAACATTCAAAACTAGGTTGGATTCTTGTGACGAGAAATATGATATGGTTTGATTTGGAATTCTTACATTACTTGGAACAAGTTTTTAATCCTGTTCGAAAAGGAGTGTAATTTATCGGAAGAACCAGAAGTGGCATCAGTGCTAGGTAAAATTGTGACATCAGCAATGTTTGTTTCTGGGGCTGCCATTCCCATTTTTATTGGTTTCTTTGATCCTAAATTTTTACCTCTTCAAAATAAGAAGTTGATCTAAATAATGTGTAAAATCATTTAAAGACAGTTTTTCTACCTTTTGAGCTTTTCTCGTTTTATGAACCTTTGTCCTACCTGTTAGGGCCTAAGCCTAAGTGGTTCACTCTGCTCTTTGCTCGTTCACACCCAATTTAAATGCTGCAGTGCTACATTCCCTTTTCTCAGAGGTCTGCTAGTTACTAATGCTAATGTGTCAAGTCTGTATTATTCACAGTAATTCACAATACGCTATTATTGGCCTAATGTATTCATTCACTCCCAGATGGCATCTTCACTGGGGTCTTCATGTCTGCACCTAAAGTGGAGCTTAATGGAGGACTATTCAGGAACTGCGGCAGATGTAAGCCAAACAGGTCTATATTAGTATTATTTATTTGTACAAGTACCTTTTTGGTCCATATTTATCTAACCTTTATCAACATAATGATAGAAATTTAAGAAAGACCTAAATTTTTACATCTTTCTTACCTGACATGCTTCTCAGAAGAAATTTTTACTTTGAAAGTGGTTAACTTTCTTTTATTCAACTTACACTTGAATTAATGAACTAGATTATTAAGTCACTTTTTATGTTTATTATGTTCCCACATAGGACAGGCTTAGGCATATGCTACAGCTGCTGGGTGTTTTAACTATTCCCATATGAAAAGTTATACAGGGCTTCCCTGGTGGCGCAGTGGTTGAGAGTCCGCCTGCCGATGCAGGGGACACGGGTTTGTGCCCCGGTCCGGGAGGATCCCACATGCCGCGGAGTGGCTGGGCCCGTGAGCCGTGGCTGCTGGGCCTGCGCGTCCGGAGCCTGTGCTCCGCAACGGGAGAGGCCACAGCAGTGAGAGGCCCATGTACCACACACACACAAAAAAGTTATACAAACAAATAGTAAACCTGCCATTTTAGATTTATCTATAAGAAAACTAAAATTTTATTTAAAATATTATACCAGAATTTTGTGGTTTTGCAGAAACACCATGAGTGAAAACCCATAGATAGGAGAAATAGTATTTTATATTTACAGTTAGAACTGAATCTGTTCGGTTCAAAATGATAAGAGTTAGATTTTTAAACTTGTTTGGAGCCTAACATTTCTTAAGTTTCCAAAAGAATAAAGATATTTAAATAATTAAAATCACTTTATTATTAAAAACTGAAATAAGATGACAGTGAAAGAACACCCTCAGGTATGTGACTCTGCATTTTAAAGTGGTACATTTAATGTTTATGCAAGAGTGAGAGTTTTTTTTTTTAATTTATTTTAAAAAGTGATTAGCACCTTGGATGTACAGCTCCTAAGATTTTTTTTTTGTAACACTGCATAAAATTTAAAGCGTGTTTTGCTTCAAAATTTGACCTACTTAGAAAAGTTCTGATAATTCCAATGTAATGTATTCCCTCAGTTTTGTAAACGCCTTGGGTAATGTATTGGAGAGGCAAGTAATCTCATCAAGAAGCGTAATGGACCCTATCGAATTTCAAGATATATTTTTTTCTACTACTTCTGCTTCAAATTTAGTCCTGTGTTTAATGATACCACACTCTACTGGTAAGGGTACTTTTCCAAGTAGTTTAACTCTCTTTGCATACAAATGGTGTTTTGGTCTGGCTGTCATTGCAGATCTTTTCCTTGAAATGAGGTGACATAATTTGATTTTTTACAGTCAGAAAAAAAAGTATTTGTTCATGTTGAGAGATTAGAGAAAGAAAGATTGTCACTGAATAAAATGCATGGCCTGACACAATTCGAAAAATGGGTTGGTGCCAGCTAGAGAAAGCTGGAAGGAACTCTTACTTGGTTGATAAGTACGATTGATCTGGTAGTAAAGGAAAATCTCCAGGATCAGTCATGTGGGGCTTTGTAATGGAGAGGAAATAATACCAGTTCACCTTCACCTTAGCAAACACTTTTCCCTGCTGGATTCCAGTGAGCTGCATGTTTTAGTCATAGGTGTTAAATTTTGAAGGCTTCTCAAGAGACTCTCTTGACAAGTAAAGTAGTCTTTATTATGTAAACTTTTACAGATAAAATACTTCAGGTCCTGAGAGATATTAAGCAACTTTCCCAGGAACTCAGATATCACCACCCTAAAATTTGAGTCTTCTTCCTTCTACTGCTGTCTCTCTCTAGATGCTATACTGACTTTTCCAAGGAATGTCAAAAATAGGATCTGATTTTAACAAGTGGAAAGTGTCCTTCTGTAAATGTCAGATTTGCTTTGACTTACATATACCTTAATGAAGAAACACAATGAACTGAAGGATGATTTAAAAGCAGCTTGGGTAAGCCACTACAAAAATATATTTAATAGTATATAAAATATTTTTCTGTGCTAAGTAGAATAAATCAGATTATAAAGCAATATATTAATTATATATGGAGGATTTTTTTCCAAAATAAAATTAAGACATCCACAAGAACAAACTGATTTAGTTTTTTAGTTTGCAAATATCATCTTAAGTAAATATTTTAATAAATACATATTTTAAAGCTCTTGAACTATATACAACACAAAGTATTCCAAGTAAACATGTAGGTTAAAGTTAGGCAAAGCCTTATCTTGGCTATACGTGCCAGGAAAAAAAAAATTCCTTCATATTTTGGAAGACAAACATGATTTCATATATGTAATTAACAAAAAATTACTTTTAGGAGAAACACAATCATTTTACTAATGGTTATGAAACAGCAGTTGAAAACTCTGAAATCATGGATTCTAGGTAATAATAATAAAGAATTGCTTGCACAGTTCTTCATGAACCATGCTGAGAAAAATACTGTCAAGAAAGAATTCAGTACAGTTAAATAGTTTAATTTGGTTTTTAAAACTGAAGTTAAGAAATGCAAACATTTTTGTCCTTTAGGTAAAAACACTTTCCCTGCAATCAGTTTTTAAAAAATAAACTGTTTATTGCATATGCATCTGAAGACCACATCATACTCATTTTCTGTAAAATTGCTTAAAGAAATATTACCTCAAGTTAAATGTTCAGTTGGAACTTGCCAGCTTCTCAACATAAGGTATCAGAATGTTTTAAGGTCATACTATCATGAGCTATTGTCTAAGTGGATAGATACAATGTCTGTATACTCAAATGGAACAAGTTAATTTAAGTGTGGTAGTTGAAATTATGTTTTATGATAGAACATGAAATTGTCTTTATTTTGAATTTACACTAAATATAATTATAGGAAAAAAACAATCCAGACACATTAGATTTTTTTTTTCGCATGAATTGCTTTAATCCTCTATTTTATTCCAGAGACATTAGTTTTCATTTAGTATCCCACTGAGATAGTAAATAGCTTAATACTTTCTTTCATATTACTATCTAAGCATTTAAATGAAGAAAGAGACCAAAACTTTGACTCCTACTGCATTTGAATATATGAATTTGTATATACGTGTGTATAAATATACAACAATAAACGTGTATAGAATGCATCACCATATTATTTTTATTTGTAACTCATGAAATACAAAATAAAGAAATCAAAATTATCTGCTCGCAAGTGAGGAGTGCCATCCCCTTCTCACATTTCTCTACCAGGTACTCTTGTTCAATAATGAGGGTGAGAGAATGATGCAATAGGAGAAGTCTACCTTGTTATTTAGGTGTTCTCAGGTGATAAGGTCTTAGCACATGTATGTTTTCCTATTCCCTCTCAACTGCCACAGAGTTCAGTACTTAAGAAGATGGATTTTGTATAAATCTTCTACTTTAGTATTTTTGTGCATGTTCATTTGATTAAGTGATTCACTTTAATGTTTTGATGACTCTGAAGTCATATGTGTAGGTCTCTGAAATCTACAGTACTCAGATATTAAGAACAGGTGTCACCATCATTTGGCAGTTTCCTTAAGTGGAAATTTCTAACTTTAAGAGCTCAAGTTGCAATTAAGTAGACAATGTGCATGTGATTAATAATACTCCCCAGTCTCCTTGTTTGTTTACACTCTTGGGTCAGCAATCAGTGTTGCTGATTTTATGCACTTAATTGCCACTTGTGACGTATGCCCATGTGCACAGTTCACTAATAATGGTTCCGATGGGGACTCACTTGGCATATGTAATTTTTATGCATCATTTCAGTCAGCACATGAGAAAAAATCCAGATGATGATAACAAGTATGTGATTTTTTTTTTTTTTTTTTTTTGGTTAAGTCATTGCTAATGTGTGGTGTGATCGGAACTGGAGGTTGAGACATCATGGAAAGGGCATTGGTCTTAAAGCCAAGATGATCTGGGTTTTAACATAAACAATATCATTGACTAGCTCAGTGACATTTGCAAATTGAGTTTACCGTTCTGAGTCTCAGTTTCCTCATCTATAATGTCTACTTTGTAAGGTAGTAGTGAAGGTAAAATGAAATACTTTATGTAAAGCTGGAGCCTAATGTTCCAGAAGACATAGGTAAATTGACTTTATGAGTATCAGTTCCCTCATCTACATTGTCCACTCTATAAGATGATAGTAAAGGTAAAATGAAATAATTATGTAAAACTAGAAACTAACCTTCTGGAAGGCATAGACAGTGTCTAGTCTCTAGTACAGTGTTTGGGGCATTGATAAGTACTCAGTAATTCTTTGTTTGAATTAATTAAGGCACTTAGAACAGTAGGTGTTGAAGAAATATTAGTTCCATGCTTTTCTGTTTTCAGAGTTCTGTATCTCAATTTACTAGCTAACAATAGTCAAAGACTTCAGTTCAGTAACTTTTTTTGGCGGTGGGGGTCCTAATTTCCCACATAATACAGTATTAAGTGTGATTTTGTCAGTTGGTCTTTTCATGGCTTTTCCTAAAGGCATATGATTTCACTGGATGCAGTGGCAAAAATTAGCCACTAAGAGGTTGATAATTTTTCATAGAAAGGGCAGAACATGAGTTAATGTAATTAAGTGTGTGGTAAATTTATCCCCACTGTAACATAGTCAAGTAACTAGCATAATAAACTCTTAAGTTTTCAGAGATGGCAAAGGGTAGCTGTGGAGTGAGACCTTAGATTCTTTTCGTTGAAAAGCATAGGTGTTGGAATCTATTGCAGAAAATGTTAGCTTTCTAAATCCTTTTTGTTTTTTCAAAATTCTTTCCCCCTTGTTCCATGGAAATAAAATTGTAGTTGAGCACATGACTGACCAACTAGGCACTACAATTCTCATTCCCTATTTGAGGTAGGTATGGCCATGTGACTAAGTTCTTATGAACAGAATGTGAGTGATGTGTGTCACTTCTGGATCTGTGCTTTAAGACTTGTGTTTGTCACTCTCCATGCTCTTTCTCTATCCTGGTGGCTGGAGCCTCAAATGGTTTTGAGCCGGCTTTAACCATATGTTGACAAAAGTGCTCTTAGTCTTCCAAGCCATATATTTCCAGAGAACCATATCTAAACTCTAAGCTAGAGAAAGTGTGACTCCCCTTTTATCAGTAGGTTTTCTGATCTGTAAGCCAACAGAGAGAAGTAGTTATCAACAGTCATTTGAATGACATAAAGCTCTGCTTTACCCCGTGGAGGGTGCAGAGAAGCAAAGTTTCTGATCTTTAGGTGGAGGTCTACTCAATGAGAGGATAAGACATACATATACACATAACACACCATGTGATGTAGAACAAATAAAAGGCAATGACAGGGCTTCCCTGGTGGCGCAGTGGTTGAGAGTCCGCCTGCCGATGCAGGGGGGGACGCGGGTTCGTGCCCCGGTCTGGGAAGATCCCACATGCCGCGGAGCGGCTAGGCCCGTGAGCCATGGCCGCTGAGCCTGTGCGTCCGAAGCCTGTGCTCCGCAACGGGAGGGGCGACAACAGTGAGAGGCCCGCGAACCGCAAAAAAAAAAAAAAAAAAAAAAAAAGGCAATGACAATAATTGCTTAGAAGTTCAGGAAAGGGAACTGGCACAATGGGCAGGGCTGATCAGGGAGGCTTGGAGTAGGGGTGGAGGGAGGTATTTTCTGGGTCTTGAGAGACTATTAGAGCAAGGAAAGTAACTTGAGCCAAGGTGAGTGGGCTGAAAGACCAGGATGTGTTTTAGTTTGGGTTCATCCCAACCCTAAGCAGGCCCTGAGGCAAGGAATCAAGTTTAAGTCCTTTATTAGGGAGGAGATTCCAGGAAATTCTTAATAAGGGAAATGAGCAAGGGAATGGAAATCAGCCCCCAAGGTAATATGATATCAAGTAAGTTGCTACCCTGAATAACTAAGGCTTAATTCTACTTGGGGAACTGAGGGAAACAGTGTACAACAGTGTACATGCTCGCCAGAGATATTCCACCCAGGGGTAAGGGAGCAGAGGTATTTATATGCCAACTCATGACCCTAGTCATTGGTTGAGGGCTGCCGATCAGAACTTCGGGTGAATGTGGGAGTGTTATGTCCCCAGCGCTTCTGGCCACTGGAAAAGAAATACAGGTGCAGGCAGTTGGAAATCAAAGTCTAGCCAGTGTATACTGTAACGGTAAAGGCAAATAGGTATGGAGGGAACATCAACAGCATCTGCTACAGCACGTTTTCAGAAGCAAATCTGAGTGAAGTAGCTTTAGACATGTTCCCAAACTGTGTTTATGTGGTTCTGAGGTAGCAGCATTTGTAAAGAAATAAAAGATGATAGTAAGACAAGTTAACCTAACACTGAGTAATGTGGGAGTAGTTTGAAATTGACCAGCAGATCAATCCTTCCACACACAGCTTTGGTGGCTCCTCATATACTGTTCTAATCATTGCTACTGCTGAATACTTCTCCCATATGCCTTTAATCATGGCACTTTCCTGCTCACAATCCTTGGATGGATACCAATGCCGGTACGATTAAGTCTTAACTCTAGACTTAAATTCAAGACTTCCACAATCTTTTCATCTGCCTCACCCACATTTTTCAGTATAAATTCTTCACTCCAATCAGATTGTTTACTCACCTTCCTCCTGTTATTATGGACATGGGAAACACCTCCCACTTACTAATATTCTTCCCCTTCTCCTTATCCATTTCAGCAGTCCTCTTTCATAGCCATCTGTCATGGCCATATGAGCCAGCAGTGGCCTCACTACTTATCCCTACTGCACAGTTCACATTGTGACATGTCTTCTGTTTATTAACTTGAATTGTTATTTCTCACCTTTATTATTCAATTTATTTGTGTGCTTATGTCTTGGCTCCCCAGCTGGATTGTATACTCTTTGAGAGAGATAGTTCTATCCTTTTTGGGGTGGAAGAGTTTTGCTTTGAAACCGTACTGCCTGGGTTCAAATCCAGGTTCCACCATTTATGAATTTTGTGTCTGTGGGCAAGTAATTGATGCCTCAAAAGCATGGGCATTTACAGTGATCAATCCGGGAGTATAAAAAATGCACATAGGTGAAGCATCTGCCTGATACGTATTAGAAAAGTCTCTTATTGTGAGAATTGTCTTGAACGTTGACTTTTGTGGAATGAAGGTTATTATTTAGGGCCATTAAAAGAAAGCCAAAGTCCTTCTTATTATATTATATCATCTTCTCAAATTAAGTGCTTAGCCATCCTTAGATTCTAAAAATATTTTCTAATATTATAAAATCATAGCAATCAAAATCATAGTGATATTTTAAAAACAGTAATCACATACATAAGAGCAATATATATCATTGTTTATTGATATATAAAAGATATATTAAAAATATAT
This sequence comes from Mesoplodon mirus, assembly GCF_964341445.2. Taxonomy (NCBI): domain Eukaryota; kingdom Metazoa; phylum Chordata; class Mammalia; order Artiodactyla; family Ziphiidae; genus Mesoplodon; species Mesoplodon mirus. The sequence goes on along the minus strand of NC_138985.1, from coordinate 44,526,742 downwards.
ATCTTTTCCCACAATGATCTTGAACACCAAAGATCATTGTGTGAAAAGAAAGCTATGCATCTGTGATTCTCCATCTCACCAGATACACTTTCTAGGTAATGAAAATACTTGAAGTCCTACAAAAAGCAGAAGAGAAATATTTCAGAAACTAGCAAAGTACGTATATATGAAAATGTTACAAACAAGTTAGATTCTTTGTTAAAAGTTATCCTATGATTCTGAAGAGTAATGAACAAATTCTTTATGTATGCATAGACAACTTCTTCAATTTAAATAAAAATTCAGCGCGTTGTCTTAGTTTATGTTTACATTCCTGACCAGCTTAACATTTTAACAGTGTTGTAAACCAGTTTGGGTTGTTAAGGACTTCTAATGAACTTGGTTCTGGTCAACTAGATTACTTAGAATGTGAAATTTGCAAAAGCAAGCCTACATAGAATATCGTAAACATTAAAGAGGAAAAAATCCACTGTTTTAGCCCTTTTTTCTTCATAGTCGTGTGGGTTTGTTTGAACACATACAAGAAACGAAAACTTTTCCCGTAAGGAAAAAAATAAACTTGAGCTCTGATCTGTAATTATTTAACCTGTGGAAAGTTCACAGCCTTATTGTTGGCTATGAATACAACCTACTTCCCCCTAAAGTGACATTTGATTTGCATTTAGTACTTGACAGTGGATTTTAAACATTCTGAAGATTTAAAAGTTTTGGTAGCCTCTGTAGATGATTGAAGATATACTACTTTGTGAGGAAAATGTGTTAGGTCTGACCTGGAGAGATGTTCTGTTAATCTTTTTCTTGTGCTAGATTTATAACAAAAAGTAGAGACCATCTAAAGCCAGAATACGTTATGTATATTGTTGATATGAAAAGTTGCTAGCCATTATTTTCCCTCTTATTCATACTGGTCCCCAATTTAAACTCAAATTCTGGGGATTAATGTGAGTTTTTATGGATGAACATGAAGACAAGAAAACAGAGCCCATCAAATACCTTCTTGGCCGTATCTTAAGGCCACTTCATAAGGCAGGTTTTACCTCTGTGTGCAGATGTAGAAACTGAGGTCCAGAAACCTCAGGAAACCTGTCCAAAGTCACATGTCTGACGAGGGGAGAATTAGCATCAACTCCAAATCCCATGCTCTTGTTTATGCTTGTTGATGTCTCTACATCAATCCACATTGCCTGTATTTTATTGCACAATTTTAAGTTTACTGAGACTGACCAGAGTTATTTGTAAGACTGTAAGGCTGGGCTTGTTTTATACTGTTTGGGAAGAATTGAAGTGTGTCATTTCTAGGACAATGAAATGTTCAGTCCTTTAGGCAGTATACATTTTTTTCTACCCACTGGACATTTATCCTTGGTTTAAACACCCATTTCCTTCAAGATCTTTCTAATGAGAATTTGTGGATTTTCCAAAAAATATATTGTGTCAGTGACAGTTTATTCACCTTACTTGCATAGTTCGAGGAACTGCTTGTTTAAATTTAGATACTGTTTCTGATGAAATGTTTTGACAAAGTGATACCAGCCTGATACTATTTAAAATATTTTGACAGATGGGAAAATTGTTTCAGTCTGAGTTGAGCAATACTTTATTGCAGTATTTTGCCAGTTAGGAAAAAAAATGGTAAAGGTAGCCTTAATGTTCCCGAAAATAACATCCTTCCATTCTCCCTGAGAAAAGAAAGGGCTCCATTCAGTCATAGATTACAATATGTGTACCACGTATGTTAAGAATTCAGGCAGTTAAAACAAGAGGGAACATTTGGGGATTATTTCCAAACAGGGAACATTTATTGTTCTGTAAGCAAACAGCACCTAAAGAACTTTTAGGAAGGTTTGTTGCTATAGCACTCTATTAGAGCTTTCTCATGCTCTGGAGAGTGTGCTCTTAATTAATGATGCTGAATCACTAGGATTTAAAAACTGGTTGAAAAAAATCCTCAAATCCAATTACTTTTATATCTTGAATTTTTAGAATGCTAAGGTAATAAAAATATTTAAATTTCTCAAATCAGTTGCAAAGGAATAAAATACAAGTGATATTTTCATTATTTTAAGCAAATATGTTAAAGAGATATGATAAGGCGGTGGTTCTCAAAATGTAGTTGCTGGACCAGTAGCATCAGCATCACCTGGAAAACTTGGAAGAAATGCAGATCGTTAGGCTTCACACCAGGCCTTTGGAATCAGACAATGGTGGAGTCCAGCCATCTGGGTTCTATCAAGCCTTCCTGATGGTTCTGATGCACACTGTAATTTGAGAACTACAGAGATAGAATAGAGGAGCTATTTTAGGTCTTCTTCAAATGATCCCACGGAGCTTCTTCAACGTCTGCGATTTGGAAAGAGAAGGAATTGGTGGGAAATGATGAGGGAAGTTTTCCAGGCTCCTTCCAGCTCCTGACCTGTGTCACCTCAGAGTCTTGGTTTTCTATCACAAGGTTTTAGATGGGTTCTGCCACTAAACGATGTCTTGAAAACCACTGGGATACATCTTTCTTTGGAGGCCAGTATTTGGTGGCCCAGAAAGACTTCTCAGGGTGATAGTATCTCTTTACTGTGCTCATATTATTCTATCCATGTGGTCTTGAAACTGGGTTTGGCTAGTAAAGAAAGAATTGCTGTGTGTCTCAGCAATAGCTTCATGCTCACCAGACTCCTAAGGAACATATGTGCAAATCAGAATGCCAGTTTTATTTTTCAAATTACAATGAGGAGCATAAAAATAAAAATTATACAATACTCATGTTTAACTCCTCTAGTTTATTCTTACTGTGCACAAGTTAACATTTAGAGTTGGGGATATACTTGTCCAGTGATTGGTGAAACTGATTCACTCCCCTACCTTCTGCAGAGTGCTCCAGGTGAGATGTAGAATTAATAACGGATTGTTCCTTTGAAACACAGAATCAAAGGCAAGAAAATCTGATATTTTCTCCAGATTTCATCTGGAGAAATATCATCTCCATGATGATATTTTCTCATCATGAACCTGTATAAATCTCCTTCTCTCTCTCTCTCTCTCTCTCTCTCTCTCTCACACACACACACATACACACACACACACACTTATTATTTACTAGATTGCTGAGGGCCCCTAAATTCAGTATCTCTCTTACTTGAAGCCATGTTATATAAACTTACTATATTATTTCTGTCTATTTTCTGTTTTTAAACATTTTCCAAATTATTGCTTACAATTATTTCTATAAATATTTTAATATTACTAATTAAACTTTAATAAGATCTATGTTTCTATGTAATTTTTTGCTACCATCAATTATATTATGATTTTACTTGTTTACTTTTCTGAGTTCTCAGATGATAATGATGATGATGACAAAATAGGTTATCATTATTACAACAAAGATCACAGAAGGTAACAGAGTGCTTACTAAGTGCTAGGCAGTGTACTAAATACTTGGTATTTATTAATACATTTTTTCCCTCATAGTCAATGTATAACGGAGGCTTTTAAACTTTTGAACATGACCCCCGGTGAGAAATTGAGACTTAGTAGTATGTGATCCCTCTATGTGTATATTGTATATGAATGGAAAAATTCATGATAAACTTTTAGTATGTTTAAAACTCATTTTTTTCTATTCTATTTTATTTTATTCTGTCTTGTTCACTTAAAGAAATGCCAGTTGTGACCCAGCAAATTGATTTTATTACTCACACTAATGGGTTGCAACCTGCAGAATGAAAAACTGTGCTATCAGATTAGGTAGTATTATTAATCCCTATTTTACGTATGAGGAGATAAACATAACAGAGTTTATGTAAATTACCCAAATTTACTAAGTAGCAAATCCAGAGTTCAAACTTGGACAGTCTGTCTTCAAAGCCCTTAGTCATAACACTACGTCTGTCTTACCTACTAAGAACCTTTAGATTGTGGTACAATCAAGGAAGACTACCAAAGTAGAAGGGCTTAGAGCGGAAGGGTAAACATTGGCTAGGGGGAGTGGCTTTGGAGCCGCCTTTCCATTGAAGACACTTTTTTTTTTAACATCTTTATTGGAGTACAGTTGCTTTACAATGATGAGTTATATAAAAGTGAATCAGCTATACATATACATATATCCCCATATCTCCTCCCTCTTGCATCTGCCTCCCACCCTCCCTCTCCTGAAGACACCTTTTTAAAACTTAGAATATGTGCTTGTTTGGGGAAGCTTTTGTAAAGAGGCTGATGGAGATTAATATGGAAGGGAAGTGGCTATTGCCACCAAACCACCTTCTTTGTGCTACCTCGGGAAATTTAAATAATTCAAGAAACAGTTGGTAGAAAAAATGTTTACTCAAAGTTAAAACAGTCTTTGGTATGTGGAGTTTCCTGGGGAGTGAAGAGAAGATGAAATGGAAATTATTTGCATAGTTGTCAGGCTTTTTGTCCTGACTCCTCCTAGGGCATATAGTTAAATGTGAAAGACTGCTAACTTGGCTGAATATTCTTGGACACAGACATTATTCTTTCCCAAGTGTTACTAGATATGATTTTAAAATATGTATTAGATATCCAGGTACAAAATGCAAAGATAGAAAAGCCATAGAGTGAAAAGTCTGTGTCTCTCCCCCTTTTTCCTTGGTTGTTCCTCTTCTCTCTCCTGAATCAGTCAGTGCTACCTGTTTCTTGTATGGGTCCTTCAGAATCTTGTGCTGTGTGTGTGTGTGTGTGTGTGTGCATTAAATGCAAACATATTTTAACACATTTTCTGTGCCTTGCTTTTATTCCCCTTATAGTACTTCTCAGAGTTTGTTCCATGTGTAGAAGTGCCGCCCTGCCTTCTCCTTTTTCACAGCTGCATCGTATTTCCTTGAATGGATTTTCTAAAATTTAACAGGTTTCCTATGAACAGACATTAGGTAATTTCTAAGCTTTTGCAAGCCTCATTATTTTACATGCAAATTGCCCTTAGGGCTCAGAGTCCTCTTTGTGATCTTTTATTCCTAGAAGAAGATTCACAGCCCTCTGCATCTTCAACAGGGACTGATAAATTTCAGACTGTTGAATAAGGTCAGGTTTGTGTCGGGAAGTTGCTTGATCTCAGTTTTCTTCACTATCTATTTTTAGCTTCTAAACAGTAATAGTGGTAAGAAATCTTAGTATCTTGCCCTGGACAATTTTTTCTTGGAAGATAAAGTGGTCCCTGTGAAAGGGTTCAAGGAACACAATTTGTTAACAGTTTAGTGGGTTGATTAGGGAGGTTGTGTGTTTATTTCTAAAAGGACAAAATGTTTGTGCACTGAAAGTTCTATCTGCTTTATTCTTCACAACCACTGAAACTTTTTCAGATTTATTTTCTTATTATTCATGGACATTTGGAAAATTATGTGGAAGATATGTATTTTCTTAAATGCATGATTACCTATTGCTTTGTCCTACTCTTTGAAGACAGTTCCGTGAACTGCTCAAGTTTGCAAAGAAAACGTGTCTTCACTCTCTGAGTTTTCTGTCATCTGTGTATTTTAAGAATGTTTTAGCCAGTTTCAGACAAAGAATATTCAATATTAGTGATAATTATATGAGAAATAGGCCAGCAAGGCAATAAAATGGAAAGTTAGTAGAAATGTATGCATGAGTGATTTGGTCCATCCTACATTTTTCTGACTCGATTATATTCACACTAACACAGATAACAAAATTGGTGCTATGTAGCACATACTGTGAAGAAAACAATGCTGCAAATTCTTTGAGAAGTGATTTCAGAACTTAATATTTTCCTGTCAGGAGATTTATGACCTGACACTGAAAATTATTAAGGCTCATATCCAAATACTTAGTTCATTTCCTCTTGCTCAGCATTTAGTAAAGATGTAGAACACACTAACCAGATATTGGTTAGCCAAGCTTGTGATTCAAGATTTGATATCCTTGTCACCATGTGTGAACTTTGGAATATTTGGATTTTAATATACGCAAATGATTTTATAATGTGTTATGCGTTAGGTGAAAAATTATTACACATGCCAACAATCTAAAATGCTACTCCTGAATATTTTATAAATCTCTGGAATAATAACATACCCTTAATGAGCATTAGAAAGTTTCTGCTTTCTTTGTTTGCTAAATCATACGGCCTCCACTATACTTAATACACTGCCTCAGTTTATCCTTTTTGTGCTAGGAATTTCATGTTAAAATAGAAAATAATCAACAATCCAGATTGGACTGCAATCACCTTCACATGCAAAGTTTGATTTAGAGATATTTGATACATTTTTGGAGATGTTCCAGGGACCTATATTGGTTAATTTAAACCTATAGTTTGGTTGTATACAAAAGTAAAGTTAATCAGAATCAATACCCTTCTGAATTTAATTAGATGGCCAGCATCCAAGCAAGAGATTATTCTTTTTAGTATCTTTCTATCCTCTTTTCTCACAGGGTGAAGTAACTCCTTTGCCAAATTATGTTGGACAGTTCCCTGGTGACAGGTACTATAGAAACTCGTAGCTGTGCTGTTAGCAGATGAGACAGAGGGGAAGGGAATGTGGGCAAGGAAGCCATTGTATTCTGGAGACAGTAATATGCCTGCCCTATCTCCACATCACAGCCCAGCCAAGGGAACAATGTCCCATTTGCCGTGGATCTGCAGTGACTGTTTCTAAACCAAACTTGTAAATGATGATATGGTGCTTCTTTCAGGCTGAAGCATTCCAGGACAGAGAGACAGGAATAGTAGGGAAATGAATCATAAATTAGAATGGACTTGCAGTTTGAGGATACTATTTATAGTTATGTTTGATAAGGGATGCCTGGAAATGTGGCAATAAATTGAAGCTGAGGTTTTATTTCAGGTAATAACTTGCTTTTTATCTCTGTTGGAGCATGAGTAAAACAACCTAAAGGAGTTTTAGAAGGGCTAGATGGTATAACCTTCATCAGTCTTTATGTTCAATGCCATCAACGGGTTTTTATGTCATTGAGAAGTAGGTTGTTTACAATGTTTAAAGAAGGTGATTTGACTCTAGATTCATGAAACAACTGAGTTGAGTTGTTACGGTTGATACTATAGAAATTACTTGATGGGTAGATGCCTTTTTAGCAATAAATTTAAAATAAGTTTAGTAATATTTAAGTTACATGAATATATTTCTAATTTTGTGGCTTTCTTTTTAAAAATAAATGAATTGTGACACCTGCATTTTGTAATTCATATTTTTACTGTTCATGTCGTATCATCACAGATAAATATGGGTTAGGCAGCTATTATGAGGAAGGCACAGTGGAGGATTCAAGGAAACATAAGAAAGGCCTTTGTCCTCAATGGTTCTCAGAAATCTGGTTGAAAAAAACCTGGCAAAAGTACATGAAATGATTAAGTAACAATAACCATATAAAGGTTGTGGTCTTATTGTAGTTGTCACGCAGAATATCAAATATAAGGTATTTGTCTAAACCCCTGTGTTAAAGGAAATGGATTCCTTTTTATAAGACTAACAAAGATAGAAGAAACCAACATTTTTGTTCTGTTTCATGTACCTTCTTAAAATGAACATTTACTGAGCATTTACCAGCTATCGGGCACTGTTTTATGTGTTCTACATGTATGAATTCTACATGTATGAATTCCTTTAATCTTCGACATCTTATGACATGGGTACTCCTATTATTATCCCCTTGGAGTAGATAAAGGAGCTGGGGCAAACGATGATTCATTAGTTGCTCAAGGTCACAGAGCTGGTAACTGAGGGAGCTGGGTTAGGAAACAGGCAGCAGGAGTTAACAATCAACACTTCACCTCCATGCTTTATACTGTCTCTCATTTTGCTTCTTATTAGTTGATACCCCTCTACTTTAAGCTTAAATAGGTGTTCAGTTTGCCCTAGTAAAATACAGGCCTTAAGCTAGGATCAGATGCTTGAAATTTATTTCTGTAGAAAATGATGATATGTGATTTTGATGCCAGTGTTCACAGCACTGAATAATTTAGTGATTAAATTAATCCCCTTTGGTGATGTGGGGGAAGTTCTAGGAGGATAACCCCCTAACTTTAGGAAGTTGAGAGATGTGTATTTATGCAAATGTGCATTTCCTCTGCCTCCTCCATCTTGTCTCTTCCTGGGAAGATCTTTATGATTACATGTGTCACAGATCACAAGAGATTTAATCACAGCCTTGGGTGTCCACACACTAAACAGGGACGTTTAGAGACTGCATGGAGGTATATTTGCTTTCAGCGATGGTCCTTGCCCAGTGCTCCTTTTCATCTGTACCAGTGAATCTCCAACTTCAGCATGCATCAGAGTCAGCTGAAGGACTTGCAAAATGACCCAGATTACTGGTCCTGCCTCCAGAGTTCTGGTTTAGTAGGTTTGAGGAGGGACCAGAGAATTGGATTTCTAAGAAGTACCCAGTCAAGGTGAAGCTGTTGGTCTGGAGAACAGACTTTGAGAGCTACTGATTCACCCTAAAATTGTAACTGAAAGGAGTCTAGGATCCTCCTCCCCTTCCTTCTCTTTGCTTTTAGGCCAGTGCTCACTCCTTAAATGCCCAACCTTTTATTTACAAAGGTTAGAAAACCTCATGAACAGCTTTCATGGACCCTAGAAAAATTCTGGTAAGTCTCTTAATAATATAATAATCATTGATAAGATATAGCACTTTTAATAATAACTGACTGCATTTAGTGAGTGCCCACTACACATTGCCAGGCACTTCACTAGGGCCCACTGTCAATGTTGTCTCATGTAATAAAACAGCAAGCATAGGGATCAGTACTATTCTTATCTTCATTTTGCATTTGGAAACTAAGGTATAGAAAACCACCTGACTTTCTCAAGATTACATATGCAACATGAGGTAGAGCTGAAATTGCAACTCAAATAATGGATGAATTCTAAAAGCTATGCTTTTGACTACCATGTTTTTTAAAACCCGTAGTGATGAGCTGAATTTCAGTTAGGCTTAAAGTTTCAGCACAAAGCGTCCTTCATTCTCGTTTCTCCTTTTATTTAAGTTCTTAAGCATCCTTAAATCAGCAGGAGAAAAAATTACATGACCACAGATTTTTCAGAGGAAATGTAAAAATGAAAATTGCTGCTTGGGATATGACTTTATCATTTGTAGTGGTTCTCTTCAAATTTCCAGGACTAAAGGATTAATGTTAAGAAAATAAATTTTTGCAGTTTGCCTTTCAGTTGTTTGTTTGCTTCTATGCCTATTTACAAGAATTTCAAGAAGAGTATTAAACTTTTGGGGAATATAGACTCCTTTGAAGGTCAGTTGAAAACTCTGAGCCTTCTCCTGAGAAAGGTGCACTAAACTTTGCATACTATCCAACATCTATCTGTAGGCTCTGTGTGAAGATATTTACCTTGAAGAGAGCACAGCAGAGAAACAAGTTGGGCTTTTGTATCTGGTGGCCCTGGGTTTGCTTCCGTCCCTTCCTATTTATGTGACCTTTGGAAAGTTATTACTGAGTCTTGTTTCTTCATCCATAAAATGGTAATGATAAAAAGAATAATATCTAGCTAATATAAAATGCCTAGCTGGATAACTGCTACACCAGTGTTTCTCAAGCTTTAAGGTGCCCATGAGTCACCTGGGGATCTTGTTAAAACGCAGACACTGATTCAGTAGGTCTGAGGTGAGGCCTGAAATTTTGCATTTCTAACAAGCTCTCCAGGGGCCACACTTTGAATATTTTCTCTACAAAATATGCAGAGATGTTTCTATTAATAAGTACTCTTAGGTGTGTCATACTAACAGAATATTTTCATTGATAACTTTGAGCTCAGTTTGGGGTTACCTGCTAAAATATGTACATAAAATACATATATATTGAGAATTATGACATTTGGAATATTCTCATTGGGAGGTAATGCATTGTGGACTGGTATTGTGCTGCATTGTACCCCCAAAATCAATATGGAGTCCTCTTTGGAATAAGAGTCCCTTTAAAATTTACCCATGTTAAAATATTTCTGTGTGTGTAAGAGTGAATCAAAGATGTGATTGGAGGCCTTTGTGTCATGTATTCCCTTCTGACAGCTAGATTTTTTTTGAGTACAGCAATAATTTACCATGAATTTATGATTATTCTAAAAAAATAAGTTTATTATCTTCTCTCAAGAGCATTGCTCTTTATATACTTTGAATCAGGAACTGCTAACATTACATATGCTTGATTTCTGTCTGGTAAAGTTGAGTTTTAAAGCAGACTTTTGAAGACACAAAAAGAAAGACTATATATGAATATCTAACATTAACAAAATAGTAGAATCTCTGGCTTACATGTATCTTTTCCAAGCATGTGTTTGCTAGCTGGTTACAGTTTATCACTAATGACATGCAACCCTGCTGCTGAGTCTGTTTTCTCTGATAACTACTGAATCAACCACTGCCTAAAAGTAATGATGAGACAGATGAAAAGCTTCCGGCAACCTGGGGAATTGTGAAGTCTGGCAGAACTTTAGTTTTTTAATTTTTATTTTATATTGGAGTATAGTTGATTAACAATGATGTGTTAGCTAAGAACTTTCTACTTTAGGGAAAATCTATGGTGTAAGGCCCCACTCGGTGTTTCATTTCTTTCCATTAAACTATACTTTTGTGTTTCTGAGATTTCTTCATAAATGTTATTGTTCCACCTTGCACAAATGGCTTAGTGTAAAAGTCCTTTAAAATGATTGGTTCTACTGAAAAATTTGCCTGTAAAAGTGGAAATGGAGAGAGAAGACTGCTGTCCTATTTAATTCTAGAAAATATGATAATGGTCATCAGCAGGGGCTGTCACAAATCATGTGTTTTCTGACGGAATGTGCCTGCCTTCAAAATAGCATGAAACTAGGAAAAGAACCGTATCCTAGCCAGCTTCATTCCAATGTCCTGGCCTCCTTGGGAGTTTTTAGAATAGAATGGTTGTCTACATACAGCACTGATGTGCCAGCATCTTTTGGATCAGAGCCTTTCATGAAATAAGGGAGAATTTGAAAGGACTGTAGTGCAGGTCTAGGGATTAATTGAAAGATTATACTTTGTCATCCGATATAAAATGCTAAATAAACATCTAACCTTTTCTAAAGGTGAAATGTTTTCCCCCAAGCCAACATACTTGATCTATATCCACACCTTATACTTGCCATTTTTAGTAACAACTGGAATGTAGATGGCATTTATTGCAGTGAGTTTTCTTATTCAGACGGAATAATGAATAACTTCAGCGATTCCAAGAGTCACCTGTGGAGATGCAAAGAGATTTAGACTTCTCAATTCTCACCACATTTATTGAAAAAGAAGTATATTGCCATGGAGCCTAAGCATGTGGACTTTTAAACTGCTCTACCATTGATTTGAAAAAATTCATTCTGAATTAGAAGGTTGTTTGTAGATAGCATTAACTAATAATAATTAGAAATTCTTTTCTTGAGAAAGAAGGCAGTGAAATATTGGTATTATAGACCAGGGGCTTTGACTTCAAAGAGACCTCGGTTCATATTTTGCTTCTGTCACCTACTGGTGGTCCGAAGTCTCTTTTTTACTCAGTCTCCTCGTGTGATAGTTGGAAATAATACTACCTGTATCACAGGGTGGTTAAGAAGGTCAAATGTAAAAACATATGCCTAACATAGTGCTTAGTAGGTAGTAGACTTTTTTTTAAACATCTTTATTGAAGTATAATTGCTTTACAATGGTGTGTTAGTTTCTGCTTTATAGCCAAGTGAAATCAGCTATACTTTACATATTATCCCCATATCTCCCCCTTTTGTGTCTCCCTCCCACCCTCCCTATCCCACCGCTCTAGGTGGACACAAAGCACTGAGCTGATCTACATGTGCTATGCAGCTGCTTCCCACTAGCTATCTGTTTTACATCTGGTAGTGTATATATGTCCATGCCACTGTCTCACTTCATCCCAGCTTACCCTTCCCCCTCCCCGTGTCCCCAAGTCCATTCTCTACGTCTCTGTCTTTATTCCTGTCCTGCCCCTAGGTTCTTCAGAACCATTTTTTTTTTACATTCCATATATATGTGTTAGCATATGGTATTTGTTTTTCTCTCTCTGACTTACTTCACTCTGTATGACAGACTCTAGGTCCATCCACCTCACTACAAATAACTCAATTTCATTTCTTTTTATGGCTGAGTAATATTCCATTGTATATATGTACTACGTCTACTTTATCCATTCATCTGTCAGTGGACATTTAGGTTGCTTCCATGTCCTGGCTATTGTAAATAGAACTGCAATGAATATTGTGGCACATGACTCTTTTTGAATTATGGTTTTCTCAGGGTATATGCCCAGTACTGGGGTTGCTGGGTCGTATGATAGTTCTATTTTTACTTCTATAAGGAACCTCCATATTGTTCTCCATAGTGGCTGTATCAATTTACATTCCCACCAACAGTGCAAGAGGGTTCCCTTTTCTCCACACCCTCTCCAGCATTTAATGTTTGTAGATTTTTTGATGATGGCCATTCTGACCAGTGTGAGGTGATACTCATTGTAGTTTTGATTTGCATTTCTCTAATGATTAGTGATGTTAAGCATCCTTTAATGTGTTGCTTGGCAATCTGTATATCTTCTCTGGAGAAATGTCTATTTAGGTCTTCTGTGCATTTTTGGATTGGGTTGTTTGTTTTTTTGATGTTGAGCTGCATACGCTGCTTGTATATTTTGAAGATTAATACTTTGTCAGTTGCTTCATTTGCAAATATTTTCTCCCATTTTGAGGGTTATCTTTGCATCTTGTTTATGTTTTCCTTTGCTGTGCAAAAGCTTTAAAGTTTCATTAGGGCCCGTTTGTTTATTTTTGCTTTTATTTCCATTTCTTTAGGAGGTGAGTCAAAAAGGATCTTGCTGTGATTTATGTCATAGAGTGTTCTGCCTATATTTTCCTCTAAGAGTTTGATAGTGTCTGACCTTACATTTAGGCTTTTAATCCATTTTGAGTTTACTTTTGTGTATGGTGTTAGGGAGTGTTCTAATTTCATTCTTTTACATGTAGCTGTCCAGTTTTCCAGCACCGCTAATTGAAGAGGCTGTCTTTTCTCCATTGTATATTCTTGCCTCCTTTGTCAAAGATAGGGTGACCATATGTGCATGGGTTCATCTCTGGGCTTTCTATGTGTTCCATTGATCAATATTTCTGTTTTTGTGCCAGTACCATACTGTCCGGAATGCTGTAGCTTTGTTATATAGTCTGAAGTCTGGGAGCCTGATTCTTACAGCTCCATTTTTCTTTCTCAAGATTGCTTTGGCTATTTGGGGTCTTTTGTGTTTCCATACAAATTGTGAAATTTTTTGTTCTAGTTCTGTGAAAAATGCCATTGGTAGTTTGATAGGGATTGCATTGAATCTGTAGATTGCTTTGAGTAGTATAGTCATTTTCACAATGTTGATTCTTCCAATCCAAGAATATGGTATATCTCTCCATCTATATGTATCATCTTTAATTTCTTTCATCAGTGTCTTATAGTTTTCTGCATACAGGTCTTTTGTCTCCTTAGGTAGGTTGATTCCTGGGTATTTTATTCTTTTTGTTGCAGTGGTAAATGGGAGTGTTTCCTTAATTTCCCTTTCAGATTTTTCATCATTAAGGTATAGGAATGCCAGAGATTTCTGTGCATTAATTTTGTATCCTGCTACTTTACCAACTTCATTGATTAGTCCTAATAGTTTTCTGGGAGCATCTTTAGGATTCCCTATGTATAGTATCATGTCATCTGCAAACAGTAACAGCTTTACTGCTTTTTATCCAATTTGGATTCCTTTTATTTCTTTTTCTTTTCTGATTGCTGTGGCTAAAACTTCCGAACTATGTTGAGTAATAGTGGTGAGAGTGGGCAACGATGTCTTGTTCCTGATCTTAGTGGAAATGTTTTCAGTTTTTAACCATTGAGAATGATGTTGGCTGTGGGTTTGTCATATATGGCCTTTATTATGTTGAGGGAAGTTCCCTCTATGTGCACTTTCTGGAGGGTTTTTTATCAAAAATGGGTGTTCAATTTTGTCAAAACCTTTTTCTGCATCTGTTGAGATGATCATATGGTTTTTATCCTTCAATTTGTTAATATGGTGTATCACATTGATTGATTTGAGTATATTGAAGAATCCTTGCATTCTTGGGATAAACCCCACTTGCTCATGATGTATGATCCTTTTGATGTGCTGTTGGATTCTGTTTGCTAGTATTTTGTTGAGGATTTTTGCATCTATGTTCATCAGTGATATTGGCCTGTAGTTTTCCTTTTTTGTGACATCTTTGTCTGGTTTTGGTATCAGGGTGATGGGATGGTGGCTTTGTAGAATGAGTCGGGGAGTGTTCCTCCCTCTGCTCTACTTTGGAAGAGTTTGAGAAGGATAGGTGTTAGCTGTTCTCTAAATGTTTGATAGATTTCACCTGTGAAGCCATCTGGTCCTGGGCCTTTGTTTGTTGGAAGATTTTTAATCACAGTTTCAATTTCAGTGTTTGTGATTGGTCTGTTTATATTTTCTATTTATTCCTGATTCAGTCTTGGCAGGTTGTGCATTTCTAAGAATTTGTCCATTTCTCCAGGTTGTCCATTTTATTGGCATATAGTTGCTTGTAGTAATCTCTTAAGATCCTTTGTATTTCTGCAGTGTCAGTTGTTATTTCTTGTTCATTTCTAATTCTATTGATTTGAGTCTTCTTCCTTTTTTCTTGATGAGTCTGGCTAATGTTCTATCAATTTTGTTCATCTTGTCAACAAGAACCAGCTTTTAGTTTTATTGATTTTGCTATAGTTTCCTTCATTTCTCTTTTATTTATTTCTTATCTGATCTTTATGATTTCTTTCCTTCTGCTAATTTTGTGGGTTTTTTGTTCTTCTTTCTCTAATTGCTTTAAGTGTAAGGCTAAGTTGTTTATTTGAGATGTTTCTTGTTTCTTGAGGTAGGATTGTTTTGCTATAAACTTCCTCTTAAACTGCTTTTGTTGCATATCATAGATTTTGGGTCATTGTTTTTCATGGTCATTTGTTTCTAGGGATTTTTTGATTTCCTCAGTAATCTCTTGGTTATTTAGTAGTGTATTGTTTAGCCTCCATGTGTTTCTATTATTTACAGATTTTTTCCTGTAATTGATATCTAGTTTCGTAGAGCTGTGGTCGGAAGAGATACTTGTTACGATTTCAATTTTTCTTAATTTACCAAGGCTTGATTTGTGACCCGTGATATGACATATCCTGGAGAATGTTCCATGCGCACTTGAGAAGAACGTGTATTCCGTTGTTTTTGGATGGAAGGTCCTGTAAATATCAACTAAGTCCATATTGTTTAATGTATCATTTAAAGCTTGTGTTTCCTTATTTATTTTCATTTTGGATGATCTGTCCCTTGGTGAAAGTAGGGTGTTAAAGTACCCTACTATGATTGTGTTACTGTCGATTTCCCCTTAGGGCTGTTAACATTTGCCTTATGTATTGAGGTGCTCCTATGTTGGGTGCATAAATATTTACAATTGTTATATCTTCTTCTTGGATTGATCCCTTGATCATTATGTAGTGTCCTTCTTTGTCTCTTGTAGTAGTCTTTATTTTAAAGTCTATTTTGTCTGATATGAGAATTGCTACTCCAGCTTTCTTTTGATTTCCATTTGCCTGGAATATCTTTTTCTATCCCCTTACTTTCAGTCTGTGTGTCTCCCTACGTCTGAAGTGGGTTTCTTGTAGACAGGATATTTATGGGTCTTATTTTGGTATCCATTCACCCAGTCTATGTCTTTTGGTTGGAGCATTTAATCCATTTACATTTAAGGTAGTTATTATTGATATGTATGTTCCTATTACCATTTTCTTAGTTGTTTTGGGTTTGTTATTGTAGGTCTTTTCCTTCTCTCTGTGTTCCTTTGGCATTTGTTGTACAGCTGGTTTGGTGGTGCTGAATTCCCTTAGCTTTTGCTTTTCTGCCAAGGTTTTAAATTCTCTGTCGAATCTGAATGAGATCCTTGCTGGGTAGAGTAATCTTGGTTGTAGTTTTATCTCTTTCATCACTTTAAATATGTCCTGCCCCTCCCTTCTGGCTTGTAGAGTTTCTGCTGAAAGATCAGCTGTTAACCTTATGGGGATTCCCTTGTATATTATTTGTTGCTTTTCCCTTGCTACTTTTAACATTTTTTCTTTGAATTTAGTTTTTGATAGTTTGATTAACATGTGCCTTGCCATGTTTCTTCTTGTATTTATTCTGTATGGGACTCTCTGCACTTCCTGGACTTGATTGACTATTTCCTTTCCCATATTAGCGAGGTTTTAAACTATAATCTCTTCAAATATTTTCTCATCCCTTTCTTTTTCTCTTCTTCTTCTGGGACCCCTATAATTCGAATGTTGTTGCGTGTAATGTTGTCCCAGAGGTGTCTGAGAGTGTCCTCAATTCTTTTCATTCTTTGTTCTTTATTCTGCTCTGTGGTAGTTATTTCCACTATTTTACCTTCAAAGTCACTTACCCATTCTTCTGCCTCAGTTATTCTGCTATTGATTCCTTTTAGAGAATTTTTAATTTCATTTATTGTGTTGTTCATCATTATTTGTTTGCTCTCTGGTTCTTCTAGGTCCTTGTTAAATGTTTCTTGTATTTCTCCATTCTATTTCCAATATTTGAGTCATCTTTACTATCATTATTCTGAATTCTTTTTCAGGTAGACTGCTTATTTCCTCTTCATTTGTTTGGTCTGGTGGGTTTTTACCTTGCTCCTTCATCTGCTGTGTATTTCTCTGTCTTCTCATTTTGCTTAACTTGCTTTTGCTGTGTTTGGGGACTCCTTTTCACAGGCTGCAGTTTCGTAGTTCCCGTTGTTTTTGGTGTCTGCCCCCAGTGGCTGAGGCTGCTTCAGTGGGTTGTTTAGGCTTCCTGGTGGAGGGAACTAGTGCCTGTGTTCTGGTGGATGAGGCTGGATCTTGTCGTTCTGGTGGGCAGGACTGAGTCCGGTGGTGTGTTTTGCGGTGTCTGTGACGTTGTTATGATTTTAGGCAGCCTCTGTGCCATGGGTGGGGTTGTGTTCCTGTCTTGCTAGTTGTTTGGCCTAGGTTGTCCAGCACTGTAGCTTGCTGGTCATTGAGTGGAGCTGGGTCATAGAGTTGAGATGGGGATCTCTGGGAGAGCTTTCAACATTTGATTTTATGGTGGGCTGGGAGGGCTCTGGTGGACCAATGTCCTGATCTTGTCTCTCCCACCTGAGATGGTCAGGCCTGAAACCCGGCTGGTGCGCCAAGACCCTGTCAGCCACATGGCTCATAAGAAAAGGAAGAAAGGAAAGGAAGGAAGGAAGCGAGGGGGAAGGAAGGAATGATGAGAAAATAAAGTTATTACAGTAAAAAATTTATTATAAAAAATAAAAAATTATTTTAAAAAAGCAAAAACAAAAAAGAAGGAAAGAAGAGAGCAACCAAACCAAAAAACCAATCCACCAATGATAACAAGCACTAAAAACTATAGTAAAAACAAAGAAAAAAAACGGACAGACAGAACCCTAGGGCAAATGGTAAAAGCAAAGCTTTTGGGAAGTCTGAGGTCCTCTGTCAGTGTTCAGTAGGTGTTCTATAGGAGTTGTTCCACATGTAGATGTATTTTTGATGTATTTGTGGGGAGGAAGGTGATCTCCATGTCTTAGTCCTCCGCCATCTTGAAGGTCCCCCCAGTAATGGACTTTTGAAACTCAAAGTCTGGCCTTTGGATCAGAAGCAACCGCATCACACCAGGAAGATGCTGGAAATGCAGAATCTCAGGCCCTTCCTACACCTTCTCATTCAGGGAGAAGAGGGAGAGATTCCGTTGTTCAAGTATGACATGTGCTCATAATAGACGAACATTAAATGTTTGTAGTGGTTGTCGTGATTGTTGGGTGCTTTACAGTTCTAAGCTAATAACCTTAAAAACACTTGATGGTTGAAACAAAAATATTTTATGGGTTTTTTTTTGATACTTTCTCTTTATTATTTTTTACTAACAAGAGTTTCTGTTGCTGGTGAAGATTAGTTTGGGGCTCAGTGACACTTTCAGAATTGCCTCTCAGATCTTAAAATAACATTTAGTTATTTCATTTTTATGTTTGTGCATTTAAACATAAACTCTAAAGCCAAAGAAGCAGTTTAAAAGTAGACACAGTGTATTTACAAATAAAAGCTCATGTAGCAACCAATAAAATGGAAATTTGTGAATGTTTTAAGCAAATTGCCAGGAAGATTTTAAAAAATCAGATCAAATAAAATATTTGCAAATTATGCTATTTGTTGATGTCCATAAATTTAAAAATAAATCTAACAAATGTGCTATATTTTCACAGCTTAAATTTTTATGGCTTCCCAATATTATGGAATGAGAAATCACCATTGTAAACACTGTGCTAAATTGAATTTCTTTATTTGACTTTTACAAGTCACCAATATAGTACTTGCAGTTTACCCCTGGCAAAAACATAGAAAAGACTAAATTTAAGAGGCACTTCTGTTGTGTTCCTCAGAAAAGTTTTTAGTCATCCAACTTTGAAAAAAAAGGTAAAGATGTATTTGCAATCTAGAGCTAGGGTTAAAAATTATTGAAATGATTATTGAAGGCTTTTAAAAATCTTTGCAATTATTTAAAATAATAACATTGCCATTTAGCATTGCCATTAACAGCAGAAAGTTGCAACATTCACCCAGTATTTTGTGTTTTTTATCTTGGAACACAAACTGAGTGAGAAAAGTAATTTTCTTTTTCACATATAGAATCTATTTTAGTTATTGCAGCAGGTTTTTGTTGTTGTTGACTGATTTTCAGCTCCAAATTTTATAACCTTAACAACTCATGGTGGTGGGAACAAAAGATTTTCTCTCGTTCTACAGCCAAAGTTATTTCAGCACCTGCTGCTCACCACAGGCAGCCCGGCTTTTCATCAGCTTTTAACAGGCTCATCAGCAAAGCTGGGGGAGAAAAGTCTTGAGGACATTCAACCACACTGAGGTGCCCACTGATCATCAAGGATACTTACAGTAACAGCCTATTATGTTTAATTAGCAAGTTTGAGTCTATTAAAAGAACTGTGAAGGGTGCAGTCAAGATGGTGGTGTGGGAAGATGCAGAGTTAGTGTCTCCCCGCAACTAGGGCACCAGTCGGCCGCTGGTGGGGGCCCAAGGAGTTTGGAGGAACCCCAAAGTGAACTGGCAGCTTGTGGGATCTTGGTTCACGAGCCAGGGGTCAGGCCAAAGCTCTTGTGGTGGGAGCTCTGAGTCCAAACCACTGGACTAACAGGGAACCTCAGACCCCAGGGAATATTCATCAGAGTGAGGTCTCATGGAGTTCCTCATCTCAGCACCAAGACCCAGCTCTACCCAATAGCCTACAAACCCCAGTGTTGGAAGTCTCAAGCCAAACAACCAGTAAGTCAGGAATATAATACCACTCATTAAAAAAAAGAAAAAGTGAGACAACAAAAAAATATGTCACAGATGAAGGAGCAAGGTAAAAACCTACAAGAACAAATAAATGAAGAGGAAATAGGCAATCTACCTGAAAAAGAATTCAGAGTAATGATAGTAAAGATAATCCAGAATCTTGGAAATAGAATGGAGGCACAGAAGGAGAAAATTCAATAAATGTTTAACAAAGATCCAGAAGAACTAAAGAACAAACTACAGAGATGAAAAACAGAATAACTGAAATGAAAAATACACTAGAAGGAATGAATAACAGAATAACTGAGTCAGAAGAACGAATATGTGAGCTGGAAGACAAAATGGTGGAAATAACTGCCGAGGATCAGAATAAGGAAAAAAGAATGAAAAGAATTGAAGACAATCTCAGAGACCTCTGGGACAACACTAAACACACCAACATTCGAATTACACTGGTCCCAGAAGAAGAAGAGAAAAAGAAAGGGTCTGAGAAAATATTTGAAGAGATTATAGTTGAAAACTTCCCTAACATGGGAAAGGAAATTGTCACCCAAGTCCAAGACACAGAGAGTTCTCATACAGGATAAACCCTAGGAAAAACACACCAAGACACATATTAATCAAACTAACAAAGTTAAATTCAAAGAAAAAATATTAAAAGCATCAAGGGTAAAACAAAAAATAACATACAAAGAAATCCCCATAAGGTTATCAGCTGATTTTTCAGTGGAAACTCTGCAGGCCAGAAGGGAGTAGCAGGATATACTTAAAGTGCTGAAAGAGATAAACCTACAACCAAGATTACTCTACCCATCGAGGGTCTCATTCAGATTCGATGGAGAAGTCAAAAGCTTTTCAGAGCTTCCATGGTGGCGCAGTGGTTGAGAGTCCACCTGCCGATGAAGGGGACACGGGTTCGTGCCCCAGTACGGGAAGATCCCACATGCCACGGAGTGGCTGGGCCCATGAGCCATGGCCACTGGACCTGCGTGTCCGGAGCCTGTGCTCCACAACAGGAGAGGCCACAAAAAAAAGGCCCATGTACCACACACACACACAAAAAAAAGCTTTTCAGACAAGCAGAAGCTAAGGGAATTCAGCACCACCAAACCAGCTTTACAACAAATGCTAAAGGAACTTCTCTAGGCACAAAACTCAAGAGAAGGGAAAGACCTACAATAACAAACCAAAAACAATTAAGAAAATGGTAATAGGAACATACATATCAGTAATTACCTTAAATGTAAATGGATTAAATGCCCCAACCAAAAGACATAGACTGGCTGAATGGATACAAAAGCAAGATCCATAAATATCCTGTCTACAAGAGACCCACTTCAGACGTAGGGACACATACAGACTGAAAGTGATGGGATGGAAAAAGATACTCCATGCAAATGGAAATCAAAAGAAAGCTGGAGTAACAATTCTCGTATCCGACGAAATAGACTTTAAAATAAAGACTATTGTATGAGACAAAGAAGGATACTACATAATGGTCAAGGGATCAATCCAAGAAGAAGATATAACAATTACAAATGTTTATGCACCCAACATAGGAGCACCTCAATACATAAGGCAAATGCTAACAACCATGGAAGCATAAATCAACAGTAACACAATAATAGTAGGAGACTTTAGCACCCCACTTACACCAATGGACAGGTCATCCAAACAGAAAATAAATAAGGAAACACAAGCTCTAAATGACACAATAGATCAGATAGATCTAATTGATATTTATAGAACATTCCACCCAAAAGTTGCAGAATACACTTTCTTCTCAAGTGCACATGGAACATTCTCAAGGATAGATCACATCTTGGGTCACAAATCAAGCCTCAGAAAATTTAAGAAAATTGAAATTGTATCAAGCATCATTCTGACCACAGTGTTATGAGATTGGAAACCAATTACAGGAAAAAAAAAAACTGTGAAAAACACAAATATATTGAGGCTAAACAGTGCACTACTAAATAACCAAGAGAGCACTGAAGAAATCAAAGAAGAAATAAAAAGTACATAGAAACAAATAACAACATAAACATGATAACCCAAAACCTATGGGATGCAGCAAAAGCAGTTCTAAGAGGGAAGTTTATAGCAATACAATCCTACCTCAAGAAACAAGAAAAATCTCAAATAAGCAATCTAGCCCTACACTTAAAACAACTAGAGAAAGAAGAACAAAGAAAACCCGAGATCAGTAGAAGGAAAGAAGTCATAAAGATGAGAGCAGAAATAAATGAAATAGAAATGAAGAAAACAATAGCAAAGATCAATAAAACTAAAAGCTGGTTCTTTGAGAAGATAAACAAAATTGATATACCCTTAGCAGCACTCATGAAGAAAAAAGGGAGAGGATGCAAATCAATAAAATTAGAAATGAAAAAGGAGAAATCACAGCTGACACAGCAGAAATACAAAGGATTATGAGACTACTACAAACAACTATATGCCAGTATAATGGACAACCATGAGGAAATGGACAAATTCTTAGAAATGCACAGCCTGCTGAGACTGAACCAGGAAGAAATAGAAAATATGAACAGACCAACCACAAGCACTGAAATTGAAACTGTGATTAAAAATCTTCCAACAAACAAAAGTCCAGGACCAGATGGCTTCACAGGCGAATTCTATCAAACATTTAGAGAAGGGCTAACACCAGTCCTTCTCAAACTCTTCCAAAAAATTGCAGAAGGAGAAACATTCCCAAATTCAATCTACAAAGCCATCATCACCCTGATACCAAAACCAGAAAAAGATTTCACAAAAAAAGAAAATTATAGACCAATATCACTGATGAACATAGATGCAAAAATTCTGAACAAAATAATAGCACACAGAATCCAATAGCACATTAAAAGGATCATACACCATGATCAAGTGGGATTTACCACAGGGATGCAAGGTTTCTTCAGTATACGCAAATCAATCAATGTGATACACCACATTAACAAATTAAGGAATAAAAACCATATGATCATCTCAATAGATGCAGAAAAAGGTTTTGACAAAATTGAACACCCATTTATGATAAAAACTCTCCAGAAAATGGGCACAGAGGGAACCTACCTCAACATAATAAAGGCCGTATATGACAGACCCAGAGCAAGCATCATACTCAATGGTGAAAAACTGAAAGCATTTCCACTAAGATTAGGAACAAGACAAGGATGTCCACTCTCACTACTCTTATTCAACATAGTTTTGGAAGTCCTTGCCACAGCAATCAGAGAAGAAAAAGAAATAAAAGGAATACAAATTGGAAAAGAAGAAGTAAAGCTGTCACTGTTTGCCAATGACATGATACTATATATAGAAGGTCCTAAAGATGCCACCAGAAAACTACTAGAACTTATCAATGAATTTGCTTAGGTTGCAGGATTCAAAAGTAATGGCACGGGGCTTCCCTGGTGGCGCAGTGGTTGAGAATCTGCCTGCTGATGCAGGGGACATGGGTTCAAGCCCTGGTCTGGGAAGATCCCACATGCCGCAGAGCAACTGGGCCTGTGAGCCACAGTTACTGAGCCTGCGCGTCTGGAGCCTGTGCTCGGCAACAAGAGAGGCCGCGACAGTGAGTGGCCCACGCACCATGATGAAGAGTGGCCCCCACTCGCTGCAACTGGAGAAAGCCCTCTCACAGAAATGAAGACCCAACACAGCAAAAATAAATAAATTTATTTTAAAAAAAAAGTAATGCACGGAAATCTCTGGCATTCCTATACACCAACAACGAAAAATCAGAAAGAGAAATTAAGGAAACACTCCCATTTACCATTGCAACAACAACAAAAAAAATACCTAGGAATAAACCTGCCTAAGGAGATGAAAGACTTGTACTCAGAAAACTATAAAACACCGATGAAAGAAACCTAGATGACATAAACAGATGAAGAAATATACCATGTTCTTGGATTGGAAGAATCAATGTTGTGAAAATGACTATACTACCCAAAGCAATCTACAGATTAAACCTAGATGACATAAACAGATGAAGAAATATACCATGTTCTTGGATTGGAAGAATCAATGTTGTGAAAATGACTATACTACCCAAAGCAATCTACAGATTCAATGCAATCCCTATCAAACTATCATTGGCATTCTTCACAGAATTAGAACAAAAAAGTTTTCAATTTGTATGGAAACACAAAAGACCCCGAATAGCCAAAGCAATCTTGAGAAAGAAAAATGGAGCTGGAGGAATGAGGCTCCCTGATTTCAACTATACCACAAAGCTACAGTAATCAAAAGAGTATGGTACTGGCACAAAAACAGAAATATAGATCAATGGTACAAGATAGAATGCCCAGAGATAAACCCATGCACATATGGGCACCTAATTTACAACAAAGGAGGCAAGAACATACAATGGAGAAAAGACAGCCTCTTCAATAAGTGGTGCTGGGAAAACTGGACAGCAACATGTAAAAGAATGAAATTTGAACACTTCCTAACACCATACACAAAAATAAACTCAAAATGGATTAAAGACCTAACTGTAAGACCAGCCGCTATAAAACTCTTAGAGGAAAACACAGGAAAAACGTTCTTTGACATAAACCACAGCAAGATTTTCTTTGACTCATCTCCTAGATTAATGGAAATAAAAACAAAAATAAACAAATGGGACTTAAACTTAAAAGCTTTTGCACAGCAAAGGAAACCATAAACAAGACGAAAAGACAATGCTCAAAATGGGAGAAAATACTTGCAAAGGAACCAATTGACAAAGGATTAATCTCCAAAATATACAAACATCTCATGAAACTCAATATCAAAAGAACAATCTAGTTAAAAAGTGCCCTGAAGACCTATATAGACATTTCACCCAGGAAGACATACAGATGGCCATTAGGCACATGAAAAGATGCTCAACATCACTAATTATTAGAGAAATGCAAAGCAAAACTACAATGAGGTATCACCTCATGCCTGTCAGAATTGCCATTATCAAAAAATCTAGAAACAATAAATGCTGGAGAGGGTGTGGTGAAAAGGCAACCCTCCTGCACTGTTGGTGGGAATGTAAGTTGATACAACCACTATGGAAAAGAGTATGGAGGTTCCTTAAAAAACTAAAAATAGAACTACCATATGACCCAGCAATCCCACTCCTGGGCATATACCCTGAGAAAACCATAATTCAAAAAGAGTCATGTACCATAAAGCTCATTGCAACACTATTTACAATAGCCAGGACATGGAACCAACCTAAATGCCCATCGACAGATGAATGGATGAAGAAGATGTGGCACATATATACAACGGAATATTACTCAGCCATAAAAGGAAACGAAATTGAGTTATTTGTAGTGAGGTGGATGGACCTAGAGTCTGTCATACGGAGTGAAGTAAGTCAGAAAGAGAAAAACAAATACCATATGCTAACACATATATATGGAATCTTAAAAAAAAAAAAAAAGGTACTGATGAACCTAGTTGCAGGGCAGGAATAAAGAGGTAGACATAGAAAATGGACTCAAGGACAAGTGAGGAAGGCGAAGCTGGGGCGAAGTGAGAGTAGCATCGACAGATATACACTAGCGAATGTGAAATAGTTGGCTGGTGGGAAGTAGCAGCATAGCACAGGGAGATAAGCTCGGTGCTTTGCAATGACCTAGCGGGGTGGGATAGGGAGGATGGGAGGAGGCTCCAGAGGGAGGGGATATGGAGACATGTGTATGCATATGACTGATGCACTTTGTTTTGCAACAGAAACTAACACAGTATTGTGAAGCAATTATACTCCAATAAAGATCTATTAAAAAAGAAAAAAGAGAGAGAGATCTGTGAAGATCTTTCAAATCAGCTTTGAACACACCCCCACCCCCACCCCACCCCCAGCCCATATTATGTGCTTCTGTGAGTAGTTTGGGTTGATCAGATACTTGACTATATACTTTATCTTCTCTCCTCCATATGC
Organism: Mesoplodon mirus; assembly: GCF_964341445.2. Classification (NCBI taxonomy): domain Eukaryota; kingdom Metazoa; phylum Chordata; class Mammalia; order Artiodactyla; family Ziphiidae; genus Mesoplodon; species Mesoplodon mirus. Next base: position 44,501,453 of record NC_138985.1, on the reverse strand, counting down.
TCCATGGTTCATCTCTTATTAAATCTGCTAGTGACACTTCCATGGAACTTGGAAATCTGTCTTTAACTCCCAGGTAAAAGAGGAGCTGTATTGTGAATGTTATGAACTCTTATTTTTCAGGACAGCAATAATGGCTGAGAATGTAAAATTTTTCCAGACAGCAATAATGGCTGAGAATATAAAATTCTTTGCACTGGCTCTCCTATCCAAACCTGAAAGATGTGTCATGGCAGGACCATAACTCTTTAAAGCATCCCTTATTGTCAGTCACTTTGACTAATCACCAATAGAGGACTCTTGAATTTGGCAAACTTGGAATTTACTCTAAAAAATGACTTTTCCACTAAGTCATGGAAATTAAGGGGACTGTCATTCCTTCTGCTGACTCATTTTTATTCCCTCATTGTTCTCTGGTGCATGAGGAGGAAGGGTGCTCTATTTTGATAGCTGTAATTTTGTCCCTCAGTGAAATTCTGAGTGGCAGATAAGTGTGACATTTGCTCTTCATTTCACTTTGTTTCTCTCTTTGGACCTTCTCACTGTCAAAATGGTGTTGTGGAAGGAGCACTGGGCTGGAGGTAAACCCTGATTGTTGGTCCCTGCTCTGCCTGTAGCTAGCAGTGTGATCTCAAGCAGTCCCATAACCTCTTTAGAGGAACTTTCCAATTTCCCAATTCCTGGCATATTTATCTAAGTCATGGTTGGGAGGAGGAGAGAGGATAGGTAATTAGCATTGAGTATAAAAATATTTATCTTAGGTTGAACCATATGCAATGGCCATTTTTGTAGGTCAGACAGTTTCATATGGTTTAAACTACAGTTGACCCTTGAACAATGTGGGGGTGAGGGGCACAGCTGAAAATCCACCTGTAAATTTACAATAGGTGCTTTATATCTGCGGTTCCACATCCTAGGATTCAACCAGGCTAGGATCGTGTAGTACTATAGGATATATTTACTGGAAAAAAATCCATGTATAAGTGGACCCGTTCAGTTCAAACCCATGTTGTTCAGGGGTCAACTGTAATAGATTCTACTATCCACACTTCAAGGCATATATATATATATATATATATATATATATATATATATATATATATAACAAGTTCTACAGATTTCTTAGTGATTTTCCTACTGTCACAGTCAGATCTGACTTGAGTCTACATTGTGAACCAGATGGAAATAGTTCTTAGTATCTACAACTATTTGTTTACGTTTCTTCCCTTTCATATTATTTTCTTTTTTCCCAGGTTAAATCCAGGCCTTCACAACCTTCATGATCTTCCCATCTTATCCATTCATCATCAGTCCATCTACCTCATTCATCTCCTTACGTGTTTCACATCTGTTTTCAACATTTATCATATTCCATGCACTATGTGAGATACAACAAGAAGAGCTCAAAACTGATGATAAACTCAATAACAGGCCATATGAAATAGGTGGTTTGCCTTAATGTTGCTAAAGAGAATTCCAGTTTAACCACAGAATCACTTTGTAAGCTTTTAAAGACTATGTGTGTGTGTGATTGTGGAATTACAGGGTGAAGGAAATTAAATGGAAAGTGGTTGCTTGATTTGGTTCAGAGAGCACTCTTAAAATGGCAGGTATTGGTGAGTTCTAGAACAGAGAGTCCTTCTGAGAGTAACTTTATATACTGTGGCTTTTTTCAAGGTTCACATTCCTGTCTGATTTTAGGTAGCACATGAATAATTGCCTTATTAACTTCTTCCTGAACTAAGCCAAGTTCCAATCAAATTGTGTGGTGAGCCTCAGGTGAGATGCACCCTGATTACAATAGAACCATATAAATGTTGGTATCCATTTTTTTTTAAATTGGAGAGCTGTAACTTTTTTGCAGCTTTGAATATTTCATTTAGAATTTATATCAAAAGTAGGGCAAAAATGGAAGTATTTCTACGTTCCATTATGTATTACCCTCAATTTCAAAGGGATACTTAACATTTCAAACTAGTTAAATTTATTTCACTCTTCTTTTAGGTGAGAATTCCTTTGAGATTTCTAGTGGAAGAAATGTATATCTTCCACATCACTAAGCCTCCCAAGGTCCTTTCTCTTTTATTTGAAACATCTTCTAACAATGGCATGTAAAAAAAAAAACTCATCTATAAGTAAAACTAACAGAAAATCATCCCTTCTTTTGTGTAGATTTAGCAGCATTAAACTGTTCTGTAAAGTTGAATAATCAAAAAAAATTATTTTTTTGTATTCCAGTTCTTCAGGATTTGAATATATAAGCATTATAATTTGGATTACTTAGCTTGTTTATCATAATCACAGGTTTTGGGTATAGGAAAAAGTGTTTTTGGATATTGAGGAGGGGGTATGGAGTGTAATTTTCATGAACATAAATTATCACAGAGTAGCTAATTTTTGTGGATTACCACATTACATACCACAGAGTCCAATTTCCTTCCAGGAGTGTGGTTAGAGACATGTTTGGTTGTCAAGGAAAATAATTTTCAGGGTGTACTTAATGTGAGCGTATCACTTTGTATACACAGCACGTCTTATCTCCGACTTAATAAGAGATTATATTTTCATATTGAAAAGGTTTAATTCTTTAAACAGAGGCAGAGTGGTTTTTGTTTGTTTTTACCTTGACAGTGTGCTGGTGTGGAATCTGCTGATTGCTGATTCCACAGGGGCAAAGCTGCTTTTCTAGTTAGGGGCACAAGGAGAAGAAAACAGACAGGTATGGATACAGGCGTACCTCGGAGATATTGTTGGTTCAGTTCCAGATCACCACTATAAAGCAAATATGGCAAGAAAATGAGTCACACAAATTTTTTTGTTTCCCAGTGCATATAAAAGTTATGTTTACATTATACTGTAGTCTATTAAGAGTGTAGTAGCATTATGTCTAATAAACAATGTACATACCTTAAGTAAAAAATACTGTGTTGCTAAAAACTATCTGAGCCTTTAGTGAACTGTAATCTTTTTGCTGGTGGAGGGTCTTGCCTCCCTGTTGATGGCTGCTGACTGATCAGGGTGGTGGCTGCTGAAGGGTGGGGAGGCTGTGGCAGTTTCTTAAAATAAGACAACAGTGGAGTTTGCTGAATCGATGGACTGTTCCATTCATGAATAATTTCTCTGTAGCATGCAATGCTGTTAGGTAACATCTATCTACAGTAAAATTTCTTTCAAACTTGGAGTCAGCCCTCTCCAGTACTGCTGCTGCTTTATCAACTAAGTTTATGTAATTTTCTAAGTTCTTTGTTATCATTTCAACAATCTTCATGGCATCTTCACCAGGGATAGATTCCATTTTAAGAAACTACATTCCTTGCTCATCCACCAGAAGCAACTCTTCATCTGTGAAAGTTTTATCATGAGATTGCAGCAATTCAGGCACATCTTCAGGCTCCACTTCTAATTCTAGTTTTCTTGCTATTTCCACAACATCTGCAGTTGTTCCTCCACTGAAGTCTTGAACCCCTCAAAGTCATCCAGGAGGGTTGGAATCAACTTCTTCCAAACTCCTGTTAATATTGATATTTTGACCTCTTCCCAGGAATCACAAATGTTCTTAATGACATCTAGAATGGTGAATCATTTCCAGAATGTTTTCAATTTACTTTGCCCAGATTCATCAGAGGAATCACTCACTGTCTGTGGCAGCTATAGCCTTATGAAATGTATGTCTTAAATAATAAGACTTGAAAGTCAAAATTACTCTTTGATCCATGGGCTGCAGAATGGATGTTTTGTTAGTAAGCATGAAGAGAACATTAATCTCATTGTACATTTTCATCAGAGCACTTGGGTGATCAGATGCATTGTCAGTGAGCAGTCATTTTTTTTTTTTTTTGCGGTATGCAGGCCTCTCACTGTTGTGGCCTCTCCCGTTGTGGAGCACAGGCTCTGGACGTGCAGGCTCAGCGGCCATGGCTCACGGGCCCAGCCACTCCGCGGCATGTGGGATCTTCCCGGACTGGGACACAAACCCGCATCCCCTGCATCGGCAGGCGGACTCTCAACCACTGCGCCACCAGGGAAGCCCAGCAGTCATATTTTTAAAGGATTCTTTTTTACTGAGCAGTAGGTCTCAACTGTGGGATTAAAATATTCAGTAAACTATGTTGTAAACAGATGTGCTGTCATCCAAGCTTTGTTTTTCCTTTTATAGAGCACAGGCAGATTAGATTTAGCATAATTCTTAAGGGCCCTAGGATTTTTAGAATGGTAAATGAGCATTGACTTCAACTTAAAGTCACCAGCTGCATTAGCCCCTAATAAGAGAGAGTCAGCCTATCCTTTGAAGCTTTGAAGCCAGACATTGACTTCTCCTCTCTAGCTATGAAACTCCTAGATGGCATCTTCTTCCAATATAAGGCTGTTTTGTCTACGCTGAAAATCTGTTGTTTAGCATAACTACCTTTATTAATTATCTTAGCTAGATCTTCTTGTAACTTGCTGTAGCTTCTATATCAACACTTGCTGTTTCACCTTGCACTTTTATGTTATGGAGATGGTTTCTTTCCTTAAATCTTATAAACCAACTCCTGCTACCTTTGGGCATTTTTTCTACAGCTTCCTCACCTCTGTCAGCCTTCACAGAATTGAAGAGTTAGGGCCTTGCTCTGGATTAGGCTTTTGATACGGGAATGTTGTGTCTTGTTTGATCTTCTCTCCAGACCACTATAACTTTCTCCATGTCAGCAATAAGGCTGTTTTGATTTCTTATCATTTGTATGTTCACTGGAGCAGCACTTTTAATTTCCTTCAAGAACTTCTCCTTTACATTCACGACTTGGCTAAGCTTTTCATGAGGCCTAGCTTTTGGCCTGTCTTGGCTTTTGATGTACCTTCGTCACTAAGCTTAATCATTTTTAGCTTTTGACTTAAATGGAGAGATGTGTGACTCTTCCTTTTGCTTGAACACTTAGAAGCCATAATAAATTGGCCTAATTTCAAAATTGTTTTGTGTCAGGGAGTAGGGAGGCCAGGGGAGAGGGAGAAAGACAGGGGAACAGACAAACAGTGAAACAGTCAAAACAAACAGAACCTTTATTGAATTTGATGTCTTATGTGAGTGTGGTTCATGGTGACCCAAAACAATTACAGTAGTAACATCATAGATCATTGATCAAAGGTCACCGTAACAAATATAATAATAATGAAAACATTGGAAATATTGCAAGAACTACCAAAATGCTGATACCTAGGCTGTAACCCAGACCAGACAAATTTGAATCCCTGGGAGTGGTGCCTGGGCCTTGTATCTTACAAAAGCTCTCATGCTCCAAGTTTTTGGGTACCAACAATGAGTAAGACCATGGTTCAACTCTCAAGCTTTTGACACCTGACAGGGAAGACCAGAGTACCCCACCCTGAGGCAAGTGCTACACTTATAAGATGAACAAATATATGGGGAGGCCCAGAGGAAGCCAGAAAATTACACACAGTGGAAGGATGTCAAAGAAGTGGCATCCTGCTGGGCCTAGGAGGATGGAAGATTTTCCCTGAGAGAGAAGGGGAGAAAGTGTGCCCAGGACAATCTCCTTTATTATGGCTCTGAGATGCTAAGAGAAAATGTGTTGATGTGATAAAAACCTGAGGTCTTTGAATCAGGCAAAACTGTGTTCAATTAGTTAGGCAAATTACTTCACCTCTTAGTACTCAATTTCTATGTCTATAAAATGGAGATACCCACCTCATAAGGATGAGAATTACCAACTGTATTTGGTACATTGTTGGTGCTCAGTAATGTTAACTTCCTACCAAAGCTAACCTTTAGGTGGTTCATGGTTGTGTAGGGGGCTGTATACCCTTGCTACTCACAGGGTGGTTTTCAGAATAGCAGGGTCAGCATAAGCTTGCAACTGGTCACAACTGCAAGACTTCAGGCCTCATCCCAGAACAACTGAACCGAGTCTGCATGCTAGTAAGAACCCCAGGTGATCTGTGTGCACCTCAAATTTGAGGAGCATTTTTGTAAAGCATAAAAAGATGAATAAGAAATAGCTCTTGCCCTTATGGAGCTTAGAGGTCCCTAAAACAACTTTAGTATTTACAGAAATAATTATAATGCAGGGTATAATGTGATAAGTGACATGAGGCATCCACGCCAAATGCTAAAATACCACAGATTGTTGCAGCTCAAATTGAAAATAGTATAAAGTTCCTTTTCTTACTGATAAAGCCTGAAAGTTCTTAAAGTTACAATGAGCCCTTTTCCTTTTCTGCCATCCTCCAAATGCTATAAACTGGAAAGCTTAACATATATGTAAGTAGAAAGCTACGTTTGTTTATGCTTGTTAGGACATTTGACCTACAAGTTGAGTCATTGCCTGAGAGGAAAGGAACAAAAATGCCAAAAGGTAATAAAAATGACCCTCTAATATTAAGTCTCAGAGCTGAAATAGATTCCCCAGAGAGAGATCAAGGTTAAGACAAAGCAGGTGAATGGAAATAGTACAGTTACCTTAATTTTTGATGCTCAGTGCTTTTGAAAATAAAACCCTACTTTTTGAATTCAAGAGCAATAGATAAAACAGCAAAACTGGCCTATAATTTCCCCTGTTGACATGAAGAACAAAACATTGATTTATTAATTATTCTCCTTTTGATAGTACTGATTTCATCTCGTCAAGTTTACCATTGCAAGTTACCAGAACAGTCAGAAATAAAGAAATTTAGTGAAAGAATGTAATTAAACTCTGTATAATCACTACAATGTACTTATTATTGAAAGTATTAGCAAAATGAATTAGAGTGATTATCAAAATATAGAAGGAGATGGGCATCGTTTAGTATATCTGAGGCAGAGATGTGTTATGTGTGGGATTTAAGAAAAACTGCAGTGATAATCCTACTCTTGTCACCTCCAAAAAAAACCTAAAGGAGACACAGGCTAAGTTAAGACAGAAAAAATAATTTCCATCACTTGGAATGATTCAGCCCCTTCCCCTGATGAAATGGAAATTGAGTTTATGCAGAAGCAGATATCTTTGAATTTGAAGGCTATTTCAGTAATATTAACTATATCATTACGTTTTATTGAATTTACAGCACATATGTTTTGCTTCTTTAAGTGAGCGTATAAAATTTTAAAGTCTGGGAATATTTCACTTCAATTTGTGGTGAAACCACATGGCCTAGTATAATATAAAGCAGAAATAATAATTTGAAATAACTGTTTAACTTTTTGTCACTGGCTAACAGTTGACCCTTGAACAATGCGGGATAGTTTAGAGGCACTGACCCTCCCTGCAGTGGAAAATCTGTGCATAATTTACAGTTGGCCCTTTGTATAGGTGCCTCCTCCGTATGTAGAGTTCTGTATCCATGGATTCCACCAAGCATGGATCATGTAGTACTATTTTACCTACTATTGGAAAAAATCTGAGTATGAGTGGACTCATGCAGCTCAAACTTGTGATGTTCAATGGTCAACTGTAATTAATGGTGTTTGATGAAAGTGAATCAATTCAGCTGGGTTTTGTTCTCAATACAGAGATGTTGTAAATAGTGAAAGTAATTTTCAGGTGACACGTTAGATCAATGGACTTCTGATATAGCGGGAGTGAAAATGTTCATGGTTAATTTTATTTAATATTATTTTTGTTATTAGTAAACGTAAAGACCTGTTATTGTCTTATTTCAAATTTCATTTTTGTCTGGTAATGGTTTTACTTTCCGGAACTTATTTCAAATTGAAATTTCCCACTTACATTCTTCAAATAATGTATATTTGAATCAAATTTCCTGAAATAATATATTTGTCTTAGAGATAACAACATTCTTAGAATTTTTTTTTTTTACAAATTATTTGATTAAGGGAAGCTTGATAACAGATATTGAAAAGTATATTATTTTCTTGGCTATTTTATGCATATTCAGTGGATGCTTCACTTTCTCCTTAGGAATTACAGATTCTCAATTCCTCTTCACCTCTTATATATTTCTGACTTTGTATCAAGCAATAAAACATGCTGGTATGTTTTTGGTACCTGGAACAAAGGGTCTAATTAGGAAGAGGAGCATGTTCATAATGCATGTGGTCCATGTGTCACCGCCAAAATGAATATATATTTTGGATTTTTCAGCACTTTTATTAAATTGTTTAGATTTTTAAAAACTCTGTTAGAAGGGCTAGTTAAAAGTTGTATAAGTGTAGACCACGTTTTTTGATTGAAGTTCATCTTGGCAAGGCATTTCTTTCTAAACTTTTGTCGAATATGGACATTTTGTGGAATGCTGAGGTCTTCACAGTTGGAATCTAGAGGAGAGCTGAGGTTAGGTAGTTAATTGAATGCTTAAGTCATGCAAGATATTCAGGTAAACAGATCTTTCCCTTCAATGTCCTATTTTTCATCATTTCACCACATTCTTATGATTTTGGATACCTCAAGACATCTATAAAAACAATTAAAAGTTGAGGGACTTTTCTTCCCCATATTTCCCATGTGTTGATGACCTGTTAATATAGATATGTCACAATATATCTATGTTTATTTTAACTCATTTTACATTTGACTTGTTATTTATTAGACTGACTTTAGTAAAGAAACATCTCTTTCATTTTTGATTAGTACATGAAGCTCTTATATGATTACAAATAGTTGTTTTTAGGAAAATACACTTATTTCTTAGGACAACAGAGTTATTTGCTATAAATTAAATTTAATCTGGTAATTAAATTTTACTATTTTTGATTTGTGTATGAGACCCTAGATATAATTGGTAAAAATATTATGCTAATCATATAGATAATCTGCAGTGAAAGCTATGTTTTTTCAGTAAATATTAGTTTGAGCCATATGAAATGTCTGATATTTGACCATTTTTGACTTACAGAGATGGCAGTTGCATACGGTTCAATCTAATACTAAAAGCCAAAACTTAGGATGTTACACTAATTAAAATAATAACAAAACATCGAATGGGCAACACCTCACTCTTCGGGTACACATTTTTATGCTTAAAAAACAAAAGCTAAAGGAAAAACATATTTCTGAGGAAATTGCTGTTTTTATTATCATCACCTAAATGTGAAAAGGCTAATCAAAACTATTAATAACCAGAAAATTGAAGGTAAAGTTGAAAAGCCTGTATCAACAAAAGTTGGCTACATGTAAAAAAATACATATGAGTTTCTCTCAAATAATTTTTTGTTTCCTAGCTAACATCAAGCTAACTAAACTTCCTGATTTTAATTAGTGTGGAATAACTTACTGGTTATTTTAATCTACTTTGGTACTTATTTCCTTTTTTTAATTGTTACAGGATTAGATGAAATAATTTTTTGCTGCTTTGTAAAAGAGGAGGTTGTGTTAGAAGAATTCTAAGATGCCTTTCAGCAATAGGATGTCAAAGAAATAGGAAAAAAATCTAACATGGTTTAAGGACTATTTATTTAAGCAGTAATTATGACTGAAAAACATCAGAGTGGAAATAGGGTATGGTTTAGAAGCCCTTTTGCTTTTTTCTGGAGTTCATTAAAATGAAATTGTAAAAACTTAAACCATGACTATTTTTCATTTTGAACTTTTGTTCCTGTTGAAATTGGAGAGAAAACCACATTGTAATTTACGCATGCTACTAGGAGAGGTTGGCTACCCTCCAGGGCTTTCACAATGTGTCTCACTGCCTTTACTGGTTCATTTATTAAGTGCCTGTTACGTGTCATGGCTGGTCTCACAGATTCTAGGATATGGACCTTAGCAGTGGAGATCTAGACACTTAGTTGGTTAGTAGAGTTGGACTAGAGCACTCATGCAGGGACAGTCTTGCATTAACCAAACTCACAAGATGTTAAGGTATAAACCAAAATGCAAATATATTGATTTACAAACAGTGGGTCTTTGCTACGTATGATTTAGAATGCACATGTGAACCTACTCAGCACTGTCTCACTGAAAGTTACTCTACAGGGAAAATCAACTTATTACCAGAAGGCTGCTTGGTAGTAAGGCCCTAAGAGGGAATGGAATGAATTGCATGATTCAGTGTTTGATATTGGTCTCTGACATTCTGATGCCTCCAATTCTACCATAGTGATGCACCTGCCAGAGGGACCAGATTGCTCAAGATTTTGGACCAGATTATGCTTCCCATAAACAGCACTTGCATGCAGATTACTTCTTTAGAAGAATTCCCTTACTTTTCTCAATTTCACATTACACTTTCCTCCCTGCCTCAGTATTTTATATAAGCTGACTAACCTAAGACCTAGTACCTGGCCCCAAAAAGCACATCAAGTTTAATAAATTGATACTACCATTTAGCTACCTATAAGATTCTTATTATTTTTACTTTAGGAATAGTACATATTTTACTTCTGAGCTACTTTGGGTATAGTTTATCACTTCATTCTAAGGGGTGTGTGCGTGTGTGTGTGTGTGTGTGTGTGTGTGTACATGCGTCTAATGGGAAGGGCATGATACCTTCCATGCCTTGATGCTTTGAGAAAAGAAAAGTTTTCTGATTTTATTATTTTGCAAAAGTTGTGGATATGCTTATGCTTTTTTTTTTACTTTCCGAATAAAGATTTAGATCATGAAGTTTCTTTCTAGAGACATAGCTTCAAAACTAAATGAAACTCAGAGTATCCCTAAGTCATCCCAGTTTAGTGAAGCTCTTTATGATGATAGTGAGTATGTGTGTTTTGCGGAGGTAGGTAGAGAGAAACTACATTTGAACTCTTGAAAGTCATACTTCAGATTCTTAGTCATTTTTCAGGGACCTGAAACTTATTGTTGATCCTAGTTTAATCTTCACTAAATGGATGATTTTTTTCTCCTAAAACCACTGTCCAATTATTGAAATTAATGCATATACAAGATATCTGACATGTAAATAGAACCGATAATTTTAGTATTTTGCCATAATCCCTTAAGGCATGAGTTGGCAGTGTAGACTAATGGGTTGAAAAAGATACCCGCTTCAGAAAAACCCAAGAGAATTAATCTTTCAAAATTCTTCTGAAACCATCAACTTCCATTTTCTATTTTATTTTTCTGTACCTCAAGAAAAACCAACCAAAAAGCTATTTCCTCTCCACCCTCTCCCCACTTTCTGAAAATAATTCACTTTTGGTTTTTTACCCTATATAACATGTGCCAAAATTCAGCCCTGAATGAATTTTTGTAGCCAACTTAGAACCCCAAAATAGAAACTGCTGACAGTTCCTTAAATACAGTAACACTGGCAGGTGACTTGGTAATAAATTCACAAGCTTAGAATCCACAAAACAATAAAGTTATGCAAATTGGAGCATGTAGGAAGAATAATCTGAAATAAATGCAGAAGAGTAAGTTTAGCACTGTGGCATCCTGTTTTACTAACACAGAGCAAATCACTCTGAGGAGAATCACAGGGAAATTTAAGATCAAGGAGGGAGAGATATGGACATAATAAGTAAATGAGTACAGCTTAAGCTGACCAATTAACAATTGATTTCCCTATTACCACAACCATAAACAGAAATGAGAAAATGACCATAAAGTTTCACATTGCAGGTATAAATAACAAAAGGCAAATGGAAAATAAAAAGAGACCTAACCTGATTGAAGTTATCAAAGTTGCTTTGCTTTAATTGTTCCTTCAGCATCATGCCTATCAGTCATATTCAGATTAGTTGTTTAATTTTAGTCAAATAATCAAGCATGTGATACATTTTGAATCCCATTTATTTTAAATATCCCTGCTTAATTATCTTTTACTTTTGTTATTAATCGCTGATACTTTTGTCATAATGGAAAGTTTTTTATTTTTAATAAAAAGAAAAGGCAACATGTTCAGTTAACTTATTTTTAGGAAATACACATTTTCAATTAAAATTTAAAATCGCTCTAATAATCACAGACAGAAGTGGAGCTGAGGACTATACCTTTTGTTAGGTGTGTGGTAAAATGTAACCTTTTGGACCTGTACTATGGCTTGTAGGATGTAAAGGAAATATTTAACTTTTTCTCCTTTTTGTTTTTATCACCTTTAAGTAACTCCCAAAGAAGTACAAAATGGCTGTTGTGTGCACAAGAAAAACCCATTAGAATAATGATTATAAGTTAATCGTACAAAATGTCTGTTGTGTGCACAAGAAAAACCCATTAGAATAATGATTATAAGTTAATCATCCTATTCAAGGTGAAGACATAGTGGTTGACTTAGTACAAGTTCATTGGAGATGGCACCATAACTACCCTTTATCATACCATATTCCACTACCTAGCTCTGTTGTCTGGCACTTAACTCTTAATAAATATCACCTGAAATAAAGAACAATATCATTTGCAAATTTAGTAGGCTCACAAAAATTGAGTTCAGCAGTGTGGTGGGGACCGTCATTGCAAAGTGTCTCAGGAAAGGGGGGTCTAGAGAAACCTCTAGAGTTAGATGCTAACTAAGGTCAGAGAGCCAGGACTGGAACACACATAACAGAGTTCTGTCAGCCTCAGTATACCTTTCGTGACCACATTTTCCATGCATTCAAAAGTTTAAGCTTATTTAAAAATGGTGCATTTATTTTCTTTAAAGTTATCACTAAAATTCTTTCTGGGAGAAGAGTAAGGACTTTATACAGATACTAAATAATTTTCCTGATTATTCCCTTACTTAAACATTTTCAAACTAACAACCACAGTATTCTCGTGGAAACAAAGCTGACCAGTAAATATTATAACATGGCCTGAGTGACCAGAGTTCCCCTGAGAGACTTCCTCTTCCCGGCTAAAAGACAATGTTCCATTTTTTCAGAAGTCTGTAATTTATAGCTGTGTGTGTATGTATGATTTTTCTAAAAATCCCCTCCCTTGTCACTTAAACTTGATTGTTGCTTTTCTTCTGGCATATAATTTTTCTAAGCAAATTAATGAAAAATACTTAAAATCAGTGAATACATTCCATAACTGAGCCAATTAAACCTGGGAGAATGTTGGAAGGGGACTATGGCGGCAGAATCCAAAAAAAAATTTCTGCCTCGGCTACCCCGTCCAGGGAGTGAGACGGTATGCAAATCATTGAACATATGTAGATTTCAATTAATGCATCTGTAAAATACTTTTTAAAAAGTTAAGATGATGGTTATTTAAGTAGTTGAAAAATAACACTTCTCATTTTGGCTGCTTTTTATGTCGAAGCTAAAGGAAGTTATCCCTTTTCATGTACAGTAGACCGTGAGCTAATAATTTTGTTATGGGCAGAGAAATCAACATGTAACTTGTAACACTGAGAAAGTAGAGACCTGCTCTTTATTTCAGAAGTGGAGGACCCTTTAACAGAACATCCAATGTGAGGAGATAAACTTACACAAAGATCCTGACACAAAATGTTTACTGTAGAGTGAGAAGTCTGTTTATGATGTCAAATTTAGTTGCTTATATTGTTAGGTATTAAGTTATGTGCCAAAAGATACTACCACAGTTTTCTCTGATCACAGTGTCATAAAACCAAAAATTATTAACAAGCTATAACACAAAAATAAACAGTTACTTGGAAGAAATACGCCGTTAAAACCTATTGGGTCAGATGCAATTCAAACTGCAATCGTGAGTCATTTAGAAAATAATAACACTATTCAGGGGAAAAAAACCCTCCTGAAATACAAGAAAACTGTACTCACAGGCAAATATATAGTGCTAAATAATTTCACTTTAAACTATAAACAATAAATATTTTAGGAACTTTTAAAAAATATGAAACTTAACATGAAATATAAAGGGAAATTGGATGAGATAAAAAACAAAATTTGAAAAAACAGTGAAAGGTTGAGTTCATATATACAAGAGCTGGTTCTTAAAAATAATACTTTAAAAACTTTGGAAATAAAACTAAGGGAAAATATGAACCACGGTTATTTTTTAAATGAATGAAGAGGTTGAAATAAAATATAAATTTTAATAAAAATAGAAATTATAAGCTAATTCTCTGTGACACTTGATAGCAAGAAAAATTCAGTGGATGGCCACTTATAATTTTGGAGTAAAAATGGGTAATATCTGAAGTGGAAGACATTTTTTAAAACCTTATTTAAGAGTTACTCCTCGGGCCTCCCTGGTGGCGCAGTGGTTGAGAGTCCGCCTGCCGATGCAGGGGATACGGGTTCGTGCCCCGGTCTGGGAGGATCCCATATGCCGCGGAGCGGCTGGGCCCGTGAGCCATGGCCGCTGGGCCTGCGCGTCTGGAGCCTGTGCTCCGCAGCGGGAGAGGCCACAACGGTGAGAGGCCCGCATACCGCAAAAAGAAAAAAAAAAAAAAAAAAAAAAGAGTTACTCCTCAAAGTGTTTTTACCAGTAAGTTTTTCAAATTTTTTAAAAAGTAAATTCTTGTTTGTGTGAATAGAAATTGATAGAAAGTATTCCAATTAAAAATTTGAAGGTCACATAATCCTGAATCTAAAACCTAACAGAAATTATCACAAAAATATATATTAATATATATATTAATTAATGTCACCCTCCCTGTAGACACTGAGTTTGGGTTTCCTCCATGGTTCTAATAATTAATTACAGAAATATATCAAAAGAAAAAAATCTCACTAGAGATGAGTAAAAAGCATGAAAAAAAGTCAATACCTATTCCTAGGTGAAAATATTAATAAACTAGAAATAAAATAACCTTCATGATGTAAGAAAATGTATCTAAATCAGACAGCATCATAGAGGGAAATGCCAGAGGCATTCTTGCCAAAATCAGGGTATTTCTATATTTGATGACATATTAAAGATTATTGGTGATAGTTACTTTTTCAAAATATCGAATAGGTTTTTTTCCAGTGTATAAATGAAAACATCTGTCTCCATTATTTCCAGAAACCCGATTAAAGTAGCAATAAAAATCTAAAAGTATAAACCCACAGAAGGGAGAGAATAGGAGAGGAGTAATTGTGGAGAAGGGAGGCCAACAAATTTTGGAAGATAGGAGGATAGTAGAGGAGTGGTGACTAACTTAGAACCATGGAGGAAACCCAAACTCAGTGTCTACAGGGAGGGTGACATTAAGAAGAAAGATATTTTGTTTCCCTAAAGGATCAAGGATTATAAGTGGGAGATAAGGCAAAAGGGTGAATATAATGGTTGGTTGAAAGTTAATATTTAAGTAGCAGGTCACCAGTTCACTCCTCATTCTTCTTGGCCTCACCATCCTACGTAGTCAGGAAACTACCCATCTACTTGCCCAGCAGGGTTTGGGGAAGTTGATTATTTGAAGAAATTAATCCATAGAGTCTTGAGACTTTGGGACACCAGGGTTATGGAAAGCTGGGGAGAGGAAAGGCATTGATAAATAGGGGATTAATTGAAACTCTATATACTAAGTGTGAGAATTGTCCACCTACTTTCCACCTGCTGGCCAGAAGGTCTGATCTTTCAAAAGAACTTTGAACTTTAAAGAAAGAAAGAAAACCTCACAAACAGGAAAGAAAAAAAAACTCAAAAATATATTTAATGTAGGGAACAGAAGAAAATTAAAACAATTTAATAGTAGTCTCAGAGAGATAAGAAATTCATTCATTAAACAAGAAAAGGATGCTATTTTTGTCCTAACATAGATCCTTTTTTCTTTTTCTTTCTTTCTTTGACTCTTTTCAGATCTTTCCACTTCTTAGTACTACATAGTCTTTATGCCACCAACAATCCTAGGTTCCAGTCTTGTGGCTTCTTCAGCTGGGAGGACTGAGACTGAGAGATTCCCATCTTCTGAGTCCTGGATTGTTCAAGGATGTGTTCTAAGAGTAGATCAGGCACAAGATAGTCTTGATTTAGATGGATTTGCTGAAAACCCTAGTCCAATGGAGAATGGCTGTTTTTGATTGCCTTAGCATCTAAGATATTACTGGAGACTGGGAGAAGAAAAGGGTAAGAATTAGACATTTCTAATTTCAAAAATGTAGGAAAAACATTATGGAAGAGATTAATGGGGAAAGTAGACATTCTCAGGTAAGGGGTGGGGATAAATGCTGAGCTGTTTATCTTTCTATGAATGCTTAGAACATCATTCTCCTAGAAGGAGGTCAAGAGAATAGGGCAGGACTACAAGCCATGCTGTATATAGAATGATTCCAATTCACCACATTCCTATCTATCAGCAGAAGTGATGAGTGGGGAAGGGATCATGGCAGATGCAATGACGGGGGAGGGAATTTTTTATGTTTGGGAAGCTAATCCAAACGTAAGGGGCAAGTGTTGGTCAGTCGTGAATTAGTATAATTCAAAAAGCTGTTCAGCCACACAAACGTTTTGGGTTTGCAATTTTTTCACTTGTTTATTTTATTGTTCATGATGTCATACAAATGATATAAATTATATAATTTTAAAAATATGTAGCTCAAAACAGTTTCAAGTTTTTTTAGGAAAGTTGGGAATTCACCTTCTCTAGTCAGAGTGCCTGGGATGGCATTTTCACCCAACTACTTGCTAACTACTGGACCTTGGATAGTGTTTTAACCGCTTGTGCCTCAGTTTCCTCACCTGTAAAATTGAGATAATAATAGTACATAGCACATGTGGTATCAGGATAAAATATTATTATTTTTATAATAAACATTTTGGTCTCCTCATTTTATCTCCCCCTTGAGGTGTTGCCTAGTTCTGATTATTCATTTGTTGTATCTTATCCTCTCTTTTTACTTCTCATGTTTTAATATTCAAACATTGATGTGAATGCAGTCCCTGTATATAACTATATACCAGCAGACAAGGCACTATGAGATGAATTCTGTAAACAGAAGCTTGTTAACATATCATCCTATATATAGTAAATAATATCTTCATTTCAGCATAGGTAATATTCACTATGAATATATCTAAAATTCTTCTTGCTGTATTTTAAGGAATTACACTGGTAGAAATTTGGTTGCAATCCTAGCCATTTGGGAGAGATTTAATTATTATTGCTAGGTTAATCTCATGCTAAAGATTTGTAGAAAGTCTCTCTCCAAGTTGAGAATGGTATGGATGTAGATGGTAAGACTGATGATGAGTGAAATCTGAAATTTTACCATGGTAATTTCATGTTTCATAAGCTGGCAAACGATTCCACTATTTATTCCTCATCTATTTTCTTTTGAGGAAGCCAATGAAACATTAAGTTCTTGTGGATGTATTTCTTTAAAAAATAGTGGTGCCATACCACATACTGTCATTATTTAAAAACTGTGACATTCTGACAGTGTGTCAGAAAGAGTGGTAGCTGTATGAAATTTACATGCCTAAGTTTGTAACTAAAACTAATTAGTAAGAGAATATTTTATAATTACCAAATTAAAGAACTGTATAATTAAAGTAAAATGAGCTCTGCATGAGCCTAGAAACATAATCTCTTAATGCTTTTGTTAGTTTTCTCCAATGATATTACTTGTAATATATATATATTATATATATATATATATATATATATATATATATAATTTATTTCAGAAATAGTGGCAGAGTAAGGTTGTTTTCCAGAGATATGCAACCATTTGGAGAAATTAATGAACAACTTACTATGATGAATTATTTTCACATGTAATTCAGTGACTTTTAAAAGAGGAAGAGCAAATCAACCAAATTCAAATGCCCCTCTCCTTCTCATACTTCTGTATTTTATTTATAGCAGAGGAAAAACTTTCTTCATTTGTTCCTGTCAGCTGTGCAGAGGCAGTTTTACTGAAATTGGGTAAAAGAATATCCAGAACACTTTTTAGCACTTTGAGTAAGTCTCTGGTAAATAAATTAAGATGAATATTTTTCTAGCTAAGATGATATGGAGCAGCTTATTTTTTGAAGCACTCCTAAATAAAACTTTAAAAATTCCTTTAGTAAAGGGAATTTATTTTAATGGAATAATTTTGTGGAAGTGCAATGAGTATTATTTATATTTTGGATTCTAATAATACTGTGAATTCTCAGTTCTCTGATCTAGAGTTTTACTCACATGGGTACTTGCTCACTCTTTACATGGTCTGATCATGTAGCAGTGTAAGACTTTAGGAGTGTGTACATTCTATGATGGACTTTATTACTACGGGGCAGAAAGCTTAGTAACCATATTAGAAGTGTTTCATTATTGGGTGTATTTGAAGGAGACTATTTAGGAAATAATTGGGCATGTGCAACTACATTCAAGAAAGATGGTGTATATTTATGAAATCATCTCTTTCTGAAACTTAAAGGAGATGGAAAAATACCATCTATGTTTGTGTAGAAATTATATAGCTATAAGTGTTGGATAAATCACTTAACTTCTCTGGATCTCAGTTTTCTAATTTATAGAATGAAGATACTATTACCCTCTCTAGTGAGCTCACAGAGTTTTCCAAATCAGACCATGGTAAAATCAATGTGAAATGCTTGGAAAAGTATAAAGCATTTTGCAAGTATAAGGGTTTATGATTTTTCATTATTGTTTTGTTATCTAGAACTACACTAGAGTTAAGTTCCTTTATTTTATTCTGCTAAATAAGAAGGAAAATAGAAAATTATTGTGTTTAAGGTAGTTCAGGTTTAAGAAATTAAAAATACAATGTGCACAGGTCTGTACTGAGACAAGGTAAGCTCTACATAATCAACTGGATATGCAGCTTACTATGTGGCAAGTCAAAATGGGTGGTAGAGTGCCATTGCTGTTCAAAGAAAGATAACCCGATAATGTAAAAGTAATGACAATAACATTGCAGTGATAATGACAATAAAGATATAAGCAACAGGGGAGACCTTCAAGGTGGCGGAGGAGTAGGACGCAGAGAGCACCTTCCTCCCCACAAATACGTCAGAAATACATCTACATGTGGAACAACTCCTACAGAACACCTACTGACACTGACAGAAGACCTCAGACTTCCCAAAAGGCAAGAAACTCCCACATACCTGGGTAGGGCAAAAGAAAAAAAAACAAAAACAGAGACAAAGAATAGGGACGGGACCTGCACCAGTGGGAGGGAGCTGTGAAGGAGGAAAGGTTTCCACACACTAGGAAGCCCCTTCACAGGCGGAGACTGCGGGTGGTGGAGGGGGCGAACTTCAGAACCACGGAGGAGAGCACAGCAACAGGGGTGTGGAGGGCAAAGCGGAGAGATCCCCGCACAGAGGATCGGTGCCGACCAGCACTCACAGACACTCACTGGTGCCTGTGTTCTGGTGGATTTGTTCTTTGGTATGTTTGCTTTCTTCTTTTCTTCTTTCTTTTTTTTTATTACTCTTTAATTTTTTTATTTTTAATAATTAAAAAAATTTATTTTATAGCTTAATTTTATTTTATTTTATTTATTCATTTTTCTTTCATTCTTTCTTTTTTTCTCCCTTTTCTTCTGAGCCGTGTGGCTGACAGGGTCCTTGGCTCCGGCTGGGTGTCAGGCCTGTGCCTCTGAGGGGGGAGAGCCGAATTCAGGACAGTGGTCCACCACAGATCTCCCGACTCCACGTAATATTAAACAGCGAAAGCTCTTCCACAGATCACCATCTCAATGCTAAGACCCAGCCCACTCAACGACCAGCAGGCTACAGTGCTGGATACCCTATGCCAAACAACTAGCAAGACAGGAACACAACCCCACCTGTTAGCAGAGAAGCTGCCTAAAATCATAATAAGGTCACAGACACCCCAAAGCACACCACCGGACACAGTCCTGCCCACCAGAAAGACAAGATCCAGCCTCATCCACCAGAACACAGGCACCAGTTCCCTCCACCAGGAAGCCTACACAACCCACTGAACCAACCTTAACCACTGGAGGCAGACACCAAAAACAACGGGAATTATGTACCTGCAGCCTGTGAAAAGGAGGCCCCAAACACAGTAAGTTAAGCGAAATGAGAAGGCAGAGAAACACACAGCAGGTAAAGGAGCAAGGTAAAAACCCACCAGACCAAACAAATGAAAAGGAAAAAGGCAGTTTACCTGAAAAACAATTCAGAGTAATGATAGTAAAGAGGATCCAAAATCTTGGAAGTAGAATGGAGAAAATACAAAAAACGTTTAACAAGGACCTAGAAGAACTAAAGAGCAAACAAACAATGGTGAATGACATAATAAATGAAATTTAAAATTCTCTAGAAGGAATCAGTAACAGAATAACTGAGGCAGAAAAACGGATAAGTGACCTGGAAGATAAAATAGTGGAAATAACTACTGCAGAGCAGAATAAAGAAAAAAGAATGAAAAGAAATGAGGGCAGTCTCAGAGACCTCTGGGACAACATTAAGCACACCAACATTTGAATTATAGGGGTCCCAGAAGAAAAAAAGAAAAAGAAAGGGACTGAGAAAATAGTTAAAGAGATTATAGTTTAAAACTTCACTAATACGGGATAGGAAATAGTCAGTCAAGTCCAGGAAATGCAGACAGTCCCATACAGGATAAATCCAAGGAGAAACATGCCATATTAATCAAACTATCAAAAATTAAATACAAAGAAAAAATTTAAAAGCAGCAAAGGAAAAACAACAAATAACATACAAGGAAATCCCCCTAAGGTTAGCAGCTGATCTTTCAGCAGAAACTCTACAAGCCAGAAGGGAGGGGCAGGACATATTTAAAGTGATGAAAGGGAAAAACCTACAACCAAGATTATTCTACCCAGCAAGGATCTCATTCAGATTCGACGGAGAAATTAAAACCTTTACAGACAAGCAAAAGCTAACAGAATTCAACACCACCAAACCAACGAATGCTAAAGGAACTTCTGTACATAGGAAACACAAGAGAAGGAAAAGACCTACAAAAACAAAACCAAAACAATTAAGAAAATGGTAATAGGAACATACGTATTGATAATTATCTTAAATGTAAATGGATTAAGTGCTCCAACCAAAAGACATAGACTCGCTGAATGGATACAAAAAACAAGACCTGTATATATGCTGTCTACAAGAGACGGACTTCAGACTGAGGGACACATACAGACTGAAAGTGAGGGGATGGAAAAAGATATTCCATGCAAATGGAAATCAAAAGAAAGCTGGAGTAGCAATTCTCATACCAGACAAAATAGACTTTAAAATAAAGACTATTACAAGAGACAAAGAAGGACACTACATAATGATCAAGGGATCAATCCAAGAAGAAGATATAACAATTATAAATATATATGCACCCAGCATAGGAGCACCTCAATACATAAGGCAAATGCTAACAGCCATAAAAGGGAAATCAACAGTAACACACTGATAGTAGGGGACTTTAACACCCCACTTTCACTAATGGACAAATCATCCAAAATGAAAATAAATAAGGAAACACAAGCTTTAAATGATACATTAAATAAGATGAACTTAATTGATATTTATAGGCCATTCCATTCAAAAACAACAGAAAACACTTTCTTCTCAAGTGCTCATGGAACATTCTCCAGGATAGATCATATCTTCGGTCACAATCAAGCATTGGTAAATTTAAGAAAATTGAAATTGTATCAAGTATATTTTCTGACCACAATGCCATGAGGCTAGCTATCAATTACAGGAAAAAATCTGTAAATAATACAAATACAGGGTGGCTAAACAATACTAAATAACCAAGAGATTAGAAATCAAAGCAGAAATCAAAAAATTCCTAGAAACAAATGACCGTGAAAAACAATGACCCAAAATCTATGGGATGCAACAAAAGCAGTTTTAAGAGGAAGTTTATAGCAATACAATCCTACCTCAAGAAACAAGAAACATCTCAAATAAACGTACTAACCTTACACCTAAATCAGGTAGATTAAGAACAAAAAACCCCCAAAATTAGAAGAAGGAAGGATCATAAAGATCAGATCAGAAATAAATGAAAAAGAAATGAAGGAAACAATAGCAAAGATCACTAAAACTAAAGGCTGGTTCTTTGGAAAGATAAACAAAATTAATAAACCATTAGCCAGACTCATCAAGAAAAAAAGGGAGAAGACTCACATCATTAGAATTAGAAATGAAAAGGGAGAAGTAACAACTGTACTGCAGAAATACAAAGGATCATGAGAAATTACTACAAGCAACGATATACCAATAAAATGGACAACCTGGAAGAAATGGACAAAGTCTTAGAAAAGCACAACCTTCTGAGACTGAACCAGGAAGAAATAGAAAATATAAACAGACCAATCAGAAGCACTGGAATTGAGACTGTGATTAAAAATCTTCCAACAAACAAAAGCCCAGGTCCAGATGGCTTCCCATGCTAAGTCTATCAAGCATTTAGAGAAGAGGTAACACATATCCTTCTCAAACTCTTCCAAAATATAGCAGAGGGAGGAACACTCCCAAACTCATTCTATGAGGCCACCATCACCCTGATACCAAAACCAGACAAAGATGTCATAAAGAAAGAAAACTGCAGGCCAATATCACTGATGAACGTAGATGCAAAATCCTCAGCAAAATGCTAGCAAACAGAATCCAAGAGCACATTAAATGGATTGTACACCATGATTAAGTGGGGTTTATCCCAGGAATGCAAGGATTCTTCAATATATGCAAATCAAGCAATGTGATATACCATATTAACAAATTGAAGGAGAAAAACATATGATCATCTCAATAGGTGCAGAAAAAGCTTTTGACAATATTCAACACCCATTTATGATAAAAATCTTCCAGAAGGTAGGCAAAGAGGGAACTTACCTCAACATAATAAAGGCCATATATGACAAACCCACAGGCAACATCATTCTCAATGGTGAAAAACTGATACCATTTCTTCTAAGATCAGGAGCAAGACAAGGTTGTCCATTCTCACCACTATTATTCAACATAGTTTTGGAAGTTTTAGCCACAGCAATCAGAGAAGAAAAAGAAATAAAAGGAATCCAAATTGGAAAAGAAGTAAAGCTGTCACTGTTTTCAGATTACATGATACTATACATAGAGAATCCTAAAGATGCTACCAGAAAACTATTAGGACTAATCAATGAAGTTGGTGAAGTAGCAGGGTACAAAATTAATGCACAGAAATCTCTTGCATTCCTATACACTAATGATGAAAAATCTGAAAGAGAAATTAAGGAAACACTCCCATTTACCATTGCAACAAAAAGAATAATATACCTAGGAATCAACCTACCTAAGGAGACAAAAGACCTGTATGCAGAAAACTATAAGACACTGATGAAAGAAATTAAAGATGATACAAACAGATGGAGAGATATACCCTGTTCTTGGATTGGAAGAATCAACATTGTGAAAATGACTATACTACCCAAAGCAATCTACACATTCAGTGTAATCCCTGTCAAACTACCAATGGCATTTTTCAGAGAAGTAGAACAAAAAGTTTCACAATTTGTCTGGAAATACAAAAGGCCCAAATAGACACAGCAATCTTGAGAAAGAAAAACAGAGCTGGAGGAATCAGGCTCCCTGACTTTAGACTATACTACAAAGCTACAATAATGAAGACAGTATGGTACTGGCACAAAAAGAGAAATATAGATCAATGGAACAGGATAGAAATCCCAGAGATAAACCCATGCAGATATGGTCACCTTAGTTTTAATAAAGGAGGCAAGAATGTACAATGGAGAAAAGACAGCCTCTTCAATAAGTGGTGGTGGTAAAACTGGACAGCTACATGTAAAATTATGGAATTAGAGCACTCCCTAACACCATACACAAAAATAAACTCAAAATGGGTTTAAGAACTAAACGTAAGACTGGACACTATTAAAGTCTTAGAACAAAACATAGGAAGAACACTTTTGACCTAAATCACAGCAAGATCCATTTTGACCCACCTCCTAGAGAAATGGAAGTAAAAACAAAAAGAGACAAGTGGGACCTAATGAAACTTAAAACCTTTGGCATAGCAAAGGAAACCATAAACAAGACGAAAAGATAACCCTCAGAATGGGAGAAAATATTTGCAAATGAAGTAACGGACAAAGGATTAATCTCCAGAATTTACAAGCTGCTCATGCAGGTCAATATCAAAAAAACAAACAACCCAATCAAACTTGGCCAGTTGACCTAAATAGACATTTCTCCAAAGAAGATATACAGATTGCCAACAAGCACATGAAAGGATTCTCAACATCATTAGAGAAATGCAAATCAAAACTACAATGAGGTATCA
The DNA here is from genome assembly GCF_964341445.2 of Mesoplodon mirus. Taxonomy (NCBI): domain Eukaryota; kingdom Metazoa; phylum Chordata; class Mammalia; order Artiodactyla; family Ziphiidae; genus Mesoplodon; species Mesoplodon mirus. The sequence continues at coordinate 44,477,459 of NC_138985.1, read as the reverse complement.
CCTCACACCGGTTAGAATGGCCATCATCAAAAAATCTACAAACGATAAATGCTGGAGTGTGTGTGGAGAAAAGGGAACCCTCTTGCACTGTTGGTGGGAATGTAAATTGATACAGCCACTATGGAGAACAGTATGGAGGTTCCTTAAAAAACTAAAAATAGAACTACCATATGACTCAGCAATCCCAGTACTGGGCATATACCCTGAGAAAACCATAATTCAAAAAGAGTCATGTACCACAATGTTCATTGCAGCTCTATTAACAATAGCCAGGAAATGGAAGCAACCTAAGTGTGTGTCGACAGATGAATAGATAAAGAAGATGTGGCACATATATACAATGGACTATTACTCAGCCATAAAAAGAAACGAAATTGAGTTATTTGTAGTGAGGTGGATGGACCTAGAGACTGTCTTACAGAGTGAAGTAAGTCAGGAAGAGAAAAGCAAATACTGTATGCTAACACATATATATGGAATCTAAAAAAAAAAAAAAAAAGGTCATGAAGAACCTAGGGGCTGGACAAGAATAAAGATGCAGACATAGAGAATGGACTTGAGGACACGGGGATCGGGGAGGGTAAGCTGGTTCGAAGTGAGAGAGTGGCATGGACATATACACACTACCAGATGTAAAATAGATAGCTAGTGGGAAGCAGCTACATAGCACAGGGAGATCAACTCAGTGCTTTGTCACCACCTAGAGGGGTCGGATAGGGAGTGTGAGAGGGAGACTCAAGAGGGAGGGGACATGGGGATATGTGTATACATACAGCTGATTCACTTTGTTATAAAGCAGAAACTAACACACCATTTTAAAGCAGTTATACTCCAATAAAATTGTTTAAAAAAAGATATAAGCAACAAAGATATGAGAGAAGGTTTTTATCTATTTTTTCCTGTTGTTTTCTGAGCCAAGAATTAGGCTCAGGTACCTAGTAGGTATTAATGAATATTTGATGATATTACTGAATGAATAACGTTTACTATTAGATACAACTAAAACTTGCACTTGTTTCCATGTAGCTCATGAAAAATTTATTTAGTGTTTTTCTGCTTCTATGAGATAATCATGTATTTTTTGTCATTTATTTTGTTAATATGTTGTCTTTCATAATTGATTTTCTGATGGTAAACCAATCTATCATTACTGGGATAAACTCCACTTGGTTGAGGTATATAATACTTTTTATACATTGATGGGTTCTGTTTGAGGAACATTGGTTTATAGCTTTTTTTCTTGTAATATCAGATTTTAGTATCAGGGTAATGTTGGTCTCATATAATGCATTGGGAAGGAGTCACTTGCCTTCAATTTTCTGAAAGAGTTTGCATTATTTTTCTCCTTAAATATTCGGTAGAATTCAATAGTGAACTCCATCTGGCCTGGAGCTTCCTTTGTGGGGAGATTTTTTTATTACAAATGCAAATTCTTTAATAGGTATAGTACTATTCATACTACCCATTTCTTCTTGAATTTGCTCATTTGTATTTTTCAAGGAATTTGTCCATTTAATCTAAATTTTCACATGTATAGGCAGAAAGTGTTTGGTAATATTCTCTTATAATCCTTGGAATATCTGTAAAATTGTAGTGATGTCACAAATTTGATTCCTGATATTAGTAATTATTATCTATTCTCTATTCTCTATGATCAGTTTGACTAGAACTTTACCAGTATTATAGATTTTCTTAAATAACTTTAGTTTTCTGATTATCTTTCTGTTTTGTATTTCATTGATTTCCACTCTGATCTTCATTATTGCCTTTCTTGTATTTGTTTTGGGTTTCATTTGCTCCCCTATTTCTAGTTCTTAAGGTGGAAGCTAATTGATTTGAGACCTTCCTTCTTTTCTAATACATTTATTTAGTACTGTAAAATTTCCCTTAAATACTGCTTTAGTTACGTCTCACAGATTTTGACATTGTTTTTATTTTCATTCAGTTTAGAATAGTGTCTTTTTTAAAAAACGTGTATAATGTTATGCTCTGATATGTATACATTATGAAAGGAATTCCCCATCAAAGTAATTAAAACATCTATCACCTCACACATTTACGCTTTGTGTGTGTGTGTGTATGTATGTACAGTTAAGTTCTATTCTCTAGGCAAATTTCAACTATACAGTGTTACCAACTGTTATCACCATGTTATACATTAGATCCTCAGACCTTATTCATCTTATAGTTTGTACCCTATTACCAACCTCTTCCTATCCCCCCCATCCCCCAGCTCTTGGTGACTACTTTTCTACTCTCTGTTTCTATGAGTCCAACTTCTTAAAATAGATTCCACATATAAGTGATACCATGCATTATTTGCCTTTCTATGTCTGGCTTATTTCACTTAGCATCATGCCCTTCAGGTTCAAGTTCATCCATATTGTCACAAATGACAGGATTTTCTTTTTCTTAGTGCTGAATAATATTCCATACACACACACATACACTTGCACACACACACACACACATCACATATTAGTGATCCATTCACCAGTTGGCAGACAGGTTGTTTCCATACCTTGACTACTGTAAATAATGCTGCAATGAACATGGAGTACAGATATCTCTTCAAGATAATGGTTTCTTGGATATATACCCAGAAATGAGATTGCTGGATCCTATGGTAGTTCTATTTTTAATTATTTGAAGAGCCTACATACTGTTTTTCATAGTGGCTATACCAGTTTATATTCCCACCAACAGTGTACAAGACATGCCTTTTCTAAATATTTTTTACAGAATGTGTTCTCTCTTGTCTTTTTGATAACTACCCAAACAGATGTGAGGCGATGCCTCATTGTAGTTTGGATTTGAATTTCCCTGATCATTAGTGATGCTGAGCACCTTTTTATGTACCTGTTGGCCATTTGCATGTCTTCTTTGGAAAAATGTCTATTCAGGTTATTTGCCAATTTTTTAATTAAGTAGTTTTTGTTTGTTTGTTTTGCTATTGAGTTGTATGAGCTCCATATATATTTTGGATATTAACCCTTTATCAGATATGTGGTTTGCAAATATTTTCTTCTGTTTGATAGGTTGCCTTTTTTTTTAATTTTAATTTTTATTTTTTATTAGTTTCTGCTTTATAACAAAGTGAATCAGTCATACATATACATCTGTTCCCACATCCCTTCCCTCATGCATCTCCCTCCCTCCCACCCTCCCCATCCCACCCCTCCAGGCGGTCACAAAGCAGATAGGTTGCCTTTTCTTTTATTTTTTTGATGATTTCCCTTGTTGACCAGAAGCTTTTTAGATTAGTTTGATGTAGTCCCACTTGTTTATTTTTGCTTTTGTTGTCTTTGATTTCGTATCATAAAATACTTTCTAATTTCCCTTTTGATTTGTTCTTTTACCCATGGACCATTTAGAAATATGTTATTTGTTTTTGAAATACTTGAGGATTTTCCTAGATATTTTCCAGTTAGTGACTTCTAGTTTATTACAATTGGGTCAGAAAACCTAACTTGTATGAACTGAATCCTTTTAAAATTACTGAGACTTGTTTTATAACACAGAATATGGTACCACATTCCTAGATAAATGTCCCATGTGCACTTTAAAAATGTGCATTCTGCTGTTGTTTCCTATAAATGTTAACAAGATCAAGTTTGTTAATAATGCTATTCAACTTACTGATTTCCTGTCTGCTTTTTCTGTCAATTGTTGTATATCCTTACTGGTTTTCTATCTACTTTTTCTACCAATTATTGAAGGAAGAATATTACAATCTCCTACAACTGTGTATTTATGTATTTCTCCTTGTAATTTTATTACTTTTTGGTTCATATATTTGAAAGCTCTTTTATTAGGTATATAAATATTTAGGATTGGTATATCATATTGATAAAATGATCCTTTTATCATTATGAAATGGTGATCTTTTTGTTTAATAATATTCTTTGCTCTGGAATCTACTTTTTTCTCAAGGTCTCTTTCTATTAGTGTTAGCAGGGTATGTAGTTTTCAATTCTTTTACTTTAAACCATTTGTGTCATTATATTTATAGTGAGTATATTGAAGGCAGCATAGAGTTGAATCGTGCTTTGGTATCAAATCTGGCTATCTCTGCCTTTTAATTGGAGTACTGGACCTTTTACGTTTAGCGTGGCTGTTGATATGTTTAGGTTAAATCTATCACCTTGCTATTTATTTCCTACTTTTCCTATCTGTTCTTTGTCTCCTTTTTTCCTTTTGTACCTTCTTTTTGATTAATTGATTTTTACAAAATGATTCCATTTTATCTCATTTTATTAGCCTACCATCTACAACTTTTTGTTTTATTTAGTTGTTATGTTAGGGTTTATAGATACATCTTTAATTTGTCATAGACTGTCTTCAAGTGATACTATACTGCTTCATGTATATAGTATGAGAAGGTTACCAAAAGTATACTTGCAATTTCCCCTTCCTGACCATTGATTGTTATTGTCATAGATTTATTTTTTTACATTATTGATTGATAAACCCTACACTGTATTGTGATGAGTTTTGTTTAAACATTAGAAAGTTTTTAAAAGAGATTTACATAATAAGAAAAATTTCTGTTTTCCCACAGAGTTATTTCAGGTGCTTTTCATTTCTTTGTGTAGATTCATCAGATTTTTCCATGTGATATTATTTTCCATCTGTTTGAAGGAGATTTTTTAACATTTCTTGAAGTACAGATCTGCTGGTGATGAATTCTTCTGGCTTCTCTATGTCTAAAGAAATCTTTGTTTCACTTTCATTATTGAAATATATTTTGGCTGGGTATAGCATTCCATATTGACATTTTTTTCTATCAGTACTTTAAAGATATTACTCCACTATCTGTTTCTGACATAAAATACGCTATCATTCTTTATCTGTGTTTCTCTATACTTAAAGTTTGTCTTCCCCCACTCCCACCCCTTGGGCTGCTTTTAATATCCCCCCCTACCTTATTTCTGTTCTGTTGAGCTTGTTGGATCTCAGAGCATATTCTTTCCATTAAATTTGTAAATTTTGGAGCCATTATTTCTTCAAATATTCCCCACCCTTTTGAGGCTTCAAATATATGTATTTTAGGCCACTTGAAATGGTCCTATATGTTGACAGTGCTCTGCTTTTTTTTTTAATTCTTTTTTCTCTGTGTGTTTATTTCCATAGTTTCTGCTGCTGTTTCTTCAAGTCCACTAATCTCTTTTTCTGAAATGTCTAATGGGCTGTTAGTCTTAGCCCAATGTATTTTTCATCTGAAACATTGTAGTTTCTATCTCTAAAACTTTCATTTGGTTTTTAAAAATAATATCTTTAATGTCACTACTTAACTTTTTGAACATATGGGATACAGTTTCATAACTGTTTTACTTTTCTTTCTTTGTTAACTGTAGAGTCTATCAGTTTTGGATCTGTTTTGATTGATTGATTTTTCTCCTTAGCTGGGGTCATATTTTTGTCCTTTGCATGCCTGGTAATTTTTATTATGTGCCAAACATTGTAAATTTTACCTTCTTGAGTGATGAATATTCTTTGTTTTTCTATAAACATTCTTGAGCTTTATTCAAGGACACAGTTAAGTTATTGAAAGCAGTTTTATTCTTTTGGTTCCAGTTAGGCATGACTGGAGTAATGCTCTCTAGGCCTTAGTATTTCTCACTATTGTGAGAAGCCCCTTCCATTTTCTGTATCCAATGTCTCCAATGATTCATGAAATATACCACTCTGGTTGGTGGAAATAAGCACTATTTCCAGCCCTTTGTGACCGTTGCACACTATTACCTCTAATGTTGTGGTTTCCTTATACATATACTGATGAGTACTCTGCCGATCACTCCTTCTGTATATAGCTCTGGAGTTCTTTTTATCACTTCATGCTGCCTTCTTCTCTCTAGTACCCTCTCCTGTGAATACTTTGGTGTTCCCAGACTTTCAGCTTTTTCTCTTCAAATATGTGAGCTGGCTGAGTTATTCCTGGGTTTTCACTCGCTGTACCATCACTAGCAAATCTTTCAAGTCAATAAACTAGAGTAATTTTTAGGCTTACCTTGTATATTTCACATCTCTCAGGAATCACTATACTTTGTTGCCTGATGTCCAGTGTCTTAAAACAATTGCTCCAAATGTTTTGTCTACTTTTGGTTGTTTCAGGTGAGAGAGTAAATCTAGTCCATTACTGCATCTTGACAGGAAATGGAAGTTTCTGATGCATAGTATTTTTATGTCACTTATTTTCCTCCTTTTTATTAAGAAGCCTATTTTCTTAACTTCTATATGCCTCACTTTCCTAATCCATAAAATTAGAATTATAGTTTTGCCTACTTTCAGGCTTGTTGAGAGGTTTAAATGAGAGAGCATTGTAAAACATTTGATAAATACATGGAAAGCCCCCAATAACTTACTTATTTTATTGTTATCATTATTTTTGTTACAAATCACATGAAACAATCTCTCAATTTCAAATGCATGTCCACTTAATTTGATTCATTTTCGATTTGTGTTAAACAAGCTTAATATTTATATTATACACAAGCAAGGGTTAAATGAATCTACTGAATGAGAGAGAAGAATCCTGTCTTGAAAGACAGGTGGGAACTGTTAATATAATCAGTTGGGTAAAGTTTCTTGGGAGAAATGTTGTCAAGAACCCTTAATATGGTGCTCAGAATATTCTTATGAGAGTGAAAGTCTCAATGCAGACAAAAGATTCTCAGTAACAATTCACCAAGTCATTTATTTGTGATTTGGATCATCTCTGTACCCTACTTGCATAAAATCTCCTCCTGTAAAGATGTACATTTAATCCTATCTTTCTCAATTAAAGCTGGGCTCTTTAACCAAAACAAACTCAGTGTCATGGGATTTTTAATGTATCTCTATGGTATCTTACTCATCAGGTTTTTTTATGCTTACCTCATTGGGAAACGTTTCAGCATTCCCAAAGGTGAAATATAGAAGATATTTAATAGTAAATACTTCATGTCTCATGAACTTTTGGCAAGAGAGGTAATTAGTAACTTGCTATTAAAAACCTCCAAGGGAGGGCTTCCCTGGTGGTGCAGTGGTTGGGAGTCCGCCTGCCGGTGCAGGGGACACGGGTTCGTGCCCCGGTCCGGGGGGATCCCACGTGCCGTGGAGCGGCTGGGCCCGTGAGCCATGGCCACTGAGCCTGTGCGTCCGGAGCCTGTGCTCCGCGACGGGAGAGGCCACAGCAGTGAGAGGCCCGTGTACAGCAAAAACAAAAACAACAACAACAAAAAACCTCCAAGGGAATTTATGATATATAAATTATTAATAAACAGTTATAATATATTAGACATAATTTAATGGAAATAGTTTTAGGCACAGTTCAAATCATTGTAGCATTCAGATTATCTACAGAAAAAGTTGCCTATGTGTATGGTGTGTGCAGCTCGGATGTATCTGCAGAATGTGGACCACGAGGAGAAGGAGGTATTCCTTATATCAAAATTAAAACAAAAAATCAAATTCATACTTTGATGTTTTTGTTTTTAAATAGAATATAGTTTAAAAGACAGCAAAATATAAAACACAAAATATAAATTTCTGTTTTGGTCCTAGCTAGAAGACTCTTTTGTTTTCTCCACTTTTCTTGGATTCAGTAAAATAAAGATGATTTTAGCATAGATTTAATCTATACTAATCTGCATTTCCTCAAAAGAATTATTTCCATTTTAGTAAATTCACCTTTATACGTGTATTTATTTCCACCAAAAGGAATCATGGTGTTCTTTTATCAAAAAGTAGGAACAGATAATATTTATCACTAAAGTAATAGTCTAATATAATCTCAAAATAGTTTGGGGAAACTCACCTCTATTGGGTCCTAACCAAATTATATCTACTTTTACTAGAATTTCTTTTGTAGTGGGCAATTCAGTAGGAAGGTCCTTTAGCAAGGTCTTAATGAGTAATTGTTTGAGGGGGAGGGAATGGTATACTTGACAGAAAGTATTCAGTTTCTTACAGAGTTCTCTTATTAAGACACTGTCCAAAATAAGGGTGTTTCAGATTATAAGTGAAAGCTAGAAATACCTTTTAAAAAACTGTTTTCCTTTTACAAGTCCATGATTAGTGTCTTGAACCCATAGGTGCAAATGTCTAATCAGATATCAGAGTAGGGACATCATTTATTGATTAGCTACTATTAGCAGCTAGGTTACGTACTTTACATTTATTATATCATTAACTCCTTCCAACAGGCCTATAAAGTATTAATATCCCCATCTGACAGATAAAGAAATTGAGGCTGAAAGATTATGGATATTGACCAAGTAGCAAAGAAAGAATTCTAGTAAAGTTGTCTAGTTTCAAGCCAGATGATGGTAGTGACAATTTCAGGATATCTATGTGCACATGTGACCTCCAGAAATAGTTCAGGTAGTTTTAGGTACTAAAATAACAAGTCAAATTAATCTATCATTCTGTTGGTCTTAAAAGCATTTTTCTTTGCATCCAAAATTACCATTGTAAAGTTTTCAAGGAAGACAGAATCTGCATATTTTGAGCTTTTGTTTTGGCAGAAAAAAATAGGAGTTAAAAATGTGCAATTTGTTCAAAGTGCAAATATGCTGTGGCATTTTGGCAATGTTCCAAGGGCACAGATTTAACTTGGAATTTTGGTGGCTGTTACTGGGAATGTACTGTTTATCAAATTCAGTGTTAACTGCACAGTTGACGATTTTCTAGCAAAACTCTTTCTCTTTTTAACTTAAAAAATTCTTTCACCAACTTCTGAGGGTTGATAAGTAAAATCCATAAGGAGCTATGATGTTTGATGAACAAAGTCTTTTATTAAAGGATAATCAGTGAGGTCATTCCACAGAGAGTTTGTGTAATCGGAGTTTGGATGATCTGGCATCTCTCCTAAAACCACATGCCCTCACATCTTAATGGGAATAAGAGAGGATGGAGTTTATAGTCCTTCACCGCCTTAGTGAGTGAAATAACCAGCCAGCAAACACCTGTCAGATGGTAGTAGGTGCTCCTGAGAGGTTTGACAGGTAGTATTTTAATCAGATGCACTAGTAATTCTGTAACCTGAAAGGGTTATTGTTTCCAAAGGCCAGGGTTTCCTTTCTTCTAGATAATGTTGTGTCCCTATGGATAAAATGACTTCCAATGAAACATTATGAACAATGGAATATATTTTAACCTATTGCTGAAAATTTTCTCCTGGCTTATTTCTTCATAGGTTTTAGAAATTTCTCCCTCCTCTGTGCTTCAGGAGTTGTTAATTCATACAGATCATGTTAAGCATCATTTTCACTCATGTGCTAGAAAAATGTCTGATTAAAAGATCATTGATAATAGGAATTTATGATGCTCCTAGCTAATCACACAGTGGAATTCAATAAATTGTTCATTTAATAAATTCTTATTTAATAAAAGTGTATGATAGGTGAACCTAAAACTGCTCTAAAATTGTCATAATAGAAAAAGTACCTGACTGTCCTCTAGTAGATTATTATCTTTATTAGTCAACAGAAGATGAAAAAAAAGACAATTGTTTGAGTATTAGTAGACTAATGAAGAAATTCCGATTAGCTTATTTTGCTCCCCATAATATATAGTTGAGGTATAATTCAACTTTATTTTATCTCTAGGCTAAGGCGCTAAAGAGCCTATTTATTATTCTTATTTGATTGGGTGACTGATTCTTTCCAGGTTGGTGCTGTCTCTACCTTCATTCAGCATATTTCTTTTATTTTACCTATATTTTGGGGATTTTACTCCCCCTGCTGGCCCCTGGCATGCATTAGTTTTGAATCCTTTCCAAGGAATCTAGTTAAGTTGTTCCTGTTTCTTTTCATGTCTTATGTATAGTTATATTTATGTTCCAAACACAGCAGCAACCACAGAAGTTTAACGGTAGATTTTAAAGTTTTTAGGCACCGTTTTTTCTTAAAAATATCCTAGAGAGACTAGAGTACATTGATGCTAATTTAGAAAATATAGAAAAGAGATTCTGAATTTCCGATTGCAAGATGTAATTGATTTAATTAAAAGTCTTTTGCTAAAGAAAGGTTATGTTTTTGTTCATAATGAATAAAGTTTCTTCCTTTTAAGATAGCAGTAATTGTGCTGCAAAAAAGAAAACTGTTTGCACTTTAAAAGATTCATAAAACCTTTGAAATAGATAGCTTGATATGAGTAAATGGAGCTAGATGATTTCAAAGTACATTTACTTTGACAATGCTTTGAAACAAGTACCACCCACTGTCATTAAATCTTTATGACTATTTCTTTATGAGAGAATTTGGATAATCTAAATCTCAAACATTGTTACATGCTATTGTAGCCTCTGTAGTTTTGCTTTTGTTGGATGCCTCAACCTCCATTACACAACTTACTTTTTTTCCTTTTATTTTTGTTGGACTAAAAGATGAATATGAATATTTCCTGAGAGATATTTCTTTTAGGTTGAAGAGAAGAGCTGCACTTTTCACATCATTCTTTTGTTGTTATTAAAAGAAAAAAAAATCATCTGACCAGGAAATCATATTTTTTTAGGAAAAATACTCTCAGAATCTTCTTCCCATCTTGAAATATGTAGGATGTTGCTGCTTTTGATAGGTAATGGTCAATAGGATTGGAAGATACTTTTATCTTGTACATTTATAATAGACATCCATATGTTTGATTAGTGACTCTATCATTAATAGTCACTGAAATCTCAAAGCAGGAGAAGATAGGCATATCCCACTAGTTGCTTGGGAGCCAGAGGATGACAGTTCAGATCATTTTTCTTGGTCCAAAGAGAATTAAATAGCCAGTCAAAGTAAAATAGCCACTTTACTTTGTTTCCTATGTCTAAAGTTTTTCCTAATTCATGGGTGTGGCATTCATAGGAGGGTCTGGTGGCACACAAAGATAATATGGTACCTATCAGTCAATTTTTTTACATCATACAATGGATTGAGAGTTTTAAAAACTTCTCTTGTTTGTTCTCTGCATCATGCCGAATGAATATTTTATAGCACTTCTTTTTAGAACACAAAACTTTGTAGGAAAAAAGTACTAATTCACCATTTTAATATAATGACATCCACTCCTGGTTACCAGCACTGCAAAATACGTACCACTCAGCAGTTGCCAAATATACAGCAATGTGTATTTTTTTGTGTGTGTGTGGTTCGCGGGCCTCTCACTGTTGTGGCCTCTCCCGTTGCGGAGCACAGGCTCTGGACACGCAGGCCCAGCGGCCATGGCTCACGGGCCCAGATGCTCCACAGCATGTGGGATCTTCCCAGACCTGGGCACGAACCCGTGTCCCCTGCATCGGCAGGCGGACTCTCAACCGCTGCGCCACCAGGGAAGTCCAGCAATGTGTATTTTTAAAACATATTAAAAACTTTCCAAATGAAGTCTGTTTTTCCCACTCTTACCAGAAAGTGGAAAGGAAAATAAGCACTTCATCAGCAACACTCTTAATTATGTTACCAAGAAATAAAACATGAAGAAAAGTTTCTAAATATTGTGAGACCTTGATCACAACCCCCTGCAGGGGGTTAGGAGGGGATGCTGTTTATAATGAACTCTATATAAAAACTTCCAGTATTAGAAAATAGTTTCTTAGACATTTGCTTGGATTTGTAGCTCATAAAGGGAAAACAAAACTCAAAAGAAATCCCATGTACGTTGTTTTATTGCTATTCAGTTAAAATCAACAAAGGGATCTTTGACATAGTTGATACATCACAACATTTTTAAAATCTGTATATCAGACCCCTGTAACTTTACGAAGTAGGAAGATAAGTATTGGGTTTTGAAATGGGTAGAGAGTTGAAAGGGGCATGTATTCTTACTTCCCCTTTTTATTATTTTTTTTAATTTTTAAAAATTTTTATTGGAATATAGTTGATTTACAATGTTGTTAGTTTCAGGTATACAGCAAAGTAGATAAGTTATACATATATTTACATATATCTGCTCTTTTTTAGATTCTTTTCCCACATAGGTCTTGCAGAGTATTGAGTAGAGTTCCCTGTGCTCTACAGTAGGTCCTTATTAGTAATCTGTTTTATATATAGTAGTGGGTATATGTCAATCCTAATCTCCCAATTTATCCCTCTCTCCCCCTTTCTAAAAGAAAGTCTGGGTAGCAGTAATGGAATTGAATGGGGCGTGGTACAGTAACTATCCAGTGATTCTCAAAATTCCTTAGTCATACGAATCCTCTGGATTGCTTGTTTAAAATATCTATTTCTTGGCTGTTCCACAGAAGATTCTGGGTTCTGCAGTGGGACATAGGAAGAAACACAAGCACCCCAGATGATTCTTATAATCAGGAGAATTTGGGAAACTTTTACCTGGTTTAATGAATTGTAGCAGCAATATCAGGAATTTAGACCTGAGATTTGTAGTAAAGATTCATATATTCATTTAAGAAACATTCATTGAGCGCTTACTATGGACTGGGTTTGAGCACACTTTACTAGATGTGTAATTTTTCTAGATGTGTAGTTTAATCTTCACAATAGTACAGCAATATAGGTATTATGACCATTTAAATGGAGGCTGAGAAATGCAGTAATTAAGACAGAATCTTATAGCTATGACATTGAAAAAGAGAAATTATTTTAATCCAGATACATCTGTCTTCAAGCTCAAGTTCTGGCTACTAAGCCATATAAACTATTTCTGTAAGTTGAGTACAATTACTTTTCCCCAAGATCGGAGCATACAGTTCTCACATTGGCTTCTCGTTGGCTTTCTTTTCACTCAGAATGAAATTCAGAGTTCTTACGGGGGCCCACAAAGCACTAAACGATATGCCTTATGTGTTCAAGAACCTCTGCACTTCCTTTGTCTGGAGCTAATTTCCCCTAGATAGACCGCACAGCTCTGCCTAATCTCACCAAAGATGCCTTCCCAGATCACCTTACATAAGAGAGCTTCTGCTGACATACACACACAGCTATTGCCCCTTCTCCTTGCTGGCTGATTTTTGCTCTGCAGCGGGAATCAATAGCTAATACGTGCTATGCACTTTAAAATTTATTTTGTATTTCTCCTCAGTGTAAGTCCTCAAGAACAGTGGCTTTATGTTCACTGCTGCATCCCCAGTGCCTAGCATATAGCAGGGAAATATCTGAATATTGAACATTGAATTGGAGGATGTATTTGATATTCATTATATTAGTAATTTTATAATTTTCACAGCATTACAGCTTCATAGATGATGTCTTGGTAATTATCCTAACATCATCTGTATTAGCTTTACTTTTCATAACAGAGTTCCTGACCAAAAAATACACTTTTTGTACCAACAGGAATATCACTATGAAGAAAATAAAATATATTTTTCTAGATAGAATATCTGCAATGAAAGAGTTTTCTTATAAGACTTCCTACTCTAACTTAGTCGCTCTTCAGTATTAATACTCAGTACATTTTCCTTACTCTTTCCTTTAGAAGCTAGAGCATTAGAGTTTATGTGAGGATTAAGCATTATCCAGTATTAGGAGGTACTCTACGTGCTGAGGGAAAGTTCCTATCTGCTAGCTTGGGTCATTATTCATTATTATTAGTAGCATTATCGTATATGTGTGGTAACACTAATTCAATAGCTTTCTAGGGTGTTTTTTTACTGTCCTTACTTTTTGCCCTATGACAAACTGGATGTATAGGTGTCCAGAATTATTGTACATGTAACTTAGTGATTTAAGGGTAATTAGTGACCTTGTCTTTTCTCTAGTTCTAACAACATCATTTCATTGATACCTCATGTAGTCTTAATGCTAATTTTTGAAAAATAATTTATTTTGGGAGGCAGTAGTTTTGAGTATTTGAATTCCATGAAACAAACAAAAAAGAGAACTCAGGAGCTAACTGTGCACCAGGTTCATTGGCATCTGTGCAAAGCAATGTTTAGCAACTGTCAGTGGCAACATCCATCTGGCTTCCCTTTACCCCTACCTGGTCAGTTATGTGTCTTCATCGATACTGGTATTTTAATTTCTTCTTTCAGGTATCTTTTTGTTTTTCTTTCCTTCTCACTCTCCCTTTTCTCCTCACTTTAAGCTACTTTAAAAAATAATAATTTAGTGATACTTAAGATGCAAATCACTTTGGAAATGAGAAGGTGTAAATTTATACATGTGTTTGGTGACAGGGGTTTCTAAGTCTGTCCCACTGGGGATGGTTAGTGCATACCATAGCTGTAAGGGAAAAATCCAAGTTTCCCAGAAATAAAGGTCAAGAGACATGGAACAACTCTTTTATTATTTGCTTTCAAAACATAGGGGTTATGATTTATGTAGGATATAAGCTTATGTTATAGCTGTGCAGGTGGCGCAGCGAAGCCGTGACCCTGGTCTAATCCCCATAAAGACACTGGGCATTGACCACATTTGCTTTGTTGTTACCAAGCTGCTTTCCCAGAGGCCTTTAAGTTTCTGAACCCAGCTGCTGGGTAGCTAGCTGGCCAGCTCGTGCTTGGTACAAGAACACTGTTTTTAAGTGCAATCTGAAGTATATTTTATGATCCCTGTCTGCGTTAAATGACTGTCGGTTTGTGATGCTGGCTATGTGATTGAGTCTAAAGTCTCATATTAACACTCACTTTTTTAAAAAATGAGTTTAGTATTTGCTTATAAATAATGTGTTTTCTACATTTCTTTCTCGTTATAATGCAGAAAATAATCACAGTTACTTATTTTGAAAAATAGTAAGCAGTTGCTTGATATTTATAGGATAAAATGTATCTTTGATATTGAGTGATAAGTCAATGGCTGATTTACTTATATAATTTATTTTTACTGTGAGAAGATAGTTATTTTTTCCATAATATTTCAGTATTTTCTTCATTTCTTACCTTCCCCCTAAGATTAATGACTTAGTAAATATTTGCAAGTCATCACAAAAAAATGATTTACAATTTCGTTCTACCTTCCAGTATTTCCACCTACTAGGGTTTTAATATTTTTAAAGCTTTTTATGTGCCTTAGATTTTTAAAAACCTAAAAAGTATTACCTTTATTTTAAATCTTATTAATGCTTTTTATGATGTGAGGGAAAATGTATATATGTAAGTTACCATTTAAATTAAGTTAAATTCAAGAAATTAAGAATCAGGACTCTGGAGGCAAAGTACTTGAGCTTGAATCTCAGCTCCATCACGTCCCAGCTCATGATCTTGAGCAGTTAGTTAACTTTTCTGTGTCTTATCTGTAAAAGTTAGATGGTAATAATAATACTGATCTCTTAGGTGTTATGATAACTAAAAAAGTTAATATTTTCAAGGCCCTACATAAATTTGTTATGTAGAGAAGTAAAGTTTAAATTTCCCAACTAGATACTTGTGATTTGATACTTTTCATTAATGTGTTTTGAGTCATTCGTACTGGTTATCACAATTTTATTATGAAGTTATTAGCTTTGTCTTAAATCTTGAAAATTTTGAATTGATAGGGAATAAAGGGAAAGTGACAATCCACAAAATTGTTCCTTATTTGAGGTGGCATGTGGGGCAGAAAGAGTTTACATACCTTTGGAGAACAAAAGCTCAAGAAGAAAAGAGTTCAGAATAAATTTATGTTTTTCTCACAATAGCTGTGAGTACCCTTCAAGTCTTAGTTAAGTGATGACAATATAATTAGACTGTAAAATATTCAAGTGTTCCTTTGTCATCTCTGAGGCTTCTCAGTTTTGTTAAGGTTTCCTTAGGCTACCTATTTAATCTGATTTCTCTGAAAATATATACTTGAATAAATAGGCTCTGCTAAACAATAACAACAAAATTAATATTTAACATTTAGCAAAAGCTGAGGCAAATATTACTTTTGAACAGGACAAAAGGAAATGAGGTAAGATGGAAGCGCCAAGAAAATGTAATATTCTTCTTAGGAGAAAACAGTAAGTTGATTTTTAGATGTATATTTTTAAAAATATTTGAGACGACAGGAGTAAAATTATAATGCGGATTACCTCAGCATTTGGTCCTCACATTAACTGATTAAAAGTATTTGCCAAAGAGTTACCTCTGGAGGGCAGTGCAGTCTTATATTTGTTTCAGGAGCTTCAGGTAGTTTAAAACTTTTCCTGAAGTTCATTTCAAAGATTCCTGGCCTTGTAAGACCCGAATCACTCTCTCTTTTAAACACGCAAAGGAGACATAAACGTGAAAGTAAAGTCTTTTCTGCTAAGATGGTTAGCCTGTTAGATTGCGGGAGGGGACGTTACCTGAAAAAGGACTTTAAAATCCCATATGAAAAGTGTTTCAGCATTGTTTACACCAAACTGGTAAAGCTGGGTGTATAAATAAGGGGCCAACTGATATTTGTCTTTTTTTCTGCTTGGTTCAAATACCTGTGAACCTCAACTTAATTATCCTTTTTTGGTCTCTTCCTTACTCAGAAATACAAATCTGACCTTCTGTGGAAATCTGTTGACAGCCAAGACAGATGACACTGCTTAGTTGTCAAATCTGTTGACACTATATAGTGTCCTGGAGAAGGTCAGCCCCACAGGCATCAAAATATCTCCCAGTACCTTAACAAATCAGCAAAATATTTTGAGAAATGCTTTACTTTTATGAACAAAATACCCTGGTAGTTATTGGATTTGTCACAGCATCTAAGGTTTCTCTCATAACTATACTGACCTTCACGTGCTATTAAATTACAAAACCAACTCTTTATGTAATCAAACTAAAGGAAGAATGCTTAATTAGCTATACGTGACCCTATGTTACAATATAAGCATACAAAAGTTATTTTCTTCAGCACTGTCTAACTATTGTATAAAGAAATGTCTTTATACAATAAAGCCTGGGCTATTTGAAGTCTCAGGAGTAAAGTAATATCAGGATTTTCTTTTTCCTCTGAAGGCGATTTGAGAGCTTTCAGCAGGGGGATACTGCATTTAAAGGTTGCCTAAGATCTCATAACTTCAAGTGTCACAAAAAATATGTAGATTATGACTTTCCTCGTGAGCACAACAAATGTGCTTTTCAACCCTAAATTATGACACAGTCTTGTGATACCACAAAGAATTAAAGAATGTTAAGTAAATGACTTTTTTCCCTCCCTCTGTGCCTCTGAGGATAGTTATTAATGTCGATTCTTGCTGCTGAGTGATCCTGAAGCTACTGTCACAACCTTTTTATTCCCTGAGTGCAAATGAATCCTTTATGAGGTAATTGAAGGAAATTGATGACATTATTTTCTGTATCTTGGGTATCAACAGCATATAAATGAAAACACAGTTATCACACTGACCAACACATTTGGATAGAAAGGTCTCAAGCTGTTTCCTGCCTAAGCAGACTTTACACTTTTGCATTTTATGTGAAGTAGCAGGTACAAAACTTTTAAAATTACTAATATCTAGTATTAGTTTACCATCACCCAGTGTAAGGGATAAGCGTTTTAGAAACACAAAGACCCTGGACTTATTCTTTTTATTTTGTTCCTCTTTGTTTATTTTAATGTATTCACATTCAGAACAGTGACCAGTTTCATATTATTTTATTTTGACTGTTAGTATATGCACATTCTAAGCCAATGATGGCTTTAACGTTTAAGTTAAATCTCACCATTTGGGCCACAGCAAATTCTGGATTGTGTGTTTTAAGGGGGGGGGGAGCACTAAAAAGAAATTTTTTAGAAATTTTATTATAATACAGAGTATAGGTGAATGATTTAAATAGAAATGCTATTTTAAATCAGCACTACTGAATGAGTGACACTAAAAGAATGCTCATTTACTTAGCTAGGGAAAAAAATCATCTTAAATATGGTCTCTAGTTATTTTTCTTCTCAGTTATTGCATTTGCCACTTCATTGTGACCTTACTGTGACCTTGCAGTTTATGGGCTAAAGGTAACCATTATGCAATAATGAAAATATGCAGACCGAGCTTTACCACCTAGAAAGAACTAGTTTTTTATATTTTGTTTAAACTAAAACACTTTGCTGTTTATACAACTCTGCTCCACGGTGCTTAAAAGAGGAGAGAAGCATTAATCGCAATTAATGTGCAGATTTGGGCTTTTAGAAACTGTGTTTAGTGGAGGTGAGTCAGCAGGCGTTGTTATATTAATTATAGTGGTTTGATTCTCCACTGGTCTTGATTCACAAAGATACGTACTGTTCCTAACTTAATGCCTTAAAGTATAAATTGCTTAGAAAAAAAGGAACCTAAAAATCAAACTATTATTACCCATCTTTGTTTTCTTGTTTGGTTTGATTTATTTTATTTTACTTATCCGGACCTTAGTTTATTCTACTTCCGCCTTGCTATGATCCCATAATCTGACCTTTGTGAAATAGGCAACTTACCATTTGGATGAGGTGAAGGAAAAGCTCTTAGGAAGGCAATAAAAAACAGAGAATACAAGAAGTGTTAGAGGAGGTAAGCACGTTCTTGGCACATAGGCCCCAAAATGAATTGTTACCTTCTTTGAGATCAGCCTTTGAATTTCTCCTGGTTTGGTCCTTAGGCTTGGAAATGAACTGAAACCACAGCTTGACCTTGAAGATCCACAAAGCATATGATATAAGTAATTATAAATTAATGGTTAAAAATCCTCAGTCTGCCTATTGCCAGTCATAATATTACCAACCACAAGTGCTTTCTTTACTCTTAAATAGAAGTGATGATAATTATCCTTGGTAAAATAACTTTCAGATAATACTGATTGCAGTCACTGTGAACTATGTTCCAGGCACACATCTCAGAACTTTTACATCTGAAATAAACTCTTTTTTTTTTTTTTTTTTTTTTTTTTTGCGGTACGCGGACCTCTCACTGTTGTGGCCTCTCCCGTTGCGGAGCACAGGCTCCGGACGCGCAGGCTCAGCGGCCATGGCTCACGGGCCCAGCCGCTCCGCGGCATGTGGGATCTTCCGGACCGGGGCACGAACCCGTGTCCCCTGCATCAGCAGGCGGACTCTCAACCACTGCGCCACCAGGGAAGCCCCTGAAATAAACTCTTATTATCACCATTGTATGGGTGAGGAAACTGAGGTTCAGAAACTTAAGTGCTTTTCCCAGTGCAATCTGATAAATTTGAGAGCAGCATGCCTGCTCCAAAGGACAGACTGGAGCTCCAGGACCTAATCTCCAGAGAATCTGAGTTCTTGAGAGAATCTTTATTTTCAGCATGGGGTCTGTGTTGCACCACTAGGATTAAAATGTCTTGACAGACTCAAAATGGAGATTTTTTTAAAAACCTCATTAGCAAAGAATACTTAGGGAATAATTTAGGATTTTTGTATAGTCAATTGAAAATTGATTGCTCACACCCAATGAAGGCAAATCTAAAAACTATTAATCCTTTATAAAACCTTGGGATGTGAAACCTTGTTTTGAAATGGACTGTTGACTCATGTGTTAAAAGTATATCCATGGTCAATTTTCCCATAGATATTAGAGACAGATTTAGCATCACTCTCAAAACTGTGGAAGGTTAAATATACACTGTGGGAGACATTTAAAAGTGCATATTTACTTCTCAAAAGTTTGTTTTGGTAAGGGATTTAACCCCCTTTTCATGACACTGATCAAAGCAGGAGGGTTTGAAGGAGAAGCGTTACAAAAAGGAAGACTTGTCTTGATAGTTATGTTATGGAGTATTTAATTCAAGACTTTCATATTTCAAAAATGAAAAAAGAGGCAAATCCATAGAGATACAAAGTTGGTTAGTGGTTTCCAAGAGCTGGGCGGAGAATGGGTATTAGCTGTAAATTGACAGGAGGGATATTATTGGGGATGATGGAAATGTTCTGAAACTGGATTATGCTGATAGTTGTACAACCTGGTTTAAAATTACTAAAAAAGAATCACTGAATTGTCCTCTTAAAATGGGTAAATTTATTGTATGTAACCTTGATAAAATCCTTTAAAAATTCAGGTAGAAATCAAGAAAAAAAGAAAGAAGATCCAGAATTGTTTCCGGAGAGAACTATTATTTGCATCGGATTCAGAACTTCCTCCGTATAATATTAATTTACTTCTCAATTTAAAGTCTGACACTAAATGTAATATATTAGGTCAAAAACCAGTAAAGATAAACATCAGTGCCTTCTGCCTTCTTTCCTTTCAACTTTTTCCATTTTGGTATTTTCAAGTTGAATCATTTCCCTTGTAGCCTCTAGAGGGCAGCACATGTGTTTTTATTTGAAAGAACAATGTCTTCTCAGAAGTCTTAACTTCCTCAAGCAAACAGTAGTAACTTGCAAGCAGTAGGAGAGCCAGATTGCTTTAGATGAACCTTCTGATTTCAGGAGTTTATCCTAAGGACCTGGACAGTTGAGAGTCTTCGTTCAGCGGCTTGCTGGAATGAGTCATTCCCTCTTCCTTGTCAGCTGTCCTTTCCACCTCTCAGTATTTATGCCCTAGAAATATCTTTTGGCCCAATCTACAGGGGCACGTAGGAGACATTTCACTTGAGACTTTCACAACATTTTTCCATTGTAAGGCTTGGTTTTTAGGTAACGACAACAAAGAACAAACTCAGTATTTGCACATAAGGGGAGTGGGAAGATCCAGGAAATTGTGATACAAATCCCTGAACCTTATAAATTTATAAGGTTACATTAGAAGAATGAGCTATGACAAAAGCAAGGCAAAAGCAATGCCGGTATTCTCATCAATGTATGAATGGTTAGGAATGCGGGGCTTAAAAATCTGTAAGAATTTTTTGTATTGTGAGACATAAGCATTCTGGGTTTTTTCCCCTGTTCTTTTCATTTAACTATGTACAGTAGAAATCAACAAATAATGATTGAAAGGGTAAATCAGTTAGCATTGAGTTATAAACTTCAGGTCATTTTACGAAATGACTAAACTCCTCTTTTGCCACTTGATGGCATTTTTCCTATGGTAATTTAATTTAAAAAATAGCTACAAAGTTACACCATTGTAGGATCCCGTCAACACACAGGATTTATAAGCATTGATTTTGGTGTAGGGATCTGAAACAATTTTAGGCTCCCCTCACTGTGTCTTAACTTTACTTTGGTTCTGAAATTCTTCCTACATATCCAACCCAGTTTATATGTGAAAAAGAATAAACAAAGAAAGAAAGAAAGAAAGAAACTTGAGAATTGTCTGAACAGACATTCACATTGTCTGAATAAACCTCACAGTCCCATGATAAAACATTAGATTTGAGTGAAACTAGCAGTTAATTTTTTCTTCTTCCATTCCTCCTTTTCTCCTTTCCCTCCTCCTGTCTTCATTTCTCTCAGTAAACTTTGATTGCATGATAATTGTGTGCTAGGCCTTCTGTTAAGTTCCACCTATACAATGGAGAAAGCACAAGCATAGTTCCTGCCCTCGTGGAATTATAACCAGTGGAAAAGGCAGACAAAACTATATACAAACAAAAAGTAAATGTGTCGTTATGGATTGAAATCAGTTCTGAGAAGGAAAAGTAACAGTGAGAATAACTCTTGGGATCAACTTCAGGCTAAGTAGTCAGGAAAGCTGTTTCTGAGGAGCGGAGGCTAGGCAGCCCCAGCCACATAAAGGATTGGGGGACAAGCTCTTCAGGAAGGGGATCAGAGGATGAGAGGCCCTGAGTCAGGAAAGAGCTCGGCTTGTTCTAGGAGCTGAACAGGTGTCTAGGTATCTCACTGTGAATGAGGAAGGGGGCTGAGATGCAGCTGGAGGGTTGATGGGCCAGGTCAGAAAGGTCTCTGTGAAGAGCCTGGATTTGTTTCTAGGTGCAGTGATGGTTTTTAAAGGGCGAAAGGAAAAACCAGTGGCATCATCATCTGACTGAGCTTTTGAAAGGCTCATTCTGGCTACTCTATGGAGAAAGGATTGGAGACGGGCTCAAGTGAATGTGGGAGAAGTTAGTAGGTGGTTGCAGAAATCTAGACACAAATGATTTTGTAACTGACTTTCACTTGCATGTTGGAAGTAGAGGAGAAAGCTCTTTTTTGTTTCTTTAAAGGTATAGTTTTCAGCTTGTTAAGCGTGGCTACATTGAGAGAGTAACGATTAGTGGGATATTTAAAAGTACTCTTGGAAACATTAATACCTCGTATTCTAGTTTCATGCAAAATGACATTGATTGTAAAAAGCTGAGGCAATCCAATATCCTCAAATGAGTGTTTTCTCTCTGAGGGCTAGAATTTTTAAAAATTGCTGATGAAATATGGGAACAGATGAGAACACTAAGAACTTGGTAAGTATGTTTACATGCCCCTTAATATTATTTTGTTAGGAACTTCTCTTTTAATCAAATACACTAATAGATTGCTGAGATTTAAAATGTCAAAAAAAGCCAACCCTGTGAATAAAACTAAAAACTCCAAGACTTTATGCATGTGCATCTACAAATATGTATATACTTATATTCGTAAATGCCTAAAGTACCTTTGTGAATACTGCTTAGCTGTTGTATAAGTATATTTTGGTGGTCTTGACATGAACAGAAATGATATGGGAGGTCTTCCCTGGTGACGCAGTGGTTAAGAATCTGCCTGCCAATACAGGGGACACGGGTTTGAGCCCTGGTCCGGGAGGATCCCACATGCCGTGGAGCAACTAAGCCCGTGCACCACAACTACTGAGCCTGTGCTCTAGAGCCCGTGAGCCACAACTACTGAGCCCACACGCCTAGAGCCCATGTTTCGCCATGGGAGAAGCCACCACAATGAGAGGCCTGTACGCTGCAACGAAGAGTGGGCCCCACTCACCCCAGCTAGAGAGCGCCTGTGCACAGCAACAAAGACCCAACTCAGACATACATACATACATACATACATACATACATATGTATGTAAATAAATAAATAAATTTATTTATTTATTTATTTATTTTAAAGAAATGATATGGGAAACAACATATGTGATATTTTGTACTTACCACACAAGATTACTTTCTGCTGAGGTGGTTAATGTGACATGTAATGCTAAAAATAAAAGTATCACATATCTCCATTGCAGCACCCCTCCTGAGGACCAAAGGACAAACTCCATCCAGCATCATCCAACATCATCACTCCCCACCTCCCCCCATTCAAAATCAGCAATATAGTGCTAACAGAGCTGAAGGGCTCAGATTCTGGAGGTGGGATACTTAGGTCCAAATCCTGCCTCTGAAGCTTACTTTGTGACCTTGAGCAAGTTATTTAACCTGTCTGTGTCTCAGTTTTCTCCTCTGTACAATGGGAATAATAAATTCACCTATCTCATACAGTCCTTGGGATGACTAAAAGAGTTGTTAAATGAAAAGCACTTAGAACAGTATCTGGCACATTTGAAGCACTGTATGTTGGTAGTATCCCAGTGGCATCAGTTAGTCACTCAAGGCTATTTGTTGAGCTGAATACAACCCAAAATGTGTCACCAGGTGCTACAGGTTATTTCTTAGGGAACATACGATTTACTGTTTTTTTTTTTCGATTTACTGTTTTAGGCACCATCCTTGGACATGCCATTTTCTGGGCATCTTTTCCCTTTGCCGGAAACTGCAGGAGTTATGAATAGTATTGCTCTCTTAATGACCACTAGAGTAAAAGTGGACCTTTGCCTGGTCCTGCCGAGGTTGTGACCCAGCCCTGAGGACATGCATATTTTGTTTACTCTACATACTAGTTTTAGAATACTTTGAATTCGTTGTCAGAGTAAAAATCCTCATTTCCATACTCTTTTGAAAAATTAAAGATCTGTATATAAACCACTATATATAAGATAGATAAACACCAAGGTCGTACTGTATAGCACAGAGAACTGTGTTCAATATCATGTAATAAACCATAATGGGAAAGAATCTGAAAAAGAATGTATATACATATGTATAACGGAATCACTTTGCTATACACCAGAAACTAACACAACATTGTAAATCAACTATACTTCAATTAACAAAACAAAAATCAAAAAAATTAAAGATCTGTAAATATGGACCCACTTCTCCACATGGCTGCATTGACTGGTACTGAGCAGTGACTACTTCTCAAACACTGTCTCACAGTTGGGGTGAGCTCTTCAGCCCCCTATACTCATGTGTTACCTACCTGGCTCTTGCAGGCATGTGACTTCCACTTTGGGACAGCTGTCGATTGAGTGCATGTTAATAAGAGCTGTAGACGCAAAGATCCAGAAGGCATTCTCATCTTGGGTATGGTACTGATGCTCAGGAACCCAACAAAGAGTACCGTGTAATACATTCTACTCTCAGTTGTTACCTCTCTGGATCATTTAGAGTTACGAACACAGGCTCTCAGATTGACAGAGCTAGGTTTGCTTCTTGGCTTCACCACTTACTATCTATAACTTCAGACACATAACTCTCACGGATCCTCCATGTTATAAGAATGTGAAGATTAAATGAACTGATATATGCAAAGGACCTGTCTCATAGTATTCAAGATCACGTGATTTGCCCCAGAACATCGGCTAACAGGTGGCAGGGCTAATATGTGAACCCACAATGGCACCAAAGCTTGCACCTTAAAGATTACACTGTAGCTATACTTCTTCCTTATATTGGGGTGGTGAGGGGAGATGGAAGAAGAGATATTTACTGTTATTCCTGAACTATCATTCTACTTCTCTTCTTCCTTTCACTTTCATTTCCTTGACTCTTATTCACATTTTCTAAAACTTAAGAAAGAACTTTACAAAATCACAAATAGACAATAGTACGATGACCCTCCATGTAGCCATAACCCCCACTACCTGCTTTCTGTTTTTAGTGATCTACCAAGGTAGGTTTGGTGGTTTACTCGGAAACCCAAGAGCATTTTCTCAGTCTCATTTTCCTCTCCAGTTGAGGGTCCTGCTGTCCAGCACTCCCTTCTCCTGCTGTAGCAGCACTGTGCTATCCTGTCACTTTCCTCAGATCCTCCCTCTTCTATCAACTTTTTACGTACTTTGTCCCTCTGCTCTTCTTTTTCTAGATTTTTCTAAGAACATTCTTCTACTTTCTTGGACTCAACTGTAATTCCAATTTAGATGGGGAGACTACTCTTATCTCCAGTCCTGGCCTCCTACCCTGAATATATTTCTACATTTTCAATAACTTTTAAACATTTCTGAACAAACTCATCACCTCTCTCACCAAGTGGACTTCCTTTGTGTCATTATTCTCCTCATTTCCCATAGTGAAAGTTTTAAGTTCTTTCTCTCTGCTTTCATATTTCATCAGTCGTTCGGTCCCAGTCTTCATTGGTAACAGTTTTTAGCATCTTCTCCTTATTTATTTCCCTGCTCTATCTAGAAACATGTATGAACATCATGACTGGACTATTAAACTATTATGTTACTATTAACCTCTTGATTGTTATCCCTGCTTTAATCATTTCCCCTACAATTCCTAAAACATTGTGTTAGCCAAAAGTTTCTAGAGCCTCCCCTTTTGCTGTGGAAAAAGGAAAAGTTTCAGAATCGCCATTTCCCCTTCTCTGTCCTCTCTCCAATGCCCTTCTCCTAGTCACTTCAGTGTATTACATTCTGCACTTCTTCCAAAGTCCACTTTAATCTCATCTCCTTCCTGAAGATTCCCATGTTCTTCTCTCAAACAATAATTTTGTCCTTTTCTTTAGTTAGTACAGCACTCTTGGTCCCACTCATTTCAAAGTTATTTCACACTACATTTTTTAGTTATTTGTCTTGCTTTACCAATAAAAGCATATACTTTCCAAGGGCCCAGATGATTACTTTCTACTTGCTTAGTTACTCCCACAGTGTCTAGCCATTTCTTTGTACATAATTCTTGATTGATTGATGGACGGATTGACTCTCACACCTGAAAAGTGGCAGAAGAATTATATTTGTCTGATGTCAGTTTTGTAACGTGTCACAGTTTCAAGCAGTTGCTCAGTTCATTAGGTTTATTCCCAGATAACCTAGTTACTAGGAGTAAAATGATGTTTCTTCTCTTCAGAGAATTGTAAGAAAGTTTTAGTTAGCAAAGTTGTTTTTTCCCTCTAGCTGATTCTTTATCTCTGTATCTTCTAACTATTAACAATAGCATAATTTATAGAATATACTAAGGTTTCTGAAAGCTGGAGGGATTTATTCTTTTCTCTGGTCAAGAGAAGCAAGGAGAGAAACTGGGTTTTCTTCTCCTAAAATACTAACTTACTAAAATTATAAGTGCTAGTTGAAAAAAAAAAAATCTCAATGCATAGGCAGGTGCAAGTAGACAATGGCTGATCACCTTTACTCCAGCCCTCTCTCCTGAACTTACCCAGACCAGTGCTTTCTACCCCTTTGAAACATCTAGTCTATTGCATGTTGATTTCTTGTTTGTGTAGCATTTTTCCCCCCCAAGAAGAACTTAAACCTTTAAATTAAATTTCAATTTAAACATTCTCATTTTGTACACTTGGTAAATAATTACAGTCAGTTATATTACACCAGGGAAACCAAAAGAAACATTCATTTCTCTATTTTGGAAACACTTTAACTGCCTCAATAGGCATAAAATTTTACTGAGGGTTAGATTTCTGTTGAATATATAGTTAATACTACTTCTGCTTAAGGAAAAGACCTGGACTTTAATTCATAGAGCAATACTGCTGCAAATGTGTAATTTTCCAAATTGTTCATAGTCTGTGAAACACTTTAATGTACTGTTTCCTTTATTGCAGAGAGAGAGAGAGAGAGAGAGAGAGAAAGACATTTTGGCAGAAAGCCAATTTATTACTGATATACTTGGGAGACTCATTGGCAGTACATGATATGCTCTTTTCCTCCAAGTCCTCCTTATTTCTTCCTTGCTCTCCTTTCCAGCTCCCCACCCTTCTGGAATTTCTTGGTTCAAGGACAAGTGCTGACTCAGCATGGGCCACCGTCTTGAACTAACTTAGTGCTTTGTGCTGCTCCTGAGGTGTCGCTTTGTGGGGAGCAAATGGAGCACCAGCAAATTCCCCAATTCTCTTAGGAGTCGTAGCTCTCCTCACTGATTATGAATTGTTTCTGTGAGAATAGAATGAGCTGTTAGGCTGCAAATGAGCTAACCTTTAATACTTGGCCATGTGGACTTTCAGTATTTATGATGTTCAGTACTCCTTTCCAAATTTTACTACAGAATTGCAGAAATTAGATTCTGTTGTCACAGAATAGAAATCTGTGATGTTTATGTGTTCAACCCTAGTTTCCCTATATATCTGTGTTAGAGGCAAGTGATAAGTGTTTATACTATGTATGTAGAAGAACCTTGAGTTTTTTTGGTTTTTTTTTTACTGGAGTATAATTGCTTTACAATGTTGTGTTAGTTTCTGCTGTACAATGAAGTGACTCAGCTATATGTATACCTATATCCCCTCCCTCTTGGACCTCCCTTCCCTCACCCCTTCCCACCTAACTACGTCATCACAGAGCACCGACCTGAGCTCCCTGTGCTATACAGCAGGTACCCACTAGCTATCTATTTTACACATGGTAGTGTATTTATGTCAAACCTAATATCCCAATTCATCCCACCCTCCCCTTCCCCCGCATGTCCACACATCTGTTTTCTATGTCTGCGTCTCTATTCATGCCCTGCAAATAGGATCACCTGTACTGGTTTTCTAGGTTCCACATATATACGTTAATATATGGTAATTGTTTTTCTCCTTCTGACTTACTTCACTCTGTATGATAGACTCTAGGTCCATCTACCTCATTACAAATAACTCAGTTTCGTTCCTTTTTATGGCTGAGTAATATTCCATTGCATATATGTACCACATCTTCTTTATCCATTCATCTGTCAGCGGACATTTAGGTTGTTTCCATGTCCTGGCTATTGTAAACAGTGCTGCAGTGAACATTGGGGTACATGTATCTTTTTGAATTATGGTTTTCTCAGGGTATAAGCCCAGTAGTGGTATTGCTGGATCATATGATAGTTCTATTTTTAGTTTTCTAAGGAACCTCCATAGTGTTCTCCATAGTGGCTGTATCAATTTACATTCCCACCAACGGTGCAAGAGGATTCCCTTTTCTCAACGCCCCTTCCAGCATTTATTGTTTGTAAATTTTTTCTTGATGGCCATTCTGACCAGTATGAGGTGATACCTCACTGTAGTTTTGATTTGCATTTCTCTAATAATTAGTGAATAATTAGTGATGTTGAGCATCTTTTCAAGTGCCTCTAGGCCATCTGTATGTCTTCTTTGGTGAAATGTCTATTTAGGTCTTTTGCCCATTTTTTGATTGTGTTGTTTGCTTTTCTGATATTGAGCTCCATGAGCTGTTTGTATATTTTGGAGATTAATCCTTTGTTAATTGCTTCATTTGCAAATACTTTCTCCCATTCTGAGGGTTGTCTTTTCATCTTGTTTATGATTTCCTTTGCTGTGCAAAAGTAGTTTCATTAGGTCCCATTTGTTTATTTTTGTTTTCATTTTCCTTCCCCTAGCAGGTGGGTCATAAAAGATCTTGCTGTGATTTATGTCAAAGAGTGTTCTTTTTATGTTTTCTTCTAAGAGTTTTATAGCGTCCAGTCTTACGTTTAGTTCTTTAATCCATTTTGAGTTTATTTTTGTGTATGGTGTTAGGGAGTGTTCTAATTTCATTCTTTTACATGTAGATGTCCAGTTTTCCCAGCACCACTTATTGAAGAGACTGGCTTTTCTCCATTGTATTTTCTTGCCTCCTTTGTCATAGATTAGGTGACAATAGGTGTGTGGGTTTATCTCTGGGCTTTCTGTCCTGTACCATTGATCTATGTTTCTGTTTTTGTGCCAGTACCATACTGTCTTGATTTCTGTAACTTTGTAGTATAGTCTGAAGTGGGGGAGCCTGATTTCTCCAGCTCTGTTTTCCTTTCTCAAGAGTGCTTTGGCTATTTGGGGTCTTTTGTGTTTCCATACAAATTGTAAATGTTTTTGTTCTAATTCTTTGAAAAATGCCATTGGTAATTTGATAGGGATTGCATTGACTCTGTAGATTGCTTTGGGTAGTATAGTCATTATCACAATGTTGATTCTTCCAATCCAAGAACATGGTATATCTCTCCATCTGTTTGTGTCATCTTTTATTTCTTTCATCAGTGTTTTATAGTTTTCTTCATACAGGTCTTTTGCCTCCTTAGGTAGGTTTATTCCTAGGTATTTTATCCTTTTTGTTGTGATGGTAAATGGGAGTGTTTCCTAATTTCTCCTTCTGATTTTTCATTTTGGTGTATAGAAATGCCAGAGATTTCTGTGCATTAATTTTGTATCCTGCAACCTTACCAAATTCATTGATTAGTTCTAGTAGTTTTCTAGTGGCATCTTTTAAGATTTTCTATGTATAGTATCATGCCATTGGCAAACAGTGACAGTTTTACTTCTTCTTTTCCCATCTATATTCCTTTTGTTTCTTTTTCTTCTCTGATTGTCGTGGCTAGGTCTTCCAAACCTATGTTGAATAACAGTGGCGAGAGTGGACATCCTTGTCTTGTTCCTGATCTTAGAGGAACTGCTTCCAGTTTTTCACCATTGAAAATAATGTTTGCTGTGGGTTGTCATTTATGGCCTTTATTATGTTGAGGTAGGTTCCCTCTGTGCCCACTTTCTGGAGAATTTTTATCATAAATGTGTGTTGAATTTTGTCAAAAGCTTTTTCTACATCTGTTGAGATGATCATATGGTTTTTATTCTTTAATTTGTTAATATGGTCTATCACATTGATTGATTTGCATATATTGAAGAATTCTTGCATTCCTAGGATAAACCCCACTTGATCATGGTGTATGATCCTTGTAATGTGTTGTTGGATTCTGTTTGCTAGTATTTTGTTGAGGATTCTTGCATCTATGTTCATCAGTGATATTGGTCTGCAATTTTCTTTTTGTGTGATATCTCTGTCTGGTTTTGGTATCAGGGTGACAGTGGCCTCATAGGACAAGTTTGGGAGTATTCCTCCCTCTGTAATTTTTTGGAAGAGTTTGAGAAGTATGTATTAACTCTTCTTTAAATGTTTGATAGAATTCACCTGTGAAGCCATCTGGTCCTGAACTTTCATTTGTTGGAAATTTTTTAATCACAGTTGCAATTTTGTCACTTGTGCTTGGTGTGTTTCTATTTTCTAATTCTTCCTGGTTCAGTCTTGGAAAGTTGTACCTTTCCAAGAATTTGTCCATTTCTTCCAGGTTGTTCATTTTATTGGTATATGGTTGTCTTGTAGTAGTCTCTTATGATCCTTTGTATTTCTTTGGTGTCAGTTGTTACTTCTCCTTTTCTAATTTTATTGATTTGAGTCCTCTCCCTTTTTTTCTTGATAAGTCTGGCTAAAGGTTTATCAATTTTGTTTGTCTTCTCAAAGAACCATCTTTAGTTTTATTGATCTTTGGTACTGTTTTCTTCATTTCTATTTCATTTATTTCTGCTCTGATCTTTATGATTTCTTTCCTTCTACTAACTGTGGGGGTTTTTTGTTCTCATTTCTCTAGTTGCTTTAGGTGTAAGTTTAGATTGTTTATTTGAGATTTTTCTTGTTTCTTGTGGTGAGATTGAATTGCTCTAAACTTCCCTCTTAGAACTGCTTTTGCTGTGTCCCATAGGTTTTGGGTCGTCATGTTTTTGTTGTCATTTTTTTCTATGCATTTTTTTATTTCCTCTTTGATTTCTTCAGTGATCTCTTGGTTATTTATTAACGTATTGTTTAGCCTCTATGTGTTTGTGTTTTTTACAGTTGTTTTCCTGTAATTGATTTCTAATGTCATAGCATTGTGGTCAGAAAAGATACTTGATACGTTTTCAGTTTTAAATATTCTGAGGCTTGATTTGTGACCCAAGATATGATTTATCCTGAAGAACATTCTGTGTGCACTTGAGAAGAAAGTGTATTCTGCCACTTTCAGGTGGAATGTCCTATAAATATCAATTAAATCTATCTGGTCTGTTGTGTCATTTGAAGCTTGTGTTTCCTTATTAATTTTCTGTCTGGATGATCTGTCCATTGGTGTAAGTGAGGTATTATTACAGCTGTTAGCATTTGCCTTATATATTGGGGTGTTCCTGTGTTGGGTACATAAATATTTATAATTGTTATATCTTCTTCTTGGATTGATCCCTGATCATTATGTAGTGTCCTTCCTTATCTCTTGTAACATTCTTTATTTTAAAGTCTATTTTGTCTGACAGGAGAATTGCTACTCAAGCTTTCTTTTGATTTCAATTTGCATGGAATATCTTTTTCCATCCTTCACCTTCAGTCTGTATGTGCCCCTAGGTCTGAAGTGGGTCTCTTGTAGACAGCATATAATGGGTCTTGTTTTTGTATCTATTCAGCTAGTCTGTGTCTTTTGGTTGTGGCATTTAATCCATTTACATTCAAGGTTATTATCGATATGTATGTTCCTATTACCATTTTCTTAATTATTTTGGGTTTGTTTTTTGTGGGTCTTTTCATTCTCTTGTGTTTCCCACCTAGAGAAGGTTCTTTAGCATTTGGTGTAAAGCTGGTTTGGTGGTGCTGAATTCTATTAGCTTTTGCTTGTCTGAAAAGCTTTTGATTTCTCCATCAAATCTGAGTGAGATCCTTGCTGGGTAGAGTAATCTTGGTTGTAGGTTTTTCCCTTCCATCACTGGAAATATATCCTGCCACTCCCTTCTGGCCTGCAGAGTTTCTGCTGAAAAATCAGCTAACCTTATGGGGATTCCTCTGTATGTTATTTGTTACTTTTCCCTTGCTGCTTTTAATATTCTTTCTGTGAATTTAATTTTTGCTTGGTTTTTAAAAACATAAATCTTAGTAACTTAGGTAGAATGTGGCCTAGTCATCAAAATCATGGTATAGATTCTAAACGTTGAGGAATTTGAATATTTATCATTCATAGAGGCATGAAAAAGCAGTATGTGAGTGTATATATATATACACACACACACACCTATATGTATATACTGATATATAGCTTGGAATTACTATGAGTACAAGTATTAAGTTTAAAAGCAGTGATATTTCTTTTACAAAATGATTAAAAAGTGACCCATGAATGGTGAAATTTTTTTTGTTCACAACGCTTTTTCAGATCATATATCAACTTATCATGCTGATGATTTTAAATTTCACGTACCATTTCTCATGCTGCATTTATCTCTTAGCAAAAATTATTTGTGAGTCTCATATTCAAATGTAGAGCAATCCTGAATAGTGAGAGTTCTGGCTTATGTTTTTAAATGTCAGAAAAATATGCATTGTTATGTTTAGTTTATATCTTTCTTTTAGTAAAAATCTATGCCTGACAATTACCAAAAGTGTTAAATTTATGGGGAAAAAATTTTATCGTAGATTGATTAAAGTACACAAAGGTGCCAATTTCTGACATGTGTTGATGAAATGTATTAAAATAGTAAGCTCACTAATAGCATTTTTGCATTTTGGATTGATTTAAAGAATGTTTATGTTAAGAAAAGTACATTATGAAAGTAATTACAACTATTAATTATACTAATTCTCTTTATCTTTCTTAAGGAAGGATAGGATTTAATAAGGTGGTTTTTCATAAAGCCTTTAATCCATGGCTTTTATTTTAGGCACAGTGGATTTTCATATAATTTCCTTAGCTACTTTTTCTTAATGTCAAATGAGGTACATATATCTTTTGTAACTTCCTGGTGTCTGATCTCAGATACTTCTAAAGCTAATTGTGAGGATTAATGGGCAAGACTTCTGTCTAGTAATTTTGTCTTTTAGAAGAAACATGTTAATCCTAGAGAAAGAACTGATACATTTTTTTCCAATTTTTCAGGTTTTGGTTTACACTAGTGGAAAAAAAAAGAATTTTTGGAGACTCCTGGTTGTTCAATTTCTTAAGAAAGGAAGCATCGTTTTTTGTTTTTGTGTTTTAAAGTTTACATTTGGTGCTATGCTATGTAGATAAATCAGTGGAATCTAAGTAAGGCTTGATTTTGAAGTTCTGTTATTGATTCACTAAGTACCACTAAGTCACTGCGTCTGCTTTCTATTTACAAAATGGAGATGTTTTCTGCTTCTAATTTGCCCCTCAGAAGTGCAGTGTTGTAAGGATTAATTAGAGAAGGCCAGTAGACTGAGCCTTGAGGAAGGCATAAATACAGACAAAGGCCACATCACCAGGTGTCTCCTCTTCTTTGTATGTGGTTGATCACAATTCTGAGAGTCTTGCTTTTGCATTTTTATATAAAGGACATCACACTGTGTCAGTTAGTTCAAAGATTTGCATTGTAAAGATATGAACTTCCCGAGAGTTTATTTTCCTGGTGAAATGCCTTATCATGAATATTTTGTTGAGTCCTACTTTTCATAAAGATTCTTCAGGTTCAGAAATTTAATTCTGAATGGATGGGCTATATCAGATTTCTTTGCAATAGCAATCCATTCCCCCTCTCATGTTGTTCTATCAGATTTCCTGCAAGAGTATATAATCCCTCTTTTGGCACCTTCAGTCACTTATTTTCAAGATGCAAGTTGGCATCACTGGCTTGCTCATGGCCTCTTGAACAACACTGGCATGAGGCAGGATTGCCAAAGTAAAGATCCCAGGCTTTCAAGTTAAATTGCTTGGAGCTGAATTCCTGCTCCAAGCTGGCTGTACAGTGTTTGTGATGCGACTTCAATTTACCGTCTTTAAATGAAAAAATTCCTCATGGATTCTTCTGAGGATTAATTAAGATAATTCATAAAGTTTGTAGCATAGTGACTGGCACATAATAAATGCTCAAAATAATATTACTATTTGTATTAATATTAGAAATTTTAAAAAATTAGGCACAAGGAAAAATAAAAGAAGTCAGTAAGGAGGCAGAAAAAGGGCAATTAGAAAGTGGGGAGAACCAGCCTGGTGTGTGTCTTGGAAGTAAAAAATAGAATTATTCAAAAATGAGAGAGTTGTATATAGCCTTGCCACTCAGAGTGTGGTCCATGGACCAGCAACATTGACTTTGCCTGGAAACTTGCTAGAAATTCAGAATTTCAGGCCCCAGCAAGGCCCAAGGAATCTAACTCTGCACTTTAACAAGATTCCAGAGGGAATGCACTTGAAAAGAAGCAGATTGGGATTGAGTGGGATTTAGACTAAACAAACCATTGAATTTGTCTGCTAGACCTTAAGTGGAAAAGAGGAAAGAAAGAATAGGTAGCAATAAAAGAGAGAGTTATTGATAATTCTTTCAAGGAGATTAGAAATTAATCAGGGTTGGAAAAAAGTTAAATGAAACTTTTAAAATGCAACAGAGTTGAGGGCAAATTTGTCTATTTTTATGAGCAAGAAAAGGTTGAGCAGTGTTTACACATGGAGTTAGAGTATCACGTAGTGGGCGAAAGATTTGAAAAGGAATGAATGAATGAAGGCAAAGACAACTAAGAGATGCGACAAGGAGGAAAAACTTTGATGACTGGCAAATTTGAGAAAAGTGCCTCTTCTTAGGCATTTGCAACAGTAGAAAGAGTTTGAGGTCAAAAAGAGGAAAGACAGGGCTTCCCTGGTGGCGCAGTGGTTGGGAGTCCGCCTGCCGATGCAGGGGACACAGGTTCTTGCCCCGGTCTGGGAAGATCCCACATGCCGTGGAGCGTCTGGGCCCATGAGCCATGGCCGCTGAGCCTGCGCATCTGGAGCCTGTGCTCCGCAACAGGAGAGGCCACAACAGTGAGGGGCCCGCGTACCGCAAAAAAAAAAAAAAAAAAAAAAAGAGGAAAGACATATGTGTTCTAATTAGATGTCTTCAAGGATTCAAGGCTATTTGCTAAGGGCAAGTGTGGCAGGAATACAATCGATGGGTTTGGAACCATTGTGGTAAGTGAGATAGAACTAGAGTGTTACATAAATTTTAGATTCAGTGCTAGCTCTGATTGATAGGTAGTGGCTACATGGAATATCCTCTTGAGAAGGATTCTAAAGCCGATATAGTATAAAGAGTTAAGAGAGGGGCCTCCCTGGTGGCGCAGTGGTTGAGAGTCCGCCTGCCGATGCAGGGGATACGGGTTCGTGCCCCGGTCTGGGAGGATCCCATATGCCGCGGAGCGGCTGGGCCCGTGAGCCACGGCCGCTGGGCCTGCGCGTCCGGAGCCTGTGCTCCGCAACGGGAGAGGCCACAACAGTGAGAGGCCCGCATACCGCAAAAAGAAAAAAAAAAAAAAAAGAGTTAAGAGAGCTGTGCTTGATGAGTGGTTCCTGGCATTCATAATCAGGGAGAAGTAGCAGTGTATGCTCCACACATATGCCAATCCTGGTATAGAGGATCTCCTGGCATTGTATGAAAATTATTAGGTAGAAATGAAGGAATAACTCTAACACTAATTTATGGTAAATCATTTGTGCAGTATTATTTGATCTTTCTCCAATAACACTTAGCCTAGGAATAGGAAATGCAGTCAAAGGAATAAAGCAATAATGAGTTTATTTTTGAAATGCCTGACTATGAGTTCCATATTTCATGCAGAGACAAATAAACCCTGAATTTGCACAATTCCACACTCAAGAAATTGTGGCCTAATGGGAAAAACACATACTATGGAATTTGAACACCAGATCAACTACCTATTAGCTGTGTCATTGGTAAATTATAGTTAACCTATTGCTAAAATGAAAAACTCAGTTTCCTCAACTTTAACATGGGAATAATAATATTAATTTCCAAATAGAGTTCAAGAGAAGTCAAATGAATGTAATATAATGCCTGATGCATTATCTCATGTTAGTTCTTTTTCCCCTTTTGTGTTTTCGGTTGTTTGTTTTTTCTGTCAGTTTCTCCTCTGTTTCTTCTGATTTTCTGTGAGCATCCAAGAGAACCAAGAATCATGAATTAGGATTGAATAATAAAGTGGTAGACTGGTATTCCCATGATCATTCTCCACTACTGTAATTTAATTCTTAATCTCCTTAACTTTCATTGCTTCATGTGTTATATGGAGATAAACTGGAGGAAAATCAATCATGGGTGACATTGCTTTGCAGAATAGTTGTGAGCAAGGCTCCTTCAGAAACTAGTAAATTCTTTACCAAGTGCCTCTTAGAAGTAGAAGTTCCATCACAGAACATGGGGTCAGTATCTTATAAGTGTTGAGAAGAAAATAATGGCTGACTTAGCCTTGGACCTTGAGAATAAAGGTTTCTAGAGCATGGCAGCTGGCTTGGATGTAAAATCTAGAATTTGCTCCAGTGGAAGATCTGTGCCCCCAAATAACTTGCTACAGTGCCAATCAAGATTTGTACTTGCTCTTCCATGGGATCGGATCTTTCAGTTACACTTGGCTAAGGACCTCCTTGGCTGATGAACTTTCACATGCGTACACTCCAAAGGAGCAGGGCTGAGAGCTAAAGGGTAGTATGCATAAATTCCACAACTACCTTTTTCTTTTTATTCTTCAAGAAAATTTAAGAACATATGATACTGACAGATGATGACATTTTTGGCAGGGCTGTTAGGCCCTTGCTACAAGGCAGCTTTCCATCTTTGCAATTGCAAAGTTATAACTTGGTTTCCAAAAGAAATGCTCATAGCTATTCACCTAGCTCATATTCCATTCTCAGTTTGAAATTCCAATGAAATGACTCTCTTATTTTTATGTACAGGTGATGCTTTTAGTTAAATAGTCATATCGTCTATATTTTGTTTACTTTGCTTAGTTTAATAAGAAAAAAACTATAGAAAATGTTTTGGATTAAAGATGTTTATTAAAATGTCATAAACTTGGCTAGTTTTGTTAACATGCAATTCTTAACATGTAGAATTGACTACTTTTCTAGATAACTTGTTTCACATTCTCTTCCCATCTGTATAAGATTTCTTCATTTTTCTCTTGGAATATCCATCGAAATAAGGCTTGTGTTTCTTTTTCATAAGTAATAGATATCACTGCAGACAAATAAGCACAGATAAGCAAAAAAAAAATAAAACCATACTTAATTGCATCGTTCTGAGAGAGCCATTGTTAATTCTAGTGCATTCTAAGGGACTGCAAACTCAGATACTTAGAAGGGCCAGGGTGATAACAAAGGAGCAAATCAAGCTGGATAGGGACGCTGGGACTAGATGGGGCAGTTTTTACATATAGCTCCACTGCTTTCACACCATGCGAGAACGTGGGCCCAGGGTCACCAGTTCTTACCATGTTTCGAGAGAAGACTACCAGGTTTTTTTTTAATAAGATTTCTCATCTCGAAGTTTGAATGACATAAAAATTAGTAAAGACCATATTCAAACCAAACAGAGCAGGTATGCAGACATTTTTCATTCTTTCTTTTGTATGTATAAAATCTAATGTTAGAAATTGTAGTTATGTTTTTAAGTTTTTAGTGTAAGGTATTATACATACTTTGTGAATATACAATGTGTAATTTATAATAAAATGAATACCACCACTACACTTAAGAACATTATCAATACATGCACTACTCTTGGGTTTTATACCAATCCAATTCCATGTTAACCACTACCCATCGTTCTAACTTCTCATTCCCATTTTTTTTTTATAAAAAGGTGCTATATCTGCATATACGCCAAAACAATCTTTACTTTTGTTTGTTTTGGAGCTTCGTAAGCATAGCATGAAAATGAATGCAGTCTTCTTTAACTTTCACTGTATATTATGTTTTAAAACTCATTCTAAGGTTATTAGCTATAGCTGGAATTTATTAAATTTTTACTGTACTTCAATATTTTATTACACCACATTTGCTTATCTGTTTTCCTCTTAATAGGCATTTATGTTGTTTTAGGTATTTGCAATTATAGTCAGTACTTTCTGAACATGCTGCCAATGCATGTTTCCTGGTACACATGTAGCTTTTTCTTAGGATGTACCTAGAAGTGGAATTGCTGAGTCATAGATGGGTACATCAAATTTTTTTAAATGTCTTTATTGGAGTATAATTGCTTTACAATGGTGTGTTAGTTTCTGCTTTATAACAAAGAGAATCAGCTGTACATATACATATAGCCCCATATCTCCTCCCTCTGCTGTCTCACTCTCACCCTCCCTATCCCACCGCTCTAGGTGGTCACAAACCACCGAGCTGATCTCCCTGTGCTATGTGGCTGCTTCCCACTAGCTATCTATTTTACGTTCGGTAGTGTGTATATGTCCATGCCTCTCTCACTTCGTCCCAGCTTACCCTTCCCTGACCCCGGTGTCCTCAAA
This sequence comes from Mesoplodon mirus, assembly GCF_964341445.2. NCBI lineage: Eukaryota > Metazoa > Chordata > Mammalia > Artiodactyla > Ziphiidae > Mesoplodon > Mesoplodon mirus. The sequence continues at coordinate 44,439,474 of NC_138985.1, read as the reverse complement.
TCCATTCTCTACGTCTTCATCTTTATTCCTGTCCTGCCCCTAGGTTCTTCAGAACCTTTTTTTTTTTTTTTAAGATTCCATATATATGTGTTAGTATATGGTATTTGTTTTTCTCTTTCTGACTTACTTCACTCTGTATGACAGACTCTAGGTCCATCCACCTCACTACAAATAGCTCAATTTCATTTCTTTTTATGGCTGAGCAATATTCCATTGTATATATGTGCCCCATCTTCTTTATCCATTCATCTGTTGAGGGACACTTAGGTTGCTTCCATGTCCTGGCTATTGTAATTAGAGCTGGGCAAATTCTTAGAAAAGCACAACCTTCCGAGACTGAACCAGGAAGAAATAGAAAATATAAACAGACCAATCACAAGCACTGAAATTGAGACTGTGATTAAAAATCTTCCAACAAACAAAAGCCCAGGACCAGATGGCTTCACAGGCGAATTCTATCAACCATTTAGAGAAGAGCTAACACCTGTCCTTCTTAAACTCTTCCAAAATATAGCAGAGGGAGGAACACGCCCAAACTCATTCTACTAGGCCACCATCACCCTGATACCAAAACCAGACAAAGGTGTCACAAAAAAAGGAAACTACAGGCCAATATCACTGATGAACATAGATGCAAAAATCCTCAACAAAATACTAGCAAACAGAATCCAACAACACATTACAAGGATCATACACCATGATCAAGTGGGGTTTATCCCAGTAATGCAAGGATTCTTCAATATATGCAAATCAATCAATGTGATACACCATATTAACAAATTGAAGGAGAAAAACCATATGATCATCTCAATAGATGCAGAAAAAGCTTTCAACAAAATTCAACACACATTTATGATAAAAACCCTCCAGAAAGTAGGCATAGAAGGAACTTACGTCAACATAATAAAGGCCATATATGACAAACCCACAGCCAACATCATTCTCAGTGGTGAAAAACTGAAACCATTTCTTCTAAGATCAGGAGCAAGACAAGGTTGCCCACTCTCACCACTGTTATTCAACATAGTTTTGGAATTTTTAGCCACAGCAATCAGAGAAGAAAAAGAAATAAAAGTAATCCAAATCAGAAAAGAAGTAAAGCTGTCACTGTTTGCAGATGACATGTTACTATACATAGAGAATCCTAAAGATGCTACCAGAAAACTACTAGAGCTAACCAATGAATTTGGTAAAGTAGCAGGATACAAAATTAATGGGTACATCAAATTTTATCAGATGATTCCAAATCATTTTCAAAAATGGTTGGAACCAGTTTATACACTCATCAGTGACTGAGAGTTCCTGTTGCTTCATACTTTCCCCAAAAACTTATATATTCAGATTTCTTAATTTTTGTTGTCTGGAGGTTGTTAATGTGATTTTAATTTACACTTCCCTGATTAGTATGGGATTGAGCATCTTTGGATGTGTTTATATAACATAGCGTTTCTTTTTGTGAAAAATGCCTCTTTTGTCTACATTTCTTTTGGGTTGTTTCCATCTCTCAGTGACTTATTGAAGTCATTAGAACAGTCTGATATTAATCCTGTGTCACTTTTATGCTGCCAATATCTCTTCCCAGATTGTAGGTTGTCTTTTCCCTTTATCATTTCCTTTGGTAAACAGAAGTTTTTAATTTTAATGAATTCAAACTTATTATTTTTTATTTAATGGTTAATAGTCTTTTATGTCTTGTTTAAACATTCTTCGATTTGAAAGGTCATAAAGATATCTTCATGTATTTTACTCTAAAATTTAAGTTACCTATTATATTTTACCTTTAAATCCACCTGGGATTTTTTTGTTTGGTATGAGGTAGCGATCCCATTTCTTTTTTGTGTTGCATAGGTTAAATGAGTGTCCCAGACTAATTAGGGATCTGCAGTGCTACCATTGCCATATATCAAATTTGTCACACATCAATCACATGGTTCTGTTTCTGAACTCCATTTGGTTTCATTGATGAGAACATACACTCTTTGTTTATAAAGCAAAACATACTGTTTTGTTAAAATGTGTTTTATTTTCTGAAAAATAAGTTTTAATTAATTTTAGGGAAAAAATGGCCTTCAGTTTAATCCCACACCTGTTCTCTTCTTTCCCCTTTGTTTTTTGGTTATAAGGATTCACTCTTTTCACTGTCTGAACTTCATGATGATACACTTGAGTTCTGTTGAGGAAGAAAGAACATATCCAGGTTTCAGACTTGTATTCAAGGCAAGAAAACTGAACATGGAAGCCTTCACATATCCAGTGCCCATGCCAAGGAGAGATGTGCCTCTCTGTGGTTCCTGTAAGCAGGAACCGGGCTTCCAATTGTTGAATTCACTCTGCAGGCACAGCCTTATGCTTGAATATATTGCTGGCACAAATCCTTATAAATACCTAGACACAGTGATTATCAATTATCTTTTTTTCCATCTACTATGAGTTTAAAAATCTACTAGACCCATTTTTCACCCCTGAAAATCTATCACCTGGCTAAGTGCTTTCACACTACTTATATATGTGATATTTAGCGTTTTCCTAATTGTTTTCCTTTGTCCTACTTTAGCATCCTTTATGTGTTCAAAGTGAAAAGTACTCCAATATTTCCCATATCTCAGACTATAAAAAAAATTGACTAGATCATGCTACGTGTCCTCTACTTTTCTGAATTAAAAAAGAAGTGAAATCCTGTTAGTGAACTATTTTAAGAGTCTGTTCTGTCTCATGGAACAGTAGAATATTGAGATGCTTACCTAAACTATTTTTTTTGCACTTAAAAAAATTCCCTTTTAGTGAGCACAAATTCAGGAAAAATAATTAACAACCTATGACATTATATTCTGTAGGAGTATTTAGACTATTGTAATGATATGCTTATCATGTTATCTGAAAATTAACCAAGAGGGTTAGATTACAGATCTAGCCTCTCTTTTTTTTTCCTTTCCCTTTTCTCTTTCCTTTCCTTTTTTTTTCTTTTTAAAATATCTTTGAGTTTGCGTCCTTACCTTGAAATCTTGAGAATACTTTATCTCAAGCTTCATATCCAGTCTTTACAACTATAATGAATCCTTCAGTGGAATTTCTAATTATGAGTGGAATAAATATCCCCTAAATGCTGTGGGCTTTGCACTAAAGGAAGTTATACACTAGACCGATTAACTCAAGATAGCTAGTATGTTATTCTAAAAAATTTTTTTAGAATGCTGCAGAGCAGGTCTTGAAAAGTGTTTCATGGTCAGTCAAGGAGAGACTCAGAGGAATGATTGAGGAAGTGTGCCTCTCACTGAGTCTGTCCCTCCATTATCCCAAAATGGGATTGTTTGCATTAGTGTAACTGTTGCTCTGAGGGGAAAACAAGGTTTATAGAGAATCTTTAAATCATTCTAGGGTAGAAGGAATTATAAGGTCAACTTTCCCACCACCTGCCAATGCAATAATTTTTTTTGTAGGTTCAAAGCATATTCAAGAAGAGGTGTTTTTTTTTTTTTAAGATCAAGACTTGCTTTTTCAGTTCCCTTTTTTTTTTGTATCTACAATATAACTTGTCTGCAGAGATAATGATACTGAAATGGATAAAAAAGTGTGAATTTTAATAGACTGGAGCACAAACTATCAAGACAGTAATTTATTCCTGCAAACCATTGTGCATGTAGTCCTGTAGGTTCTTCAAGCCCCAAGTGGGTTACCTTCTTCCTGTACTCACTAGCAAGCCAGTCAGTGTGGTTCTAGTTAGAATCCCATAAATCTGCAATATAATTAATTGCATATCCTTTCAAGCTAGCAGTGAAAGGAGTAACACGGGCCAGGATTTTGATGTGTTTCCATATTCTGAAATCAGCATGATGGTATACGACACTGCTGAAAACATTAATTTAGAGGGTGGCTGGAAATTGCTGAAAATATTGAACTCCAGCTCGTGAACCCAAACAGTCTCCTTTTTTTCCTACCCCTAGATCAGAGGAGTCTATGTAGTTAAAACTTCACTGCTAATCTAATTCTCTATTTCACGTAGATATGCATAAAACCATATTTTTTTGTTTAGCAAGCTCAACACTGCTTCTTATAAGTCTGTAAATCATAAGTGTGAGGCAATTGGATCATTCTGCTCTATAAGAAGCATATTCCACTATAGTCAGTTTTTTTATTTAACTTTTATCTAGCCCTTGCTGGCAATATACTGGATTTTGTGTGATGCATTTTGCATAAGGGTTCTATTTGGTCCATAATGGTTGGTGTAATGAACTATTTGTCCTCTTCTAGATGACAGCCAGTTGCTTAAAACCTATAATGAGATGTCAGGTGAATTGCACTGATTGGCATTGATGGATGAGCTTGTTGAAATATTGCAGGGTTTCCTGTAGGGGCATAGAGGAAAATTGCTGTTTAGAGCTTTGGGTCTCCTAAGCATTGAAACTGTAATCACATAAACAGAACCACTTCTGCAGGTCTGAGGTGTCATCGTGAATTTTCTGGCTAATCCATCCATTCATCTCAAAGGTCCAGAACTCGCGCTTCATGTCACTCTTTGCCTTTGTTCTGCACTTTGATCTTTCAAGATGTCTGTCAGAAGAAAAGTGTTTATATTGAATTATGTGTGGAAAGGGGGTAGGGTGCATACTTCAGAAACTTGGCATGAAATTTGCTAAACAAACCTTGCCAGTTGCTCTGCAGCAATAATCGAGGTGTGGATTTCAGTTTAACAATACGTAGGTATACATTTTTTACCTTCAAAAACAACTTTAATGTAGATGTTTAGGTGCAGAAGATTTTGTTTTATTTGCTTATTCTGTAGAATGCATCTAGCACCTTTATTAACTGTTAAACTTAATGTTAAGAAGGAAGATTAATAAATTTTTTAATGAAATTTTTTTCTAAAATTCTGATGAAAGGAGTTAACTAAATGAATGCTTGGGATGAATTGTCTTTTTGAGTGTGTATTTTATCTCATTGACTTCTGTATTCCAGTATAAGGTAAGATAGTAAGATACTAGTATCTAGTATAAGATAGTAAGATACTATTTAAGTATACAGTATATTATTTATGCTGTATTCTAGTATAAGATAGTAAGATAAATAGATACTATCTTAGTATCTATTATGTCTATTATAATATATATGTTAGGACACACTAGGAATTCTACAACAGAATCACAAACAAACAAAATTAGGAACTAATTATGTTGAAAATACTATACAGGCACAAAAGCAGAATAAATGGGTGAATTGTTAATTGCTGTATCCTTTCACAGCGATCCTTTCTCTCTTCTCTCATATCTTTTTAATAATTATGGAATGAAAGTTGTTTTTTCCTCCTTATTGTGTCTCAATTGGTTTAAAAACTCTGAATCAGTTTCCACTGACATGATGCTATGGTCAAGAAAATATGTATTGGTTCCATTTCCCAGACTAACTTACCTTTTGATGGGCAAAAACAATTCAGAGATCTTTTGACAGCCGTCATATGTCTTTGCTTAATTTGGACACTGAAATACTGGTGCTGTTGTTATGAGATTCTTGAAGTAGGAGCAGATCTTATGCCAACTTTTGGAACCTTTTGAAATGAAATTGAATGGGACCCTCCAATGACACTGATTATCTCCTTGAATCAGTTTTCACTGCAGATGAGGCATTCATGTAATCTGAATGAACTCAGCCAGCCCAAAGTAACACATGCCTAACAAATTCAGGTTTGGTCTTTGGTGAGGCCCATCATTAGTATTTCTGAAAGCTTTCCTGGTGATTCCAATATGCAGACGGATTTGAGAACCACTGGGCTACGAAGATTCAACACAGTGGTTGCAGCTGTGGGAATATCAGACTGTCCAGCAAGAATGAATTACATGGACACCAGTGAGCCGCACAGAGCAGTAGCTTGCCCTGCTGATCTTCAGAGGGCTTTTCAATCCGGAGACCCAGGACAGGCATGACAGAGCAGTGGCTGAACCGACAGCAGAGAGCTTATGAGGCAAGAGTGATCTGCTTGCCAGGTCTGGGTTTAGACTTAGCTCAAGATCAATTCAGGAGTTAAATAAAAGTTTTGATCCTTTAAAGGCTTTGATCAGTATAGGCACCCCTTCCTATAGGTCCTAAAGACACTCTTAGGGTCATTCTTGAATGGTTGAAAACGTTTTTATAGAAGGGTAAGAGGGACAGAGCTGTAATTATTTCCTGCAAAATTTTAAAGATGACACAACCTGGACTCAGATCAGACCTAGTCTAGCCTGTGACTTACCAGTAATAGAAAAATCTTTCTTGAGCAGCTGAATAGCTTCTGGCCAACTTGGTTTCGTTGGATGGCTCTGGTGATTATGTTGGCAATGCTACGATAGTGGCTAGATATTATGGACTATAAGAAGGGTAAGGCATCTTGTACAGGTAGCCATATAACTAATTATTCTGTCCAAAGCTGTGTATTTTAACAAACTAGAAATTTTATATCTGAGTAGTCATTTGTTTACTTTGGTTCAAAACATAAATAAATTGGAGCCAAAAGTATTGAGTTTTTTATCTGCAGTTGTAGTTGAGCTCTACTGAACATGTTACTTTTATAGTATAGTGAGAAAAGGTGGGTGTGTTTGTTTACTTATTTAAAGTTATCATTTATGCAAAGTCCATCTTGTTTCAGAAAACTTTAATGAGAACCTATAGTAAATTTTTTCTAATATGAGAAAGATAAAAGGATCATTTAAGTGTCTCTCTTTCTCAGTTTATTATTCTCATCTCTAAAACAGGAATAATAACAGTGTCTACCTTATGAGGTTATTATGATACATGAATTTATATATTTGGAGGGTCATAATGCTGATATTAACAACTATTCTGTTGAATTTTGTGTCCAAGTAATTCAGAAATTCTGATGCACTTTCTTTTATTTGAAGATATTTTTCTACTTTAATGGGATTTCATAGTAGCTTAGAGATTCCATGCAGGAAATGAGGTGTAAGTGCCACATTTGCAATGCTACTTCCCTTGAAATCCAGGTGAAACTGATGGAGCTTTGAAAGGAACACACCAAAACCTGAACTCTTGAGGTAACCCTTCTTTACAGATCATTGACATTTTTCAGCTCTGCCTTGAAAATTCATTTGTTTTGGAAAAAAACTTACGTATTTTCTCTGGCATTTAAGACATGCTAACTATTAAAGAGAAATACTAGACTTAACACTTGTGAGCCTTTGAATTACTTTTTTGTAGTTGATACTTGATATTTTTAGAAATATGAAAAGCACTCTATAATTAGGTATTTGAGCTGAGTACATCTAATAATGGCAGATATTAAATTATTGGTGCTGTAAAAATTTTTAGAATATATGCATTATTTAAATCATAAAATGGAGTTAGAATGTGATTAGTTCTCTGTTAGATATGTTTCTTTTAGTCTGAATGAATGTTTATTCACTAAACTATGTCTCTGTCTCTCTACCTCTGTCTATCTATATATTGCATGTATATTATACACTAAATCACTATATATATATATATATATATATATATATATATATATATATATATATTTCTCACCCCTGTGGCGTATGTAATAGGAGGCAGCAGTGTTCCAAGGAAAGAGGATGGGCATCAAAGTTAAGCAGTCAGGCTTACCTGGTTATGAGTTTTACTTTTCCATGATTTATTAGCTGTGTGGCCTTGAACAGGATCACTTAACCGCATAGAAGTTTATTTTCCTCCTCTATAAAATGTGTGGGATAACACCTACTATGTAAGGTCGTTTGTGAGAATCAAGTAGATAATTTATATAATGGACTTGGTATATATCAGGCTTTTAATAAATTGTCCTTTTCCTTTCCCCTTAGTTGAGCCACCACATAGGTGGTACAGATGGGACCCTGCACATTGGCACCTGGCTAAGGGTTGAGTGGATGCTGAAATCCAGCCTGCCCTCTTTTTAATCAGCCTCAAACCCTGTGTAGAACTGCATTCACACTAGCATGGGCTGGTGGTGGCCCTGCCCCTTAAAGCTCTGAGACGGGCATCTGAATCCAGGACTGAATCCTGCTTGGTTCTACCCAGCTACATGACCCTAGTCATGTCACTTCACAACTTTGTATCCATTCCTTCAATATATAGAGAAGGCATTAGTATCTGTCCTCTAATGCTAATCCTGATGTCATTTTTTGAAGATGAAATAGCATAATATCTATGAAAAAAATATAAAAGCAATGTTTTATGCAAATTCCTGTGTAACACAGGTTATTTTTTATGAAGAATAGGCAAGATCATACAAATGTTTCAATTACTGGTATGGAGAATTATTGTTTAGTTAGCTGGGTAATTTTTAAAAAGAGGCCAAGAGATCTTGGTGACTCTTCTGGGACAGAGCTGCTGTGTGCGAAGATTAAGCCAGGATTGGGAACGAGCCTAAGGAGGAGGTGGCCTAAGAAGTAAGGCCCTCGAGGGAGTGAGAGACATGAGAGGTCAACATGAAGGGCAATGATTAGAGAACATGACATGGATGTTGCTTGGGCCAAAAGACACTGTGAAGGAAGAGGTACTCTGCTCAGTTACAAATTTTATCAAAATAAATTTAGTCTATAAGTAGAATTATAGTTTCTCTTCTAAATATGTGAAATGTGTACATTCATAATAATTCTGTATCTGAGACATAAGTATTATAAAAAATAAGACTAAACTTGCTTTCATGCCATAATTATTCCATAGAATAAATGAATATTTTCCCTCGTGTTTCACATGCAGAATGCTTTGATTCATTATATTTGCCATATTGCACACTCTGGCACCCTAAATTGACACATATTTCCATTTTTACCATTAAATTATTGAACAAATTATTGTATATTTCTGTTGCTGCGGGATCCTGGAAATCATTAACTAATTCTGGCACCACACTGACAGTAGCTTCTAGCTATTAACCATAATGCTAATGTAATGTTCCCTTCCTTTTGCTTGAATTAAGAAAGAACTATCAGAGTTGCTGAGGCTAAGATCCAATCAATAGCCTGGAAATTTCTTATGGGCCAACGCTTTGGTCATCTCTAGCCTAGAACTCCTACTTTACAGGCACTCTAATTCATCAATAATGCTTTCCCTCTTTAAAAAATTGGTATCTTGATTTTCTGGAGGTTTCCTTTAAAATGAGCAGTAGTTTTACCTACAAAATGCTGCAGCTGTTTTACTTGTCAGTAATATTTATTAATTACATTAATTCCTTATTAGGAAAATTTCTTCTATTTTTTTCTTTAAGAATGGAAAATATACTCAATGTCCACAAATATGCATGATAATTGTTTTAGTCAAAGCTTAAGTATAGTAAAGATAATAATTTCAAGTCTTAAATCCTCTTATCAGAGTGAATGTGGTAAAGGTGTTTAGTATGATTTGAAATTTAAATATCAGCCTCCAGATTTCAGGTGTATTTTATTCTTTTAGTAAATCAGGCAGGCTGTAGATATATATTGAACAGATATTCTGATCAGTCTTTATGTTTCATCCTCCAAGGATAGTAATAATTAATGATTCATTGTTAAAGATGTCAATACGTTAAGCATTTTAAAATCTACAGTTATTCAAATAACGAGAAGGATTTTGTTTTTTATTATTTCTCCTATTGTGCTCTAGATTTAAAGTAGAAACTTGGTCCTTTAAATAGACAAGGGAACATGAAAGTGGTTCAATTTTACACGTTGAAAAATACGTAACTTTAATTCCAGAAAACCTAAAGAAGTTCTCAGATTCCTCAGTAGCTGGAACAAAACTAGTAAATCTAGAGACTTGAAAAAACAGAGGGACATAATAGCTAAATTAGGTGCCACTCTTTGTCTACTGAGCCCTTACTGGTATCACCTAGGGACTAGCAAATATGACTGGATGATTTAGTGCAGGTTTAGGAAAATATAAAAGAGATTATTAAGGTAACTAGCAGGTGACAGGTCAAAGGAGTTTCAACTGTATGAATGTCAAAGCAAATATAAATGTTCTTTTTAGTTTAAAAAATGCCACAGCTGAATTTCTGAGAGAGTAAATCATTTAGTGTGCAGATAGATATATATTTGTGTATACATATTTTGTATTTATATTATGTATTCATTTATGTTTAGAAAATATATATTTTATTTCATTGTTGATCATATTATAATATAGTGCTTTTATAATAATGCCAGATAAAAATAGCTAAGAATGGATTATATTCACATTAAGAATAATTAGGGGGCTTCCCTGGTGGTGCAGTGGTTAAGAGTCCGCCTGCCAATGCAGGGGACACGGGTTCGAGCCCTGGTCCGGGAAGATTCCACATGCCGCAGAGCAGCTGGGCCTGTGCACCACAACTACTAAGCCTACACACCTAGAGCCTGTGCTCGGCAACAAGAGAGTCCACCTCAGTGAGAGGCCCGTGCACCCAGTGAGGAGTGGCCCCCGCCCACCGCAACTGGGGAAAGCCCATGCACAGCAACGAAGACCCAATGCTGCCAAAAATAAATAAATTTATTTAAAAAAAAAAGAAGAAGAAGAAGAAGAATTAGGGAGGAAAGGAGCCTAACCATAAGTAGTTGAATTTTAGTAATCTAATTTTTTCCCTGTGGATGTTTACCAGAATAAAGTGAATTTTATATACATCCATATCTAACATAGATATATATTTATTTATGCACATGTGTTTATATACATATAAATATGTTTTTGTAAATGTATAGTCTCTATTTTGGAGAAAACATAAATTTTATAAAAGCAGAGCTCATATGAAAACAAAACAAAATGTCTTCACTTCAATATGTCTGAGCAATTGAAGTGATAAAGCAGATAGCAAAGAGATCTTGATTTTATTAAATGACATCTGTATTGTTTTTAGTAGAACTAAATATGGAAAGCCTTCTCTTAATTCAATTTTATCTAAAGCTGTAATTGGTTATTTGAGCTAAGGTCACATTAGTTTTTTTCAAATGCCAAAGTGAAACCAAAACTTGCTTTTTGAAAGATTTATATCTAAAAATCATTATTCTTACTACACATAGGGATCTATGTTTTTACTTGACGTACAGTTATTGAAATTTATAATTTTATAACTCACAAATGACTTCTCTTTTTAGTAATACTTTTTTGAAAATCACCACTCAGAAATTTGGGTCTCTGAATAATAGAAGATGCCCTTAAGGGAATGAATATAAGAGCTACGTTGTGTTTAGTATGTCATTGATCAGTTTATATTGATTCTTAGATAAGTATAGATTGAAATTGTAACTATATTATCTTCTGTTAGTAGTTGCTGTTTGGTTCTTAGTATTTCTTTCAGTAGAGCAAACATTTAAATTTGCAATGTAGCAAAGAGGTCCAAAATTCATATATACTAGAGAAATAACTGTTCTGTCTTACAAGAAACCTGTTTATCTTGTGAACATCTTCTTAGGGAAATCATTTTTTCATGGATCCTTGAACATATGGCAGTATCCTAGCTCTAAATGGCTTTCTGCTCTATATCAGAAATTGAACTGAATTAGGTAAGAAATTGGGTACCCCACCAATTATGTTTTGTTGAACTCAGACACACACACAAATCTAACTTCACAATCAGTTTTTAAATTTTAAGATTAACCTTAAGTATGCAACTCTTTTCTGTCTTTAGTTTCAGAATCTGTCACAAGGTTACAGATTTTTTTTTAACATTTATTTTTCTATTTTAGTGGGAGGACTGTATTTTTTCATTGTGTAGTTGTTTCTTTGGGACTCACAGTGCATTATTGGTAAATAATTACAGTGTCTCTGTTTCCTGACTCTCACCTGTGGTTTTTTTGAACAGATCTAAGGGATCTCCATTCCATATAGACTCTGGGGAATGGAGAGGATTAGTTTGAACTGCCTGGACACCCTTGGATTTGTATCTTGTGACTAACTCTTATCCAAGAAAGTCACCAAAAAGTAGAATTGATGTCCTTCATGCTTTTCCCTACCTGGAGTAGAATGAATGACGTAACTCATTTTAGTATTGCTCTCAAACCAGTTGAGTTCCTAAAATAAAGTGTTTGATCCCTAGGTAAAATGAGACATATAATTATGCCAATTAATACAAATGCATCAGATTTCCGCTTTAAAAGACAAAGGGGATCTCTCAGATTAGGCTTAAAAATAGCCTGTTTCCAAAAGGTCTAAAACAAAATGACACAGTAAGTTGAAAATCAAATAATAGGTGAAAATATATAAGCTAAGTGCAAATAGGGAAAATGATATAATAACTCATAGAATGTAAGTCAAAAAGACATTAAATGAGAAATAAATGGACTTATTTTATATAATTTAAAGAAACATCCACAATGAAAACACAACTATGACACTTTATATACTAAAAATACAAAGAGCAGCAAATTAAATTGCATTGATTAAGTTGCATTGCTGCAGTTCAGTGATTCAGAAAAGCTAGGAAGAGACCCAAACGGTAGTTGTAAGTTTGCCAAGGGTTCATGCTTAAGCAGAACATAGTTGGCCGAACAGAGAGGAAGGATGCAGCAAATTTGTGCCTGGTTTTTCCTTTGCCCCCAACGCAGTTGCCCTTGACTCTCCTGGCATAGATACAGTCCTCACAGAGACCAAAGGGAGGCTGAATTCTTGCTATGTTGGAATCCGTTTGCACACGGGCTTCCGTCACCATTCCAGAAGAACACACACTGACACTCTATAAGCTTCTCTTAAAGGGGCTTTTGTTCTTTAAACAAGCATTTTATTTACAAAACTGCATCCTCATCTGGGGGGAAAGAACACCTAGTATCCTGGGGTCCCCCCACCAAATATCTTTACTTCCAGCTCTCTGGAGTTCTAGAAAGCTGTCTCTTCATATTTATAAAGTAAAACTTTTGAAAAAGTAGATTAATTGTGTTGCAAGCACAATTATTCTGGGTCTTTGACAAATGGTTTAGGAAAAGCTTGGAGGATGTAATTAATGTGGTTGAATAAATATTTCAAACTAGAAAGAGCACAGTTTACATTATCTTAACACAAAGCAATAAAGTAGAAATTAAAATGAAGGTTTAAATAAAAAATCATGGAGACATGAAAAGAAAACTTCTTTTCTAAATTTTTGGATCAAAATGGAAATCAAAACTGTAACTACTGACAATTAAGAAAATAGTGTTGGGAATTCCCTAGCAGTTCAGTGGTTAGGACTCTGCGCTCTCACTGCCGAGAGCCTGGGTTCGATCCCTGGTCCTGGTCAGGGAACTAGGATTCCACAAGCCACACAGCATGGCCAAAAAAAATAGTGGCAATGATGAGATCATGTATCAAAATGTTGGGATGGGATAAAACTACAATTAATAGGCACATTTCAGACTTATTCTTAAAAGGTAAGAAAGACAAAGTAAACTATACACTAAATACTAAAATTTAGATGAATAATGCTATGGAAAAAATATGAAGGAAATCATTTTCAAAATAAATGTTGATTAGAGACAAATACAGAAGACAAATAAGTTGAAGAGTACATTTTAGGAAAAATACATCCTGATACTATGTGTCTTATTTGAGGATTTTTGGCAGTATATTTAATATTAGAAAATATTTTAATGTTTTACATGCTTTTAGGTTGCTTGTTTCATGGGGTTTTTTTTTTTCTTCTCTTTTTTTTTCTTTTCTTCTTTTTTTTTTCTTTTTTCCTCTTTTTGGCCACGTGGAAGATGGGATCTTAGTTCCCCGACCAGGGATCGAACTAGTGCCCCCTGCATTGGGAATGTGGAGCCTTAAACAGGGGACTGCCAGGGAAGTCCCCTGTTTCATGGTTTTTTGACTCTGGTATATGGACTCTTGGATAGTTTATGAAAATATTTAATGCCTTTTCATTAAAAGACATTAAACTTGTTTTTATACAAATTTTATACAAACTTGTGGATCTCTAAGGTTAAATACAAATTTGTGTGTGGGTGATGTTTTTCTGGGTAGAATCAATATTAACATCTCAAGATGGTCTGGAAACCCCTCCCTCCCAAATTGTTTTCATTGAAACAGTAAATCACCTTGGTAAATGAAAAGAGAAAACCTACATGGTGATCTTCTTTTAGGAAATCTCCAAAATGGAGTCCATGTTAAATCTCTATTTAAAAAACAAAAAACAAAAAACAAGAAACAAATTCGTTAGTTAGTTACAGAAAGATGCTTTCTTAACAGTAACAGGTTATTCCCAAGCCAATATTTAAGCATCAGTCGTATGTAATAGAGAAATACCATTGACATTCTTGGTAAAGAACAAGAAAAAGTAGCCACCTCCACCATGGTATTCATGAGGTTCTAGTCTCTGTATTAAATCAGGAATCAAAATTTTGAGGTATAACTCTTAGAAATATGAAGAGGACATTGCTGTTTTTTTTGGAAGATTATTTTATTTCAAACAACAGTCATTCAGCAGATATTTATTGAACCTCTGCTCTGTGGCAAGCACCGTTCTAGGCACTGGAGAGCAAGTCATGCACAGGACGGGAAAGGTCCCCTTCCATGGAGTGTGTAGTTTAAAGTGGGTAAGTGGAAGATGGCAGTAAAGAAGGAAACACGTGAGAAGATTCCAGATAGAGATTTAATGATTTCAGCTATGATGTCATTGCCTACCTAGAAAGTCAAAATGTGTCAGCAGAAAATTATTAGAAATAACATTAGGGAATAGTAAGTTAGAAGGATGTAACATGTGTAAAAGTGATAGTTTTAAATAATCATATAAAAAATGTAATGAAAAATGTCTCCATTCATGATAGCAACAAATAATATAAAATATATAGGAACTAACTTAACAAAAAAGTACTGGACATATAATGAAAAAATCTAGATATGAATGTGTATGTATATGTATATCATGTATGAATACACACTTTTTTTAATTAAGAGAATGCTTGACTAAATAAATGGAACAACTTATGTTTCTGGCTAGAAGGGCTCATTGTTGTAAAGATAATCTTCATTTTTTAAAATAAATTCACTGCTACTATAATCCTAAAAAAATTCTTTAGTACACTTTTAAAGAGAATATGACAATCATCTGGAATAATGAACATTAAAGACCAGCCATAAATAATTTGATTAAGAAGGAATATAAAAGGGCACCTGGGCTACAAGATGTTAAAATATATCAAAAAGCTGCAAGGGAATTGAGCTGGAAAAGGCAGAAACCAGACCATCTTGAGATGTTAACTAGTGCAAGGATGGCACATTTGTGGCATAGTTACCATCTTCTCCTATCTTCCTCCCCATGGCAATCATTCCATTATAAGTTACCTGGGCGCCCTTCCCTGCTGGGCCTGGACATGGTCTCAGAATACTCCAGGCAGGCACTGTTAGGCTATCAAAGTTGGTACATGAGTTAAAACATATTGGCACCTTGTTCTTGTTCAAGTATGTGATGAAAGTGGCATTTAAATTAGTAAACAAAGGAAGGATTATTTCGGAAATGATTCTGGAAAAACTGGCTGTCTTTGGAAAGAATATTTAGGCCTTTACTTCACATTATAAAAATAAATTCCAGATGGATCAAAGGATTGAATGTAAAAAAGAAAGCAGGAAAGAGCTTGACGATAACATAGATATTTATCTAACATCAAAGTAATGTAGGTCTCTTTAGCATGAAAGCGAAGGAAGAAATCAATAAAAGAACGGATGGAGAGATGAAAGTACTCCAAAATGTTTCATTTCTGTAAGCCTTATATGTACTATTTACAAAACATACTTGGAATATTTTACCATATTTTGTAAAATATTATTTGAAAATATGTATATATACTCAAACACATACATGCTGAAGAGATTAGATTGAAACATACAAAAATATTTTCAGCCATTCATTTAAGGTAGCGAAATTATGGATAATTTTTTAAAAATTTCTACAATAAATATGTTATCCTAAAAAGGAGTATGTATCAAATTTGTGAAGGGAAATGTAGGAAATTCATATTTTAAGAAATCTAATATTCAGTAATTTTTACATACATCATTTCTGAATTCCCTTAACAACCTCTTGAAGTATGTAGTAATATTCCACTTTTAAACTTCAGGGACCTGAGGTTCAGTGGGATTAAATAAATGCCCCAAGATAACTCAGGTAGGAAGAAGCAGAGTTGTGGTCTGAAGCAAATGTTTATCTGATCTCATAAGCCATTACCCAGCATCAGTTATGGATCTCTGTTCTGCTTGGTGTCAAAATTAGATAGAAGGAAAAAACGGTTAAACTGAAATTCAGGCCTGATCTTTCAACAGCAGAAAGGGACTTACTTTATCCTACTTTCAGTGCCTTTTCCTAATTTCTTCCACATACCTCCATTTAGTCCTTCAAGGGGGTGTAAGGTAGATGCTTGTCTCCTATAGATGGTGTTAGGCTTTTGGAAACAAAATATCACAGTTTGGTAAAAAGTGAGCTCTTTCTGTTCTTATCTACCATTTGCAAATATGAGTCTATGCTTGAAGATGATCCTTCGATTCTTCTTTTTCTGGCTCATGAACTTGTAAATCTTGTATTTGAGTTCTTGTGGTTGCAAGAGTGTTAGTATTGAAAAAGATAAAGTTTATTTCCTTATTACAGACATTCTGGAGCCTTTAATTCTATGTTATAGTCACCTTGCTGCAAAAAGCGGCAAAGTGATGGAACCAAATGCATGCATTACAGCTCCAGGTAAAAATAAGCACTGTCAAATGCAGAGGTATTATATATAGTTAATTTTACTAGATGGGTGTATCTTCAGTAAATCTTTCTTCTCTCAGCATGAATACTTCTCAAATCCCATCATTTTCTTTTTGGAGAATAAAGAAGTGAATATATTTATGTTATAGTATGCTAGTGAATGTAGCCAGTTTACAGTTTGAGTCTAGGATATGTTAGTCTACTAAGGTAAATTTGCATATATTTTGGAAATAATTTTGTGTATTTCATGATTGATATGTTTTATTGTTCTCTGGCCTGAGTTTAGGGCCTTTTCTGTTCTTCTGTTCACGGGGGAACATTATTTGAAAACATCTAACTAGATATTACAAATTTCAAACTGCTTTAAAAAAGGATCATAGTTATATTTAGGATATTGTTTTTCTGGAACTATTTGCTGATGGCAGTTTTCTTCTAAATTGGCTTTAGAAAATATTTCTAAATAGCATGATTGTGACCACTGTATTTTACAGCCTCCCAACCTGCACAAACAAACCCAATGCACTGAAGCTTCTGATCCTTTTATTTTTAAGTACAGTTTATAACATTGCAGCCATTATTGACATTACAGAGCCTTTTGCTAAGCTCTTTCTTTCCTTCCAAATTTTTAACAACTTCCCCACTGCTTGTCAAAAAAAGGTCACAATTCATGTAGCCTAAGGCTACCTTTCAAACCACTTTTATTATTTAATGTGCCCTTTGTTCCAGCAAAATTGTACTATTCAATCTTCAGCTGATAAGATGTACTCATTTTCTGTTTCCTTTGGTCATTATGATTTTGATTTCCTGGTGTATCTTCTTCCTCCATCTCTCTCTGGTGAGATCTTACCTGCCTTACTGGCCTGGCTTAACTCATCATGAAGCTTCCTGTCATTCCCAGTTCTGAATTCCCATTCATGGCCTATTTGTACCTCTGATACCATATGCCAGGTTCAGACTCTTTGTAAGTTCTCTTTCTGGCCCAGCTAAGCCTGTGACAGCCCCATGCTGTACACCCTGGGCCCCTCCATTGAGTATCTCCAGTTCTCCCACTTCTTTCTCTTTTTCATTTCATAAGATAATTCCTCCTTCCTTACCTCATTTGGTTTGTATTTTCCATTCACTCCAGTTTTACATCTTTAAATGAGGTCTTATTTTCATTGGAGATCTCATTTTGTAATTCTTATTTAGAAGTGGTCTCTCCAGGACGTCTTTGGCCCTGTGCATGTCATTTATGCCTTTTGAGGCCAGAAGGACCTTGGGACCAAACCATAACTTGAGACCCAGGTAACTCTCACCTTGAACCTGCCCTGCACATGGCCCCACCTACCAGAGGAGGGGAATTAAACATCTACGAGAAAATCCCACTTAACATTGCCATTGCGGTATTTGAAGTGCTTCCCCAGTCCTCTTTGTGGAGCCTCATTAGGATAATAGAAGTGCCCTTTTCTAATGAATTCCCAGCTGGAAAGGAGAGTGTTCAGTCTCTTCAGCTTCAAGCAATCTGTTCCCACTCCTATTCAGTCCCCAGGGTGAAGAAGATTCTAGACTTCCTTCTTTAGCCTTTTCAGCTCTTTTACTGAGTTCTTCTCGTGGAATTTAGTCTTAGTCTCTTGAGACACACCACGTGGCCAAATCCATTCTTTGCTTTTGGCAGAGACATCCCTCCCGGGTCCTCTCCCTTTAGCTCTCTCTCCATTTTCCTCCCTTCCCTCAACCCAGCAGCCATCAATTTTTTTATGTCTTTGTACCCTTCTTGTGTCTGGCCTTTTAGGGAGATTGTTAGTCCCAGATTTGTCTCTGCTGATAGATAAGGAGTGGTGACCTTCAGCTTCTGAGGATAAAAGGAGACCTAAAGAGGAAGAGTATCTCTTGCTCAAAAGAGTGTCTGTCTCTACCTTTGCTTTAAAAAGCTCCCTTTTTGTAACCTTAACCTTTTCTATATTTCAGCATGGGATGGGTCAAGGGGGAAGCCTGCCCTGTCACATCGTTTCTGTTCATAACTAGTCTTGCTCTATTCATGTTTATATTCCCAGCTGGTTCCCAATGAGAAGTCTTGCACGTAGAAGGTGCTCAATTAAATGCTGGATTCATAATCTTATCCATTTTTTTTAATTCCCACATCTTATTCTCTCCTGCTATTATAGAATCTGAGTATAATTAAATCCTTCTCCAAATTGTCTGTGTTGTATTTCTCAGTCAGAAGCTTGCAAAAAATATTTTAAACAGTTGTCGTGTGGGCTTTTCCTGAAATGCCATGTCACTCCAAAAGTGATACTCTGCTATTTTGACTACTCATAGAAAATGAGGAAGGAGGTAGGCTGAACAGAGAGAAATTCCAACTGAAATTAGTACTTCTAGCCAAATCAGTGGTGTAGGAACATTGCTTCTCTTTAGAATTTTAGAAATAACTAAGGCAGTGTGAATTTTTAAAAACCTTTCCTATCAGTGGCAAAAGAAAATGATGAAATGATAATAATGGTAGTTGGTGTATAGGATAAATTATTGATAAAAGCGTCTCCTGTCTTGGCATTTTTGATACTAATCCCAATAGTATGATGTGGTTATATGCTTTGTTATAGGGATTGTGTGTATGTGAGTAATATAACAAATTATATCAACGCATTATTTGAAAAAAAAACTTAATATTTTTTTGCTTTTAAAATTACGTTACTGGGGAAAAAGAAAATAAAAATCTTTCCATTCACTAGATTGAAGTAACTTAGTGATTTCTGAATTATTTCTGTGGTTACTGAAATTTTAGTTTTAAATTCTAGTAAGAATATTTTAAAGTATACATAGGAGGTGTGGGAGTTCATCTTATCCAGGAGAGAAGAATCTGTTTCACTTAACCAACTTAACCATGTGGGATTGTTTTATGAAAACAATATAAATATTCTGACCCAAAAACACCCTGGTGTGTTTGTCTATGTGGCTAAGGTAATCAAATGATACTTCTCCTCAAATTGTACCCAGCGTATTTTATTTATGTTCTCAATGGCTTCTGCTACAATCCTCTGGAAAGTTCTGCCTGGTCATGAGCCTCCACAAAAACATCTGCAGTGGGCAAAGAGGAAGGTGCCCAGTGTCAGGGCTACGTAGCTTTCCCAGCCCACTTCCCATTAACGTAAGTTTGGAGTCCCAGTATTGTTTCACACAGCTTCCGAGGATAGAAGAGAAATGAAGGAAGAAAAGTTTTTGATGACTAGCCTCAGAGTGCCTTGTAGAAATTCAGATAGCTACTTCTTTTACTAGAGGCTCCTAGTTTCTTTAGCAGTTCTCTCAGAAATTTAATCGACTTCTGATATATTGCTTCCAGTCAGTTCCATGGCCACTCTCAACGTTTTTTTAAACACAGTGAACTCTGCTTTTTATCTTTCCTTCTATCTTATATGCGTCTTTTTTTTTCAAGCCTTGATTTTTTGGGTTAGATTCAACAGATATAAAAGGACTGTGTCAAATTTTTATCAGTGTTTCTGTCTCTTGCTCTTAGGTGCTATCCCCTTCTCGTTGCAAACCAGTAACAAATATTTGGGTTTTTTTTAAAAAAAACATCTTTATTGGAGTACAATTGCTTTACATTGTTGTATTAGTTTCTGCTGTATAACAAAGTGAATCAGCTATACATATACATATATCCCCATATCCCCTCCCTCTTGCATCTCCCTCCCACCCTCCCTATCCCACACCTCTAGGAGGTCACAAAGCACCGAGCTGATCTCCCTGTGCTACGTGGCTGCTTCCCACTAGCTATCTATTTCACACTTGATAGTATATATATGTGCATGCCACTCTCTCACTTCGTCCCAGCTTACCCTTCCCCCTCCCCGTGTCCTCAAGTCCATTCTCTACATATGCATCTTTATTCCTGTCCTGCCCCTAGGTTCTTCAGAACCTTTTTTTTTTTTAGATTCCATATATATGTCTTAGCATACAGTATTTGTTTTGCTCTTTCTGTTTTTCTCTTTCCCTTACTTCACTCTGTATGACAGGCTCTAGATCCATCCACATCTCTACAAATGACCCAATTTCATTCCTTTTTATGGCTGAGTAATATTCCGTTGTATATATGTACCACATCTTCTTTATCCGTTCATCTGTTGATGGACACTTAGGTTGCTTCCAGGTCCTGGCTATTGTAAATAGTGCTGCAATGAACATTGTGGTACATGACTCTTTTTGAATTATGGTTTTCTCTGGGTATATGCCCAGCAGTGGGATTGCTGGGTCATATGGTAGTTCTATTTTTAGTTTTTTAAGGAACCTCCATACTGTTCTCTATAGTGACTGTATAAACTTAAATTCCCACTAACAGTGCAAGAGGGTTCCCTTTTTCCCACATCTTCTCCAGCATTTATTGTTTGTAGGTTTTTTGATGATGACCATTCTGACCGGTGTGAGGTGATACCGCATTGTAGTTTGGATTTGCATTTCTCTAATGATTAGTGATGTTGAGCATCCTTTCATGTGTTTGTTGGCAATCTGTATATCTTCTTTGGAGAAATGTCCTTTTAGGTCTTCTGCCCATTTTTGGATTGGGTTGTATGTTTTTTTGATATTGAGCTGCATCAGCTGCTTGTATATTTTGGCGATTAATCCTCTGTCAGTTTCTTCATTTGCAAATATTTTCTCCCATTCTGAGGGTTGTCTTTTCATCTTGTTTATGGTTTCCTTTGCTGTGCAAAAGTAGTTTCATTAGGTCCCATTTGTTTATTTTTGTTTTTATTTCCATTTCTCTAGGAGGTGGGTCAAAAAAGGATCTTGCTGTGATTTATGTCATAGAGTGTTCTGCCTATGTTTTCCTCTAAGAATTTTATAGTGTCTGGCCTTATATTTAGGTTTATAATCCATTTTGAGTTTATTTTTGTGTGTGGTATTAAGGAGTGTTCTAATTTCACTCTTTTACATGTAGCTGTCCAGTTTTCCCAGCACCATTATTGAGGAGGCTGTCTTTCCTCCATTGTATATTCTTGCCTCCTTTATCAAAGATAAGGTGACCATATGTGCATGGGTTTATCTTTGGGCTTTCTTCCTGCTCCACTGAGGTATATTTCTGTTTTTGTGCCAGTACCATACTGTCTGGATTACTGTAGTTTTTTAGTATAGTCTGAAGTCAGGGAACCTGATTCCTCCAGCTCAGTTTTTCTTTCTCAAGAGTGCTTTGGCTATTCGGGGTCTTTTGTGTTTCCATACAAATTGTGAAATTTTTTGTTCTAACTCTGTGAAAAATGCCATTGGTAGTTTGATAGGGATTGCACTGAATCTGTAGATTGCTTTGGGTAGTATAGTCATTTTCACAATGTTGATTCTTCCAATCCAAGGACATGGTATATCTCTCCATCTGTTTGTATCATCTTTAATTTCTTTCATGAGCATCTTATAGTTTTCTGCATACAGGTCTTTTGTCTCCTTGGGTAGGTTTGTTCCTGGGTATTTCATTCTTTTGTTTCAATGATAAATGGGAGTGTTTCCTTAATTTCTCTATCAGATTTTTCATCATTTGTGTATAGGAATGCAAGAGATTTCTGTGCATTATTTTGTATCCTGCTACTTTACCAAATTCATTGATTAATCCTAGTAGTTTTCTGGGAGCATCTTTAGGATTCTGTATGTACAGTATCATGTAATCTGCAAACAGTGACAGTTTTACTTCTCTTCTGATTTGGATTCCTTTTATTTATTTTTCTTCTCGGATTGCTGTGGCTAAAACATCCAAAACTATGTTGAACATTAGTGGTGAGGGTGGGCACTGATCTTAGTGGAAATGGTTTCAGCTTTTCACTGTTGAGAATGATGTTGGCTGTGGGTTTGTCATATATGGCCTTTATTATGTTGACGTAAGTTCCCTCTATGCCTACTTTCTGGAGGGTTTTTGTCATAAATGGTTGTTGAATTTTGTTGAAAGCTTTTTCTGCTTCTATTGAGATTATCATATGTTTTTTATCCTTCAGCTTGTTAATATGGTGTATCACATTGATTGCTTTGTGTATATTGAAGAATCCTTGCATTCCTAGGATAAACCCCACTTGATTATGGTGTATGATCCTTTTAATGTACTGTTGGAGTCTGTTTGCTAGTATTTTGTTGAGGATTTTTACATCTATATTCATCAGTGATATTGGTCTGTAATTTTCTTTTGTGTAGTATCTTTGTCTGGTTTTGGTATCAGGGTGATGGTGGCCTCATAGAATGAGTTTGGGAGTATTCCTTCCTCTGCAATTTTTTGGAAGAGTTTGAGAAGTATGGATGTTAGCTCTTCTCTAAATGTTTGATAGAATTCACCTTTGAAGCTATCTGGTGCTGGACTTTAGTTTGTTGGAAGATTTTTAATCACAGTTTCAATTTCATTACTTGTGATTGGTCTGTTTATATTTTCTATTGCCTCCTGGTTCAGTCTCAGAAGGTTGTGCTTTTCTAAGAATTTGTCCATTTCCTCCAGGTTGTCCATTTTATTGGCATATAGTTGCTTGTAGTAATCTCTCATGATCCTTTGTATTTCTCCAGCGTCAGTTATTACTTCTCCTTTTTTCTTCTAATTCTGTTGATTTGAGTCTTCTCCCTTTTTTTCTTGATGAGTCTGGCTAATGCTTTATTAATTTTGTTTATCTTCTCTTAGAAACAGCTTTTAGTTTTATTGATCTTTGCTATTGTTTCCTTCATTTCTTTTTCATTTATTTATGATCTGATCTTTATGATTTCTTTCCTTCTGCTAACTTTAGGGATTTTTGTTCTTCTTTCTTTAATTCCTTTAGTTGTAAGGTTAGGTTGTTTATTTGAGATGTTACTTGTTTCCTGAGGTAGGATTGTATTCCTATAAACTTCCTTCTTAGAACTGCTTTTGCTTTTTAGGTTTTGGGTCTTCGTGTTTTCATTATCATTTGTTTCTAGGTATTTTTTGATTTCCTCTTTGATTTCGTCAGTGATCTCTTGGTTATTTAGGAGTGTATTGTTTAGCCTCCATGTATTTGTATTTTTTACAGTTTTTTTCCTGTAAGTGATATCTAGTTTCATAGCATCGTGGTCAGAAAAGATACTTGATATGATTTCAATTTTCTTAAATTTACCTGGGCTTGATGTGTGACCCAAGATATGATCTATCCTGGAGAATGTTCCTTGCACACTTGAGAAGAAAGTGTAATCTGCCATTTTTGGATGGAATGTCCTATAAATATCAATTAAGTCCATCTTGTTTAATGTATCATTTAAAGCTTGTGTTTCCTTATTTATTTTCATTTTTGATGATCTGTCCCTTGGTGAAAGTAGGGTGTTAAAGTACCCTACTATGATTGTGTTACTGTCAATTTCCCCTTAGGGCTGTTAACATTTGCCTTATGTATTGAGGTGCTCCTATGTTGGGTGCATAAATATTTACAATTGTTATATCTTCTTCTTGGATTGATCCCTTGATCATTATGTAGTGTCCTTCTTTGTCTCTTGTAGTAGTCTTTATTTTAAAGTCTATTTTGTCTGATATGAGAATTGCTACTCCAGCGTTCTTTTGATTTCCACTTGCATGGAATATCTTTTTCCATCCCCTCACTTTCAGTCTGGGCATGTCCCTAGGTCTGAAGTGGGTCTCTTGTAGACAGCATATATACGGATCTTGTTTTTGTATCCATTCAGCCAGTCTATGTCTTTTGGTGGGAGCATTTAATCTAGTTACATTTAAGGTAGTTATTGATATGTATGTTCCTATTACCATTTTCTTAATTGTTTTGGGTTTGTTATTGTAGGTCTTTCCCTTGTGTTTCATGCCTAGAGAAGTTCCTTTAGCATTTGTTGTAAAGATGGTTTGGTGGTGCTGAATTCTCTTAGCTTTTGCTTGTCTGTATGGTTTTAATTTCTCCGTCGAATCTGAATGAGATCCTTGCTGGGTAGCATCATCTTGGTTGTAGGATTTTCCCTTCCATCACTTTAAACATGTCTTGCCATTCCCTTCTGGCTTGCAGAGTTTCTGCTGAAAGATCAGCTGTTAACCTTAGGGGATTCCCTTGTATGTTGTTTGTTGCTCTTCCCTTGCTGCTTTTAATATTTTCTCTTGGTATTTAATTTTTGATAGTTTGATTAATATGTGTTTTGGCATGTTTCTCCTTGTAGTTATCCTGTATGGGACTCTCCGTGCTTCCTGGATTTGATTGACTATTTCCTTTCCCATATTAGGGAAGTTTTCAACTATAATCTCTTCAGATATTTTCTCAGCCCCTTTCTTTTTCTCTTCTTCTTCTGGGACCCATATAATTCGAATGTTGGTGTGTTAATGTTGCCCCAGAGGTCTCTGAGATTGTCCTCCATTCTTTTCATTCTTTTCTCTTTATTCTGCTCTGCAGTAGTTATTTCCACTATTTTATCTTCCAGGTCACTTATCCATTCTTCTGCCTCAGTTATTCTGCTATTGATTCCTTCTAGAGAATTTTTAATTTCATTTATTGTGTTGTTCATCATTGTTTGTTTGCTCTTTAGTTCTTCTAGGTCCTTGTTAGACATTTCTTATATTTGATCCATTGTATTTCCAAGATTTTGGATCATCTTTACTATCATTACTCTGAATTGTTTTTCAGGTAGACTGCCTATTTCCTCTTCATTTGTTTGGTCTGGTGGGTTTTTATTTTGCTCTTTCATCTGCTGCATATTTCTCTGTCTTCTCATTTTGCTTAACTTACTGTGTTTGGGGTCTCATTTTCACAGGCTGCAGGTTCGTAGTTCCTGTTGTTTTTAGGTGTCTGTCCTCAGTGGGTAAGGTAGGTTCAGTGGGTTGTGTAGGCTTCCTGGTGGAGGGGACTGGTGCCTATATTCTGGTGGATGAGGCTGGATCTTGTCCTTCTGGTGGGCAGGATCAAGTCCGGTGGTGTGTTTTGGGGTATCTGTGTCCTTATTATGATTTTAGGCAGCCTCTCTGCTAATGGGTGGGGTTGTGTTCCTGTCTTGCTAGTTGTTTGGCATAGGGTGTCCAGCACTGGAGCTTGCTGGCCATTGGGTGGAGGTGAGTCTTATAGTTGAGACAGGGATCTCTGGGAGAGCTCTCGCCGATTGATTTTACGTGAGGCTAGGAGGTCTCTGGTGGTCCAATGTCCTGAACTTGGCTCTCCCCCCTCAGACACACAGACCTGACAGCCAGCCAGAGCACCAAGACCCTGTCAGCCACATTGCTCAGAAGGAAAGGGAGAAAGAAAGAAGGAAGGAAGGAAGCATCGAAGGAAGGGAGGAAAGAAAGAAAGCGGGAAAAAGAAAGACGAAAGAAAAAGAAAGAATGAATGAAAGAAAGAAAGAAGGAGAAACAGAAGGAAGCAAAGGAGGGAGGGAGGAAGAGGGAAGTAAAAAAATTAAGTTATTAAAATTAAAAAGATTATTAAAATAAAAAAATTTTAAAGTAACAACAAAAAAGAAAGCAACCAAGCAGTAAACAAATCCCCCAATGATAACAAGAGCTAAAAAGTATGCTAAGATAAACATAAAAATCAGAAAGTAGTCAGTCACATACAGCAGACTCCAAGCCTACAGTTGCTCCCAAAGTCCACCGCTTCCATTATGGAATGCACACAGGATTCTTGGTGGCTGCAGCAGCAGCCTTAGCGTTTCATGCCCATGTCTGGTGTCCACGCTGATAGCCTCAGCTTGCACCCATCTCTGAAGCTCGTTTAGGCAGTCTTCTGAATCTCTTCTCCTCACACACCCGGAAACAATGGTCTCTTGGCTCTTAGGCAGTTCCAGACTTTTTCCCGGACTCCCTCCCGGCTAGCTGTGGCACAGTAGCCCCCTTCAGGCTGTGTTCACGCAGCCAACCGCAGTCCTCTCCTTGGGATCCAACCTCCGAAGCCCGAGCCTCAGGTCCCTGCCCCCACCCACCCCGGCAGGTGAGCAGACAAGCCTCTCAGGCTGGTGAGTGCTGGTCGGCACTGATCCTCTGTGCGGGAATCTCTCTGCTTTGCCCTCTGCACCGCTGTTGCTGCGCTCTCCTCCGTGGCTCCGAAGTTTTCCTCCCACCCACCTCCTGTTTCCACCAGTGAAGGGGCTTCCTAGTGTGTGGAAACTTTTCCTTCTTCACAGCTCCCTCCCAGAGGTACAGGTCCCATCCCTATTCTTTTGTCTGTGTTTTTTCTTTTTTCTTTTGCCCTACCCAGGTACGTGGGGAGTTTCTTGCCTTTTGGGAAGTCTGAGGTCTTCTGTCAGTGCTCAGGAGGTGTTCTCTAGGAGTTGTTCCCCATGTAGATGTATTTCTGATGTATTTATGGGGAGGAAGGTGATCTCCACATCTTACTCCTCTGCCATCCTGAAGGTCCTCTATGCATCTTTCTTAATTCAATGGTGGCCATCATGAATCCACCTGAAACAAAGGCTGGGGAAAGTGGCAGGGGTGGCACTAGCTACAGTCTTATTTTCGTTACAGGGTTAAGTATTTTTGTTTAATTGGGAACTTTTAATTGATTTTTTTGTTTAAAGCCTTGTACAGTTATATTTATTTTTGGTATTTGGGGATCAGAAGCAGTCTTATTTTTCAATCCTGTATAGTCCTAAATTTCTGAACTCTCTACTCCTTTTCATTTCTGTCTCCAAAGTAGTTAAGTGTTGTCTGAGCTCATCTCTTCCTTGTCATACCTTGCACTAAGCATCAAGGAACAAATAATAGACGCCGATGGCCTTTTGCAGCTTCTTTCTCTAGAGCTTCAAGTTCACTAGGCAGTTGCATTGCCTTTTGAGAAACTGTGGGCTTCAGTCTTACTAAATGTTTTTTTGGTAGCATGAACCACCAGCTTTCCAGTTGTTATATCTGTTTTCTTGCTGTTTGATTCTGACCACTAAGCCAATATTAAAGTCTTGGGCCTTTGTTATGGTCCCATTCCATTTCCAGTGGTCAATTAATTTCTTTGTGAAGCTAGGCTGGGTGTGATAACAGAGAGACCTGAAAATGTCAGTGGATTATTTCAATAAGATTTTATTTCTCATTGACATCAGAATCTTTGGGTTATAGGATATTAAATCAGTACAACATCTTTCCTCTCCTATGGACCCATAGTGATGGTAGTTTTCAAATCTTTCACACATAGCTTCCAGTGTTACCAAAGCACTGGGAGAGAGACCGCATATGGAGCATCACTCATGGTCATTCTGTAGAGGCTAGATTTGGAGTAGCACAGGTCACTTCTGCTTACGTTCCATTGGAGAAAATATTGTTGTTTCATGTAACTGCAAGGGAGGCTGGGATGTGTATAGTAGGAGGAGAGAAGCTTTTAGTAATTAGCTGGTAGTCTCTGCCACAAGATTCTGGGAAAGAATTTAAGTGTGTCAAGGATATGTGTAAGAAAGAAGAATACGACTACTGGAATGGCAGTTGGACTTAGTGACTAGATGATAAAGGACCAAAAGACAAAAAAGAAACTGTGAAGTAATGATTACTATCATGTGATATTCTGGAAGATATAACTATTCTGATTTTTTTAATCTAGCAAAGAAAAGGGTGGTTAATAAAAGTTAGTCTCTATGTTTATATGCTTTAAAGAGTGTGTGACTTCCTGAGGATGTAATGTTTTATTTATTTTGGCATTTTGTGAATATGACTAACATGTTCTCTACACACATCCATTAGTGTAGTTGTTTTGAAAATATAAGGTATTTTTAGGTCTCAATTGTGCTTGCCCCTGGAGAAAGAAAGACAACACACACACACACACACACACACACACACACACGAATGATTGAGGAGGAAGGCAGTGGGGCATGAGGCAAGCATGAGAATGAAAAATTTGTTCAAAGGTTTGACCATGACTTTCCTGGCTTTTGTGGGGAAAGAATATAGCTATATTTAAAAGTAATTCTTAAATAATGATAAGATGATGTTTGTGTGGCTCTCGGCAGCTGACTACTACCTGGAATAAGCTGACAGAACTGGAGAGGAGGTCTTAGGTTTCTGCAGAATTTTGTCTATGATCCTAGCAGGTCAGCAGGTTATGTCTCTCACGGAACTACCAGTTCATAGCAACTCTGAAGGTTTACTTACTTCTGTTCTTGAATGTTTGATTTTATTCTTGCTTCTTGCTTTTTCTTTCTGCCTCCTCCTAGTCTAGGCAACTTGGCATGTCATTTCTGAATTCCAGCAGTAGTTTTGTAATGGCAGTTAATGTGTCTCCACTTCAGTATATTCTGTACCCTGCTTTTTCCTGCTCATAAAAGCTGAAATTACTGTACATTTTCCATAGGATACCTTACAAGATTTTTCACTATCTGTGCCTAGACAAGGCATGGCCTAGCAGCCAGAGATCTTCAATTGTGGCTTCAAGTTCATGGCAATCAGCTGCATGACCATGGAGAAGTCACTTAGGAGACTCTAAGTGTCACCAGCCACTCTGTAAAACTAACTATTTATTGGTCAAAGAAGTTAGAAAACATTGCGCACTGTCTTTTTCTTAGTAATATAAGATTGCATGATAGTATATTTTAAAGGTTCTGAAAAGCCCTGCCACAAAGCAACCTGTTTACCTGGATTTAACCCTGCATCCTCCTCACTGATTGAGCATCAAATCCTTTTATTCACACATCACTATCGATACTACAAGCAAATTAGCATCCCCAGAAGACACACTAGTGAACTACATTTGATGGCATTAAGAACTTTCCCAAAATGTCTCCACTTTGTAAAATGAGGGGAATAGTACCTCATCAGGTTGTTTTCTGGATTACGTGAATTTATCCAAGTTAATGCTCAGAGCTAAGCATGAAGACCAGCATGAACTAAGCCGTTCGTAAATGTTGCCTGTTATTTATTATTAGTCACTATTTCCTCCATGTAACTTTTCCTTTCCCATACTTTTACCTTCACTTATGTATTTTCCCTTACAGTAAATGACTTTCTCATCCTCATAATTTAGCTGACACCTTCTTGAATGAGGTAAGCAAGACAGAGTGAAAAGAGAGCGGTTGTCAGATGTATGTTCTCATCCCAGCACCACAATTTACAAGTAGTGTCTCCTGCGCGAGTTTCTCAGTCTACCTTGACTGTAGATTCCCTGCAAACTGGGATTATTTTCACGACCTACAAGTTTGCTGTGAATCCTCCATTATATATACACACACTTACACACACACAGAATATGTGTTCTGTGTAGGTAGCACTAATCTCAGTAACTGGCACATATAGGTGTTTGGTAAATGAAAACTGTTGCTATTATTGTAATTTTTATATTATTAATTTAAATCCTAGTCTCATGTTGTCACTTTCCCTGACCACTGTTGTCCAAGTAATGTGATTTTTCTCAGAACTGTAAGAGCTTAACTTCTGTGTGTCGCACATCTGCATCATTTTATTATTGGCATTTTTAATATTCTGCCCTATTATCAGCAAAGGCTTTGAAGTTAGGGACCTACATTTCATGCTTTTTATTTTGTTAGAGGACATGGCATTTCACTTTTCACATAGGAGGGCTCAACTGCATGTAGTTTAACCTCAAAAAGAGCCAGAGGAGGGCCAAGGGAAACAGTTGAATATACTTTCCTGCTGACCCTCTTTGTTTGCTGGACTGTGACATTCAGGGTAAACGGTCCAGTAGAAGGCTCAAAAGGCATGAAAGACGGTAAGTGCTGAATGTAGGTTTAGACATGACTGACAAAAAATAATTGAAAAGAGTAGTAAAATAGACAAAATTCTGCCAAGATTTATTTTTTAAAATGTGTGGAGATACATGTAAATGGCATTAGGAAAGGGGATGGGCATAATAATACTTTGGTAAGGATATTAAAATCATAGGGACATAAGAAAAGCTATGTGTCAATAATTTTAAGAACAGATAAAATTGATTTTTTAAAAAGAAAAACATAAATTGATTCAAGATGAAAGAGAAAACCTGTGAATCAGCAAGCAGTAAAGAAATTAATTCAGGCAAGGTAGAGAGTGAATTAAACTAGTAAAGTTCATAAGACCTATCCTGGATGAAAGATTAAATGTAGAATTGGTGAAAATTAGAATTAGGAGAAAAAAGAGTTTTGGAGAAGAGATCATTCTGGCGTGAAGTGATTAGGGACGTTTCCATAAGATAGATTCGACCTGGATAGTAAAGGAGAAGGGTGGATAACAGAGATTTGAAGAAAATAGGCAAAGATACTAACCTCTTTAAAATCAGGAATGCTTCTTATATTATTTTTGTTACCTTTCTGGATATTTGAAATATTTCTAAGTTTAAAACTAAGCTTTTAAAAGAATGGATGAAGTGGGGTGGGAATGGGAAGCAGAACACTTCATCTGGGGTAGATTTTTGTTTAGAAGGGCAGGAGGAGAGTAAGCTAAAATTAAAGCGGCCGAATCTTTGAGTATTGTGTGAGCCTTCCATTTCCCATTCCTGCTACTCTGACAGAGCTGCTCTTAATACCCTAGATGCTGAAAGCTTGCAAAGTTTTTTTCTGTTTTTTTTTTTTTTAAGTGAAATCATTTTGGCCTTGCTTTCCTCGGTTATGGGAAATTGTTTCAGTGAAAATTTCCTACAGGCTGCTTAAAAGCAATGCGTGGAACAATGGGCCTTGTGGGAAGTGAAATGCATGTGGGGAAGTGCTTAGCACTTAATGTGAGTTATTTTTACTTCCATTCATAGACATGTCTCAGTGAAGTTCAAATTATCCCTTGGACAGTAGAAGGCAGTCTGTTAATTTAAAGCTAGACGTTTTTGGTTCCATAAAGCCAAATTTAGGATAGATTTCAAAAGCTAAATAAACAACAGTCTACCTCCCCATTAAAAATGAGTGTGTCAGGTTTCTGTGTACTTAAGTCTTTAAATAATCTCCACTTAGCTTTTCTACAAGGGGCCTTAAATATTTAGGAAGAGGCTATCCTTTCCAATCATACCTTGTTTGTGAAGGGGACGCTGAGAGGTGGGGGCTGTCTTAATTTTATTACTAAAATTCTGTAGGTGTCTTGTTGATTTTAACAAGTTAAAATGAAGGCTGGGAAAGTGTGCATATTGGGAGTGGTGTGATTGTGAAATGCTGAGAGGCAGCAAAGGCTGGAATCCTTAAAGATACTGCTCAGCATCATTTTTCTGTAATGCCATAAATATTATTTTGAAAAATTGTCGGAGGAAATTAATGTTATACTTCATAGCACTGGTTCTCAATCTTGATTCTTAATCAGAATCCCCTGTGAAGTTCTTAAAAATATGTATATTGGGGCTGGGTTTTGGAAATTCCAATTTAGTAGTTCAAGGGGATGGGGCCCGGGTGTGTGTGCACATGCATGTGTGTGTGTATCTGTCTGTATCTATGTGTGGAAAATTCCACAGCTTATTCTGAAGCAGATCCAAGGATCAAAGTTTACCAATATACTAAATTCCTTCTCTGTGGAAATTCATTGTTTCAGAGCTACACTCTGTAGATTTCATGCATGCCAAGTTGTAATAGGACTACTACTTATGAGACTGCAAAGTAAAGGTTTAGCAGAACTGTTAAATGTATGAGTGTGTTGCTTCTTACATCGAAGGACACTTTAAAAATCCATCAGTAACTTATATATGTATTTTTAAATATTTATGTATTTTAGTTTTTAAATTTTTATTTACCATAATTTAACAAAATAAAAAAACCATCCCTGAGTTAAATATACAAATACTGGGAAATTTAGTAATATTCTGATTAACGTGATAGTTGACATGATTTACAAGGAAAATTTCTGTAAAAATGATAGTAATTTTACAATGTGGATTTAAATGGATAATTGTACTATGTTTGACATCCTATCAAGAGAGGATTATTTTAGTTAAAATACTGTGGGGTATAGAGGCAGTTACAATAAACTGGACAAACGTGATAGTTGAAGTAAGTTCAGGCTTTGAATCAAGGTCCTACCACTAGCTGTGTGACCGGGCAAGTAATTTAACCTTAAAATAGGGGTAATTTTATCAACCTTACAAAGTTATTTTAAAGATTAAATGAGATAATGTATGAAATGCTACATAATATCATTAATTATTTGGACTGAGACTCATTTTGTACATTTTCCATATTGGAAGATGATGTACATGTGTATTGGGTGTATCATGTGTGTATGTAGGTTGTGGAATTGCAGAAGAAATTAATTATACCAGACATTTTCACATTTACATTTTTAGCAACCTAAGCCTTCCAAAAGGGAATTGTTGTAAATATCTCTGCACTCTTTTGGGAAGGAGAGCATTCTTTGTTAGAACATTCTCAGGTGTGGTTCTCTGAGATTGGATTTCTTCAATATTACTTATGATTACATAAGAGGTGTATTCTATGTGTTGGAAACTTGACATTGCCAACACATATCAGACTTTTGTTTGTTTGTTTGTTTGTTTGTTTTGTGGTACGCGGGCCTCTCACTGTTGTGGCCTCTCCCATTGCGGAGCACAGGCTCCGGACGCGCAGGCTCAGTGGCCACGGCTCATGGGCCCAGCCGCTCGGCGGCATGTGGGATCTTCCCGGACCGGGGCATGAACCCGTGTCCCCTGCATCAGCAGGGGGACTCTCAACCACTGCGCCACCAGGGAAGCCCCACATATCAGACTTTTTAAACATGTATCTTTCAACCACTGCTTCCCCAAGGCCATTATAATATTTCAGAGAAGACTGGATCTTCTAATTTGCTTCACAATTCTAGAATTGTAGAATTTTGTGTTGACACCATAATATTTAATAAAAATTTTTTTAGTGAGAAAACCTTGAGAGAGACCTTCTTTTGAAAATTTATATTTTGGCCTAGTAGTTGATTCTACCTTAGATTATGTTTTCTCACATGATGAATTACAATGTTTTGAATTATACTTTATATTCTGTTGGGAAGAATGTAGGGAAAAGGCAATCTTTTAGTACTATTACTAGCTAAGTAGATTTTCCTGACAATGACTGTCAAATTGTCATTTCCCCAAATCTCCCTCTCATTCCCCACCCTCCCTTCCTAACACAAATGTTTCTTGAGGGACACTGTGTGCCAGGCACTATACCGTGCACTGGGAGTACATACAAATTAAACCACAAAGTCCTGCTCATATAGAACTTACATTCTCATGAGGGAGACTAACAATAAATCGGTTAAAATTATGTATAAGATGATTGCAGAAATGGTAAGGACTAGGCAGGTCCTAGCAGGGTGCTGTTATAGAGGGAACAGGAATAGTATAGATGAGCTCATGCCATTGCATGAGACACGGGATGTGCACATATCCCGAACAGCTTAATATCCCGAACAGCTTAGAATCAAAGAGGATTTGATATTTCCCTCTCTCATACCCTCCCCATACATTCTCCTCTGTAACTTTATTTATCCTTTGAGGCTTCCCTTGCCTTTTTAGTTGAACTTGATTCTGTCCCTGTAAGTTGTTTTAAAGGATGGAGGTCAAGGTGTTAATTTTTACCCCTGACTGGCACTATTCAGAGATGATGCCCTTAACTTTCACACTCCTTTATGGAGACCAGGCTTAAAAGTTCCAGGTGTCTGATTAATGGTGATAATTGTGCTCAGCCAATACAGTAAAGACAGCTAAATACTGGAATTTTACCTGGGAAAAGTACTTCAGTTACCATGTTCTCCTTGGAAATACAAGCTCTCCTGATTCATTTTTGCTTACTTTGATGGTAGAATTAACTTGGGCTGATGGTTGTCATCTTCTCCTAAAACAAATTCCTTTGGTTTCTTTTTTTTAATCTTATGATGTAATGCCTGCCCTCCCTCATTGACTCCCCCTTCCCTTTTCTAAGGAGAGAAGTCAATGTTATGTTGGGGAAAAAAAGCATTTTTGTTTCCTATCTTTGGGCAGAAACAAGAAGGGAACAGAGGGAATAGATTTGGGATGCAGGAAAGTAGGTAATTAAGGGAGATAATGGATATGAATGGAGATAGAAGCATTCAGGTATAAATTGTTGAAGGTGTGTGAAAGAGAATAAGGGCAGAAGGGGTAGTCATTGTATTTTATTGTTCATATAGTTTTCATTTCTCAAGAAAGGAAAAATGATACTGAAAGATTAGCACTAAGCTGATTAAGAAGTTGGTGAAAACACCAGTGTATTTTCAACTCAGAGTGCACTGAGAGGCAAGCAAATACTTGTTTATTACAGAAAGGAAAACATGTCACAGAATCTCGAAGTGGCAGTCTGAAATCAATAAAGCTTCTCACTAAGTATGATCACCATAGAGATGATTCCCTAGGTGGATTTTGGGCAGGTGGATCATTCATTTTATTTAGTGTTTTAGGAAAATTTAAATACCATCACCTCCTGAGAATACATCCAGGTTTCCCTCCTCTCTATGTTAATCAATGTCTTTGAGAATGCGAGATTCTTTTAATGTTAACCTAAGCCAGACATCATTAAGAAATGCAATACCCTTTTAAAAATTCATGAAATATATGGAAAAATTAAAATATAAGTGATTTTTAAACATTCTGCTTTATGGACATACATTCTCTCTGACATTCCCCCCTTTATTACTTGATAACAAAAGTTAGTTGTCATGAGGTTTACATCAGAAAAGAAATGACAAAAAATTCCATGTGCCCAATTATTATTGACTCCATATGTAGTACTAAATCAATCAGGAGGGCCAGAGAGGGAGCTTCCTGAGTTGTAATTTTCACAAAGTCACAAAATAGCAAGCCTCCAAACCAGGTATAGTGTAAAATTTTTCATCCTAGGATGAGGAAACTGGAAGGGGTTTCAATAATAATGAATCCCAATCCATTATCTTACAGGTAAGGAATCTGAAGCCTACTGAGATTAAGTGATTGTCTAAGGTTACAATACAAAATGTTAAATTCCAAGTTTACTCCAAAGTAAATTTGTATTTTTGAGCCGTAATCCTAGAAGATATCCCTTGTGGCTTCAATTTATTACTGTTTTCCACAACTGATTCAAAGAACCACGCCCTTCAACTAACAGTATTTTAAAGTAAGCAAAAACTATTCAGAACACTATTCAAAAAAGGCATATCACAGATGAGCATTATTTAATAAGGAACTCATCAGGTTTTTGATTGATTCAGTATTTTTTGCATTTTCAATTGTCTTCTAATTTTCCCTGTAGAGAAGAAAGTATTTTCAATGTAAACTTTGATGAAACAAAACAAGATTTTGTTCTTGGAAGACTCCTACTTTAAACCTCAGAAAGTAAAACACTGCCTTAGAGTTGAGTTTATTTTTCTTGTTTTTTTTTTCTTTTGTCTTTTAACAGCTTAAAATATTTGCCAGCTTCCTTGCTTAGAAGCACTGTGGTGGACTTTATAGATCCTTAGATTTGACAAGTGGAAAGATATAAGATTGAGGGTGTGATCCTTTGCTCAACTCAATGGTTGAGCTCTGTTAGCCCACTGGATTCTTTAGGATATATTTCAGCCATAATTTTATCATTTAAGTGTGACTGCACTGAGTTAGCCAATTCTGATACATTTTTAAGAAGAATGTGCTGCTGAGCTAAGACTCTATATGTCATATTTCAGCCTCAAGCAGATTTTTATGACAAAGTAATGAACCCCTGGAAACGGGTTTATAATGGAAAATGCAACTTGACCTTAAATACAGGAGCCCAAGTGCACCTTACAATAGCACACTTTTTGAAACACACAAAATCCTTTTCTCCCAAGGGTGGTGTCACAGGAGGAAGGTGTATAATAATGGTTGTATTTACCATAAATACCTAACATATTTTATGATTATTTGATTCTATTAAAAATTTTCACCTTATAGATTTTAATAAAGCTGTCTATGGGCAAAGTTATTGCAGTTGGATTTCTTTTCCTTTGCCTACTGGTCTCAGTGGAAAGAAGCAAGCAAAAAGGCTTTAGTTTTTAGTACCTGGTTAATAAAAAATAATTTCCTCTCCTTTGGACTTGTTCATGAAGCTGAAAAATAACTCCCCAGGTCAGTGGTGTGTGGGAAAGCTAATTTCTATAAGCCTTTTATCAGGTGGTACTGAGTAAAACAATATGGGGAAACCAAAAAACCCATGCTTCTGTACTAAATTTACAAGGGTGAGAGTTATTCCCAGTGTCACAGAAAGGGGGGGAAACGACACTTTTCTCTTCCAGATTTCTACTACAACCACAAAAAAATTCTGAGATATAAAGAGTACAGAAGGAAAAACTAAAGTGTATGGAAAATTTCAGCTAAATATAGATTTTAAGATCTGACACAAATGGCACTCATTGTTTGAGACACAATAAAACTCAGCTTTCACTTGTTTGTTGACAAGGGAACTTCATAGTAGTAAACGTGAGTGAGGCAACGCATATCATAGCAACCCAGAAAGTGGTTGTCATTCATCTCTCTCATCCACAAGGCTCCTTTTCCCCAAGCATCACATTTTCCCAGAGGAGCATCATGAGAACATTCTAATCAACAAAAATCAGGCTTCTTCCCTTTAGGTTCAGCAGAGTGTTTGCTGTGTGTCTTGCAAAGTATGACAGCAAGATACTTCATACCCCTTCTGTCTCTCCAGGATATTTACAGGCCACTTTCCAGGAAAGAAGCTGGGAGCAGGGCTGCGTAACACACCCAGGCACCTGTATAGCAGGCAGCTCTGATCCCAGTAAGTTTGAAGTCACATTTCTTTCTCTACTTCTTCAGGCTGGGGAATCATAAGAATGAGCAGCAGCAATGTTGCTTAGGGGGTAATGGATCCCCTTTTTTACCATCCTTGTGTAAAAGCACCCAGGGCATCCTTACACTGGCTTATTCCCCTCAGAGCCCAAAGGAAGAATTAGAAACTGCAGGGATTTGGAGAGGTTGTAGGTGAGTCTTTCTTGGATTATTTTTATTTCGATGGCTACTGTGGATATTGGGAAATGACAGTATTCGATAGAAGAAGTAACATGCTACTGTGAAGCCATGTCTTGGATGAAGGTGAAAAAGCAAAAACAATTATAAGGTCTTTGGTGGAATGTAAAGAACTTATTTCCCGCTCTAAAATTCAATTTTACAATAAAAAAGTATAGACATGTGGTGTGCAATTGTGAGAAGGACTTTTTTTTTTTTTTTTTTTTTGCGGTATGCGGGCCTCTCACTGTTGTGGCCTCTCCCATTGCGGAGCACAGGCTCCAGACGCGCAGGCTCAGTGGCCATGGCTCACGGGCCTAGCCGCTCCGCGGCACGTGGGATCTTCCTGGACTGGGGCATGAACCCATGTCCCCTGCATCGACAGGTAGACTCTCAACCACTGCGCTACCAGGGAAGCCCGAGAAGGACTTTTGATCATCATGTTAGAAACATAAACTTCTGAAACACTGCTGTCTAATAGCTATAGAATTGATTGGGATAGTGATTGGCAGGGAGAAGGACACATCCTTCTACTGATATGGGAGACAAGTGGTAAGGATGGGTGTGGAGTCAGACAAGTGTATTGTTGTGGGAGCCCGAGGTTGGCGGTGTTCCCTCCCATCAGATGACCTCTTAGTTTCTCTGTGAAATAGACATGTGGACATTCACTGAGAGGTTGTCCAAGAGGTGTGAATGGGAACTTGAAAGTTAGTGGATGAGTTTAGTGGACAGTTTCTGCAATGAGGAAGGATGCTGACAGTGAGACATAGAAGAATCAAGAACCCTGAATCAATTTATACATGGAATAATGTGAGTCAAGTAGAGCAGGATGGAGATGAATTAGGGCTCTGCTGGATAGGTGAGGCAGAGGAAGGAGAACTTAGAAATGTGATGGAAATAATTAGGCCTGGAAAAGGAAGAGTAGCCTTCATTGATCAGCTCCTTCAAGAACTGGAGATCGTGTCACGTAAATCAAGTCTGCATTTTGCAAAAATAACTTTGCCCTTAGGTTTTCTTTCCCTAATGGAGTGGGGCATGAGTGTTTAGTTTAAATGATCAGATGTTAAATAAACACAGCAGTCCAATTTGTGTAAGCTAGGCTGAGAAACCTTAGTTGTGGTACGAAAATGATGGGAAATGCTTAAATCTAAACTTAATCATTTTTAGGCTGTTTGTGGCTGTTTTGGGGGAAATAAGTCTTCCTATATTTTGCCCAGCTTTAGTTACTTTTAGTCCTTTTGGTTGTGGCATGTCAAATATTTGCTCTTTGAAAACTACTTGGGATTGGAATTTTTATGAAATATTGTGCATTTATTTAAAGTATGACACAGTTATGATTTTACAGGCTGAAACAAAATGACCTGATGGTCTCTTCCAGGGATGAATCCCTGAAAGGGATTTGTACTCAAAGAAAGGACAGCTCCTCCCTAATCTTTATGCATCTACTGGGCCTGCCTTTTCACCTTTGCATAGTTGCTTTGAAGGATTCTACAGCTGTTTACCTCAATTGGAGATGTAGCTGGGGAGAAGAGGTGGGAGCAAATTGCTGGGGGTTTGGATGGCCTTGTTCTGTAAAAGACCCAGCTCTTCTGGACCTTCTCTAACCTGGGATCTTTGTGCTTTGCATAATAATACTTAGTGTCTCTTGTTTAGGCATATTTAAAGTGATAGAGCTGACGTGGTCGTGATGGTGACAGGAAATAGCTCTAATGCCTCAGCAAGTATTACAAAGGCAATGAACAATGCTCTGTCCTCTTGTCACAACCATGCTCAACAATGTGCAATGGTTTTGCCTTACTTGCATCTTATTTTTTTTTTATTTTTTTGCGGTACGCGGGCCTCTCACTGTTGTGGCCTCTCCCGTTGCGGAGCACAGGCTCCAGAAGTGCAGGCTCAGCGGCCATGGCTCACGGGCCCAGCCACTCCGCGGCATGTGGGATCTTCCTGGACCGGGGCACGAACCCATGTCCCCTGCATCGGCAGGCAGACTCCCAACCACTGCGCCACCAGGGAAGCCCCCTTACTTGCATCTTAGAAACTAAACTCATTAAATGCATGAGCCTTCAAAGAACCCCATTGCTCTAACCCTATCCTATCCTCCTTTTCATTTTTGTTCCACGCCATCCAGCTCCCTGTACTTCTCTTGGCCAGAGTTACTGCTCATAGTTCACAGTCTGTCATTACCTGCTTCTAGGATTTATTTATACAGGTGTTTCCTCTGACCCTCTTTCCATTTTGCATCCTATCAAGATTTTACCCATTCTGAGAGGCCCAATTCAAGAGAACTTTTGTGTAGGAAGGCTTCCTTGGTTTTCTCAATCAGTTTCTTCTTTCAACTCCTATCAGCCTTTATCCATACACTCCTTTGTGGCACTTCTCATATTTATTTCCCAATTTATGACTATATAGTTGTCTAATTCCTCACCTGCCAATCTCTTTTGTAAATTCCTAAGTATCTTTTTTGTTTGTTTGTTTGTTTTTTGTTTTTTTGTTTTTTTGTTTTTAATTTTTTGCTTTATAACAAATTTAATCAGTTATACATATACATATGTTTCCATATCCCCTCCCTTTTGCGTCTCCCACCCACCCTCCCTATCCCACCCCTCCAGGCGGTCACAAAGCACCGAGCTGATCTCCCTGTGCTATGCGGCTGCTTCCCACTAGCTATCTGTTTTACGTTTGGTACTGTATATATGTCCATGCCGCTCTTTCACTTTGTCACAGCTTACCCTTCCCCCTCCCCATATCCTCAAGTCCATTCTCTAGTAGGTCTGTGTCTTTATTCCTGTCTTACCCCTATGTTCTTCATGACATTTTTTTCCTTAAATTCCATATATATGTGTTAGCATACAGTATTTGTCTTTCTCTTTCTGACTTACTTCACTCTGTATGACAGACTCTAGGTCTATCCACCTCATTACAAATAGCTCAATTTCATTTCTTTTTATGGCTGAGTAATATTCCATTGTATATATGTGCCACATCTTCTTTATCCATTCATCCGATGATGGACACTTAGGTTGTTTCCATCTCCGGGCTATTGTAAATAGGACTGCTATGAACATTTTGGTACATGTCTCTTTTTGAATTATGGTTTTCTCAGGGTATATGCCCAGTAGTGGGATTGCTGGGTCATATGGTAGTTCTATTTGTAGTTTTTTAAGGAACCTCCATACCGTTCTCCATAGCGGCTGTACCAATTCACATTCCCACCAGCAGTGCAAGAGTGTTCCCTTTTCTCCACACCCTCTCCAGCATTTATTGTTTCTAGATTTTTTGATGATGGCCATTCTGACTGGTGTGAGATGATATCTCATTGTAGTTTTGATTTGCATTTCTCTAATGAGTAAAGATGTTGAGCATCCTTTCATGTGTTTGTTGGCAGTCTGTATATCTTCTGTGGAGAAATGTCTATTTAGGTCTTCTGCCCATTTTTGGATTGGGTTGTTTGTTTTTTTGCTATTGAGCTGCATGAGCTGCTTATAAATTTTGGAGATTAATCCTTTGTCAGTTGCTTCATTTGCAAATATTTTCTCCCACTCTGAGGGTTGTCTTTTGGTCTTGTTTATTTCCTTTGCTGTGCAAAAGCTTTTAAGTTTCCTTAGGTCCCATGTGTTTATTTTTGTCTTTATTTCCATTTCTCTAGGAGGTGGGTCAAAAAGGATCTTGCTGTGATTTATGTCATAGAGTGTTCTGCCTATGTTTTCCTCTAAGAGTTTGATAGTGTCTGGCCTTACATTTAGGTCTTTAATCCATTTTGAGCTTATTTTTGTGTATGGTGTTAGGGAGTGATCTAATCTCATACTTTTACATGTCCCTATCCAGTTTTCCCAGCACCATTTATTGAAGAGACTGTCCTTTCTCCACTGTACATTCCTGCCTCCTTTATCAAAGATAAGGTGACCATATGTCCGTGGGTTTATCTCTGGGCTTTCTATCCTGTTCTATTGATCTCTTTCTGTTTTTGTGCCAGTACCATACTGTCTTGATTACTGTAGCTTTGTAGTATAGTCTGAAGTCAGGGAGCCTGATTCCTCCAGCTCCATTTTTCGTTCTCAAGATTGCTTTGGCTATTCGGGGTCTTTTGTGTTTCCATACAAATTGTGAAATTTTTTGCTCTAGTTCTGTGAAAAATGCCAGTGGTAGTTTGATAGGGATTGCATTGAATCTGTAGATTGCTTTGGGTAGTAGAGTCATTTTCACAATGTTGATTCTTCCAATCCAAGAACATGGTACATCTCTCCATCTATTTGTATCATCTTTAATTTCTTTCATCAGTGTCTTATAATTTTCTGCATACAGGTCTTTTGTCTCCTTAGGTAGGTTTATTCCTAGATATTTTATTCTTTTTGTTGCAGTGGTAAATGGGAGTGTTTCCTTAATTTCACTTTCAGATTTTTCATCATTAGTATATAGGAATGCCAGAGATTTCTGTGCATTAATTTTGTATCCTGCAACTTTACCAAATTCATTGATTAGCTCTAGTAGTTTTCTGGTAGCATCTTTAGGATTCTCTATGTATAGTATCATGTCATCTGCAAACAGTGACAGCTTTACTTCTTCTTTTCCAATTTGGATTCCTTTTATTTCCTTTTCTTCTCTGATTGCTGTGGCTAAAACTTCCAAAACTAGGTTGAATAAGAGT
Organism: Mesoplodon mirus; assembly: GCF_964341445.2. NCBI lineage: Eukaryota > Metazoa > Chordata > Mammalia > Artiodactyla > Ziphiidae > Mesoplodon > Mesoplodon mirus. Next base: position 44,397,494 of record NC_138985.1, on the reverse strand, counting down.
GGTGAGAGTGGGCAACCTTGTCTTGTTCCTGATCTTAGTGGAAATGGTTTCAGTTTTTCACCATTGAGGACGATGCTGGCTGTGGCTTTGTCATATATGGCCTTTATTAAGTTGAGGAAAGTTCCCTCTATGCCTACTTTCTGCAGGGTTTTTATCATAAATGGGTGTTGAATTTTGTCGAAAGCTTTCTCTGCATCTATTGAGATGATCATATGGTTTTTCTCCTTCAATTTGTTAATATGGTGTATCACGTTGATTGATTTGCATATATTGAAGAATCCTTGCATTCCTAGGATAAACCCCACTTGATCTTGGTGTATGATCCTTTTAATGTGCTGTTGGATTCTGTTTGCTAGTATTTTGTTGAGGATTTTTGCATCTATGTCCATCAGTGATATTGGCCTGTAGTTTTCTTTCTTTGTGACATCCTTGTCTGGTTTTGGTATCAAGGTGATGGTGGCCTCGTAGAATGAGTTTGGGAGTGTTCCTCCCTCTGCTATATTTTGGAAGAGTTTGAGAAGGATAGGTGTTAGCTCTTCTCTAAATGCTTGATAGAATTCGCCTGTGAAGCCATCTGGTCCTGGGCTTTTGTTTGTTGGAAGATTTTTTATCACAGTTTCAATTTCAGTGCTTGTGATTGGTCTGTTCATATTTTCTATTTCTTCCTGGTTCAGTCTCGGCAGGTTGTGCATTTCTAAGAATTTGTCCATTTCTTCCAGGTTATCCATTTTATTGGCATAGAGTTGCTTATAGTAATCTCTCATGATCCTTTGTATTTCTGCAGTGTCAGTTGTTACTTCTCCTTTTTCATTTCTAATTCTATTGATTTGAGTCTTCTCCCTTTTTTTCTTGATGAGTCTGGCTAATGGTTTATCAATTTTGTTTATCTTCTCAAAGAACCAGCTTTTAGTTTTATTGATCTTTGCTATCGTTTCCTTCATTTCTTTTTCATTTATTTCTGATCTGATTTTTATGATTTCTTTCCTTCTGCTAACTTTGGGATGTTTTTGTTCTTCTTTCTCTAATTGCTTTAGGTGCAAGGTTAGGTTGTTTATTCGAGATGTTTCCTGTTTCTTAAGGTGGGATTGTATTGCTATAAACTTCCCTCTTAGAACTGCTTTTGCTGCATCCCATAGGTTTTGGGTCGTCGTGTCTCCATTGTCATTTGTTTCTAGGTATTTTTTAATTTCCTCTTTGATTTCTTCAGTGATCACTTCATTATTCAGTAGTGTATTGTTTAGCCTCCATGTGTTTGTATTTTTTACAGCTCTTTTCCTGTAATTGATATCTAGTCTCATAGCACTGTGGCCAGAAAAGATACTTGATACAATTTCAATTTTCTTAAATTTACCAAGGCTTGATTTGTGACCCAAGATATGATCTATCCTGGAGAATGTTCCATGAGCACTTGAGAAAAATGTGTATTCTGTTGTTTTTGGATGGAATGTCCTATAAATATCAATTAAGTCCATCTTGTTTAATGTATCATTTAAAGCTTGTGTTTCCTTATTTATTTTCATTTTGGATGATCTGTCCATTGGTGAAAGTGGGGTGTTAAAGTCCCCTACTATGATTGTGTTACTGTCGATTTCTCCTTTTATGGCTGTTAGTATTTGCCTTATGTATTGAGGTGCTCCTATGTTGGGTGCATAAATATTTACAATTGTTATATCTTCTTCTTGGATCGATCCCTTGATCATTAGGTAGTGTCCTTCTTTGTCTCTTCTAGTAGTCTTTATTTTAAAGTCTATTTTGTCTGATATGAGAATTGCTACTCCAGCTTTCTTTTGATTTCCATTTGCATGGAATATCTTTTTCCATCCCCTTACTTTCAGTCTGTATGTGTCTCTAGGTCTGAAGTGGGTCTCTTGTAGACAGCATATATATGGGTCTTGTTTTTGTATCCATTCAGCCACTCTGTGTCTTTTGGTGGGAGCATTTAGTCCATTTACATTTAAGGTAATTATCGATATGTATGTTCCTATTCCCATTTTCTTAATTGTTTGGGGTTCATTATTGTAGGTCTTTTCCTTCTGTTGTGTTTCTTGCCTAGAGAAGTTCCTTTAGCATTTGTTGTAAAGCTGGTTTGGTGGTGCTGAACTCTCTCAGCTTTTGCTTGTCTGTAAACGTTTTAATTTCTCCATCAAATCTGAATGAGATCCTTGCTGGGTAGAGTAATCTTGGTTGAAGGTTTTTCTCCTTCATCACTTTAATTATGTCCTGCCACTCCCTTCTGGCTTGTAGAGTTTCTGCTGAGAGATCAGCTGTTATCCTGATGGGGATTCCCTTGTGTGTTATTTGTTGTTTTTGCCTTGCTGCTTTTAATATGATTTCTTTGTGTTTAATTTTTGACAGTTTGATTAATATGTGTCTTGGCGTATTTCTCCTTGGATTTATTCTGTATGGGACTCTCTGTGCCTCCTGGACTTGATTAACTATTTCCTTTCCCATATTAGGGAAGTTTTCAACTATAATCTCTTCAAATATTTTCTCAGTCCCTTTCTTTTTCTCTTCTTCTTCTGGAACCCCTATAATTCGAATGTTGGTGCGTTTAATGTTGTCCCAGAGGTCTCTGAGACTGTCCTCTGTTCTTTTCATTCTTTTTTCTTTATTTTGCTCTGCAGCAGTTATTTCCACTATTTTATCTTCCACCTCACTTATCCGTTCTTCTGCCTCAGTTATTCTGCTATTGATCCCGTCTAGAGTATTTTTTATTTCATGTATTGTGTTTTTAATCGATGCTTGATTCATCTTTAGCTCTTCTAGGTCCTTGTTAACTGTTTCTTGCATTTTGTCTATTCTATTTCCAAGATTTTGGATCTGGGAAATAGAATCTTGGATCATCTTTACCATCATTATTCTGAATTCTTTTTCAGGTAGACTGCCTATTATCTCTTCATTTGTTAGATCTGGTGGGTTTTTATCTTGCTCCTTCTCCTGCTGTGTGTTTTTCTGTCTTCTCATTTTGCTTATGTTACTGTGTTTGGGGTCTCCTTTTTGCAGGCTGCCGGTTCGTAGTTCCCGTTGTTTTTGGTGTCTGTCCCCAGTGGCTAAGGTTGGTTTAGTGGGTTGTGTAGGCTTCCTGGTGGAGGGGACTAGTGCCTGTGTTCTGGTGGATGAGGCTGGATCTTGTCTTTCTGGTGGGCAGGTCCACGTCTGGTGGTGTGTTTTGGGGTGTCTGCGGACTTTTTATGAGTTTAGGCCACCTCTCTGCTAATGGGTGGCGTTGTGTTCCTGTCTTGCTAGTTGTTTGGCATAGGGTGTCCAGCACTGTAGCTTGCTGGTCGTTGAGTGAAGCTGGGTGCTGGTGTTGACATGGAGATCTCTGGAAGATTTTTGCCGTTTGATATTATGTGGAGCTGGGAGGTCTCTTGTGGACCAGTGTCCTGAAGTTGGCTCTCCCACCTCAGAGGCACAGCACTGACTCCGGGCTCCTCAATTTGGGATGATGTGTTGTCTATTCATGTATTCCACAGATGCAGGGTACATCAAGTTGATTGTGGAGCTTTAATCCGCTGCTTCTGAGGCTGCTGGGAGAGGTTTCCCTTTCTCTTCTTTGTTCTCACAGCTCCTGGGTCTCAGCTTTGGATTTGGCCCCGCCTCTGCGTGTAGGTCGCCGGAGGGCGTCTGTTCTTCGCTCAGACAGGACAAGGTTAAAGGAGCAGCCTCTTCGGGGACTCTTGCTCACTCAGGCCGGGCGGGAGGGAGGGGCATGGAGTGCGGGGCGAGCCTGCAGCGGCAGAGGTCGGCGTGACGTTGCACCAGCCCAAGGCGCGCCTTGCTTTCTCCCAGGGAAGCCGCCCCTGGATCCCGGGACCCCGGCAGTGGCGGGCTGCACAGGCTCCCGGAAGGGCGGTGTGGGCAGTGACCTGCGCTCGCACACAGGCTTCTTGGCGGCAGCAGCAGCAGCCCCAGCGTCCCACGCCCGTCACTGGGCTCCGCGCTTTCAGTCGCGACTCGCGCCCGTCTGTGGAGCCCCTTTAAGCAGCGCTCTTAATCCCCTCTCCTCGCGCACCAGGAAACCAAGAGGGAAGAAAAAGTCTCTTGCCTCTTCGGCAGCTCCAGAGTTTTCCCGGACTCCCTGCCGGCTAGCTGTGGCACATTAGCCCCCTTCACGCTGAGTTTTCGCCGCCAGCCCCAGTCCTCTCTCTGCGCTCTGACCGAAGCCCGAGCCTCAGCTTCCAGCGCTGCGCGCCCCGGCGGGCGAGCAGACAAGCCTCTCGGGCTGGTGAGTGCCGCTCGGCACCGATCCTCTGTGTGGGGATCTCTCCGCTTTGCCCTACCCAGGTATGTGGGGAGTTTCTTGTCTTTGGGGAGGTCTGGGGTCTTATGCCAGCGTTCAGTAGGTGTTCTGTAGGAGTTGTTCCACGTGTAGCTGTATTTCTGGTGTATCCGTGGGGAGGAAGGTGATCTCCGCGTCTTACTCTTCCGCCATCTTACCCGGAAGTCCTAAGTATCTTTTTAAGAAAGGAAATGACTAATATTTATTAAACACCAATCTTGTATGAAACACCATGGCTGATGTGGGTTGGAAGATACAGAAAAATGACATGCTTTCCTGTTCTTCAGTTCTCAAGGATCTTGTAGTCTAGCCAGAAGTATGACAGGTAAGCAGATCATATCAATATAATGTATTATAATAAGTATAACAAGATAGGCATCTCAAATTGTCCTAAGAAACTAAGTCACCTAACTTGGGTAGGAAGCTCAGAAAATGCCTCCTACAGGAGAGAACTCTTGAAGTAAATCTTAAAGGTTAAATAGGAATACCAGTCAGGACAGGAGCAAGTTCTGGGCTGAGGAAAGAGCATGGGCAAAGGCACAAAGGCATGAGACATTATAGTGTGTAAAGGCAGCCATGAACTTTTCGGAATCAGCAGAGTATAAAATGCAAGGTTGGGTGAGGTAGTGGGTGAGCCTGAGTGGAAGACAGGGGCCAGTTCATGCAGGCTTTTGTTTGCCTAGCCAAGGAACTTGAATTTTATTCTGAATGTGTTGGAGAACCATCAGAAGGTTTCAGACATGTGAGAGGCATGATAAGATTGTTGGTTTAGAGAACTCACTCTTGCAGCAAGGTTGATAATGGATCTGGAGATGGGGGGACTGGTTCATATTTGTGATTGCTGATGGTTGGAATGAATTTGTAGGTATAACAGCACCTAAAAAAGTTGAATGGAAAGTTGTTTTTCTGCCCTTCTTCATTGGTTAGGCATCTCTTTCAAGAACAAACTCAGTAAAGCACCATATAGATTATGTTAACCTTCACAGAGAAAATTTGGGGTGGCATAGCTAGTCTAAAATAAAATCCACGGGAAATCTGATGTTCTAAACACAGTGATTATATAAAATGCTGGCTTGTGGCTTAAGCAAACGCAATCATAGAATTGCACAGCTATGAGTCAGAGTCGGCTTGGTCCTTAAAGTCCTTGCTTGATAGCAAATTAGTGGCTTAGGGAAATATATTTACATTTCATTTCTTATTGTACATCTGATTGCATGTTTTGAGAGTTGGATACAAAATTTCTTTATTTACAAATTTGGAGTAAGGAATTATATTGACTGTGTGTGCATACAGACTTAAGTTTCCCAGTTAGGTATGTAAATCCAGTGAGGAATATCCTTACATGGTAAGATATTGCTAATTTGCCATTTAATTTCAAATAGAAACATATGCAAGATACAATAACGAAATTCATTTACTCTTATGGTTAGTTAAATCGTCATTACTGTAGAATGGCATATTAGGTCTTATGATTTGATCAGTAATAATTTATTTGTGGGAAGAAGAACAGACAACTATTTTTTAAGTATTTCTTTCCACGTGTTCCCATGTTTCTATCATAAAGCTTAAGTACCTTATTACACTCATTATTTTCCTGTATCTTTCATCTAGATTGTGAGTACTGTGAAGGCAGGGTCTGCTATATATTTGCTTTTAACCCCAGAGTTTAGCACGGTGTCTCATCAAGTAATTGCTCTCTATATAGTTGTTAAAAGTGAATGGCAAAATGAATTGAGTAAATACATATAAATAAATGAATAAGTGAATAGGTAAATGAACTGTATATGAATTGGCTTCACTCATAAACATTTATTGAGTACCTACTGTGTCCCAGGCTCTGAACTGATGCACCAATGGTTCTTACCTTTAGAGTTCTTGCTTTCATGAGCAACACATCAAATAATTATAGAAGAAACTATGTAATTAAGACATCCCATAAATGTTGTGAAGGAAAAGAAGAGCTTGCTATGAGGGTACTTAACAGAGACTTGACCCACCCTAAGGAGGTCAGGTAAGCATTTTTGAAGAAGTAGCGTTCGAGCTGAAACCTGAAGAATGAGTAAGTGTTGGTTAAATGAAGAACGGAGACACCTTTCAGGCAGAGGAAAATTTTTTTGAAGGTTGAGGACTGTAGGAATGTGGTATGTTAGGGAAATGGAAAGGCTGATACAGAAAACAAAGGGAATGGAGCTTGATCAGAAAATAATAAGGGCGAGGCATGGTATGTGCATACGATTTTCTCTCCCTCTCCCTCATTATATCTCAATCTCTTTCTTTGGCTGTTAGAAATAATACATCAAGAATGACTATCTGCAAATACATAAATATTAATGGTTTCAAATTATTCACCAGAATAGGCTCCCAGGAATACTACATAAATCTTCTTAGATGAATCGAAAGAAACAGCTTGGTTACATGCCTTAAAAATAGTCATGCAACTATATAAACGATATGCCTGTAAACAATTAAAGGTACATCAATAAATGTAGGACACAGCTTAGATAAGTCTCTTATTGAAATCTCTGATCACTGTGTATACTGGGTTGGCCAAAAGGTTCATTCGGGTTTGTCCATAACATCTTACCAAAAAACCCAAATGAACTTTTTGGCCAGCCCAATATTTCTGTCTAAATCTCCCAAAGTCCAAGATCTGATTCTTGTTTCTTTTATTTTAGATCTCACTTCCATCTAAATCTGTTGGAGAAGACACAGCTTTCCTAATTTTCAGATTTTATTGACTTATATATTGGGTTCTTTGCTCTATTTCTAGAATAACCTCTGAGTTTTACTTGATCATCTCTTTTTGTGACCCAAGAATCATTTCTTCTCTGCAGAAGGAAAGTATACTTTGAATATCCCCTGCAGTAGGTATCCTTTGTTTACTAGGGACAAATAACATTGTATGTTAAATTTTTGCTTTTCTATTGATTCCATTCTGAGGTCTTAAGCTACTGTAACAAATCTAAAAGGGTGACATATATTTAGGCAAAAAAGAACCCCAAAATATGTGACTAACAAACAGGAACAGGAGATTCAAAGGCAGTGCCCAGCCTTCTGTGATTGGTCAGTTCAGGGAGTAATACTCTGACCCCCCAAAAATTTTTGAAAAAACCATCGCTCACACAGTCCTAGCACAGTGTGTCTAGGCATTTAGTAAATTACATGGGGTTCAAATTCTTGAAACTCTATGAAGCACTCATGAGTTAAATGTAAGAATATTGGGGATGCATCAATTCCACAGAACAATAGTAAAACTGGCAAAAGTACTTTTCAGATTTCACCTGGGACGGTGCTCTAGAGATGGTTAAGGAAAAGGATAATGCTATCCTCAGTTGTTAAAGGAAATCTGATTGTGTTTCCTTTTGTCTAGATAAATAAATTCTGCAGAAAATTTCTTTATTTAGGTAGATTGAGATCCTCTAAGATTAGACCCTAAATTATTTTTCAGACAGAGATAGTGAAGTCACAAGAACAAATGCTTTGGAGTTTAACAGAAGTGGGTTTGAATTCTACCATATTCAATTATGTATCGATGGTCAAGTTACTCAACTTCATACTTACCTAGTATTTGCATCATGAAATTATTGTGAGGATTATATGAGATTATATATATGTATAATGTATTATATATATAATCTAATTATATATAATGAGTTATTATTATTTGTGTGTGTGTGTGTGTGTAGTGTGTGTGAATTTAATGCTAGAAAGAAGTGAATTCTCTTAAAATCAGCAGATACTGAAAACTAGACTACTGGTTTGTCCTCACTAGATTATCAGATACACGAGAGCCAGGTTGTGTTGTCTTTTTTATCACTGTACCTACAGTACCTAGTTCTTGAGTTACAGAAGGCACTCAATAAAATAAGAGTAAATGAAAGAACTACTTCTTAACTAGTGTCTGTCTGTTGGCTTTCACATAAGCAGATATTCTCTCAGCCATAGAAAAATCAGGTATCATATAATACCTCTACTAGCTTTCTGGCATAAGTCTTTTAATTACCCTCTTATGAGGCTAGTTCACATAAATAAAACACCAAAAAAAGAAAATGGTTCTGCCTGGTATTGTAAGTTCAGAAAAATAACTAATTTCTTAATACGGTAGTAATTCCTGGTATGACTGGCTGGGCTGGGACTGAAACCAAGGGCCCTGACACTAATGGGCCTTTTACAAAACTTACATAGCCTGAAGTCATCTTACTGGAATGTCGTTAGTAGCCATCCCCATTGTTACGGGCAAAAATTGGGAGGCTGTTTCTTTCTTGCAGTGCTTTCTTTAGATTTCTGTATTTTGTGGGCACCACATTTGAGACCATGGTTTGGATAATTATGTAAGAACAAACAGTCCTAACACGTATATAACAATTTCTAATGCAGCCCCTAGGTAAAGAGAATGAAACAAGGCACAGACCTTTAGTGCAGTAACTCTAGGAAAGGTACAGATTGAGTTTGAAACAAGAGTGACCTAATCCAAGTACTATCCTTCGGATAGCAGCTTTTTGGAGATAATCAGATCTGTTTTTAGACCTGCACATTTTCACTAACTTTTTGCCCTCCGTAAGGAAATGATTTTTGATATATTTGTGTGCTTTTACTTCTTGATGACCTGGGTAAGGATTCGGGCTTGGAATATAGTTGCCTTGGGAAAAAAATCCAAGGGAATATTTTCTAGGTTTTGCTGACTAAACCTTGGAAGCAAACGAATTATGGTACAGGGCTGGAACTTTACCTCCTTGTTAATTAGCAGGTTAAACTTTTATGAGTTTCTGGTACCCTGGCAATACATGACTATTAAAATTTGCAGGTGGTTTAAGGGGAGAAAGATGTAAGTTCCTGTGCTAGTAATATATCATAAAAGTGTGTATTTCATGTGCCTGTTGTGAAATTGGAGACTTTAATACTCTTTTACAATATAAGCTGATTAAGGAATCTTTATGGTTCTCATTAACTCTATGGGTCTTTTTTCATAGAAAAGTGAAAAGTGTAATGCTTATAGACAGAAGCATAGAAGAAAATAATTAGCCACAATGGTACCTCTTTGAGACTAACTAAAAGCTTAGTGACACCCTCTGCATTCACCTCTCAACCCTTGGAAACTGCCCTTGTTTCTGAAGTTGATTCTACTACATGAAGTGCTGTAAATCTCATGCTTTGATTTTTCTCCTCAGAAGACAGTGTTTGCCTAATTACACTTGTGTTATATTTAAATGTTAGCATACTTCCTTTTTTGACTCCACTTTTTCATCAGTAACTGTGGTGAGCGACATGATTCCACACAATAAACTAAATTTTGGAAAAAGTAATGTGATTGTAGTTTTTTGAAAGCTATACTGTCTTATGTTTTACATGTGGTTTTAGGGGGAAAGCCCTCAAATATTTGCTAAGTTAAGCATTTCCCCCCAAAACTTAGAAGTAGCTCTTTGTAATTAAGGTTATAGCTTGTTTTAGCATGGGGAAATAGTGAAATGAATTAATTTTAGTTAAGAAAAGGGTAGAAAAATGAACAACAGAAGATATTTGTTTTATTTTTCATTTTTAATTCCACATTTCTCTTTACCCATTGTGGCCAAGGGTGGATTCTGTTTGTTTCTCTAGGGTTAAATCATCATCTAAAAATAACTCTTTTGGAACATTAGATTATCATTGAGTTTTTTCATTCTGTTGGTGAATATATCAATATAATGTTTTAATTTGAACGTGCTACATCCATTTGTATGTGTTGCTGAGAAAGAAAAACAGGCAAGGATGGTAAGATTGGGCAGGGGCAGGGGATGGAGATGTAAGACAGGGAGGCACGCTGTGGAGACGCTGAGGACCAGGACTGCAGTAGGGCATTGGGAAGTGTTAATGAAGAAAGAAACTTGTGCTGGATGGACACTCCTGTTGGGGCTTTTAGTTCTGATATCAGTCATAAGAACCCTGTTTCCAAAACTCTGTGTGCCAAAGCTTTGTAGTTTGTTTTGACAAAGAATGCTTGCTGAGCATGGCAGTTAAATATACACACAGTCACACACATATACACACATACACACACGTAACACTGTTAAGATAATATATTTTTATAAGGACTTGAGCATCAACTTTATGGCTTTCTTTAAATTAGTTTTTAAAACCTCATTTTCAAATGTGTGACAATAGAGGACACACTAAAATTGAAAGGAATATAACTCTTTTAAATACTTGTTCCCTTCACTTTTACTTACTTTTATTTTTTGTTTAAGGATATTTCGCTTCAGGAAGGAAGAATTACAGGTTCTTTTGACCTGATGAAATGCAAGAGGATGAGAACAGGGTTGCATTTCAAGACTTCTATCTAAAAATTTTTTTAATGAAAAAATAGTCCAAATTATATTCTTATCAAGTTGATAGTCTTAGAACAATGGTAAATATAAGCTTTACAAAAAGTGCCCTCTTTTTGGTGAGAGGTATGGGAAGCAAACTCCCTTTTGTGGGAAAGATGTAAAAAAAGTCAGCTTCAGAGAATTAGAATTTAGTCAAGGAAGTATTTGCGAATCAAAGCCTAGTTTTGGAAATCCATCTCTTGCCAAGAGAAAAGGTGCTAAGCTGCTCAGCCAGAAGCAGTTTGCAGCAGAGGCTTGTCTGTCAACGTTTGGGAAGTGCTGATAAGCTAATAAGCCAAGAGTTCCAGCTCAGGGTATTTGGTGTATCCAGAGAACGGTGGTGGATACCTCACCTTTGGCAAAGATCCATGTCAGTCCACAAAAGTTACTGGGGACCTACTTTCAATATACGTATGTTTTTCACTGGGTGCCTGTCTGGGAGAAAAATTTATTTAAAAATAGCTGATAGGGATATGTCTCATCTTACATTATATATTCTTTATTTCCTAGCCAGGAAAACTAAAAAACAAAAAAATAACTCAATGAGAAAACTGTAATAAATATAAAAGAAATACAGCTGGAGTATACCAGTCAGAGGAGGAGGCTGAGGCACGGTTTTCACCGAAAGATGACTTCCCCGGGGCTCTAAAGGATAGTGGTGGTGATTGCTTGCAGCTTTTTTGGCAGGCTTTGTGCTGTGTGCCTTATAATGGCTTATTTTCACCACTTAGTCTTATAGGAAACCTGTGATGGAGAAATGCTTGTCCTGTTGGATGAGGACCCTGAAGTTCAGTTGAGTGAAGTAGCCTGCTGGGCATTGCATCCCGAAGAGACTCATTCTCATGGCTGACTTGCTTCAAAGCCTGAGCTCTTTACTATGTGGCAGAAAACAAAGCTAATGTTATGCAAAATAAAAAATATATGCCACATGTGATAGGGACACATATCCTGTGTTTTCATTGTTCAACTGTGAGATTCAAAATTATATACAAATTAGAAGAAATGGCAGTCTGACAAATGAAGACTCTTCATCTAGTGAAAACTTGAAAAAAGTTAAAACAATAGAATGATATGGATAATTTTTATCTGTATTTAAAAGAGTATTGATTTTTAAAAATATCTATTTATTTATTTGGCTGTGCCGGGTCTCAGTTGCGGCACGCGGGACCTTTTTAGTTGCGGCATGTGGGATCTAGTTCCCTGACCAGGGATCAAACCTGGGCCCCCTGCATTGGGAGCACAGAGTCTTAGCCACTGGACCACCAGGGGAGTCCCTAAAAAAGTATTGATTTGAAAACCTTTAGAAACTAGCATAATATGAAACAATTTAAAGTATGTCAATAACAAATGTCACTTCAAGGTTATAAAATATGGCCATCGTCAGATTAACTAATGACAAATATGATTTAGCTTAAGAAGCAAATTGTAAAACTTATGAATCAGTAATATATATCTGCTACTGTATCTATCTGAAAGCATTTATTAGGTTTAACTATCAACTTAACTATTAATTTTATCACCATTATTTGAAGGACATGCAAAATAATAATACCCAGTTTCCATTATGACTTGATATTTCATGCAATGATATCACAAAAGGAAAGTAGAGCAGGAGGAAGTATAAGCATATCAAACTAACTTGAGGAAAAAGTATATGATAAGTACAATATACTACTAGTTCTCTAGGTTTAATTTAAAAACTATAGGAAAAAAGAGCAGAATTCCTGGAACTAATGATTGCCACCTGGAGTTCATCTCTGGATCCCTAAGTGTCCACCAACTTAAGATTTTTTGTGTGCTTATTAATGTTTAAAAAGTCCTAACATTAGTTATTTTACTCCAGTTAGGGCTACACAGGACTTAACTAGTTGAGCTTTTTTACTCTTTATTGTTACATTAACAAAGTATGATAACCTCTCTCATAAATGGTAGAAGCTCTGATAGGCTGTTACATGTGTCTTTATTTATAAAACACATAAAACTGTATTAGTTCTTACTCTACAAAATTTGCTTGCTAAGCAAAATCTTCAAAATAAATGTATACATAGAGGGGTAGATAATAATAAAGGGTATAATGAAAAGGCTGGGGAATCACTCTTCTGGACGCTTAGACTTTAAATGAGTAAAATAACATCTCATGTTTCTGTAGAACCGAGGCTGGTGTTTATGCTGCATAAAACTCCAGATATTTAGCATTTGGGTTATTGGTTAATAATCATTAACTCTATAGTAGATGCTGTGTCTTACTATTAAGCTAAGCATACTTTAATATTCTGCACTTTATCTTCAATATTGTATAAGCCACTTGTGATGAGATTTAAGTGACAGTGCTAATAAACTCACTTCAGACTAAGATCACACATGAGAAATTTCAGCTCAAAGGAAATTAGAAGGCCAGAGGGAAGAAATTAGGAGTAAATTAATGAGTTATCATAACTAGAATGCTGCTAAGATATTAAAATACTTAGGCATTTTAGAAACATGGTTATTTGCTTTTATTTTTTAAATGTATTGAAGTGAAAACTTGAAAAATATTTAAGTTAAGCAGAGCTTTCATATTTCCTTAATTTGTTAAAGAAAGAAATTTAATTTCATTGTACTTTCATAAAGATGTAGCAAGGATATTGACTGTTACATTACATGGTGTCCCTTTTGTAATATTCGCAGGATAAATTCTTAAATTCAGGATGGGAGGATTTGTTCTATTAAAGGAACTAAAAAAAAAAAAAGGAAAGAAAAGTAACTTTTGTAGTTTTTTCTTGTCAAATAGTGGGAGATATGTCTTCTGCATCCTTACTCTCCATTTTTTTGTCTTGGCCAAAAATGGTTTGTATAAACTACCTAGAATTGATTGTATAAGCTACCTAAAATATCTTTTATATATGTGTAAGGAATGAATTGTAAGTAAAGAAATGATCTCTGAGATATCAGATTTTTGCATGTTTTTTTTCTTAGTTAAATAGTCTGTAATGAGTAAACAAGTTATTTGGGCAGTATATTAACAATATCAACATTTACTTTTATATACTGAAAAACATTATTACAGTGGATACAAACATTTCTTAGAAGAAATCAAGAAAAAAATATAACAAATAAAGAAGAAAGGCTATTTGTTATTTCTGGAGACCATCCTGGTTGAATTTATTTTTAATGGAGATGTAGAGGATAGTTGATATTAATGCTTTTTATCTAAGCTTCTTGCTTGCTCCATCATCATTTTAGAGAATAATCTTATTTGAATCCTTTATATTTGATCCTAATTCTGTGTTTTTCATGCCTTTCTACCTTGCCTCTTCATCCTATGACCTGTGTGCCTTTCTTTTCTCCTTGCTTTGTAGTTTCCCATCCTTCTCTTTGTTTTCCCATCTCTTTCCTCTAATTTTACAGATGAGAAAACTGATGCTTAGAGGCATTAAGTAGCTTGACAGAGTTTACACAGCTGTTAATTGGTCCAAGCTAGGGCAAGAACTCTGATCTCCTGTCTCCTGGTACTGCTTTTCTTGACTTTCTAATGGAGTTATTGCTTAGATCAGAAGATGATGCTGATAGATTGTGGTGTTTTCCCAATTGCTTACTGTGTATGAGTTTTCCTGTCTAAACTAGAATTCCATAGAGCTAATTTCAGCCAGTTCACATGGGCACAATTGTACCAGTTGTTAAAATATTGAAATATTTTCACACTGGCTAATAAGTAAAGAAGCTGCTGCAAGGAGCGTCTCAATTGTACCTCATTTTCCTTCAGCCGCCCCTGAATATCCTTTAGGGACCACTCCCCAATCTGCAAGACCCTTATACTTTGGCCCAATAGCAATCAAAGTGAGGCATTTAGCTGCTGACAGTTAGATAAAATGACTACTGAGGCACTTCAGGTGTACAGAGCTACACTCGCTAACATATTTGTCTTTTAGGTTTGTTTCATTCTTATAATGATGAGAGGGAAAATTTAATCTGCTAAAAGAATGCTGATTCCAGGTTTTGCTTGTTTTGCTTCCTCCTCCTCCTTCTTCTTTTCTTTCCTTCTTTTTTTGCAGTGAGAGATGTGAAAGCAGTGTCCAGAGACTTATCATGCTAGATCATTTTAGCAGCTATATCTACTTAAAGTTTTGCAAATGTGTTCCCTTCAAAGATCATTTAAATGTTTTGATTCTGAAGTAACTCAAAGTGTGTATATATATATATATATATATATATATATATATATGATTCTCAGTGTCAAAATATTTTTGTCTCTTTAATGTGTTATTGGTGGGGTTTTTTTTGCTTTGTTTTTATTTAGTTTGTCAATAGGGGAATTATATTGATAGATTTTCAAATATTAAACCATCCTTGCATTTTTAGTATAAACCCTACTTGATCATGATATATTATTTTTTATATATTCTTTAATTCAATTTGCTAAAATTTTATTTAGAATGTTTACCGTTAAATTCATAAGGGATATTAATCTATACTTTTCTTGTAACGTGCTTGTTAAGTTTTAGTATCAAAGTAATGCTGGCCTCATAGAAGGAGTTGGAAAGTATTACCTCCTCTTTAATTTTATGGAGGAGTTATGTAGAATTGATATTATATTTTCTTTAAATGTTTGATAGCATTCACAAGTGAAGCCCTTTAGGCCTGGAGTTTCCTTTGTGGGAATGTTTTAAACTAAATATTCAATTTCTGTAATAGACATAGGTTACTCATTTCTTTTTGAGTGAATTTTGTTAGTGTTTCAAGGAATTTCCTTTAAGGTGTCCAATTTATTTGAAAAAGGTTGTTCAAAATATTGCCTTATTGTCTTTGTAATAGTTATGGAATCTATAGTGATGTCACTTTTGTATCTTCTTTTTCCAAATTTAAACAAGTTGTTCCACTATCTTCTTGTTCATATTGTTTCCAGTGAGCTGTCTGCTTTCATTCTTATCTTAGTTACTCTGTATGTTGTGTGTCTTTTCCTCTGGACTTATAAAATATTTTCTCTTTATAATTGATTTTGAGTAATTTGATTATGATGTATTTAGGTGTAGTTTTCTTCATGTTTCTTACACGTGGAGTTCAGTGAGCTTCTTGGATCTATGGGCTTACAGATTTCATCAGATTTTGATAATTTCCTTCACATATTTTTCTGTCCCCTTCCCATTTCCTTTGGGGATTCCAATTACACATATATTGTATTAGACTGCTTTAAGTTGCCCCATAGCTAATTGATTTATTATTATTATTATTATTTTATTTCTTTTCTCTCTGTGTTTCCTTTTGGATAATTGCAATTGCTGTGCCTTCAAGTTTGCTAATCTTTTCTTCTGCACTGTCTACTCTGCCATTTATTCCATCCAGTGTATTTTTCATCTCACACTTTGTAATTTTCACCTCTAGATGTTCAATTTTTGTCTTTATTATATCTTCCATATTTCCACTTAATTTTTTTAACATGTAGATTACAGTTTTAGCGACTGTCTTAATCACTTGTCTGCCAATTTTAACATCTGTTTCAGTGCTTGGGTCAGTTCCAACTGATTGGGTTTTCTCCTCACTATAGGTCATACTTTTCTGCTTTTTTGATTGCTTATAAATTTTTTATTGGAAGCCAGTCATTGTGAATTTTAACTTGTTGGATGCTGAATATTTTTGTATTTCTATAAATCTTGCTTTGTTCTGGGATACAATAAACTGTTACTTGTAAACAGTTTTATCCTTTCAAGTATTACTTTTAAGGTTTTTTTGGTAGAGATGGATCAGTGTTTAGTTTTGGACTAATTATTTCACAATACTGACACAACATCATTTTGGGTACTCCTCCCAGTGCTCTTTATATTATGAGGTTTTTTGGCCTGGATGATGGGATCAGGCACTATTCCTAGCCTGTGTGTGCTAGTCACTGTTACCTCTAGGTTTTCAAGTGTTCTTTCCTTGACTCAATCAGTTTCTTCACACATGTGTAGTGATTGGAACTCTGTTGAATACTTAATGGAAACCCTTTGTTGATTTTCAGAGTTCCATCTCTGTGTAGCCCTCTTCCCTCTGGTACTCTGTCCTGAAAAGTCTAGTTGCTTTATTCTCCATGGAATCTCTGATCTGTCTTCTCAAGTCTGGTAGTCCATCAGGCTCCTCCTGGGCTTTCCCTCTCTGTGCTGTTGCCCAGAAACTCTTTCATGGCAACAAACTTGGACAGTTATAGGTCTCGCCTCACTTGTTTTCCATCTCTTAGGATTACTATCCTTTGTTGCCTTGAGCTCAGGATCTTGAAAACCATTGTTTCAGTTTTTGATTTTGTTTGTTTCAGGGTTTTAGTTGTTCCAGGCAAAAGGATAAATTCAGTTCCTGTTAATTCATCTAAATTGAAGTTCTTTGACACTTGGTGCAGAGCTGAAGTAGGAAAACTTTGGGACTGGATACCAAAGTTTCAGCCTCAGAACGTAAAACTAAGGAGAATAAATCCTAGTATTTTGACTGTAGGATAAGTATATATATTAATTTTTTTCAGAAAATAAAAAGTTGTTCATTAAAAAATTATAGAAACATACAAACCAAAAAACAACAGACACATGAACATCTAAAGTTTTCTTCAATAAATTAATGAAATAAAGTGATTGTGGGCAATCTAAAAAATGATGTCGGTGGTTCCCGAAGTCATATTCATGGGTGAGTACTTATCTTTAAGGATGTTTTTACCAGACCATAGAAGAATAAGAAAAATGTAGAGAGTTTTTCATAAAACTAAATTTATTCCATTTCAAAGACTATTTTTGACTATGTCCTTCCTACCTTTTTTGTGATAAAGTTTCATGCTTTATTGAATTTATTATGATAGCAGATGGATGGTAAGGTATTTTGTTTTGTTTTTAAAGTAATTACTTGGCAAAAGTACAAGTGGGCCATCCTGTGTTCACTCCCCATAAAATTTTCATTTTACTGCTCTGGGTACTCCAATAGTCTGGAAATACCTGTTTGGCTATGTGCAAATACTTTAGCTCTACTCATTTTTATACTAATAGTGATTACCATAAAACTTTATTCAGGAAAGCTGGTAAAGTTTCTCTTTTTGAGTGTCCTCTTACTTGAAGATAGTATGTTTTGCTATGTACAGCTCACAGAATCTTTGTGGACAAGGGGACATATTTGAATGGCCAACCTGGGTCATCTTTATATTTCCTTGTTTTTCTTTACTCCATAATGGCTATGCAACTCAATTCTTTCCTCAGTACTTATAAGCAGTATTTAGAGACTTATGATTGATTTTCATTGTTTCCCAGTATTGTTTCTCTTTATTATATGACAAGAAACCAGGAACTGACTTGGTTTCTTCCCTGTCTGATATCAACATACGGCCAGTATGTTAGAATTCTCTGGAAAAAGAGAACAAATAGGATACATACAAATATATATAGAGAGATATATACATATATCTATATCCATATATATCCTATATATATCCTATTTTGTAGGATGAGCCTGGGTCTAAAGGTCTGAGAACCAGGATGTCTGAAGGCAGAAAATGGATGCCCTAGCTAAAGCTAAAAAGGACAAATTCACCTGTTCTCTGCCTTTTTGCTGTACTTGGGCTCTCAACAGATTGGATAATGCCCACTAGTATTTATTTATTCAGTATACTGATTCAAATGCTACTTTCTTCCAGAAACATCCTCATAGGCACACCCAGAAATAATGCTTTACCAGTTATCTGAGCAACCCTTAGCCCCATCAAGTTAACACATAAAATTAATCATCACAGCCGGTGAGAAAAATATCTTCTCAATGATAACAGTAATGATAATACTATTTCGATGATGATAATAATAATAAACAACTTTGTGAGGTGGCCATCATTATTCTTATTTTACAAATAAAGAAATTAAGTCTTAAGGAAGGTAAGTAACTGCTCAAGATGTCACAGCTAAGGTAAAGCTCTAGATAAGACTCCAGCTCTGTGTTGGGAAAAGGCAGTGCCCCACTGCCTTCAAGTGAGGAGATGAGTTTCAGTGTTTTCCAAATTGTGGCAATATGTTCCTCTCCAGACACTATTCAGAATCTCCAAAGAGGAGCAAATGACTCTATTCTATGCACTATTTATTGCTTCTGTTATTATACAGAGCTTTTTATTTAAAGAGGAGAATGTTGCTAATGATAAATTATACAGTTGATGAAATAAACCTTTCATTTACTTTTTAATTTTTTTTAACTTTTAATTTTATATTGGAGTATAGCCGATTAACAATGTTGTGATAGTTTCAGGTACACAGCAAAATGACTCAGCAATACATATACATATATCCTGAAAAGGCTTGAAAAACAAAGAAAACAGACATTCCAAAAGAAGCATGACCACGACCTGGTTTTTTTTTGTTTTTTTTTTTTAAGAAGATGTTGGGGGTAGGAGTTTATTTTTTTATTTATTTTTGCTGTGTTGGGTCTTCGTTTCTGTGCAAGGGCTTTCTCTAGTTCTGGCAAGCGGGGGCCACTCTTCCATCGTGGTGTGCGGGCCTCTCACTATCGCGGCCTCTCTTGTTGTAGATCACAGGGTCCAGATGCGCAGGCTCAGTAGTTGTGGCTCACGGGTCTAGTTGCTCCGCGGCATGTGGGATCCTCCCAGACCAGGGCTCGACCCCCTGTCCCCTGCATTAGCAGGCAGATTCTCAACCACTGCGCCACCAGGGAAACCCTGTTGTTGTGGTTTTTTTAAAAAATTAATCTTTACTTTCACTAAGATCTCTTAAAAATATTTCCATTTTTATAAACGCATTCTGGTTTCTTTGTGAAAATAGCTGCAAGGATATGTCACTGGGTAGTTTCATTAAGAATTACGAGTGTTCACCATTACTGTGAAAAGTTTCTGCAGCCTGTTTCCTGCACTTGGGGAAGGGTGCAGCTTTCCAGTGATGGCTGCCCATGAATCTTGGACACCTGCACCTGCACATTCCAGCCACAGGCACAAGCAGGCACTGTGAGAACAGCCCCCATTCTGTAAAAACGAAAAGGTCTGCTGTTCTACAGAAATGTTTAGGACAGAGAAGCGAACCTCAATGAGATACACAAAACCCATAAACCACTGAGATTAGATAAATTGCTGGAGTTGTTTAGAAGGCCAGGCAGGAACAAACATTCTCTTCCTAAATGTAGTTTCCCTGCACTTGGGACAAGCATACTATCTGATTACCCAGGATGATTTATTTATCTTTCTAGACTGTTGACATGAAGTCTGAATTCAGGCCCGGGAATAGGTGTACTTCCTGTTGTTATTTTGTTTGCAGAAATCACTGACTTTTCTCGTGTTACTTTTTGTGATTGCTGGAGCTAACAGTATTGAAGTTTATACTGTGCTATATCATCTGTAATAGTAAAATCATAGTAAATCACTCTGGATTTGAAGTTTAGGTCATGGCATAATAATCCACAATGAACAGAGTTCCTGCTTTATTTATGGTTTCATCTACAACCTTGTATCAGTGATACTTCAGTTTCTTCTTCATATAGCTTTTTCATATAGTTTCATGATAACTTGTAAAATTTATGCTGCAGGATAAGTAAACTCTTTGGAGTACTCATTCATTTATTTGTTTATTCTTTGACTTCACAAATTTTTATAATATGTCTAATCTCTGCCAGACATTTTTGTGGATCATGGGGACTCAGTGGTGAAAAAGAAAGATGAGTACTGCTCTTGTAAAGCTCATGTTTTGATTGAGGGGTAGAGTGGAGGGGAATAAAATGAACAAGAAAATATCAGGTAGGAATGTTGCTCAGGAGAAATTACAACAAAGTGAAGAAATCAAGTGTGCCCAGAAGCCTGCTTTCAATCAGGCAATCAAGGATGGCCCCTCCAAGGAGGTGGCATTTAAGGTAATGCCTGAATGAGAAACAGACTGCTGTGCAAAGATTTGATGGAGGAGCATCCCAGCCAGATGTAACAGCGAGTATAAGGATATAGCTATACTGTGGACATGGTGAGACACACATCATGTCACCTTGACTTCTTTTTTTTGTTTTTAATTTGTAATATATTTTATTTAACCTACTATTTAAAATATGATTTCAACATATAGTCAATGTAGAAACTATTGTGATAATGTCCAAAATATTAAGTGGTTAATCAATATAAAATTATTAATGAGATTTCTACATCATTTTTCATACTAAGTTTTCAAACTCTGGTGTGTGTTTTACACTTACAGCACTTCTCAATTTGATCAGAAGCCACATGTGGCTAGTGGCTACCTTGACTTCTTACTCTGGTTTGCTTTCACTTTTACTGTTCAGATGTCCCTTCTGCACTCTGTCCGTTCCCTCTCCCCCTTCAAATTTGTGTATTCTTAATAAAAACTATATTATTAGGGGACTGGAAAAATACTGCTTTAGCTAATTGATTCTGTAGTGTTTTCAGGAAATTACTCCACATTTAGAATAATTTTACAAAATGATTTAATTTAAAAGTAGCTACATAAGAAACACGTAGATTTCAAAACAATTCCCCCCAAATCTTTGATCTCCAAACTTTCATTAAAATTGGCAAATGTAATGTCTCTTAAAAACACAAACAAAGAAAAAAATGCAATGCTTTTTCTATCTGGAAAGATAAAGGGAACTTTTTCCCAAATGAGGTAACTTGGAAGCTGGGAGACAGATTCACACATTCATAACATGAAACTCCCAGGACATAATTTCCTAAATTATTTCTTTCACTGCCCTCTTGGTAGCTCAGTGTCATGGATGAGTGAGTTTACCTCACAAGTAAGCAGTTAGCTCCCCAAGAACAGACTCTTAACCTTAGCTTGCCACGTGATTAAACTCAGAGTGAATGCAAAAGATTAATGAGGGCCCTGAGTGAAAACAGTCTCTTGTAAGGACGGCACTAAATCTTGAAAGTCTGGTTGTTATTGTTTGTGGAGGCTGAATCCTGGACCAACCCCAGAAGGGATCATGGTGGTGGTGGGTCCTGGTTTGGGTATTATCTTTAATGCCTTGACCCTGTTTTTCTGTGGCTGGCATAATGTCATTCTTCTTTGTAATCTATTTTTAGGAGTCACAACATATTCTTGCATTTTCTCAGTGTATCTAAATGTAGATCTTATCAATCTACTTTTACTCCACTTATTTTCCCAGATGATAGAAAGAGGACACATTCGCACATTTGGAAGTGCATGCTTTAGTTCTGGTATATTCTCCCTCCAAGTACACTAAAGACTTTTTCTTCCCCAGTGTCGGTCTTCTAATGGACAATAAAATGGTGAGAAAAGAATCTGAAAACTCTTCCCATTCTCCTCTGTTTTTCCCTATTTTGCCACTTTTTTCAATCCTATGCCATTTTAGTAAAGGAAATATGAGGAGTGATTGTTGGGAAGAAAGGATATTAAGGAGAAGCCATTGACAACTAACAGTCAGCCAAGTAATCACAACAAGAGATTTAATATTGGCAGGTAAGATAGCCTGGTTGGAATGCATATGCAAATTGTGAATAGATTATAAACAAATACTTATTATACACATGAGGAAAATCTGAATCGACTCCACTTTACCCAGTTTCCGTCAATTGACTTCTAGTGGTGGTCTCCAAAGAGCATTCTAATAGGCAAGAATGAGGCATTGATTTTATAAAACAGAATCTTCAAAGGAGGGGGAAACCAAGCCTGTGGGGAAGGACAGCAAAAGTCTGGCAAGAGGTCATGGGAAAGGAAGGAATCACCGTGGGGTTTGGACTTGGAGAAAGAAGTAGCAGCAGTCCACAGCCCAACCTGTCATTAGCTAAAAAAAAAAACAAAAACAAAAACAAAAAACTGCCACTAACCTCAGAATGGATTGAGTTGAAGGTTATTCTTTCCCCTCTCTAGACTCATTTCCTATCTGGAGTTTATGTTAATAATTTCACTGCTTCTCTACAGTCCTGAGTTTGAGGAAGGAGGGGCTAGGTCTTAAAACTTTCAATCTAATAGTACTGTATATGACCCCAAAGTGTAATGTGGAAAGATTTCTACTGAGCTAATAGCTACGAATACATCAGTTTTCTATCAAAAGTTACTTTATAGCAGACTGCTATTTGGATAACTGAGATACACTTTACTAAAATTATAACAGGTTTAAACTAGTGGTTTTTATTAATACTTGTTTTTGTTTTTTATGATCCAATTACCCAGAATACTACAGTTTATTCCGAACTGGTATCTTTTTATTTCAAAAAAGACATTGATCATTTTTATGAATGTTTAAAACTTTTAACAGCTTTGTATGGTTTTGCCGAGTGAAAATTTCAACAAGTAGTCTTGATTTTTTTTTTCTTTTTTGGGTAAGTTGCTGTGCTTCATTTGTACCATAGAAAATTTCTATTCTACATATTTCTCTCTCTCTCTCTCTCTCTCTCTCTCTCTCTCTCTCTATATATATATATATATATATATATATATATATACACTATATATACACACTATATATATATATATACTCTATCATATATATTTATATATTCTACCTATGTATTTATATTTATCTATCTATGTAAAGAATTTTAGAAAATCAGTAATCTGAATTTATTTCTTCTCTGACAGTATTGAGAGAGTTTACTTTCTAGGTACTAGATGTCCCATCAGGAGAAGGCTTTATTCATGAAATAGTATAAGATGCTTAAAGCAGTTGCTTTAAAGAACAGACTTAATTAACCACTATTTTCATTTTCATATATTACAGTTACTGGGACACTATGCTGGGGTATAGTAGACTTTCCCTTTCCCTACTTTCCTTCAATGTAGTAATTAAATTTCCTATGTAAAATTTTTTTTTTGATTATTTTGGAGAAATAGAGCTTTCCTCCATTTTGGATTTGGTTTTTCTAGTTTCATTTTACAAGGCACAAGTAATAATAGTTTTTCTTTAAATATTTGTTTTCTTTTTTCTCATTTATAAATTTATTTTTTATTGAAGTATAGTTGATTTACAATATTAGTTTAAGGTGTACAACATAGTGATTCAGTATTTTTATAGATTATACTCCATTAAAAATTATTACAAAATAATTTCTATAATTTCCTGTGCTATACAATATATCCTTGTTTCTTATCTATTTTATATATAATAGTTTATATCTCTTAATCCCATATTCCTATCCTGTCGCTCCCCCTACCCTCTCCCCACTGGTAATTAGTTGTTTCTATATCTGTGAGTCTGTTTATGTTTTGCTTTAAATATTTGGAGGACAAAATGAATAGGAAAAATGTAAAGTTTGATATAAATTCTAGAGGTTTTAGTTTTTTATGCTTACTGATATATAGTGCTTATATGGGAGGTTTCATTTTTCAGAGTTGTTTTTCTTTTTCTTTTATAATGACAACATTCCTCAGAAGAGGAAAGCATTTAGCATTATTTCATTTTGCCTTTACAGATGTTGTATGATTATATGAGTTTTACAAAGAGGTCATCAAAAAATCTAGTGTTGTATTCCCCCCCATTAGGCTTTAATAGTTAAATGAAATGATAGCAATGATAGTAAAATATTTTGTGATTTTCCAATTAAGAATGTTTTACTCTGTATTCAGATTACTCATATGTTATGTGACAAAGTTATCTGTGGTTTACTTAAGAAAGACTTACTGAAAATATTATTATGAATTTTAGTCTCTATGGATAGTAAACCCTCTCATTTCTTGTCATAAGACAACCTTCAGGAAGTTGAACCTTTTTGCTTTTAGTAAAATTTATTGGACAGGAATTTGTAGACAGCTTGCAGGATTGTGTCCAGGTAGATTAAAAAATTTCAGAAACAGGCAAAATTATTATCGACAAAATTATTTTTGCAGAAAATTTTGTTCAAGCAAATATAGAAATAGTTGTAAAATGACAGTTTGCATCTGAGATGTACCACAAGCACTCTATTTTGAAATTGGATAGGAGCTAAGATTATCCAGCAAGTTCTCATCTCATCATGAAAGAAAAATGCTGAGTTGAAGGTGGCGTGACACATTTCTCCATTCACAGCTGAGTGGGCAGGTGACACATGTTAGAGAGAGAGCTGCTTTCTGATTTTCCTGATAAAGCTTGTCAACTAAATTGAATTTTAGATTTTGAAAATATCAAAGTGGATGACCTCTTTGGCATATTTTAACATTTAACTAAGTCTTACACATGGCTCCAGAGGAGGCTCTACCTTTTCCAGTTAATACTAAATTATCAGTGCTTTGGCAGGAAGAATAAAGTGCTCTGTGGGTTATGATCCTGGAGACTGAACATTTAAATACTCATTATACATTAAATTTATAGAATATATTAAGAGGAAGTTTCTCCCTGGCAAGCTCCATCCAAGGTTGTCTTTCTAGAATCTACTGCGAGTCTCTTTAACACTGTCCTTGTGATCTCTGCATATAGGTTGAATCATCATATGTCTTATAATGGGTCCTTTTTGTACATTAGTAATTATATCCCCTCGTAATGAATTCACATCAACTTGCCTTCTACCAGGCCAGCATATATTTTTCAACTTTGGGAAGAGACAACAAAAGAGAAATACTTTTGCACTTTGGACATGACTGAATAGTTGCTGGCTCTCAGTGGGGAATAGACCCCATATAATTAGCATGGTGATATGTGGATACACAATTGCTGACATGCAGATTCATTTTTTGCATTTTATTTTAGGTATTAAAACATGTATAATATTTCTTCTGAATAAGTCAGGCATAATTAAGAGCCACATGTGACTAAATCAGGAAGAGTGATTTCAGGGAATTGATTGGCATACATCGAGAGTTTTAGAAAAGAACTGTCAGTGGTTTATATTTATTATCTTTTGTTCATGGGACCCTCTGAAGACAGCTGCTGTGCCAAAGTCATTTGTCATTCTTTCTCTCTAAGTTGTAGTTTGCCAAGTGAGTTTCCACATCAGTGGCAGCATTTACACAAATTCTAGTACAGTTTTTTTAATCTTACTGAGAAGCATAGAATCTGAACATTTTACTAAAGTTCAGTGACAATGGTACTTAATATCAAGCAGCAGCTTTTATCCAGGGATATCTATAGAATTTAAAATTGAATTGGCCCAAATTATTTACAAGCACTGGGGCATTGGGTTACCATATTTAGACCATAATTTATTTGACATTTGAACACCCTGAAAGGAAATGTGAATTTTTCATCCAGCATCTTCAAAGAGTACAAAATGACTACCACAGGTCTATAATAATCATACAGTTTATTCACACTCATATACACAATCTTGGAATTACTTTTATTTACCATTCTCATCCTTATTTCAAGTCTAGTTGTATACTTTATGAATCCACAAATGATTGCCTTTATTGAAGGGCTTGTGTTATTCAAGATGACTTGTAAAGTTTACTCAATCCTCCCTAGCAAGGGAAACAGGAAATTCCAGAGAACGCTAGACTCAGCAAACCTATAAAATCTGAGAAAGCAGACCATTATTTCTGGAGACATTTCACATAACACTTTGGGAAGCAATGACTAATTAGTTTTTGGTCTTAACAATAGCACTTTCAGGGGCCTTTTTTTTTTTCCTTTCATAGCTTTCATATTAGGAAAAGAAGAAAAGTAGCTCTGAATGATGAAATATTGGCAATGTATGCACTTGCTTCTCTGTAGGAGCTCAACTCTGATCCTTAGTACAATTATCTCCATTACCTGGCTGGTATTTGCCGGGTGGAGAGTAACAACCAATTGTTGCAGGCACTACAACATCCTAATATGCTCTCCCTCTAGTAACTGACTGATTATTTCAAATTGAAGGCTCTGTTCTATTCATAAATTCCTGTTGTAGTTAAGTCAAGCCCTTAAAGAAACATAGGTGCTTGTTCATGCCTAGAGTCTCATCCTTGCCTAGCCGCCCAGCCACAGCTGCCGGTGAATACTTAATCATTATCAGGGATAGGATTTATTCTGAGTTCTCTCAATGTAAATATTTGCATGCTAAATCTTCCTTCTTCCTGTCTTCCTGCCTCCCTTCTCTACTTAATAATTTACTCATTCATTCTTTTATTCATTTTAGAATTTCACTTTCCTGTATCTACCTTAACTGGGACAGTTTTCCCATTCCACAGCCAATCTGTCATTGAATCCTATTAGCTCCACCTCTATAATCCTGATCCTGATCCTGGTCTCTACCATGTCTCTTGTATTACTGCAATACTCTAATTGATCTCTTTGCTTCTATTCTAAATTCCGTGGCCTCCCACCTTGCCCTGGTTTATTCTAAATCTGGCAGCCCAAGTGCACTTTCAGAAGTCATACCATGTCTGTCCTCTGCTCAGAGCTCTCTAGTAGCTTCTCATCTTTCTCAGAGTAAAAAGCAAACATGTATCCCAGAGCCTATAAGAATCTGTGCCTCCCCTCATTCTAATTCATCTCCTGCCACTGTTTCCTACCACACGGGCTTCCTTGCCATACTGCCAAAACTCCAAGCGCAACCCACTTTGATGCCTTTGTACGTGCTACTCCTGCTGGTCAGATAGATAGACCTTATATCCCAGATATCTGTGTGGCTCTCTGCATACATCTTCAGAGCTGTGCTCAGTTGTCACCTTCTTAGAGAGACTTTTGCTGACTGCGCTGTATAAAATAGCAATGCTACCCCTACCACACCCTACCCCACCCCATACTCCTTTTCCCCATACCCTGGTTTCTCCACAGTGCTTGTGCTCATCACCAACCAACAGGGTATGTATTTATTTGGTTGTTTATAGTCTGTCACCCCTGAGTAGAACATAAACTTCACAGAGGCAGAGACTTTGTTTTGGAACTACTGTATCCCCTATACCTAGAAAAATATCTGCCATGAAAAAATGAATAATTGATAAGAATTAGTCTACTTTCTCCTCATTTTCTTTTCTTCGTCTTATGCCTCCCACCACCACCTTCTTTAATTCAGCCGGTGCTCATGGCTCAAGAACATGGTATTTTGTTTCTCTTTAGTTACAAATGCATTACCCATCCTTCCACGCCTGTAGAAAAGTTACTTTTCTCTTTTTTTAATTTTTTTTTAAATTAAATTTATTTATTTATTTTTGGCTGTGTTGGGTCTTTGTTGCTGCACATGAGTTTTCTCTAGTTGCAGCAAGCGGGAGCTACTCTTCGTTGCGGTGCGCGGCCTTCTCATTGTGGTGGCTTCTCTTGTTGTGGAGCACAGGCTCTCGGCGCATGGGCTTTAGTAGTTGTGGCATACGGGCTCAATAGTTGGGGCTCGTGGGCTCTAGAGCACAGGCTCAGTAGTTGTGGTGCACGGACTTAGTTGCTCCCGGCATGTGAGATCTTCCCGGACCAGGGCTCGAACCTGCGTCCCCTGCATTGGCAGGCAGATTCTTAACCACTGCTCCACCAGGGAAGTCCCAAAAAGTTACTTTTCATTGGATGTTGATACTTCTTTTCATGTTCTCAATTACAGATGGCCAGTGGAAGTTTGAGTTTGTGTGTGTTTTAAACTTTCTTTACACTGTAATGTTTGTAATAAAAACAAAGAGGAATATAGATTATATGTCTTTGATATAATTTCCCCATATTGTTGCAAGAAATTCAAGAATGAATGCAAGGCATATAGTTTAAACTTGGAGAGGCAAAAATTCAAAATTTCTTTGAACCAAATCATGGAATTCCTATGCTATTTGTTGATAGATGCATTTCCCATTGAGTCTGAGAGCTGACATCAAATATAGACTCTTCTAAATACACTAGATTCTTCTTTAAATTATATTTTCAGCAGTTAATTAAAATATTTGAAGAACTCATTTCAGTTGCATTCAAGTAAAATTTCCCAAGAGATTACTATGTAAAATAATACCGATAATTTATGACTGCTTCTGGGGTGTTAGGAACTCTTATAGGCATTTCACACATTAGTTCATTTAAATTTTAAAAGTTATAACAGTTCTAAAATGTAAAGAATATCATCCTTATTTCACATTAGGAAACTGAGGCTTCTGAGCAGTTAGTTTGTCAAAGTCCAAGAGCCAAGAATGCAAAAGCTGGAAGTTGTCTGAGTCTGAATTTAAAGCTTCTTCTCCTAAACTAGTGTTTCTCAAAGTTGTGACCACAACATACAATAATAAACTAATTTTAAATTCTGTTTATTTGCACACATACCTATAATTGCAGCATAAGTTTCATTAATATAATACCCTCACCATATGTAATGGACTCTGATATTTTCTATTCTGTTCTAGCTTAGCCTAGCTTCCCCAAGTCATGCCATGCCTTGCCTCTCCTTTTCTCTCTTCTCTTTTTCTGTCCCTTCCATCTCCTCCCACTTCCTTCTCTTCCTTCCCTTCCATCCCTTATTATCACATCCCACCCCATTTCATCCTGTCCCACAACCCACTGTATCAGTGTTAGGATGCACACACTGTTCTAGAAACTGCTTCTATATTCATGAAGCACTGTGGATACAAAACGCAACAAAATGAAACCTTAAGGAACCTGTAAGAGGATGGAAAGAAATTAATGGTTAGATATAGTAATCATGTAAAATAATATATTAAATTTCAAAAGCCTTTGACTTTTTTACTTCTTTGAGGTTACAAAAGTAGGAGAGATTCCTTGGATTTCTCCTCTCATATTTTTTAAAAAATATTTATTTGGTTGTGTTGGGTCTTAGTTGCAGCAGGGGGGCTCCTTAGTTGTGGCTCACTGGCTCCTTACTTGTGGCATGTGAACTCTTAGTTGTGGCATGCATGTGGGATCTAGTTCCTGGTCCAGGGATCCAACCTGGGCCCCCTGCATTGGGATCGCAGAGTCTTAACCACTGTGCCACCAGGGAAGTCCTGTCTCCTCTCATATTTTTAAGGGTCCCAGCCTGATAAAGCCAGGAGAATTGGGGAAATGACTCCCATAATATGGTCATACCATGGCTATGCAACTTTGCCATTTATTTCTTCCAAGTCCGTGACACTCATTTTGATACCTAATCAAAAGCTGTTATGCTTTAATTTTGTGGGTATTTTTGATACCTATGCATTATATCCCCAGTAACACTGTGAACTCCAAATCAAGGAATGACCAAATGAGATACTAACTGTGAATGGGTTTTGAAAACAGAAGGCTAAATACATGCAGTGAATCCTTGCTGATGTATAATCATTGCTGCTAGCATTATTATTATTCTCTTCTACCCCTATGATGTCTTAAAAAGTAAATGTTAAATCACTGCCTGCTGTATTGATGAATGAAGGAATTATATACTGGTTTCAATACTGTATGATACATTTAATGGTGAGTGACTGTGAATTACATATCAATTTCTCCATATTTCAGCATTAATTTCTTTATCTATTGTGAGAAAATCATTTATTCAGTTTATTCAACAAAGATTTATTGAGAACTTGGTAGGTATAGAAAGAACACTGTGCTGAATTCCATCTCCACTGCCTTCATCATAAAATCAGAATTCCTTAGTGTGTCCTTTTTACCTCTTCAGTCTTATCTCCTGTGCATTTCTGCTCACATTCTTGCTGGACAAGTGCTATTTGAAGGGTTCTGAATAAAACATGCATCCAGGCCTTTGGGCCTAAGCCCAACTGTTTAGCCCTATTTGTCTGACAAATCTAATTATGTCTTTCAAAATGCATATCTATCAATTGTTGCTTTCTTTCTCCAAGGGAGTGTCAAGCTTCCATTCATCTGTCCATCTAGCCACTTAACAAATGCTTATTGATCACCCACTAGACTCCACCTCTGAGCTGGGTAGTGGTGTTACAGCGGCCATCATGACAGAGTCTCTGCTCTGGGGAAGCACCTTCTTGCTCTCTGCTCCCACTGCCAGCTCCCTCTTCCATTCCTCTGTTGAGCATGTTGTTTTGTAACCATTATACTTATCTGTTTCTTCTGATAGATTATGAACTCCCATGAGGGCATATACTTAAACTTATCTGGGGGGGGCGAATTTCCAGTGCCTAGTAAGGGGTCTTGCACGTGGTAGACAACCAGTAAATCCTAAATTAATGAATGGAAAAACTTTTGTGAAAATTGGCATAGATTGCTCATCACAAGCCTGGTGATACAAGCTATCCCCAGCCTCTCAGATTTGGGACTTTCTGATTTACTTCTGTTTGCATCTTCACCTAGAATTGGGAATAATGCTACTTTCCACATAGTAAACTCTGAGGATTATGTTGGAAATGTGAATGTTCATTTTTTGTGCTTGAAACATCTAGAAGGAAGGTTTCTGCACAATCATGTCAACAAGATTTAAATAAATAATATTTGTGCTATACTAGAAGTATTACTACTAATAAATATACAATATTTATTTTGATGGCTATTACATATTTTCTTTGAATATATTGAAGTGATATATGAGAAAAAGTAAATTTTTAAAAATCTATTACTGCTGAAGTCTGTTATTATTATTCAGTCACAATTTGATTGAAATGATATTTTTTAGGAGATTTCTACTCCAAATGAAACTGTGCAAAGATTATTTTTTGGTCACCTATCTCAAATGTTTAGGTAGTGATCTTAATGGAAAAAGTCTGTAGTTGTTGGAAGTTGGTGTAAATCTATCAGAAACTCTTGTGAATGATGGTACAGTAAATGGGAAAAGATTCCTCAATTCCATTCATTTTTCATTTAAAAATTCATATGTAGTTGTTTCATTTTCATACTGATTTCAAGATAGACTGATCTTTAGAAATCCATCTGTCTTAATTTTAAGTTGTGGAACTATCATGAGGGACTGTTTGATGTTTCACATATACAATAAATATTTCATTTAACTTCTTTGCAAGGAAAGGGGTATAAAACATTTAACATCTGCTACAAATGGTTGTACCTTGTAAATTGTAAGTTCAACATATTATGTTTTCATAAAAATTTGCATTGCTAAATGAGGCTTTATTTTTATATACAATTTATAGTTCCAAATCATCCATGTGTTAGCAGTAGCCAGATAATGAAATGTAGATGATGGTTTAGCATTGTTTATTTATTGAGGCAAGAAGTAGATGCATAAGGAATAGATTTGATATGATGCAAATAATAGGATTGATGGTCCTGAAATCCAAACTCTTGTACATATCATTTACTGATGAATAAATCTAACTATACTAATACCACTTACATACATATTATTAACTGATGATTCTCTATAGGATCAGGCTAATGTGAGCAAGAGGGATTTCTAAGGCTCTCTTCCAATGGGGCTGGAGGTTTTATTTACTAGTTAAAACTCTGTAAATCTCTTCCTAGCACTGGCAATTCAGTATCAGATTTTTTGAGCTGATTTTAATTAAAGTTGATTTTAGGCTCAATGTCACTTCATGTGAAGCTAAAATGGTCTGTGGAAAGTAGTCTTTTATGTATGAGGGTAAAAGAAGAATTTTAAAAGAGTTATATGGGTATGTGTGTGTGTGGTATGTGGGTATGTGTGCATGTTTATATATGTATAATATATTCGAGAACACTAAGATAAAGCCAACCAAAAATATCATACAGCTTTTTTGTTACTGTAGTTCGTTTGAGCTCCAACCAAAGGAACTCCAGCCAACTGAAGTCAGACCCTCTGAGTCACCAGTGTATACCCATGTGACCATGGACAAATCACTTAAACCCTTGAGTTCCTCTGTGCTCATCTGTAATCTGTTTTTTTTTTAATTCCTACCATCAAAATATATACTTCAAAAGCCATATAGAAAAAGATTACAAATTTGACATGTTGTAGACTGACAGAGAATATATGTAACATATATGTTAGATGCTGGGTAAATATATACCATAAATCTATAAATAACATATAAATTGTTCCTACAGATCACTAGACAAACTCAATGCAAACATGGACAGTGGTTATGCAAACAAAATTCATAGAAGGAGATATGCAAATGGCCATATGACATACACTTAAGAAGAAAACATTACTATGAGATACTTTCTTCACCCTGAGCATTGGTAAAGTTTTTAAAAGATTGGTATTACACAGTGTTGGTAATGGTATGGGGAACTAGGCACTCTGATATATTATTGGAAACATTTTGCAGGCCAATTTGTCATTTAAAAATTTAAATATAATACTTTGCAAGCAATTGGACTTTTTAGACTCTACTTATACATCTACATATTTATACATTTGTGCAAACTCATGCACATAGACTTTTTATTTACAATCACAAAGCGGTTGGAGAAGGGTTAAATTATGACATATCTGTAAATTAGGATGTGATAGAGATGTGTATCTAGACATGGAAATGTCCAAGACATTGCAGAAGTGAACAGAAATTATATGCTATGTCTATTACTTGTCTATCTATCTATCAATCTATCTGTCTATTTATCTAGTGTGTGTGTATGCACATAAATACTTAGTTGAAAGGGGCATTGGGAAGCATACACAGCAAACTTAACAGTTGTTAACCTTGGGAGGGGGGGTAATTTCTCTTTTTATTCCCTAAACTTCTAAACTGCTTTAACTTTACAGGGCTAAACTTTTAATAATATTTTAAAAACCAAAGAAGTTCTATGTTATCCCTGCCTATATCCCTGCCTATATGCTATTAAGGTCAAAGGGAATTACTGAATGTAAATTTATTTTTGAACACTGCAGTTACCAAATAGTAGATATAAAGTGTATGCATGTCATGGTATGACTTCATCTTTACTATCTGGACTTATGTAGAATGTGCATCATGTAATTTTGGATGAATCTGAATAGCCCCCACTTGACAAGCACTTAATTTATACTGCATAGTTCACTACTAATTGGATCTGTTGGTTTTGAATAATGCTAAAATTTCTCTTCTGGTAATCCCAGAGAATTAAAATGGGAAAGTTGCCACATATAGGAGTTTTCAGTCAATCTCTCTGTCTTTTTCATTCTCTTTCTCTCTCACTTTCTCTGTAACTCTGTGCGCTCTGTTTCCTCCATTCTGCCTCTTTCTTCATCTCTTCTCTCATTCTCTTAAATTCTAAAAATATTGATAGTCTTATATAAATACTGGAAGAAAATTGTAATTTGACTTCCTAACAGTAATGTTAAACTTTGAAATGTTTAAAATCGGTTAAATCAAGGCAACAAATTAAACCCTGACTGTCAATCTTATTATAGTCTCTCACTTATATAAAGACTCAAGAGCTTTTGCCCAGTTCATTTCTACTCCATCAGTTTCCTAAGAGCCTCTGCAGTGAAGATGCTAATATGCCCACTACCACTGTTTCCTCTTCAGTCCTCTAAGAAACCCTGGGCATTTCTTGGTCCAACAACCTGAGAGGTCCTGGCCTTCATTACTATTGTCTTCTCACTGATGAGGAGACCTATTAGTATTATAGTTTGAGAAATCAATTTAGTGGGTTGAGACCATCATTTTTAAACACAGGATCGAAAGTAACAGAGTGCACACAACATGTTGTAAGGGAAGTATTATTTATAAAACTTTATTTTCTCTCTCTCACTCTTTTTCTCTCTGATGCTGATGATTCTCAAAAGCCATAACAACTACATTTTCCATAATAAACAGAAATAAAATATGTAAAGCTAGAATCTACTTGATCCTTTTTCTTACTACAGCCTCATATGTATCTTTTATGAGCCCTGATACTCGTATATATAAGTACCATCTTTTATGAAAGCTGCTTGACCTTTGGGCTTCCTTATTAATGTTTTGGAAGCCAATTCCATAATAAGAGTTAATGATATAAGCAATGCCTTAGGAGAGAGATCTGGCTTCTAGTTCCAACTTAACCTCTCTTTGCTCTTGGAGACTTTGGCAACGCGATGAACTTCTCTGGACCTTGTTCTTCATATATAGAATGGATAGAGTAATATCAAATGTTAATAAAAATTGAAGGAGTAACCCAGATAATGAATCAAAGTAAAAACTGAAGGAGTAACCCAGATAGTGAATCAAAGTCCTTTCTAGGTCTAACGATTGTGTGTCTAAGACCATGTCATTCTATTGCACATGAAAATATCATAAGCTCTTTCATATCCAGTGCTGTGTAGACATTTGGCCAGTTTTCTTTTTAAACTGTTAGATCACTTCACCCATATCATCTGTCAGCTCTTACTGTAATATTTTACTTGGACATTTGTCATTTTTCTTTCTCTCAATTTTGAAGTTACTCTTATCTTTTGTGAGTTTTTTTAATATAATTTAACACTTGTGTGCAAAATGTTAAATTCTTAAATAAATATATTTAGAAGGATTTAAAAGTACACAAATGCACACGTATATGCACATATAAAATCTATTTTTTAACGTAGTATGACACTTCCTTGGAAATAATGCGTTGTGATTTATTTCAGCTTTTACTTTCACACATGCATAATATAGTTTGCAAATTGTCTTACATTCCAAAGACATTTTTCAGTATTCACCTGTTTTGAGGTGAGCCTCTCAGGAGACTTACATTTTAGAAATCTAAAACAAAAGAAAACAAACTATATAAGAGCCCTCCTCTTTTATCCATCTTCTATCCAGAGAGGCATTTGTAAGTTTGAAAGGGCAGCAGAGTTACCCAGGGGAAGTTAGTTTTCACACAAATTTTCGTTTCCCAATGCAGGAAACTCTCACTCTTCAAAGTGAGAGCAAATTCAAGGTAATAGATGACCAATGACTATCCTTATGTACATTGATATTATACACAGGATTTCTTTCCTGTCAACATTTAGCATTTTCCACCCCTGTGTTAGTTGTCGTGATTGGGTGGGAAGAACTATTTTTTTTCAGTCTGTCACACTCATTTCTCTTACAAGATACATTACTTCATGCAGATTAAGATTCACATTGATGCTTGGAAATAAGAAATATGAAACAATAGAAAAGGCCAAATACACCCCCAAACACACACACACCCCTCCCCAATTGCTAGACTCACTTTCCTGCAAAGCTGAAACTTACACACAAGTGATTGTGGTACATCCTCCTCTCTGCCCTCCCACCCCTACTTCCCCTAATATATTCCTGTATTCATCTTTATCTTCATTAGGGGGTGTCCACAGTCAGTTAAATACCTTGGATTTTCAGTGGGTTTGTAAAAGCCTGCATTATCTGAAATACTGCAATTCTCAGAGTAATAAAACTAAACTATGTCTATAATAGGTTTTATCCTTTTGAGTGGAAGTTTACATCATACTACTACTTTGAAATATCTATTTATATTTTTTTATGCTGTAGCACCATGGGAAATCTATATTTTTTCCTTCTCTCTAGGGTTTTCAATGGTTGGGTAGTCAAGACAGTGCCTGGTTAATTAGCATCTGGTTTGTCCACATCCCCAGAGGCTCATTCAATCCCAGCCCAGACACAAATGTACACCTTCAAACCAGGGAAGGTGACTTTGATGTGGGGCTGATATGATTCTCAAGGGGGCATATTTGAGGATTCAGCTACAGTGTATGCCCCAGGCACCCAGGCTGATGGCTGATTGACTCCTAATATCTGAATTATTCTCCTGAACCAGTACAACTCAATGGGAACCCCGATTTGCCAGGGTACCACAGATAAAGAATTCACAATAGTCCCTGCCCTGATACAAACTCACATCCATAGAATTGAGGTAGAATCTCAGTAATCACTGACTAGCCAGGGATGATAAAGCCCAACTTCACTTAAAGTGGTTTATTGACTTGACATTTTTCTGAAGGAAACTCCTCTCATTGCTTTTGATTATAATTTCCACAGGGATCAGATGTTATATTTCAGCATTAATTTTGTGTACTATGACATTAGGGAAAATTATTTAGTAATTTAATGTAACTATTTTCTCTAACACAAAATTTAAGTGAAAAAGACTAATGGGTAAATAGTCTCATTTCTCTCATAAAACCAGGTTGGAAACTGTTATATTACAGGGAGCACACACATATACTTCACAGAAGGAAATAGAGTTAAATAAACAGGAAGTAAGCACTAGTGATACATTGAGGATGCATTTTTTTTTAAGTTTTGGCTTTTCAGGTGTTAGTTGTGGTCCATTCTAAAAAAAACATGTTATGCTTTAATAATAATAATATTAGCCCTGGAAGTGAATATTAGCGAAGCTCTCAAGATATATGTGTAGATAGATAGATATAGATATATATATTAAGACCAAATGTTTAACTCTTGTGTCAACTAGCAGAACACCACCCTTCATTTATAAAATAGAATGTAGGAACTTAAAAATGCTTTGTATTACAATAGAATCCAGTGTGAATTTGTACACACACACACACAAATGTTACAATCCATATATATATACATATTTATGCACACACGTATATACCCACACACACATATATATGCAAATGTATGTATGTATGTTTGTATGTATGTATGTATCTAGCTAGCTAGCAGGAGGAGAAAAGCTTCATTCTGGCTATGGCAGTTACTAATGAAGATAGTGATTTACTATCAACATCAATAAAGAAATAAGTCTCTGAATAGACATCTCAGTATATATTTTCTACATACTAAATAGCATATCTTGTAAATAAAAGGGGAAACTAGATCACTATATGTTTATCCTCCAAGCACTGTATATCCCATACTTATTTTAGTATTTAAATAGCTATTTCCAAATATATTTATTATTTTTAAGCATATGGGATGAGATGATGGTTTCCTAGATACAGTAGAGTCTGGTTATTTGACTTTGTTGGAACTTCTTTTTTTCCTTGCATGTTAATAGTTCTTCACTCTATGCCATGCCCAAAGGAAGCACTAGTGAATAAATAAAATAGTGCCAACTGTGATTTTAAGATAAATGTTTGGTACCAAAATATAAGCTGTGAATGATACCACAATTCTGTTGTCATTGTTCAGAAAGTGGGGTTTTACTAACCCCTCCTGTTGTTCATTAGAATCAAGTACTGTTTATCATTTTTGTCATAATAAGACTTTCATCCATTTAATTTGTAGGTACTGAGAATAGAACATATTATCTTTCTCATCTCCTTCATTTAATGATTAAATTTCCCTAGAATATACAACCAATGTCAGATTCAGGACTGAAAATGTTAGTTAAATGTGAGTTTCTCAAATTGTGCAAGAGCTTAATCATTCTATGACCTAAGAAGGATATGCCCCCCCCATTACCAATACAATACACCACTTTTCCAAAGTTCACTTTATTCCACTTCGTTATTACAAAAAAACTTACATACCTGTTTTCACTAACCAAAAGAAATTTGAAGAGGATTTTCACATTTGTGAAAAAAGGCGAAAAGCTAAAAACAAACAGCGTTCAGCATTTGTTTTGCAGTGAGTCTCAGTAGTGCAGGAGCAGTGAGAGTGGCGCCACCAAGCTCCTTCCCAGGGAACCACACTCAAGTGTCAGCCTCAATCCGTTATCGCTTTGAACTGTGTCTGTGAGTGTCTGTGCTTGATCTCCACTTAATTTGTCCATCAGTTAGCAAGATGTGTTCTAAGGTGATTGTTTTTTTGCTTTACGCCATTACATCTTACTAATGGTTTCATAGGAACTCTCCACTTTCAGACAGCTGGGAAAAGCTGTATTTGTATTACAGAAAAGCAGGCAGTTGCATTCGCCATATCAACTGTATAAGAATTCACAGCTGCAGAAAAATGAATTATGCATTTTCTTAAGACAATAATCATATCATGGCAACGGATTACATCCTTAACTATAATCAGCTTTCACTAATCATGGAAGGTAAAATTAGCTCTATTAGTTCAAGTCACAACTTGCTTTAAGTAGTAATATAAATCCAATTATATTGAGTTACTTTAACTTTTTTTGGTGATTACTCCATTGTTTTCACTGCAAGCTATTTTGAATGAGTTGTGTAATTTGTTTATATATTTACATTATGTTCTATATGGTGGTGTTAATCGACTTTACATATTTGACATTTTCTGCTCATTAAATGAGTTCCCTATGTTGTTATGGGTATAATTAATGCTAAAATATATAATGCTGGGTGACCCCTATAATTGTGTTAACATTGCATATTAACATTATTAAAAAAAGAAGTACCTGTGATAATATGAGTTGATGTTCACAGAGCTTTCTGAGCCTTTTTCTAATGAAAATTTAAACTCAGTACTGTTCATCAGTGCCAGCAATTGTTTTTGTGTGTGTGTTATAACCAGGCCTATCGCTTCCCAAATGCCTGGAGGCAGAGCTGTTTACAGAGAGTTAGAAATGAAGGCATTGTTTTGAAACTTCAGCCTGCCTGAATCAAATACTCCTTTTATGCATGGATAGTTAAATGGGTAAAAAAGATAGTTGACAGCAATATGTGGAAATATCCTGACAAAGTGATTTGACCTTTTCATTAGGTGCTGGAAATAAAAAGAGAGAATAAAAAGAAGACTTTTATTTAACCTTTTGAACAAAAACCTGCTTACAAGTCATACACATCTTGGGTTTGTGCATGAGCTACTGATGGCATAAAGGCTCATTTGCTCCTTAAAGAACAAAATTTGAGCGCAAGGAAAGAGAACCATTCCCTGGTACAAGTAAGCTCTATTTAAAATGTGTAGCTCTCTACTTAAAGAGAGTAGGTCTGGCAAGGGTCTGTCATTGGGCCAGCCAAGAGGATAATATGCAGAGACATTTAAATTCGGTGGGACAAACACTACCCTTTGTTGGCTCCCACACTCAGACACATACACAGAGCTTCCACTAAAGTTAGAGCACTGTATCTAATTTGGAATTCAGAAGATGGCCAAAAATAGTTTATTGTCATATTCAGATTTTATTCATGGCTTTCTAGGTTGGTGTGTATAACATCACTTCTCTAAAGCCAGCCATTCATCAGCATTGGTCACTATTCCTTCACATGCCAAGGTTGGGGGTGGGTTTAATAAAGAGATTAAAAAAGAATGTGTTTAGCACAGATTTGACAAGACTTGAAAAAAGAAAAAGGTTAGGGATACATTTTGGAGTCAAATCTTCTCCTTTACTCTAAGCCTGCTCTTCATGTAAACTATATTTTAATATTTGGGGCATTTAAATTACAAAAATAATAGATGTGTATTACAAAAAATCATGTTATGAGTAAAAACAAAACTAAATTAAAGCTCTCTTTCTGTCTGTACTTCTACTTCCTTGAGGAAGTTAATAATATGGTTCTTTCAAATTTTTTGCTATTCATTTACAAATATACATTTGTGCTTGTGTGTGTTTGTGTGTGTGTGTGATGTGTATATTTTCCTGCAAGATGCTTTTTTTTTTTAACTCAGTGAAATATCAAGGGCAACCTTATATGTTGAAAGCTGTAAATACTCTCAGTTTATTTTAACAATTGCATGTTATCTATGTGATTAAATTTTTTCCTAATGTTGGGTTTTAGTCTGTCTCCAGTTTTTCTCTATTACACACAAAAAATTGCCCCAGTGAATATTAATCAGTGAATGCTTATGAGCACGTGAGCTTTACATTAAAAAAAAAATTCCCAAATGTTTGGATAAATGTTGAATTCCCATGTTGATAGATTCTTTCTTGCAACCCTAAAAATAGTGTAGGATTACTGATGTATTTAAAATAATGAAAATGTTTATTGACCTTAGTGTATCTACGGCATTGTTGACCTTTTGAAAATCCAAATCTAGATATGAGTCAGTGGTATGAAAATAAAAATAGGAGAGAGTTTAAAATGATTTGTGATAAAATATATTGACACCTGAAATAACCTTACGTGAAGAAATACTTCATCGTGCTGTTTATTTTAATATTATTATATTTCACAGAAACATTTCTATCCCTTGCCAAAATCATGGTCTATAATATTACCCTATTTTTTTAACTAGATTTTTTGTTTTGGAGGTAAAAATAAATACTGATAAGCTTATGCTGCTTATAAAACAAGAGAATAAGATGTATTGAATTTAATCATTGTAGAATCATTTGTGTTATTAGTCCATTTGGGAGAAAAACAAATGCAGCTATGCCCACCACTCCTTTCATTCATGTGTAGCATAGAATTTGACATACATTAAAGCAAACATCAAAGTAATGACTTTATTAGTCTTGCAAATTTAAATTATAAAGTTCAAATTATTTTCATAAATAGGAGAAATTTTTATATTTTCAGTGCTTATAGACTATATTTTATTATCCAGACTGAATATTGTAGCAGGAATTTTATTGTTAATAACCATACACAACTAAAAAAACTACTACCACACATTTTAGGAAATCCGTAAGTTTGGTTGTTTAAAAGTCTCCATTGGCTTCTATTATGTACATATTTCTATTACAATATATAACTGGAAAAACACAACTAGAGTATGTCCAAAGGAGAGTAGTTACATTACAGAGGGTCCTGAAACTATGTCATAGAAAGAACTGTAGAATGATCTGGAGGTATTGATCCGATGAAGAAGAAACAACCATAACTGTTATAAACTATTTCAAGAGCTCTCATGTGGAAAATAAGCTAAATTTATTCTGTGTAGATGCATAAAGCAGAAAAAAAGACCAATGAGTAGATGTTGAAAGAGGAGCAAATTTCACCTTTAGTCTAATCCGTATGGATATTTTCTGCTTATATAAATAATATGTATTTATTGTACAAAATGCAAGAAAGTACTAAAATAAAACAGTATTATTTTTGATCCCACCACTAAGAAATAGTTTGTTATATTTTCTTTCAAGATTTTATTTGTGTACAGTATTCAAATTAAGTGGTCATTATTAGACTTCTAACAGTTATTAGTTGCATAGGGAAGAAAAGGAAGATATTGTTTCTCAGCAAATTGAATATTTGTAACATTTATTTCCACTCAAAAATCCCTACTTAGCATCACTTTTTTTTAGAACTCACCCATTCAGTCAGTTTCCTTCTTAGTCAGTGTTCTGCTGATTTTTGTATACAAGTTAGAAAGGACTGTTTTCAAAAATATAATGCAAATAGGTGCAAAGTCAAATTATGGTTTTTGGAAAAGATTAAGGATTTTCTTAACTCGCGAGAATGATGTTGGAAAACAGTTTGAACAGCAAAGCTTCTGAAATTCTGGTTGAACTTAACCTGTTGATAGTCCAATAAGAGGACACCTGCAATATTTGTGGCATAGTAGATGCTTAAAAAGAAAAGTGAGGGGCAGGGGGAATAATTTGCTTGTAAGAGGAGTAAGAAAACTCTAGGGGAAGTTGATAGAGCCCTAGAGTATTTTGGCAAAACTGAAAACTTTGTTATGGAACTCACCATTTTTTCTGATACAGTTGAGCTCAAAACAGTTTATACTAAATCAGAACATATGCATACCTTATGACCCAGCATTACACCTTTAGCTACATACCCAGTAGAATTGTGTACACCAAGATGTGTTTACCAAAAATATGTGTACAGTATATTTATACACATTATATTACTAATAGCCAACAAGCAGAAACAAATCAATGCTCCTCAAAATTAGAATGGATAAATTGTGATATATTCATGTAGTGAAACATCATGCAGCAATGAAAATGCATGAGCTATTATCACATACAATAATATTTGATGAACCTTACAAATATAATGTTGAAAAAAGAAGCAAAACACAAAAGTGTCTAGTATATGATTTAATTTTTACAGTGTTAAAAACCAGGCAAACCCGATCTACGGTGTTAAAAGTCCAGCTAGTAGTTACTTAGAGAGGGTTAGAGACAGAGAGGGCCATGAGGAGGGCTACTGTGGTTTTCAAACTGTTTTATTTCTTGATCTGGCTGGTTTCTTGAGTGTGTTTGCTTTGTGTTAATTCACTGAGATCTACAGGTATGGTTTATTCACTTTTCTGTATGTATGTAGCATTAGAATAAGAGAGTTTATATTTAAAAAGCTTCATCACATCCCCTCCAGAAAAATCACAACATTTAGTCACTTATTGTTCGTTATAAGAAGGTGTTCACATATTACAATGGAATATTACTCAGACATAAAAAGAAACAAAATTGAACTATTTGTAGTGAGGTGGATGGACCTAGAGTGAAGTAAGTCAGAAAGAGAAAAACAAATACTATATGCTAAAAGATATATATGGAATCTAAAAAAAAAAAAAAAAAAAGGTTCTAAAGAACCTAGGGGCAGGACAGGAGTAAAGATGCAGACGTAGAGAATGGACTTGAGGACATGGGGAGGGGGAAGGGTAAGCTGAGATGAAGTGAGAGAGTGGCATGGACATATATACACTACCAAATGTAAGATAGATAGCTAGTGGGAAGCAGCCACATAGCACAAGGAGATCAGCTCGGTGCTTTGTGACTACCTACAGGGGTGGGATAGGGAAGGTGGGAGAGAGACGCAAGAGGGAAGGGATATAGGGATATATGTATATGTATAGCTGATTCACTTTGTTTCAAAGCAGAAACTAATACAACACTGTAAAGCAATTGTACTGCAATAAAGATGTTAAAAAAAAAGGTGCTCAGAGTTATAACTAAATTTTAATGACCATATATTAAAATCAACTTATTTGTGTATTTGTTTACTTTTGAGAGAAGGTCCTTCCCCGTTCCTCCTCCCCATCTTATTGAAATTTGTGTTCACTAATCACCTCTGGTATCTCAGATAATTAAAATCTCCAATTTATTCTGCCAATATATCAAATATCATACTTTTTACATATAAGTTTCACCTGTCATTCTGCTATTGCCATTTTCCATGATATTAAATATTTCATTGACTGAAAGTACCAAAATGTATTTACCATTTCCTTATTTTGGGAAACAAATTATTTCCAGTTGAAGAAATACTTTTTAACAAAGATGTTAACAAATGAAACAGGTATCTCGGAAGAGTGTGGTCCCTTTATTGGAGATGTTCAAGCTGAGGCTAGTGGCCACTTATTGGAAAAGTACGGGGAATCAGACTGACACTCCAGTGCCTAACAAATATTAAGCTTTTCAAAAATGTCTGTGGAATGAATTAATGTTTTTGGAAGTCCTTCCAACTCTGATTGCCTAGGATATGTGAGCAAGCAAAATCAACAAAAATATTGTGAAATATTCACTAACTGAGGCTAATTGGAGTATGATGGTGCCTGATTGTAGTTATGACATCCACATCTATGATTCCTGATTCAACTCCAGTGCTTTGATATTTATTCTTCAATTTTGCCTTTGTTTTAGAGATAGAAGATCAGCACCGTTAATATTGCTGGGAGCCTTTGCTTTTGGCAAATGGTAGATAAGTTGTCTCAAAAATAGCTCTATCTCAGTGGCAGAAGAATGTTTAACAGAGCTTGTACACTTTATTTTTACTCTCCATCACCCTTGCATAGTACTAGTTACAAGGTAGATACTTTTAGTAACCTTCCTTGTATGACCCAAGTATTTTGTAAGAGTAAGCTATGGTTCCATCATTATTGTCATTCTTCACTTAGCCATGTGTGAATGAACTTAAGACTTTAAGAAGTAAGTGCTTTCTTATTTCAAGAGTGTTTTTTTTTTCTGTTTTACTGAACATGGAGGTCCAACACTCAACTGTACTTTCATTGTTTCTTCATATTTACAACATAACTAATACTATTATTTAATACAGAACTTTTTATTCTATACTTCTTTTCTTTATATTTTTGAGAAGAA
This sequence comes from Mesoplodon mirus, assembly GCF_964341445.2. NCBI lineage: Eukaryota > Metazoa > Chordata > Mammalia > Artiodactyla > Ziphiidae > Mesoplodon > Mesoplodon mirus. Next base: position 44,353,466 of record NC_138985.1, on the reverse strand, counting down.
GTAAAGCTCCAGAGATTATAGTCCAATGGGTCAGTGTCTCAATGAGAAGGAAAGGAGGGTTTTGATTACATATCCCTTTGCGTGCAGTGCAGCGAGACATACACAATAAAGGGGAAGGTATCAAGAAGGAGAAAGAAAGCAGTCGAGGTTAAATATGTGTTTCCCTGTGCATATATGTTAACATGTGAGCTATGCATACTTGTATATGTATATGTGTATGTTTGAGTGTATACACATATAGACAGACAGGTAGGTAGACATGCATAAATAATGGGGAATCCCAGCTGACCGGAGTAAAGAGTGTACACATCCACATGTGGAGTTCCCAGACAGAACACATTACACATTTTCACATTATTTGTAACCACTGATTTATCTGGATATAGCTATACTTCTTGGGAAAAAATGTCTGCCATTCACACCTGTTGGTGTATTTGGTCAACTGTGTGATACGGAGTGGCTTAGAGAACATAAGGCAAATTTTAGGAAGGACTTTGTGGCCCCAGGAAAGAATTCATCCAAAGGAAGAAGTCTGGGTCAGAAACCTGGGTTCAGGGTGGGAGCTGGGCCACTGGAGGGAATTTTGAACTTGGAATCAGTATGGTGGTTTCACTGAATCTGCCCCAGTCCAGCAGTCCTTATGGTAGATGCATATCCCTAGATGTTAAGGTCTGTGTGGAACTGAAAGAGATGTTGCACAAAAGTATTATGTGTTTCTGTATGGAATCTTGAAAAAAAAATGGTTGTGAAGAACCTAGGGCAGGACAGGAATAAAGATGCAGATATAGAGAATGGACTTGAGGACACGGGGAGGGGGAAGGGTAAGCTGGGACGAAGTGAGAGAGTGGCATGGACATATATACACAACCACATGTCAAATAGATAGCTAGTGGGAAACAGCCACATAGCACAGGAAGATCAGCTCGGTGCTTTGTGACCACCTAGAGGGGTGGGGTAGGGAGGATGGGAGGGAGACGCAAGAGGGAGGAGATATGGGGATATATGTATACGTATAGCTGATTCACTTTGTTATACAGCAGAAACTAACACAACATTGTAAAGCAATTATACTCCAATAAATATGTGAAAAAACATAAAGTGTACAACAAAAAGTATTATGTGTATTAATACTTATGAATATAACAGATATGAAAATACCAGAGATTTACAAAATCAGAGGTTTTTAAAAATTTTTGAGCCAAAAAAAAGCCTTTGAATTAATAATTTGATGAATTGCAGTTCTTCTTGGGCAATGTAATTAACCTCCTAATTTAGGTGGGTCACTATAATTTTTAGATTAAAGCTTTGGAAACTTTTTATAATAGCAGTATTTTATGTTTGCCTAATGCTTTACAATTTGCAAAGTGTTCTGCTTTCAGATACTTGGTAATATAAATAGGTTGAGTATTGCCTCCACTTTCCATTTTAGGCAACTGTGCCTTAGAAAGTTTAAATTAGTTACTCAAGTTCACAAAGCCAGTAGAGTTGGAAGTCAGACCCAAGTATTTGGACTTTTACTTTAAAATTCTTTCTTTATGTTACATTAAGTCCAACATAATACATTCTTGAAAACAGTTAAAAATATACACTTTACTAATTACTCTATTGAGAACCTGTGGATAACAGGAAACTTGCTTAATTTTCTAATTAAACAAAATTGTCTTCCACCTTATTATGCAGATGTTATTTTCAGCATTTATCCTAAAAAAGTGCCATTTGATAATTAACTAATTATACAAGTTTTATTTAACAATTCTGTTGATCTCATTACTGGGTTAAATATAATCATTTTTCTTTAACTGTATGAGGTAGAACAGAACAAATTAATTTTCATTGTGGATCTTGGTTCTTGCTGACAACAAATAGTCAAAATAAAAGGTTTCTTTAACCTAAAAATGGAGGAGGATGGCATCAGAATTTACTTTCTTCTTAACTGATTGCTAATTAGTTGTCCTTGAGTACACAGGTTATACATAATTCACGGCCTTCTGTTGTCTGAAGGTTTTGTCTTTCTATTTCTTCTTCTAAATCTGAGTGTCTGTTTGCTTCATTCAAAGCCCAATATTTGGATAATAAAATGGAGTCAGGGATATGGAAGTGAGTATAGGAAAAAGATGAGAACTCTATTGTAAGAAACTTAATATTCTGTACTTCAAGTAGAGTCATGTAAAGAAAATAAAAACAAAATAACTCCTGCTTTTTCAAGTTCAAGTTGATATTTAAAATATTTTTTAAAATATTAAGTCTAACTCAATGACTCCTGTAAAACTTGAACTAGAAATACTTATAACTGTGATATCCTGAGTCCTTTTTCCCATTTAATATGAAATTTTAGCCAGGTCATTGATTTCATTGCACAATCAAAAATTCCTGGTCTATTAAAGCATGTAAACGAAATGAAAACAAACCAAAGAATTTTGGATTGGTGTTTGTCTCTACTTCTCTAAACTCAGAAGGAAAAATTCTGACAATGAGGATCTGCCAGCCAGCTCTGTGCTTTGGCAACAATCAGAATAAAAAATATTATAAATAAATGTTTTCATGTACTTATTTTCCAAGGGATGGATCTGAGCACAGAATCTATGTAGACCCAGAAGAGAGTGCGAGAAGAAAGGGCCAGGTTGGGGATGTAGCCAGCCGCCTAATTACACTAATAGGTTCACAGCACAGTTGGGTCACAAACTGTGTTTCTAAACTTAGGAGATGAATCTCCACCATAAATTATTGAAAAGCACTCTGTGGTGCTCCACTCTCCATTCCCCACAAATTAGATTACTGAGAGCTGTAAAGCATCTTTAGAAAGTATTTTCCTTTCTGTTTTAAAATTTTCCTTCATCATCAATTAGTGTCAACTTTGAAAACATCGGCTATAACCAGAAAACATGAAATCAAAAGATAAAATAAAGAAGCAAGGATATTATTCCTAAAAGAAGCAGAAGCATATTGTTTAACCTGCTAGGGAGAGTTAACTTACTAATGAAATATTTGTGTGTTTCTATATCCCAAACTTCCTTAGGATAGAAATGTAATAACATATTACATAAATATAGTCCCCAGATTTCATCTCCATGTTGACATCTGTTGTGAAATAAGCATAGTTGAACTAGAGTAAGTTTTGTGAAGACAATTCATTCTATAACATAAATTAACCAACTTGCATTATCACTCTACATTTAGCTTTTGAGCTATATATATTCACTTTCATTAATAAGATTCATGAATCTGCAATGGAGTTGGTAGAAGATATTACAAAATAAGATTATGAATGACACTACACTAAATTTAAGGTTTGGCCACTCTGCTTAGCTTATGATTTTCTTCATGCCCTCTCTTTTTCTGTGTCTATAAAAATGGGAATAACAGCTACTTTACTTACTTTAAATGAGATGATCAGTAAGCTGCGAGATCAGTCAAAATTGTTTTTCAGATTCTAAATTGAATATAGAGCAATGTGCCATTTAAGGTCTCTTTGATTGCAAGTTTAAAAATGTCCAATGACATGCTGTGCTCATGGATTAGAATTAATATTGTTAAAATGACCATATAACCCAAGGCAATCTACAGATTCAGTGCAATCCCTATCAAAATACTAATGGCATTTTTTACAGGACTAGAACGAATAATTCTAAAATTTGTATGGAAACACAAAAGACCCTGAGTAGCCAAAACAATCTTGAGAAAGAAGAACAATCTGGAGGTATTAAGAACCCTGATTTCAAATTATGCTACAAAGCTAAGTCATCAAAACACTATAGTGCTGGCACAAATACAGACACATAGATCAATGGAACAGAAATAAAGCTTGTACAGTCAATCTATGATAAAGGAGGCAAGAATATGCAATGGGGAAAAGACAGTTTCTTCAATAAATGGTGTTGGGAAAACAAGACAGCTACTTGCAAAAGAATCAAACTAGACTACTTTCTCATACCGTATGCAAAAATAAATTCAAAATAGATTAAAGACTTAAATGTAAGACCTGAAACCATCCATAAAACTTCTAGAAGAAAACATAAGCAGTATGCTTTTTGACATCAGTCTTAGTAATAGTTTTTTGGATCTGTCTCCTCAGGCAAGGGAAACAAAAGCAAAAATAAACAAGTGGGACTACATCAAACTAAGAAGCTTTCACACAGCAGAGGAAGCTATCAAGAAAATGAAAAGGCAGCCTACTAAATGGGAGAACATATTTGCAAATGTTATATCTGATAAGGGCTAATATCCAAAATATACAACTCAACAACAACAACAACAAAACAACAAAATTTAAAAATGGGCAGAGGACCTGAATAGGCATTTTTCCAGAAAAGACATATAGATGGCCAACAGACATATGAAAACGTCATTCATCATCAGGGAAAGGCAAATCAGAGCCACAATGAGACATCATCTCACACTTGTCAGAATGGCTATCATCAAAAAGACCACATATAAGAAGTGTTGGTGAGGGTGTGGAGAAGAGGGAACCCTCGTACACTGTTGGTAGGAATGTAAATTGATGCAGCCATTATGGAAAACAGTGTGGAGATACTTTAAAAATTTAAAAATAGAACTACCATACAATCCAGCAATTCTACTTCTTTCTCTTTCTGAAGAAAACAGAAAAAAATAATTGAAAACATATTTGCACTCCTATGTTCATTGCAGCATTATTTACAATAGCCAAGACATGGAAGCAACCTAAGTGTCTATCTATAAATGAATGGATAAAGAAGATGTGGTATGTATGTGTGTGTGTACATATATATATATATATATATATATATATATACATATATATATAATATATAATGGAATCTTATTCAGCCATAAAAAAGAATGAAATCTTGCCATTTGTGACAGTATGGATGGACCTAAAGGGTATTATACTAAGTGAAATAAGTCAGAAGGAGAAGGACAAATACCACATGATTTCATTTGTATGTGGAATCTAGAAAACAAAAACAAAGACAGACTCAGAGATACAGAAAACAAACTGGTGGTTGCCTGAGGGGAGGGAGAAGGGTGGATGAGTGAAATACGTAGGGGAGACTGAAGTACAAACTTCCAGCTATAAAATAAGTCACAGGGATGTAATGTACAGTATATGGAATATAGTCAATAATACTGTAATAACTTTGGTGACAGATGGAAACTAGACTTACCATGGTGATCATTTTGTAATATGTAAAATACCGAGTACTATGCTGTATACCTGAAACTAATATAATATTGTAAGTCAATTTTGGTTCAATTTTAAAAAAAGAAAAAACGAACAGACAAAAAGTGTCCAACTCAAACTGGCTAAGGTTAAAAGGATATTTATTGGCTCACCTGACCAAAAGCCCTGGACGTGGAAATTGCTTCACATATAGCTATATTCAGGGCTCACAAAATGGTTGTTTCCATGCTCAGTTTTGCTACCTGTGGTGTTGGCTTCACACTCAAGTTTTATGTTATAGTAAGGATGCAGTACAACTCAAGTGCCTACACTTTCTGAGATCCTAAACTAGTAGGAAAAATAAGAATCCCTTTCCCAGGATTCCTTGCAGATGCTCCTGAGTCTCAGAGGTTCTGATTAGCTCACATGTCCACTCCTCAACCCTTTTCTAATGAGCAAGAAAAAAATAGTTTTTTCAGATCTTGGAAAATGTGTATGCAGTTCTGCTTTCATTTTTTCTACAGTGTTTTGAGTGAATTATTTAATGTTCATCCCATCATTTTCTACCACCTTACTCTTGTAATTTAGGGTAAAATAGAAAGAACTGTCATTAAATGAAAGGGAAAAGGCTTCTCAGAGAATGTATGAGTTAAAGAATAAAATTTATGAGACAGTAGGAAGGTATTTGCTTTTGCTTTTTTTTTTTTTTTTTTTTTTTTTTTTTTGCGGTACGCGGGCCTCTCACTGTTGTGGCCTCTCCCGTTGCGGAGCACAGGCTCCGGACGCGCAGGCTCAGCGGCCATGGCTCACGGGCCCAGCCACTCTGCGGCATGTGGGATCTTACCGGACCGGGGCACAAACCCGTGTCCCCTGCATCAGCAGGCGGACTCTCAACCACTGCACCACCAGGGAAGCCCGCTTTTGAGTTTTTAACTTAACTTTTCAAATTAATTGTGATGTATGGTTTTAAAAAGAATAATCTCACTTTTCTTTGGCTTTTAATTGTTTCTTTCTGAATAGTTACTGCCTGCCTCTGGGTAGGTGACCCATCATATTTACCAATTGGTTGACTTTTGCATATGGACCTTAATAGTCTCATAACTATATGAGATAAAAATCTGCTCTAATTGACTTTCTCATATACCAACTGAATTTGACATCTTTGTTAAGACATTAGTGAATTCTAAAAATTATTAAGTTTACAAAGAGCACCATTTTGTTGATTGGTCAAGAGTATTACTAAACTGGCTTCACAGTGTTTGAACTCACAAATTTTCAGGTGATAAGAATTTTTAAATTGTTTTTTCTTTGCCCCTGAATGGGTCTTATTCTGCCATATAGGAGCTAGATCTCTGATATTGGAAGAGATCCTACATGTCTAGCTGAACAGGACACGTGTATACACAAATGCAAATGCAAATACTGACACTGAGGAATAAGTGCATGTGTTCTTTCTCTCTCCCACTTTGAGGTTGGGTATGGGCACGTATGCCTCAAATGGGGTTGGGTTTTATAAAAATGTTACAGATGAATCACTTTTGTTTTGTTGTGACATTTGCTGCCTCACCTTCAAAGAGTAGGTGCAGTTGCACTGACAACTCCTTGGCATTTTGCCCCAGGGAAGTGTTACGTTATCAAAAGAAGCAGTGCCAGTTTGCTGGCAATTAAAATGTGGACATTTGACCATTATTTTCAGGAGAAAATGATCAAAAGAATACACTGAAGTGAAAACCTTAACTAGGCAGAGTCATCTCTAACGAATAAGAGGGAAGCTCTTTTAGGCCTGGTAACTTAGATGAGCATATGTGAAATATATGGCTAATGTTTCTAAAAGAAAATGGTTACTAGGAAACTATGAAAAGACCTCTAATTATGTTATCTCCAGGCTATACCAATAAATAGAGAATTCAGATCACTTTGTGCTAAAACCAGTACTAAGTAACCTGCTAATATTCTTAATACTCTTGAGGTTTGTTTCTGCAGCAAGTGAGATTTACTGTCCTTTTAAGGATTAGATAGCAATTCGAAAAGACTGGATTTAACTCAAAGTTCATAACCAATGCTATTGACTGAATTTTGGTGTCCTATTGCAGTCTTCTAAAGGTAGCAAAAGAATATCTTGACATAAAAATAAGTGTTGGTTGTTTAGTTGGCCAAGACTTCGAATTATGTTAAGCTCTTGACCTCTACCTGAAGCAGTAACAAAGAAAGAACTAAGGATATTGTCTCTGGGCTGCCTCTCCCATGGAGGGTGTTTCCTTATTAAACCTGACTGTCCTACCCCATAATTTAAAGTCTTCCCACAAAGAAAATTCCAGGCTTCACCAGTAACCTGTTCCATAAATTCAAGTAAGAAATAACATATTATTCCAGGATCTAGCTCCTATCTGTCAGAGTAAGACCTGTTCAGTGGCAAGAAAAATCAACTTAGAAGTTCTTATCACCTGAAAATCTGGGATTTCAAGCATAGTGAATCAGTTTGACAGCACTTTTGATCAATCATTAAAATGGTGTTCTATGTAAATTTAACATTTTTTTAAAAAAACACCTCCTATGGGTTCTCTTCTCTCTGTTGTAATTTCTTCCCTGGTAGATGCAGACCTCACCCTGTTTCATTGGTTGGTTGGGAGTTGAACTGAGCATTAATGGGTGATTTTCTTTCCCAGGCTATTGGTCAAAGCTGTGGTCAGTACCAACTTTGGCCAAGACATGCCTGACCCAGTTCTGCCAAGGGGTTGTTGTTGGAAGCTGGCATGAATCTGAGAAGCAGGGTTACCAGCTGGGCAAAACTCTCAGGTTGGTTAGGTGTATTTAAGGGTCTTTTCACCTCTCTTTACTCTTTCTCTTTCTTTATTTATCTCTTACATCAGGCCCTTAGATTCCTTCTTACCCTTAGTCCCAAGTGCTTGAAATCTGTTACTTCCTACTAAATTTAAACAAATAAGTCAGACAGAGGTAAAACTGCTAAGATGATTTTAAAAAGATACTGTAGAGGGGTAGGAATTGGGTAGGAAAACAAAAAGTTATAGTAAAATAGTAAGAGTGAGATAAAATAAATTTCTAAGAAAAAGATGAACAAATAAGTAAAATTGCTTTTTGGCAATATACATGCTCAAATGTTTGAGCTCAAATATTTTCCCTGTTTTTTTGTGGGGACTGTTTTCTGGAGAGGCAATTTTTTAAACAGGTAGGATAAGCTTCTTTACTGACTATAATTGACTAATGGTAACCATGGAAAATGGCCCTTGGCCTCCAATTTTTGCTCCCTTGCCAGTGAATCAGTCTGCCTAGGGTGACGATTTAATTTTCATGGTGTTCAAATTACAAATTAACATTTGCAAGTGTAGATTTGGGGGATTGTGCTGAAGCCTAATAAAGTTCTCTGAGGATGGTGTGCCCCCTTGGGCCACATCATATAACTTCCTTATTAAAGTGAAAGGAAATTGCCTTTTAGTTTTCTTATAGCATATCAAGTCCTCATATTTGAGAAAGGCAGCCTTCTAACCTCTAGAATCTTCAAACCTCATAGATATTCCTGTATCAAAATATTTCAGATCTTCAGTTTGCACAGTGCTTATGGATGAAGTTAACTTAAAATGATTGAGAAGGTCAACAGTATGTTTGCTTCTGATAATCTCAGTTGTTCATGAGTACAATGTATAAATCTAGTCCATCACCATACAGATGATACTTTAGAGTATTACTTGCACTTGTGCTTGTAGTTTAACTTTTAAGGAACGATAAAAAGGAAACAAAGCTTTGGACAGTGTCCAGGCTTGGTTCCAGGGCAAAATAAACAATTATTTCTTGAATTACATAAAATTTTGTGGAATTATGGTATATAACAACCACATTTGGAGGGCAAAATTCATAGGTTTCTATATTTTATAGTTTTCAACTTTATTCTATGGTATCAAGAGTGGATTTTCCTGAATCCTAATAGAAAATATTTAGAGAGAAAGACTACTATTTTCCTGTAAGGGAGATTCAGCAGAAAAATTATAAAAACAACCTAATGCTCTACTGTGACTAACATTTGCAACTCAAAATGTTTAATAGACTCTGGAAAATAAACAATGGTTTCTAAAGAAGAGTGAAAAAGCCAGAAAGAGAAAATCTAATTAGTGGCACTCTATCTGTGGGGAACCCTATTAACTGTGGAAAAGAATAACAAAAGTCAGATAAAGTCTAGCAAAAAGTCTCACGTGTGTGTGTGTGTGTGTGTGTGTCTACGTACATACATATACATACTTCTCTCAGACATACATGGATTTTGCAGTCAGAATAAATTTGGAGTCCTAAGTATTTGATTAAATGCTGGAAACTAATACCAAATTGATTTATAGAATGTAAATTAACATTTTTTTGGACACAGATTGATCCTATTATGAAGTTATAAAATTCAGGCAATTTAAAAATAAAAATTTGTTATGCAGTCAGTGCTGAAGTGGATATTGGTAATTTTAGATAAGTTTAAGTGATAAAAGGAGGACTTTGAATGAAAGTTGTTTCTTCTAAAATTAAAGGAATTAAAAATATTTTGCTTATAATTTTTTAGAAAGACAAAAGAACTCAAAAAGTTTTAAATTTGATATTTCCTAACATGTTTACAGAATTGTAACCTAGTAATATAACATTTGCACATGGTTTTGTTAGCAGCAGTATTATGCTATCTGCTATCTGATAATAGGATTCCTATTTTTTATTATATAAAAATAACACTTAAATTGGTACTAGGCAAAGCAACTGCTTTTTCTATCATCTTATGTTTATTGGCAAATTTGTAATGAAATTGTCACTTTGTTAACAGTTACATTGCCTACTTGTATCTCCAGGGCAGCATCTGAAGAGCTCTCTCAATTATTTTAAGATCACTTTTACTGCATTACTGTTAAAAGATTTTTTTTCATAAACTTTTGGAAGAAATATATTTCCTTGTTTGATTTTTGTTCTTCAATCAAGCCAAACTCAAAACTTCTGTGACTTGTTTTGCTTTATTTGGGAAGCTTATCAGTACTGTCTAACCGTAGGATTAAGTGGAATTTAAGCAATTTTAGCAAGAACAGTCTTTTAGGGGAAATAACTGTCTCTCCTTACCCATTTGTTGTTTATAAAGTGCATATGGCTGGGTAAAGGGTTTACTCAACTGTGGTTAGGATGCATGGGACCTTTTTTGTTTTGTATAACAAACAAAGTAATAAATTTTGAATATATTGGGTTACTTGATTAAAAAATATTATTTATGATACTATATGTTTAAACTAATATGACTTTAGTCAGTTTTATATGATGATGATGATAATGGCTCACAATAGGCATGCTTATTATGTGCCAGGCATTGTGCTAAACATCTTACATAGATTATCTCATTTATTCCTCCCAAGTGTTATATTGGAGCGAGAAAACTGAGGCCTGGAGAAATTGAGTAATGTGCTCATGGTCACTGTATTAGCAAGTGGTCATGCTTTACTAAGTACCTCTTATTATCATTTAATACTGTCTCTCTCCTGGTATTAAATCAGAAACCTCAGAGTTTGAGACTTCTATTCTTAACATCTAAAAAAGAATGGGCTGGAAATTATAAATCTGTCATATAGAAATCTATCTTAACCTTTGAAGTAATGATGTTATAGAAATTCCATTTACACAATCATCCCCCCCCCCCGAATTTAATCTCTGATATCATCTTTCTTGTGTCTAGACTTCCTTCTTATCCATTCTTTATGTAACTGCATATTACCCTGATGCAGTAGTCTCTCCTTATCTACCGTTTTGCTTTCCACAGTTTCAGTTACCTGTAGCCAACCCCAGTCCAAAAATATTAAATGGAAAATTACAGAAATAAACAATTTATAAGTCTTAAATTGCAAGCCCTTCTGAGTAGCGTGATGAAATCCCTCCCTGATCCTATCTGTCCCACTCAGGAGATAAATCATCCCTTTGTCTGACATATACGCCCTGCCTGTATTCCCCACCCTCCCACTAGTATAGGAAAAAACATACAGTTCTCCCTCAGTATCCATGGAGTTGGTTCCAGGACCCCCATCAGATACCAAAATCTGATGCTCAAGTCTCTTTATTTATGTCTGGATTTCAGTTCATATATTTTTATAGGATTTTTGCTATTATGTTCATGAATGAGGCTAGTTTATAATTTCCTGTCTTGAAATCCTCTTGTTAGATTTAGTGTCAGGATATATCTGCATAATAAGTTGATCAGTGTTTTCAGAATTTTCTATTTCTAGAGGAGTTTAGTGTTATTTCTTCCTTAATACTTTGGTACAGTTAATTGGTGAAGCCTGGAATTTTCTCTGTGGGAAGATTTTAAATTGTGGGTTCAGTTTTTTTAGTAGTTATATGACTATTGAGATTTTCTTAGTTATTCGTGTGTCAGTTTTCTATGTTTTGCTTTTCTAGTAATTTTCCCATTTTATTTAAATTTTCCATTTTTTTTCTGTTTACCAGAAATCCTTTTGCAGTATGTTTGAATATTTAGCTATCTTCTTTTTTATTCCTATTCTATTCTTTGTGTTACAACCCAATACTACCCTACTTATTTTCTTGCTCAAATTGTTATAGCTTTAGTCATTGGGAGGTGTAAATTTTTAAATATCTCTTTTCCTGGTTAGAATATAAACTCTGTGAGGATAGGTATGATGTCCACTTTATCCAAAAAGGTTAGCAAAGAGCCTGGCGCCTAGTAGAAATCAGTATTTATTTCTCACAAACTCAGTTCATGACTGATGAATGAATGGAACCCATAAAAATGAAAAAAAAACCCCATTAAACTTATCTAGTGTTCAATGTTTCCTGAGTTATCTTCATTTTCTAAGTGCTCGGTTATTTTTCAATTCCTCTGAGCTTCCAGGCTACTGTATAGGGGAAAGTTAGATGATACAAAAATTTTAAAAACAAGTAAATCTCTGTATTGTCAGACCAGACACGTTTAGAAGGATAAGATCATTGTTTTCTTGGGTATGTCTCATTTCAGACTTTTATTTGTACTTCTTAGTCATCCTGCCATTCCTTCAAGTTTTATAGTCACCTACTCTATATTGATTCACACCCAAGTATAATTGTGGTAGCCTCAGTGTTCTTCTATAGATGGTTTGGTAACTTTTAGTTTTACTTAATTGGCCGGTGTGACAAAATTGGTCACTTCATTGGTTGGTGACTTTGAGAAGAAGCTGAGAAGATATTTCTTTGTGGAGCAATATATATATCCATAGTTGGCTATGTGTTGACAGAGGAATAGTCTTATCTTATTTACAATGTTCTGCTACTTCCCCGTCAGGAAAGAGCAGTACATTTTCATGTTCAAATTTGGGAACTTCTATTATTCACCATCAAGTACAGATCTCATAAATCAAAGAGCAGTTTTAAATGTCATATTTGTATATGCTATTTCTGGGAAACACCAGATACAGTGTTATTTTGGGAAACTGTGGGTTGACCTTGCAAAACTCACATTAACAAGGAAAAAAGCACATTTTAAACAGTGACACATCTAACAGTGGGCTTAAAAGAGCAAGAGAAATTGTGTAGGTGTTCAATAGTAACAACCTAGTGGTACCACATTGTATTTCATGAATGAGAGCAATTCACAAAGTTCCCACAAATAGGACCTAGTGCAAGGACATAAGTGTCTAGTAGCTTTCTTTATCATTCATTCTACCAACACTGTACAAGTCCCTACTAAGTACCAGGTAGGATCCTGTTTGCTGTGAAAATAAAAGTATGGTACAATTCCTTCCTGTGTGTGGCTGAGTTTAATGGGGAGAACTCAGCTCTTATAGGTGTATCACTCATATTGTTTATTTTAAAACTAATGAGCTGTAGGTAAGATTAACTTTGAGAATGAAGTCATGTCACCTAGATAATGTGTCTTCTTGTATTTAATAAACCACTTACAAAGAGGACTGCAAGGAGATATGTCAGAAACTTAATAGAGCTGATTTCCTGTCTTGCTAATTAGTAGTGATTTTATGTGTTCTGTGATGTCTAAAACAAGTATATATTTATTTTAATTTGAGAAATAAAAAAACAAAACAAAGAGTCATTTAAGTTTCTAAAATTTGCGAGGATATCTTTATGTTTCCTTGAATTTACTTTCACTGTGCTTAGCTAATTATGGATTTTCTGTTTCTTTGTATTACATTTAAATTGATTTTTATTTTTTTTGAAAAATCATTATAATGCAGAGGTAGAAGAAACTTTCACAACAGACATTAGATAGCCCGCATGAGAGTCTCTTAAGACAGAGGTTGACAGGGGACTTCCCTGGTGGTCCAGTGGTAAAGAATCCGCCTTACAATGCAGGGGATGTGGGTTCAATCCCTGGTCAGGGAGCTAAGATCCCACATGCCGCAGGGCACCTAAGCCCACACACCACAACTACTGAGCCCGCGCACCTCCACTAGAGAAGAGAAAACCTGCATGCCACAACTAGAGAGAAACCTGTGTGCCGCAAAGAAGAGCCGATGCAGCCAAAAATAAATTAAATAAATAAATAGATAGATAATAAATAAATAAATCTTTTAAAAAAAAGAAAGACAGGGGTTGACAAACTTTATCTATAAAGGGCCAGATAGGGCATATTTCAGGCTTTGTGATCTGTACAGTTTCTGTCACAACTATTCAGCTCTGCTTTTTAGCAGGAAAACAACCATAGAGAATATGTAAATGAATGAGTGTAGCTGTGTTTCAGTAATACTTTACTTAGAAAAACTGGCAGAGGTGTAGATGTGCTACAGTTTGCCAATCCCCTGACTTAATGGCATTTGTCAAAAATGCAAAGACCTAGTTCTCATACCTCCCTGAATCAGCTTCCAGAGAGATAAGCCCTTGGAACCTGCACGTTTACCCAGTTGCCAATATTATTATTGTTTACTATTTACACTTAAGTTTGAGAACTTTCATCTCCTTTACTTCCTGGGATACCTGAGACAGCAATGTATCTCTGCAGTATCCCTGAGGGACTTCTGTTTAGCTTGACTACTTTGAAGTTTGTGGAGCATATGTTTATCAGGTGGAACCTCTATTTTAAATAATTGACAGAGAAAATATGCAGGGAAAATTTCTGTTGAGTTAAAGCCTAAAAATGGAAACTCTAAGAGAACAAAGATCTTTCCTCCCATTTCCTGCTGTAGGGTCGGTGCCGGGTGTGTGTGAGGGAGGTGTTGGTAAATATATATTTGCAGATTGAACTGAATGCACTTTCCTTTTGCTTCACTCTCAGCACACAATGATGCCCTACATCCAAGTGATTTGACTGTCCCTGTATTTGATATCCAGGCAGTCGAGTTCTAGCCATACCTTTCCTTCTTTTTACACCATAATTCTAGTTCTTATCCAATATTCCATCTCTTTTGAGTAATCTGGGGTTTATGAATCTTGCCCTCCAATATAGTGTTTTTCCAACATTCATGATTCCAAAGCAGGATGACACTTATAAGCAGTGATAAGTATATTAAAGATCTTTTGGCTGTAATCAATAGAAATCAATATGGCCAACTTAACTGAAAAGGTATCTGTTAGGAAAATGAGTTCGGTGAGATCTCAGCAACAGGGGGTCTGTGGACCTTCTCTCTAGAATGCCACCCAACATAATTCAGCTCCCACCTTTTTCCCACTTCTGGGTCTTTGCACACGCTGTGCTCTAAGCCAGTTTTAAATTCCTGGAGAGAGATCGGGATTGACCCAGCTAAGGTCAGGTACCTGTTATTTAGTTTAATTACTCAGCCACTGGATCAGGGGTACCATTAAGTAATCACCTCTGTGGAGAGAAAATCAAAGACTATTACCAAAAGGATGTGGGAGTGGGATAAAGAGTTGCTAGGAAGACTCAGCTAGCTTAGACAGGCTAATTTTGGTGCCTTTTTAGAAAAACCTGTAAATGACTATTTGGACTCTGGTTTTCTAACGCCTGTTAAATTCTGCTACTAACACAAACCAGGCTGCAGACCTGTGAGAGGTCCCTGCCAGTATTCTCTCTATTCTGCTGCTCTGCTGTGGACGGTGTTCTTCTGTAATTGCTGTGGATTTCCTCTAGACCTGAAGATTTAATTTGGAGCCCTACTTTAGCTGCCTGTAGCTGGAAATTTTGATGTTCAGTCCTGTTTTTGCTTTTAGATTATATTTATTTATAGTATCTATCCCTGCTTACTTACAAGAAAAGACTGTTACTGGCAGGTCTCAAATCAAATTCCTTGGTAAGAAATGGCACAGATAATATTCAGACCACTCCCTCCAATCTATTCATCTCAGGTTCTGTCCCTGATTAGCGGCCACCCAGACAGGCACTGCCCCATCATGGTACTGGACTGCTCTACAGCATGAGGGCTCTTAGAACAAAGTCCTTTCCCACTTATAGCCCTGTCTGCCCCATACCCAACCTCTCAACCTCTCGCTATTCTGTTGTTGTAATCTGCAAGGATTGACAGGTTCTGACTGCTCTCCCCTCCAAAAGCATCTTCTTTACCCCTCCCCACTCCTTTCTGTGCTGTAGTTCCACTGGGCTGCTTTCTGTTGCAGATACACGGAGGTCTATTCTCTCTGCCTGGAATGTGCCTTTCCCACATATTTACAAGGCTGGCTCATTAATATTTTTCCAATCTCAGTTCGTCACCTACTTTAGGGAGAGATGCCCTCTCCACCACCCTTTCTGAATGGTCCCTGCCTCCTAAGTCACTCTATATCCCATTACACTCTTTTATTTCAATGTTTCAGTGATCACTATCTGGAATCCCACTTCTTTGTGAACATATTCATTGTTTGCTTCCCCCCAGTAGAATATAAGCCCCCTGAAGGTGTGAATTTCATCTCTGGTCTATCTCAGGTGTTTACAACAGTGCCTGGTATATAGTAAGTGCTCATTGATCAAAAGAACAAATTAAGGCCAATTTGCAATTTCCAAATAATCTCTGATGCAAAACAATCCATGTGCATATGGAATGTATCAAAGCCAGGGAGAGCAAAGTTAAGCAACCAGCACCTTTTAGATTGTGGGGAGCTGAGATCACTGGACTGACTGAATCTCTGGTCCCAGAAACAAACATCCATTCAAAGAAAGATGTTGGGCATCTGCAGCAACTTTTATACCTATGCTCTTGGGTCACCCTTCTCATCATTTGTGCCAGCTCTGTGTTTGCTGAGCTCACCAGAGAATTTTACCAGGCTGGGAAGAAGTAAAATGTGGTAGGTATGCACAAGGCATACCTCTGACTAAGAGCACTTATTTTTGGTGCATCCTCTCATAAGATCCAAACATTTCTATTTTCTGCTCAGTTGACAGTACCTATTACACAGCAGCCTCACAGGTCTCTATGGGACAATATTTTTTCCACTCATGTATAGGTGCACGTGTGAGTGCACACACAGACCAGCAACTGTACCTTTGAAAAGTGTTGCACAAGCCTAGCCATGGCTTAAGCCACTAAAATGACCTCTGACCTTGTAAGGGGGAATTATGTTGGAAAAATTTGAGCTAAAGGTAAGGACAAAAGATATGTTGAGTTTTCTTTAGTAACCTTGATTTTCCTCCCCCAATAGCTATTCTTGGGCAGCATACTTAATTATTCAAAGCTATTTCAATGCATAATTCGTTTACTTCTCACTGACTAGAGCCTTGTTATAATGTTTTCCTTAGAGCTTCATGCTGATGGATCAACCTGTTGGTGAAATTATTTTAAATAGCTTTAAATGGGTTTAAAATACTTCAGAAATCAAACTCTTTGGCCTGTTTGGAAAGAGTCTAAGGGGGACCTTATGCTGTATTAGCTGCACAATAAATAATGTAGAGTAAATAATAAGGCTCGTGTATGAGTTTATGGTGTTCCATACACATCACTTAAAATGCAGAAATAAAACAACTAGATCTTAACTTGCCAGGCCCAAGTGCTTCTCAGCTTCTTATCCTGTATTATTTTAGACCTTCTGATGGCATCCCAATTATTTGTCCTGAGAAGACTATTTCTGTCTTTTTTCCCAATACTGATATGAGGCTTGGCTATATCTCACAACTTTTTTGTGTATACATGTATGGAAATATTCTAAGTAAGCTAAATTAAATGAAAAAAACAGCAATAAAATGAGGCACAATGTTAAAAATTGGTGAATCTGCATATAAGGAGTATGAAGTTCTTTGTATTATTCTTGTACCTTTTCTATAAGTTTTAAATGATCTAGATAAGATGTTAAACAAAATGTCAGCAATCTTCAGGGCAGTCAGGGTTGAGCTTTCCTATCTCAGGTATCCACCTGTAGCAGCCCCTGCAGCATCTGTTTTTCCCTGGGAGATCCCCAGCCACAATAATCTCTCGAGAAGGCTCTGCTAAGCTGATGAAATCAGAGACCTATGGAAATGAAATTTAAAGAAACAAACGTTTGCATCTAATTTTTAGAATGCATCAAAATGATGCAGAGGAAGTAAAATTTTTTAACAATAGGATTTTAATATATTCCTCTATTTGTATACATTTTATTATTTTTGACCTACAGTTTTTTCTTTTGGGGGAGGTAGGCAGATTTATTACCAAATTTTAATAAGCTGTTACATTCTCAAATAATTTAAAAGCAAGTTGGAAATAGGTAATGATTATTTTATATGTTTATTTTGAGCTGAAATTCCTATTTTCTAGTTTCAGGATATTAGAGAACTACTTCTTAATAAAGGCAACACTAGAAACCTGAAAGTCAGAGACACAAAAACAATGAGATTTGAAATGATGCATAACAAGAATCTGGAATACCCAAAGGAAGAAAAGTGAATGAGAATTGCTACTGGGGGAAAGGAGGGAGGGAGAAAGGAGAGAGAAGGGATGGAGAGAGGAGGGGAGGTGGGGGGAGAGAAGCACGGAAGGAAGGAACTAAGGAGAGCGAGAAGGAGGAAAAAGAGGAAAGAAAGAAGAAATGATCACAAGAAAGAGAAATCCATAAAGACACAGTGTGCAAATATTGCTGTCTTCACTTAGTAGGAAGTATATAATGTAATTGAAAGGCAATCAAATAAGTGTTAATAGAATTTTTAAATAATGTTCATCATATGCTGTGAATTTACCCTGCAGGTTTATGGAAGCTCAGGCTGCTAGCAAAGCCAGGGACAGTGTCAGGATCAGTTAGAGCCCTTTGCCTAGCCAAGCTTGGAAGGATCCTGCTTTGGTTAATAGCCAGGCCTTCATCTTCCCACCCAAGGAAGCTGCTGCCTTAGTAACAAATCTCTGAAAATGGACCAAGATCCCTTTCCTCGTCTGGAAGTACCCTTGAACCCACACAGAGTGTCATGTCACCAAATGTTCTGCTTCTGAAACTAGTGTGGAACAGCTCTGTATTTGGAATGAGTGAGTTAAATTCTCTGAGTCTTTTTTTTGTGTGTGGTACTCGGGCCTCTCGCTGTTGTGGCCTCTCTCGTTGCGGAGCACAGGCTCCGGACGCGCAGGCTCAGCAGCCATGGCTCACAGGCCCAGCCGCTCCGCAGCATGTGGGATCTTCCCAGACCGGGGCACGAACCCGTGTCCCCTGCATCGGCAGGCGGACTCTCAACCACTGTGCCACCAGGGAAGCCCTCTGAGTCATATTTTTAATGGAGATGTAAGAATTAATTTTACAGAAGGTACCATGCTTCTTAGAAGCAAGGCTCTGGATAAATATTTTTAGTTACCATCCCCTCTGTCTCTGGAGATATCCTACTATCATTATAAGAAATTTTTTGGATTATTTTATAAAGAGCTTCATTTTGTAGCTCCACACAAGGCAAAGGTGGCAATTGGACATTAAATCAATGCCTTAGCTGTCAGCATGGAGATTCATTTTTTTTCTAATCTTACTAACACTCTAGCCAGTCACCATGCCTCCCCAGTCCATGCAGCTGCATAATTATACATCAGATCTCCAAAATGAATTAGTTTATTTTTAAAACAGCTAATTGCCTTAGTGGAGTCATGTTTTACCAGAAGCACAAAAGGGCTTTGTTCGTTGCAGGGAAATTTTCTTCTGGAATGACTGTGTTAGGCTCTAGCTTCTGTGAATGTCAGTCATAAACAGCAAAATATCAGCAAAATTCACTAAGATCACTAATATTTCAGAGCATCCCATTGTGACTTCAGCATTATTTACTCTACATGTAGCTCTATGTAGTCTTAAAATGAAACTATCCTACTTAGGAATGTTCCGGTACAATGATATGCAATGGAGCCCTGTTATGTGTGTGTTTTCTATAGCACAGTTCAGGTCTCGTCTCTTGAAACCCAACTATGTATTTATAAGGCAAACTCTCATTGATTATTTGGTCCCCATTATGGGTGATAGGCCAATTCTTTGAAATCAAGAATTCTCTCTATTATAGTCCCAAACGTAAACTTTTGATTTTGAATGCTATTTTATTTAACTAGAAGCAGGTATATTTCAACTATGTCACTCTGCAGGGGTAATGTTTTTAGAAAACAATGATCAAAGATTGTTTGCCATGGTAGCACTATCAACTACAAGTGTCTGAGGGTATCCCCATAGGGTAGCATTACCCTAGCAGATTCACGTCAGCAATCCCCACAAAGACAAATGGATTCAACCAGAATGTCAAATAAATAATCCCAGTATAAAGTATTACACCAGGGAACAGTACCCTCATGACCTCTGACCAGCAAATTCTGGGAAACCGGATTATAATTAGAAGGATGATGGAAGAATTTTGACTGAAACCCATGCCTTTTAGTTATATGGTTTGAATGTTTAATAGCATGAAGCTAAGATGATGAGATGGATCTGCCTCTGTGGAGCCCAGATGTGGCAAGACCACCACAGAGAGCCTCGGATCTGGCCCCAAACTCAATATAACTGTTTCCAAACTTCCCTGCATTCCCCAAAAAGGCAAATTTAACTTCTTACACTTTAAAGCATTCATGAGTATTTCAGAATGCTACAGAGTGTGAAAGAAGAGCCTAATGAATACCACACAATAAAACTTCATTTAAAAATCCTTATTAAATATCTTTCTTTCCCTAATATTCCCCTCTAATATTAGCAGCCAGTAACATTATCTCTTCTTTTATGTCTTTTTTTTTTTCCATTCTCTATCCACACAGCCCCTGGAATATATTGTATTGTCCTAAGCAATTAAGCTCTGGCTCCAGTTTTGTATTCCCACCCAGAAAAGCAAAGCCTGCAGTTAGCTAAATCCTCCTTTTGTTTTCAGAGTTTTGCTGTTTAAGTTTGCCACCTGGAGAGTTCATCTTCCACGCCAAATCACTTTTCAAAGTAGTCACCTAATAATTCCTAGGAAAACATTCTGCTGCTAAGAAAAATAGGACTTCCTATTTCTAACTTTAAGAATTTACCAGTCTCTGGGACTGAACACCCCACACCAGAGCTGAGCTTAGGTGGGCCCAGACAATGTTCACCTCTGTGTTCTATGTTTTCTCTGACTCCAAAGATAACATCCCTTCTAATGGATCTTTCATTCAGTAGATTAAAGTAATTAATTATATTACAGTCAACTGATACTAACCTGAAGAGTATATTATATATTATCATGTTTGAGTTAGCTCACTAAGAACTTGAATATAAGAGAGAATACTAGCCTCCCAGAGCTAACTTGGCCCCCATGAACTGACAATTTAACAATGGACAATAGATGGCTAAAAGCTGTCCAGGGAAGCCTGATATTCAATGTCAAAATTTCTAAATTAAGGCTGGCAGAGGAGGTAATTAGTTCTCCATACATATTAACAAGCAAACAAACACATACATACATATTTATTTCAGGAACCAGAAGACTATATTTACAAAATATAGTTGAGATGGGGTAGTTATTAAGGTCAAACTGTGTACCTGCGGAGAAAATACTTTTTTACTAGTAAAATACATTTTTATAATTTAAGAGCTTTTAGATGGTCTCAAAATTCTTTTCCGGTTACACTTCCTAGCAGTCATGAATCTCTGAAAACTGGTGAGGAGCTTATCACTTGACAGATTACAGAGGTGAGATTTCCAGAATTTAATGTTATATTGAGTCTTACTATTTGCCATTATTTTCAAATTGTGTTTATCTCAGACATTCATGAAAATCAAGGCACTTTAGAATAATTATAAATTTTCTTTGATCTATTAATAATCTTTCACATCATGTTGCTACCTTCTGCCCTTTCTGCTAGTGGTATATTTATTCAGATATTTAAAATAGTAGTGCCAGTTGTTTTTATTTTATTAAGTTAAAATGTGTTTGCCTATCATGGCTGTACCTGCATTTAATAATTCTTGCTTTTGACACTAGAGACAAAGATCAGTCAATACTTTAATTGCCTGAAGGCTATCGACAGACATGAAGCTTTCCTTAAAGTAGTAATCATCTTTGGCAAAGAAATTGTACTTTTAAGTGCAGTTTATGCATTTACTAATTCTGTGCCGCATTCTCAAGATGATGGGCTGCACATTAGCTCTTTCCTTTTATGTTACATTATTTAATTTGGGAATCAACTTTTATTTCAGGTGCCATAGTAATTTCTCATTGTTGACAGAATTACAATAAGAAAATCTTGAAAAGAACATATTTAGTTTAAATTAAGCAAAAGAGAAAAGAGAAAGGTAAGCTTAGACAAGAGTCAATTTAGGATTTTACCCAGAATATTTAGTTGCCTTAGAAAATACAAAGTTTTGCCACTTCGAATGGAACTTTCTTCAGAAAATCTAGCCTTCATTAGTGTTTGTAACAAATGTAAACTTTTGCTGTCAATGTGTAAAAGTTCTTATTACTCAGTATTCTTACCAATACTTGGTATTATTATACTCAATTTTTTACCTATCTGCCAGATTTATAATTGTATCTCATTGTGGATTAATTTATTTTCTGATTATTAGTAACCTTGAACATATTTCATACTTAGATTGGACATCAGAGTTTCCTTTTCAGTGAATGCATCTTTTTATGTTTTGCCTACTTTATTATTGGGTTTTGTGTTTTCTAACTGATTTGTAAATATTGTCATTATATTCTAAATACTAATCATTGGTTGATTAAATGCACAATGTTTTCTCCCAATGTGTCATAATTTTTTTTCTTTTTTAATAGTGTGTCTGCATAACAATTGTATTCTTGTGTCATATTTATGAATCTTTTATGATTTGTGATTTTCTGGGTCTTTTTGGAACAAATGTATTCCTAATCTGAGGATGTGAACAATACTCTTTTATATTTTTTTTCTTCTAAAACTTTTAAAGTTTGCTCTTTGTGTATAGATTGTTAATCTACTTGGAGTTGATTTTGTGAGTGTGTGTGTATAGTTTAATTTCACAGGGTTCTAATTTCAAGGGATCTAATAGTTTAACATAGAGAACAAGTTATCTAAGCACCAGTTATTGAGGATCTCCACTTATCTATGGTGCTTGCACTGACACGTGTAAAGTTATCATGTATATGCAGGCCTAATTTTTGTTGGTCTATTATCTTACCTATTTGTTTATGAAGCAATAATATAGTCTCTTTATCATAACTTAACAGATAAGTCTTGAAGAGTGATAAGGCACATGTTCTCATTTTGATCTCCTTCAAAATTTTCATGACTCTCCTTGGAGCTTTGCTATTTCATATAAATTTTAGAATTAGCTTGTTGAGTTAAAATTGATATTACTATTCTATTTATTTTTTTCTCTCCTTGAACATACTCTCACTATTAATTTTTTTATTTCTTGTCTTTCATCTACAACTTTTAAGTGAAGGGCACTTTATCTAATTTAACCATCACTAAGGGTACTTATTAACATTATTATTAATATTTTAATGTTATGTAATATGCTAATGGATTATTATATTACACAATCTTGAGTTGGGTAAGTAGGCCTGTATGTGACAACACTCAGTTATACAGAGTTGCAAGACTTAGAGAAGTTTTAAATCTTCTAATTTATTATTATAAATCTTCATTATATTTATAAAGGTATTTCTTATCCTTTATTTTATGAATTCATCTCTGACTTTTTTTAAATTGGAAATTATCTGTTTCTAGCAGCGCACCCTTTTCCTCTTTCTGTTGTTTTCTTTTTTTCTTTTGATCTCTTGTCAACCACTTGTTAGCATTCTGTCTGAAAGTAAATTGATTTTGAGTAAGGGTTTAAGACATAATAAGTAATTAGTTACTATTCATTAATTAACTATTACGTACCAGCATTTGTGTTAGACATTTCATGTGTCATCACAGCAACACTCCTGTTAGAGACCTATGGTAATAGCCAATGTGTCAGTAAAACGGAGGACAATTTGCCCCAGGTCACAAAGTCAAAATTCCCTGTAGTCAGGGTTGAATCTGTGTCTTTGCTTTTCTCCCTGCGCCAACCTGCCTCTAATGCATAACAAGGTGTTGAAATTGAAGTTTAATCAGAGACATTGTGATGAAATATTTCTAAAGCCAGACAGCCTGATCCTGAGGAGGGATCAGTACCTTCCCCTGTCCTGTGACCATGGAGTTCCTGATTTGCTAGACAATTTCTAGGAAGGGTGGGTGAGTAGGAAGGAAAGAGGTACCCTGGGGCTAGATCTGGAGGAGTCTCTCACAGGTGGTTGTGGTGGGCTGGGGATGGCACCCCCATCAGAGCAGTGGACTGAAGGGGAGAAAATAAAGGGAGTTTTAAGATGCTCAGTCTGTTCTGCTACAACTCATGTTCCTGTAACAAAAATTAAATCAAATTTGATTGGTAAATAGGGGATAATAAGAATATAAAGTGGATGTTGGTTCATATGAGATTTTCTTTCCAGGCATAGGGAACTGGAAGAGTAGAAATAGAATAATAACTTGCAGTAAGAAAAGGAAAGGAAAAAGCTATTGATTGGGGGCTACGTTGCCAACAGGAGCCATCGTGACTCTGTTTAAGAAAATGAAAACTAGTGCCTGCGTCCCTCACCGCAGATGCACTTGCCGAGCTTCATTCAGTTGGCAGCTCATGGCAGGAGGCTCTTCCCCAGGTGCTCTGCTTCCCTCAGTGCTGGTTCAGCTCCCACCACCCCTCCACGCACATCCCCGTCTATTGTTTTGTGCACTTGTCCACATTGTAGCAGCTTCTGGCCAAGCTGAGCTGTGGTTTTGGTGTTTTCAGGGGGATAGGGTGAGAGGGTCCAACTTATTTCCCCAATTACTAATGAAAATATCAATAATAGTATTACATGATGACAATGATGATGATGAAGTTAGTGGTACGTTTACAAAATAACATAGGCTTTGAACAATTTCCTGATAACCCTATCATCTCATAAACTTGTTATCAAGGGTGCCTATTTAACAGAATATGAATTTTCTCTCGAATTCAATTATTGTGTTATAGCTGATGCATGCATGGTTATGGGCCTGTTGTTCAAAACTTATAAATACAAGGCTTAATTTACTTGGATATTACTCTTGGGTTAATCAAATGCATATCCTTAACCAAACACCGCTGTGAACTACTGAACTCTATGGGACAGTTTTACATCTAAGGTTTGTACTTGGTTCTGTTTACTTACAGTACCAGAGTTTTTGTCTCCAGTAGTCAGATTTTATCCCCAGCATCCATTACAAAACCTAGAAAATCTCTTTTTAATTCAGGGCTTTAGAAAAATCATAAAATCCTTGAATGTGAATTGATAAACTGCACAGCGATTTATTTTACTACATAAAGGAAGGAAAATTATATGGGACAAATGATGATTCCTATAGGAATCTTCAGTTCCTATCTCACCTTTACCATGTGGAGCCAAATCCAGGTTAGATTTCTTGTCTTGCACAGTCTGAAGGCTGGTGTTTCTCGGCTGGGTGGGCCACATTATGGCCTGATGATTTTTGTCTGGTTGTTGCTTCCCCACGTTCAAGACCCTTGCTTTTATTTGCAGAAAAATGATTAGTCTCTGTGTCTGTAATTGCCTGTGGGTCACTTTAATTGCCAACTCTCCACCACTAGCATTTCTAAAAGGGTTTTGTTTTCCTCCAATATGTTCATCAAATGCCTGATTGCAAGTTGAGTATTCCTGAGGCATGGTCACGCAGCCAGGAGCCTGTATAGTTCTGACTGTGCTCTGCATTTTCTTTGTAAAGTTGGGGCAACGAAAAAGATCACATTCTGTTCTCTCTGGCAAGAAGAGAAAGAGTCTGAATTGAAAACAGGGGCGAAACCATGGCCCCTGATCTTTTGTAATGAATGCCAGCATGCCCTACCACACTGTTAAAGGGTCTCCCTGGCTGCCACATTTCGGGGATATATTTTTAACTATTTCCCCTCTATATGGATATCGTATGTATTTGTATCTTGATCTCAGCTATCTTCCAGCACTAAATACTTAAGATGCTATTCTACTTTTCAAATATTAGAAGTTAATGTGACAGAAGGACAAAAAAATAGTATTAGGGGATTAAAAACATGAATTATGAAGGAATACTTTTCCTCCATAATTATGAAGGAATAGTACCCCTTCATAATTCATGTTGAACCCCTATTTATTTATTTTACCTTAATTTTTTTCCTGGGGCTACATGACACATTTTTAAGGACATAGTTTTAGGATTCAAAGGACATGATTTCCATTCCTGGGCCACAAGATCAAAGTGTTCCGGAGGGAACATTGACACCCAGGTCTGCTTGGCTCTGCACCTCATGAACTTTCCCTGTTCTCACTTCTGGTCATGCTCCGTTCGCTTGAACACCTAAGGCCCTACTTCCGAGAAGCCTTTGACAGAACGAATATTTGTCAAAGGAAACAATATTTATTGTATAAATATAGGAAACTCTTAAAATTAAAAACAGAACAAAGGCTAATATATTTTTTAAGGTATTGATCAGAAGTGTTACTTTTGCTACTGATGCAGTTTTCCCATTAAGAAAATTATCCAAAAAAAAGACACTGAATTATGTGTTTGATATATGCTACAAAGAAAGATGAAAGAAGGGGGAAAGAGTATGGATGCTAATGGGTGAGATATATGTGCTTAGGTTTGAGGCAAGAAAAAAACTGACTTCTGATTTCTATGTGAGAAAACAAAGGCATCAGAGGGCGGTGTGTGAATGAATGTCCCAAAGAGCAGGCTAAGATTCCTGAAGTGAGGGAGAGATCATTCTATGCAACTAGAAAGGACATTTTAAGAAGCACTGATATAAACTGGTTTACAGGGCAGAAATAGAGACACAGATGTAGAGAACAAACGTATGGACACCAAGGGGGAAAGTGGCTGGGGGGATGGTGGTGGTGTGATGAACTGGGAGATTGGGATTGACATATATACACTAATATGTATAAAACAGATAACTAATAAGAACCTGCTATATAAAAAATAAATAAAATAAAATTCAAATAAAAAAGCATTGATATAATCACTGTTGGGACACAGTGGTTTTGAAGAACCTAATGAAATATGTGGCAGGTTTAAAAAAAACAGGAAGATGAATGTTAAAAAGATATATTTGAAAGTGGATGTGTTCTGATTTATGAAATGTGTCAATAGACATCATCGTTGTTGTGATCCTAGGAAAATCCTGGGAAGAGTGTGCTTGGAAGTAAGAGTGTCCATGTTACCTAATGTGTCATATCCAATTTACCCCCATGTTAAGAAGCTTTATCCTGGAAAATCAAAATTGCTCTTGGATATACATAGCAACGTCTGGGAGATTTTATTTTTCTAGAAATAAAATTTAAAATTTTTACAAGTGAACTTCTTTCTGTCTTTTCCATCAAATTTTCTAAGACTGATGCTACATTGCTATCTCTTAAAAGTTCAAAGTTAATAGATTTTATTATTAGAAAAGAAGATATATCATGAATGCCTATACATTATACTCAAGGGCACAGATTCAAAGTTTTGAGTATCATCTTAATCTTGCTGTTTCTTATCAGCTGATTTGATCATATACATTTGGATGTCTGAAAGCCAATATAATCCACTGTTTAATAATTGTTCTAGTTAAACATTCTTGAGATGTCATGATAATCCATGATTCATTTGAAAATAGCAAAAAGACTACTTAAGGTTTACCCTAGACTGGATATTAAAAAATATGACTATAGGTGTCATACCATAAGATGCAAAGGTAGCCATGTTACCATAGCTGTTGAGATTAACTATGGGTTCTCATTTCTCATCCCTTATATTGGTTTAAGGTGGTTTTTTTTCTTTTTTTTTTATGTAATGCTCTACATATGGTTGATCCTGTTTATTTGTTGGTTTTTAAATTTTTTTTTCTTTTTTAATTTAATTTTATTTATTTTTATATACAGCAGATTCTTATTAGTTATCCATTTTATACATATTAGTGTATATATGTCATTCCCAATCACCCAATCTTCACACCACCACTCCGATGGTCACCTTCCCCCCTTGGTGTCCATATGCTTGTTCTCTACATCTGTGTTTCAATTTCTGCCCTGCAAACCGGTTCATCTGTACCATTTTTCTAGGTTCCACATATATGCGTTACTGTACGATATTCGTTTTTCTCTTTCTGACTTAGTTCACTCTGTATAACAGTCTCTAGATACATCCACGTCTCTACAGATGACCCAATTTTCTCCCCTTTTATGGCTGAGTAATATTCCATTGTATATATATATACCACATCTTCTTTATCCATTCGTCTGTCGATGCGCATTTAGGTTGCTTCCATGTCCTGGCTACTGTAAATAGAGGTGTAGTGAACACTGTGGTACATGACTCTTTTTGAATTATGGTCTTCTCAAGGTATATGCCCAGTAGTGGGATTGCTGGGTCATATGGTAGTTCTATTTTTAGTTTTTTAAGGAACCTCCATACTGTTCTCCATAGTGGCTGTATCAATTTACATTCCCACCAACAGTGCAAGAGGGTTCCCTTTTCTCCACACCCTCTCCAGCATTTGTCTTTTGTAGATTTTCTGATGATGCCCATTCTAACTGGTGTGAGGTGATACCTCATTGTAGTATTGATTTACATTTCTCTAACAATTAGTGATGTTAAGCAGCTTTTCATGTGCTTCTTGGCCATCTGTATGTCTTCTTTGGACAAATGTCTATTTAGGTCTTCTGCCCATTTTTGGATTGGCTTGTTTGTTCTTTTAATATTGAGCTGCATATGCTGTTTATATATTTTGGAGATTAATCCTTCGTCCACTGATTCATTTGCAAATGTTTTCTCCCATTTTGAGGGTTGTCTTTTCATCTTGTTTATAGTTTCCTTTGCTGTGCAAAAACTTTTAAGCTTCATTAAGTCCCATTTCTTTATTTTTGTTTTTATTTCCATTACTCTAGGAGGTGGATTTAAAAAGATCTTGCCAGGATTTATGTCAAAGAGTGTTCTTCCTATGCTTTCCTCTAAGAGTTTTATAGTGTCTGGTCTTACATTTAGGTCTCAAATCCATTTTGAGTTTATTTTTGTATATGGTGTTAGGGAGTGTTCTAATTTCATTCTTTCACATGTAGCTGTCCAGTTTTCCCAGCACCACTTATTGAAGAGACTGTCTTTTCTCCATTGTATATCTTTGCCTCCTTTGTCATAGATTAGTTGACCATAGGTGCATGGCTTTATCTCTGGGCTTTCTATCCTGTTCCATTGATCTATATTTCTGTTTTTGTGCCAGTACCATATTGTCTTGATTACTTTAGCTTTGTAGTATAGTCTGAAGTATGGGAGTCTGATTCCTCCAGCTCCATTTTTTTCCCTCAGGACTGCTTTGGCTATTCGGGGTCTTCTGTGTCTTCATACAAATTTTAAGGTTTTTGTTCTGGTTCTGTAAAAAATGCCATTGGTAGTTTGATAGGGATTGCTTTGAATCTGTAGATTGCTTTGGGTAATATAGTCATTTTCACAAAGTTGATTCTTCCAATCCAAGAACATGGTACATCTCTCCATCTGTTGGTATCATCTTTAATTTCTTTCATCAGTGTCTTATAGTTTTCTGCATACAGGTCTTTTGGCTCCCTAGGTACATTTATTCCTAGGTATATTATTCGTTTTGTTGCAATGGTAAATGGGAGTGTTTCCTTAATTTCTCTTTCAGATTTTTCATCATTAGTGTATAGGAATGCAAGAGATTTCTGTGCATTAATTTTGTATCCTGCAACTTTACTAAATTCATTGATTAGCTCTAGTAGTTTTCTGGTGGCATCATTAGGATTCTCTATGTATAGTATCATGT
The DNA here is from genome assembly GCF_964341445.2 of Mesoplodon mirus. Taxonomy (NCBI): domain Eukaryota; kingdom Metazoa; phylum Chordata; class Mammalia; order Artiodactyla; family Ziphiidae; genus Mesoplodon; species Mesoplodon mirus. The sequence continues at coordinate 44,324,215 of NC_138985.1, read as the reverse complement.
CATCTGCAAACAGTGAGTTTTACTTCTTCTTTTCCAACTTGTATTCCTTTTATTTCTTCTTGTTCTCTGATTGCTATGGCTAGGACTTCCAAAACTATGTTGAATAATAGTGGTGAGAGTGGACATCCTTGTCTTGTTCCTAATCTTAGAGGAAATGCTTTCAGTTTTTTGCCATTGAGAATGATGTTTGCTGTGGGTTTGTCGTATATGACCTTTATTATGTTGAGGTAGGTTCCCTCTATGCCTACTTTCTGGAGAGTTTTTATCATAAATGGGTGTTGAATTTTGTCAAAAGCTTTTTCTGCATCTAGTGAGATAATCATATGTTTTTTCTTCTTCAATTTTTTAATATGGTGTATCACATTGATTTGTGTATATTGAAGAAGCCTTGCATCCCTGGGATAAATCCCACTTGATCGTGGTGTATGATCCTTTTAATGTATTGTTGGATTCTGTTTGCTAGTATTTTGTTGAGGATTTTTGCATCTATTTTCATCGGTGCTATTGGTCTGTAATTTTCTTTCTTTGTGACATCTTTGTCTGGTTTTGGTATCAGGGTGATGGTGGCCTCATAGAATGAGTTTGGGAGTGTTCCTTCCTCTGCTTTTTTTGGAAGAGTTTGAGAAAGATGGGTGTTAGCTCTTCTCTAAATGTTTGATAGAATTCACCTGTGAAACCACCTGGCCCTGGACTTCAGTTTGTTGGAAGATGTTTAATCACAGTTTCAATTTCATTACTTGTGATTGGTCTGTTCATGTTTTCTATTTGTTCCTGGTTCAGTCCTGGAAGGTTATACCTTTCTAAGAATTTGTCCATTTTTTCCGGGTTGTCCATTTTATTGGCATAGAGTTGCTTGTACTAGTCTCTTAGGATGCTTTGTATTTTTGCGGTGTCTGTTGTAACTTCTCCGTTTTCATTTCTAATTTTATTGATTTGAGTCCTCTCCCTCTTTTTCTTGATGAGTCTGGCTAATGGTTTATCAATTTTGTTTATCTTCTCAAGGAAACAGCTTTTAGTTTTATTGATCTTTGCTATTGTTTTCTTTGTTTCTATTTCATTTATTTCTGCTCTTATCTTTATGATTTCTTTCCTTCTACTAACTTTGGGTTTTGTTTGTTCTTCTTTCTCTAGTTCCTTAGGGTGTGAGGTTAGATTGTTTGAGATGTTTTCTGTTTCTTGAGGTAAGATTGTATTGCTTCCCTCTTAGAACTGCTTTTGCTGCATCCCATAGGTTTTGGGTCATCGTATTTTCATTGTCATTTGTCTCTAGGTGTTTTTTTATTTCCTCTTTGATTTCTTCAGTGATCTCCTGGTTATTTAGTAACGTACTGTTTAACCTCCATGTGTTTGTGTTTTTTATGGTTTTTTTTCCCTCTAAATGATTTCTAGTCTCATAGCATTGTGGTCAGAAAAGATGCTTTATATGATTCAATTTCTTAAATTTACTGAGGCTTGATTGTGACCCAAGATGTGATCTATCCTGGAGAATGTTCCTTGTGCACTTCAGAAGAAACTGTAATCTGCTGTTTTTGGATGGAATGTCCTATAAATATCAATTAAATCTATTTGGTCTATTGTGTCATTTAAAGCTTGTGTTGCCTTATTAATTTTCTGTTTGGATTATCTGCCCATTGGTGTAAGTGAGGTGTTAAAGTCCCCCACTATTATTGTGTTACTGTCAGTTTCCTCTCTTATAGCTGTTAGCAGTTGCCTTATGTATTGAGGTGCTCCTATGTTGGGTGCATATATCTCCTTCTTGGATTGATCCCTTGATCATTACATAGTGTCCTTCCTTCTCTCTTGTAACATTCTTTATTTTAAAATCCATTTTATCTGATACGAGTATTGCTACTCCAGCTTTCTTTTGATTTCCATTTGCATGGAATATCTTTTTCCATCCCCTCACTTTCAGTCTGTATGTGTCCCTAGGTCTGAAGTGGGTCTCTTGTAGACAGCATATATATGGGTCTTGTTTTTGTATCCATTCAGCAAGCCTGTGTCTTTTGAGTGGAGCATTTAATCCATTCATGTTTAAGGTAATTATAGATATGTATGTTCCTATGACCATTTTCTTAATTGTTTTGGGATTGTTTTTGTAGTTCTTTTTCTTCTCTTGTGTTTCCGACTTAGGGAAGTTACTTTAGCATTTGTTGTAGAGCTGGTTTGGTGGTGCTGAATTCTCTTAGCTTTTGCTTCTCTCTAAAGCTTTTGGTTTCTCCATCAAATCTGAATGAGATCCTTGCTGGGTAGAGTAATCTTGGTTGTAGGTTCTTCCCTTTCATCACTTTAAATATGTCATGCCACTCCCTTCTGGCTTGTAGAGTTTCTGCTGAGAAATCAGCTGTTAACCTTATGGGAGTTCCCCTGTATGTTATTTGTTGTTTTTCCCTTGCTGCTTTCAGTAATTTTTCTTTGTTTTAACTTTTGCCAGTTTGATTACTATGTGTCTCAGCGTGTTTCTCCTTGGTTTATCCTGTATGGGACTGTCTGTGCTTCCTGGACTTGGGTGGCTATTTCCTTTCCCATGTTAGGGAAGTTTTCGACTATAATCTCTTCAAATATTTTCTCAGGTCCTTTCTCTCTTCTCCTTCTGGGACCCCTATAATGAGAATGTTATTGCGTTTAATGTTGTCCCCGAGGTCTCTTATGCTGTCTTCATTTCTTTTCATTCTTTTTCTTTACTCTGTTCCACAGCAGTGAATTCCACCACTCTGTCTTCCAGGTCACTTATTTTCTTCTGCCTCAGTTATTCTGCTATTGATTCTTTCCAGTGTATTTTTCATTTCAGTTATTGTATTATTCGTCTCTGCTTGTTTGTTCTTTAATTCTTCTAGGTCTTTGTTAAACATTTCTTGCATCTTCTCGATCTTTGCCTCCATTCTTTTTCAGAGGTCCTGGATCATCTTCACTATCATTATTCTGAATTCTTTTTCTGGAAGGTTGCCTATCTCCACTTCATTTAGTTGTTTTTCTGGGGGTTTATCTTGTTCCTTCATCTGGTACATAGCTTTCTGCCTTTTCATATTATCTATCTTTCTGTGAATGTGGTTTTTGTTCCATACGCTGCAGGATTGTAGTTCTTCTTGCTTCTGCTGTCTGCCCTCTGGTGGATGAGGCTATCTTAAAGGCTTGTGCAAGTTTCCTGATGGGAGGGACTGGTGGTGGGTAGAGCTGGCTGTTGCTCTGGTGGGCAGAGCTCAGGAAAACTTTAATCTGCTCGTCTGCTGATAGGTGTGGCTGGGTTCCCTCCTTGTTGGTTGTTTGGCCTGAGGCTACCCAACACTGGATCCCACCCAGGCTCTTTGGTGGGGCTATTGACAGACTCTGGGAGGGCTCACCCCAAGGAGTACTTCCCAGAACTTCTGTTGTCAGTGTCCTTGTCCTCACGGTGAGACACAGCCATCCCCCACCTCTACAGGAGACCCTCCAAGACTAGCAGATAGGTCTAGTTCAGTCTCCTATGGGGTGACTGCTCCTTCCCCTGAGTCCTTTTGCACACACTACTTTGTGTGTGCCCTCCAAGAGTGGAGTCTCTGTTTCCTCCAGTCCTGTAGAAGTCCTGCAATCAAATTCCGCTAGCATTCAAGGTCTGATTCTCTAGGAATTCCTCCTCCTGTTGCCAGACCCCCAGGTTGGGAGGCCTGACATGGGGCTCAGAACCTTCACTCCAGTGGGGGGACTTCTGTGGTATTAGTGTTCTTCAGTTTGTGAGTCACGCACCCAGCAGTTATGGGATTTGATTTTATTGTGACTGCACCCCTCCTACCATCTCATTGTGGCTTCTCCTTTGCCTTTGGTTGTGGGGTATCTTTTTGGTGATTTCCAGTGTCTTCCTGTCCATGATTGTTCAGCAGTTATTTGTGATTCCATTACTCTCACAAGAGGGAGTGAAAGCACATCCTTGTACTCCGCCATCTTGAACCAGTCTCCTGTGGTTGATCCTGTTTTGAGTGATGTACATATTTTAAATGAAATGCCTGAGGGTTTTAAATGACATTTCCTACTAATGTTTTCTCCTAGCTTATAAAGGGGAAACACTAACTTATGTTGGAGAATTCCCTATCATTTTGTTCTCAGAACATTAATTGCTCCTAGACTTTAGTTTCCTTTAACTAGGTTTGGGCTCCATCAAGTCAGTACTTAATTATTAATAACTCACATAATCAAAAAGTAGTAAATTTTAATCCAAGTAAGATATTGACTTCAAAATAATTCAGTTTGGCTTCCAAATGGTCCCTTCTGCTTATCAGAAGTACTTTTGAAAATTTCCTTCAGATATAGCCAAAATAAGAAGACAACCGTTCCCACTTCATTACCAAAAACAGATTCTTATAGCTTCAGATGAAATTACTAATATTAGCTTATTGATTTTAAAATACACAGTTACTGCCATCTGGAACAAAACCATTAGCTGGGGGGAATGCATTGTGGATTGAAGATATTTCTAGGTTTCGATTAAATGACAAGCACAGATGTAATTCAGTGTACCCAGTGAAGGGTCTGTGTTCCATTTGAGTTTTGTTATTAATCTCTGTTCCTTATATTAAAGTATCTGATTTGACCTTACAAAGTAAACATAGAAAATAGCCTGGCATATACCAATCACCCTCTTGTTCATTATTTCCATTTCTTATTTTGCAGTTAGGAATCAGTGAGTTTTTGAATACACATGGTTTGTTTAGTCTAGAGAGTTAATGAGAAATTCCATTCTAATTTTTCTTATCTAGCTTATATATACTCATTTTTTTTCCTTTAGGAAACAGCAGAAACTAATGATGTTTATATTCTGTTTTACAATGTTACAGCTGATCTTGAGAAATAGGAATTATCTTAGTTCAGAATATAGAAATCTAAGTAGGCCCTCAATTATTCACTTCTTTATTTATATAATAATAGTGTGCAATATTAATAATGTGCAATAATAATAAGTACAGTGTACCGGGTACCTATTATGTTCTTGTCATAATGGTAGGAATTTTATATTCACTATTTCTAAATATTAAAGCAAAATTGCAAGGCAGATGTTAATACTCCCATTTTTAAGATGATGGAATTGTGACTCAGAAATGTTAAGTAACTTATACAAGCTATACAGCTCATGACTGCCTAATAAGTGACAGAACTAGAATTCAAGTCAAATTCTGTCTGAATCCAGAGCTTCTTCTCTGTTTAATAAGTCACATGATTTAGAATGTTATGTAGTTGCCCTTCATGTAAAAGAGATTCCATGGTCCTCATGAATCAAATATAAATTAATATCTGAAGCCTAAGTGTCCAGTTTACAGAATATATCTCTCTTTCATTTAGAAAATATGTGAACATAAAGCCTCTCCTTAAGAAGATTTAGACCATGTAGGATCTCTTTAAAACTAAAAAGGAACCCTTCAAGTCAATGAGAATATAAAGTGGAACTTCTTTTGACTAGAGCTTTGATGCTTTTATTATTTATTTGTTTATTTTATTTATTTTTGGCTGCGTCTGGTCTTAGTTGCGGCACGCAGGATCTTCACTGAGGCATGCAGGATCTTTCATTGTGGCGCACGGCTTCTTTGCAGGTTTCTCTCTAGTCGTGGTGTGCAGATTCCAGGGCACGTGGGCTCTGTAGCTGTGGTGTATGGGTCCCAGAGTGCGTGGGCTCTGTAGTTTGCGGCACACAGGCTCTCTAGTTGAGGTGCATGAGCTCAGTAGTTGTGGCATGTGGGCTTAGTTGCCCCGCAGAATGTGGGATCTTAGTTCCCTGACCAGGGATCGAACCCTCATCCCCTGCACTGTAAGGCAGATTCTTTACCACTGGACCACCAGGGAAGTCCCGCTTTGATGTTTTTAGAAGAGTCATTTCACTGTGTCCTATAGAATAATTGCAACAGGATCCAGGCTGGCCATTAGAGCCAAGGAGAGCCTTAAGAGCATAGGAAAAATTGCTAAAATTTCTGAAATTTCATTTCACATATATCCATTTAATCAACACACATAGAGTGCTTATCATTAGGTTGGGCAGTGGCTTAGGCATGTAGATGAATGACAGATCTCTATTCTTGACTTTCTGAGGTCTAGTGTGGGGAACAGACATGTGACCAATGTTAAAATATCCAATGACTTATGTTATGGTAGAAGTAAGGACAGAGTTAGATCCTCTCGTTCATGGCAGCTCAAGTCAGGGAAGGCTTTTCTAAGGAGATAAGCTTTGGGCAGAGTTCTGAAGGATGGAATGGATCTACTACTTTTTTGCTCTTGAGAAGATGGTGAACCAGCAAGGGCCACTATCTCCTTTCCATGAACTTAGCAAATATGAGATTTTATGGGATGAGTGGGAAAACAATTCAGAAATATGGTGTCTATTAAAGCCATACTTAAAAGGATTCAAAGAGTAAAAATAAAGGGATAGAAAACGGTCTATCATAGTAGTTGAGGAGACCAATCAAGGAATCTGGAAGAAATAGAGAGTTTGAATAGACCAATCACTGGTAGTGAAATTGATTTTGTAATTAAAAATACTCCAAGCAAACAAAACTCCAGGTCTGAACAGCTTCACGGGGGAATTCTACCAAACATATAAAGAAGATCTAATACCTATCCTTCTCCAACTATTCCAAAAAATTGAAGAGGATACAACACTCCAAAACTCATTCTATGAGCCCACCATTACGCTGATACCAAAACCAGGCAAAGACACTACTAGACATAACTACAGGAAAATATCTTTGATGAATATAGATGCAAAAATCCTCAAGAAAATACTAGCAAACAGGGGGCTTCCGTGGTGGTGCAGTGGTTGGGAGTCCGCCTGCCAATGCAGGGGACATGGGATTGTGCCCCGGTCCGGGAAGATCCCACATGCCACGGAGCGGCTGGGCCCGTGAGCCATGGCCGCTGAGCCTGCGCATCTGGAGCCTGTGCTCCACAACTGGAAAGGCCACGACAGTGAGAGGCCTGCATACTGCAAAAAAAAAAAAAAAAAAAAAAACAAACTAGCAAACAGAATCCAACAACACATTAAAAGGATCATACACCACGATCAAGTGGGATTTATCCCAGGGATGCAAGGATTCTTCAATATAAGGATTCTTCAGTATATGCAAATCAATCAATGTGATACACCATATTAACAAATTGAAGAATAAAAACCATATGATCATCTCAATAGATGCAGAAAAAGGTTTTGACAAAATTCAACACCCATTTATGATAAAAACTCTCCAGAAAGTGGGCATAGAGGGAACCTACCTCAACATAATAAAGGCCATATACGACAAACCCACAGCAAACATCATTCTCAATGGTGGAAAAACTGAAAGCATTTCCTCTAATATCAGGAACGAGACAAGTATGCCCACTCTCACCACTATTATTCAACATAGTTTTGGAAGTCCTAGCCATGGCAATCAGAGAACAAGAAGAAATAAAAGGAATACAAGTTGGAAAAGAAGAAGTTAAACTGTCACTGTTTGCAGATGACATGATACTATTCATAGAGAATCCTAAAAATGCCACCAGAAAACTACTAGAGCTAATCAGTGAATTTAGTAAAGTTGCAGGATACAAAATTAATGCACAGAAATCTCTTGCATTCCTATACACTAATGATTAATAATCTGAAAGAGAAATTATGGAAACGCTCACATTTACCACTGCAACAAAAAGAATAAAATACCTAGGAATAAACCTACCAAGGGGGACAAAAGACCTGTATGCAGAAAACTATAAGACACTGATGAAAGAAATTAAAAATGATACCAACAGTTGGAGAGATATACCATGTTCTTGGATTGGAAGAATCAACATTGTGAAAATGACTATATTACCCAAAGCAATCTACAGATTCAATGCAATCCCTATCAAATTACCAATGGCATTTTTTATGGAACTAGAACAAATCATCTTACAATTTGTATGGAGGCAAAAAAGACCCCGAAGAGCCAGAGCCGTCTTGTGGGAAAAAAACGGAGCTGGAGGAATCAGACTCCCATACTTCAGACTATACTACAAAGCAACAGTAAACAAGACAATGTGGTACTGGCACAAAAACAGAAACATAGATCAATGGAACAAGATAGAAATTGCAGAGATAAAGCCACACACCTATGGTCAACTAATCTATGACAAAGGAGGCAAAGATATACAATGGAGAAAAGACAGTCTCTTCAATAAGTGGTGCTGGGAAAACTGGACAGCTACATGTAAAAGAATGAAACTAGAACACTCCCTAACACCATACACAAAAATAAACTCAAAATGTATTCGAGACCTAAATGTAAGACCAGACACTATAAAACTCTTAGAGGAAAACATAGGAAGAACACTCTTTGACATAAATCCCAACAAGATCTTTTTAGATCCACCTCCTAGAGTAATGGAAATAAAAACAAAAATAAACAATTGTGACCTAATGAAACTACAAAGCTTTTGCACAGCAAATGAAATCATAAACAAGACGAAAAGACAACCCTCAAAATGGGAGAAAATATTTGCAAATCAATCAATGGACAAAGAATTAATCTCCAAATATATAAACAGCTCATGCAGCTCAATATTAAAGAAACAAAGAAGCCAGTCGAAAAATGGGCAGAAGACCTAAATAGACATTTCTCCAAAGAAGACATACAGATGGCCAAGAAGCACATGAAAAGCTGCTCAACATCACTAATTATTAGAGAAATGCAAATCAAAACTACAATGAGGTATCAACTCACACCAGTTAGAATTGGCATCATCAGAAAATCTACAAACAACAAATGCTGGAGAGAGTGTGGAGAAAAGAGAACCCTCTTGTACTGTTGGTGCAACTGTAAATTGATTCAGCCACTATGGAGAACAGTATGGAAGTTCCTTAAAAAACTGAAAATAGAATTACCATATGATCCAGCAATCCCACTACTGGGCGTATATCCAGAGAAAACTATAATTCAAAAAGACACATGCACCCCAATGTTCATTGCAGCAGTATTTACAATAGCCAGGTCATGGAAGCAACCTAAATGCCCATCGACAGACGAACAGATAAAGAAGTTTTGGTACATATATATAATGGAGTATTACTCGGCCATAAAAAGGAATGAAATTGAGTCATTTGTTGAGACATGGATGGATCTAAAGACTGTCATACAGAGTGAAATAAGTCAGAAAGAGAAAAACAAATATCATATATTAACACATGTATGTGGAACCTAGAAAAATGGTACAGATGAACTGGTTTGCCGGGCCGAAGTTGAGACACAGATGTAGAGAACACACGTATGGACACCAAGGGGGAAAACCACTGTGGGGTGGGGATGGTGGTGTGCTGAATTGGGCGATTGGGATTGACATGTATACACTGATGTGTATAAAAATGATGCCTATTGATTTGAGTCTTCTCCCTTTTTTTTCTTGATGAGTCTGGCTAATGGTTTATCAATTTTGTTTATCTTCTCAAAGAACCAGCTTTTAGTTTTATTGATCTTTGCTATCGTTTCCTTCATTTCTTTTTCATTTATTTCTGATCTGATTTTTATGATTTCTTTCCTTCTGCTAACTTTGGGATGTTTTTGTTCTTCTTTCTCTAATTGCTTTAGGTGCAAGGTTAGGTTGTTTATTCGAGATGTTTCCTGTTTCTTAAGGTGGGATTGTATTGCTATAAACTTCCCTCTTAGAACTGCTTTTGCTGCATCCCATAGGTTTTGGGTCGTCGTGTCTCCATTGTCATTTGTTTCTAGGTATTTTTTAATTTCCTCTTTGATTTCTTCAGTGATCACTTCGTTATTAAGTAGTGTATTGTTTAGCCTCCATGTGTTTGTATTTTTTACAGATCTTTTCCTGTAATTGATGTCTAGTCTCATAGCATTGTGGTCGGAAAAGATACTTGATACAATTTCAATTTTCTTAAATTTACCAAGGCTTGATTTGTGACCCAAGATATGATCTATCCTGGAGAATGTTCCATGAGCGCTTGAGAAAAAAGTGTATTCTGTTGTTTTTGGATGGAATGTCCTATAAATATCAATTAAGTCCATCTTGTTTAATGTATCATTTAAAGCTTGTGTTTCCTTATTTATTTTCATTTTGGATGATCTGTCCATTGGTGAAAGTGGGGTGTTAAAGTCCCCTACTATGATTGTGTTACTGTCGATTTCTCCTTTTATGGCTGTTAGTATTTGCCTTATGTATTGAGGTGCTCCTATGTTTGGTATATACTGATGATGAAAAATCTGAAAGTGAAATCAAGGAAACACTCCCATTTACCATTGCAACAAAAAGAATAAAATATCTAGGAATAAACCTACCTAAGGAGACAAAAGACCTGTATGCAGAAAATTATAAGACACTGATGAAAGAAATTAAAGATGATACAAATAGATGGAGAGATGTACCATGTTCTTGGATTGGAAGAATCAACATTGTGAAAATGACTCTACTACCCAAAGCAATCTACAGGTTCAATGCAATCCCTATCAAACTACCACTGGCATTTTTCACAGAACTAGAACAAAAAATTTCACAATTTGTATGGAAACACAAAAGACCCTGAATAGCCAAAGCAATCTTGAGAACGAAAAATGGAGCTGGAGGAATCAGGCTCCCTGACTTCAGACTATACTACAAAGCTACAGTAATCAAGACAGTATGGTACTGGCACAAAAACAGAAAGATAGATCAATGGAACAGGATAGAAAGCCCAGAGCTAAACCCACGGACATATGGTCACCTTATCTTTGATAAAGGAGGCAGGAATGTACAGTGGAGAAAGGACAGTCTCTTCAATAAGTGGTGCTGGGAAAACTGGATAGGGACATGTAAAAGTATGAGATTAGATCACTCCCTAACACCATACACAAAAATAAGCTCAAAATGGATTAAAGACCTAAATGTAAGGCCAGACACTATCAAACTCTTAGAGGAAAACATAGGCAGAACACTCTATGACATAAATCACAGCAAGATCCTTTTTGACCCACCTCCTAGAGAAATGGAAATAAAGACAAAAATAAACACATGGGACCTAATGAAACTTAAAAGCTTTTGCACAGCAAAGGAAACTATAAACAAGACCAAAAGACAACCCTCAGAGTGGGAGAAAATATTTGCAAATGAAGCAACTGACAAAGGATTAATCTCCAAAATTTATAAGCAGCTCATGCAGCTCAATAGCAAAAAAACAAACAACCCAATCCAAAAATGGGCAGAAGACCTAAATAGACATTTCTCCACAGAAGATATACAGACTGCCAACAAACACATGAAAGGATGCTCAACATCTTTACTCATTAGAGAAATGCAAATCAAAACTACAATGAGATATCATCTCACACCAGTCAGAATGGCCATCATCAAAAAATCTAGAAACAATAAATGCTGGAGAGGGTGTGGAGAAAAGGGAACACTCTTGCACTGCTGGTGGGAATGTGAATTGGTACAGCCGCTATGGAGAACGGTATGGAGGTTCCTTAAAAAACTACAAATAGAACTACCATATGACCCAGCAATCCCACTACTGGGCATATACCCTGAGAAAACCATAATTCAAAAAGAGACATGTACCAAAATGTTCATAGCAGCCCTATTTACAATAGCCCGGAGATGGAAACAACCTAAGTGTCCATCATCGGATGAATGGATAAAGAAGATGTGGCACATATATACAATGGAATATTACTCAGCCATAAAAAGAAATGAAATTGAGCTATTTGTAATGAGGTGGATAGACCTAGAGTCTGTCATACAGAGTGAAGTAAGTCAGAAAGAGAAAGACAAATACTGTATGCTAACACATATATATGGAATTTAAGAAAAAAAAAATGTCATGAAGAACATAGGGGTAAGACAGGAATAAAGACACAGACCTACTAGAGAATGGACTTGAGGATATGGGGAGGGGGAAGGGTAAGCTGTGACAAAGTGAAAGAGCGGCATGGACATATATACACTACCAAACGTGAGGTAGATAGCTAGTGGGAAGCAGCCGCATAGCACAGGGAGATCAGCTCGGTACTTTGTGACCGCCTGGAGGGGTGGGATAGGGAGGGTGGGAGGGAGACGCAAAAGGGAGGGGATATGGAAACATATGTATATGTATAACTGATTAAATTTGTTATAAAGCAAAAAAAAATAAAATAAAATTAAAAAAAAAAAAATGATGCCTAATAAGAACCTACAGTATAAAAAAACAAACAAAACAACTAATACTAAACTTTCTTTGGGTTATCTGTATGGAAATACGTTAATATAAATGTTTCAGACATTTCATGAAATTTCTAAAAATCTTATATGTTCTGGTATAATGTTATAAGTCATAATTCTAGTTATTACTTTAAAGTGTGTATCTCAGAAATAACTAAATTTCCTTGTCAATTGCATTATTATGAACTTTCATCAAATCTTTAACCATGGTCATTTAAAAAAAAAAAATGGAAAGGAGTTTCCCAGATGGGAAAGAGTGGAAAAGCATTCAGGATTACAAGAACAGCATGTGCAAAGGCATGGAAGAATAAAGGATTTGTGTGGGTAATACCAAGAAATTGTATGTTCGTGAATTTTGAAAAAGAAAGTAAAGGATCAAGTTACTAAGTCACGTTGTGGTCAGAACCTGAATGGCCTTGGAGGCCATGGTTCTTTGTTCTTGGCACTGATTTAAGGGTCCTGAAATAGGAAATATTCCATAACCATGGGATGTCTGATGAACTTAGTGATACAGCCAATTGCAAATGTTTGTACCTTAATTATATGCCATTGCTATAAACAGTTTTGATCAGTCAAAAAATAAGTACAGTATATTTTGGGTGCTTGCTATTTCTAAAATTTGGTAGTTGGCACCCAACTAGATCGAATTATGAAGTCAGAATTTAGTTGCAACATTAAAAGAAAATGTTGTTGCTATTTTCGGAAACAAGCATCCCAACATTCTCTTGATTTAAGTTGGTGATAGGTAATAGTTTGGTATGGTAAGTACCACTTGATCTTTGTGGCAAGAAATGACATTTCTGGTTTTATTTTCTGATGTCTGCTATACTTTTATTAGCATTTGGAAATTAGTCTTATCACAGCTCTGAAATGTAGTATCCATCCAAATGCTAACTATGACTATTAATTTTAGGTGATCAGAATCCCATTTATTTCCAAGATGATAAATATTAAAGGTACAGCTTCATAATAATGAAACACACTTTGTAGTATAATATAAAATTAAAAATTTGAGGCATACCAAAGAGCAAAGATTAGAATGCTAATTTTACTTAATTGGAATTCTCCCAGAATTTTTATTTTCATAGCCCTATAGCCAAAAATAGTGTTTTTGTCTTGAAACTAAGATTTCTACTAATAGTTTATGGTCTTATAAATACCTTGTACATACAGAGTTTGGTAAACATAGCATAGGTTAGCCAAGCTTATACAATTTGAAATACAAACCAGTATTTCAAAGTAGATGCTGGTAAAAAAGAGAAAATGGTCTTTTCATACCTTGAATATTAAGTGGTCTTCTTCAGTCTATTAGCAAGTTTAATTATTTTCATTTTGAAAAAGTATCCTGTAATAATAATGTTTAATTTGAAGTTGGACCCAAAATAGATAATTTATTTATACCTTTAGCCATCTAATCATTGCTTTGGAAAGGATGGTCTTATCTACTGGTTCTCAAACTTTACTGTTCATCAGAATCACTGAGAGGGCTTGTAAAATTCAGATTCCCACCAGAGATTTTCATTTAGTAGTTCTCGCCCAATAAATTGCGTTTCTAACAAGTTCCCTGATGATACTGATGCTCTTAATCTGCTAAAGATAGAATAAATCATGGATCAGCACATCCAATTTGAAGGGAAGAGTTAGAGAACAAATGATTTTCAATCAAAGCAAGGCCAACAGTTCTAGAGGTTTGTTGAAGTTGTTTTGTTTTCTTATGGGACAGTCTCCTGGAATTTCACTGCTGATGTGTTTTCGCAGACCCTTTGGGTCCAGGCAAGATTTCCTTATCTGAAGATCATTTGGTAACCAATTAGCTTGTTATAGTACAGAGGAATCACTCGTAAATTTAGTGTCCACTATTTAATAAGAGACAGAAAATTCAGAAAAATAACCTACTTAGTTCAGAGTAAAAATTAGTACATTATACTTTCCCTCTCCTTCCTGTTCCTCGGGGGTCTAGGAATCAAGTCAGTTGCCTGCAGGCAAGTATGTATAACTTTACTGATGTGACAATACTTTGAGAAATGTGAGGATGGGAGCAACAACAACATGAGTGTGAAAGAGTGAGCGGAGGACTTACAGCTCTTGGTGAGTAATTTGTAGCTTTCTTGTAAAGCACAATTCAGTACTTCAGGCAAACAAGTTTTAAATCTTACTGCACCTGGATTCTAGAACCATAAGATTTGGTACTGCATGAAAAGTCTGCGCTTGATTACAGATGAACAGAGGATGTATTATTGTGGTAGAATAAATTAGGTTATACTACCTCCTTTGCTTTTTTCCAGTGGAGTCTTCAGTCAGGTTATTTGTGGAAATATTTTGATGACATGTAGATTTTTTTAATCTATAATTTAAATTTTTAATTAAAATTGAATTTACATGTTTAATTTTTTTTGTTTTGCCTATATACCCATAAAAAGAATTGGAATTATCATAATTATTCTTGAATGACATGTTGCATTAGGATTCGATGCCCATTCACATTTTTTATTAAATTGGGAACCTGTTTTTTTGCTCTATTCTTTTTGACTTATTATTTAAATAAATGTAAAATATAATTAGATCAATTTCCAAAATGTTTATTAAATTGAATTAAAATTTATTATATTACAATTTCAAAAACTGCCTAGCTATTCTAGGCTGACATTTGTATTAGCTTCTTACTGTTCTTATAATATAAAATTTATTATCTTTTTTCCTAGTCAGTAAAATTGGTTTTATAAATACCTAGAAAGGGACTTCCCTGGTGGCGCAGTGGTTGAGAGTCCGCCTGCCGATGCAGGGGACGCAGGTTCGTGCCCCGGTCTGGAAAGATCCCACATGCCGCGGAGCGGCTGGGCCCATGAGCCATGGCCGCTGAGCCTGCGCGTCCAGAGCCTGTGCGCCACAACGGGAGAGGCCACAGCAGTGAGGGGCCCACGTACTGCAAAAAACAAACAAACAAACAAAAAAACCTAGAAAGAAACTTAGTCACGTTTCTTTACCAACATTGTTGAGATGATATGAGAAGCATTACCTCAACATTCTTAATATTTAAGTTCTTGGATAATAGACATAATCAATATACTTGGTGGTAGGTTTTAATAATTCTATCTTTTCCTCCCAGAAACAAGTGGTGTCTATTTTATAAGCGACCAATGTCTTTTCACTCTAAGTTTTCATTATCAAGAGTTGAAAGACAAGACTGCTAATGGCAAAAAATGCTGAAAGAATACAGGGATGAAATATGAATAAACCTCAAATTACATAACTTGGTCAAAATGAAGAAGACCCATTATTTATACTGTTCTATGTGGGTTGCCCTCTCCTGGTACCTCTGAGAATGGAGAATTACTAACTGTTTTGAGTTTTATTTTATTTTATTTTTTATTATTATAAAAGCTTTGAGACTATTTTTTGTAAATTGAGGGCATAATTTAAATGTAAAACGACAAGAGATGTATATTACGTCAATGCAGATGGTCCCCAATGTCAATGGTTCTGTTACCGAACCGAGTTCGTCCTGCCCAACTCACAGCAAGCCAGAACGCTGAAACACTGGAGATTTGCAGCAAAGAGAGGGCTTATTCGAAAGGCAGCCCCGCGAGGAGACAGGAAAACAAATCTCAAAGGCTAAGGGCTAGGGGTATCGATGGGATAAAGAATAAAGGAACAGGGTGGTCTGAGGCATGGGAGGCATGGGGAGCCTCAGGAGCGTGGGGAGCATGGAAAAGGTGATTGGAAAAAGGTGCGGGAATTGTCTTTAGGTGCTGGTATAACAAAGCTACAGGTCTCTGCAAGTTCAAAAGGTCACCTCACGGGCCCTTGGCATGCCCATTTGAAGAGTCCGTGGTCTTACCCAGTCTTAACCACCTCAGCTCAAACCACATGCAGCTGACTCCAAGTTCCTGGAAAACTACTCAGGCAAACATCTTATTGTGTAGACCACCTGCTCTTGGAGGACATGCAAATCTTAAAACACCTTGATTAGTCCAGGCAGGTGAAATGGATTTGGCTAATCATTACACAGAGTTTCAGTTCCATTTACGATTTTTCAACTTTACTATGGTGTGAAAACAATATGCATTCAGGAGAAACCACAGTTGAAATTTCGATATTCTATGAAGATGCTGGGCAGCAGTAGTGAGCCACATATCCTAGTCCGCCACAGTGATCACTGGGTAGATAACTGATACACTTAAAACCATTCTGTCTTTCACTTTCAGCACAGCATTCAATTACATGAGATATTCAATACTTTATTATAAAATATGCTTTGTGTTAGATGCTTTAGTCCTCCTGTAGGCTTCTTTAAGTGTTCTGAGCATGTTTACAGTAGGCTAGGATTAGCTATGATGTTTGGTAGGTAGCTATGATGTATGGTAGCTATGATGTTAGGTATATTAAATGCATTTTGACTTAATGATGTTTTTCATTTAGAGGTTTATCAGGAAGCAACCCCATCTTAAGTCAAGGAAGATCTGTACTAGGATTTTTGCTGCTCCTCTTATGTTTATCACTAGTTTTATATATTCTGTTTAAAACCACTCTGAGACAATTAAGAGTGATTCTATTTTTCATAAGTAGATAATATTAAAATTTATTCTCAATATCTCAGATAATTATTTGCATTGTAAGGGACAAGATGGTGGACTGGAGAACATGAATGCTAGACCTACTTGGCTAGAGTACCTGTTAGAAACTAAGCAAGTCTCTTCAGTCATAACTCCATTAATGAGTGCTTTTGCATCTTTCATAACCCTCTAAAAAGTCTCTTTACTTTCTTCATGTGTAAAATAGGGAGATCATTTGTACTAGAAGAGTGGATTTCAGTTATTTTTTTCCCTCCTTTCCTTTCTCAGCTTTACTGAGATATAGTTGACATACAGCACTGTATGTTTAAGATGTAGGGCATAATGATTTGACTTACATACATCATCAATGACTACCACAATAAGTTTAGTGAGCATTCATCTAATATATCATCTAATATAGGTACAAGA
Organism: Mesoplodon mirus; assembly: GCF_964341445.2. Lineage (NCBI taxonomy): Eukaryota > Metazoa > Chordata > Mammalia > Artiodactyla > Ziphiidae > Mesoplodon > Mesoplodon mirus. Next base: position 44,307,080 of record NC_138985.1, on the reverse strand, counting down.
TAAATTGAAAAGAAAAAAATTTTTTTTCTTGTGATGAGAACTCTTGGGGTATACTCTGTTAACAGCTTTCATATAACACATAGCAGTGTTAATTATATTAATCATATAGTAATTATGTTTTATATAATAATAATATAACTATTATGTTGTACATTACATTCCTAGTACTTATTTATCTTATAACTGGAACTTTATACTTTTTAACCACCTTCATCCAATTCCCATCCCCCTACCCCTCACCTCTGGTTATCACAAATCTGATCTCTTTTTTTCTTTATGAGTTTGTCTTGGAAGTATGATTGACCTACAACACTGTTAGTTCCTGGTGCACAACATAATGATTGGATATTTCTATACATTACGAAATGATAGCGATGATAAGTCTAGTTACCATCTGTCACCATACACCATATTTTCTTTTCTTAATATAAGAAGTCATTATTCAAAACAAATCTTACACACCCAAATGTAAATAGATGAAAATGAGGCTGCCCTGGTTCAGGGAAGAACGTCTTCTGGAGAACACTGAGTCAGCTCCCAGGTACCTTGGCATCCTGGGGGACAGAGAGTTTGGACATCATTACAGACAATCTCTAAATTTCCTCCCAGGTCTAAAATGCTGTGGTTGCTTACATAATCTCTGAGATAAATTGCCAGATCCACAGTATTTCCATCCCTGGAATTTTATACACCAGTTTCTTAATTGAGTGAAAGTTTACTTGCAAAAGCAAGTGGAATTAAACAGTTTTTCCCATTGACAGGAACATAAGATTTTCATGTTTAGCTTAAGTCAAATGTAATTTGGAATAACTTTTTTATAAAAATTCTTATAATTTATCTGTTCAAATATAATTGCGCAGTAAGTAGGAGTTAATCTATGAAAGTAGGAAAATTCAGTGCCATTTTCTTCAGCAGTGAGTTATCTGCCTAATGACTTAACATGCTTCCTCCTTTTCACCAAAAGTCTGTCTCCATGTTCTGTTTCTTCTGCCCCACACTCTGCTTGATCAAGATCTCTCCTTCACCTGGTCATCCCGGGAACCTTGAAATGCTCTGCTGTTTCCCCTTGCTTTTCTGTTGCTACTAATGCTTTAGGAGTTTTATTTTTTCTTGCTGATCTAGTTTAGAAAGAGGAGAAGAGCTCCCATGACCAGTGGATTTTTCATTTTGGGGTTTGCTCTTGGGAGTGGCTAGATGATAGCAACCCAAGTTGTGATGCCGAATTTATGTCTCAGATAGAAATGCTGTTAACTGTACACCAGAGGCCATAGAATTTTTAGTACTAAATACTGTATAGCTCGTTTACAGGTGAATTCCACAATGTGTGTTGGTCTGGGAATCTATCAACCATTATAAATGCTATTTCTATAGAAAAGTGAGGTCTGTGTTTCAGGCAATCAATGTAGAAATGAATGCAGAACATTCATAGTTGGGGACTGACCATATTTATTTATTGATCCACAGGTACATATAATCTGTAATTCTGCACCATCCATAATGAAGTACCAACATTTTCTTTCACTTTTGCAGGTGAATTGAATTTAGCCTGAGAGGCTGAAATAGAGGGAACGTTTTTAGGTCTAAGCTGTGTGCATATATATATATTTTAGATATAATAGAAACTGAATGCAATAAAATTGATAGGTGGTAGTAAGATTACATTAAGATTTGTGAAACAGGACAATTGCCTTACAAAAATAGCAAGTAAAAAATCAAGCTAGTCCTTCAGAAACATTTTATTCTGGGGTGTGCTTGTTTTCTGAAACTACCTCTACTAAATCTCCTGTCAGTCTTAAAACTAGAAGGCAGAAAAGCTTCTAGTGCTACAGCCAACTGCAGTGTAGCCAGAGAAACAGGCAACAAAAATAGAACACCAGGATTGCTGAGCGTGGGTGAGGCAGAAACCACATTATGAGCAAAAGCTTCCAGTATTATTTTAGAACCAATACAGAGCTCTGCACTTCTCTCCTCTCTCTTCCAAAAACACATACTACAAAAATAAAATGAAATGAAATGTATGTGCATTTGCCCTCTTAGAACTATGATTCTTAATTTTTTTTTCCCCTTCCTTTCTTTGGAAGCGAATCGCCAGTATGGAAACAGTGTGTAAAAGCAAGCTTGGAGGGAGGAAAGAGTTAATTGCTTTTAAGGCCCTGCAATAGAGAATTATGGTTTGAAAGATAGAGGCTGGACAGCTGGGTTTGCTGGGGTATTTTTAAATGCATTAATGCAGGCTCCAATCACTCGGCCATGCTTGACCTATTTTTGGCTCAGGCCGACCATTGTTCTATTTCTGTGCCTGTGGGCCATGCTGTTGTTGATTCATATGCAAATGCATTATCACTAGCTTTAGCCAACTTGAGCTGAGAGAGACCAGAGAGGGGGAAGAGACACACACAAACAGATAGGAGAAGGGCACCAGCTGAAGCCACTTGCAGGACTGACTGACGGTTCTCACAACGAAACTCTAGCAGCGTGAGGAACTAAAAGCCAGGTTTAATTGGTTTCTTTTTCTCGTGGGTAGAGTTAATATTTTTCTACTTATTTTGACAAAGCAATAACCCCGAAGCACATTCCTAGTTCCCACCTGCTTTTAGTTTCCGGTGTAACCTAAACTCCAGAGAGCCTTAGCATCCACTCGGTCCTTTCTGCTTTGTACACAGGTTGGTAACGTGGGGAAAGTGTCCAGGTCTTTTGAAAAGTGTGTGTTAACAGAGAGGAAACCATTGTTGAAGCTGATACTCCGCTTCTTTTCCTCGGGGTGGAGGGAGGACCAGCCAGGGTAACTCCTGGGGCCCGTATACTGAGCAGCGATGAATCTTTCAGTAGCTGAAGTAAGAGTGATTGGAATATGCTGCAGACAATTTACGAGACTGACTCGTGTTTTTCTTCAGATGGGGTGGCTGGACGAGAGCAGCTCTTGGCTCAGCAGAGAATGCACAGTATGATCAGCTCAGGTAAGACCCTTTTTTCATAACTGAGATCTTTTACGTGTGAAAAGGGGCTGACTTGGGAAATGAAGCTCCGGAAAGCACCTCTGTTAAGGGTTTGCTGCTTTTTGGTGTTGATGTTGCTATTTTCTTGGCATCTGGAGGGTTTTAGATCCCTTCCATTACTGTTTCTGTGAATATTCAGTCTGCTCAGGGACAGACTGCTTCTGAATGAAATCTCTAAGCTTCTGATGAAGGATGGGACTGAGATAAGTAAAATGTACTTGGGGGTGTTTTGCCTGACTGTGCCACTAGAAAAAGGAGATCTGTACTGATTGTAAGAGTATTCTATTGGGACTTTAAAATAATCAGGTAAGTTCATATTGGGGCTGCAGCGTACATTGCAGTCTCCTCTAGCCGGATGATTTTATATTTACAGTGTGCCTACAGAAGCACATCTATTTATAGACCTACCTTCTGAAATGTGTTTGCTACAGGAGTTGTGAAGGTAGTTTTCATGTGGTTTTTTCTCCTAAGCCCAAAATGAAACTGCTTAAGGATGAAATAAAATTATTATTAGCAGATGGTTATTTTAATTTTCTTCAAAACATTTGGGGAGTCTAGCATTGTCAGGCAGATGCGAGGGCATAACACACATATAAAGGTGTTATATGCAGGTGCAACGTTTTAAAGAATAACAGTAACAGATTCCGATTTTTAGTTTCCCCGTGTATGTGCTTGTGCCTTCAAGGAGCTGTGCTGATGGAAGATGAAGCTTGTCAACTTTATCAATTTTTGTTTGTTAAAAGAGCAGACTGTCCAGGCGATGGCACATACTTGTAATTGTTGCTTTTCATATTTATTCCCTACAGCTAGTTCCTAAAGCTTGGGGGACTTTTTGTTTTGTTTCTCTTTTGAGTGCTTCCATCTAAATTGGCTTAAAAGTTCTCCCTCACATCTTCTGTGTTCCCATGTGCAGTTAATCGTAATTATAGATCACCACCTAGATTTCCATGATAAGAATGCGGCATAAAGCAGCGTCTACTTGGTAGAGATAGAATGGAAAGAAATATTCCACAGGTAGGCATAATGTCTGTTTTAGTACTGAACACCTTCTCATCTCTGGATCTATGTTTGAAGCAAGTTTTCTTAAACCTTGGTTACTTAGGACGATTTTAAGGTCTTTCTGTTGACCCCAATTTTTCAATGAATCAGAATAAAATATCAATTTTGTGTAATTTGGTGTGTTTACACTTAAGTAACAGGACTTACATTAATTAGTAGTGCCTGCTTATCGAAAGCAAACGTACCAGAATTTCATTATGGTTTATTATCTTTGTGGCTGTAAAGTTGACAAAAGCTTGCGGAGGGGTCAGCCATCATGTCTCTGATGGAACTGGTCATTTAGCATTTTATTTTTTAAATATCCACCAACTCTATTAAAATTACTATTTTAGATGTCTTTTCAGTACTACACTTTATCCTTTTAGTCCTTACCTCTGTGTTACAAGTTTACTATTTCTTTCACGTGGTAGAAACAAAGCTGTGCCTTTCAAGCAGATACTGTCTGCTGGCATTGAACCTTGCTACAGGTGTTTGCAAGCTTCACTGTTTCTCAGCGTCTTTGATAATCATACATAAATTTACTCCAATTTCAGTTGAGATTGTCATTTTCCTGACATTTAATGATTTTTATACTAAGCAACAGTATTTTCAAGCAGGGAAGCGCTTGAGACTGTCTGTGCTATTGTCAGTTTTACAGGAAGCAACATTTAAGCACCAGCTATTAAACGAAAAGTGATGTCAATTGACATCAACTCCCAAATCTGTCTGATATAAATAAGGAAAAACTCCAAGTTCCATTTATTTTTAAAATTTGAAACATAAGAACATTTGCATTCTTCCCACCATGTCCTGTAACATTTGATTTTGTTTAATATATTATTATTTGCCCTTAAATTTAATTCCCCTAGTTTTTATTGTATACTTCTGAGACAGTGGCTCTCAAAGGTGCTGTCACCAGGAGTATTTTGCAAAATACCGATGTCTGGGTCCACCCTTAGAGTTTCTGATTTAAACGGTATTAGAAACATCCTGGACATTGGGATTTTAAAAATCCTGAGCAATTCTAATATGCAGCAAACTTTGGGTATCACTGATACAGGGGAAGGGGGAGGTGATGGTGATGCTGGTGACCCATATCAATAGGGTTTGCCCTTTAAGTTAATTGCTAAATTAGGGGTGGTTGTCCACATTTAGCTACAAATCTTGTTCAACTCGCTTTTGGACCAGTGGCAGGGATGTGATTGATAGGCTTAGAAATGGATGGAGTCTTTGGATCTGAAAGAGAAAAAGATATATTGTAGCAGTGCTGGGTGGAGGGGGCACTGCTCGAGGAGTGGAAAGCTCTGTGTTCTAGCTAGAGCTCTGCTGCTAACCAGTTGTGAAACTGGTTTACTCACCTGTGAACTGAAGAATAATGATGTCTTCCTGCTTACCTCTTGGCATTTCTGTGAAGTTCAAAGGTAACATGTCATTAACGTGGGCACTCACTGTTATTATTGCTATTTTTAATGAATGAACCTGGGTTTCTGGCTCTTCAATACCAAGGTCTAGCTTGCTGAATGAGCCAGATGAGCTAGATTTCATGTCACATGGGGGAATAACTTTAAGTTTTGATAAATTTTCTTTAACTATCTTATAAATCAGCTTTTTGTTTTGTTTCCCTGCGCTGATAAGAATTAAATTCTTTCCTTGGGCAAATGGTGACTTTAAATCAGAGTAGCATGGGTACGTGTGTATTTTCTGTGAAATGTCTTTTTAATAGTCAAAGGCAAAGAAGCTGCAGAATATGTAATTGAACAGTGAGACCACAACAGCAGATTTCTTGAGATTAATTGTTTAAAAGGCTTTGTTTTGTTGTTAGTCGTTGCTTTAGAGTTCCCATTTGTTTTTCTAGTTGTGTTGGATACTATGCATTAAGCTAGATGACTTTTTTCTTCAGAACTCTTTATATACTATTAAATTGCAAGTGTTTTATATGGTTCCATTTTTTTCCAAATACTGATCCAGCCAGGCTAGACATCTAAAGTAGAATTAGGTTCTACAATGTAGTCTGTTAATATCTTTTTAATAAAAAGCTTTATAATATTGAATCTCGGAATTTGGTACGAGTGACACATTTTGCCAGGTCAGTCTCCACTTTTGTGGCTTGTGTGGGCCAATATAAGTGATAACTGGCAGAAGCTGAAGCATGTGCAAACATTGACTCAGGTCACTCAGCAGTAGCTGGCAGAATTTGGGGTGTTCTGTTGCCAGGCATGTTGCTTAATGCGTTGGACAGGAGAGCTTTCCAGACAATATTGGAATGATTATTATGAAAGAATTTCCTAGAGTTTGTACAGCATCAGTGTAAAATACGTTTACAATAAGGAAAAGTCGTGTTTTCACTATGCTTTCTTATTTTTGGGTACAAAAGAAAAACATTTAAATCTAAAATCTGAATTTCTTTTAAGGAAAATGTTTCTTCACCCTTTCAGAATCCTTTTATCTCCGTGGTGTGTATTGTCGAGGGAAAAGGAACATTTTAGATTCAGTAGTCATTTATGTCTACTTGGAAAGCAGAATCTAATTATGAAAATGTAAGTCTGTGAAATGCTCCTGTCATGTCAAGAATCACTTCTGGTATTCCCCATAATTACTATTTTTGCTGTTCTCTAACTCAGGTTATCTTCACTTACAAGGCTGTTATCAATTGAAATATTTGATACGTAGCAATCAAAAAGCTAGATATAAGTAGGCCCATTGAGGATGGGGACAAGAATGAGTATTTTCTTTTCCTGTGGGTGACACAGGTGGCATAATTGTTGCTATGTGCTTTAAGTAAGAAAATTCAATAAAACCCCTCACAAGAATATAATAAGCCCAAATTCTGAATTTAAAGTGGTGAGTTTTGATTTTGAAGATGAGAAATTTGTAAATGTACAACATAATGTCTCACCACAGATAGATGATGAAGTGACCCTAAAATAGTATAAGCCAGCAACCCACCCCCAACCCTATACATAATACTCAGCACTGACTGAGCAAAGAAAATGATATGGCCTAATGCAACATAACTCAGAAATTGGTAGTCAAGGGAAAAAGGGAAACAGGGATCTTTGATCAGAACAGAGAGACGTAACAGGGCCTGAATCCTGTTCCTCCTTAGAATTTTACTGACAAGAGGACAACTTCCTGAAAATTCTCACTAACGTTCCCGTATCTGGAGAGAAGCAAACTGAGTGGATATCCTCAGCTTTTGATGGCGGTGCTGTTTTTTCTTGTAACTGAGGAATAGTAGAAAGGATTCTGGAAGAGAAACTGGTGAAATGGAGGAAGGTGAACAAACGCTGCGTCTCTGGAGAAATGAAGACTTCAGAGCGACGCTCTAAATTGGAAAAATGACCCATAGCTCTTTGCAATGAAATACCCTTCCCCAGCTAATCTTATAGATCCCACCAAGAAAAAAAAAATCAACTTCACTGAATCCATGGAACTGTGTAATAATTGCTCCCCACAAATAGAGCACCTTAATAGGAAAATTAATTCCATAACATAAGAGCTCAGAGATGAGATGATATTGATAAAACAGTAGAATGGGATGAAAAGGATATTTTAGGTCTAGGGAAACAAATTTAGAATGAAAACATGATGATTATAGAAGAGAAATACTCATTAGAAATAGCGGGAAACAATAGGCACCAGTGACAATCTTTACCAACAAAGAGGAAAGGCTGGAGACAGAGGGATGAAAAAGGAAAATGGATTAAAGCAATTGGAGAGAAGTCAATAGTAAGAAAGACAAAGACAATGTAACAAAAAGATTATTTATGTCCTTGAAGTTGATATTCCAAAACGTTGAAATAGAAGATCACTTTGTAAAAATGAAGAAAGATTATTTCAGTGAAAAGGGAAAAAAAAGAAATCTGCAGATTGAAAGAACTCCCGTCTTTTAGGAAAATTTGCTGCAAGTGCTCATCACAGAGACATAGCCTAACTGGGCTATTGAATTTCAAATGATAAATAATTCCTCAGGGGTTCAGGCAGGTAAGGCAAAGATCTACAGTGAGGGAGAGGGGGGAGGAAGGGAATGTGTGAAACTCTAGAAGGCTTATCAAACTTATCCAGCACTCAGTGCCAGAAGATAATGGAGAAAAATCTCTGAAGCTGAAAAAGAAGTACAACACTATGTTCCACCCAGGGCAGATGTTATTAAAGTATAGAGAAAATAGGTAGGCAAGTTCGACATTCTCAAACATGACCTAGACTGCTTGACAGGGGAACCCACTCGATGAAAAAATGAGCTTGAATCAAAAGCAAAAAATGAAATTCAGTCGGAAGTAGAGAAAGCATAGTAAGGTTAATGGGGCGAAAATTGAATCCTTTTTAAACAACTATGAGATTGTGTTTGTAGGAGAGAAAGCAAATTTTATGAAGTAGGGCAATGAAAAAATATTCATAAAGCTCTCATCCATATGAGGCACTGGGGAGAGGTGAAATGCAAGGATGTGTGAAAGTGCTAATATCTTCTCCTTTCTGAGCAGGGACAGACTCCCTGCTGCTTAAAATAGAAACACGTGGTTAAAAAAAAAAGATCTAAATACTGATTTCTTTTTAGTAGTGTCTTCATTTAATCTTAGAGATATCTTTTTGGAAATAGTACCTCATATAGGAAGGAAGCATTTAGTATGTTTATAGTCCCTTCAGTTACAGTTTTTCATTATTAAATTCATTTAAATTTAATGTTTTTTAAATAAAAATAACTTTGGTGATATGATCTCATTTTATGAGTATATTTTATTTATCAATCTCCCAGAATAATTCATATATAAATAGAAGGAAATCAGGAAAAACTGTGTGGAGGTGGTCGGAGGGGAGCTTTGGTTTCCATTGTCATGAGTTTTTGCCTTGTGTATGAATTTTTATAATATGCATATATTTTCTACAGTGTTTCTTACACACCCACACGTGAAGCTACTATGCCAAAATACTAACAGTGATTAACTGTAAGTAGTAGGTACATAAGCTAGGTTGTCTCCCATCGCAAGTAATAGAAAATCGTATTCGAAGTAACAATGACAAGGGAATTTATCATTTAGTGAAATAGCATGGTACTCAGGCAGCACCAGGGAGGTCAGTAATATCAACAGGTTCTTCAAACTGTTCTCTGCTGGCCTGAGAGTTTGTATCGTCCTAAGTCTGTTTCCTCCAATAGTCTCAAATTGATTGTAGCAGTTCCAGACGTTGTCTACATGCACGGTAAATTCCAGAGACATAGATGAGAAAACTTTGCTTTCTTGGATGTTTTCTTAAGGAAGGAAGTTTTTTACCCAAAATTTCTCTAGCAGGTTTTCCTTCATAACTAATTGACCAAAAGAGCATCACCTGCCCATATATTAGCAAGTCATTGAGAAGAAGAATGAGACTCCTACGATAGCTCCTTAGGACCATGACTGAGCCAGGGAGGGTGGAGGCCACAGCTAATAATCTAGTTTCTATAAGGAAGAAGAAAGGGTGAGCAGAATAGATGTTGGCTAGGCACCACAGTATTTGCTACAGTGTTTGTTGGTGGTTGGAATTTTCTTCTTTGTAATTTTCTTTAGTTTGTAATTTCTCAAGATACAAATAAGTGAAGGAAGTGGGCTATGTAATTTCTCTTTCAATTGAATTGTGTTACTTCATTTTCATGAAGATATGCATCCATTTAAACACCAATAAAAATTTTAATAGTATTGAATAGAAATTAATTGTGGAAGAAGACTGGATGCCTCTAGGTTGCAAGTCATTTTTTTAGAAAGGAGGAAAAAAGCATTTATTAGAAATTTGAGTAAAATATTCATTTCTTGTTGGCTTTGAGGGATACAGAAAACATTAACAGAAATTTATCTCATATAAACTTTTCGGTATATTAAGGAGGGTTTTCTTTAAAATATTCAGAATGCAGTTTCTTTGCCAGTATGTTGTTACAGTTATTACATTTTCAGAGTAATGAACAATTTTAACAATCTGGAATGGTAACTACATTATAACATTTTTTTTCCTGAATTGGAATACTTTGAAAACAATTTAATTGGAATAAAAGCCCATGAAAATGACTTTTAAAACAAGCCTTCTTTAGATGAAATTCAAAGATATTTTGGCATGTGCTTCAAAACAGTGTGTCAGTGCCATGGTCTGTCCCATTCTTCAAAGGAAGTTGAGGTTCTAGTGGTTATTAGCTTGGGAGGCGAAATGCCCTTACAACGGACAGTTTTCCCTTTTGTAATCTTGGGAGATTGACAGTTGGGATATGAAACGACAAGAAAATACCTTGTTCCCACTAGTTCCATTCTTCTTCCACTAAGTCAGTTGCAAAAAACAAATTTAATTTAAACAAGTGTTTTTACAATACTAAACGACGTATACTTTTAAGTGTTATCAGAGAACATTTTGTTTAGGTGCTTCATGAATACAAAACTAAGTCATTCTTATGTTTTATAAAAATATCAGTTCTATTCATTATTTCCATGTTAAATTTTCCATAGTGATGGGCCTTTTATATATGGTGTTTTAAAAATACCCAATAATTAAATCCAATGAAAACTACATTTAAGGAAGAAGGAAATTTACCAAACCACAGAGTGTAACTAGTCATTTACTTATGATTAAACTCTTTGCATGTTGATAAGGTTGGAAATACCCCAGAACTTCACTTTTTTGCTTCTTCCCCTCATGGTCTACCACTTGTGTTTGAGATGTTCAATTCGTAATTTATATGCAATATTGACACAATTGTAGCCATGTGGATGTCATTTTCAATTATTCGAGGTAAGTTTTGGTGGGTGGCTAAGGCACGACATTTCCAAACTCGGTTAAAATATGAGAATGTCATGTCGTTTTTTCAAAATTTGAAATTAAAAGCAAGCAAAAAAAGAAACCTGGGAAAATTTCACTGAATTTCCATTAAATTACATTGTGGCCTGGGAGTTCTTGCTTTAGTAGAAACATGTTTACCCAGAAAGTTTTCAGGGAACCCCACATAGGGTGAACTAGAAAAGCTCTTGGTGAATTGAACTCGATTTTAAGTTTTATTTGTGGTGATGTTTTTTGAATCTGCTTACAAACAGAATTCAAGTATGTATTTTGAGTCTGTGATTTTATATCAGGAACTACTCATTTTAGATTCGAAATAACAATTATCAGTATTAGTTAACATTTTTATGGTTTTTCTGCCATATTCCACTCTGATCCAGTTGTTTAGTCTCAGTTTAGGAGGTCAGTGATTGGACGTATATATTCTCACCTTTTTAAAAAAATTATTGTCATTCTTATTATTGATATAATGAGCTAATGTTTCAAAGCTTTTTCTGTACCAGGCATTGTTTTATCATTTAATACTCTCCACAGCTTGAAGAGGTATACAATAGTTGTAGCATATTTTGCACATAAGGACATAGTTTCAGTGAACTTACTGATGGTCATCATGGCTAGGAGCTGGCAAGGTCAGGTATGAACTTGTGCTTGTTTACCATGTCCCTGCCACTTTTTCTCAAAGAGAAAAATATTTAGCATAGGATAATGTTTTTCACATCTGTTTGGTGCTAAAAATGTGGAGTCAACTGTACTTTTAGACAAACATCTAGGTACACTTCTTAGTCCTGGGATGTTTATAGCCCACATAAGCAAATCTGTTGGAAAGCTTTCTGGAACAGCCTTACTTCACAGTTCCAGAGCTTGAAAATTAAACTGGAGTAAGTTAACAAGATTCCGAGCTGAGACCAACTTAAGGCAACCTCCAGAATTCCATGAGATTGATAATACATGGAGTAATGAGCAGACACTGTGGGCAGAACCAATATTCCCCATGCAGTTTGCCATTGCTCACAGTAACATCTCACAAAGCATAAAGGTAAGGTTTATACCTCTTCAAAAGAACACAATTATTAATGTATTTTAGCTGGAGAAAGTTTTTTTTTCAAATGTTAGCACCGTGGGGCTCAGTTTCTTTCAACCAAAGTATTTGAATTATACCCACCCTGGTCTTTACCTAGAAATGGGGGAAAGGAGAGGTTAATAAAGTTTGCGTCTCCACTCAAGTCCTGCTTTCAACATGCAATGTCAAACTTTTGAGCTAAAGAATGATCTAACAAAATTTAGATTCTGCCTATTTTGAATATATATTGGTCCAATTTGGGTCCAATTTGGACATTTTGGGTGAAAATTGGAAGTGTCCAATTTGATATTACATTTTTCTTTATCTTGAGTTAAATTTTATTTCTTTGGATGAATATTGTATGTTCTATAGGTGGCTTATGCATAAAATTCACCAATTAGATGCTAATCCAGTTATTCAAGACCCAACTCTTTGGTTTCTATCAACTGATTTTTATAATTCTATTTGCTCTGAGAATCTCAAGCCATCTTTATGACTCAATACATTGTAAAAGCATTATTGATTGTCATGTTAATGACCAACATAATTTATTGCCTTCCTAAGGGAAAGAAGCTTTCAGAAGATCATTAAAGGCATTAAAATCTGCAAATGCCCACATGTCTGTGGCTCTCTTTAGCAGGCTGACTCCTTTGGGTCAGTTATTCTTAGCTCCGTATTTCTATCTTATGGCATCGCAGGTCTAAGATTAGCTTGTTAGGCGTTATCATACCATCTGAGTTACCTCCTAATATAACTCTACACTGGAATGATTATTTATAGAAAGAGCATTCTGTCATTTTTGGGTTATTTCTAGTAGTTTAAATAAAGAAGAATAACATTCAAGTGAAACCACAGATTCCTTCCTGCTGCCAAAACAACATGATAACTGTCTGCTTAAGGGGCAATAATGTTTAAATGTGTGCTTAGGGTGATTGCAGAATTCTTTTTATCACTGCCACTGACAGAAAGGGGAGGCCTTCGGATAGTGATGTATAATGCTTATGGAAAGGCAGAGAGGCAGCCTTGATGCTTTCTGTCACAGAGCACAGAAGACTCTGGTTGATGATGACAACATGAGACACTCAGGGTTTATTTTTAGAAACAGACATTGCTAAGCTCTCTGTTTGGTGTTAATATGGCTCATAAACAGGGCTCCTTGCTGTTGACCCTTCCAGTGAAAATGGCATTTTATACACCCATACACACACACGCACAACCTTTTTTTTTTCTTTTTTTACTTTGCAAGAATGACTCTGTTATTAGGAAAAATATTAGAAATTTTTAAAGCTAATAAGTCTAAATTCTATTAAATTCCTCTAGTAGATATAGATTATTTTTAAAATCCCATGAAGATTGGGTTTAAGAGATGGTTTATGAAAGACAATTGAATGTTTTAAGTACAGTGAATATACCGGTTGGCTGTAAGGTGTGGAAAAATAGGTGAATATACATCCTAAATGACTTTTAATAATACATTACAATGCCTGTAAAATATATCATCTGTGCTTCTGGCTTCATTGTGGCAATATATAAAATAAAGCTATAAAAGATTATAATTATGATGCATTCATGTACGTTACTGATTTTAAATAGATGAAATAAAATCTTAATATATTTTTTAAAAAGTTGATACAAGCCTCTGTTAGTTGTTTTCGTATACCTAACTCTTGATGAGCCCAACAGATTTCATGTACAGTAAAATGTACAGTTTCACATTTGAGAACTATTCTCTTATCTTACTTAAACTGTGCACTTAATTCAGAACTTAGTAATTGATATTTTGCTTTAAACTTAGAATTGTGATTTTAATCTGTTAAATTTACATTTCGTGTTTCCTGATTATTAACTCATCATTAGATGATGAAAATGTTAAAGTGGTATGTTTCATATTACACCTTAGTCAAAATGCTTTAGAATGAATAATTTAGAGCTCTGTAGGAATATTCATAATTTTGTTACCAATTATTTACTGAAAAAACATATTATCTTTTTAAAATATAAATATTTTTGTGCTTGTGCTCAATATAAGGAATCCACTGATCATTAAGAATTTGCAAAATGATGGACAAAAACAGGAAACACACAGCAATTCAGGTGTATTCTCAAAGAAGCCAAGATGTAAATAAATTCAGACGGGTGGAAGTAGAAGCAATTATAGGAACCAGTTGCATCCCAACCACTCTTAATTAGCAGGTTGAAGGTTTGGGGAGGGTGATGTAATTGTTTGAAGCTTTGGAAGCTGAGGCAAAATAGTCATTCATCTGTCCATCTTTTCACTCAAAAATATTTGAGAGTCATCCATGAGCCAGGTACTGTTCTAGGAAGGGAGGCTCTACCTATGAAACAGCACAAGGAGACACATGGTAGACTGTTCAATTGAATGACAGATGGATAAGGCTACTTCAAATAGTAATAAGTACTAAGGGGAAACAAAATAGAAAAATGGGATAGAAAGTGACTGGTAACAGGGGTGGTATTAGCTATGGTAGTCAAGTAAAGCCTTTTGAGGATGCTAAGATATGAAGAACATCTTCCCAATGAAAGTAGGTTTTCCATCAACATTGCATTTGGGCTAAGTCAAATAGAATGAAAACACAGTTAGAAAAGAACAGAAAATATTATGGAGCTATTGTAGCTTCCACTTGCTTTATGTGAAGAATGGGGGAACTTTTATCAGCATATCAATGAGAAAGCCCCAGGGAAAGGCTGTTGGCTATGATTCTCTCTAGTTTCCAAAGAGAACTGTGGAATCAGCTGAGCTCTTCTTAGGATTAATGCTGTTGACTGGAAATTAAGGGCCTTGTAGAACTCCTTACCTTTGCTCCTTCCTAAAGATTCATCTTCGCCCCTATTCAAACTCTTACCTCAACTGTGCTGAAACTTCTTACCCAAGCAGTATGAACCATCCTAGTAGTTTAGTGAATAATTCCTCTTCCCTGGGGGCCAAAAAGAAGGGGAACAGTATGTCCTCATAGGGAAGAAAAGAAGTCTGAGAACGTTTTCTCATGAACACAATATTGCACATTTTTAAGGGGTATAAAATACAGTATAAATTACAGTATTTATTGAGCACCTACAGTATGTCAGGTACTTAATTCAGGGAAATCATGGGTCAAATAGCAACCTTGTTAGGTGGCTGTAGAACTGTAACTTACAAACAAAATATTTGGAATACATAATCTTCCTTGTGTTGGCTAGTGAATAGATTTGTGACAAATTGTTGCAATAGTTGAGCAAGAAAGTACTTCATGGAGGTGATAGACCTATTTTTAAAAAAGAAGGAACAGCAGTGTGCTAGGAGTTGTTTTCCCCACATGTTCTGCTCTCTCATGGATAGGGAACAATGATGGTTACACACAGTAGAATGCACAAACATTTTTGAGAGACTGACACATTATCTCACATGCTTGATGCCTCATGGGGTTTTCCCTCAACATTCCAATTGGTCTAAGTCAAATGGAATGAAAGCACAATTAGAATAGAGCAGGAAGTGTTCTGAGGCTATTTTAAACTCCACTGACATGCCTTGTGGAAGGGATGGGGAAACCTTTATTAGCGGGTAGGTGAGAGAGCCAGGGGAAGGGTGTCAGCTACAATTTTTCTCTAGCCTCAAGAAGACTGGGACTGAGCCAGACTCCTGGCCAACATGCTTTGTTGGATTCACAGTGTAGCTGTGAAAAATAGTTAATAGCTACCTTCTTTTTTTCCTCCAAGGATTGTCTTATTCAATCAATATTTATTGAGTACTTGACAGCTATATTTTTAAGCTAGATTTCTTGTTTATCTGTTATTATTGTTTATATATTTAATCAGCTATTTCCTTTTTCTGAAATACCCTTCTGCTTTATTCCACCTAGTATTCACTGGAGAAATTTTAACTCTCTTGCAAAGCCCAGTTCAAATGTTTCTATGTCTCTAAATTTTCCCCAATCCCCTGCAATACTTCCCCAGTCATAATATTAATCTCTCTTCTCTCCTCTCTGTCTTCTCTCTCCTCTCCATCCCCAATAATCCTTTATTACTCCCGTAGAACATGCCCATTTTCTGTCTTATACTGTGGTTATTTATGTACGTGTGTCTCCATCCCCCCCAATTAGTTATGTGCTCCAAGAGGAAAAGGATCATGTTTTACTTCTATTTTTGTTCCCTGCAGTGCCTAGCACATAATTGATCCCTGAGACTATTTTTAAATGAATGAATGAATGATTAAATAGTACAGTGGTATTGTACACAGTCTGTTTTTGATTTTTTGAAATGTTTCCTTTTATGTAGAAAATAAGTCCTCAGTTATTTGTAAATTTGAAAAATACAGACTTTTGAGGATGTTAGAAACTTTGACTCAAAAATTTAAATTATTCATTATAGAATGTAAGTCAAGAATGATCCCCAGTGCTTCGACGATATGTATATGAACCTTTAAATGTTTCAGTTATTCTTAACAAAGGGGATTTTGGAATATTCTTACTTGAGTTGATTTTTCAATGAATAATACCAATAGAAATTTCATAAGATATGTGTCTGCATTCAAAATGCTGTGTGAAATAGCTAATTTGAGACTGCCTGAATGTAAATGCACTCTTTTTTATCCAAGGAGAAGAGTAAATTTGGTTGTGCAGATGATTACAGGTGTACTTTTATATTATTCAAACACCATTTCACATTTAATCCTATTTTTCTCTTTGTGATATTTTTTATGTAAAGACAGTTTTCTTAGATAAAGGACAAAAATGAATGGATTTTTGGGTTAACAACAGTATCAATTTGAAACAGTTCTGCACCTTGCATTGCTATTTAGAACTCATCTTCATTTCTTCAGTCAGTATTTAATTGGCTATGTTCTTTGAGAAGGGAGCAATGAAAGAAGATTTTTTTTTTGATAAACACTTCACTGATCAAATTTTGAATGCCAAAGGTATCAGTAATTTAAAAAATTATCTGAAGTAAAATGTCAGAACAGGGAATTCACAGAGTGAGATACTAAGGAAAAACAGATGGACGGAATGAATCAATCTGTATACAGAGCTATTCAAGGAGAAGAATGAAATAAATATATTTATGTCTTAGTGGGAGAGGAATGATGAAAAGAATAGATATAACATATGTGGGGAAAAGACACATAATTTTTTGTGGTAGTCCTTTTGCCCTGGTTTAGGCTTGAACTCAGCACGTTAGGATAAATTAAGGGCATTAAGGCTCAGAAAATTAATTGAGTTGGTTAAAAATATAAGTATGAGCCAAAAAAGGAGTTGGATAATAAAACAAAATTTTGCAACCTAGCCATTGAACTCAGCTTAGTAGAGCACAGGGAATGAATGCATGCCCATGTTCTTTCAGTGACTTTGCAAATGCTGCCAATTGTATTTTCTCATCATTAGGAATCCAAGTTAAGTTTCTAAGTGCTGTAATAATCATTTTGAGATGGAACAAATCAAGGTTGGTTGATCTTGGATTCAGAAGTTTCTCATTCTTATATTAACCATTACCAAGAAATAAGGATTAGTTCAAGCAAAATTCCAAAGGAATATAATTTTAAAGCTATAAACACAGTAAATTGAAAACACTCATTTGTTTTCTTTTCTGAAGATGAACAAAAAATGTTAAAAAAAATTACCTTGTTATCAACTTAACCTAACTTGTATATTGTAAGAAGGAAAACAGTATAAACAATCTCAGGCAACTGATGATTAAACATAATAAAAGCAATGCCCCTAGTTTAAAATCACTTCCTTCAGATTTTAATCAAGCGTCAACTCTCACTATTCATTATCCCAATAATTAAATGGAAATTACCTCCACATCATTATCCTGGAAAGATTAATGATTCTTGAAAAAAAAATTTTTTTCAGCAGATAGTGCTAAACCTGAATATGGTTATAACTTTAGAAAACCTTATGAGTTCATTTTTAGATGACTGGAAAATATATTAAATTGCTTTGTAGACAAAGGAAGAGAACATCTTTCTATTTCGTTATCTACTGCCCAGTCATGTTCCTTGGGCACTGAACCAAAATGGGGTAGAGATTATTTTTATGCTTCACCAATCATATATGTGAGAACCATTTTTCCCACATCCCTGCCATCACTGAATATTATCAGATTTTAGATATTTTTACCAAATTGAGAGATGAAAAATGGCACAACATTACTTTTTTATGTGAATTTCACTGATTACTGGTGGAGCTGAATGGTTCTCATATGTTATTAGCCATTTGGATTTTCTTTTATGGAGAAATAATTTCACCAGAATGCTTAAAGGGAAAAAGTCTATCAATGAATGTCACCTGCTAAGAGACTAAAGGAAAAACCAATATGATCATTTCATTAGATGCAGAAAAACATTTGATAAAATGCAGTACCTTTGCAGAATAGAAACTCTATTAAACTAAGAATAGAAGAAAAAAGTAAGTGTTATAAATCAAAACCCTATCTGAAACTTTATATTTAATGGTAAAATTAAACCACGTTCTCTTTTATGTCAAGAACTTTGTCTTTGGAGGTCCTAGTCGATGTTCTAAAACATAAACATTCAACAAGAGATATAAGATTTTTAAAGGGAAAGAAACTAATTGAACTGATAAAGAGCTCAGTTTAGATTGCTCAGTACAAGTTCAATACAACATAAAAAATTGAAAAGATTGTTTTATGCCAGAAATAACCAAGCACAAAATGTAATAAAAATGATAGCATTTATAAATACCAACTGAAATTTTTATGGAGAAATTGATAAAATTATTGGGGGCATATAAGAAAACTAGAAAAAAATTGAGTTATTCCGTGACCATGAATAGGAAGTCTACTTTTAAAAATTAGTTATTCCAGGGCTTCCCTGGTGGCGCAGTGGTTGAGAGTCCGCCTGCCGATGAAGGGGACACAGGTTCGTGCCCCGGTCCGGGAAGACCCCACATGCCGCGGAGCGGCTAGGCCCGTGAGCCATGGCCGCTGAGCCTGCGTGTCCGGAGCCTGTGCTCCGCAATGGGAGAGGCCACAAGAGTGAGAGGCCCGCGTACCGCAGGAAAAAAAAAAAAATTAGTTATTCCAAAATTCATCTATAAATCTCTTTGTTTTTAAAACAGCTAACTTAAAAAAATATAGACCATTCATAATTCAAAAGTCAAATGTACTTAATATGATTATATAGTAAGTAACCTATGTGTTATCATATAGTCTGTAATTCTCACTTCTTTTCCATTTCCAGCAGCCATTCAGTTCCATGCTTCAGATAGCCTGATGTCAATTTCTTCTGTTTTTTGTATGTTAGTACAAATTCAGATAATATCCTAACAGGGTCTGTCAGAGAACATGGCATACTAAATTCTAAAATGCTAATGTAAGAGTAAGTGTGGCAATTTTGTAAAACAACAGATTAGGAGAAGAAGGGTAGCTACCAAGTCATACAAAGTTGTATTAATTACGATTGTTTGGTTTGGCCAGGGACACAGTTGTATAGATCAAAGGACAAGAATACAGAATTATTTTTAATATCTTGGTGTATGGCAGGCAGAGTTTGCATCACAGATCAATGTCAGAGGACAGACTATTAATTAAATGTTTTGGGAACAATTAATATATTTAACTTGTAAAATTACAGTCAAATGATGTTATATTCAGTATTCTATTTTTATAATACCATTGTTATCCTGTCCTGTTGGACAGCTTACAACTTAAACTTCTGTAAAGCCAATGTATTGTGTAATGTGTGTAGGGTCTTGCATTTTATGGAGAGATGAGAAGTAATTTTATGAAGATATGGGAAGAGTTTTAGTTAATTTAACTAAATTAGGTGAGAGAAGTACTCAGTGTTTATTTATATAGCTCCCCAAGTTTCAAAAGATAATTTAAGATTAAATTAAATAAAAAATTCAGATTTAAGAGTACCATTGAGTGAAATAGAGGGATGATAATTCAGTCAAGTAAAAAAGGTAGAGAGCAGCACTGTCCTGAGGCCTCATCATACAGCAGCTGCTGAGTAGTGCCTAAGAAGACCCATGAGGAAGTGATTTTTTTCCTAGTTTTACTGAGAAATAATTGACATACATCACTGTATAAGTTTAAGGCATATAGCAGGATGGTTTGATTTATATCTATTGTGACATGATTACCACAATAGGTTCAGCTAACATTCACCTTCTCATATAGATACAAAAAAAGAAAAAAGGAAAGAATAAAGGAAAACAATTTTTTCTCCTTGTGATGAGAACTCTTAACGATCTACTCTTAACAACTTTCCTGTGTGTCACACAGCAGTGATAGCTGAAGCCATCACATTGTACATCACATCCCTAGTACTTACTTATAACTGAAGTTTGTACCTTTTGACCACCTTCCTGCAATTCCCGCTCTTCCTCCAGAACACTCTCCCCCACCCATGCCACCACCATCTCTGGTAACCACAGGTCTGATCTCTTTTTCTATGAGTTTTTTAAAATTTCACATATAAAAGTGAGATCATACATTATTTGTCTTTCTCTGTCTGACTTATTCACTTAGCATAATGCCTTCAAGGTCCATCTATGTTGTTGCAAATGGTAGGATTTCCTCATTTCTTATGGCTGAATAATATTCCATTGAATTGGGTTGGCCAAAAAGTTTGTTCGGGTTTTTCTGTAACATCTTACAGAAAAACCCAAATGAACTTTTTCGCCACCCCAATGTATGTATGTGCAACTTTTTTGTCCATTCATTGTCTGTGGACACTTAGGTTGTTTCCATGTCTTGGCCATCGTAAATAATGCTGTTCTGAACATGAGGGTGCAGATATATTTTTGAGGTAGTGTTTTTGTTATCTTTGAGTGTATTCCCAGAAGTGGAATTGCTGGACATGTGGTTGTTCTATTTTTAATTTTTTCAGGATCTTCTGCACTGTATTCCACAACTTACAATCCCACCAACAACAGTGCAGGAGGGTTTGCTTTTCTCCATATCCTTGCTGGCATTTGTTATTGCTTGTCTTTTTGATAATAACCATGCTAACAAGTGTGAGGTGATGTTCCATGGTGGTTTTAATTTGCAGTTCCTAATGACTGGTGTTGTTGGATGTCTTTTCGTGTACCTTTTGTGCTTTCATATATCTCTTTTGGAGGAATGTCTGTTTATGTCCCTTGCTCATTTTTAATTGTTATTTGTTTTTTTGCTGTTGAGTTGTTTGAGTTCTTTTTTTTTTTTTTTTTTTTTTGCGGTACGTGGGCCTCTCACTCTTGTGGCCTCTCCCGTTGTGGAGCACAGGCTCTGGACGCACAGGCTCAGCGGCCATGGCTCACGGGCCCAGCCGCTCCGCGGCATGTGGGATCTTCCCGGACCGGGGCACGAACCTGTGTCCCCTGCATCGGCAGGTGGACTCTCAACCACTGCGCCACCAGGGAAGCCCTGTTTGAGTTCTTTATATGTTTTGGATATTAACCCCTTATCAGATATATAGTTTGCTAATAGCTTTTCTTCTGTCACAGGTTGTCTTTTCACTTTGATGATGGTTTCTTTCATTGTGCAGACGCTTTTTAGTTTGATGTAGTCCAACTTGTTTATTTTTTATTTTGTTGCTTATGCTTTAGGTGTCATATCCAAAAAAATTATTACCAAAACCCATGTCAAGGAACTTTGTTCCTATGTTTTCTTCTAGGAGTTTCATGGATTCAGGTCTTACATTTAAGTCTTTAATCCCTTTCAAGTTAATTTTTGTGAAAGGTATAAGATATGGGTATAGTTTCATTGTTTTACGTGTGAATATCCAATTATCCCAGCACCATGGAGAGACTTTTCTTCATCAAGTATTCTTTGCTCTCTTGTCAAATATTTGTTGACTGTGTATGCTTGGGTTTATTTCTGGCCTCCAGACTCTGTTGCATTGGCTTGTCTTTTTTGTTAATGCCAGTACCATACTATTAGTAGTCTTAGATTATAGCTTGAAATCAAGAATTGTGATACCTCCTGCTTTGTTCTTTCTCAGGATTTCCTTGGCTATTTAGGGTCTTTTGTGCTTCCACATAAATTTTGACTTTTTTCTACTTCTGTAAAAATAATGCCATTGGAATCTTGATAAAGATTGCATTGAATCTGTAGATGGCTTTCAGTAGTATTCACATTTTAAAAATATTAATTTCAATTCATAAATATGGGATACCTTTCCATTAATTTGTGTCTTTTACAGTTTATTTCATCAATGTCTTGTAGTTTCAGCACAATCATCTTTTACCTACTTAGTTAAATTTATTCCTAAGTATTTTATTCTCTTTGATGCTATTATAAATGGATCAATTTCTTTATATTCTTTAACAAAAATTTTTTGTTAATGTATAGAAATGATAGTGATTTTTGTACATTTATTGTGTATCCTTCAACTTTACTGAATTCAGTGATCTAACAGTTTTTTTGTTGTTGTTGAGTTTAAGATTTCCTATACATAAAATCATTTCATCTGCAAATAGAGACAAATTTTACTTCTTTCTTTTCAATTCTTATACCTTTTATTTCTTTTTCTTGCCTGAGTGTTTTAGTAGGACTTCCAGTACTGTTGAATAGAAGCTACAAGAGTGGGCACCCTTTCCTTGTTCCTGATCTTAGAGGGAAAACGTTCAACCTTTCATCACTTGATTATGATGTTACCCATAGATTAGTCATATATGGCCTTTATTATGTTGGGATATGTTCCTTCTGTGCCTGATTTGTTAAGTGCTTTTATCATCCAAATGGATGTTGGATTTTGTTGAATGATTTTTGCATCTGTTGAGATGATCATGATTCGTCCTCTGTTCAATCAATGTGATTCATCAACATTGCATATGTTGCCCTATTCTTGCATCCCAGGGATAGAACCAATTTAATCATGGTGAATGATCCTCTTAATGTGCTGTTGAATTCAGTTTGCTAGTATTTTATTGAGAATATCTGCATCTATATTCATCAGGAATATGAGCCTATAGTTTTCATTTTTGGTAGTGTACTTTTCTGGTTTTGGTATCAGGATAATGCTGGCCTCTCAAAATGAGTTTCGAAATGTTCCCTCCCAAAAAATCCTCTGATTTTTTTTGGAAGAGTTTGAGAAGGATTGGTTTTAATTCTTCTTTAAATGTTTGGTGAAATTAGCCAGTGAAGCCATTTGGTCCTGTACTTTTCTTTGTTAGGAGATTTTTTGTTACTGATTAAATCTCCTTACTAGTAATTAGTCTATTTAAATTAGTCAGATTTTCTATTTCTTCCTGATTTGGTCTTGATGAGTCGTGTGTTTCTAAAACTATTTCCATTTCTTCTAGGTTGTAGAGTTTGTTTGCATATCGTTGTTCATTGTAGGCTCTTATTCTTCTTTGAAGTTCTGTGATATCAATTGTAATGTTTTCTTTTTCATTTATAATATTATTGATTTAGGTCTTTTCTTTTTTTTCCTTGCTTAGTCCAGCCAAGGGTTTGCAATTTTGTTTAACTTTTCAAAGAACCAACTCTTAGTTTGGTTAATCTTTTCTATTGTTTTTCTGTTCTCTATTTCATTTATGTCTGCTCCGATGTTTATTATTTCCTTTCTTCTGTTAACATTGGGCTCAGTTTATTCTTTTTTTCTAGTTCCTTAAGGCATGTAGTTAGGTTATTTATTTGGGATCTTTCTTGCTTCTTAATGTAGGCTTTATTGCTATGCCCTTCCCTCGTAGAAGTGCTTTTGCTGCATCCCATAAGTTCTGATATGTTGTGTTTCCATTTTCATGTGTCTTTAGAAACTTTTTAGTGTACTCTTCAATTTTTTCTTTGATCCAGTGGTTTTTCAGCAGTGTTGTTTAATTTCCATGTGTTCATGAATTTTCCAGGTATCCTCCTTTTATTATTTCTAGTTTGATGCTATTGTGCTCAGAGAAGATATTTGTTGTGATTCCAGTCTTCCTGAATTTGCTAAGACTTGTTTTGTGGGCTAACATATGATCTATCCTAGAAAATGTTCCATGTGCACTTAAGAAGTATGTGTATTCTGCTTTTCTTGGATAGACTGTGCTGCATGTGTCTGTTAGGTTCATTTGATCTGTAATGCTGTTCAAATCCACTGTTTGCTTACTGATTCTCTGTCTGAATGATCTTTCCATTGTTTAGAGTGGAGTATTAAAGTCTCCAACTATTATTGTCTTGTTGTTTATTTCTCCTTTTAGCTCTGTTAGTTTTTGCTTTATATTTTTAGGTGCTCAGATGTTGGGCAAATAAATATTTACAATCGGTTTGTCTTCTTGATGTATTGACTCCTTTATCATTATATAATGACCTTCTTTTTCTCTTTTTATCATTTGTAGTTTGAAGTCTATTTTGCCTGATATGAGTATAGCTGCCTCTGAGTTTTTTTTGGTTACCATTTGATCGAAATGTCTTTTTGCATCTCTTCACACTCAGTCTATGTGTGCTTTCAAAGCTAAATTGAATCTCTTGTAGGCAGTATATTGTTGGATCTTGTGTTTTTATCCATTCAGCCACTCTCTGTCTTTTGATTGAAGAATGTAATCTGTTTACATTTAAAGTAATTATTGATGGGTAAAGACTACTGTTTCCGTTTTATTATTGATGGGTAAAGACTACTGTTTTCTGGTTGTTTTGTAGATCTATTGTTCCTTGTTTCTTACCCTTCTGTCTTTTTTTGTGTTTTGATGTCTTTTGGTATCAGTGTTCTTTAGGTTTTTTATCCTGTTCTTTTGTGTAGTTACTACAGTATTTTCCCTTGTGGTTACCATGAGGCTTACATTAAACATCTTAAACTTATAACAACTAATTTTAAACTTACAACAACTTAACTTTAATAGAATTCATATACTTTTACTTATTCTCTCCCTCACATTTTAGGTTATTTCTCTTACAATTTACATTTTTTTAATTGTCTGAAGACAGATTATTGTTTATGGTTATTTTTGTAACATTCTTTTTTAAACTTTTAAACTAGAGTTGTGAGTTATGCACCATTTTTACCACATTGCAGAATTTAACTATGACTCTATATTTACCATTACCAGTAAAATTTACCCTACCTTTTTTTTTGTATCATGTTAATTAGCATTCTTTTACTTCTTCTCAAAGAACTCCCTTACGCATTTCTTATAAGCAAGGTCTGGTGGCAGTGTACTCCCTCAGCTTTTGTGTGTTCAAGAAAGTCTTTATCCCTTATTCATTTCTGAAGGACACCTTTGCTGGGTATAGAATTCCTGGTTGAGAGTTATTTTCTTTCAGTATTTTTAATATGTCATTCCATTCCCTCCTGGCATGAAAAGACTGTTGAGAGATCTTATGATAGTCTTACAGGGGTTTTCTTGTATGTAACTTCTCTCCTTTCTCTGCTGCTTTTAAAATTCTTTGTCTTAGACTTTCACAAATTTAGTTATAATGTGTCTCGGTATAGCCCTATTCAGGTTTGATCTATTTGGGATCCTTTAGAATTCATGGATCTGGATGTCCATTTCTCTCCCCAGGTTCAGGAATTTTCAGCCATTATTAGTTTAAATATATTTTCTGTCACTTTCTCTTTCTCTTCTTCTGGAATTCCCATAATGTGAATATTGTTTCTTTTCATTGTGTTGCATAATTCCCGTAGGCTTTCTTCATTCTTTTTCATTTTTTTTCTTTTTGCTTTTCTGACTGGGTAATTTCCAGTCCTATTTTTCAGGACACTGATTCTTCTAAATGGTCAAGTCTACTTTTGAAATGATTGAATTCTTCAGTGATTGTATTTTTCAACTCTAGGATTTCTGGGGGTTTTGTTGTTTTAATCAAACTGCTCATTTTGTTCATGCATTATTTTCATAATTTCATTTAGTTGTCTATCTGTGCTTTCCTACAGTTCACAAAACTTCCTTAAGAGAATGATTTTGATTTCATTGTCTGACAGTTCATAGATCTCCATTTCTTTAGATTCAGTTATTGGAGATGTCTTAGTTTCCTTTGGTGGTGTCATATTTACCTGAGTTTTTATAATCCTTGATTCCTTATGTTGGGATTTGCACATTTGAGTAATAGGGCTCATCCCCCAGACTTAACAAGTTTGCTTTGGCAGTCAGTTTTTCACCAGTCAGCTCAGTTTGGATTCTGGGTGTGTCTGCTGGTAGTGTCTTTGGGCAAGTGGGTCCTGCTATTATGGTCTATTTTGGGGCAAGGCAACTGTTTCAGCTCTGAGGTTGGGGATGGGGGCTAAGAACAGTTGGATAGGACTGCTGACTTGGTTTCCTACCCAAGTGAGTCTGTAGGATGGGCTCCAAGGTGGCATGGGTTCTCATCAGGCTTGCTAGATGTTTGAAGTTGGGTTCTATATTCAGTAGGAGATGGGACTATGAATTAGCTTTCCTGCCCTGGCAGGGCAGCAGGCCAGGGTCCAGGGGCTGTACAGCTTTGGGGCCTGTATCATGCCTGAGTATATACTGAATTCCCTGTTCAGGTGAGGCCACTAGTTTTGCTCTGCCACAGATCATGCTCTCTGTTCAAGTGCCACTGTAGGTAAGGCTATTGAATGGGCTACACTGTATGTAAGGCTATTGAATGGGCTAGGAAGTTTCCCATGTGCTTTTGTTGGACAGGCTGAAGACTGTATTCAGCAATGAGTGGGGCTGTGAACTAGATTTCCTGCCAGGGAGCAGTGGAAGAAGCAGCTCTAAAACCTGTAAAGCTGTTTGTTGTCTTAACTCAAGATGACCTTCACCCCAAGTTCCCTAGTGGAACAGGTCCACTGGCTTTGCTGTGCAAACTATCACTTCTGTCCACCTTCCTCTTGGTTTGAGTGCCAGTGAACTGCACAGCTTTCAAGTGTTTTCACCAGCTCTTCTGGTCGGATGGGGCCAGAAGACTGACTCCACAGCAGGGGGGGCTATGTCTCAGCCCCCTTGCCTCCGTGTGGGTGGGAGGGGACACTGCAGGCTACTTTCAGTTTCCCAAATGGTTTCTCCAGTTGGGATGGAGCCTTTGTATGAATTAATCCCCCTGCCTGTGCTTAGCACACAGAAACCCTTCATGCCTACTACTGCCTTTGCCATGGGGGAGATCAGCTCTGCTTGCCTGCCTCTCAGCTGGAGTGCCACTGGAGCTTCCAGAAGTTGTTACCAGCCCTTATGGTCAGATGGAGCTGGAAGGCACTCGTCACAGTGGATGGAGCTGTGACTTAGCACCTTGCCTGGAAGTTGGCAAACCAAGCTCTAGGGCCTGCACATCTCTTTGTTTAAGGGCCTGAATGAGGCAGATCTGTACCCCACCAAATACCTGGTCAGATGGCACCACTGACTTGGTTCTGCAGATGAGCAGAGCTGCTGGTTGAGATTAACACTTTGGCACTGCAGGGACAAACTCAGTCTTTCAAGACTCCTGTGCTGGTTGGTGCAAGCCCCTCCCCCATTCTCCATCACATTGAGATTCCCAGTGATTGAGCCCCATAGATTTCCCTGCAGTTGTCATGGTGTGAGATCAGAGTAGGGGCTCCCACAAAGTGACTCACAATGTTAAGGGAGGCTCCTTGTCCTCCCTGCATTCTCTTTTCTTACTGGAGGCTCAGGAGGCTCAGGGGAGATTTCTCTGCCTGGTGCTGTGCTAGCCTGTGGGAGGGGCAATGCGGTCAACATGTAGCTGCTTCTCTTATCTTCTCATGCAGTCTGTCTTGGTCTCTGAGGTGCAGAGGGTGTTTCAGCCTCACTCCTGTGCTCTAGAATTCTCTTGGTGCTGTCTTCTTGAATAGATGTTAAGTATTTTTCCTTCTGACTAGGAGAGGAGTCAGGAATGACTTATGACACCGTCTTGGTAACCATAACTCTCCCCAGGGAAGTGACTTTTAAGGTGAGGCATGAATAACTAGAAGAGCCCAACCATACAAAGATCTAAGAAAAGGCATTCCAGGCAGAAGGAAGCCAGTGCAAAGGGCCCAAGTTTAAAATATATATTTGGCTCTTTTCAGAATGAAGGCTAGCATAGCCACTGCATTTTCAACAAAACAGAGAGGAAGGATGAATGGTTAGGCAGGGGCCACTTGAATAGTGCATCCAAACTGTCTTTTGCAATAGCCATAAAATGACCTATTTTTCATATTCTTAATTCAGAATTCCGTAAGTGCTTCAGTGTCCTACACCAATATCTGACAGTTTGTCTTCAGAAAGCACCATTTGCATGCTGAAGGAACAGAAGGTTCTTTATCTTTTTATTTTTCCATGCATACTAGAAACATACTGAATCTAATTCTAGTGCCAGTGCATGCAGGAACAATTTAAGTATTGCATGACATAGTAGATATGAAATCGGGAAGACTGGTCTATCTGTTCATTCATATTTTTTTTTTTTTTTTTTTTTTTTTTTTGCGGTATGCGGGCCTCTCACTGTTGTGGCCTCTCCTGTTGCGGAGCACAGGCTCTGGACGCGCAGGCTCAGCGGCTATGGCTCACGGGCCTAGCCGCTCCGCGGCACATGGGATCTTCCCGGACTGGGGCACGAACCCGTGTCCCCTGCATCGGCAGGCGGACTCTCAAGCACTGCGCCACCAGGGAAGCCCTGTTCATTCATATTCTTATGAACCTAGTAAAGGTACTAAAAGATTTCAGGAATAGTAAAACTGATGAAGAAACACCAGTGTCTGGTCTCAGGAGCATATACTTTCTGGGTGTTTTAGCTCAGGGTCTGCCATTCTTTGTGTGAAGGTAGGTTATTTAGTTGACTGCTCTTGGCATATATAAACCATGAGGGGGTTGCCTAGATTACTGTTAGGGTCTCCACTAGTTCTAAAAATGTCAGAGATTTGCCTTTTTAATTCCGTGAAACAGATCAGACCACAGACTATGTCTTTCTTGTATACCAAAAGTAATTTTGATTCAGCAGGCAAATTGCCACAGTAATGTGTTGGTCTGATACTGTCAGTTTATAATACTTGATATTTAGGCTTAGAAACTCATTCTGTTCTAGCTTATTTTAACTTTATTCTGAATCTTGTGCTGCGTCTGACAGGTTTTGAACGTCTTACCTTTTCACAAAAGCGTTGTGGTCCTGTTTACAAAGACCTGTTTACAAAGAATTATTCATTAATTGTTATGATTTATCTAGCTTAATTTGATAGTTTAAAGCATTTAAATAATTTTTTTATTTTCCTGTAGCGAGAGTCATGGCATTCTTCTAATAGAAATAGAAGAGAAGGAAAAATATGACTCTGTACTAAACTCTTTGTAGCTTAGAACCAGTTATTATTTCTCTTTTAGTAATGAAGATTATCATTTTACTGTTAGAAATGTAAGGTTTTATCATCAGTCTTCATTTTTTTCTTTCTATATACACCCAGTGACTACATTTGAATTTTCTAGATCTCACTTATAATTGCATTTCACTTTTTAAAATTAGATCTTATTTTGGATTAATAAATAGAGCACAAACTTCAGTTTAAATAACACCATCACAAAAATTATTATAAATAAGCAGAAAGTTTGTTAAATACCTCAATAATTATTACCTATTATTGCTGCACATCAGCTGCTAAAAAGCTAAGGAATCATTTCCAGCTGTCTTTTTTGCACATTCATTAAATCAAAATAATTTTCTTAGTAAAAAACAGTATTTTGGACTAAGTGCTACAGAGTCCTTAGGAATTGTTTTACTCATAATTTTTTCTAACCCCACTTTATAGTTCATAGTGGGTAGACTTTAAAAAGAGAGAGAGATTACATTGGTTATTGGTTCTAAAGTCATATTTTATTGAGTTTTACACCTACTCTGGGTGATATTTAAATGATGCCAAAGCTACATGTTGCACTCAAGATAACAACAGTATTTTTTCTTTCTTTCTCATTCCAATCTTTTGAAATGTAATGCATGGAATTTTTTTTTCATATGTTAAGTGTATCTCATTGCTGAATATAGTGTTCCTCACTGAAGTATTCACTTCTTTGCCAAAAACACATCAGTCATTCACAAATATTCAGTACTCTGAGAATGAAAATTTATTTAGCTACTTGTGTAGTTGGTGAAAGCCAGTTTGCAAAGATTTCTAAAGCCACAGTGTTAGATGTATTATTTGGAATCTAGGACTAAGTATTAGCATCCGGTGTGTGAGGTAACATTCTAGATATGTTGGACCCTGCAGGCTGTGATATTCTAGACCAAAATTTGTAGCCGGTTAATAGAATGATGTTAATCAGTCTTCTATTTTGTGGATGAGATAAAAATTCATTATAATTTTGGAGAACAAAATTGGTTCCATCCCTGAACACATTCATTAACATTTGAAGAAAATATCTATAAGATAAAAATAGAATCCCTGAATTAACTGACATGGAAATTCAAGTAAGAAAACCTAAGACTTAGAAGAATGCTTCACAAATAAAAATTACTCAATGAATGTTTGTGGAATGAGTAAATGAATGAATGAATTGAAAATTATCCATTTACAGCAGCTGATATTTAAACTGCACACAAACCTTTGAATTTTGTATTGAATATGTTTCTCAGCCCATTATACTGCGTTATCTAAGCATAAAGATATACAAAGAATGTATTTTAAGAGTCAATCTTTAATTTAAATGAAATAAGGAAGAGCTTCTCTTCCTTTTCCATGATCTTTTTATTAAGGATACATTATTATTTTTATGAATATTAACTATGTTATACTTCAAATGTGGAGATCCTTCAATAACACATAAGGTTTTGGGGGGCTGTTTCTTTCAGAGAAAAGTGGCATTTGCAGCTGTGATTTAAAATCTTTGTCCTCCTGCAGGTCTCCTTCTAGTGGGCCACATTATGTTATCCAAATTTATTATTTATAATATAGTTAGTGAATAAAAAATCAGATGATCATGCTTGTTACGTTAGCTTCTAAAGCAAGGGTTAAAAGATCCTTTGGAAGGATTTCTTTTGTGTGAAATATATTCAGTTAAGTTCATATCCATAGAAAATGTAGTTTGGCCCATAAGAGGCCAAATGCTTGAGTCTTTAGTATGTTCTGGGTAGCTGAAGTTATTAGAGTAGTATCTTTCCAGAAAAGAGAATATTACCTCACAGTCCTACTCAGTAACCTACTTACCTGAAAACACTAACAGAAGCCCAACTCAACCTTCCTCTACCCCTTCAGAAAAGAGCCCTAGAGAGTGCTTTGTGTGTCAAGTTGAAATTCTAGAATAGTAAATTGAGCATCTGATCTGGCATAGCTGAAAAATGAAACATCTTCTGGCATAATAGTAAAAAATTACATAGAAAGATAATTTTAAAAGACCAACATCAGATTTCAGGCTTCTTTCTCTGAAAAAATATCAGCCAGCGTTCTCTATAATTTTGATTTCTCTTTAAATAAACATGAATATACAGTCTGATTCCTAATTTCTTGGCTCAAAATTGATGACTTCACACATGCAAAAATTCACTTTCTAATGTTTAAAGACAAACATATTTGGAAAGGTTATGATGTGAAGAGCACCAAGTGCTTATGAGCATTGATAGGCTTTGCCTTCATGACTGCTTCATTTCACTGCTTTCTGACTGACTATCTTCCTTCTGCTCGCCCTTCCTCCCTCCCTCTGTCTTCCTTCTTTCCTTCCTTCCTTCCTTCCCTTCCTCCCTCCCTCTCTCCCTCTCTTCCTTCTCTCTCTCTCTCTTTCTTTCTCTCTCTTTCTCCCTTCCCTTCTTCCCTCCCTTTCTCCTTCCTTCCTTCCTTCCACAGCATCAATTTACTACCTCTCAATTTCTATAGGTCAGGAGTCTAAGCACAGGTTAGCTGCATCCTCAGAGCACCCAAGGCTGAAATCTGCATGTTCCCCGGGGCTGCATTATCATCCGGAGTTCAAGACCCTCTTCTTGCTCGTTCAGGTTGTTGGAAGGATTGAGTTCCTTGTGGTTGTAGGACTGAGACCCCTGGCTTTTTGTTGGCTGTCAGTTGGGTTCATTCTCACCTACTAGAGGCTACTCTCAGGTGCTTCCATGTGGCCCCCTCTACCTTAGCAATGAAGAAATTCCCTCTTGTTGAATCCCTCTTAAGCATCAAATCTCTCTGATTTATTCTTCTACCAGCAGGAGAAAACTCTCATCTTATAAAAAGTCCAATATGATTAGTTTAGGCCCACTTGGGTAGTCCATCTTAAAGTCAACTGATTACTAACCTTAATTACATCTACTGGTAACCTAACATAATCATGGGAATAACACCAGGTAGGGAATGTCATGTGAACCATCTTACAATTATGCCTTCCACAGTAAGTTTTTTAAAAATTATTATTGTCATATACATTCTTCTGGAGTGATCTCTTCCTTCTACTCAGTTTCAGCTATCACCTCTATGCTGATAACTCACAAATCTCTAGCTCAAGCCCCAGCCTCATACCTTAGCCTTTAGATCTAAAGGCTAACAACAACTCCCACTGTCCATTTGGAGGCCCCAATACAGTATTTTAGAGATTGGAAAATGAGCTACCTGCCTTTGTTTCTGTGCATGATAAAAACTCAAAGAACGCATTATGAAAATGAGTTCTGAGGATGTTTTATTTCCTTGCTACTCTCTACTTAGAGGTTCATGTAAAAGCACAATCACTTGCACTTGGTAAGAACCCAGAACTCTGGAAATGAATGAAAGGGCCAGCTCTGTAGATTCAGTGACTGCTTTGAGTGATTTCCTACCATCCATGCCTCCTCTCTCCCACTCGCAGAGTCTAGCACAACTGCTCTTATTGTTCTTCTATACATTTATTCTAAAGAATTAGCTATTATCCATTAGACATTGTGTTCTGCCTTTGATGTTCTCTTGTTGTCAACCAGGCTTATCTTACTGCTAATTTGATCAATTGTCAACCCCTAGGGACAAGACCTTGCAGGTTGAGGAGTACAAGTGAAACCAGGATTAATTAAAGAAAAGGCCTTTATTCCTCTCTTCTTCCATTCTTACCCATCTGTTTCCTGCAAGGATTATGACAGCAGGGTGGAAAGTGGGTTTTTAAAGCCGATTTGACAAGAAGCAGGGCAGTGAGGACAAGAATCTTCTTTCACATGCTAAGGAACTCCTGACTATACTTCTGAAGTAGACGTTGGAATGACAGCTCTTCTGGCTGAAATGCAATTTTTTTGTTTTAAAAATACAAGTGATTCTCTTCATTTTCTTTTCTCAGTTCTTATACTCACATGCTCACATTTACAGTGTTATACAGTACATTTTCCATTATGGTATACATATATTTTCCATCGTTTTCCCTTTTGAAATAACATGAGAAAATTTAACCATAGACAAATAGTCACATATTTTGTATGTGTTAATTGAGCATTTAAAAGGGCATTATTCCTTATGATTTCACATAATCTCTCATTTTATTGGAATCTATCATCTCTAACCACACTGACTTTTATAAATGACTCACTTATTTGGGAACTTTTCTATCTGAACCAAAATCAGGGATTTGAGGTGAATTGAAAAAGGATCTGGAGAGCCCAAGTTTCCATAAATGGGCTTTAGGCAGTCCCTGAATCCTGTGAAATTGTACAAACACTAATACATTCGTGTACATGTGCATTTTTCTTGGGAGACTGTCCATTCTTGTGTAATTCTCAAAGAAATTTGTTACCCCAGTAAATGTAAGTAATCATTTTTAGAAAGGGTGATAACAAATTTGGCTGTTTGGATTCTCAAACCCGAGATCAGAAGACACAGATTAAAAGGCAGGGTAGGGTCCTAGAGCTAGGGGGCTTACCCACAGCCACAAGGCACAATAGCAAGCAAGAAGAACCCACCCCCAACCCAAATATTGAGAAAGAAGAGGTAGAATTAAGCCTCATTCCATGAAGGCCAACCATTGTGCCTAATAAGTCCTAATGGAACCACTGTGTCACAGTGCTGTAACCAATGGGCTCAAGGATGACCCTGTGTCTTCCAAACTGTGGGCATTTTTAAAAGCAGGAATATATCTGATCTATTTTGAAGAGAGTAAAACTGTAAAATGGAATTTTAAAAACTATTGGGTTGGCCAAAAAGTGTCTTCAGGTTTTAAGTAAAAATAAAAGACACATTTTTCATTTTCACCAAGAACTTCATTGAACAACGTATTCACCCTTTTGTTCCACTACCTTCTGCCATTTTTCAGGCAACTTCATACTTCCATCTTCCCCAAACTTTTTATCTTTTTGAGCAAAGAACTGTTCCAGGTGTCTTTTTTTTTTTTTTTTTTTTTTTGCAGTACGCGGCCTCTCACTGCTGTGGCCTCTACCCTTGCGGAGCACAGACTCCGGATGCACAGGCTCAGCTGCCATGGCTCACAGGCCCAGCTGCTCCGCGGCATGTGGGATCCTCCTGTACTGGGGCACGAACCTGTGTCCCCTGCATTGGCAGGCAGACTCTCAACCACTGCACCACCAGGGAAGCCCCAGGTGTCTTTTACAGTCTTCCAAGGAATTGCAATTTTTTCCATTAAGAGAATTTTGTAAAGACCTAAATAAATGGAAATCTGAAGGTGCAGTGTCTGGTGAATACGGCAGATGAATCAGAACTTGCCAGCCAAGCTGTAACAGTTTTTGCCTTGTCATCAAAGAAACATGCGGTCTTGCGTTATCCTGATGGAAGATGATGCATTTTCTATTGACTAATTCTGGATGCTTTTTGTCTAGTGCTGCTTTCAGTTGGTCTAGTTGGGAGCAGTACTTGTGGAAATAAATCGTTTGGTTTTCCGGAAGGAGCTCATAATAGAAGACTCCCTTCCAATCCCACCATATACACAACATCACCCTCTTTGGATGAAGACCAGCCTTTGGCGTGGTTGGTGGTAGTTCATTTCGCTTGCCCCACGATCTCTTCCATTCCACATTATTGTACAGTATCCATTTGTCATCGCCTGTCACAATTTGTTTTAAAAATGGAACGTTTTGGGCCTCCCTGGTGGCGCAGTGGTTGAGAGTCCGCCTGCCGATGCAGGGGATACGGGTTCGTGCCCCGGTCTGGGAGGATCCCATATGCCGCGGAGCGGCTGGGCCCGTGAGCCATGGCCGCTGGGCCTGCGCATCCGGAGCCTGTGCTCCGCAACGGGAGAGGCCACAACAGTGAGAGGCCCGCGTACCGCAAAAAAAAAAAAAAAAAAAAAAAAATGGAACGTTTTTGTTATGTTTAAGTAGGGATTCACATGTGGAAATACGATCAAGAAGCTTTTTTTCGCTTAACTTATGTGGAACCCAAACATCAAAGTGATGAACATAAGCACGCTGGTACAAATGACTTTCAGTGCTTGATTTGGGTATCTTGAGTATGTCAGCTATCTTCTGAGTGGTATAACATTGATTTTTCTCAATTAATGTCTTGATCGCTATCAACTTCAACTGGTCTACCTGACCTGGAGCATCATCCAGCAAGAAATCTCCAGAACAAAACTTTGCAAACCACTTTGATCAGTCACAGCACCTTCTCCATACACTGCACAAATCTTTTTTTGCATTTCAGTTGCATTTTTACCTTTCTTGAAATAATAAAGCATAACATGCTGAAAATGTTGCTTTTTTTCTTCCATCTTCAATATTAAGGTGACTACAAAAAAAATCACCAATTTTGATGTCTTTTTTTTAAATGCACACTGATATGACAGCTGTCACATACAATCTAACAAAAATGTTTAGAATGAAGCTAAAGACAACTAAGTGCTACTAGAGTCATCTTATGGGAAAAAAATGAATGAACCTTTTGGCCAACCCAATACTTTGAGAGAAACCTTTCAGCCATCCGGAATGCTATTCCCATATGAATTGAGATAGGTATATGAGGTTGAGGAATGTGTCACTTGCCACCTGATGGAAGATGAACCTTTACGGCCAGAAGCCCAGTGCCTGGTTTGTTAGTTTTATACACATTTGTGGGCTCTGTTAAGTGACTGAGAAACACTTTGTGTAGGATGAATCTCAAGCTTAGTTTTGAGGTCCTACTTCATAGACCAAAATGAAAAAGGTGCTAACAGAAACTATAGTTTAGATATTATGCGTTGGGGAAAATATTTCTATCTATATTAATGAGCTTATGAGTGAGGTTATCACAACTCGTTCTAGGAAATATCTCTTCCAGTGTAATCCTATCTATAGAGAGTTTAAAAAAAAGAGTGATGTTTGACTTGGCATTAAGTCAGAAACAACTTATATGACAAATGATGCCACTACGTTTCACTAAATGACAGACAGATGGAAAAGAGTTACCATGTATCTAAAACTCAAGAGGTTAAACTGTAAGGTACCAATACAAACTATAAATAAACTTAAAAATATCAATAACTCAGCAGAAAGATGGTCAAATGTGTGAAGAACACAGTCACAGAAAAAGAATAAAAAATGGCCAATAAATAAATGAGTAGATGATCAGTCTAAGTCTTGATTAATACATCAATGAGGTGCCACTTTTGTTTTCATTATACTAGTAAAAATAAAAAGACTCATAATATCTATTAATTAGGGTTTAGAGGAAAAGGGCATCCTCATATTAGTGGAAGAGCATACTGGTGAAATTTTGGAGGTACATAAATTGCAGTACTGTCAACGTAAAAAATGTACATACTCTGCAATCCAATAATTCCACTTTAAATGCTGTACTGAAATACTTGTCCAAATGCACAAGAATATATGTACTAGGGTATTTATGTGCAGTGTTATTTAAAGTAATGAAATATTGAAAGTGGGTTAAGTATTGCATAATACAAAAATCAGTTGCCTTAATCCATACTCTGAAATGTTAGATGTTGTTAAAATTAATAAGTAATGTCTGAATATATTAAGAATGGAAGAATTGGAAGAAAGGACTATTGTTGAGTGGGAAAAACTTCAAAATGTATAACCATATACATATAGGATTGTAAGCTCAACTAATCTTTGTTGTTGTAGGAGCATAGAAAAGTAGTAAGAGTATTTTAATCTGAATAAAAATTACCAGTTAAAGAGAAATTTTTAAAATCCATGATATATAAATTTAAAGTAAGAAATTATTTTTATGTCAGTATGTTAACTTAAAATTGAAAGTATTAATAAAATTACCTCAGTAATAGATTTATATATACCTATGAGAGCCTTTTTGATGTACATCAAAATACTAAAGTAATGATGCTATGTTTTAATTTTCATTCTGAAGAACCACCTCTTACAGATTTTTACTTACAGTTTATTATACTATCTTATTCTCCCTTCTTTACTTTAGATAGATCTCACAATTATAGAAGTGGGTTACCTGTTACTTGCAGAAATGTCACTCATTATTAATATCACTTTCCAGCACCGAAAGGATTTTAGCATAATTAGAGGCAACCAGCCTGCTTAAATAGAATTGGTTAAGTTATAAAATTCTAAGGGAGTGTGATGAACTAAGTAGACATATGTAGTTAGTGCTTTCTGTTCTGCTTTTTTTCTCAACTGCCCTTCTGTTGAATATGGTTTTCAAATTGATGCTAGGAAGCGTAAGTAGTACTCTTTGGACAAATAAGATCTTCACTTGTATAGTGATAATATGTCAACACACATTTTCCAAAATAACGGTCCAACTACCCTCAATGTCTTGGAAAGAGTTACTTGATACCCAGAATGTGGAGTACAGCTTGGTTGGACACCAAGCACTAGGCAGTTTATTAAAGAAGATAGCCCGGATAGCTGGAGCCCTGCTCTGCTGTGTTGACATGTCTAGAGCTCAGAATAAAATTGAGTTTCCTGCTTTAGCCATAGCTGGGTCTTAAAATAACCTGAAGAAATTATAGTTCTGATTACATAGAAAGTGAAGGACTTAGAACATTCTCCTAATAAAGCCATGAGAATGACACAAAGCTTAGTCATCAGCAGTCCTTCTCTAACAGGCATTTTAGAGAGAAAAATAGAGCTTTGAAATTGGATAATTTGATTTGAAATCTTGCCTAATTATTTTAGGAATGCAGAAAACCTTTCTTTTTGGCCAAAAAAATAATGATCTGGAATCCAAGTATGAAAGAACAGGCTTTTAAAATGTTTGATATCTCCAGTAATGGAAAAAAAAAAAACATATATTTAAAGTTACATTCTGCTAGAAATCTCATTCTTGGATGTCTTGCTTTTTGCATTTTGAATGGAGGAATTTAATGTAATTTCCTTTTGGAAACATGGCATTGGAAAAGTTAGATGGGATGTTTGATTCTGTGTTGGAGCCTATCTACTAGGGCACAGATTTTAGGAGCAAAGCACTTCTTGTTTCATTTTAATTCACAAAGGGAGATATCTGACTTAACCAGATGCCTTGAGATTTGTCACAACATGAGATTTTTTACATGGATTCAGTGCCCAGTCCTCCATCTATTTGATTAGCACACCATGAATAAAATAAGCAAAGTGGATAAAACCTTTAACAACTGCAGTTTTTCAAACAATTATCACTATTACTTTTCACTCTTAATATGCTATCCCCAATGGCATTTATCGCCACACTGCCTCACCATGTATATTTGTATGCCCATTGCTTTCGATTGAGTTGTAGCCATATCAATAATATGAATGACCATAAACAGTATTCTAGGATTTCCAATTTTAAGGAAAAGGACAATAAAACAAGTTAAAGAAAGCTATATTAAGATATTTTCTTTTTACTTATAAATTAAAAGAAAAACATAAGATTAATAAAACTTCTGATTAATATCTTGAAATGGTTCCTGTTATTTTTACTACAAAGTTAGTTGGACCGTCACAGAATTTTTCCATTTTACATGAGATTCAGATTCAGCTAAGCCTTAGCAAAGTGCCTTGAAACAGGAGGTTGAATAAACATTTGTTAAAGGAAAAATCAGTTATTGAAATATTGTGTCTTCTGTTATCATTCTTGAGAAATGGTGGTGCGACAACTTAGTAGAAGTGACTAACAACTACATACATACAGAAGACAGGATGTAAGTCTCCAAGGTAATCAAGACCATCAGGAGGATGTTAGACCAAAATTAACACCAAGAGAAATGTGTTATGCATATATTACAGCCCACGTGTGGAAATCTGTTCGTTTATAGAGAGACTGCCTCTCTGTGAATGGCTAAGTTGGCTCCTCCAAGCACAAAGAAACACTTAGGGCCATTCAGAAGTAACAGCCACACACTTAAAGATTTTAAATCATAAAAAGTCTGATAAGTAAGTCCATCTTTAAATACAAAGATGGAAATTTTAACAAAGAAATGGTAGGAAGGTGAAAAACTTCAGGGGTAAAGCTCCAGGCTGAGAAATTCTGAGGATCCAGAACCTTCTAACAATGCACTCAGAGCTCATTCCCAGCCGTCTGGCCACATTTTCATTTCTTCTCTTGATCCTGAGGATTGATCACCTTAGTCAGATTCTTCCCAGGCCTACAACAGGACAGGCCATAGTATCTTAGCTTTCACTCAGATGAATCATAAACTTCATTTGCTAATATTGAAAGGAGAAACAGGTGATATACAAACAAACAACATATGTCTGTCATTTCTTGCCCCATCTAATTTTTATTTAGACCTTCTGGTGAAGCAGTTGGAATGAGGACAAGGATGTATCTTTTTTCTTTTTTTTTTTTTTTTTTTTTTTTTTTTTTTTTTTTTGCGGTATGCGGGCCTCTCACTGTTGTGGCCTCTCCCGTTGCGGAGCACAGGCTCCGGACGCGCAGGCCCAGCGGCCATGGCTCACGGGCCCAGCCGCTCCACGGTATATGGGATCCTCCCAGACCGGGGCACGAACCCGTATCCCCTGCATCGGCAGGCGGACTCTCAACCACTGCGCCACCAGGGAGGCCCAAGGATGTATCTTAAAAAGTAATAATAACATTCCATGAATATCAGTTAAGCGCTTTGAACTTTAAATGTATGGTATTTCTTTTGTTTCTCCCTAGGATCCTTTTAGTTGGTGGTAAAAAAAAAAAAAAGTGAGGAAACTAAGCTCATAGAGGCTGCGCAACTTAAATTAAGAAGTATTTATGGGGTTGCAGGAGGCAGGGAACTGGAGGAAGGTGGTTAAAAGGTACAAACTTCCAGTTATAAGATAAATACTAGGGATGTAATGTACAACATGATGACTGTAGTTAACACTGACGTATGGTATATAGGAAAGTTGATAAGAGAGTAGATCCTAAGAGTTCTCATTACAAGGATAATTTTTTTCTTCTTTCTTTTTCTTTTAATGTATCTCTATGAGATGATGGATGTTAACTAAACCTATTGTGGTAATCATTTCACAACATGTATAGATCAAACCATCATGCTGTACACCTTAAACTTATACAGTGATGTATGTCAATTATTTCTTAACAAAACCATAAGAAAAAAAGAAGCACTTATGGATGCCCACTGAATTTTTTAAGTGAATGATGCAATGTCTTGCTTCTGGAGCACACTGTCTAGAATGGAGAAAAAAGGCAAAGTAAACAGAATGCAATAGGTGCCCAAACTAGAATATGCAAGATTGAGAAGACCTGGAAAACCTTACAAAGAAGATCACTGAAGGGAAGTTCTGTGTGTTTGAGGATGGCTGGAGGCCTTGATCTATACTGTTGCTGTGGTAGGAGATGAAGCTGTAAAACAGGCAGGAAAAAGATGATTAAAGACCTTTAATTCCATGCAAAGATGGTGACTGTGAACCTCTAAAGGATTTTAAGCAGTAGAGCTGCACAATAAGAAATTCTTCCTGGAAATGTAACTTTGGCTGCAGTGTAATGTGTAGGACACCCCTTAAAATGGGTTGTGTAAATTTCACTCAGCCTGTTAACTATTAACTATAAGTGTCCAGGCAGAAATAGTGAATGAATAATGAAAGGGAACTGGAAGGAACAGATATCAAGAAATTGGGAATTGATGCAAAAGGTAGAAGAACAAATCTAGAATGACTCTTAGATTTCTAACATTCGTGACTGGGTAGATGTGGAGCCATTATTCATTTATTTGACAAGCGTTTTTTGAGTGCTTTTTATGTGCCAGACATTGTCTCGGTGCCTAAGGTAGACAAGGGAACAAAACAGACTTGTATGTATGCTTGCCCCCATGGAACTTGAAATCTACGTGTGTGTGTGTGTGTGTGTGTGTGTGTGTATGTTCCCACTGCTTGTCTTGCAACCCATCTGGACTGACAGATGTACAGTGGAGGCTGGTGGGAAAAATTGACCGATTTTCACTGAATGAGGGTTGGGGAAGAATGAGAGCAGAAAAACCTTAAGCAGTGAAATCATACAGGGGAAAGAAGCGCTGTGGAAACTGCAGCATCTGGCTGGGTTCAGCATCTCAGAGTAGTCAAATATGAAAGCTGTGTGGAAATCGGGTTTTGGCATGCACACTTATATCTACATGTATACATATATTTACATGTATAGTGAATATGAGAAAGCTAATACATATATAATTAACTGCTGTATTTCTTTGAGGACTGAAAGTTAACAGTTTTTTTATACTTGAAGAAAACTAACTGTAGTCTTTAAGAATTGCAGGGATTTTTAACTCAGAATTACTAGTCAGTTGTAAATTTCAGATGCAGACTATTGCTTTTCTCATTGAAGGGAAGTGAAATTGCTTCAGCCATCCAGCTACTTTGTGATGAGGCCTGCTATCAGAGCTGTAGTTGAGTGGGGCTCACTCTCTACTATTATTAGTAGTTTGTCCAAGTTAAGGCAAGTACACAACTTGTACACAGGTTGGATTCAGGAAAACAGGTTATTATGTTTTGTGGTTTCAAGATATTTCGGCCTCAAACTAATAGGACAAATTTTTTTTTAAGTATTAATGCAGTTGAAGATAAAATTCAAGCTTGGGGGAGGAGGAAGAGAGTAGGCATGTGTATTCTCTCTGTGTGTCTCTCTTGTGATTGAGAGGCAGAGGGAGATATTTAGAGAGTGAACTGGAGTGAATAGACATGAATTATACCACTGCTTAATAGAATATTACCACCTCAACCCCTGGCTTAAAGTGTGCATGAAGAGTTCTAGTAAAAGATTTTGAGTAAAAGGAGATTGTGATAAAATAGAGGTTTAAATATATATGAAATAAAGATAGAAAAGTATGTATACAGACAGAAGGTTGCTTTTCTAAATATTATGTAATACACTACCCAAGAAATCTTAGGAGACTCCAAAATCATTTTGAGATTTAATGATAGTGAC
Source organism: Mesoplodon mirus (assembly GCF_964341445.2). NCBI lineage: Eukaryota > Metazoa > Chordata > Mammalia > Artiodactyla > Ziphiidae > Mesoplodon > Mesoplodon mirus. Next base: position 44,265,202 of record NC_138985.1, on the reverse strand, counting down.
ACATGTACGTTTTTAATGTGTCATTCATTACAAACTAGAAAAGCTTAATAAATCAGCCTGAATCAGTAAAGCGTCGTAGGTTTGCATGCCATAGTATGCTTCCTCAATTGTTCTTATAGGAGAAAAATTACTAATTATTTGATAAACTTAAGCTCATAAAAAAGGTGTTGACAGCTTGAAAGGACATGTAATGACTTGGACGGAGACCAGATGTAACCCTATAGCAAATAATATTGGGGCCTTAAAAACCACTGATTAAAAAAATGTCATTGGGGCAGATATTTTAAAGTGACAAAAATACCAAAGCCTTTGTTTCTTTGGTCCTTTCCCTACTTGAAATTTTGTAATCACTTTGGTGATCACAGAAGATATATCTTTAAATTACTGAGTTTGATTATTTAGAAAATAAATCTAATTCTGTCCAAAAAACTGTAATCCTTTAATTCATTTGCAGTCTTTGGTAAAATAATTCTTATGGATATTAAATAATGTTCCTTCTTAGCCATTTTGCTTAGTTCATGTTTTTGTGAACACTGAATTGTTTTGCAGAATATATTAATGGTGTGATGAAAATAGGATCACTCTTTGAATATAGGACTCTTTGTTTCCTGTAAACTGAGTCTGGCCTTGGAGAGCACAGTTGGATGCTTACTGCCTATTCTCTAAAGTTTGGATTCTTTGGTCTTGGTTCCATGTCACTTTGAGAACGTATAGCTCCTGGACTGTTTCTCTGCAGGTGTCTTTGACTTTCTGCATATGATTTCTGGTTTGCCTCAGTCCTAACTGCCAGGCCTGCCTCTCCTGCAATCCATTCTGCCTTGCCACCTAAGACATAAAGTTCTGTGGTTGCTCCATTTTGTCTCTTTGCATATCATTCAAAATTGTTCTGTACCAGATGAAACTCACTGTTTTAGGCACTATTTAAGGGGCACGTGAAGAATCACTTCCCTCAGGAAGCTGCAATCTTCACGGGAAAGGTTCACAAAGTATATAATGGATCATTATTATATGATTTTACATAAAATTTCATTGGAATTATATAGCAATCTTTTAAAGTTACTATTTGAGAATTATTGTGTCCTGAATCATCTTTCTCCTGGACTGATGCATAATTCCTCCCACTGACCACTCCTAACACTGAAAAGAAGCATGTTGTGAACACTGCAAAGTAAACTACTAGAGTTCATTGGCCATTATGTAAAGGTACTGAAATATTAAAAAGATGGTGTTTTGTGAGCAGTGGAAAATTTTGTCATAGAAATTTCAACTGACACTGTCTTTATTACTATTCTGTATCTACATCTGAAGACCTAGACTCATGTAGTTGTAATACAATACGTGTAAAAGGTGGGGAAAAGCCAATTCTTGTCAATGTGGCACCAAACATTATCAAAGCTAATCTCTTAAAGGTGTCAGACAAATTAAAGTTGCCTTTGGCTCCATGTTATAAGAACTGACTGAAATATCAAACTACCCTCAGTAGCTGACTACATACAGCAGCAGGAAGCCTTCAATTAACTGCATCAGTTCTATTTGTAGTACAAAGGATCTGTGGCTTAGGATAGCCTACATAACTTAAACAGAAAAAAACTCAACTAGATCTTAACAGTATCCTGAAGTACAGCCTGAGAGAAAAAGATACAGGGGGTCAGTCAGGAACATGGGGTATAGTAACTAACTCAAAGGCAAAGAGCTCTTAGGTGGAGCTTTAAAAAAGGTTCTATCTTGGATTTCTCTGGTGGCACAGTGGTTGAGAGTCCACCTGCCGATTCAGGGGATGTGGGTTCGTGCCCCGGTCCGGGAGGATCCCACATGCCGCAGAGTGGCTGGGCCCGTGAGCCATGGCCACTGAGCCTGTGCTCCGCAACGGGAGAGGCCACATTGGTGAGAGGCTCGCGTACTGCAAAAAAAAAAAAAAAAAGAAAAACAGAAATGTTCTATCTAGTCAATAAGAAATTCAGTGAAATTTTGTTTGAAAAAAGGTAAGCCAGAATGTAGAGCAACATTCTACATTTTAGAGATTATAACAGTAAAAGTCAGCAATAGTAATATACAATAATTTAGTAGAGAAAAAGATGAACTTTTAGAAGAATGGGGGTAGAAGAATTCTTGAGGTTATACATAGAAAATCACATGGATTTGATAGTGAGAGATCATTTGCTTTTGATTCTGAGTCTGATTCTGTTTCTAGGACTACAATTAAAATAATGGAGGAACATTAAGAGAAAGAATTAGAGCGTGGTAGTGGTTCTCATCTTTTACTCTTTGAAGCTATAGCTTACACTAATTTTTCAGAAAAATTTGTTGGAGACTTGCATGTCTTTTGCATAATTTTAGTTAAAGCTGAATTATCTAAATTTTGTCATTTTTGTTCTTCCCGTTTTTCTTCCCTCTCCTTCTGCTTTATAGACCATGTCTAATTAAGTAAATTAACATTTTTGAAAAAACTTTAAGCATTGAGAAAATTTGGGGGAATCTCTGGGTGATGTCACAAAATTAGATTTGAAAGTCACTGAAAGTAGTATTGTGGCTCAATAAGGAAGTTGTTAGGTTTGTGATAATACTGAAAAAAATCTGTAGTTTGGTTTTCTCTAAATTAAGTTTCACAATACAAAAGTCATTCTGAGAATTGTAATTAGCATTTAAAAAGTCTGATATTTTACACAGAATTTGGTAATTATTTTTGGTAAATGATTTTTACAGAAAATGTTCCACCAAATTAAAATAAAAATCTTTAGGGAGCCAATGTATGATTTTTTGTATTGATATATTTATGTAAAATTTAAATGGTAAAAAATGTAATATATTATTTTTTGAGTTCTGAACTTACTGGGATATTTATCTTATATATGTCTCTATATAGATGATAATAAAAAATAATTTTGACTAAAAATGGTATTCCAATAATAGTTCATGGAAACTGCCTTCTATACAGATTATAGTTTTCATGACTTATTCTCTAAAATAATTTTAAGTCAAAAATTTTTTTCAGAAAGTAGATTTTTGGAGCCGATAAGTAAAAATGATAAATACCAGTGTAGCATAGTAGAAGTGTTTTGTAGCATATTAGTGAAGCATCTTATATATAAGTAGAAACAAAAATAATTAAGGTAAACCAATATATTCATAACCTTAATGGAGGAAATGGAATAAATTCTCTTCTGGTTCTTCAGACCATATGGACATCCTGTTTTTTTACTGAAAATTCTGAGACACGATCTGTAAGATTAATGCTTATTCTTCTTTGGCCCTTTACTTGCTTTGTAATAGTCTCCAATTGAGCACTAAAAATGACTTAATGAACTCATACTTATATACTAGGAGCATTCTCTTTGGGAGGAGTTTCATTCTAGGAAGTCACCTTTAAAAGTGGTACAATGTTTCCAATATATAAGTAATTTTGCACTAATATTAATAATAACAGTAAATTTTATGGTAGTGATAGATACACAGAAGATAGGAATCAGTTTACTGGGAGTTTAATATGGAATATAGCTTATCATCTTTCAGCATATGAAGCATTAAAAGATGATATTTTTCCATCTCCTCTGCTCTTCCCTTCAACTTCAACAATTTCCTGCCCAGTCTAGAGCATGTATGTTTGGAATGATAGATATTGCCAAAGGAACCACATCAGTAAAAAACCTGTGGTAAAATAGCTATTTCAGTCATCAGAGTTTTACTAGGGTACTTATATGACTTTTCTATTTTCTTATTTGATGTCTTTTGTCCTTCCATTCTCTGAATCTCTTGAATCCCAAACATTTGTCTGGCTGTAAAGCCTTTTTCCTTACATGACTCGATATAAGAGGGCTTTAAACAGCTAAACAAAATAACAATGACTGAAAAATGTCTGTAGCCAAGAAGAAAATTAATAATAGGAGGCAGGAAATAACCAGAGAGGAAAAAAAATGTTTGAGTGGTGTTGAAATGTCTTTGAGGTAACCCTGCAGGGAGAGATACCTCTCACCTCCTCCTCTTTTTTTACCTTCATCACCCTCTGAAGGCCTTCAGTTGATGTAGGACATAAAAGCAAATCAGAAGGTGGTAGGAAATCAGAAAGTAAAGAAGGGGAGGGATGGTCCAGATCAGAATGAGGACAGAGATACTACTTTAGTTGAGTCTGAGTTTAGTTTCCATCAGACACTTAGTTTGGAGGAATCAGTGGTTAACACGTGAATGCTCCTCTAGATTTCCAACATAGAAACCAAAGCAGATTGAGAAACTTAGTGGACCAGTCCCTAGGATTTGTTAAAGGAATTTGAGAATCTTCCACTGATGCCTTTAACTTAACAGAAAAAGAACCGATGATTGTGCATTTTGTGTATTTTTGCTCATACCCATCATGTATTTATTTCATAAATAGGCCTATTTTTTCTCAGTTATTTCTTTAGTTGTTTTTAGAGCTTGGAAGAAAATCCATTCATATATTTTTGAGGAAAGAGACTTGTACTAGTTGGATTGACCAGTTTTTAAAATCCTTACCTGGTTTCCATTGATCTGATGTGGTACATGATTTGCCATGACATCCATCCTTTTAAAATGAACTATAAATTCAGCATTTTGCTCCATTCGTCACATTACTTATCCATAAATTTTAGTCTAACTTCTAATTACTTTTTAAAAAATACACACTTAGTGCTTTCAGAATGGTCCAATTATATAATAGTATATATTCTTCCTGAAAACAACATTGTTAACGTCCTATGGAAGCTGCTCCTGGAATTGAGGGAGACTGGTTCATGTAAGGTTAGCCAGTGCCATGACTGCTTCAGAACATAAATAACATTTTACATACTAGTAGTGTTGAATGAAAAATGATAACCTTACCGAAAGCCACTTCTACTGCTTGTATGGCTCCAACAAATGATTTGTACATTTAGTGAGATTTTTTTCAGGGATTTTTTTCAGCTAATGTAAAATCTAGGAAAAAAAAAAAAACTCTGGTTGAGAAGTGTCTGAAAGGGTGTGAAGTTTCTTATTTTACACTCGTTAACTTTTTATTTTATTCAAAGTTCAGAAATAGGCCATTGGTCATGCATCATAAACTTACCACCTGGGTCCACCCAGCTTTCTGAGGGATTTTCCCTAATGTCACAAACTTCTGAAGATGTATTTCATGTTTGTAAAGGTATTGGGTGCTTAATTTTATATATATAATGGGCATTTTTGTGTGTGTGTATATAAAATAAAATGTATGTACAGAATACTTGCATAAATATTGAGAGTTTAAAGATGTATACGTATGTATTGATATATGTAGATGTATATATATATAGTTTTAAGAAATCAAATCAATCAGTATTGAAAGGCTTATAATAAAAAGAAACTGTTCTCTGTCCAGTTTCACCTTACTCCTAGTCTATATTGGTCAATTTTAGCAATTTCTGACTTTTATGCTTTGCATGACCTCTATATTCTTAAATAATGTACTTGATTTATTTACTTTAAACATGTCTGTTGACTTATTGATGGTCATGAGAATAACTCACTAATTTTCCTCTTCCCTACCCCACTTCATAATATAGTTATATCGATGTTCTTACTTCTTCTGCTTATTATTACTATTTTAATTTTTTACTGATGCTTCGTAAACCCAGGAACAATAGGTTCTTCTCAGGTCTTCAGTTGGCTGAGGTTATAAGCAGATTTGAATGATTTGGAATGTAAGGAAAACTACAATGTGGTAGACTAGCAAACTGTAAACACCATATAAATGTGCTTTCTTAAGGAATGTGGTTTCACTCAAATTACTATTTTAGATAAAAGAATTTAAACCACTTGACATAAACTAGAGGAAATTGTTAAATGATTTATCTTAATTTCTTCAAATTCTTTCCTCTGATGTGCATGTAATTGAGAACCAAATAAGAAATGGACTCTTAAAAAAAACTTTATAAACTTAAAAGAAAGTCACCTTTTTTTCTATGATTGAAAAAATAGCAAACACCCCTAAAGTTAATGCATGGGCTATATGTTGCTTTTTGACAGTCTTTAGTAGCCAAACTGATTCATTTCATGTAAGTAAGAAAATGGGGAGGAGAAAAATTAAATCCTCTCTTTCCTTCCTACTTTTCTTCTGATGCATCAACTCTGCACATGTAATTCTGTCTTTATGTGCTTGTGTAAGCACAACTCAATACATTTAACCTCCCGGAAACTGCCCTTGTGCTCTCTGAATTATATTGAACTCAACTTCAATACAAACAAGTAAGGGAAATGTTCCAAAAGTTGATTCGTGATAAAGAATGAACTCTGTTTTGTCAAAATGTTGGTGATTCTGAAAGAAAATTTTGTAAAATAGATTCTTTTTTGGTCCAAAGCACTTTATTTGCTATTGTGTTTTTGTATTTGAAGAATTAAAGTATTTCCATACTGAATGATCACATTTCAGCTACTATATCAGAAATTCTGTTGTCTACAATGATATCATGAGTTCTCCTAAATATATATTTCTAAAGCTAGATTAAAATTTTTGGTGAGTTCAGAGTATAGGGATGGGAAGAGAAATGGTTTAATTATTTAAAATATACCGATTCTCAAAATTAATTTGTACTTTTAAGTTAAATAATACAGCTTTCATGGAATATCATAAACGTTCATTTTATCCCTCCTCTCTCTCAGCTCTGATGTTAACCATAGTGAGAGCTGTCCAGGCCTTAACACCAACTTGAATTTCAAGTTCTCCATGAATTGAGTACGATTATTAGAATGTAATATATTAATTCTATATAGTTTTTAAAAATCAAAATAAGGCATATATTTAGTTTAAAAAGTAAAAAAAAAAACTCTTATAATGAAAATAGCTGTCCTCTCCTCTGCCTCTCTTCGTTTCTTTCTCCAGTTTACAGGGGTAATTACCTTCAGCAGTTGTTCCTTCTTCTGGTCGTCTACCTTAAAATTTCTACATAATGTGCTCACATAGAAAATTCTTAGGGTATACATTTTAAGCATTATGTATTATTGTTTCCTTGCCCAGGGATATGAGGAAGTTCCTTCCAATACCCATTTATATATACACCCACGAGTGTCCGCACGCCACATGTCCATGCACATATGCACACACACGTGCGCACACACGCACATTTCTTCTCCACCCTCCCCAGCAGTTGTATCAAAGTGTTAAGTAAAATCAACTAGTGTTTAAATGACTAGTAAAATGTTGCTTATTGCTGAGCCAGCTGTGCCTGTTTTCTTTTTCAGTTGCGCCTTTTCCGTGGAGTTCATTGTAAATTTACCCCCATTTGTCAGATTTTCTGTGCATGAATACCTCTGCTATGTGCTTATAAAAGATATTTGCCATACCTGCAACATTTCCACTCTGTCTCTTCCTAGAGTTTCCTACCTTTTGTCACTATTGCGAACTGTTTGTTCTCTAGGCGTTGCACCTATCCTGGGTCTTTTCTTTGGCTGTTTGTTTCAGTGATCCCCTCTTTCTTGGATCCTTATGGCTTCTTTATTGGTTTCCCCATTGTTTTTATTTTTGGAAGAACATCTTAAGGTATCTTATATTTATTGAATTCTTACTTGTCTGAAAATGTCATTTTTCTCTCTTTATAAGTGATAGATTTGTGTGGCTGGGCATAGAATACTAGTCGAAAATCATTGTGAATTCTGATCCCAAGTTGATTCTATTTCCTTTATATGTGGCTTCCCCCACCCTCTCTGGAAGCTTTTTACAGTCTTCTCCTTATCTCTGTTCTAAAATTTCACATAGAAAATTCTTAGTATATAAATTTTAAGCATTAGCCTTAGTCTTATTTTATTCATTTTGCTGGGTAATTCTGTGGACCCTTTCAGTTTGGAGGCTCATTTTCTTCAGAGTTCTCTCTCTGTCTTTTTTTTTTGAGAATCATCCTTTTTCCAAGTGTCCTGTTCTAATTTTAATGCATGAAGTAACTTCCTTTATTAGATAGAAGATATTATAATCAATCAAATGTTTATTTTTCTACCTGTACTTTGTGCTTCCCACCCCTGCCTCTGGCTCCCCCAGCGCCCAACTTCACATTTGTTTTGCTCTCTCCTGCACATTGGGAACTTTCATATCTATGAGTGAGCATTTGTATAATGCAGGCATTTTTGGACTAGAGGGCTTTCTGTACAGGAGGCCTGAGTGGTTAGCAGTCCTTTGATTGGGTGTGCATGTGTCTGTGTACATGTAGTTAGGGGGAAATACTGGCATGCAGGTATCTTTAGTTTTCTTCTCCTGAGTTGTTCAGTGTCCCCAGGAAAGAATCTTCCAGGCTTCTGTTTCAGGGGAATATGCCTGGCTACCAGAGCTCAGGGAGTAGATTGGCAAGTAGACTAGGCAGACTTGCACTCACTCGGTCTGCAGCTTTTCAGCTCTACCTGTGTCCTCTGTTTTCTGTTAGGGCTGTGGGGCCCCAGCCCAGTTCAGTTCATCCGGAGAATAACTCTCTAGTCTTGTAGCGGTAATGGGCCTGGTGCATGTGGAGGGTAGAAAGAGGCATGGAGAGGAGAAATCTCTTGGCTGTGAGAGAGAGAGGACATGGCAGTTTAAGTGCTCTGTAATCAGACCTGAAACCAGTCCCTCTGCATTTGACCCTGCACGTGACCACTCAGCTTCCTTGCTGCCCATGCCTGCGAGCTCTGAGCCTCTGGGAATTCTCTGGCCTGGGGCTGCCGGCTGCTCCCTCCTGCGGTTCCTTCAGTGGTGCTGGCACTATTCAGCAGAGCTCTTAATCAATCACCTTTCAATTCACTTTCCCCTTTCCACATTTCATTGAACTCTCCTGCTCATTTTTGTTATCTCTGCCATTTTCTTTTCCACTATAGGTTTAAAGAATTTTAATTCTTCCACTGTCATTTTATGGCATTTCTGAAAGGAACAGAAATAAATGTATTTGGTCAATCTGTGACTTTTATTCAGAGGTCACGCAGTTTTAAATCACCCAAAATTAACATTATTGATATTATAGTTGATGTTCTTCTTCCTATGATTATTTGAAGCACGAGGTATTTTAAGATAATAATACTAGAACGTTTCTAATAAATCTTCTAAAATCGATTACTGAAGAAGCCTGTTACAGCCATGGACCTTATCAACATCTATAATTTTAAGGAGGATGTCCTAAGATTAAAGTTTGTGGTGGACATCTGTGATATCTATCAATGATGCATTCATATCTCCATACATTCATTTCTTTATAAAAGCTCATCCACCCAGAACTCAGCTCTCCAGCAATCTCATTTTATTGGTAACAAATGCCAGAACAAAGAAAGTATCAGAAATGGCTTTGAAACGGCACAAGTTTGCATTTGAGTCTGCAAATGTTCCTCTGGGGATAGCCTATAAGGGCCTTAAGCAAAAAAGCATTTACTTCTATTTCATAACCCGTTATAATAGCTTTTGAAATGTACATTCCAAATACACAGGAGTTAGAAAACAAAATACAAGAAAATGAGAGGAAAGCATTCCAGAAGGCAGAAGGCAAGAAATGATCTATGAAATGCTCAACCACAAAGAGACAGGAGAACTAGAACTGATAACCAGAGGAACTCAAATTCCTATTAGGAGCTTGTAATTGAAGCTCTTGGTGCCCCGCCCAAATCTACCAGGGCTCTACCATTTTATGTTTACTGGTGGGGCTCTTGCCAGCATAGATCTCTCTCTGCCTAAATTCTTTCTCTGGTAGCTTGAGCCTACATCACATGCCTATTACAGGTGCATGACAGGTCAGAAGTGCCAGAGAATTAATGCCACCAGGAACTAGCTCACAACCAATGACTGACAAGAGTTGATGTGTAAATATCCTAGCTTCCTTGCCCCTTGGTTGAGTAAGTCTAAAGAATGTGTTGTGCACTGGCAACCAGAGGCCCCCAGAGAGATGAAGCTCCATTTGTCCACCGTGGTGATTTACTTATTTCTTTGCTGCCCGCCTTTATTGTCTCATTTCCCTTCTCTCCTACTGGCGTTTTGTAGAATCATCTCCCAAATAAACTACTTGCACTACAATTTTTTTTTTTTTTTTTTTTCGGTACGCAGGCCTCTCACTGCTGTGGCCTCTCCCGTTGCGGAGCACAGGCTCCAGACGCGCAGGCTCAGCAGCCATGGCTCACGGGCCCAGCCGCTCAGCGACATGTGGGATCTTCCTGGACCGGGGCACGAACCCGCGTCCCCTGCATCAGCAGGCGGACTCTCAACCACTGCGTCACCAGGGAAGCCCTGCACTACAATTTTTGACTTAGGTTAGGAGAACCCGAACTGACTAAGAACCTTTTAGAGTTGGGGAACAATGATATATTCTTCAGTAGGACAGTGTGATATGTACGAAAAATAAAATATCTAATTTTCAGATGATGCACAGTCACTGAGGAAGTAATCAGTTATATTCAATATGTTTTGTTTAAGAACATGAGAATTATGTGTATATTTAAGAAAGATTTCCCATTTAAAATAGCTAATCTATTTCAGGTCCAGTGTTTGACTTTTATCTATACAGAAATTTAAATCATCCTGAATGATTCATTTGATTAGAATTCTAGATATCCAAGATGTTATTGTGCTAATTAAAACATGTGTGGGGCTTCCCTGGTGGCGCAGTGGTTGAGAGTCCGCCTGCCGATGAAGGGGACACGGGTTCGTGCCCCGGTCCGGGAAGATCCCACATGTCGCGGAGCGGCTGGGCCCGTGAGCCATGGCTGCTGAGCCTGCGCGTCCAGAGCCTGTGCTCCGCAACGGGAGAGGCCACAACAGTGAGAGGCCCGTGTACCGCAAAAAACAAAAAACAAAAAAAAAACGTGTGAATGTTAAAGTATTTTAATAATTGGGGATCGTTAACTTAATAGTGCTCAGTAAAAAGCCTACCTAAGCCTCCAAAAATTCATGGAAATATGCTAGTGAAGGTATTAATGAAGTTAATCATATAGTTGCTACTCGCTACAGAAGCTTCAAAAAAAAGTGTTTTTAAAGTCGTACACCTATTATGAAATAAATGCTGACATGAAACACTGTGAGTATATCTGTGTGCACTCTTCCTCAGCTTCTCCTGGAAGTTAGTTTCCTAAAATATCATTATTGCCAACATGTTTCTACATTCTCCTAATCCTCCTGGGATTATCTGAAATATGGGACAAAACATACTTTCGCTCAACTACAGAAATTAACATGAATAATTGTAGGGCAGACATTTTAAGTGTAACCTGAATAAGTTATCCTCTGTGCTTCTTTTTCCTGATATCTCATCTTTTAACTGAAAAAGGTTGGAAGAGATTGAGGAATAGACTTTTGGGGCAAGTAGAGGAGAGAGCCAGTTCTCTCTGCCAGGAGAATGGAGGATATTTATTTGTTGTTGTTATTTCTAGAGGAATGTAAATGAATGAAAAGGAGAGAAAAAGGCAGAGAAGGCATAGAGAAGTAATGGGAGAGCGAAGCCAATGAACTAAAAATAGACGTGTTGCATATTCATATTTCACAGGGTTTTTCTTCACTCTTTATCCCCAACTCTACAAGAAAATCAGATGCCCACAAAAAGTCCACGAGTGAGTGGGTTTGTTTTTATAGGGATCAAAAGGATAAATGGTTTTTTAAAAATTTATGTTAACAACAGGATCAATGCCAGGGCATGGATGAAAGTGAAAAATGCAGCAGAAAACAATAATTTAGTGGCGACAGGAAGTTAAAGCCAGATGGCCCTGGGAATTCCCTTAAATAGGAGGGAACATCATTGGACTTTGCGTGTAGAGGGGAATACAAGTCCAATCCAATCTGACCTAAAAGTCATAGGGGGGAAAAGTTAAGGGTTTGGGAGCCATGGCTAATATCTGAGTGTTTAACCATTCAGTGTCCACAGACTTTACAAGTCTTGAAAATGCCCAAATCCTGAAATTGAGCATTTCAGTTTCAGCCACAGGTTGAAGAGGTGGACTGTCATCTTTCTTAAGGCCTCAGCTGATGGGCGGGTGACACCTCTAGTCCCTCTGTAACTCTAAGGCTGTGCTTTCAGTGCCTGGAATGATCTCTGCTCTGTGCTGTGCTCTGCAAGCTATCAGGCCACTCATTCCCCTATAGCCTTGATTGTACGGAGAGAAAAGAACTATAATATCTTTTCACCTGACAGTTCTCTGCTATTATTTTCTGTACTTCTCTGGCATTCACCCTCTGAATTTCTCTTCTGGTCTTCCATTCACTTTCATTCTCCCATGGGATCTCTCTTTCCCCATAGTCATCCTCTCCCAGGTTTGGTGATGTTTATCTTTGTTGTCTGGTATCCCCATGGATGACAGGTCCTATCAGTTTGCTAATCACCACATAGCTCAGCCACAGCCTTATGAAATAAACACGCTAGTTCAAGTATGTTGGTATGTTGAGTTGGAAAGGTAAAATATAAGACTTGCATACTTAGTGAAAGGAATAATTTGCTTCACTTTTGTTGACACTTATTTTGGGGTAGATGAAAGGACAGTCTGGTAAGGTCAGAGCACGTGTTTCAGAATCAGATATTCATGGACTTGAATTTTACTTCTACCTCTTACTAATTAAGCACTATTTAATTCCAGCAAGCCTCAATTCTCATATAAAATCAGGATGATAGTACTTGTCTGGTGTATGTGGTGAAATGGAAAGCACCTTTCGCATGATAGGGTTGTGGATAAATTAGGTTTGCAATAGTTAGTCATAATACGAATGTTAAATTAGTGACTCAATGGCTGTCTCAGTGAATGGAGTACAGAAAGTGGAAAAGAGTAATGTTACAGTGGAGAAACCAGGCAGAAACCTCCTTACCCAAGTGATCAAGGTGGACCTCACTAGTGATAAGTATGAGGGTCTCCTATACTTAGGTGGATGTGATGAATAGGGTATTTCACCTCTTCATGTTCTTCCCCAAAATTCATATCCTCATTCTAATAATGCAAAAAAAAAAATAAAAAATCAGACAAACTCAATGTGAGGAACAGTCTACAAAATACTTGAGCAGTAATCTTTAAAAAGCATGAAGATCATGAAAAACCAGGGAAGACTGGACAATGGCACAGAGATTAAATAGACCCAGCCACTAAATGTAACTTGGGACCTGGACTGGATCTTGAACAGTTAAAAGAATGTTAATGGGAAACTGATGAAATCCAAATAAAATCTGTAGTTTAGTTCATAGTATTGTAGCAATATTAATTTCTTAGTTTTGACAAACATCCTATGGTTATGTAAGATGTTAACATTAGGGGAAGCTGGGAGAAGCATATATGGGAACTCAGTGTATTATCTTGACAACTTTTCTGCACATCTGAAATTATTCCAAAATAAAAAGTTAAAAAAAAATTTTTTAACATTAAAAAGTAAAACTTCAGTGACAGAGGACAGATCAGTGGTTGCCAGTGGTTGGTGTAAGTGGAGCATAAGAGAGTTTTTTGGGGTAATGCACCTATTTTGTATCCTGATTGTGATTCTAGTTTTTTTTTTTTCATTTAGAAATATGCATTTAAGATTTTTTAATTAATTTTTTATTGGAGTATAGTTGATTTACTATGTCGTGTTAGTTTCTGCTGTACAGCAAAGTGAATCAGTTATACATATATCCACTCATTTTTAGATTCTTTTCCCATATAGGCCATTACAGAGTATTGAGTATAGTTCCCTGTGCTATACAGTAGGTTCTTTTTTTTTTTAAACATTTATTAGAAGCTTCAATTTCATTTATTTATTTTTTATACAGCAGGTTCTTATTAGTTATCTGTCTTATACATAGTAGTGTGTATATGTCAATCCCAATCTCCTATAGTTATATTAATCTATACATGTGCTAAAATTCTTAGACCTACATACCAAAGGAGTCAATTTTACCACATGTCAATTTAAAAAATAAAACAGAAAGAAAGAAAGAAAGAAAATTGAATGGGAAGGATATACTGTAGAGTACAAGAAAAAAATTATAGATTATAAAGTTAGAGCCTTGTTTCTTATTCTATAACATGAGCATCATCAAAGTGACAAAACCTTATTAAATATTTTTGTTCTTTCATTTAACAAATATTCATTGAATCTCAGTGCTGTGTTGGACACTGTGCTGAGGCTTGGAGGTACACAAGAACTGGACATGTTCTAGGTATTAAAACAGGTCCTTATTCCAAGATAGGCCAATATACATTATAAAAAAATTCTTGTGAGGAATCAGGGCATATGCTTACAAGGAGTTAAATGGCATAAATATTTACAAAATATTTCAAGATAATGTACTATATTAAGCAAAGTGAATTATCATGACCTAAGTTCAGAGGAGATGTCAACATCCTTAGATGAATAGGGAATTTTGACAAAGGAGGTACATAGAACTTTGAAAAGAGATTCCTTGTCTGTGGTTTCAGACTATATTATATTTAGGAAAGGAACATTTAAACACCATAATATTTTTTTGTTTCAAAAAATTATAGTACATATTTTTGTCTCCCTAAATTTATATGTTGAAGGCCTAAAAACCTGCAAGGTAATCTTATTAGAAGGTGGGGCCTTGTGAGGTAATTAGGTCTAGAAGAGGTCATGAGTGTAGGTCCTCATGAAAGGATTAGTGCCCTTGTAAAAGGAGAGCAGGGATCCTGCTCTTTTTCTCTCCACCACGTAAGGGTAAAACAAGAAAGCAGCTGTCTGCAAACCAGGGAGAGAGCTGTCACCAGACACTGGGACCTTGATCTTGGACTTCTCATCCTTCATAACTATAAGAAATAAATGTTTGTTGTTTAAGTCACCCAGTCTGTGGTATTTTGTTATAGCAGTCCAGGCAGACTAAGACAAAAATTGTATTAAAATAACCAATATTAATGAGCATTTAGTATAGTAAAACTCTTATAAAGACTTTACATGTATTAACAACATGATCCTTACAGGAACCCTAGGAGATAGGTACTATTATTTCCCTCAATTTAGAGAGAAAGAAACTGAGTTGTCTGACAATGAAATAACATGCCTAAGATCGTACAGCTGGTAAGTAGTAGAACCAGGATTTGAATCCAGGTGCCTCATGCCAGAGCATACACCCCACCCCACTAAAATACATGGCGTTGATAGTCATGGTATGTTTCTTTTTTTTTTTTAAGCTGGAAATAAGCATGAAATGTTTCAGCTATCCAAGAAACCCTGATTTTTGTGAAAAAAACTACTTTAAAATACAACTACTTAGAACACACTTTTTTTTTTCTGGAAGCAAATAGCCTTTGCCATGCCCTCCGTTTGGCACCCTGCTCGTTGCTAACGTGCATGGATGAGGGCCTGTTACTTTGCTTCCTGCCAGCAGAACATGACCTTGGCAGCCTGGCATGCCAGCCAAGATTCCAAATAGCAAAAGTAGCAGTTAAGTTCCTGATTAAGTTCCTGAAGAAACTCTTTGAACCACTAAGCATGCCTTGCCTTGTCCATAGACACATTCATAGATACGGCAATAGTCCTTTTACGAGGTGGCTCATTAGCTAATGGTTCTAAGTGTGGCTTAATTGTCTCTTAGTTTGCTCACGATGTGCTTGTAGTTCTAATACATTATTTCCTTAATTTTGTGTTTCTTATTGTTGGAATTGCCTAATTTGTCTGAAATAATTCCATTTTGTGTTACTCAGCAATGACCCATTTGCTTGCAAGCATTTTGGTGACAAACATAACAATTAATTATATGGGATTTTGTTTTGCATTATTTTTGTTGGAACAAAAACAGGAATTCTAATTTCTCCGTACAATTACTGCAAAACAAGGGTGCTCTATAAATGAATTATATGTGGCTAAATGTTCAATTTTTCTAGTCTATTTAATTCTGAAAGCTTAATAACAATTTTGATGCAAGCTACCAGTGAACAGAGATGTAGATAACGGCATACGTTCACAATGATCCATGAAAATATAACCGTTTTATGGTGTGCCTCTATATTGTTTATGCCAAATCTTTCTCTCTGACCTAGACCACTTTTCTGAGTTCCAGACTCCATATTAAATATATCCATTTAGATGGAGGTTCCCAGCCTCAGTACTACTGACATTTTGGGTTGGGCAGTTTTTGTTGTGGGTGGGCTGTCCTCTACATTGCAGGGTGTTTAACAGTATTCTGGGCCTCTGTCCATTAGATGCAAGTATCACCCCTACCTCCTCAATTGTGATCATCAAAAATGTCTCCAGAAATGGCCAGATGTCTCCTAGGGAACAATATCATCCCCAGTTGAGAACCAGCAACTTACTTATGAAAGTAAACACATACAAATTCAACACATTTTCTCCCTCAGATCTTCTCCTCCAGAGGAATTAATAGCATATGTGATGGGCTTCCCTGGTGGCGCAGTGGTTGAGAGTCCGCCTGCCGATGCAGGGGACATGGGTTTGTGCCCCGGTCCGGGAAGGTCCCACATGCCAAGAGCGGCTAGGCCCGTGAGCCATGGCCGCTGAGCCTGCGCGTCCAGAGCCTGTGCTCCGCAACAGGAGAGGCCACAACAGTGAGAGGCCTGCGTACCGCAAAAAAAATATATATATATATATATGTGAGGCAAATCTTAGCTCTCTCCTTTAATACAACTGTGTTAACTTGATCAAGGTACTAATTTCTGTACACCTTACTTTCTCCATCTGTAAATATAGTCATAAAACCCCCGTCATATAACTGTTGTGATGATTAAATGAATTAATATCAATACATGTAAAACATTTAGAACACTTCCTGACACATAGTATGCTTAAGTTAATAAGTGTTTGCAGTAACAAATGAACAGTGTTAAATGTTAGCAATATTTGTACCATACAGGAAACTCTTGATTCTTCTTTCCAAAGGATGTGTGCAGACAATTTCAAAAGGGAGATACTGAAGTGACAATAAATAGATGAAATAATGTTCAACATCATTAATAATCCAGAAAAATTTTAAGAGGCATCCTGATGTACTATTTAAATCTATTAAAGTTGGAAAGCTTTAAAAAATACTCTATCGGTAATTGTATAGCAGAAAGACGCCTATAAACTGTTGGGAGAATGTGCGGCTATATTCTTTCTGGAGGATCACCTGGCAACACATATTAGAGCTTTAAAATATTTATAGGCTTTAACAGTAAATCTAGTTCTAGAAATTTACCCTGTGGGAGTAATGTGCTCAAAAATTAATAAAGAAGTATGTTGATTACTCTGTTATTTATGATGGCAAAAATTAGAAGCAACTCTAAAAACTCAATAATAGGAGAATGACGAAATAACTCATCGTGTCATGTATTAAGTAGGTATCACATTTTCAAATAATATTTATAAAACTGGACAAATGCTGTAGGGCAATTCCTGGTTCAGAATGCCTCCATCGCTTTCAAGATAGAGGGCTTCCCTGGTGGCGCAGTGGTTGAGAGTCCGCCTGCCGATGCAGGGGACATGGGTTCGTGCCCCAGTCCGGGAAGATCCCACATGCCATGGAGCGGCTGGGCCCGTGAGCCGTGGCTGCTGAGCCTGTGCGTCCGGAGCCTGTGCTCCGCAACTCGAGAGGCCACAACAGTGAAAGGCCCACATACAGCCAAAAAAAAAAAAAAAAAAAGCTATAAAAAAAAAAGATAGACATTAAAAAATCTTTAGGTGTGCAGTAGCATGCACACATTAAACACTTACCTTTTAAAGTTACTTTTTTGGCAACCCCTCTGCCTACTTATCTAGCCATTTATTCTCCCTAGGTTTCCTTCCCAGTTTCCCAACACCCACGCATTATGAAATCCTGATACACCATAAATAGAGGGGCATTATCTGTATTTGAGAACCACAGGCAAGATTCTCTTGGACGTATGAACAGTGAATTTGCATGAGTGGAGACACGAAAGGACTGAGGACTGCTGCCCAGTACCCCAGCTCTGCTGGCCTGCTTACAGTTTCCCGAACAAACCTTGCTGCTTCATTCACCCTGCTGAGCTTTGACCCGCCAACCCATTTTCCTAACTTGGAGAGCTCTTCTTCCCTTTCTCCTTTTGTCTTCTCCTCAAGACCGACGTAAAGCATCAGCTGCTGTAGGAAGCTTTCTCTAAGCCACCACCCCATTCAGACTTATGTGTTTTTTTCCCTCTGTACTCGTGTGGCACAGCATGCAGACCTGTTCATTCATTCATGCATTCCCCTGTTCCGCTATTCAAAATTTGAAATATACCATAGCACCCTGTGGGTCCACACGGGAAACTGTAAGTTTGGGAACTGTAGGTTTAGTGCAGAGGTTCTCAACTTTGGCCCTGCAGACCTTTGGAGCTGGAGATTTCTTGTTCTAGGGGTTGCTCTGTACATTGCAGAATGTTTAGCAGCGATGCACCCAATAGAAGACAGTAGGATACACTGCTCTCAGTTGTGACAATCAAAAATGTGTCCAGACATTGCCAAATGTCCCTTAGAGTGCAAAATTACCCCTGTTTGAAATTCAGGGGTTTGATGGATGGAATAAGTGAGTCAATCAACATTTCCAATTTTGAATGAACACACAAAGACATCTGCCAAACACCACGTGCACTACCAGCTGAAGGGAGTACAGAATCTAATCTAAGGTTTGAGAAGTTGTGCAGAGCCCAAAATGTGTTAGGTTGTTAGGGCATAAATAGTTATTAAGTTGTTTGGAGCTGGCAACTCAGTAAACTCAATCAATAGGTATTTCTTTTGGCTTAGGAGTATAGTTTAAAAAAAATTACTGAGATGCTAAGAGCACCACGAAGGAGAAAGTTGGGAACTGTTGTGCTAGATTGAAAGTTCCTTGGGAATAGATACCTATATTAGTACTTTATATCCCCCACCACGTAGCACAGTCATGGTTCAAGTGTGTTGTGTGAGATGCCAAGTGGACATCCAGTGGAGGTTGTAGGAAATTTAATAAATATAGATTGGCGGGCATGGAATAAATGAATAAAGGGGGCACGTGTGCACTGTAATGTCAAGGTAAGGATATGGTAACTAGTGAAATTCTACCTACTGGTTCACTGTATGCTAAGATATAGATATACTAAATATCCCTATTTTTATATTTAGTCAAAAACATAGAGGGAAAGAACACTTGGCTTACTTACTCTTTGGCCTGTGAATCTCTAGATTATAATTTCTTGATTTTAGTACTTGTAAGTTTACTTCCTCAGATTACATTGAATTTTTTTTTCTTATCACTACAGATTTCTATTCTCACTTTCATTATGCATATTGACACAACTGTGATCTTATTCTGTAAGAATATGTAAGAGGGAACAATTTGAATATCTCCTAAATTTTTGGCTGCTTTTCTTCCTGTCCCTTTTTGCCAAGCACTACATGCCCTTGCCTAGTGATTACATAGATGCTGGAAGAGATGTTCTCCTTAGACTTAGTAATTTTATTTTGTTTGAAGTAAAAAAGAATCTTTTTAGTATAAGAAAAAGATTAAAGACTATAAAATTACAGAAACATCCTTGGTGTAGCAGAAAGAAGTTGGCTTTTAGAAAGGAGTATCAACAGTCCTCTGCATCCCACACTCACTGAGGGACATCTTAAGATGCTCAGCCTCTTTGTTTCATAGTTTTGCCATCTGTAAACTTGGAACAAAAATTCTTACCTCTCAAAGTTGTTGTAAGGATTAAACAAGTTAGCCAATGGCAAGTACCAGCGCATAGCCTGACCCCAGAGGAGATACTGAATAGACTGTAACTTCTCTCTGTCCTTCAACCTGACCCATCCTGGCACCTTCCTTCTCCTTTCTTTTGTTTGACTTAATCTACGATGAAGCCAATAGAACATGTTACCATTTTAGAATAGACAAGATTTTAATTTTCTTGATATTTGGTGGTGGTTGATGGTATGTTTCCCCTTAACGGAGTGAAACAGTAGTGCATTAGAAAATGTAGACACATCCACAGAAGGTCCTCCAGCAGGAGCAGAGCTGGAGAATGGCTGTGTCACCAGGGACTCATTCCAGTTTTCCCCACCTGAGAGCGTTCACAGTGAAACTTCTGCCTATTTCTCTGTTCCTTGGTCTTGCTCAGTTGTTATAGCTAGTCTGTAAGAATCATAGACCCCATGGATAATAATATTCCAAAATCATCAGTAAAGCTAAGTTTATATAGTAGGTCTAACTTCTACCAGATCTTTTTACAGAGTTGCTAAAATGCAGCCTGACTGAAATCTGGCTTACTTAACTTCCTCAGAAGAGTTTACCATGTGTTAGCCCTGGTGACAATTCCACTGCCCTTCCCCTGCTCTGCTGTTTTTCTTTGGGCTGATGCTGGCAAACATCATTTCCCAGGCTCCTTTGCCACCTGTTTCCTTCTTAGGTTCAGCCAGTGGGAAGTACTGGGTGGAGATGGACAGTACTGGGTGGCAGTACTGGGTGGAGAAGGACAGATGGAAGAGCTCCCACCTTGACCCCTTCTCTCTCTCCAAGAAGCTCTTCCCTCCATGGCTCCATATCTATCCAAATGGCTGCATTTTCTCCATGGTCCCAGATCTAATCTCACAGCTGTGGCCTTGTCCCCACTAAGGGTGGCACCATGGTGGCCGCCTGGGTTTCTGGTTCCCTTATGCCAAACCCAGCTTCTGGGCTCTAGCATAACATGCCTTCTCTTTGTCACTTTGATCCTTTGAGGCAGTAGCACTTGTTAAATCTCTGGGTTACCTCACCTTCCTCTGTTTTCTCTTTTGTCTCTTCCAACATTTTTCAAGTAATTCTGCCATGTTACTCTATTGAATTACCTCGCATGGGTTCTGTTTCCCTGAGTGGTCCCTAACTAATACAATGATGATGATGATGATGTTTCTGCAATTGCTGATAATGAGCAGTGTGATTGAAGGATGAGAAGACCTAACATTCAAAAGAAATTTAGGAAAAACACAGAGACTGGAACCTTATTCACAAACACATGTTTAACTTGCTAAAATAGATGGGTTTTAATTTTGTGACAAAGGATTCATGTAAATAAAAAGCTTTTCAATTGTCAAAAAGAATGTGAGGTATTTGCCACAGTGAGAAAGTAACTTTGATTTTCAGTAAAATAGAAACTACTGTTGAACCTTATAAATATATTAACAGAGAATCCATTGGTCCATGTTCTACCAAGTGACAAAAGGAGACGATTTGCCCCTGAAGCTTTTTTGTTCCTTGGATCTAAAAGCCAGAATGGTGTGTGGGGTGTGTGTGTGTGTGTGTTGGGGGTAGGTGGATATAATTTTATAATAATAGGTACTACATGCATCTACAGAATAAATGTGCATGAACGAAAGTAGGATGTACATTTATGTATACTTTTTATTTCAAATTGTTTTTACTTAAATGTTTTTCTGATGAAGCAGAGAAAGGTTTAAGAGATAAAATAAGTGGATGACAGACTAAAGGCAAAAACAACAAAAAAGAGGGATTTTTATTAGTCATTTCAGTATAGTTGTTACCTGTTGTGTAATGAGACCTTGTGTTTATTAATAAATGTGTATAATATGAGAATGTGTACAAAATGCTCACTATATTAAAAAAACAACACTTTTGCAACTACATGTATGACAAAGGATTCTAGATAGAATGTATAAATAATTCTCAAAACTCAACAGTAAAAAAAAAAAAGTTCAATTAGAAAACAGGCAAAAGACATGAAGAAGCGTTTCACTGAGGAGAATATACAAAGAGTAAATAGGCACATGAAAAGATGCTAAACATCATTAACCATTAGCAAAATGAAATTAAAACCACAGTGAAATACCAATATACACTTATTAGGACAGCTAAACTTAAAAATAGTGACAATGCCAAATGCTGACAAGGATACAGGGAAATTGGATCACTCAGATATTGCTGATGGGAATGTAAATGATACTGCCACTCTAAAAACCAGTTTGACATTTTCCTAAAAATTATGAAAATACACTTACTGCATGACGCAGCAATTGCCCTTCTGGGAATTTATCCTAGAGACATTAAAACTCATGTTTACACAATAAAAACTGTACACAATTGATCATGACAGCTTTATTTGTAAGTGCTCAAAAGAGTAAACATACACAATGTCCCTTGACAGGTGAGTGATTAAATAAACTGTGTGGTATGTTCATACCATGGAATACTACACTGCAACGAAAAAGAATGAACTATTGATACAGGCAACATCTTGGATTTATCTTAAGGGCATTATGCTGAGTATAGAAAGCAATCCTGAAAGGTCAAAACAACACACTGTATGATTCCATTTATATAACATTATATCAGGGTTAATTTCCTGCTTTTGAGGTAACTATGTAAGATATAATCACTGGGGAAAACGGGGTGAAAGGTGCACAGGAATCCTCTCTAGTATTTTTGCAATTCTCTTTGACTCTAAAGTTATTTCAAAATAAAAAGTTTTATTTTAAAGCCATTCTTTGCACACACACTGTTGTTTGTTGGAAAAGGGTTACTTTGAAGTAAATGGGGAGTGTAGTTATTTCACTTATTCTGGCCAAAATTGTTTGTCTGTTTCTGTGTAGGATTTTGAGAGTTCTTCCTTTTCTCATTCAGGAATATGCCCTCACTGGTTCTGGCCTTCTGACTAGTGCCTTTGCTTTTAGAAAGGCAACATTTTTTACCATTAGTTAATTAATTTTATTGTGATTAGAATTTGGATATATGGCTCCTTTGAAAACTCTAGACCATTTCAGAGGTATCTCATTGTTCTTTGGGTACTCAGCTGGATTTTCTTTGTTGTTTCATTTGTTTTTTTCACAGATTAGAAACAAAAGCAGAGTCAGTGATATTAACTGGAGTAGATAGCAAAACAGAATAGACAGTTGCCATACCACCCTATTCTGATCCATTCCATTCCATTCCATTCTCCGATTTCCCAGCCTATTCTGTTCCATTCATTCTATTCTATAAATGTTTATTAAGCATCTGGTATGTGCCAGGTATTATTCTAGGTGGCCTGGCATATAGCAGTGAACAGCGCAAACAAAAAAATGCTCTCCTAAAGCTTATATCCCAAGAAGGGGAGTCAGAAATAAAATACACATAATACATAAATAAACTTTGTAATATGTTATAAGTTAGTAGGTGCTATGGAGAAAAAGAAAAAGCTAAGCCGATGGGAGGTATAGGGTTGGGAGGGAAGGTTAAAATTTCCAAACAGGATAAGTTACGAGAAATTGTGTGAGAGGTAAAGGATTTAGCCATAAATTGAACTGAGGGAAGAGTTTTCTGGGATGTAGGATGGGAGGTGTCTGGTATGTTTAAGGAACAGCAGGGAAGCTGTTGTGGCTGGAGCAGAGTCAGGGTGATGAGATAAATTGGAGGCGGAGTCAGAGAGGAAAAGTAAGATCTGATCACACAGGGCTTGTGTGAGTCATGGCTTTTACTCTGAACAAAATGGCCAGCCAGTGTAGGGTTTTCAGCAGAGGATCACGTGATCTGAATAGTTTAGGACCATGGTAATCTCACTGAGAAAGACACTGGCTTACACCCTACTGTTAGCAGTGGAGTTACGGAAGTGGTCATATTATTGACACCCACCCCCTCACAAAAAATAAGGGTATTTTGAAGATAGAGCCAATAGAATTTCCTGATTAATGTGATGTAGAGAGCATGAGAGAATGGAAAGAAGGAACTCTATCCTTCTTTCACCTGGAAGGATAGAGTTGTCAACAAATGTGGAGAACAATAGCAACGGGGTGGTCTGAGGGGAATATCAGGAGTTCACTTTTAAATATGGTAACTCTGAAGTATATTTTAAACATATTGATACAAGAAGACATTGCTTGTCAGCAGGTGGGTATATGAGCCTAGAGTTCAGGAGTGAGGTCCAGACGGAAATATGTAATTTAGAGTTGCCAACACAAAGTGATATTTATGATGAGACTAGATGAGTTTATCAAGGGGTTGCCATAGATTGAGAAAAGAATCAAGGACTAAACCCTGGGAAACTTCAGAATTAAGAGGTCGGGGGGAGAAAAGGAAACAGTAAATGGGACCAAGAAGAAGCAGCCAGTCCAATAGGAGGAAACCTGAGGGTACAGTGTCCTCTAGGCCAATTGAAGTATGTGTATCAAAAGGCTTTCAAATACTAATGTATATCTGTTACCATCAGTGTAAATGGGCAGGATGTGATTCAGTTTGGCTGTACCCCTACTTTTTAAAAATTCTGTTTTTATCCTGGGAAACAAGATGGTTGTGAAAATTTATCATGCTAAATTCTTATTCTTTTATTGCTCAAGTTTCAAACACAGAATCAACATTAATTTAAATTGCTTTAAGAACTGGGTTTGGTGTTAGTAGTTTCTCTATAGTGATTCTGTGTTTATTTGACCCGATATTTACAGTAAATGATGGTGTGATGTCTTGATAAGAAGCCCATTACACTTATTTTAGGAGGCTAAATTGAAATGTACTCTTTGTGTAATTATTTGAGGAAAAAAAAATTAAGCTTCTTTTCT
Source organism: Mesoplodon mirus (assembly GCF_964341445.2). Lineage (NCBI taxonomy): Eukaryota > Metazoa > Chordata > Mammalia > Artiodactyla > Ziphiidae > Mesoplodon > Mesoplodon mirus. The sequence continues at coordinate 44,240,868 of NC_138985.1, read as the reverse complement.
TTATTATGGTCATTTTTGTTATTGTTAGCATCTTTTATAAATAACAGTTTTTTTGTGTTTCATTTTCTCTTGTGCCTGTACATGTTAAAAGATTAAGCATTTGACTTGGAATTATCAAATAATTCTTTGTAATAACTGTGAATTAAAATTATACGGGAATTTATTTCAAGCAGTGACTAATATATGGAAGTTTACATTCTTATTGCATTTTCCATAGATTTTATCAAGGATATCAAGTATTTATATACCAAGTACATGAAGGATGATAGGTGAAAATAGAAATTATTAGTAATGCAATTTTGCTATCTAAGAAAACAGCTAGATTCTCAGGCTTAAAAAAAAATTTTTTTGAGCCTGCAGAATATTTTACAATTAATTTGCATGCATTTTGTGTATATTTATGTTGCCTTTGGCTTGTATTCTGCAGTTCAGGCTTCTGAGTTGCCACCTCATGAGTAGGCTTTACGCTCCCCACAAATTACTGTAACAAAGTTAAAATTTTTTAAAACCTACAAACCTAATGAACTGGACTGCTGAGAAGAACAGAGCTGAATAAACACAAGCTTCCCTTTTTGCAGTGACTGTTCCAAACTAAGCAGAAGCTGCTGCTTTTTTTCAGGGAAGGGAAAATAATGACCCGGTTTTCTTTATTTTTCTGGTGAGCAGTTTAACTGCTACCTCCGTTTGGTGTATTCTCCCACTCCTTTTATTGGAATGTGGCATAACTGTAGGTATGGCACTCTCTACCACAATGTATATTTTCTTTACCACAGTGTATATTTTGAACCATATTTACCGATGCAAGCTATATAATTTTTGTCTGAGGTGTAGTCTTGAAGCAATTGTTCAGAAAGAAATTCGACACTAAAGCTGGAGGTACAACCATTTCCAGTCATTTAAGTGTGTGTATGTGTGCTTGTAGAATTATCATCAAGGAGAAAAGATTATTCTCCCAGATGGCATTACCTTAATAGAAACTGCTAATATGCACATGCTTGAAAACCATTTCTAATCCAAGTCTACTGGCAGCATATTATTTTCAGACATGGTTGAATTAACTGTTTGAACCTTTTATTTTATTATTTTCTACTTTTGAACTGGACTTTTGGAAAGATAATAGCTCTACCAAATAAGTTATTTTTTGAGTATTGTATGTATGTGTGTCCCTTTGTGTGTATTTGTGTTGTGTATAAGCCCTTGTATATTTTGGCATGGCCCAAGTCAGCAGGAAGGCTCCAGGGTTGAGGCTGCTTTCATCCTATGTTATACCCTCACAACCTTCCTGTTTTACGATAATTCTGAAACCTAATGCTCCTGCCACTTTTAACTCAGAATTGTGTTTATTTGCCTGTGGCCTGTTTTATTGTGAAATAAAAATCTTAAGAACCCTATGTTTTAGGGTGTTTTTTTCCCAAGAACAGTACGGTTGTCTTAAAGGCTAAATGATTGTGTTTTAACAGTGTGTAAAGATTCAGTGAAAGACAAATCAAGGCAATTTTGTTTTAAGAAGAAATTTTTAAAGGTCATACATGCTGCAGACTTCAAAAAGTCCAATGAAACAATTAAGAACAAACTACTTGTGTGAACGAATCGTTTTATTCTGCACTTTCCATAATGTGTTAAGTCTTAAGCTTCAGAAGATTATGCTTCAATTCCAGGTGACCATTGGTAGAGGATTAGAGCCACAATTAGTTAAAAATAAGTTTTCGCAGATCTTGAATGTCTCTAGGAATTTTCTACCTGTGGCACGTGACAGAGGGAATTATACTGATTTGCTTTCTCTGCCGATGTAAACAGTTAGGTGGCTGTCATTGATTTTATTGCAGGCTGGCAGCTTACAGCCTCATCATTTTCTGGTAGTGCCCCTCATGGTGATGCATAAGTAGTAAATAATGAGACAGTGAAGTGCTTTGAACCTTTTAATTGTTTTTGAAATCTTACTACTTTTCATGTTAATCTGTCAAAAGGTATTTACACTTATTACATATCTAGAATCCATGTGTTCTAGGTGTGATGAAGGTAACATGTAAAATACCATTTTTGTCCTCAAGGAACTTCCTGTCTGACTCAGCATGTCTTAAGAAGGGAGGGTGGAGCACTCCTGGCATTTTAGGTGGAACAATTCTTTCTTTTGTGGGAGTGTTCCTCACAAGTTAAGCCTCCCTGGACCCTGACAAGTGAATGTCAGTGGTACCATTATTTATGGTGACAGCGAAAAATATATTCGTATATTTATCAAATGCCCCCTAAAGAAGCTGTTAACTACACCTCTTCCTCCTGAGAACAGTTGGAGGCGCTGAAGTATACCCTATATGGATAGAACGTGATTATAGAACTCTGTTGTTGAAACTATGTTAAAGGAATGATACATACCATAAAAGTTTAGAAAAAACAGGGAAAAAGGCTGCACCTATTTATACCAAGTTATATTACAGATTACTCTCGAAGTCCATGATGATCCTTCTGCTATGACTATCCTCTTTTTTTGGTCCTTAGTTTTTATTCTCCTGGCAAATTCCTACTTAATCATCAAGATAAACTGCATTGTTATAGCTTCCTAGAAGCCTTTGGTAACTTTCTCTTTTCTCAGATATGGGGTTGGGTGATTCCTACCTTTATTCTTACAAATCCTTAAGCATATCTCTACCATTGTCTTTGTCATTATGTTGACATCATCTCTCATGGATCAGTCAGTTCTGGTGGCTCAATAGCTTGTATGCTTATTGTGGGCAGGAACTATGGTATACATCCTTCCTACCGATTTAAATTCTGTGGTGAGTACATGTTTAATGAGCTGACTTGAACTTGACAGGTAAATGATGGAAGCACATAAAGTTGGGTAGTTTCATTGTTTCTTGACATCAAATTTAAATTGTGTTTCAGAGTCTCCTTAATGTTTAACTATGCTCATTTTAAGAAAATTTTCATGCCTTGCTGTTGGAAATGTAATTTGGTACAGTGCTTTCGGAAAGTCATTTGGCAGTAGGTATCAAGAGATTTACAAGTTCATGGCATTTGATTTATTAATTCCATTTCTGGGAACCTCTCCTAAGGAAACAATTCTAATTATAGAAAAAGCCTTATGCACAAAAGTCTCCATTTCAGCACTGTTACTAATAGCAAAAAATTGGGAAGTCTTTAAGAAGTCTGGGTAATAAAAATGGGACTTTGCTAATTTTCAAAAAAACAATTCTAGTGGACAATTTGGGGGAATTATGTGTGAATATGATCTGGCTTTTAGATGAGATGAAATTATTCTGAAAAAGTAAGATGGAGATTGTTAATCCATAAAAATAATATAGCTATAAAATAATATGCATACATTATCTCATTTAATATACATCTACATACACAAATGCATACAGATACGTATATACATAAAAGATTCAATAGGATATATTAAGATCTTAACCATAGTAACCTCTGGGTGTTAGAAATTGATGTTTATGTTTTCTGATTTTTTTGTGTGTTTTGTAATTTTCTACAATACCCATTACACAGGTATAATAATAAAAGGATATTTTTTAAAAAACAAGGAACTGAAAACAAATAATAGTACAATAGCTTCACAATGGTTAAATTAATTATTATAGCTCTATGTTCTCGATTATTTCATTATATTTAAAGACAGCATTTATGAGAAGCTTTAGCAGCATGATAAAAATCTTTCTATCATAATGTACAGTGAAAAGAGCAAGGTGAAAAAGTTTTTATGCATTTTGGTCTCATTATGTACATACTACAAAAGTAGATCTCACAGTTATTGTTTCTAGATGGTAAAATGGAGTTTTCTTTTCTTGTATTTTTAATTTTTTATAATATATAATATTTTTATTTGGAGAAAAAATATATATAATCAAAAATTCTATTAGAAGAGCTCTAGTATGTGTTTCAAAAGTTTTAGGATATTGTCTTAAGAAGTTCAAAAAAGTTTTAGTTGCAAATCATGACTGTATTTAAATAAAAATAACATTTCATACTAAAACTATATATAGGAGGGAATTATGTCTTTTGTAAGGATAGGGTAAGAATCTACAAACTTTTTATAGGCAAAATGGTTACAAAGATTTGTATAAATTCAGCATAAAGGCAGGTTCCTTAATACTACTTTTCATTAAATCATTCATTCACTCATTCATTCAGCAATTGCTCATAGAACATGGATTTTAGTACTGGGTATTCAGAAATAAGAAATGTTAAGAGGAGACATAAAATTGAATCGTCTTACCTTTTGCCCCAGAATTGAAAGGTTAAATTTTCTTAGGACAGCAATACTGTATGTGATCAAAAGTCCAAAACACCTTTACTATATGTGAGTAATATTTACTGAATTTCCAGATGTTCTCCTAGCTCTTTAATTAGGTTCCCTGGTTTCTGTCTCATTCCAGTGTTGAAGTCAGCAGCCAAATGCCACATATGGAAAAACGTTCCTCTGGAAGTAAATTGAATATTTTTAAATTTACTGTCACTTATCTTAATATTTAACTCAAGAAAACTTCTGTTTCTCAGTGTTGCTCTACAGATTTTCATGTGTCTGTTAAATTGTTGGTAATGCTACATAATTCAGCAGAAAACTAAATGGATTCTACCTCATTTAGAATGGTTTTAAGGGTAAAGTGATAGATCATTCTTTGGAGTAATTAAATACATCGAATAAGTACCATTTGATTTCTTGTTGGTTTAACCACCTTTATTTACTTCCCATATGGTAAATTCAGAAACCTACTAATATTACTATTTATTCAGAGGGCTTCTGAATATCTTTTAATGAGAAAAATCTATCTAGGAATAGTAGAAAATTATGGAATCCAGTAGATTCAGGAGGAATTTTTAATGGATCTCATTAACATTTGAGTTTTAAGTTGAGAGAATATTCTGTGCTCATTTCCCAGCTACTTTAGGAATAGTATGATTATGGTTATTTTTAAACCTAGAAGAAGCTATTTTGGAGTCCTTGTTAGTTCAACATTCTAGATCTATTCTCCATGTGATATATACTTAAAATTTAAAAAGCAGATGTAGGTCAAAGGAGATTCTGCAAACACTTTCAGTGTTTTATCCTGGGGCTTTGACAACTTTAAAGCAATGGCAAGATGATGAGTCTTTTTAATATCTAACCTAAATACTCCTGGTAAATTTTAAAGTCATCTCTTTCTAAATTTTCTCTATTACAAGTGAAAATAAAAATCTAATTATTATGCCTGGTCTTTATTTCAGCAATGGTTATGTGTTTTGTCCCTAATATGTAGAGACAGAAACTTAACATTTCATGAAAGATAGACCTCATGAAGCATAGACAAGAAACTGTTAATAGGGATTTCTTCTAGGAGTGGTAGTGGGAGGTGAGGAGTGAGAAAGAGGGATTTGGACCTTCTACTATATTTCTTGTACTGTTGACATATTATGCCATGAATATACTATTAATTTTATAATTTAAAACAAAGACAAAATTTTATTTATTTATTTATATACAAATTATAAGTTTATATTTGGCTTTTGGCATGTTATGAGCTCAATAAATAATTAAATTTCGGCATTTATTTGCATTTATTTTTATTTTTACAAGTGTGCCTACCATCTGCTGAACTTGAAAGGATCTAGCATGAAAAAGTTTTTAACAATATATGAGACCTGGAATAAACAAGCACAAATACTTTAGACATTTTAAAAAGCTGTTTAAAGAATATTCTCATGTTTGTTCAACTTTGGCCCCCAGATACTGAAAGCATTTCTTTTCATAATAAACCAAAATTACTGGATATAATCTTTGCCATGTAGAATTTCATGTAATCAGTCATCTTTTCTGACCCAGTCATTAATGGTTATTCTTCTCATGTTTTATGTATTTCATTTTCAGGATCCTCAGAAAACACACTCATTTTCCTACTACTAAAAATAAACAAACATAACAATTTATTCCTAAGTATAGTGTATTTCCAGTTATTGGTGTTTCTTTCACAGGCTATGGTAAGTGAAGGAACTGGAGAGATAGTGGGGTAAAAGGTGCCAAGAATGATATCCTGAAACTTTGTTTTGCCAAGGTCACCTAACAGCTATATATCAGGGCTCATTTCAAGACTATTTCAGGACTAGTCCCCTGAATTTATACACTATACTCTACAGATGTGGAAACTGAGGTTTGTGCCTTACCTAACACACTAACACTTGGTTCTAATAATGCCAAGATCATATGGGCTAATTTTTTTTCCTCACAACTATTGTAACTTTTACATTAAACACTTGGGATTTGTAGGGTACCAACAGAAAACCAACTTAAATTTCTTTCCGCTCTGCCCATTCAAACTAGAACTGGAGGAGATGTCTGACCCAACACTGGGAATGAACTATAGGCCCCATGACTTTTCTGTTCATTATCAGATAATTAAAGGTACTCAACACACTTTAGCCTTAGATTGTTTCAGTTCAATAATTATCAATGTATGGTAACAATCAAACTTTATTCAAAGTAAAAGTTTCTCAACTCAGCTTAGATTAGCTGCATCGATAAGCCTGAAATAGAAACGAAAGGCATGGTCACCTTCCCTGTTTTCTTCAGCTTTTTGCTTTTATTCCTCTTCTGTCAGCTTGATATGGGAGCCAGGAGGAGAGGTAAGGACGCAGGAATGGTCTTCTGTGTTGGATTCTCCTGTGAACTGACATCCCTGCTTAGGACAGATGATTAAAGTTGCCTGTTTCCCTTACAGGTGCTTATTAGGGTTCACTCACCCAGTTCCCTGAACTAAGTGAAACACCCCACAATTGGCCAATTACATGCTCCCTCATTCTTTGGGTACCAGCCTGTACACCTCTGGAGTATTCTTGCTGAAGTGTCCTCGATCAGTTAGGTGTCCCTCACAGGCAGATTGTAAGACAATCCCAAGCCAGTCTTGTCATCCTCTTTCTCTCCTAGCCTAAATCTGCTCTACACAATATACACCTTAGACCTGCTCATCAGGTGTGCCTTCTTTCTCCAAGTGGACTCAGTTACCTTCTTATTCTTTAGATTTCTCAGACTTGAGTCAGAAACCAGTCCACCCTGTCTCCAAAATTTCAGGAAGCATATCAAGTTCTCCAAGTGTGTTCTTTCAAGCCCTTCTCATTAATCTTAAGGGGAGGGACAGGCAAGCCCTACATCACTAAGGAGGAGGGAGTGGGCTGGGGAATACATACGTCGACACTCTTCCTCAAGAAACTCTCCATCTCTTTTCTCCAATGTCTTGGCTAGTTTTACTGCAGCTCTTTTATACCTTTGAGTGTTGAGGAGCCATGGGTTCCCACACTGGTTTTGTTTATACCTTTGCCTTACTGCATGGGTGATCTAGAATGTGGGAGTAGTTGATACTCATTTTCCTGGGGTCTCAGCCAAAGTAGAGACAACTATTTAGTAACAGCTTTGGGAATATAACTTTTGAAAAACTTTAATGTAGTCTGTGAGATACTTTTTCAATCAAATATCTCAGTCTAAAGTCTGTTTGTTTCGTACGTGCTTGTCGGAGCCAGTAATGCTAGCTGCCCTACTTAAATATAAGCTTAGACACCAGAGGTTAGCAGAGGTGATCCAAATTGTACTGTCCTGTATTTGTTTTGATTGATTATTCATTTACTTGAATAGATAATACATAACATGATATGACATCTGAAATACATAGAAGAATATATAATGACAAGTGCATTTTCCTTGTGCTTGAATATCCCAATCACTCTGCCTTACCAAGAGGCAAATATTTTATTTATTAGTTACTTAAAAATTAATTTGCCTAACATTTGCAGAAATCTTAAAGGTCATGTGGATAATTTATAGAAAATAATGTCCTAATTGTGCTCAGACTGATTTGACTTAGCTTTCCATGTTACCTCTCAGCTGAGAAATGTTGAGTATGGAACATAACTGTGCTAAATCTTGGTATTCCGTCTGTAAAATGGAAATCGTAATACTAAAGACCTTACCGAGTTGTGGAGAATTAACTGAGCAAAATAGATTTAAAGGCAGTAGTACAGTTTCTCTAACAGAGTATTCACTCAATAAATATTAATTTTTTGAGTCTCAAACTCTTTGTCATGTAATATTAGCTTCCACTTCCTCCTCTCAACACTCAACACTCTGCCATCCACATCCTTTGTGTGCCTCTGTGACAATGATTACTTGAAGTTTCCTGCATATACCCAGCTCCAAAACTTTGTTGTGTAAAGCGTGCCCATGGTGCCCTGTGTGTATCTCTGATATCATGCTTCCTCACTGTAGTGTAATTGAATACTGTTTATTTTTCTCCCCACCTTAGTGCTTTGTTCAGTGTTTTGTCACTCGGTGCATTGATTGCCACTTAATAAACAATGTATTTGTGGAATGAGTGGATGCACAAATAAAGCAACCTTGCTGAGGGCCTGTTCTGTTTTGCTAGTGGGGAAATGGACAAAGGTGAAATATTTACATTGATGACATGAGTATTGTGGGGACCATGGGACTTAGCTCACCTAGTGTCACAGAGGAAATATCAAGGGGGTGGGAAGAAAAGGCTTGTTAAGGAGAAGGTAGGGGGCAAGGGGGAAGGTCATGAACGTCCGAGTATACATTTAGGAGTTTTGCTTGGACCTTAACCTTGATTTATCCTCCCGTTCAGGTATTAGAAAGAAAGTGGCTTTTCAGTTAAGAAATTGGAGGCTTGAAGCAGACCACATATGTTCCTTCATACTGTATCAGTTAGCCCCAGAAAACCTAAAGTGTCAGGGGGGGAAAGGAACAAGAAAATGAATCATTTTTCTCGATCACGTGAAAGGTCTGATTCCTTGATTAAAAGGATGGAGTCAATACTGTGGTAGCATTTTAAGTCTGTGTTTTCACACATTCTGCTCCAAAGAAGCTGGCGATAGTATGTATTGAATTAAAAATATAATCTTAATAGCTTAAGGGAAAATATTAATAAGGCATTGGCAACTTTCACTTTGCATACTTTAAAATTTCTGTATGTTATATTTCTGGAAATATAACAGTTCCCAAGTGATTGTCTTTTATAGTTCCGAAATGAAGAAATATTTTGTTCTATATATTAACTTTTTGTTATTTCTAGATCTCAGTATATTTAAAATTTTTTATTCAATTATTTTAACAGCATAATTGAGATATATCATAAAAATTCACTCATTTAACATGTATAATTCAGTGTTTTTAAGTATATTCACAGGGTTATGTAACCCTCACCACAATCTAACTTTGAATACTTTTGTCTACCCTAAAAAAACTCATACCCACTAGCAATCATTTCTCATTCCCACTTTCCCTCTCCCAGCCATAAACAATCATTAATCTATTTTTTGTCTCTGTAAATTTGCCTATTTTGGACATGTGGTATAAATGGAATCACACAATATCTAGTCTTACGTGGCTAGCTTACTTTGTTCAGCATAGTGTTGTTAAGGTTTATCCATGTTGGCATGTATCAGTACTTCACTTATTTTTACTATCTAGTATTACTGAATAAATGCTCCCTTGTATGGATATGCCACATTTTATTTATCAGTTCATCCACTGATCGACATTTGGGTTGTTCTGTCTTTTGGTTACTATGAATAATATTGCCGTGAACATTTCTGTACAAGTTTTTCTGTTGGATGTGTTTTTCATTTCTCTTGTTGTATATACCTGGGAGTGGAATAGCTGGGTCATAAGTGCTTGTCAATACTTGGTATAATCTGTCTATTTTATTACAGCCATTCTAGTGGGTGTGAAGTGGTGTCTCATTGTGGTTTTGATTTGCATTGCCCTGAAGACTAATGTTGCTGAGAATCTTTTCAAGTGCTTATTGGTCATTTGTATATCTTCTTTTAAGAAATATCTTTTCAAGTTCTTTGCCCATTTTTTAATTGGGTTGTTTGTATTTTTGTTGTTCAGTTTAACTCTTACAAATTTATTTATTCTGGATACTAGATCCTTATCAGATTTATAATTTGTGAATATCTTCCCCCATTCTTTGTACAGATGTTTTATCATTTTCAGCACAAATGTTTTAATTTTAATGTAAATCTATCTTTTTTTTTCCTTTGCTTGTGCTTTTGATTTTGTTATTTAAGAAACCATTGCCAGGATCCAAGGCCACAAAGATTTACTCCTGTTTTTTCTCCTAAGAGTTTTATAGTTTTAGCTGTATACTTACGTCTGTGATCAATTTTGAGTTAATTTTTTGTGTGTGGTGGAAGGTAGGGTTCCAATTTCATTTTTTTAAAATTGTATTGGAGTATAATTGCTTTACAACGTTGTGTTAGTTGCTGCTGTATAACAAAGTGCATCAGCTGTACGTATACCTATATCCCCATATCTCCTCCCTCTTGCATCACCCTCCCACCCTCCGTATCCCACCCCGCTAGGTGATCACAAAGCACCAAGCTGATCTCCCTGGGCTGCGCAGCAGCTTCCCACTAGCCATCCATTTTACATTTGGTAGTGTATATATGTCCATGCCACTCTCTCACTTTGTCCCAGCTTCCCCTTACCCTGCTGTGTCCTCAGGTCCATTCTCTATGTCTGTGTCCCAACTTCATTATTTTTGCATCTCGATATCTAGTTGTCCTAGCACAATTTGTTGAAAATACTGTTCTTTTTCCATGAACTGTCTTAACACTCTTGTCAAAAAACAATTGACCATAAGTGTAAAGCTTTGTTTTTAGACACTTAGTTCTATTTCATTGATATATACACATGTTCTATGCCAGTGTCTTGATTATTATAGTTCTGTAGTAAGTTCTAAAACCAGGAAGTGTGTCCTCCATATTGTTTTTTCTTTTCAAGAGTCTTTTGGCTATTGTGGGTCCCTTCCATTTTCATATGAATTTTAAGATCAGCTTGTCAATTTCTGCAAATAAACAAAGCAAAAGTAGGAATTTGACAGGGATTGTATTGAATCTGCGGATAAATTTGGGGGGTATTGCTACCTTAGTAATATTAAGTCATCTGATCTATGAACATGGGATGTATTTCCATTTATTTACATCTCATTTAATTTCTTTCCAAAATGATTTATAATTTCAGTGTACAAGTGTTGCAGTTATTTTGTTTAATTTCTGCCTAAGAATTTTATTCCTTCTTGATGTGTAGGTCATTTTTATTGACCTTTTACTTAGTTTGAATATATTTACTGATCAAAAGTTTCCCAGAATTTCTAAATATATTATAATATGGTTTTGTACAGTTAGAAAACATATTGATGACTACAAAATACTTTATTGCCATTTATGTGCTCCCCACTTTTTGCCATCGACAGATTTTGCCTTTTTAAAGAAAATAAAATTATATGTTCTTTTGCCCTATAATTTTAAAATTAACAAAAATGTTCAGTGTTGCTGTAACAATGCTACCATAATCTAAATATATCAGTGATTTTTTTTTTTAAAGAATTCCTAGTTGTTTCATTCAGTTGGTCTTCCAGTCTTGCTGACTGTACCTTGAAGACATCTCTTAAATTCATCCCTTTCTATTCTGTGTTCGGTACCTTAGCTATTCAATGGTTATCTTCTTGTCTGCTTTTGTTGTTGCTGTTAGCTTTTTAGTTATTTCTCCATCTACCATCCTCTTAATACATTGTACTCAGGAGCATTTCTTATGACCCCTATAGAAAAAAATGTTACTATTTCTGTGATTTCATAATGTATTTAAGGTGCTTAGCACAATACATTTCATAGAGAAAACTCTCAAAAATTTGCACCCATCAACATCCCTAATTATCTATTCAGATCGTTAAGTGTAGACTTTATCATATTCTATATCTTTTGTATGTTTTCTCACCATTTCTTCCCTCAGATACCCACCCTGCTTAGATTGTAAATCTTTTGATAACAACAACTAGTTATTACTCCTCACCTTTCTATTTTTGGGGCCTGCATTGTTTAGAGGTAAGAAAACTGAGTTAAGTTTTAAGAGTAAAACTGAAAAAAAAATTGTCCATGATTATAAATTAATCTGTCTTGCTTTCACATCTGTCAAATAATGGATAGTATTAACCTGGTGAGAGCTTTGGTGATAAATAAAATATTACAGTTTTCTTAAGTTTGAGATGGTCCCGTTTTTGAGTTGCTTTTTCCTCTTAGGTTTCCAAATATATATGTATTTTAAGAGAAGAATTGTATTTCTGGCTTTATTTAACAATTTGGTTTTATCTGTTTGCATAATGAGAGGAAGCTGGCACTTAGCTATCTAAGCTAAGTAAAAAATAAGTGCTCGATTCACATGTACAAAAACAGAATCTGAGCCAATATTTAAAAATAATTTTTTCATTCTGAATAACAATTATGTACTCTACAATATTTGTATTCCTTCCAATTATTTTGTACCACATGCTTATGGTATTCATTGGATCTCTATTCCTAAATCTTTTGGTTTAAGGTACTAGTTTTGTACTAATATTTTACTAATAGCATATAAAAATGCAATTCAAAGTATTCATGATTTCAATTTTATACCTTTTTTCTTGCAAGACATGCAAGTGCCATTCTTTAGAAAGTTATTTTTAAGCCCATGTTTGGGCTCCATTCTTCCCTATGCTTTCCCTTATACTTTTAAACTGTAAAATCCATGAATATAAGAACCATGTTTTCGTTTTCTATTTTTCTTAAATGCCTAGGCCAGCATTGAGTGAATGTATTTTCAAAGTATCCCATGGTTTGTTTATCATATAATTTAAAATTGAAAATCCAAATATTTTTCAAAGGGAGGAGAATTTCTGAAAGTTTTTTTCTTAGCATCTTAACATCCAAACTCTGCTTGCTCACAAGATGACTTAATCAGCACCATATCAGAGACAGCTTGCTGTGTTTACCATTGTTAGTTGGGCCAGCATATGTCCAAAACAGTTGGAATGAGAAAAACAGCATTGACTTGAAGCCAAATTAGAGAGAGGAGAAAAAAAAGAGTTCTTTAGCTATTGAACAGGACCAAATGCTTTGGACAGTTAGGGTACTTCTGTAGAGGAAAAAAAAATGGACGATTCTTTTAGGGAAAAAGAAAAAAAAGAAACCCAAAGCTTAGTTCATATCTAAATGCACTGAAATAATTAAAATAAGTATTGATGTGTGATGGTAATTTTACTTGTATAAACCTTTGCAGGTAATGTTATTTTTATACCTTAACCAAAAAAAGGAATTCTAAGATATTTAAATTGTGGGTAATTTTTTTTTTTCAGTTTTACTTTTCAACTTTAGTTGGTTTTCTTCTTCCTAATTACTGGCAATTTTCTGTTACCTTATTAAGCAATGTGGGTACCTTTGACTATCGATTACATTTCATGGGATCAGAATATTTCTGATTTTTGTCAAATTGAGTACTGTATTGCTCTGTAGTAGCACTTCTGAGGAAAATGTTTATTCTTATTTTCATGAGTAATTAATAAAACAAAATGTAAATACTGTGTTCACTATACCTCACTGAGAAACAATTCTTGTAGGAAAATAAATATGTTCTTTGAAATAGAAAATGGAAAGTGTGTTTTGCTGTTTATAATGGAAGGTTTGAGAAGTTTCCATATACCACAATCAGGGAATAGAATAATTTTGACCATAATTGAGTTTTATATCTCAGGCAAAGCATGCCCTAGGATAATTTTTAATTAGATAAAGCTTTTCTAAAGGAGTTCCTGCTTTCCATTCTCTGTCATTTTCTTCTATTTGGTAGGCATCCCTCTCTTTCCTCCTAGGACCCCTTGCTTTCTCTATGGTCAGACCCTGCCCTTCTGGTTGTTGATTTACCCAAAAAGTCAATGAAGGCAACAGGAATTGCCTATCTCATGAGACAGACTTTCTAATAGAGACTAATATATATTCTATATATTTGAAGGTTGGGAAAGAATAAAGAATAACCTTGGCCCTAAAACAAGCCTTGAGATCATTACTTCAGCCTCTTAGTTTTTATTTGTCTTATACATGAAGAACCCAAGGCCCATAGAAGTAGAGTGATGAAGATTAGAACCAAGGACTCAGTTTTCTTTCTGCCATGTTCTGCTTCTCTCCTTTGGCAAGATCTTGGGTATTAGCCAGTGATTGAAAGAAGATGGACTGATAGATCGATTCATTTATCTATTCTCTAAAACAACTGTGTCCCATGATTGTGAGAATCAAGTAACACCAAGCCTTGGTTTTAACAATTTGATGTTACTGATGAGTTTGGTGAAAGCATTTTCAGAGCAGCATAGAAGGTGGGATCTAGGTTTGCACCCTGGGACCTGGAGGTGAGAGTAGACAGAGGAGGGATGCACCTTGTGTTGAGAATCAGAATCACTCAGGACCTGAGGCTTGGTTATCAGGTCACGTGTGTCAGGCCTGGCTTCCTCTTTGCTGAAGATGAGTTTTTCTTAGGAGGTGCCTTAGTCATTTATGCAAATGGACATCTGTTGTGCCAGCCCCACCTGCTCTCCAGACATGCCCAGAAATTTCTGAACCTTGACTTTGACTAAATCCTGCATCCTGCCAAATTTACTGTGAGAGGAATAAACCCAACTGAATGACCTACATAAATCTTAGAGAAGCATGCCTAACGTGGCAGGTTGAATTTCCTCACTGACCTAAGGAATCACATGGGATTCTGTCTCCTTATCTCTCCCTCTACCCCAGCAGGGAAAGGAACCCTGAATAACCACTATAAAAGTGGCTTTTCTCTTAGGATAAAGAAAATTTTCATGTGTTTTTGTTCTCTTTTGTTTCTTTTTGTTTAACCAAGGTAATATTTACTTTTTTTTTTAATTTGAAGGATTATAGATACCAAACTGCTGAGTTAAAGCATTAAAAAACAACTAGAACTTAAAATTCTGTGTAATAAATGAGTTCTCAAGTTGTTGAATCTCAACTCATCTGATCTAAGTTATATTATGAATTCTGTGGAAAATAAAATGAAACCATTGGATTCAGAATGGCTGTGGTAAACTCTGTGATTAGCAATATATTTCCTATAATCTTGGGTTACATTAATTTAAAATTACATTAATATCTGGAAGGACATTTGGGTAACTATTTTTTTCCATAGGTTTTTTTTTTTTTTACAATGCCTAACTAGTAGGTCTATTTTATTTGAGGCACCACATTTCTTTAGTGGTTTGGCTGCAGATCTATCACTAGGATATAATAGCCAACCTTGTAGTAGGTATTATTGTAGCTTTGAGGTACATGTGCTGTTTCTTTAAAACCTCAAGATTTTAAAATATTCAGTACAAACTAAATCAACCCACACATTATTAACAAAAATTTTAACATCAAATAAACACAATATCCTGTAATTTCTAAACATTCCTTTCCTAAACTCATTCAAATGTTCACATGTTGATTTCTGTAAGATGTACTGGCCGTGTGTGTGTGTGTGTGTGTGTGTGTGTGTGTGTGTGTGTGTGTAGTATGAGGAATCATATATCAACTGCTACACAGATGGGAGCAGTCTGTGTCATTTTCTTTTTAGTAAAAGAAATTTTAATTGAACAAATATTTGTTCTAGATCTAGCTTCTAACATGCAGAGTCTGTTATCTTTGCCTCATAGAAAAGAGATAAGTTAGAAGGAGAAGCCACCTGAATCTTTAATATGGAGTATGATACAGTGACTTTCATTTAGTGTCATTTACCATGATTTTAAGTAAGCAAGATAAAAAAGTAGCACTTAAAAGAATGTTGTGTATGTGACCTTGGAAGTTTTCACTCTAGCCTGTCTATTGCTCATTATCATCACCTGTAAAATGGGAATAATGATTGCTATATTAAATGAAAAAACTCCATGCAAAAATTGTAGCTAGTGCTCAGCGTACATTCCTCACTTTAAAATGTCATCGTTCTTACTTATATTTTTGTTTTCTAGTTAACTGCTTAATGTGAAGAGCAAGCAACAAAGCCTAAAACTAATATATTAGTCCAATAAAAATACTTAGAGCTACTTTTACATGGAATTTTCCTTGTCAGCGTAATCTGCTTCCTAATTATGTTTTATTTTAGATGAAATAAACTATGGTAATTTTTATCCTTCTACATTATACCAGTAGGGTAGAGAGTAGAGAGGTAGCTTAGGCATTGGATTGTCAATGGGAGGTATCACTGTATGAGAATAAAAAGTAGATGTAGATTCTCTGCCACAAGGTTTGGCAGACTTTTTCAGTCAGGGCAGATAGTAACTATTTTAGGCTTCGCAGCCTGTACTGCCTCTGTCACACTCAACTCTGCTTTTGTGGTGTGAAAGCAGCCATAGACAATAAATAAGTGAATGGGTGTGACTGTGTTCTAATAAAACTTTATTTGTGAGCACTGAAATTAGAATTTCACGTAATTTTCACATGTCACGAAAGGTTTTTCTCTTTACTTTTTCACCATTTAAGAATATGAAAAGCATTCATATGTAGCAGGCAGTAAAAAAACAGGAGGCAGGCTGGAATTGGCCCGTGAGCCATAGTTTGCTTACCCCGGCTCTACACAGTTATGTTCATTTTTAATGCTTTAAATTATTTCTTATACTTTTGTTTGTACAAATTGTATATACCACTTCAAATTGTAGACTGATTATCTCAAAGCTGTGCTTAAAATATTGAGAAGCATTCTGTAATGCTGACAGTTCTCTGAATACACCCTACTTCTATAAACAGATACTATGAGTTCTACCAGGAATAGAAATTTTAATCACAGTCTAATTAAACAGAAGAGAAAAATTATTACATTTTCTTATGCCAAATTATGAATATCTTTAAGGCACATATACTGTCACATTGATTTATCTTTATATATTTTTTAAAATTAGATTCTTCTGACAATTTTAGGCTCTTCTTTTAGGTAGACCCTTTCACTTACCTAACAAGTTGTGCCTTAATGGCTAGTGATCATCTTTTATAATGCACAAGGAATCATGAACCAAAAAAAACTCTGAAATAAGAAAAAGATAAACCACCACAGTCTATCCTGTCAAATCTTTTCTCATACTGTCAAAAAACAGCTGCCTCTTCCTTTTTGTTACTGCTTTCTTTCTTCAATTAAAAAAGTAATCTAAAAATTTATGAACAATACATTCAAGTCTCATTAACAGTTTACAGTTAATATGATTCAGTATCTCTTTCTGAAACAATCCAATGTGATTTAGTTAATCAAGTACTAATAATAACTTCATTATTAGGTTGTCTTTACCTGTGAGTTAGTGGATTTCAGATTAGAGAGTAAGATGAATTTTTAAAAATTGTCTAGACTCAACAGAAATTTCTGTAGCTAAAAGAAAAGGGTGAAATACTAAATTTGCAATTCCTAAATACAGAATTGTTTCTAAAGAGAGCATTGAAACACCTGAAAATTCACCAATGTGTTAAAATATGCAGAAATGTGTTCCATTACACATTTCTCTATGGTATATATTGGCCATTACAAGCAAATGCTTTCCTTTTACCTCTAAAAAATATGTAATATTATTTTAACAAAAAACTTTTCATTCTCATTTACATCAAGGCAAACTTCAAGGTGAACTGTGTAGAAATTAAATTGGATACCTGTTTTGTAGAAGTCAAGAAGAATAATAGTGGAGTGGCCAAGACCATAGACTCTGCAGCTGGTTGGTGTATGTTCTAATTCCTGTTGCACCACTAAGTAGCCGTGTGACCTTGGCCAATTTCCTCTGTGGCCTACATTTTCCTCATTGGTGAAATGAGGCTCATAATTGTGTCTACCCCGTGGGTTACCAGATAGCACAACCTTATAGTGTTGTGAAGAAGGATAAATGAGTTAACATTTCTTTTAAAGCATTCAGAACGGTGTGTGGCACATAGTAAGTGCTATATTGGTGTTGGCTCCATAATTTAAATTAAAGCAAAACAACTCTCCAGACCAACCAACAATATGGTATTAGTCTTTGTTCTTACCCAAGTTTAGAAAGCTAAATTTGGAATCAGCATAGGGAAGTCACATTTCATTAAAATGCTCAAGGCCTGAAAACTTTGCATAATTCCAAGCCTGCATAATTATTTTAAAACTCATATCCGAAGCACTTCTGACAAAGGATAGTGGGTATTTCTACTTATGAACAAGAGTGGTGCCACCATGTGGCAATAACATAAACACGGGTGCCAATGCACTTATCTGGCTAGGTTTGAAATTATGCAATTTTGGATGACTTTTTTCTTTTTTGGCTGCGTTGGGTCTTTGTTGCTGCACCTGGGCTTTCTCTAGTTGTGGCGAGAGGGGGCTACTCTTCACTGCGGTACGCAGGCTTCTCATTGCGGTGGCTTCTCTTGTTGCAGAGCATGGGCTCCAGGCGCAGGCTCAGTAGTTGTGGCTCGCGCGCTCTAGAGCACAGGCTCAGTAGTTGTGGCTCACGGGCCTAGTTGCTCCGCGGCATGTGGGATCCTCCCGGACCAGGGCTCGAACCCGTGTCCCCTGCATTGGCAGGCAGATTCTTAATCACTGCACCACCAGGGAAGTCCCGAATTTTTATGTTTTAACATTAACTTTCACCCCCAAATTGTATGTACAAAGTGAAACTTTATTATTTCCAAATCATACATTCCAAATTCTTACAATTCCATGAAACAGTAATGCATTTTTCTTTGAAAGAGAACTAATGTAATTTGCCTCTGATTTGAATTTAGCAAATAAAGAAATAATGCTGTTAGAACAGTGTTTTTCAGTTGAATTCCGTGGAGTCTGGATTCCCAGGGGAACAGGCCAAGGAGGAAGTGAGTGGGTGGGACATTGGCTCCTACTTAATAGTTGCACTCGTGCTGGTTTTATACGTTGGGACTATTCATAAGTTTTTATTTGAAGAAAGTGTCCAGCTGTTTAAAGAAATGTTTTTGCTTTTTAAAAGTGAGTGCAATCCTATATTAGAACGTTTTAGTGGGACTATAAGCCTTTTGTTTTGTAATAAAGATTTCCTCAGAACTTAGAAAACAACTGAGATCTGGAGAAGGGGAGGGTGGAAAAAAGGTTGAAGTCCTAGTCCCATTATGTAAGACTGAAGATTAGAGAGTAGAAAAGGAAAAGACATGGTTTAAATCGAAGAGGAAAATGAGAGAAGCCTCATGCATGGCATTTCTGCTGTTTTTCTTTCATACCTTCCTGCAACTTTTAATATATGCTCTTGTCTTAAATATACTAAGCATTGAAGCTTTCAGAAAATATTGGAATATTTTTTTAGGTTAAAGGCAATTGTTTCTTGCTGGCAGTACACAAAACCAATAAAAGCTCTTCTTTTCTCTCAAAACAGAATACAGTTACATCCTTCGGCACACAAGGGTTCCTGATAGAGGAGTGGGAACATATTCTTTGAAAAAAGTCTATTTGCCAAATAAACAAATGTAATTTGTTCCAAAAAAGTGTTATTAGAGTGGGGTATCTGCTGAGAGAATCATTTATTCAACCAATATTTATTAAACTTATGTTACATGTCAGGTGATGAACTAAGTTCTGGAGTCAGAGGGGAATCCCCTGCCTCACATATTAAGTTTTCATAATGAGAAGGAAGTTGTGTTAGCTATTTGCAAATAGTAATAATTTAGTACTTGTCTGTAACCTAGAAAAAAATATAAGTTGTAGAGAAAAATATGGAGGAGACAGTTTGTCCCACCTTCATCTTAGTTCTTACAGAAGTCAGTTTGCTGTACATTCCAGATGATGAGTGGTATAGATGGCTGAATAAATGACACTTTTTAGATCAATACCTGTATTCCCTACTTCACAGCACTAACATTTCTCATCTACTGAATGTTTCATTTACAGGTATCATTATATCTGATTAAATTTTTGTCTCAAATTACAAAATGATATGGATTAGGTTCTTAGCTCCTATTACCTTGAAGTCACGTAAATTGGTTTGATTTTGTTCCCATACTGCAGGAAGCTCAATGAAGCTTCTACTTGGTTCTCAAATAGTAAAGAACTAGCAAACACTGCGATACTTTAGAACTAAGTGGGTATTACAAGTGAGTTGGCAGTTCATGTTGGTATTTTGGTTTGTTATGACTGCTTAATTCAAAAGCATATTTGCAGAGAGGGAATTTGAATCAAGTAAATCAAAATAGTAAGGGTTTGATTAAAAAGTTAGCTTTCTTTAGCTTAAATGTTGATATTTCAAGGCCTACTGATATTTTAGTCATTTGTGGTTATTTTTGTTTCCTGTTCAGACCCCTGGGAATAAGAGAATAGTAAATAAAAGCTCAGAGTGCTTCTTGCATTTATTTTCTTTTCATTTATGCCATGTATTAGTGCACCTTAAAGAAACTGTAAACACGTGTAACTTGAACAGAATCACTATCAGGGAGAATTGTATTTCTGGACTAATCAATTTAAGTAATTCTTGTTCTAGAAATTATTTTTTCAAGTTTGATTAATTTATTCTTTATTTCATTATGATATAAATATTAACAGTGGAAAATAAGCTAAGAATATTTATTTGTATTACTAAAGTGAAATTTGGGCAACATTGTCATCAAACTGAGGTTGTATTGCTTGTTTTTGCATTTCCAATTTTTGATGTTAGCCACATTTAAATTGAGTAATTTACTTTTTCAGAAAAAAATATGCCTTCCAAGTCTGCAATGATTCTACACGTTTCAGTGAAGAGCCTTCAATAAAAGGCACTTCAATATTTTTTTTAATCAGTTATTGGTTATTTTAGAGAAAATATTAAATAACCTTAAGACGATTTATTCTTTTCTATTAACATTTAGTAATTCTTCACTTTTCAAATTGGAGATTGGAAAAAAATTCTTAGCTTATAGTTTATCGGTTCTGTTCTAATTTTCTCATATTACACGGGGTAATCATTCATGAATTAGGCCTTACTGTTTAGATAACTCAGGATTGTGGCTTATTCTTGGTGATCTCTACTGAGGCAAACAGCATGATGGGTAAGCTTTATTTTACTCAGTGCTCCCTTACTGCACTTTGGTGGTTGTCACCTGTCAGCACACTGAGTTTTAAGAGATAACTTGGGGTCTAGGAAATGTGAAATGACATCTTAGGTGGAAAAATTTGGGGGATTGCTTTTTTCAAATACTTAATCACTTTTGCCAGAAACTCATTCACTTATCAATAAACAGTCAATGTTTACCTGGATTCAGACAGTCAAAAAGAACTAATAAATAATTGTTTTAGGATTTTAATTGGATATGTACATATGTATTTCTAATTTTATTACCATATGATTCATCACTATCACTCATTCATTTATTCCTTCATTCATTTCAGGTATGCACTGAGGCATTACTATGATTTTATGCTGTGCCAGGCACTGAAAATGTGGTCCCTCTTCTCAAGGAACTTAGAATAATGGTGAAGGGAGTCAATTAAAAAATATTATGAAAGTGAATTGAAAAATTTAATGAGAAAATACAAGATACAGAAAGACATCCTACATCAAATCATTTTTAGCTAAGCTATGAAGGATAAGTAAGAATCAGTATAGAAAAATGGGATGAGATTGGAATTTAGAAAGAGATAATGTATATAAGAAATCTCTGAGATTTCGGAGAGCATGGTGTGTTTACGGACTGAAAGAAGATCGGTGTGACTCAAATGAAGGGAGGAGAATAGGGGGTGTTGAAGCTGAAAACACGGGCAGAAAGCACATCATAGAAGGATAGGCCATCATGTTAAAGATTGGGGTTCCACTGATGGGTGTTACCCAGGAAAGTGACAGAGGGCTGCTTTAGTAAAATAGGCAGTGGTAGTGGAGAGAGCTTGATGAATTCAAAAAATACTTAAGAGTAGAGAAGATTGTTTATGTTGATTGGGTATGGATAATAAAGGGAAAGAGGAGTCAAATATCACTTTCATGTTCTCCTCTGGCTGCACAAACTGAGACCAGAGGTACTGGAGAAAGAGCAGAGTAAGACAGGTAAATGAAGAGTACCAGTACTAGTTATACATATGGATGGCAAGTTTAGAATAGATGTTTAGGCTGGAGACAAAATTGTGACCATAGCGGAAGCAAATAAAGTCCTGGGAATGGAAAGTATCACCATTGAGAGTCCTGGAGGGAAAACAGAAGAGGGCCCAGGTGGGATTCTAGAACACCAACATCATTGCCCTTGATGTTTTCTACATCAGTTTATGGCTTGATGTGCATCAACACATGAGTTCCTTGAAGGCAGTTCCTTCTCTTGTTGACTAAAAGCTGTTTTGGCAATTAATATGGCTTTACAAATATTTGCTGAATAAAGGTGTAAATGAAAAGTGATATGTCAACCTATGATACTTTAAAAACAGTGATTTCAATGTTATTTTAGATATACACAGCCCTAAACAGTCTAATACTTTCTTTAGATAGTATTAATTATATTATACTTAAGAATTTATGCTGCAATGTAGTTATTGAGGCAAAGAGCTAGAGGAACAAAATACAAACAGCCATCAGGCATGGGCCAGCCCTCAGTTAGCTTTATGCTGTGATATAATAAGATATAATGGATAAAAGTGTAAATAAAATTACAAAATTGGACTTCTTTTGTTCCACATCAGTGTTAAAAGAAAGGGGGTGAGAGGTGGTAGCAGGATTTCAGAAAAGGAAATATCAAGGTGGTTTAAATGAATGTAAATCAATTTCATGGAGTTGAAGGAAGAAAAACATTTAAGTTCTGTTTCTTTCCCAAAGCCCATGGATTCTACCCGAAGAACTCTTTCTGGTGATCAACATAACCAATGATGAGGAAGTGGCAGTGAATCTAGAATCACAAAAGCTAGGTATTCCCCGTTGCTGTACCAGAGCAAACTTTAAGATTCTTCATGGTGGGATTGACATCCCACACATAAAGTTGTATCAATAGTACAAAGACTGTAAGTGATACTTATGGATCTTCTTCCATCCATTCTCCAAGACCTCTCCAGTTTCTGTTCAAGAAGGCTCACAGTGAAAACTGTACTAGCGTTAGCTGACCAAGATGATCAGTAGAATTGCGTATGTGCATATGAACAGTTTAAGACACAGTAAACCAGATAACTTTCTAATTGGTAGTGGGTGTCACTGTTTTTATTCCATATTGATTTCGGTTTGGCCAGAAAGTACAGAAATGACAGGACAAGGCAGTACGTACTCTACAGAGCAGGTAATAATCTCTCTGACGCTACCTGTCAAACCAGCATAAGTGAACATCTTGGTATTGAGCAGAGTTTCATAGATGACAGGGTATCATTAGGATACATGTCCACATATGTTAATAGAACCAGCCTCTCCTGGCAAAGGCTGCAATAAAGAAACAAGTAGGGGGCTTCCCTGGTGGCGCAGTGGTTGAGAGTCCGCCTGCCGATGCAGGGGACACGGGTTTGTGCCCCGGTCCGGGAAGATCCCACGTGCCGTGGAGTGGCTGGGCCCGTGAGCCATGGCCGCTGGGCCTGCACGTCCGGAGCCTGTGCTCTGCAGCGGGAGAGGCCACACAGTGGGAGGCCTGTGTACCGCAAAAAAAAAAAAAAAAAAAGAAACAAGTAGGAAAAGATTAGTGAAAGGTGTCTATTCCTGATGAAGTTTCATATAAATTCCTTCAGAGTTTCCCATGTACTTAAACTATTATTAAAGGCTATACTTTGAGAAAGTCTGGATTACATGTATCCGAGACAGATATTCCACATTCTTTTTTTTGTAATTAATTTTTATTGGAGTATAGTTGCTTTACAATTTTGTGTTAGTTTCTGTTGTACAGCAAAGTGAATCAGCTATACGTATACATATATCCCCTCTTTTTGGATTTCCTTCCCATTTAAGTCACCACGGAGCACTGAGTAGAGTTCCCTGAGCTATACAATAGGTTCTCATTAGTTATCTATTTTATACATAGTATCAACAGTATATATATGTCAATCGCTTTCTCCCAGTTCATCCCACCACCACCCCTTTCTCCCCATTGGTGTCCATATGTTTGTTCTCTACGTGTGTGTCTCTATTTCTGTTGTGCAGATAAGATCATCTATACCATCTTTATAGATTCCACATACATGTGTTAATATACGATATTTGTTTTTCTCTTTTTGACTTAACTTCACTCTGTATGACAGCCTTTAGGTCCATCCACGTCTCTACAAATGACCCAATTTCGTTCCTTTTTATGGCTGAGTAATATATTCCATTGTATATATATACCACATCTTCTTTATCCATTCCTCTGTTGATGGACACTTAGGTTGCTTCGGTGTCCTGGCTATTGAAAATAGTGCTGCAGTGAACATTGGGGTGCAGGTATCTTTTTGAATTATGGTTTTCTCTGGGTATATGCCCAGTAGTGGGATTGCTGGGTCACATGGTAGTTCTATTTTCGGGTTTTTAAGGAAAAAAAACTCCTCCATACTGTCCTCCATATCCACATTCTTTTCTGAGCCCTGAACTAATGACAGGCCCACATATTTGACAGGATGATGTTAAAACACAAAACAGCACAACAGGCAGCCTTTTCCCATGGGCGGAGTCTGCAGGCCCAAAGATTTCTGTGCAGGAAAGGAGGAACAAAAGAAGCTGAGCAGATGATCAGAGCAACATTTGTTTCTCCCAGATCTGGAAATCGTTATTCATACATCCACCTGCCAGTGGTTGTGGTCAACCATTTCTTGGTGTAAGAACTTATTTTCCATCTAAACTGGCTGTGGGCAGCACTGGTGATGCTGTATCCTGAATAGTACTGTAGCTGCTGTAATTGTGCATATTAACTGAGATAGTTAAACATGGTTCCATTTTTTGTCACATTTTTTCAAGTTTCAACTTGTAACTGAATTGACACATACACATTGGTGGCGAGATTGTGCCTGTGCCTTTTTTCTGTGTGTGAAAGCCTGTGCTTTACACTGCACTGCTTCGGGATCTCATTCAGAGGAACAGCGTGAACAGTCTTCACCGTTGTTGTGATGGTTGTAAATGGTCAAAATTTGCATTCTTAGAATTTTTCCATCCATGAGGTTTGCAAGTTATTCACTGAAAACATTCTTAAAATGGATGGCTTCTTGTTTGTAACCCAGCTGATAAAGAAGCAACCAAAGATTCCTGTTTTTGAACATACAACAATTCTCCCTACATACCTGTGCTGTAAATAATAGCATCTAAAGTGAAAAATTAAGAAACATGCCGTGGGGCTTCCCTGGTGGCGCAGTGGTTGAGAGTCCGCCTGCCCATGCAGGGGACACGGGTTGGTGCCCCGGTCCGGGAAGATCCCACGTGCCGCGGAGCGGCTGGGCCCCGTGAGCCATGGCCGCTGAGCCTGCGCGTCCGGAGCCTGTGCTCTGCAACGGGAGAGGCCACAACCGCAAAAAAAAAAAGAAAAAGAAAAAGAAACATGCCGTGACTACTTAGGGTATCCTTAGTACTTCGATTTAACTCTTTAATGGTTTTGGTATTTAAAAAATGTATTTATCAAAGAAATTTAGTTACAGCTGAACAGGTGTATATGTTGCTGAAATAAATGTAATTATCATAAGCATCTATATGAGCTGAGATTTTTATTTTGAAATGGGAGCTTTTTTGTTTCCATGTTCCTTAAAGTAAAAACTATTTCTAAAAAATTGCATGAGTTGTTAAGTCCTAAGTAGAGGAGGGAATAACTATCAAAGAGTTAGTAAGAAAAGACACTGAGGAAAGAACGAGCAGAACTCTGTAAAGTGATAATAAGACTAAATATATGTGGAAATGTTCTGACTGGGTATTTGCTATTAGAATAACAATAAACATATAATATACATATATATGTCACATGTATTTGAAATCTCAGACAAATAGGGTGAGTCTAAATAAAGTTATGAGATCTGTTAAGAAAACAGGATTTGTTTATAAGTAATGCTAATGCTACTGTTATCATCAACTTCCTTCTAACTTATGTATCACTGGCCACCTGTTCTAAGTAATTTGCATGTTCCTAGACAAGAAATGTTGTGAACAGTGATGATTCCATTTCCCCACTGTTAAAATTGGTTGTTAATTTTTCCTTGTTAGTTGATTATTTCTAATTATGATAATACAGCAGCTGTGGACAATGCCCTT
Source organism: Mesoplodon mirus (assembly GCF_964341445.2). Classification (NCBI taxonomy): domain Eukaryota; kingdom Metazoa; phylum Chordata; class Mammalia; order Artiodactyla; family Ziphiidae; genus Mesoplodon; species Mesoplodon mirus. The sequence goes on along the minus strand of NC_138985.1, from coordinate 44,214,934 downwards.
TCTTTCACATTCTGTGATGTGTAAGTGACTGTAACTTGTTGAAACTCAGCCCTGGTATTGTGTTACTATTATTGCTCCTGGGGAGGCTTATTAGCTTGTCACAGAAGATGGAAGAAAAACCCGTCATTCTTTTTGGAATACGATGAGCCTTTGTCACCCACAATGCAATTAATTTTAAAAATAGAAAGAATGGCTGTGATATGATTATGATTAACCAGAGATGAGCTATTGTCCAAGTAACAGGAACTAATCGAGCAGGCCAGAGATGACCTACACAGAACCGTCAGTTTGCTGATTGCCATTTCTCTCTGAGTTTGATGAAATATTCATGCCTTCGCTCTCCTCTCTGCAAGCACTATTGATTTCTTGTGTAAATGCTGCTATATTTAGTCTAGACAAATGGAATGTGGATTGCTGCTGAATAAATTGGATGAAAGACTGGGATCTTGCCTGCCTCTTTCTCTCAGTCTTGGGCAATTATTTATAATCAAGAGCAGTTTTTGTAAGTCGAGGGTGATTTTTCACAATTTAGTGATTAGTCTCTGAACAAAGGCAAGCAGTTAGACACAATCATTTCTGTTGGGATAGCAGGTTAAGAAGTCAAATTACCCTTTGAGGCTTACACTAGCTGTTTTGGAGAGTTCTGGGGCTCTTTTTTCCTTATCTCTTTTGGGTTTTGTCCTTTTTTTGGGCGGGGGGTTGACGGTTATAGTTTATGGATAATAAGAATGCCAGCAACAAGAGACCCCAGGATCTCTTGAAACCTTACATTTTGCCTTTATAGGGTTAAATTTGTTTATTGAGATGTCCATGTAAAAACTAAGGCTTTAGTTTGGCCTTTTTAATGTAAAAGTGAAATATATGCTTAACAGCCATTGCTTTTGGTTGGAATAACGCCAACTCTATAAATTAACGCTCAAAATCTCACGTTACTCCAGAGCCTTAACTGAAAGTCCTACATTGGACCTTCTGACCAAGAGATCTTACAGGCCATCTTCATCAGTTCCAAACTTGTTACAATTATTATTTTTCCTTTTGTAAATATCATATTTTAGAAGACATTGTCCCCCAAACTATGGTTTATTAATAAATCGTTTTCCCATTTTCACTAAACTGACATATACAGCACTATCAGTGCAAGCTCTTCTGATCTGTACGTTGAAAAATCACCAGTGTCAACAACCAAGATTGATACCAGTTCCCCCACTCCACCCCTACAAGCTGACACACACACGTGCCTGTACCCACACATGCCTGTGTGTACACACAATTCAGATGATAAGCAAGACATTAACATTTCATTTAGTGTTTGAAGCCTTAACTTCTATAGACAGAATTTATGTTAAGCTTGATTGACTTCCTGAAAGTATCTCTTAAATTTGCATGGAATATTAACTTTGTAGTTTCCAGCCTGGACTCTTCAAATTTAAGTTACTCAGAGTAGGAGTCACAGCATTAGATACAATTTGTAAAAATATGGAAAAGTAGAAGGGGGAAAATTATTGATATTTCCACCCAAAATACAACTTTCTTTTGTTCTCTATCTCACCAGTCTTTGCTGGTAGAATTCAGAGACTAATACCATTAAATCTCCAGTAGAGTATATGCTCTATGAGGGCTAGAATTTTTTTGTCTTTTTGTTTTACTACTGAACCCAAACATCAAGAATCACCTTGGGAATTTAAGGTTCTCGGTAAATGTACATTGACTAAATTAACTTATTTTTAAAGAGTCATCATAGGGTATATATCATTTTTATTATTTTTCTTTCACTTAATGTTACAACAACATTTTTCATGTTCCCATAAACATTATTTTTAATGATTGCATATTTTTCCATGAAATGGATGTGACATATTTTACTAGACATTTCCTTGTAGTTGGTGATTTCAATTAAAATGATAATACTTCAGTAAACAGTATGACATTGAACTGTTTCTTCCTGTTAGTATTATCTCCTTAAGATATATTCCAAGAGTTGGCAAACCTGAATCAAATGGTAGAAATACTTAATGCCTCTTGACAGATGTTACCAAATTGTGATATCACGTATCACTTTTTCAGAAGTTTTAAACCAACTGGCGGTGCCACTTGCAACATATAATTAATTGTCTACTTGGTCATATGTTTACCCTATACAAGGGGATGTTGTACATACACATATGCATACATGTGAATCATATATATGATATTTAATCATCAGAAAATGCCTTATTTTTATTTAAAATTTTGCATATCTTTACTAGTGAAGGTGGATTTTTTTTTTAGTTGTTTGGCTATATTTCTTTGTTTTCTTGTTTTATAATTTTTCTAGATGTTTTAGTGTTTCTACTTTCTAATATTTAATAGAAATCATAAACAATTTTATTTTCATACTGGCTCCATATTTTTGTTTGGTTAGCCCCACAGTGTTGATGATTTATTTTAATACACAGGAAATTTCTGTTTTTACATAATTTTTTAGAAAAAACATTTATTGAGAGATGTGCTATATATGTTGTCAGTCTTTGAATGGATTATCACATTTAATCCTTTTAACAACTCTGTGTTGTTATTGTTAGTGGTAATTATCTCATTTTGCATATGAGGGAACTGAGACCTAGAGAACTTAAATAACACACTCAGGATAACACAGTTACCCTGAGGGTGACACATCCTTTTAAAAGTTATGGGAACAGGCATTTATATATTTTTTTAAAGATTTTATTTATTATTTATTTATTTTATTTATTTATTTTTGGCTGCATCGGGTCTTAGTTGTGGCATGCGGGATCTTTGTTGAGGCATGCGGGATCTTTCGTTGCGGCACGTGAGTTCTTCGTTGTGGTGCGTGGGCTTCTCTCTAGTTGTGGCGTGTGGGTTTTCTCTTCTCTAGTTGTGGCGCCCAGGCTCCAGGGTGCATGGGCTCTGTAGTTTGCAGCACACGGGCTCTAGTTGAGGCACACGAGCTCAGTAGCTGTGGCGCGCGGGTTGCCCCACAGCATGTGGGATCTTAGTTCCGTGACCAAGGATCGAACCTGCGACCCCTGCATTGTAAGGCGGATTCTTTACCACTGGACCACCAGGGAAGTCCTAGGCATTTAGATTTAGAGCAGAAGTTGAAAACTGGCAGCCTGAATATCAAAGTCGATTTATAGAAGCTTTTTTTTTTTTTTTTTTTTTTGGTTCCAATAGTTTTGAAATTTTTACAATGATTTGAAATTGAAAATTAGGTGACTTCTGTCTACCCTGGGTCTGTATTTTCTTTCTACTCACCATTTCCCACATTTTAGCATGCATATTTTTACTTTTTCTTTGGTAGGTCCAGTAGCCCTACAAATACATTATTTTAAAAGGTTTACTTCATAAGGAATATATGTTAGAATATATTTTCTGACTCTGATTACAAGCAAAAATGTTTGCAGGGCCTCCCTGGTGGCGCAGTGGTTGAGAGTCCGCCTGCCGATGCAGGGGATACGGGTTCGTGCCCCGGTCTGGGAGGATCCCATATGCCGCGGAGCGGCTGGGCCCATGAGCCATGGCCGCTGAGCCTGTGCGTCCGGAGCCTGTGCGTCCGGAGCCTGTGCTCCGCAACGGGAGAGGCCACAACAGTGAGAGGCCCGCGTACAGCAAAAAAAAAAAAAAAAAAAAAAAAAAATGTTTGCAGGTGTACAAATTTAGTTGTGTTAGAAGTTCTCTAATACAACGTGACATCTTTTCCCCGATAGAGTTGCAGTTTTTTGTCCTAAGTTGACTTGAATTCGGTAAGTGGTCCAGTAGAATAAGTTTTATGAACAACTTTGATATCCGTGAATCTTTGGAGTCATCTCTTTCAAAAAGGGAAATGTGGAAGATTTCACAGCAGAGTACAAATTGCTGGCTGAAAATTAGCCTGTGGTTCATTTTATCAAAACTGATATACAGAATACCTTTTACTATCCTTGTGAAAAAAAAGACTAGATTTGTTGATGTAAAATTTGTCTAATGGGGTATAGTGTCTTTCACTTTTCATTTGTTTCCAAGTCAGTGTGCTAATTTTCTATCCTCTATCATCCATCCTTTTTTTCTGTCTCTCCAGTTGATGTAAAGTCAGAGGTTCCTGTGGGCCTGGAGCCCATCTCGCCTTTAGACCTAAGGACAGACCTCAGGATGATGATGCCCGTGGTGGACCCTGTAGTCCGTGAGAAGCAACTGCAGCAGGAGTTACTCCTCATCCAGCAACAGCAGCAAATCCAGAAGCAGCTCTTGATCGCAGAGTTTCAGAAACAGCATGAGAACTTGACACGGCAGCACCAGGCTCAGCTTCAGGAGCACATCAAGGTAGCAAACGTTTCTTTGTCTCTGACCGTTGACTCAGGGAGCCTGCACCATAACATGGGCATAAGAGGGAGCAGTGGAGGGATATTTCACTATGAAAAGATACGGATGCATGGCTGGGAGGAAACTTTGATTGTACTAGTGAAAAACCTGGGTAAGTAAAAGGAATCCTGGCAAAAACCTGCTTTGCTTCTTGGAGAGGAGCCTCTACCACTCTTTTTTCTGTTAGTTTACAGCATCAATAGTAAGGAATAGTAACTTCCCACCCTTTTTAAGATTCTCTTCTACATGCTTTTGTCCATTTGCCCCATCTACTCTCCACCAAGAAGAAACACGAGCCTGGAAAGACCCATTTTATATTTCTAATAGCAAATCTATGGATACCAAGGGGGAAAGGGAGGGGGAGGGGGGGAATTGGGAGATTGGGGTTGACACATATACACTACTGTTACTATGTATAAATAGGTAACTAATGAGAACATACTATATAGCACAGGGAACTCTACCTAATGCACTGTGGTGACCTAAATGGGAAGGAAATCCAAAAAAGACCCATATATATATGTATGTATGTATACATATAGCTGATTCGTTTTGCTGTACAGTAGAAACTAACACGACATTGTAAAGCAACTATACTCCAACAAAAATTAATTTTAAAAAAAGAATCTGCATATACTATTTACCAGAGAGGATAAATTAATCCCTTTAAGTGAAGAGAGAGCCTTTTTTTATTTTTGTCTTTGGTCTATAAGTAGATATTCTGAGTGCTCTATAAGTAGGTGTTCTGAGTATGCCCTAATCTTCCTTATGGAAAAGACCTCATAATGTATACATTCAAAATAATAACATAATGAAAAGCTCAACAAAATTTTATATAAAGAAACTGATACATATATTTTCAGTGTTTTTATATAAGCCTAATATACTGTAGATAAGAATTTATTGAAACAGTTTTGGGAGTAGTTGACAATTTGAGACCCAAGTTGTTTAAATTATTCTAGGAGAAATATGTCCATATCCCACAATTATGTATGATGGAGTATTTTATTAGCAGTGTCTGTGTATCTGTTTATTCTCTTGTATCCTCAGAGATAAATATTACTTCAGCTTTATTTGTAAAATGTCTTTCAACTTCTTGTCAAAAATAATTAAAACAAAGCTATTTTGGTCTGACTTAGTAGATGTTTAATTTGAATTTATTATGACAGTAATATAAAGTAGCAAATATTTGTAATAAAAAAGTCTACTTTTATGTCCAACTCCTTCAAAAATAACCTATGTTAACTTATTAATATAATAAAGTATGTTATATTATTTCATTTTTATTATATTGTATTATAGACACTTGATTTTTTTTTCCTTTTGCATTTTTTAATTTATTTTTTTATACAGCAGGTTCTTCTTAGTCATCCCCATTTTATACACATCAGTGTATACATGTCAATCCCTGTCTCCCAATTCATCACACCACCACCACACCCCCCGCCACTTTCCCCCCTTGGTGTCCATACGTTTGTCCTCTACATCTGTGTCTCAATTTCTGCCCTGCAGAAATTGATCTTTTACTCACTTGCAAATAAAATGCAAGCACATTTATGTGGAGTTAATATAGATAACTAATCTATGTTAATATTATACAATTTTACCACATTGATATTACAGTGTCTGAGAGGGTAAAAATGCTTTTTCTTTCTTATATTCCTTGTTTTATATTTCCTTAGCCTGGAAGACCTATTTTAACTTATTTTCAGAAAAAGGCTCTTTGATACCTGATATAAAATGTGGTATTTTTTTCCTTTAACTAGTGAACTTTACTAAAAGACGCTTACAATATATTGACCCATAAGATACCTTAAAAATAAGAGTGAGGATTTTGTTTTAAGTTTCATATGGAATCCTGGTTGTATTTTGCAGTAAAGGAAACCTTCATTTAGTTTATAGACTTATTTTTGAGTGATTCTGGAACATTTTACTTCAGTTTGACCTTTGAAACAATAATAGTAACGATAATGTCCAGATTTCCTGCTTCATTCATTCTAGGCATGTTAAAATGGCAATGATGAATGAGTAAAATTTATATTCTTCCCCATACTTGAAGGTTTGTTTCATTTTGCTGTGGTATGCAAGTCGTGTTGCCCTGAATATAGGGCGATACTAATAAGTTACAGCTTTAGATAATTCTTTTCATTTATGTTTGATGCCTTTTGTAGTTGTAAAGATCAACATAAAATTTTTTTAAGTAATTAATTGTTTGATTTTACTCAAAAGTTAATAGTAGCAAGTAGGTAATTGTTACTTTACCCCAAACAAGGTAGTATATAGCAGGTTTACTGACACCTAGAAAATATTGGAAAAGGGGAGGGAGAAAAATGATTCTGAGGTAGCTAAGGAAAACAGTGTTTGGAATTATTTTCTAAAGTAATAAGTTGCTTTTTCAGAAACTAAAGTCATACTTAAAATTTCCCTTTAAGTTTAGGAAGTTTCTTTGCTTTAAAATTTTTTAAATTTTATTGTTTTATATTTTTTATGCATAGGACTAAAAGTTGATGCTTTTAACATTCATATAGATTTTACTTTTATGAGGAAGACACAGCATGATGCTTTACTTATATTAGTGTTTTGAATCTTTGGCTTCTATAATCATCTGTTGAGTTAGATGCTGTTATCCCATTTTTCCAGCTAGTAATCTCAGGCAGAGACACTGTAACTTGCCCAAGGCTACACATTCAGTAAGTGGGTGCTCCAGGATTTGTACTCTTGCCTCATCTACCTCCAAAGCTACTACTTCATTCTGCCTCTGTCTTGGACTGGAACATGAAAGTGGAGGAGTGATGTTTTGTTCCTTTTTTTTTTTTTTTAACCTCATTCCTGCAATCTTTGATAATGAATAGTAGCTGTGGAAATTAAATCTTGTGCTTTTCTAATTCCTAAGAGAGATTAATATTCAATTCCATTGGGGCTTTGGGTGAAGCAATAAATCAACTTGATCAACCCCAATATCTATATAGAATTAACATTTAAGGCAAAGTTTAAGCAGAATTATGAAATTTTTGGTTAGAATGGAGTATCTAAAAACACTTATTAAGAGACTGGTGGATCGGGCCTCCCTGGTGGCGCAGTGGTTGAGAGTCCGCCTGCCGATGCAGGGGATGCGGGTTCGTGCCCCGGTCTGGGAGGATCCCACATGCCGCGGAGCGGCTGGGCCCGTGAGCCATGGCCGCTGGGCCTGCGCATCCGGAGCCTGTGCTTCGCAACGGGAGAGGCCACAGCAGTGAGAGGCCCGCGTACCGCAAAAAAAAAAAAAAAAAAGAGACTGGTGGATCAAATCCAAAATGTCAAAGATTGTAATGTGAAAAGTAACCAGAAATGCTTCTAGCCATGTCCTTCTGGGAAGAGTAAAGCTATGATGCTTGACATGCAGAGTTGGCTTCCTGTTGCTCCACAGTGACTCTGATGCCATTCCATGTAACTTTTAATTTTTGTTCTGTTACTGTGCAGTGTAAATTTCAGAATTTTAGGCATGTATCTCATACAAACAGCAAATTACACTAACTTCATTAGTATTTAGAGTTTAAAATAGTAATAATAAGCAAAATTAGTATTGTTCAAACTTACAAGTTAAATTTCATATGCATTATGAACATGATGCATGGCAGAGATTATTCCTCTGTCTTATATATGAGGAACCAGTGCTCTGAGTGGCTTAGTGTTGTCTAGATCTCATGTCTAGTCATGTCAGAGCCTAGTAGAACTCAGTTTTGAGTTATTCCTCAGTGGGCACATTTACGATTATTCCATGTCTATTTCTCGGTCTGAGAGAAAATTGACATCTCAAAATGTTTCTTTTTTAATTTATTTTTGGCTGTGTTGGGTCTTCGTTTCTGTGCGTGGGCTTTCTCTAGTTGCGGCGAGCGGGGGCCACTCTTCATCGGGATGCGCGGGCCTCTCACTGTCGCGGCCTCTCTTGTTGCGGAGCACAAGCTCCAGACACGCAGGCTCAGTAGTTGTGGCTCATGGGCCTAGTTGCTCCACGGCATGTGGGATCTTCCCAGACCAGGGCTCAAACCTGTGTCCCCTGCATTGGCAGGCAGATTCTCAACCACTGTGCCACCAGGGAAGCCCTCAAAATGGTTATTAAGAATGCTTTATATTCATGATGTACCTTATTTGGAAGTGAATTCAAGGGATTCAGGCAGCTAAACAACAGTGCATCAAAGTGTAGTCTGATGGAAGTGATTTCTTCTTGACCAGTCTCTAATCTGAAGGGTTTGTGTGCTGAGTGAACTAATTAGACTTTGCTATTTTGAGAGAAGAGCTTGTTATGGATATACAGATTACATTCATCTTTTGAAAACCTTCTTGGAAGGTTTTGAAATTTTTAGCCTTCATTTTATTTCAGATTTCCCCAAAGTTAACTCATATCTCACTATTCTATTCAGTTTGATTATGTTCACACAATTTCTCAGGGTAAGAAGTGAAGATTTCAATTGTTTATATTGCAAGGGAATTGGTAAAACAGACTTCTGGGAAGTTCCTGCCTTTCTTTGCCTATATCATGTATTTCAGATGCACAAAGGAAAGTTACTCAAGGAACTGAAGATCTGACTGAATTTGGTAATATTGTGATAGGACGGCGTAGCTGTTGAAACTACCTAAAAACTTTCTTGTTAATGACCTTAAGACCATTTATGGCATTAGTTGCTTGTCGTTAGATTTCAATAATATACCAAAAAATGGGTAAAATGTAAAGTAAATACAAATAATTTCCAAAAGCTCATAACATTTCGATTTTGGTCATTGATGACTATGAAGTCTAAAGAAATTGCACACTCTCATGTCTTTCTCTTCTCGCAAGTTGCAACAGGAACTTCTAGCCATAAAACAGCAACAAGAACTGCTAGAAAAGGAGCAGAAACTGGAGCAGCAGAGGCAAGAACAGGAAGTAGAGAGGCATCGCAGAGAACAGCAGCTTCCTCCTCTCAGAGGCAAAGATAGAGGACGAGAAAGTAAGAGGCACCAGGGTAAAAGACGGATCTCTTCCCTCCTATTTAGCTGATGGTCATTCAGAAAGGAGCCTGATTAAGAGTGGAATTAAACTTGTCAAAATTGTCTGTGTTTAAGTAAAAGAATACATTATGGACCCAAATGTAAGGCTTTGACATTCACGTATCAGCTCTCTGCATTCAGTCTACAAGCATCTCCAGAAGTAAACATAGCATTGTTTGACAAAGATATTAATTTCTGTTGTTTTGAGCCTTAAAAATAATGTTATACTAAGGCAATATAGCTATGCCATTGTGTTTAATAATAAGCTTACTTCCACATTACTCCACCATACCTTCCTCCTGCTCAAGTAATAATTGCTCTTTAATAAGTCAAGGCTTGTCTCATTTAGTTTTCAAGTACCCAAACTTTGAGAAGATTTAAGGTAGAACTTTTTTTTTTTTTTTTAAAGAAGCAACTATCCACAAGAGGGAGACAGATCCAAATAATTCCCCTGTATGAGGTCAGTTCAAAATCAGGTCGTAGCAAGGTTTAAAATGTGATGACTTAAACTGGAATTGTCAGCAATATTTATTTGTTTAATGCTCAAAAGTGCTTTTTTAAAAAGTTTTTCAAACTAGCAATTCAGAAGAGCTCATTTTAATTCGCTTAATCACTTATATGGTCCCCCAAGATTCTTGACTTTTAAAAAGCAGTGTTCTGTTCCTCAGCAGTATTTTTTAAAGCTTAGGAAAAAATTAGTATTAATTCTGGGAATCCCCTTTCTGCAAAAGCAATTAAAGAAATCATCGAAGGTCTTTTGAAAATTGGCAGTTGAAGCAGTAGTTACAAAATATTACCATGTCATTTTCTAAAGCCTATTTAGACTCTGGTTTCTTCTTTTAATAGGAAAACTTCATATGCTGTGACGAGTGGTGTTACTTCTTAATTTTTGCTAAATATTCCAGAGGCTTGAAAGGACAGAACCGCAAATCGCCATCTGTTTCTGTATGTGTGTGTTTCAGGGGCAGTGGCAAGTACAGAAGTAAAGCAGAAGCTTCAAGAATTCCTGTTGAGTAAATCAGCAACAAAAGACACTCCAACTAATGGAAAAAATCATTCCGTGAGCCGCCATCCCAAGCTCTGGTACACGTATGTTCAGTGTTTGGCTTTTTTCATTCCCAGGGGTAAAGATCACAAGTTCTCAATTCAGCCAACCTGGGCACAAATCCCTGGCCTGCCAATTCTCAGCTATAAAGCCGTGGGCAAGCTCCTCAAATTCTCCAAAGCTCAGGTTTTTATTCTGTAAAAAGAGGACGATAATAGTACCTGCCCTCTAGGGTTTCTGGGAAGGTCCTGTGAAACAATGTGGTAAAGTATATAACAGAGACCAGCTCTTAAATAAATGTTAGCAAGTATCATCTTGAGGGCTAGAAAGTATTATACATGTTCTTTGCCAAATGAATAACTGACAAATGTAGGGTGGGGCATAGAAATTAATTCATATTTTGCATTTTTCTATTCTCAGATGGTGCATCTGATATCTTTACAATAATTTCTGAAGATTTGGCTCGTTGAAATTTTATTTTACTTGGCTTGAAATAAGGTGGAGATCTGAATTATTTTTAAAAGTCCAGAAGATTTCTGACTTAATTAAAAAAGAAAGAAAGAAAGAAAAGTAACTGATATATCTAAGTCTTCAGTGACTAGTTTACCCGTGCCCACCTCATCTCATTTCTTCTCACCCTGTAAAATGAGAGTAGATTGGCTTTTAACACACACGCTGACAACGTAACATACTGCAGTATTACAGTTTTTTATGCAACCATCTTTCTCCAAGTCTAGTAAAGAGATACTGTGCAACACACAATTCTTCCTTCTGTAAAGTATGAAGGAGGTGATATTTTTAAAAAATCAGGAGAAGAACTGATAGGCAAAGCATATTTGGATAATAGACTAATAGATCATAGTTTCATCTCTCTCATATTTAAAAAATATGTTTAGGATTTTACACTTACACATTTTTTATTCCCATCATAAGGATAAGGGAGTAAAAACCTCATTATTTGATACTCTGTTACATTGACATTTCAAGCATGCCAGGAGTTCTATTAAAAGAGTTATTGTTCTTATAATTCTATCTTATAAGTATCTTCCCTTCTCTGCATCCAGGAAAAAAGATGAGGCAGATTCTAGAATGCTATATAAATATTTTTTAATGGTTTACGTAATTTCTACCATGCATGTCAATTGACTTGAGAAACCAATCCCTGAAGAAAATTTTCACGTGTTCAATCAACATCAAAAAGTATTGAAAAAGAAATTCTGTTTTATTACCTAAAATTACATACATAATTTATAACTAACTCATGTTCCTTCTAAGTTAAAACCTGTTTTAAGAAAAGATAATATCTTTTTTTTTTTCTTAAGTGGAAACAACTACATGCAAACAACTTGTCAGCTGAAAATTCTTTAGCTGTTCCCTTGGGTATATTCAACATGGCTCTCAAATGTTATTTAGGAATCCTTTTTTTTGTACTGAACTGAACTTCAGTAGGGTCCAACTCCTGGACAGCCATAAGTCATTAATTTATGAAATCTGAACTTAATACTTTTTGCCAGTTATGGCTAGATAAAATATATTTACACCAGGTAATTCTTGAGAATGTTGATTCAAATAAATAATATTGGTAGAATCATCATGGTGGTGGTACTACGCCCTATCTATGTTTTCTCCATATAGAATGATTATAGATGTTTATATCCACTGGGTAATCTATGTTCAGTCCTAAGCTATTCTCCAGTAGCACAATTGCATCTCTTTTACTGTATTAATGCAGGAAAGACAGAAGATTTTAAAAGGTCAGGTTCATATTGACGAAGGATGTGTCTCCAGTCTTTACCTTGAAACTGCTATAGAAGTTTGGAGACCTGAGCCTAGTCGCACAGTACTGTCTCTCCAGTATAAAGGCACCCTCATGTACTCTCATGTACTACCTAGCAGTTTTTTTTAAATGAAGTCCTTCTGTATGTTTACTTTTACCTTGGTTGTTCTACATTGTTGACTAAAAAGGATTCGGATGATGACTTTTCCACTAATATGGCTCTTAAGAAAACATACACAATAATCTCAGATGTCAAATCTCAGGCTCTGGGTAAATTCTCTCCTTTAGTGAAGCAAACTTTTCTATGTGACTGTGTGACCAAACACACAGTGGGCATTCTTGGGCATCCTGCATCATTCCATAACATACTGCTAAATTGAACTTGGTTACATGAGGCTGTGGTTTGTACACACTAAAAACGAAAGAACATAAACACAGCTGAGACACGTGTTACAGCATGTGCAACCGATTATTGCTGACCAATGTGCAGTAAAAACTCAAGGGGAAATGGTGAACCCTCTTTTTCTTTTGTAGGGCTGCCCACCACACGTCATTGGATCAAAGCTCTCCACCCCTGAGCGGAACGTCTCCATCCTACAAATACACATTACCAGGAGCGCAAGATGCAAAGGATGATTTCCCTCTTCGAAAAACTGGTAAGTCAGTTCCACAAGAAGGCTCCACTTACTCTTCCATGACCTTCCTGCAGCTTTATTTTGCCATACCTCTAGGGGAGCGTCAAAGGATTTGAATCATAGCTGTCAGGCTCTCTCCACCTCTGCCCTCAGCATAAGCAGACGCGCGCACACACTCTCCTATTTCTATATCAGTTCATTCAGTATATTATCAAAGTAGCTTTTTTAATTTAAAGGTTAGTCACATTTGGGTTTTAGACAAATTATTTTCTTATTAACAATAAAGAGAAGAATTAAAGAAAATAGAAATTTGATTTCTCAGAAAATTTAAATCTTCTCTGTTAATGAGGACCTCTGTAATTTCCTCCATTTCTCTGATTTTCTGTTGAGCCTCAGCCATTTACTACAAAAATGGAAATAATCTTTTCCTCCCACTTTTAAAAACCTTAAATTTTAATTGTTTACTAAAACAGATAAGGTCAAGCCTAGCTCCTGAGTAAGTGACTTGCCTAGTGTCTCACAGATTATAGGAGAACTCATAGTGAAGCTTTGTAGCTAATAATCTCATGTAATTGTACTAAAATTTGCTTAGGGGAACTGGGACAATGAATCTGTAATAAATTTGGAATTTAGTAAGCAGCTCTATGGCTTTACAGTCTGTGTTTGTTTTCCCATATTCCTTTTTAGCCCTCTGGTATGTGCATATTTAGTGTGTTACATGCTCTTACCTCTATAATAAATATATTTAAATTTTAGCTGGGTAGAAGCATAAATAGCAGTTGTATACATTATGTTCTAAATCTTTGGAGATTTTCTAAATCTAGTTCTTTAGAGGAAGTTGTAAATTTAAAAAAAAAATTTATAACCACAATTGATGTGAAAAGATATTCAGAGCAGAGAGTTTGGTCCATTGTATTTTACTGAGATCTACTTGAAGAACTATAGATCTGTGTAATTTGTATATAAAATCTACAGAGTGAAAATTATTTCCAATAATTATATTCATTTTCCCAAGCAATTTTGAATAATTAAAATAGATATAGATTGTAAAAACACGTGCTGAAGCTATTTTCTGTCTTATAATTTACTTCTAGCATAATGAAGATTTCAAAATAAAATCAATCATGAGTAAGAATTTATTCTATCATCTAGCCCGTATTGTACCAGGCACTGAGGAAGGATGGCCAAGTATTGTAAAGCAATTTGTGCTTTTTTATTTTAATAGCCGAAAGATGTTCACATTTCTACTATAAGATATCAGATATAGTAAAGTACTTCAGTGGAAGGCTATGCAAAGGAAAGAGTGAGTTTTATGTATTGCATGAGAATTTCACACTCTTATCTACAAATCAGATTGCCTTTCATGTAAATAAACTTCTCTGGGATAAAAGGAACAAAGCAAAGAGTGAGTCTCCACATATTTCTAAAACATGGCATATAGTTTATGAAAATTGATCCATAAAGGACATGGATTTTAGAATGTGGGGACTTTGATCTGCAGCCTTGACATTTACTTGCACCAATGGCATGTGTAGGAACTATTGACAGAGATTATGTGAATATTGCCCCAGGTCTTAGGGCAGTGACTGGCATTCAAGAGCCTAAGGAGTCACTGAAAGGAAAGAAAACACAAGTCCCCTTATGGCAGGAGGTTACTGATGAGTGATATAGTTACATTTAGGGAGAAAGACTTCTACCCTGCTGTGCACATAGCCTTTGAATATATTCTTACCACTGGGAGATTGAAAACTGACTGCAGAAGTGACACTGAGTTTGAAAAGTAGTGGCATTTGGAACCAGTAAGCATCCAGAAAGCAAATATGATCTTTTTCAATACTTAAGGACAAGTACTAAAAACCCATACATTTGTGTCCCACTGTTTCCCTGAGAACGGCTTAGGATTTTTCCTCTGAAGAATGAATAGCAAGCTGTTAATTTATTCTTGTAGAATTTCTCAGTCCACAACACAATTCAAAGAGAAATCCTGCTTATTATATACCTTACAAAATTTAATTCAAATCTGTACTAATATGAAACTCATCTTCTGTATCTCTTTATGTGATATGTAATAGTAGTGAAAAGGTACAGCCCTTGTCTTTTCTAGTGGTATATTTTCTGTATTTGCCCATTACGTTAAGTTTCTTCCCTTTATATCGAATATCTGATATTTATGAAGTGTCAGGCTGCTGATCTGTAAAACCAAACATTTTCAATCATTGTACCAATAAAGTTCTTGAACAGCCATTAATACTTTTAAATCTCTATAGGGGTTTCAAAATATTCCTTAATTCAATTCCTATTGTCTAAGAAAAGTATGATGTAATTAAATACAGATGTTTTCTACACATCTAAATAGAGATACCCCTCATTAATTACAAATAGGTGAAACTCTTCCAACTTTTATAAATATAATCCATTTGGTATATTTCCAGTGCACTTTGAGAAAGTTTAGGTGTATATTTGCACTAAATAGAAGAGCACTGAAATATAGTCAAATAATTTTTACTTCAGCATTTGTTGTACTTTAGTGACTCAATAGTTATTACAAAAAAGTAAACAATAAAATACTATCATAGTTAAACTTATGTGATGATTAGGGAGACTGTATAAGATAATTTTCAAGTAAAGCTTTATCATATTAAATGAAATCTAGAGGAGTGGCATTGATCGTATAGTATAAATACCAGTACAGCCGTAATAGAGTGTAGCTTTTCTATTGGGCCCTGATTATCACTCTCTGAGGTCTACTTGAATTTCATTGAATTCAATCTTAGATTTAAAAGGTTTTAAGTGGATTCTATCTTTTGATCTGCATATAATACTAAATACTTTCAATTTCTTTTTAACCTATGTCAGTACTGAATTGCCAATATGCATTAGCAAGATTTACGGGAGTAAAGCTGGAACCAAAGTAAGAAAAGTTCTAATGACCTTAAAATGATTAAAGTGGCCCCAGGGGTGTTCCCTAAGCAGTGAGCAGAATTTGGAACCTCTCTTGACCTCTTAGGACTCAGACAGTGACAACCTAGGAATATTCAACCATAGAAGTCTCATTTGCCTGCAGAAATCTGACCTTTGTCATGCAAAGTGGACCTTTACTTCCTTCCCCTAAGGAGAATCATAGTTGCTCATAGCATTTGGGCTCTTTGGAAACCTCAGAATAATATGAATAGTTAGCTCTAATCAGGCCCATTCCGAATTCACTTTTCTTTTAAATGTAAGAATTGAGAGTCTTTTGCTCCTTTCATAACAATGATTGAACGTCAAAGGCTTTCATAATTGGTTCTGAAGTTAAGAATAAAATAATTTTTTAAATTTTTATATTTATTGCCCACACTTAAAGTAGCACTTCCTTTTAGAATTACCCTCTGTGATTGCTTTTGTTCCATAACACAAGAATTTGTTGTTTCTGAAATTTGGATTATTTTACTGAACTTTAGGTTTTGGCTGCAAATTATATCATACTGTAGTAGGTGATTTTTTTTTTCTCTAATATAATGCTCTGCGGGACTGATAATAAACTATAAAATAGGGAAAGGAAGTTTCTGGATCCGGATACTTTTGAAATAGTACATATTTCTCACAAAGATGCTGCGTATGTGGTGACTTTGAACTGACCTCCAAAACCATTTGATTCTGTTACAATGAGTGTGTGCATATGTTTTATAAAATATTATGGTAAAACATTCTAGAGGTTTTATGCTCCATTGTATTATTGGGGTCTTACCCAGTGAACTTTGCCTTTCTTTGAGTGTTACAGTCTTTCCATTTAATACTTCTGAACAAAGTGAGCTGGCTGGCTAGATTTACCTCTTAAAGAGCACAAGCCATGTAAAGCTACAGCTTGGCTTGGGCTAATAGGATTGTTCCCGCCCCACTGAAATATTCATTTTAATGGTCAGCAGCCCTAGAATAGGACTCAAAGATGGAAGGGGTCCAAACATAAGTTAAGGTTTTAGAAGGCCAACGTCCTTTTCCACACTGAGTAATTGGAAGGAAGGCAGAGATGAGATATATAACTTTATACATCTCCCTCAGTATAGCAGTTAGAAGTTATGTTGTGATACCTTGGTGACCTTTTCAAGTTACTATAATCCAGAATTAGTACAAGGAGGTTTTTAAACAAGGTTTTAAAATCTCTCTTGCTCTCTTGCTCTCTCTCTCTCTCTCTCTCTCTCTCTCTAGCTCTGTGTCTTTCTCATAATACACAGTCACACATGCGTGTGTACACGTGGACATGCACACACATTTCTGCACAGCTAGCACTAAGATAGCACTTGCGTTTATAAAAGTATTCACTCAGAATCTTATTCCAGATTGACCAAAACTGGAGTATTTTTATATATCTTAGTACTCGATCTTAGTTCCATTGTAGTGGCTCTTCTTGCTTAAAATTATTGAAATGTAATCTTTGTGATAAGTCTTACACTAGTTTTCCCAGAATTGAGAAGCAATGTGGCACAGTAACACAGGCTTTGAATCTACCTACCAGCTTGAAATCTGGATCCTCAATCTTGGGAAATTTACTTAACTCTTTAGGTTGTGATTCTCTCATCTGTAAAATGGGAATAATTTTTGTACTTGGTTCATACAGTTATTTTGAGGATTCAGTTAAGTAATGCATGCCATGCACTTAGGATCATAATTAGGACTTAGGAAGGGCTTAGTAAATCTTAACTTTGCGTTTCTAGTTGATAAGAAATTGAGTTTCATTTATTTTCATCAGTGAAAACTAAATTGCTTATTGTTGTGGAAAGTCTTTTCAAGGACTGGTATTCTGCCACCTTATTGATAAAAAGAGAAAACTGAGGAGCAAGTGATAAACATTTTCAGTTTAAGCTATCTGCTGCTTGCGATGCTAATCTCAAGATGGGAATAAAGGGCTTTGTTAATTTTGCATATTTGCTGGCATTTGGGAGCATAGTATGGTGTCAAAAAGTAGCAGCAGATTTGTTTCTTTCCTTCACCATAGGAGGAGCTCTTATTAATGCTCCGTCCTCACTAGAGCCAAACAGAGTTTTAATTTCTGCCATTGACTTCATTTTAAAATCAATAGACTTTAATTTTTAGAACAGTTTTAGATTTCCAGAAAAACTGACCCATAGTATAGACGGTTCCCGTATTACTCTTCCCTCTCTCCTGTAGTCTCTGCTCTTGTTAACATCTTGCATTAGTGTGGTACATTTGGTACAATTAATGAATGACTATCAATACATTATTATGAATGTAACCCATAATTTACATTAAGGTTTACTCTTTGTGTTGTAACATTCTATTGATTTTGACAAATGTATATGTCATACCATGTACCCACCATTACAATATAATGCAGAATAGTTTCATTGCCCTAAAAATCCTCTGTGCTCCATCTGTTCATCCTTCCTTCCATCAACCCCTGGTAACCACTTATATTTTTACTGTCTCTCTGGTTTTGCCTTCTGCAGAATGTCATATATTTGGAATCATATAGTATGTAGCCTTTTCAGACTAGATTCTTTCACTTGGCACTATGCTTTTAAGATCCTTCCATGTCTTTCTGTGGCTTGAAAGCTCTTTTTAGCACTGAATAATACTGCATTATATGGGAGAGGCCACAGCTTATGTAACCGTTTACCTATTGAAAGGTATCTTGGTTCCTTCCAGGTTTTGACAATTATGAATAAAGTGGCCCTAAACATTCACATGTAGGTTTTTGTGTGGATGTAGGTTTTCAGCTCAATTACGTAAAAGCCTAGGAGTGCAATAGCTGGATTTTATGGTGAGACTGTGTTCAGTTTTGTAAGACACTGCCAAACTCTCTTCCAAAGCAGCTGTACTATTTTAAATGCCCACCAGCAGTGGATCAGAGTTCCTGTTGCTCCACATTCTCACCAGCACTTGGTATTTTCAGTTTAGTGTTCTGGATTTTAACCATTCTACTAGGTATATAATGGTTTCTCATAATGGTTTTAATTTGTAATTTCCCAGTGTTAGCATGGTATATCTTTCTTCATCCCTTTACTTTTAATCTGTGTCTTTATATTTTAAATGGTTTTCTCATAGACAACATATAGTTGTATCTTTTTTTTCTTAACCCACTTTGACAGTCTCTTTTAATTAGTGTATTAGACCCGTCACATTTAAAGTGGTAATGGATATAGTTAGATCAATGTCTACCTTGTTTGTAACTGTTTTCTCATCATTGTACTTACTCTTTTTTTTTTTTTTTAATCTTCCCTTCTTTTTCTGCCTTCTCTGGTTTTAACTGAGCATTGTATATGATTCCATGTTCTCTACTGTCTTAGCATACCAGTTGTTTGTTTGTTTTTGTTTTTTGCGGTACGCGGGCCTCTCACTATTGTGGCCTCTCCCATTGCGGAGCACAGGCTCTGGACGCGCAGGCTCAGCGGCCATGGATCACGGGCCCAGCCGCTCCGCAGCATGTGGGATCTTTCCAGACCGGGGCACAAACCTGTGTCCCCTGCATCAGCAGGCAGACTCTCAAACACTGCGCCACCAGGGAAGCCCTGTACCTCTTTTAAAAAAATTTCTGCGGTGGTTTCCTTAGAGTTTGAAGTGCACATCTGTAGCAAATCTATACCCACTTTCAAATCACACTATACTGCTTAATGGGTATAGGTACTTTATAACAGAGTATTCCCAATTCCTCTCTTCCATCTTTTATAATTTTGCTGTCATTAACTTCACTTTCCCATAGTGATATTCTTTTTTTTTTTTTTTTTTTTTTTTTTTTTTTTTTTTTGCTGTACACGGGCCTCTCACTGTTGTGGCCTCTCCCATTGCGGAGCACAGGCTCCGGACACCAGGCTCAGTGGCCATGGCTCACGGGCCCAGCTGCTCTGCGGCATGTGGGATCTTCCCGGACCGGGGCACGAACCCATGTCCCCTGCATCGGCAGGCAGACTCTCAACCACTGCGCCACCAGGGAAGCCCCCATAGTGATATTCTTATTTCGAATAGTCAATTAGTCAATTAAAAATAAGAAAAATTTCATTTTACCTTCATTTATTTCTTCCTTTATACAGCTCTGAGTTTCTGATCTATATCCTTTTTTTTCTTGCTAAAGAACTTTTTTTAATATTACTTGCAAGGCAGGTCTACTGGCAACAAATTTCCTTAGTTTTTGTTTGAGAGTTTTTATTTCTCCTTCATGTTTAACAGATAATTGCACTGAATACAGAATTCTAGGTTGCTGGTGTTATTTCTTGCAACACTTTAAACACTTCACTGGCTTCTTGCTTGCATGGTTTCTGACAAGAAATTTGCTTCAGTTTGTATCATTGTTACTCTATAGGCAAGATGCTTTCTCATATCTTCTGGTTTCTTTTAAGATATTCTTTGTCTTTGGTTTTCTGCTGTTTGAATATGATGTGCCAGGTGTCCAGTTTTGGTATTTATCCTGTTTCATGTTCCCTGAGATTCTTGTATCTGTGGATTCCAGTCATTATTCAAATAGTCTTCTGCTTCATTCTTCCTTGTTATTCTGGGTATCCCTTTATGCAAGTGTTAACATCTTTTGTAACTGTCCCAGATTAGGGGGCATTTTGTTCTTTGTGTCATTCTTTTATTCTTTGCCCTTCAGCTTCAGGAGTTTCTGTTGACAGGTTTTCAAGGTCACTGGTTCTTTCCTCAGTCTTGTCCAGTCTATTAATGAGCCCATCAAAGACATTCTTCATCCTGTGCTTTTGATTTCAGGCATTTCCTTTTGGTACTTTCTTAGTGTTTCCACCTCTCTGCTTACAGTTACTCATGTGTTCTTGCATGTTGTCAACTTTTTCCATTAGAGCCCTTAACATTTTACTCATAGTTATTTTAAGTTCTCTGTCTGACAATTCTGAAATCTTTGTCGTAACTGAATCTAGTCTGACGCTTACTTTGTCTCTTCAGACTGTTTTCTCTTGCTTTTTAGCATGCTTTCCCACTTTTTGTTGAAAGCTGGACATGGTATATTAGAAAACAGAGATTGATGGATTAAACTTGTGGTGTGAGATTTTACGTTAATGTGGCTGGAACTGGGCTGTGTTTAACATTTGCATAGATGTAGGTACCAGAGGCTTTAGTTCCCTCTAGTTTCCTTGGTTACTGTTTGTTTGTTTTGTTTTTGTTTTTTTCTTCCCCTGTTTTGGGGTTTCCCTAAGAACTTCTTCATAAGTAGTGTCTTGCAGCTCTCGCATTTGCAATCCACTGTTATTATACTGGAACCCTGTTAAAATGGTGGTAAGACATTGGGGAGGGACAGTGTTCTATAATCTTATAATTAAATCTCAGGGTTTTTTTAGTGGAACCTGAGTTTGTGGTCTGTGACCTCCAGAGCTGTTTCTTAGCTTCTTTTTTTCAATCTTTCCCTTAATAAGTGAGATAGGAAAGGTAGGAGAGGCTGCGGTTGGCTAATTGCCCTACCCTCCAGGTCAAATAAAGTTCTGGTAAAATATTTTCCTTTGGAAGGCAGGTTTTGTTATGTAGAATGCTTTAGGTATATTTGAAAATTGTACTTTTCTCCTGGTGTATTTCAGAATGACTGCTTTTCTCTCTTCCTACACCTTTACTCCCTACCATCACTTACACAGGAGGGGATTCTTCACTGATCTTCACTAAGAGAACCTGGTTGGGTTCTTGTAAGTCAAACCTATGAATGTGTACAGTCCTCCCCGTGAGACTGGGCCCCTGGAATTTTTAACTCTCAACCTAGTCCACACTCAGGCTCCAGCAACTCATCAAAATTAACATCTAGGGGCTTCCCTGGTGGCGCAGTGGTTGAGAGTCCGCCTGCCAATGCAGGGGACACGGGTTCGTGCCCTGGTCCGGGAAGATCCCACATGCCGCAGAGTGGCTGGGCCCGTGAGCCATGGCCACTGAGCCTGCACGTCCGGAGCCTGTGCTCCACAACGTGAGAGGCCACAGCAGTGAGAGGCCCGCATACCGCAAAAAAAAAAAAAAAAAAAAAAAAAAAAATTAACATCTAAGTGTTCCTACCAGTTACTGGCTTCGGTGGCTTCTGTTCTCAGTAAGTTGATCTCAGCTGTGATTTTCAGTATTTTTCTGTCTCTCCAGATTTTGGAGTGGCGGTTTGCTCTGAGACCTCAATTCTCTGATGAATCTAAGAAAATCGCTTTGGTTTTTAATTTGCTCAGCTTTCTTCTTGTGGTGAGGATGGCAGTGAAGATTTCCAAGCTTTTTATGTGTTGGAATTGATACCAAAGGTCAGCCATTGACTTTTAAACTGGTAAAATACTTTCAAAAAATTTTAAAAACACAACTTTACAACTTTTTGAAGTGACAGATTCATATTTAAGCAATATAATTCTTACCAATTAATTATAATCGATTCTTATAAGATTATAAGTCATCAACAATTGACTCTCCTTCTGCTCAGTGTGATCATGACTAACAAATCCATGTGCTAAAAATACTATGACAGAGAGAGGATAGACTAAAATAATTTTAAATCACATTTTGGAAGGAAGGCAATACTTTGTGTTAAAGTCTTTGCCTAATGATTCAGTCTATGGTATTTTATTCTGTGCCCTCTTCTATATGTCCTCTTTCTCTTCTCCTTAATAGGAATCAAACACTGCATTGATTTTTGCTACTTTGAGAATAAGTTTGATGAAATATTGGGTTGGAACAGAGTATAAGCTACTGTGTAAGCAAGATTTGGGAATTATAAGGACTTTTTTCCCTGTGTTTTTCTTACTATTCTCTTCATATCAAACACCTAGAGGTTTGATGAGGTAACCACTTTTTGGCCCTCCAAAATTTAGAAAAATCAACTCCTTTTTAAAATAAGATTTAATTTTTTACATAGAAAAATTACTTTTTAAAAGAAGGCTTTTTGATAGGTTTAATTATTTAGATTATGAAAAGTTAGCCATTTTCAACTACCATTATTTCATTGATACACATTTTCTCCAGTTTTATTAAAATATACCTCACATACAGCACTGTAGTAGTTTAAGGTGTACAGCAGAATGCTTTGACTTACTTGCTCATTTTTTAAACAAACATATCTGAATGGATCTAATGGATATAATATTTTATAGTTTAACTAGCACTGTTTTTTACTTCTGCATTTTTTCCTTAGTGGTACACAAGGTAATTGTGCCTGTTACAATTGATAAATTACTGTAGTAGAATTAAATGGTGTACAGTAGTAAGAATCCTTGTGATAGAAAAAATACAAATTTATAACGTGATTTTTCACTTTAAAGCATAATAGAAATTAATGTTCCTAAGAATTTTTGATTCAAGAGTTAGATGTGTGGTTATGTTAGAAACAAGGGACAAATGGTTTAAGTTTCACAGTTCGATAAAAGAGAAGCTGGTCTCACAGATTGTATATGTGGTATGTATGGTGACTAGTTAGAGCTATGAGCAAGTGTCAGTTGAGAACTGTTTGATAATCAACCTTGTAAGAACTTTGAACATCTAACTAAAATTATTTGCTTACGGTGGAAACTAGTGTGAAAAAGCTAATAGAGCCTAGAAAAACAAAGCTTGGAAAATAATCGCATGGTTTGGAGTTAGATGTGGCTGAGAATTCCAGCATGGTGCTACCAGTTAGAGCTTTATGACTGCGGGCAAGTTACAGGACTTCTTTGAGCCTCGATTTTTAAAGTGTCAAGAATGGAAAATATTTGGCTTGATGGATTATCATAAGCAATAAAGATACTTCATGAACCTGCTCAGCACAGTGTCTGACATAGCAGAGTCTCTGTACATATTGCCAGTGCGAGTTACCAAGAAGAATGATGTGGCATTAGTAGTAGCCACATAGTATAATTGTAAAATAATTGGAATGGCAAAAGGAGTCTAGAGTTGTAGTCTTATGCCACTAATATATGACCTTGAACATATTTATGATTTTGGATCATCAGATTTCTCGGTTAAATGACAGATTTGGACCAAATGATTCCTAATATTGTGTATAAGTCTAAAAAGGAACTATATCACCATGTTTCATGAAGAGTAAGATAAGAAAACGTTAATGATTTGAAGAACATATAAATAAGAAATAAATGATGGTGCTTTTGCAGAATTGTATCTCAAATTCATTATAATTAACTGTAACAAAGTCTAATGACATATTTTTCACTCCCCATAAAATGGTCAATTAGAAACAGGCAGGACATTTTAGATAAGATTGGAATGAGAAATTGGCAAAAAATAATAATTAAGACTTCAAAAGCATTTAGCCATCTGTTGTATAATCATGAGAATGATTGAAAAATGACTCCTAATTTGTAATATTCACAGTTATATAACTTGAAACACTGGGAAAATATTCTCTGCAAATATATGCACTTATATCTCTAGATACATCTAATGAAATAAATTAAAAGATGAAAAAATAAATGATAAAATATTGGTGGTTATATTTTCTTTAAATTTTCAGCCTCCCGGTGAGCTACTTTGAAATGCAAGTATCCTTTATGGTAAAGAAATCTGCTAGAAACCATTATCTGTTTGTTCAAAAACCTTCTTAGTATTTAAGGTAGCACATAATAACAGTTTTACCCTTGCATGCTAGATTTTTCATCACGTGACCTTAATTTGCCCAGAGTTATCTCTATTTCTGTCTACCAATTTCTTCTTTTATAAAACTGTTTGCTTTTGAGCTTATATTTATTTTAATGTTTATACTGATCCCTCCATTCTTTACCTACATATCCATATACAAGATAAATTCAAAAGTCATTTTTCATAAACCTTTCATTCTGACAGTTTCCTTATCTGTAGTCACTTTTTGCTGTAATTTTTGCTATAAAAGCTGGCAATCATATGTCAATTATTATGTATCATATTTCATCCTCTTGTTTTTATCTTGTTCTTCCCAATTGGATGGTAAAAATGTCCTTGAAGAGAGTGTTTGTCACATCTTCATTCCTTATCTGACAAACCACACTTTGTGCTGGGCCTATTGGGGGGTATTAAAGAAATTAATCTGAGTAACAGGATTTTTGCCATTAAGGAGCTCACACTCCTCATAGTGAGAGGCATGTTGATTGACAATTAGTTTAATTTAGCTTTTGAACCACCTTACTTCTTAAGAAACTACTGTTTCATATTTCCACATTATAAACATTCTTGAGTGAAAGCAAAGATCCAAACCACCTGAAGAATGTAGGTAAGAGAAGACATTGATATATTAGTTTTTTTAGTTTTAAGCTTTCAGTGTATTTAATTGGAATTATCTGTATTAATTTTATTATCACATTTTGAAGTAGGTAACACAAAAGAAATTCTCAGAGAGAATTTATTAGCCTGCTACAACTGTACATATGTGTTTTTTTGTTTGTTTGCTTTATTTTTGGCTCTATTGGGTCTTTGTTGCTGCATGCGGGCTTTCTCTAGCTGTGGCGAGCGGGGGCTACTCTTCATTGCGGTGTGCAGGCTTCTCATTGCGGTGGCTTCTCTTGTTGCAGAGCGTGAGCTCTAGGCATGAGGGCTTCAGTAGTTGTGGCACATGGGCTTCAGTAGTTGTGGCAGGCTCTAGTGCGCAGGCTCAGTAGTTGTGGCACACGGGCTTAGTTGCCCCACAGCATGTGGGATCTTCCTGGACCAGGGCTTGAACCTGTGTCCCCTGCATTGGCAGGCGGATTCTTAACCACTGCGCCACCAGGGAAGTCCCTATATGTGGTTTTTTGAAAATAGAATAGACTAGTCCTGCTAAATAGATTATTCTGTAATAATGGAAAAAGTTCTCTGTCTGCACTGTCCAGTAGCCACTAGGCAAATGTAGCCACTTGAAATTGAACACAAAATGTGGCTAGTGTGGCTGAGGAGATAAATTTTCATTGATAAATTTTAAATTTAAATGTAAATATTCACATGTAGCTAGCTAGTGACTATCATATAGGACACTACAGGTATAGACCAAGGCAGGCACACATATGGCCTGAGTGTCCCTACAAAATCCCTTCAATGTCCAAGGCAGACATCCCAGTCACAGCAAACTCTTCCCTAGAAGTTTGGACATAGACTTAGAAGCATTCTAAATCATATCATGCAAAAAAGATATAATGTCTGAGCAGAACTGTATTTTCAGGACTCAGTTTTTAAGAAGCAAGAAACTAGTACAAAAAAGCTTAGTTTAAAAAATAAGAGAGGATTTGGAGGATTCACTTAACTGAATTTTCTTAGTGTCTAGGTGCTTAGATGATGTTAGTTCAGTGTTTTCACATGTTGTTATTAGACATATGAGTTCCTATCCTGCTTCTGCTTGACTTTACATACAGTAATGCTCTCTCCTAATGGTGACAAGGAAAACCCAGTACAACCCTAGGCTTACCTCTTCCCTGCTTAGAAAGAACAGGAAAAACAAGCACTTTCCTCCCAAGTAATTCCTTTTTTAAAAAAAAATTGTTATTGAAGTGTAGTTGATTTACAATGTTGTGTTAATTTCTACTGTACAGCAAAGTGATTCAGTAATACATATATATACCTTCTTTTTCATATTCTTTTCCATTATGGTTTATCACGGGATATTGAATATGCTTCTCTGTGCTATACAGTAGGACCTTATTGTTTATCATTCTATATATAATAGTTTGCATCTGCTAATCCCAAACTCCCAATCCATCCCTTCTCCACCCCACTTCCCCCTTGGCAACCACAAGTCTGCTCTTATGTCTGTGAATCTGTTTCTGTTTCATGGATAAGTTCATTTGTGTCATATTTTAGATTCCACATATAAATAATATATGGTATTTGCCTTTCTCTTTCTGACTTAGTATGATTATCTTTAGGTCCCTCCACGTTGTTGCAATTGGCGTTATCTCATTCTTTTCTAATGGCTGACTAGTATTCTACTGTGTGTGTGTGTGTGTGTGTGTGTATACATATACATATATGTATACACACACACACACACACACACACACACGTCTTCTTTATCCATTCATCTGTCGATGGACATTT
This sequence comes from Mesoplodon mirus, assembly GCF_964341445.2. NCBI lineage: Eukaryota > Metazoa > Chordata > Mammalia > Artiodactyla > Ziphiidae > Mesoplodon > Mesoplodon mirus. Next base: position 44,188,215 of record NC_138985.1, on the reverse strand, counting down.
AGGTTGTGTCCATGTCTTGCTATTGTAATTCTGATAATTCCCAGGACTAACTCACCTGAATAGCTTGGGTCATGTACCAGCCCTGAGTCAGTCTCTCTCAGAGACAGAGAAATTATACTGAGGAGAGCAGGTGGGGAGCCTGCCTTACTTGCCCACCCTGGAAGTTTGGATGGAGTATACAGCAGCTCTCAGATGGCCTGGACTGAGAATGAACCTCTAACCAGCATTCATCCTTCTAAAGGGCGGCTCTGATCCTATTAACTCCCTTCTTCAAAATTATGTGTGGATTTTCACAAATGCCTCAGTGTACTCTTCAGATCTGGGATAACTACCTGTTCTTCAAAAGTCATTTTAAACACTGAAATTTATAGGAAGTTTTTTCCAAATCCTTTACCTTCCCTGCCCTGAAGCCCTGATGCTGAAACTTTTTACAGTTCATCTCCCTTAAAGTGCCCTTGCTACCTATGCCCTGCATAAACACTGCCCTTCTATAATATATTATTGTAATAGTTAAATTTAACTCCAATAAAAGTATTTTAAAAATAATTGCTTAATTTTAAAAAAAGTTAAAATTATATGGTAGTAATAGTAATATTGGTTTCATGTGCTAGATACCATTTTAAGTATCTTATCTATATATCATACTGGTTTCCATACAATAACTCTTGAAATACATCTTATTATTTCTCACCAGTTTTATAGGCAAGGGAACAATCACAGAGAGGTTAGTAATTTTCCTCAGTTCTCATTTTATTTATATGAGCAGGAAGTGTAGTGCCAGCTCAAAGAAAGGAAGTTTTATTTCAGAACCTGGTCTTTCAGCCCCTGTGTTTTGTACATAAATAAGTGGTATCTAGTATCATTGAAAAAGGCAGTTTTGCTAAAGTTAAAACACCACGTTGATTCATCTTAATGTAGTGAATTATAACAATTTAGACTGTACCATTTATTTTTTTTTTTTTTTTTTTTTTTTTTTTTTTTTTGCATTACGCGGGCCTCTCACTGCTGTGGCCTCTCCCGTTGCGGAGCACAGGCTCCGGACGCGCAGGCCCAGCGGCCATGGCTCACGGGCCCAGCCGCTCCGCGGCACGCGGGATCCTCCCGGACAGGGGCACGAACCCGCGTCCCCTGCATCGGCAGGCGGACTCCCAACCACTGCGCCACCAGGGAAGCCCTAGACTGTACCATTTATAATTTAACTTCAGTCCAATGATGAATAACATTCCAAATATTTTAGAAATAATATGTTTTGATTATTCTTCATAATTTCAACTACTAAGGCATTTTTCATTAAAAGCAAATTATTTAAAACCATAAATTGATGTGTTCTTTCTGCATCTAAATATTTAAACATTTTTAAAAGATAAACTATTCCAGAAGTTAAATATCATTTTAAGTTGGATCTTCCAAATGTTTTTGCCACAAATACAAGAGCTAATTTATTGATCAATGACAGAATTCTGAGAAACTGAAAATATAAAGTTAGTACCAAAGTATGATACTTTGCAGTCACTATACAAGAAAATGGTATCTGCTAGATTTCTTTAGGGGAATAGATAAGCTTGTGGATACAGATGAACTAATAGACATTAACTTATATGAATTTGAATATTCTACATAGAAGCAATTTTACTTTTTAAACTTGTCATGTTATTCATTTATAATAGTTATAAGAAAAAAGATATGAAGAATATTTTTCCAGCTTTTAAAATGTTTCTTGAAGACATATCTATTATATTTTCCATTGCCGTTACATATATATATATAATAACTTTCTTTTGGATTTATTACTAGGATCATGTTTGTGTTTATTGAAGAAATATACTTACTGCAACTATATAATTATTTGTACTTTTCCTTTTGCTCTGTCAGAAACTAAGCTATTCAACTTGTTCAGTTGAAGTAGATTTATTTACAGTTCTCTCATGTTGGACATTTAAAGTATTTCCAGTACTATTGGAAATAATTTTGCAATTAACATTATACAAGTTCTTCTTTGGGCAAATTGATTATTATCTCTACAGGATAGATTTCTAACAGTATATTTTCTGATTCAAACTCTATCTGATCTCAGGTGGCCTCAGCCTGCAGTGCCTTGAAGCAGGGTTTCAGTTCCCAGCCAGTGACTGAGGTCAGGTCGCAGCAGTGAGAGCACCGAATCCTAGCCACTAGACCAGTGGTCAGTGACAAGGCCCTGGCCCTGTGGCTTTGCAGAAAAAGAATTCCCACAAAGACAGAAAGCAGTGAAACAAGTAAAGTATTTATTAGGAGAAAAGAGTACAGTACATGTGGATAGATACATGGCAGGCTCAGAGAGAGAGAGTCATGCCTTTGTGGCAATTTGAGTCACTTTTATGGGGCATTTCTTCTGGGTTTCCTTTGACCAATCATTTTGATTTGCCTGGTTCAGAGTCCATATCTGGTGTATCTCAGGATTTTTCCATGTGTGTACGCATCTCTTAGCCAAGATGGATTCTGCCAAAGAGGCCTAGGTAGGTTGGCCACTTGGTATCACTCCCGTTTTGACCTCCAAGGAGACTTTCTGCACATGTGTAGTCGGGAAGATCTCCTGACTTCGAGAATGAGGAATATGTGGTCTCTTATCTTCTATGTGGGCAGGGCCCAGCCTCCTCTCTCAATTGTTCTGTAATTCCCATCTTGGAATATCGGTCCACAGGAATGAACTCAAACCATTTGCCCTGAGGGCCCATCTGTCTCCTGCCTCAAATCTACTAAATAAGATTTGTTTAACCTCCCACCCCTAACTACAGTGAATGAAAATGTCTATATCCTTGGACCCTAAGCTATCCTGAGTGACATTATTTTTTTAATTGCCTGTTTAATGTATACCATTTATTGAGAGCATCTTAAAATTCCTTTAACACTGGCATAACATAAATAAGTTACAAGATTGCCATTGCAGTTTTAGCAGAAACAGGGAAAAAATCTGAAATAATGGGCATATATGACATTTCTTGAGTGGACAAATGTTAATAAAGAAATGTTCCTAATTGTGGAATTCACAGATTTTATAATTTGTAAACATATAAAATTTATACTTAAAAAACTCCAGAAATGTTTTCTCCGTTGCTTTTATAGCTCAGTATGATGCTTTTTTTGATTCAGGTGACACATTAAACTAATTTCTGCCTTCAAGATAAGTAGTCTATTTTTGAAAACACATAGAATAAATACAAATGGAAGACATGTCTGTTTATGTATTTATTTGTTTTTTTTTAATCATTACCAATTTTATTCCCCCAAAAGATTTCATTATGGATATAGAATATTATATGATTAAGATCATAACATGTTTAAAGTTTTTAAAGTTCTTGAGAGTTTTAGAAGCAGATAGGGAAGTCTTAGTGGAGAGAACGGGTTCACAATATTACCTCAATAATGGTTAGGTGGAGAGTTAGGGAAAAGCAAAAAAGGCAGAGTGCTGAGGATTGAGCATCTTAAGGTGGAGGACCTATTTTATACAGGAAGGAGAGAAACTTTTGCTAGATAGTGTAGTGCCAGATCATGGAAGCCCACGCAAGACCCAGTTTGCAGGAATTCACTTTGTCTTGAAGCCTAGTGAAAGAAGAGGAGCAAAGAAGTCAGTGCAATGCATTTGTATGTATGAGATTAACTTGAAACAATAAAAGCTTGAGAGAGATATGTATTGGTTATTGTGTGCCAATCTGAATAAAAAGAGAGAATGGAAAACAGAGAGGGTAGCTAATTAGCTTTTATAAAAATTAACATTCACAGAACTTCTAAATGTATGCAAGTTCACACGGCTAGTAAACAAAAAAGGTAGAATTCTAATTCCAATCTTCCCAACACCAAAAAGTGTAGGTATTAGCATAGCACTGTAGATTTCACTAGAGATGGAAAGGATGATAAAAACAATCAGTGTAAAGGTAAAGGTGTTGCAGAAGGTAATTCCTTCTGGCTTGATAGGAAAGTTGAATGGATTTTTTTATTATACTGATGAAAGGTGGGAATAAAACATACAAAATAGAATTAAAGATCACTGACTGAAAATTGGAGTTTACCTGGATCAATTATGTAGAAAACTTAGTAAAGTTTGGGAATTTTTGACCTCTTTAGAAGAGAAAAGGTATGTGTGTGAGATAGAGAGAGAGAGAGAGAGAAGCAGAGAAGAAGCCGAGAGGAAAGGAGGGAGGATATGAATATGAACGTTTAGAGAATAGAGCATGGAAAAGCCTCAGGGAAAGCTGCAGGGTAGGAAAGAAGGTAAGGAGGTGGAGAATTCAATGATGAAGAGCTCTGGTACAGAAGGTAAGAAGAGCAATGAAATTTTGGTTATTTCAAGGAAAGGTATTGGAAATAACTTTCATTTGTTTAGAAATAAGTAAGTAAATCATATAATCCAGAGGCGGTATTGGGTTAATCCTAGAGATGAATGAAGTGAGAACACGGGAAAATATTCCGTCAGAGAAAGGAATGAAGATGCTGCCACATGAGGGAGGACCATGACTATTGAGGTCTCTTCGCTCTTAAGGAAAATGTAAAAGACAAAAAATTCAGGAAGTTTATGGTTACAGTGAACTTTTGAATTTTAAAAAATTGCAGTATGTTAAAGGTTGAAACTTTAGGTTGATTAGAAGGAAGTATTTTTGAAACTTGTTGGTAGAAATTACATTAAAATATATAGTCTAAAAGGTTTATATGCTTAATTTAAAGTTAGGGCACAGGCCTCTTAGATAGCTTCATCCACCAGAGGGCAGACAGCAGAAGCAAGAAGAACTACAATCCTGCAGCCTGTGAAACAAAAACCACATTCACCAAAAGATAGACAAGATGAAAAGGCAGAGGGCTACATACCAGATGAAGGAACAAGACAAAACCCCAGAAAAACAACTAAATGAACTGGAGATAGGCAACCTTCCAGAAAAAGAATTCAGAATGATGATAGTGAAGATGATCCAGGACCTCAGCAAAAGAATGGAGGCAAAGATCAAGACGATGCAAAAAATGTTTAACAAAGATCTAGGAGAATGAAAGAACAAACAAACAGAGATGAACAATACAATAACTGAAACAAAAAATACACTAGAAGGAATCAGTAGCAGAATAAGAGAGACAGCAGAATGGATAAGAGACCCGGAAGACAGAATGGTGGGATTCACTGCTGCAGAACAAAATAAAGAAAAAAGAATGAAAAGAAATGAAGACAGCTTAAGAGACCTCTGGGACAACATTAAAGGCAACAGCATTTGCATTAGAGGGGTCACAGAAGGAGAAGAGGAAGAGAAAGGACCCAAGATATAAAGAGATTATAGTCAAAAACTTCCCTAACATGGGAAAAGAAGTAGCCACCCAAGTCCAGGAAGCACAGAGAGTCCCATACAGGATAAACCCAAGGAGAAACACAATGAGAGACATAGTAATCAAATTGGCAAACATTAAAGACAGAGAAAAATTATTGAAAGCAGCAAGGGGAAAACGACAAATAACATACAAGGGAACTCCCATAAGGTTAACAGCTGATTTCTCAGCACAAACTCTACAAGCCAGAAGGGAGTGGCATGATATACTTAAAGTGATGAAAGGGAAGAACGTACAACCAAGATTACTCTACCCAGCAAACATCTCATTCAGATTTGATGGAGAGATCAAAAGCTTCACAAACAAGCAAAAGCTAAGAGAATTAAGCACCACCAAACCAGCTCTACAACAAATGCTAAAGGAACTTCTCAAAGTGGGAAACACAAGAGAGAAAAGGACCTACAAAAACAAAAACAAAACAATTAAGAAAATGGTCATAGGAACATACATATCGATAATCACCTTAAACGTGAATGGATTAAATGCTCCAACCAAAAGACACAGGCTCGCTGAATGGATACAAAGGCAAGACTCATATATATGCTATCTACAAGAGACCCACTTCAGACCTAGGGACACATCCAGACTGAAAATGAGGGGATGGAAAAAATATTCCATGCAAATGGAAATCCAAAGAAAGCTGGAGTAGCAATACTCATATCAGATAAAATAGACTTTAAAATAAGGAATGTTACAAGAGACAAGGCAGGACACTACATAATGATCAAGGGATCAATCCAAGAAGGAGATATAACAATTATAAATATATATGCACACAACATACGAGCACCTAAATCAGTAAGGCAACAGCTAACAGCTATAAAAGAGGAAATTGACAGTAACGCAATAATAGTGGGGGACATTAACACCTCACTTACACCAATGGACAGATCTTTCAAACAGAAAATTAATAAGGAAACACAAGCTTTAAAAGACACAATAGACCAGATAAGTTTAATCGATATTTGTAGGACATTCCATCCAAAAATAGCAGATTACACTTTCTTCTCAAGTGTGCACAGAACATTCTCCAGGATAGATCACATCTTGGGTCACAAATCAAGCCTCAATAAATTTAAGAAAATTGAAATCATATCAAGCATCTTTTCTGACCACATAGCTATGAGATTAGAAATCAGTTACAGGGAAAAAGACGTAAAAAACACAAACACATGGAGGCTAAACAGTACTTTACTAAATAACCAAGAGTTAACTGAAGAAATCAAAGAGGAAATTTAAAAAATACCAAGAAACAAATGACAATGAAAACACGATGATCCACAACCTATGGGATGCAGTAAAGGCAGTTCTAAGAGGGAAGTTTATAGCTATACAAGCCTACCTCAAGATGCAAGAAAAATCTCAAATAAACAATCTAACCTTACACCTAAAGGAACTAGAGAAAGAAGAACAAACAAAACCCAAAATTAGCAGAAGGAAAGAAATTATAAAAATCACAGCAGAAATAAATGAAATAGAAGCAAAGAAAACAATAGCAAAGATCAATAAAACTAAAAGCTGGTTCTTTGAGAAGATAAAAAAAATTGATAAACCATTAGCCAGACTCATCAAGAAAAAGAGGGAGAGGACTCAAATCAATAAAATTAAAAATGAAAAAGGAGAAGTTACAACATACACCGCAGAAATACAAAGCATCCTAAGAGACTACTACAAGCAACTCTATTCCAAAAAAATGGACAACCTGGAAGAAATGGACAAATTCTTAGAAAGGTATAACCTTCCAAGACTGAACTGGGAGGAAATAGAAAACATGAACAGACCAATCACAAGTAATGAAATCGAAACTGTTATTAAAAATCTTCCAACAAACAAAAGTCGAGCACCAGATGGCTTCATTTAGAGAAGAGCTAATACCCATCCTTCTTAAACTCTTCCAGAAAATTGCAGAGGAAGGAACACTCTCAAACTCATTCTATGAGGCCACCATCACCCTGATACCAAAACCAGACAAAGATACTACAAAAAAAAATTACAGACCAATATCACCAATGAATATTGATGCAAAAATCCTCAACAAAATACTAGCAAACAGAATCCAACAACACATTAAAAGGATCATACACCATGATCAAGTGGGATTTATTCCAGGGATGCAAGGATTCTTCAATATATGCAAATCAATCAGTGTGATACACCATATTAATAAACTGAAGAGGAAAAACCATATGATCATCTCAATAGATGCCGAAAAAGCTTTTGACAAAATTCAACACCCATTTATGACAAAAACTCTCCAGAAGGTAGTCACAGAGGGAACTTACCTCAACATAATAAAGGCCATATATGACAAACCCACAGCAAACATCATTCTCAATGGTGAAAAACTGAAAGCATTTCCTCTAAGATCAGGAACAAGACAAGGATGTCCACTCTCACCACTATTATTCAACATAGTTTTGGAAGTCCTAGCCATAGCAATCAGAGAATAAGAAGAAATAAAAGTAATACAAATTGGAAAAGAAGAAGTTAAACTGTCACTGTTTGCAGATGACATGATACTAAACATAGAGAATCATAAAGATTCCACCAGAAAACTACCAGAGCTAATCAATGAAGTTGGTGAAGTTGCAGGATACAAAATTAATGCACAGAAATCTCTTGCATTCCTATACACTAATGATGAAAAATCTGAAAGAGAAATTAAGGAAACACTCCCATTTACCATTGCAACAAAAAGAATAAAATACCTAGGAATAAACCTACCTAGGGAGACAAAAGACCTGTATGCAGAAAACTATAAGACACTGATGAAAGAAATTAAAAATGTTACGAACAGGGCTTCCCTGGTGGCGCAGTGGTTGAGAATCCGCTGGCCGATGCAGGGGACATGGGTTCATGCCCTGGTCCAGGAAGATCCCACATGCCGTGGAGTGGCTGGGCCCGTGAGCCATGGCCGCTGAGCCTGCGCATCCAGAGCCTGTGCTCCGCAACGGGAGAGGCCACAACAGTGAGAGTCCTGGGTACCTCAAAAAAAAAAAAAAAAAAGATACCAACAGATGGAGAGATATACCATGTTCTCGAATTGGTAGAATCAGTATTGTGAAAATGACTATACTACCCAAAGCAATCTACAGATTCAGTGCAATCCCTATCAAATTACCAATGGCATTTTTTACAGAACTAAAATAAAAAATCTTAAAATTTCTATGGGGACACAAAAGACCCCGAATAGCCAAAGCATTCTTGAGGGAAAAAATGTAGCTTGAGGAATAAGACTCCCAGACTTCAGACTATACTACAAAGCTACAGTAATCAAGACAATATGGTTCTGGCACAAAAAAAGAAGTAAAGGTCAATGGAATAGGATAGAAAACCCAGAGATAAACCCCCACACCTATGGTCAACTAATCTATGACAAAGGAGGCAAAGATATACAATGGAGAAAAGACAGTCTCTTCAATAAGTGGTGCTGGGAAAACTGGACAGCTACATATAAAAGAATGGAATTAGAACACTCCCTAACACCATACACAAAAATAAACTCAAAATGGATTAGAGACCTAAATGTAAGACCGGATACTATAAATCTCTTAGAGGAAAACATAGGAAGAACACTCTTTGACATAAATCCCAGCAAGATCTTTTTTGATCCACCTCCTAGAGTAATGGAAATAAAAACAAAAATAAACAAATGGGACCTAATGAAACTTAAAAGCTTTTGCACAACAAAGGAAACCATAAACAAGAGAAAAAGAAAGACAACCCTCAGAATGGGAGAAAAGATTTAGAAATGAAGCAACTGACAAACGATTAATCTCCAAAATATATAAATAGTTCATGCAGCTGAATATTAAAAAAACAAACAACCCAATCCAAAAATGTGCAGAAACTAAATAGACATTTCTCCAAAGAAGACATTCAGATGGCCAAAAAGCACATGAAAAGCTGCTCAACATCACTAATTATTGGAGAAATGCAAATCCAAACTACAGTGAGGTATTACCTCACATCAATCAGAATGGTCATCATCAGAAAATCTACGAAAGACAAATGCTGGAGACGTTGTGGAGAAAAGGGAACCCTCTTGCACTGTTGGTGGGAATGTAAATTAATACAGCCACTATGGAGAACAGTATGGAGGGTCCTTAAAAAACTAAAAATAGAATTACCATATGACCCAGCAATCCCACTACTGGGCCTATACCCTGAGAAAAACATAATTCAAAAAGACACATGCACCCCAGTGTTCATTGCAGCACTATTTACAATAGCCAGGTCATGGAAGCAACCTAAATGCCCATCGACAGACGAATGGATAAAGAAGATGTGGTACATATATACAATGGAATATTACTCAGCCATAAAAAGAACGAAATTGGGGCATTTGTAGAGACGTGGATGGATCGAGAGACTGGCATACAGAGTGAAGTAAGTGAGAAAGAGAAAAACAAATATCGTATATTAATGCATAAATGTGGAACCTAGAAAAATGGTACAGATGAACCAGTTTGCAGGGCAGAAATTGAGACACAGATGTAGAGAACAAACGAATGGACACCAAGTGGGGAAAACCGTGGTGGGGTGGGGATGGTGGTGTGATGAATTGGGAGATTGGGATTGACATGTATACACTGATGGGTATAAAATGGATGACTAATAAGAACCTGCTGTACAAAAAACAAAGTAAAAAAAAGTAAAAAATAGAAAATATTGGGGAAAACTAAAAATAATAATAATAATAAAGTTAGAAGGAAATTAAAGATGAGTAAGGGTTGAATAGGTGTTTAGTGGTCGAGATGAATGGTCAGGGAGTCATCTTCCTCTGACACTGAATGTAGTCTGCTTTGCTACGTCACAGAATGGAGATTGCAAAGGATGAAAAATACTGGGAAGATCAGTTCTTAAGTTTTGTCATTCTTCTCAGTTTCAATAGCAATCTTCTAATTTAATCTGTTCCAAAGAAAGAGGTAATTTTCAAAGCTTCCCCTTTCAATTTTGCTTAATGAGACGGGAGAAGGGAGAAATGAGAGCAAATTTGTATTTAGCACTTAATCTGGGACAGAAACTGTGCTCACTCTGATTAAGAGACCATGGTTGCTTTCCAGGAGCTAAGTGACTTTGCTCAAATACCCACCTAATGCAAACATCTTCTAAGTCTTCTGATTAACAAGCTTCTTCTATGATGTTCCAACACTCAAAATCAATCCTTCTCCTAAAAAAAAGAATTAAAAAGGAAGAATATTTTAAATTCTTCTAGTTTGTTCTAACCTTCTTTTCTTGTCAAAATTTGAGCTTATTTCATCATCACCTATATGAATGAGATCAGTATAACATTTACTGAGCATCTATTCTATATTAGTTATTCTGCTAGGTTATGGTGTTATAGAAATGTGTGTATCATCTGATTCAGCTCTTTTTCTCTTCTGTATCAGTATTAAAGAACACCAGTAATTTGCGAATCCCCAAGTCAATGGATTTTTCTCAGGTTTCCTTTTTATCTTTTGCTGCTTTTGACCCCATTGACCAACTCTTAATCCTTCAGATTTTAACTTCATGTGCTGTACTTCCATTCATCTGAGTCCCGTCTCTATTTTCATGACTATATCCTTTACATCTGCAGCCCATGAAACATGGGAGAAGAGACAATGACTCTAGAAATCCTATGTTTCATAGGATGCAAATGTAAAGGATGTAGTCATGAAAGATGCATGTTTTAATTTTCCCATGTTTTAATTATCATCACCCTCTTCTTTAATTCTAGTTTCTGTTCATTCTAATCAGTAGGTATCTCTGATGGTAGGGCTTAACCCAGCTTTCTCATTCCTACAGTGAGCAGACTGATCAGGACCATCTTCACATTTTTCCTTTAAGTTCTTTCTTTTATGATCTCTAATTCTCAACCCTTTCATAGATTCCAGGCTGACATTTCCAAGATGTCCTGCAGTTGGTTTAACCTACCAGGTTTAAATGTTGACCCTCCTATCTTCTACCTCAAGGCTTGCTCCTCTTCCTGATTTCCTTAGTTCTGCTAATACGCCTCCCTGAATCATTCAGGTTAGACCATTGGATTCCACTTTGGCTCCATCATCTTCTCTCTCTTGTCCAATCCATCACCAGGTTAAGACCTTTTCCCCTACCAGCTCTTTCTCTTTTTTACAGTAGGACTCATCTTTTTGGATAAATTTCCCGCCCTTCTTAATACCTAGTATACAACCTTGCACAGAGCAGGTGCTCAGGAAATTTTCATTAAAAGGAGCATCTCATTCTCTTTCTTGCCCAGCTGCTGTCAATACTTGTTCAGAAATGTTGAGTCATAATTTAAGCCAATAAAATGAGAATCAGAGCAACATTCTCCTTTTTTCTACCCATAGCTTAAGTACAACATTTAAACCACCTGAATTCGAATCAACTGGTTAGAAAAACAATGCTGTTCTTCGAGCCCTTATGTAACATAAATTCAGTGAAAATCTGCTCAAAAGCAAACTCTAATTAAAGGTTTTAGCTGCCAAATAATACGTTCTGGTTAAAGCCAAGTTAGTATTAAGGAGTGTTTCATGAATAACAGCACAAGCTTTATACTTTGCTGTTGATTTTCTCATGGGAAACTCATGTAAAGGAGAGTGATACCTCCCTGTTGACTTTAACTTTTAGAAATGCAAAGCATGCTGAATTTGTACATAATTCTCTTCTAAAGAAAAGGAAATAGCATTTCAGTGGTTTTCCTTAGTGTCTTACTGAGTTATGGTAAGGCACAATTATGTCTGTTAAATTGATTTACCAGATGGAAGGTTACATTTTATATTTAGCTGATTAAGTTGTAGGAGAGTAGAATTGTATCTCATACCATAAAGATCATATGTAAAGGTAAAAATATTTTAATTAATTACATTTTGAAAGTGACTAATTAGAGGTCTAAACTGTTTTTATTCACTCATTTTAGTTGCATTGCACCAAAAGGGGAAATTGTTCTTAGAAATGGGCCTTATCATACAGTTGTTATTTGGCTTAATAACTTAATATCTCAAATGGAATCTGTTTTTTTAAAAAAAAGTAAAATGTTCCCACTTCAGTGAGTTTTGGAAATTGCTTGCTTTTGACGCTATTTAGAATGTACAAAGTACTCAGCATTTGGGGGTTAAAGTAAATGATCCTTAATTTACACACTTATGGAACGTTAACAGAAAAATTTAAAAGAGAAAACTACATTTTTGTATTTTTTTCTTTTTTGGATATTTTTACAAATAAGTAAATATATTAATAAAAGCTTTACTTTTTATAAAAAGTTATATCTGATCAAGTGTTAAATATTAATTTTAAGGAAATTATTGTCTTGGTATTTTTACTAAGCGATGGGCATATGTCATTAATAGTTTTCTTTAATATCCTACTTCCTTACCTAAAAACAACACAAAAAAATATAGCACAGTGAAATCTGATCTAGTCAGAACCAGTATTTCAGGATATTCAGACTTCCAAAGCAGTGCCAACTTAGGAATTTATTAGACTGCTCTATTGACTTCTTATGGCTCCTATACTAAATTAGCACAAACTTAGTTACTTAAAACAACCCATATTTATTATCTTACTATACTGGAGATCAGAAATCCAAAATGAGTCTCACTTGGCTAAAATTGAGGTGTTAGCAGGGCTGTGTTCCCTTCTGAAAGCCCTAGGAGCAAGTCTATCCACTTTTGTCAGCTTCTGAGGGCCATCCACACTCTCTGGCTTGTACCCCCCTTCCATCTTCAAAGCCAGAAATGACTAGGTGAGTCTTTGTTGCATTGCATACTCACTATTCTGCCTCTTTCTTCCATATGTTCAAAGGACCCTTGTGATTATATTGAGCCCACCTGCATCATCCAGGATAATCGCCTCATCTTTAAATCAGCCAATTAGCAATCTTAAATCCATTTGCAACCTTAATATCTTTTTTACCATGTAAAGTGACAGTCACAAGTTCTGGGGAGTGGGACATAGACATCTTTGTCCTGGAAGTATTATTCTGCCTACCACAACTACTTAAGAATTTTATAGGATGATATTTGCTAAAGCATACTTTGATTTACTACCTCTTTACCTTTTTTTGGGGGGGGGGTGCCGCGCTGTACGGCTTGTAGGATCTTAGCTCCCCAACCAGAGATTGAACCCATACCCTTGGCAGTGAATGTGTGGAGTCCTAACCACTGGACCACCAGGGAATTCCCTCTTTACCTTTTTATTTGAAGTTTGTTTGAGGTTTATTTATCCAGACAATCACCCAGAGAAAATTGGCTAAATAGAAGGTATTTAGCTGAAGGTCTGTCTAGAGAAGGTCTCTGGGTGACCTTAATAAATCCAAAGGCAAACTATTACCTTTTACATCATTCTCAAGTAGATAATAGTGTTTCCTTATAAATATGTATTATAAAGAAAATTTATGATAAAGATAATAAAGCTGTGAATTCCATCAAGGCAGAAGTGAATTACCAAGAACCTTCCAGAACCATGAAGTTTACAAAGTCAAACTTGCAAAAGAAAATAAACAATAACAAGACCTGCCCAAATGATTTGGAAAGTTTTGAAACAGGAAAAGAAGAGCAGGAAGCAAGTTGGCATTTGAGCTGGGTGGAGGACAAACTCCCATTGACCAGAAGTCAGTGATGTTGAGCCATGGCAACTAGATGTATCTCAGTGGGTTCTGAAGGGCCCAAAAGACTAGTGGTTGCACCTAAAGACTTGAAATTATATTGAAGCTGATAACAGTTCTAAGCAGCAGTAATTAAGCATTAAAATATATGTACATGACTAGACTGACCAGAAAGCCAGTAAAAACTAAACTGAACAATGTGATTCCCTAAAGAGACTAATGGAACCACTTCTACATATGACCTAATCCAGAAACCTGGCAGTCACACTGAGCTACTGGTTCCCCTTCATCTCATCAGATACAAGCTTCCGTCATTACTTGCTCTTAGACTCCCTCTTTCTCATCATGTCTTCTGTTGTAGTTCAATACCCATTTAGTCATATCCACATTCCAAGTATTGACCATTCTCTGATTTCAGCACAGCCTTGTCCAGTCAACCCTCTGTCTTTTTAAAATTTAAATCTAGTCTTCCTATCCTCCTACTTTCATGTCAATTCATACCTCTTCTATTATGTACAAGGCTAAAGTCCTTCCATGGCAAGCACAAACTCTCTTCTCTCACCCTCTCTCCTCACCTTCCCCCCTCCACCACCTCATTCTCCTTTGTCCTAACAGTACCTAACAGTTTGCAGTTCCATGAATAAGTATTTCTGTTGCATACTCACACAAGCCATTTATACCTGGTTTTCCACAAGGTCCTTGCTAAAATGTATGCTTGAGTAATTCATACTCATCTATCAGTGCTCAGCTGATACATGCTTCCCTTTGTTAAGCTTTACTTGGTGCCTTCCCATCACCCACCTGGCTACCCTAAATACTCACTACATTCTTTATGCCAGTATATATGCCCAAATATACCTGGACAATTCTCTGTGCATATATGTCTATATTGAAATTAAAATTCTCTACTTAGCTGAGAAGTTTCTTAAGGTTAATATCTATAGCTTGTTTTGTATTGTATCCCCAGCATCTTCAGAGAGCTCATATTACACACTGAATAAACTTCCCTTATAGCAATAAATAAATATATAGAATAAGATAGGAGCTAATATACATCTCTTTAGGTATTTAAAAATATGGGAAGATTCTTCATGAAATAATTTTTAAGAACTCAATTTGCAGTAATATTTTGTAGTGAAGAGATTGACTGCTTTTGGATGGCTATCACTAGGCAAGTCACAAGAAAGTAAACAAAATAACAGGTTAGAGAATGATGTTATATTTTTACGGGAATGAACTGAAAATTTTCAGATAAACATCAGAGACAAAACAATTAAAAGTCATACAGTTGAAGAAAGTAAGTTGTATGGCATTTAAAAGTAGACTGTGATTTACTCTGTTTACTATTTTTCATTTTAATGAATATTCCTGAACTCTTTAAGGTCAGGAGAATGGATGATATTGTCCATATTTGCAGGCATAAATACTGAGGCACAGCGACATTAAATAATGCTTTACCCAAATCACACAGTTAGTGGCACAGTCAAGACTGGAAAACAACTCCAGACTCTTATGAATATAACCAGGTAAGTTCATGCTGAGAGCACAAATGCATACAATAAACCTTAGGTTTATGGTATACTCAGGGAGTTATTAGAAGATAGGTGTCAGTTTTCTGGACCATACCATCCCGACTATAAGGTTGTTTTCTGGGAAAAATTGTGTGCTGTTTCAGCATGTACCCCTATAAAATAACAGGGCTGCCCCAGTGCAGATCTTACCTGCTAAGATGGTCCTTGCCCTGCCATGAAAGCAGTTCACGCCTATGTGTATACATGTAGCTCTTATAAAGTGTGTGGGTAGAAAGTATGTTACAAGTTTTACATCCACAAATAAAACTACTTTTCATGACATTTCTATTCAAAAGAGTATATAAAAGATACATCTAGTAGAGGAGGTGAATAAAACTATAGAGTGCACAGTGTAATTTTTGTGTATGTGTACATAGACCAGATTAGTTCATTACTTAAAGAAGATTAATAATGTAATTAATTTTCAATTCTATTTTTCAGTATGAAATTTTAGAACTCAAGAGGACTTTTAGAAAAAAAGATATGAATATATCTATAAATACAGACTCCCCCCAGAGTACTACATTATTTAAACTGTGAAATACTTGTTCAGAAATAAGACGTTATTATAAACCCTCAGGCTCTAGGTTAAAAACCATTATTTTAGAAACTGTTTTGAAGAAGACTGAAACGTGCTCCTAATCAAGTTTGTTGTATTGAAGTCATAATTCAAAATTTTGCTCTATTTTCAAAATTTATTTTTGCTTAGGTAAGTAAAATATTTTATATTTGAAAAAATTAAAGTGTATAAAGGAATTAACTTTGAAGGTATTCTAGACTGTATAGGATGTGGATTTCCTTGACTCCAAAACCTGGTATTTTCGATGCTTGCCAGAAAAATGAAATTCCGTCTGCATTCCACACCTGATCTATAAGACCTCTTGCCATAGAGTTCAGCATCAAGAAATTCTTAGAAATTAAAGAAGTTGAAGTTCAGCTAGTTCTCTTCTCAGCAACATTTGAAACCTGATCTTTTACTGTAAGTTTCCTTTCATGCTTGGCTATATGCGAGCATTCATTTTTTTCATTCAACAGCTGTTTATTGAGACCCACCATAAGTCTATGTAGTTGTTCAGTCCTGAGAGTAGACACAGGAGTAATTGTTGCATTTACTATTCCGAGTGCTATGTATGGTAATTTCAGTGAAACAGTGAGGGTTAGAGCCATATTGCAGTGGTTTGAGGTTAGGAAGCAGTGGTGGCAAGTGTAAAGCTACTTAAAAAAAAAAAAACTTGACTGTGAATTAAAGTATAAATGCAGACAGTAGCTAATAATATCTGTATCTCAGGAAGGCTTATTTTTATTTGAATGGGAAAAATCTGAGCATGTCTACATGCTGAGAAGAAAGCCAGCAGAGAGAGGGAGTCTGAAGTTACAGATTGAGTAGCCTCTGTTAGTATTACATAATTTAGCTAAATTTTGCTTGGCATTTAATTTTTTTTAAGTTTATTTTTAATTTATTTTTGGCTGCATTGGGTCTTTGTTGCTGTGCGCAGGCTTTCTCTAGTTGCGGCAAGCGGTGGCTACTCTTCGTTGCAGCGTGTGGGCTTCTCATTGCAGTGGCTTCTCTTGTTGTGGAGCACGGGCTCTAGGCACAAGGGCTTCAGTAGATGTGGCATATGGGCTTCAGTAGTTGTGGCTCATGGGCTCTAGAGCGCAGGCTCAGTAGTTGTGGCACACGGGCTTAGTTGCTGTGCGGCACATGAGATATTCCCGGACCAGGGCTTGACTCCGTGTCCCCTGCATTGGCAGGCGGATTCTCAACCACTGCACCACCAGGCAAGCCCTGACATTTATTTTTGAAGCTTTGTCTTCCACTTAGTATCCTTTCCCCACCCTGCTAGAATATTTAATACCCATCCCTTAAATTTGCCAGCATCTTCCCCTGGACAGGGTTGTTTCCTCTGCCTAGAACTGCACTTCCCTGCCACTTCTGCCTGTCAGGATCTCTCTGTCCCCAGGATTTCCCCTAAAGGCAAATGAATCTCTGCCTCCCAGCCCCAAAGCTCTGCTTACACCTATCACATGGCATTGATGACAGTGTGTCATTCGGTCTTGCTAGACCAGGAATGCCTAGGAGAAAAAGGCTCTCTGGTCTATCTCTGAGACAGTTGCCTCAGCAGTTAACACACCCCTTTTCCCATTCATTGATTCATTCATTCAGTAAATAACTAATGGGTTTTATCTATGTGGTAGGTACTGTATACGTGCCGAATAAACAGTGGAAACATAACTGGACATGTTCCGACTCCTCATGGAACTTGCAACTTTGGTTCTCAGTATTATTTAATAGCTCTTAAACTTAATTAAACAATGGAACCAACTGAATAGAAAGTTTCATTTAAATTATAAAAAGTGATGAAATATATCTCCTTATTATTATTTGCTTATTATCACTTACTATTATTTGTTTCTGTCCAGAATCACATTGTTTGATTAAAGTATCTTATCTGTTAAAAATGGCAATTTGTACTTTAAATGTCATAAAAAATTTTTTAAATAGTTATTTATTCTTCTGTCCTAGTATTAAAAACAAAACCAAAAACCCAGCATTGAGTAGCAATTTGTGTATTCATTCACTCAGTAGACGTTTTCTGAGTGCTGACTAAGCCAGCTGAGTACCAGGCACTGTGGAGAAACACTGAGGAAAAGGAAGCAGGATTCAGCATAGAGTCCTGCTGTTGGGCCGAGGAAACTCAGTGCCCTGTCGTAGGCTTTTGAGCTTTAGAGGTGCCTGCTCTGGCTCACAAGATGAAGCATCCACAGATGCTAAGGGAGAATGCCAACCCAAAGCTAGCAACCCTTCCATTCTAGACCAAGCTTCTGTTAACCAGGACCTCCATTTTGTTTTCCCATACTGCTCTGAGCTACTTCCTAGGACTCCGTAATACTCTCTGCCCTTTATACCCACTGATTTTTTTTTTCACAAGAAAGTTGTTGTCATTGTTGTTTTCATATGAATTAAATTTCTGTTTACATTGATGGAAGGAAATACAAATGGACATGTAGATTCACAGTACTGTGTGCTACTGTGCTTTGAAAGCAAAGCATTGTAGATCACCTAAATGCCCAAATGTTTTCAAATGCTTAAATAAAATATTGCATATTCACATGTAAATGTGGCTGAATAATATATGGCATATCCACATAATGCATTTTTAAAAGAATATGTAATTGCTTGGGAAAAGATTCATGATAGATTTTTAAATGAAAAACAGAATAAATGTAATCATTTCAAGGAATAGATAATTACTGGGATAATTGCATAGTACCTTATTAAGTGAACAAACAGGATATTATTATAAATGTAATGTGATTCTTATTTTCAAATACTTTTATAAATAAAACGTAAAGGATACATGAGTAGGGTATATATTCATTTGTCCTGTTTCCAAAAATTTCAAACATGCATGATTCACATAATCAGAAGAAAGCAATAAATGTAATTACAAAACACTTTTCAGAAGATCACACTATAAATTGAGTAACATTTACCAATGTGCTTTTTGAAGAAGAGTAATTCTCTTTGAACAAATAGACATAATTAGCATGTTCTAAATAAGAAGATGGATGGTTTTCTACATTAATATTTCTGAAACTAAAAGAAGAGTATTATAATTTGTCCAGGAAATTGCATTTATATATTAACATAAATGTGGCTAGCTATTAGAAGCTAAAATTTCACAATAAATGGTTTCTAAAAAAGCTGTTTTATATGAATTACATATCATTAAATGATTGTAATTATAAAGAGTTAGACTAGACATTTTGCTTCTCAATATCAAAATGTATAAAACCTGACTCATAACATTGAAGATTCATATTATCCAAGCCCCCAAAAAAGCATAAGTTGTATTAGATTTACTATATTTTTCTGAATGCTAATTTGAAAATACATGGCCTTTGTCTAGTTATGAGATTTTTAAATTAGAGTAAGCTACATCCTTATTTTTATTATTTTTTAACATCTTTATTGGAGTATAACTGCTTTACAATGGTGTGTTAGTTTCTGCTTTATAACAAAGTTAATCAGCTATACATATTCATATATCCCCATTTCTCCTCCCTCTTGCGTCTCCCTCCCACCCTCCCTATCCCACCTCTCTAGGTGGTCACAAAGCACTGAGCTGATCTCCCTGTGCCATGAGGCTGCTTCCCACTGGCTTTCTCTTCTACGTTTGGTAGTATATAAAAGTCCATGCACTCTCTCACTTCGTCTCAGCTTACCCTTCCCCCTCCCCATGTCCTCAAGTCCATTCTCTATGTCTGCGTCTTTATTCCTGTCCTGCCCCTAGGTTCTTCAGAACTTTATTTTTAGATTCCATATATATGTGTTAGCATATGGTATTTATTTTTCTCTTTCTGACTTACTTCACTCTGTATGACAGACTCTAGGTCCATCCACCTCACTACAAATTACTCAATTTCATTTCTTTTTATGGCTGAGTAATATTCCATTGTATATATGTGCCACATCTTTTTTATCTATTCATCAGTCAATGGACACTTAGGTTGCTTCCATGTCCTGGCTATTGTAAATAGACCTGCAGTGAACATTGTGGTACATGACTCTTTTTGAATTATGGTTTTCTCAGGGTATATGCCCAATAGTAGGATTGGTGGGTCGTATGGTAGTTCTATTTTTAGTTTCTTAAGGAACCTCCATACTGTTCTCCTTAGTGGCTGTATCAACTTACATTCCCACCAACAGTGCAAGAGGGTTCCCTTTTCTCCACACCCTCTCCAGCATTTATTGTTTGTAGATTTTTTGATCATGGCCGTTCTGACTGGTGTGAGGTGATACCTCATCGTAGTTTTGATTTGCATTTCTCTAATGATTAGTGATGTTGAGCTTCCTTTCATGTGTTTGTTGGCAATCTGTATATCTTCTTTGGAGAAATGTCTATTTCGGTTTTCTGCCCATTTTTGGATTGGGTTTTTTTTTTATATTGAGCTGCATGAGCTGCTTGTAAATTTTGGAGATTAATCCTTTGTCAGTTGCTTCATTTCTAAATCTTTTCTCCCATTCTGAGGGTTGTCTTTCTTTTTCTCTTGTTTATGGTTTCCTTTGTTGTGCAAAAGCTTTTAAGTTTCATTAGGTCCCATTTGTTTATTTTTGTTTTTATTTCCATTTCTCTACGAGGTGGGTTAAAAAGGATCTTGCTGTGATTTATGTCATAGAGTGTTCTGCCTATATATTCCTCTAAGAGTTTTACAGTGTCTGGCCTTACATTTTAGGTCTTTAATCCATTTTTAGTTTACTTTTGTGTATGGTGTTAGGGAGTGTTCTAATTTCATTCTTTTACATGTAGTTGTCCAGTTTTCCCAGCACCACTTATTGAAGAGTCTGTCTTTTCTACACTGTATATTCTTGCCTCCTTTATCAAAGATAAGGTGACCATATGTGCGTGGGTTTATCTCTGGGCTTTCTATCCTGTTACATTGATCTATATTTCTTTTTTTGTGCCAGTACCATACTGTCTTGATGTCTCTATCTTTGTAGTATAGTCTGAATTCAGGGAGCCTGATTCCTGAAGGTCCGTTTTTCTTTCTCAAGATTGCTTTGGCTATTCGGGGTCTTTTGTGTTTCCATACAAATGGTGAACTTTTTTATTCTAGAGATGTGAAAAATGCCATTGGTAGTTTGATAGGGATTGCATTGAATCTGTAGATTGCTTTGGGTAGTATAGTCATTTTCACAATGTTGATTCTTCCAATCCAAGAACATGGTATATCTCTCCATCTGTTTGTATCATCTTTAATTTCTTTCATCAGTGTCTTGTAGCTTTCTGCATACAGATCTTTTGTCTCCTTAAGTAGGTTTATTGCTAGGTATTTTATTCTTTTTCTTGCAATGGTAAATGGGAGTGTTTCCTTAATTTCTCTTTCAGATTTTTCATCATTAGTGTATAGGAATGCAAGATTTCTGTGCATTAATTTTGTATCCTGCTACTTTACCAGATTCATTGATTAGCTTTAGTAGTTTTCTTGTAGCGTCTTTAGGATTCTCTATGTATAGTATCATGTCATCTGCAAACAGTGACAGCTTTACTTCTTCTTTTCCGATTTGAATTCCTTTTATTTCTTTTTCTTCTCTGATTGCTGTGGCTAAAATGTCTACAACTATGTTCAATAACAGTGGTGAGAGTGGGCAGCCTTGTCTTGTTCCTGATCTTAGTGGAAATGGTTTCAGTTTTTCACCATTGAGGATGATGTTGGCTGTGGGTTTGTCATATATGGCCTTTATTATGTTGAGGTAACTTCCCTCTATGCCTACTTTCTGGAGAGTTTTTATCATAAATGGGTGTTGAATTTTGTCAAAAGCTTTCTCTGCATCTATTGAGATGATCATATGGTTTTTATCCTTCAGTTTGTTAATATGGTGTATCACATTGATTCATTTGCATATATTGAAGAAGCCTTGCATTCCTGGGATAAATCCCGCTTGATCATGGTGTATGATCCTTTTAATGTGCTGTTGGATTCTGTTTGCTAGGATTTTGTTGAGGATTTTTCCATCTATGTTCATCAGTGATATTGGCCTGTAATTTTCTTTCTTTGTGACATCTTTGTCTGGCTTTGGTATCAGGGTGATGGTGGCCTCGTAGAATGAGTTTGGGAGTGTTCTTCCCTCTTCTATATTTTGGAAGAGTTTGAGAAGGATAGTTGTTAGCTCTTCTGTAAGTGTTTGATAGAATTTGCCTGTGAAGCCATCTGGTCCTGGGCTTTTGTTTGTTGGAAGATTTTTAATCACAGTCTCAATTTCAGTGCTTGTGACTGGTCTGTTTTTATTTTCTATTTCTTCCTGGTTGAGTCTTGGAAGGTTGTGCTTTTCTAAGAATTTGTCCATTTCTTCCAGGTTGTCCATTTTATTGGCATAGAGTTGCTTGTAGTAATCTCTCATGATCCTTTGCATTTCTGCAGTGTCAGTTGTTACTTCTCCTTTTTCATTTCTAACTCTGTGGATTTGAGTCTTCTCCCTTTTTTTCTTCATGAGTCTGGCTAATGGTTTATCAATTTGTTTGTCTTCTCAAAGAACCAGCTTTTAGTTTTATTGATCTTTGCTATTGTTTCCTTCATTTCTTTTTCATTTATTTCTGCTCTGATCTTTATGATTTCTTTCCTTCTGCTAACTTTGGGGTTTTTTTGTTCTTCTTTCTCTAATTTTTTTAGGTGTAAGTTTAGGTTGTTTATTTGAGATGTTTCTTGTTTCCTGAGGTAGGAATGTATTACTCCAAACTTCCCTCTTAGAACTGCTTTTGCTGCATCCCATAGGTTTTGGGTCATCGTGTTTTCATTGTCATTTGTTTCTAGGTATTTTTTGTTTTTTAAAGTGATCTCTTGGTTATTTAGTAGTGTATTGTTTAGCCCCCATGTGTTTGTATTTTTTACACATTTTTTTCCTGTAATTGATATCTAGTCTCATAGCACTGGGTCAGAAAAGATACTTGATACAATTTCAATTTTCTTAAATTTACCAAGGCTTGATTTGTGACCCAAGATATGATCTATCCTGGAGAATGTTCCATGAGCACTTGAGAAGAAAGTGTATTCTGTTGGTTTTGGATGGAAGGTCTTATAAATATCAATTAAGTCCATATTGTTTAATGTATCATTTAAAGCTTGTATTTCCTTATTTATTTTCATTTTGGATGATCTGTCCATTGGTGAAAGTGGGGTAAGTCCCCTACTATGATTGTGTTACTGTCGATTGCCCATTTTATGTCTGTTAGCATTTGCCTTACATATTGAGGTGCTCCTATGTTGGGTTCATAAATATTTACAATTGTTATATCTTCTAATTGGATTGATCCCTTGATCATTATGTAGTGTCCTTCTTTGTCTCTTGTAATAGTCTTTATTTTAAAGTCTATTTTGTCTGATATGAGAATTGCTACTCCAGCTTTCTTTTGATTTCCACTTGCATGGAATATCTTTTTCCATCCCCTCACTTTCAGTCTGGATGTGTCCCTAGGTCTGAAGTGGGTCTCTTGTAGACAGCATATATATAGGTCTTGTTTTTGTATCTATTTAGCCAGTCGGTGTCTTTGGGGTCGAGCATTTAATCCATTTATATTTAAGGTAATTATCAATATGTATGTTCCTATTACCATTTTCTTAATTGTTTTGGGTTTCTTATTGTGGGTCTTTTCCTTCTCTTGTGTTTCCTGCTTAGAGAAGTTCCTTTAGGATTTGTTGTAAAGCTGGTTTGGTGGTGCTGAATTCTCTTAGCTTTTGCTTTTCTGTAAAGGTTTTAATAACTCGGTTGAATCCGAATGAGATCCTTTCTGGTTAGAGTAAACTTGGTTGTAGGTTCTTCCCTTTCATCACTTTAAATATGTCCTGCCACTCCCTTCTGGCTTGCAAGGTTTCTGCTGAAAGATCAGCTGTTAACCTTATGGGGATTCCTTTGTATGTTATTTGTTGTTCTTCCCTTGCTGCTTTTAATATTTTTTCTTTGTATTTAATTTTTGTTAATTTGATTAATATGTGTCTTGGGGTGTTTCTCCTTTGATTTATCCTGTATGTGACTCTCTGCACTTCCTGGACTTAATTGACTATTACCTTTCCCATATTAGGGAAGTTTTCAACTATAATCTCTTCAAGTATCTTCTCAGTCCCTTTCTTTTTCTCTTCTTCTTCTGGGACCCCTATAATTCGAATGTTGGTGTGTTTAATGTTGTCCCAGAGGTCTCTGAGACTGTCCTCAATTCTTTTCATTCTTTTATCTTTATTCTGCGCTGCAGTAGTTATTTCCACTATTTTATCTTCCAGGTCATTTGTCCATTCTTCTGCCTCAGTTATTCTGCTATTGATTCCTTCTAGAGAATTTTTCATTTCATTTATTGTGTTGTTCATCACTGTTTGTTTGCTCTTTAGTTCTTCTAGGTCCTTGTTAAACGTTTCTTGTGTTTTCTCCATTCTATTTCCAAGATTTTGGATCTTCTTTACTATCATTACTCTGAATTGTTTTTCAGGTAGACTGCCTATTTCCTCTTCATTTGTTTGGTCTGGTGGGTTTTTACCTTGCTTCTTCATCTGCTGTGTGTTTCTCTGTCTTCTCATTTTGCTTCACTTACTGTGTTTGGGGTCTCCTTTTCGTGGGATGCAGGTTTGTAGTCCCTGTTGTTTTTGATGTCTGCCCCCAGTGGCTACAGTTGGTTCAGTGGGTCATGTAGGCTTCCTGGTGGAGGGGAGTAGTGCCTGTTTTCTGGTGGATGAGGCTGGATCTTGTCTTTCTGGTGGGCAGGTTCCCGTCCGGTGGTGTGTTTTGGGGTTGTGTGATCTTCCTATGATTTTAGTCCTGTCTGCTAAAATGTGGGGTTGTGTTCCTGTCTTGCTAGTTGTTTGGCCTAGGGTGTCCAGCACTGGAGCTTGCTGGTTGTTGAGTGGAGCTGAGTCTTAGCTTTGAGATGGAAATCTCTCGGAGCGCTTTCTCCGTTTGATGTTACATGGAGCCGAGAGGTCTCTGGTGGACCAATGTACTGAACTCTACTCTCCCACATCAGAGGCATAGGCCTGACACCCGGCCAGAGCACCAAGACCCTGTCAGCCACACGGCTCAGAAGAAAAGGGAGAAAGAAAGAAACAAACAAATTTTTAAAAATAAAATAAAATAAAGTTATTAAAATGAAAAAAACATTAAAAATAAAAATAATTAAAAAGTAATTTAAAAAAGAATGGATCAACCAAACCAAAAACCAAATCCACCAATTATAACAAGTGCTAAAAACTATAGTAAAAAAAAAACAAAAAAAAAACGGACAGACAGAATCCTAGAACAAATGGCAAAAGCAAAGCTATACAGACAAAGTCACACACAGAAGCATACACATACACACTCACAAAAAGAGAAAAAGGAAAAAAATATATATATCTTTGTTCCCAAAGTCCACCTCCTCAATTTGGGGTGATTCGTTGTCTATTCAGGTATTCCACAGATGCAGGGTACATCAAGTTGATGGTGGAGATTTAATCCGCTGCTCCTGAGGCTGCTGGGAGAGATTTCCCTTTCTTTTCTTTGTTCGCACAGCTCCCGGGGCTCAGCTTTGGATTTGGCCCTGCCTCTGCGTGTAGGTCGCCTGAGGGCATCTGTTTTTCTCTCAGACCGGACGGGGTTAAAGGAGCAGCTGATTCGGGGGCTCTGTTTCACTCAGGCCGGGGGGATGGAGGGGCACGATGCAGGGCGAGCCTGCGGCGGCAGAGGCCGGCGTGACGTTGCACCAGCCTGAGGCGCGTCGTGCGCTCTCCTGGGGAAGTTGTCCCTGGATCCCGGGACCCTGGCAGTGGCGGGCTGCACAGGCTCCCCGGAAGCAGGGTGTGGAGAGTGACCTGTGCTTGCACACAGGCTTCTTGGTGGCAGCAGCAGCAGCCTTAGTGTCTCAGACCCGTCTCTGGGGTCCGCGCTGATAGCCGCGGCTTGTGCCTTTCTCTGGAGCTCGTTTAAGGTGGTGCTCTGAATCCACTCTCGTTGCGCACCCCGGAACAATGGTCTCTTGCCTGTTAGACAGGTCTAGACCTTTTCCCGGACTCCCTCCCGGCTAGCTGTAGCGCACTAACCCCTTCAGGCTGTGTTCACGCAGCCACCCCCAGTCCTCTCCCTGCGCTCTGACCTAAGCCCGAGCTTCAGCTCCCAGCCCCGCCCTCCCCGGCAGGTGAGCAGACAAGCCTCTCGGGCTGGTGAGTGCCGGTCGGCACCGATCCTCTGTGCTGGAATCTCTCCGCTTTGCCCTCCGCACCCCTGTTGCTGCGCTCTCCTCCGTGGCTCCGAAGCTTCCCCGCCCCCTCTGCCACCCGCAGTCTCCGCCCGCGAAGGGGCTTCCTAGTGTGTGGAAACCTTTCCTCCTTCACGGCTCCCTCCCAGAGGTACAGGTCCCGTCCCTATTCTTTTGTGTGTGTTTTTTCTTTTTTCTTTTGCCCTACCCAGGTATGTGGGGAGTTTCTTGCCTTTTGGGAAATCTGAGGTCTTCTGCCAGCGTTCAGTGGGTGTTCTGTAGGAGTTGTTACACGTGTAGATGTATTTCTGATGTATTTGTGGGGAGGAAGGTGATCTCCACGTCTTACTCCTCCGCCATCTTGAAGGTCTCCCTCACTATATCTTTAGATCAACTAGATAAGAGAATTTACTTGTGTTCCCAAAGTGTCTTTTCATAATTGTAATGATCATTTGATTGAACAGTTCACACATGACAGGGAATACTACAGTGTTAGTGTAAAAGTGACTTGGGTAGGAACTACTCCAGGAAACATAATATTCAGAAAGTACATTCAAAATAGAGTGAATGGGTCATAGGTTATACCTGCTTGGTTTAAGTGACAAAGTGTCAGAATATGGCAGCTCCAAGGTATCCCTGTGCGTGGGAAATAGCAGGAGAAATCCAGGAGAGAGGGAGGCTAGGTTGATAAACTGATAGATATCTAGTCCAGTAGAGAAGAATAGACAATGCCAGAGAAGGGATCTGACACTGGCTATGGAAGCTTGACCTTCACCTATGACTGTAGTGCTAAACATGGAGGTGGAATTGTTGAGTATCTTAAATATTCATTAATATTAAGATACATTTCTTAATCTAGTACTTAATCTTGATAGATCATTAATGATCTTAATTAATAATATCATTAATCATTACTCAATGGAAACATCTTTCTTTTCTCCTTATGATCATATCCAATGAGAATGAAGAACTGCTTTATACCATGATACGTAGTTATTGAATTTTCGTCTAAATTACTGATGTAAAGAATATTCATAAGTTAAGATTAAAAATGAACAGAAACAAAATGCACAAAGTAGGTAATCATTCTTAGTAAAAGGTGATGTATTTTAGACATAGAGTAAATAGAGTAGAAATTATAAACAGGCAAGTAAAAAAAGTGCGGAAAGTATGGAAAGTCAGTTATTAACCATAAAGTATTTTAAACACACTAAGTGAAAGATCAGAAAAGGACCATCATTATTTTTGTTGTTATAGATACTATTGCCCAAAGCAATAGGAGTAAACCACTTTTAGCCTTCTGTCCCTCTGCTTACATTTTAATTTTATTCATTGTTTTATTTTAATATAAGTTTCATATTCTTATATGTGGACACAATTAAACGTTCGTTTATTCAACATCTCTCTATTGAACAAATTTTTTGTGATGGCCATTGAGCTAGGAACTTCATTCTACCCCTTTAATCTTCCACCGTGATGTATCCATATATATCATCTACTGTAGATGACAAAATGATTCATGGAGATCAAAAAACTCACCCAGGTTTGCTGGGTGTTAGTACATGAAAAAGTTAGCATTGAAAGCTGAGTCTAGTCTGTTTGTGTCAGAGACCCATTTGCTCCTGCAAAAGATAGTTTCCATGTTTGTATGTGTGTACATGTGCAAAAATGACACCTCCACACTCAAATACATGCTCAGCACACCAATCTCTTAGTGAAATGACAAGTCTGGGCCTTGTCACTTACTGTGCCTTAGCATCCTAATTTTTTAACTTGTGCTTCTCCTACCTAACTTTTCTATTTCTTTCCCATTGTTTTCATACCCACTGACACCTAGGTTCATTCTGCACCATGGAGATCAGTATGAGAAGAAAGATTCAAATATATTTAACTCATAAGGCATTCTTCACATGTTTTCTGTTTCCTTCTTTCACTTTTTTTTAAGTGAAAAGAGAAAAAGGTTTTAGTTCTCTCCTCTTTGCCATTGTTTTCATTTAAATAATTATAATCAATTTTTCATGCAGTGTTTTCATCTCAGCAAACAAATGCATTCAGTTGGGCACACATGCACTAAAAGCTTGCCTTCTGTTTTTGTGATTAATTGAGATGTAGAGAGTGATGGGTGTGGGGTAAAAATAGAAATGCAATTAGTGCAGCTAGGCATGAAATACATTCAAATACAAGCAGAATGTCTCCCCAGTTAGTGGTCTCTTTGTGGGCTCTTGAGGATTTTCCTCCCATTAGTAAGTCACTGGAATGGAAATCTTCAGCCTTTGGGGAGACCAGAGCATTAAACATGGAATTAACTCTTAACTGCAAACTGAGTCAGCTCAATAGGTCATTAATTCTACTGCTTGGGTATATATCACACTGAGCTTTGGTGTGTGGGCTTCTGAAATGTTAGGAGTGAGTTTATAAAGCATTGCAAGGACTAAATGATGGTTATCTATCATTCCAACCTTTGCCTTCACCACTTAGATACTAATATCTCTGGTGACTCAAAATCAGAATTGAAATGCAGGCAGAAGCTTTTGCTAAAACCAATGGATTTGGACCTTTACTTAGAAAAGTTGTATATTGTATATTTTGAGAAAATAAATTTATGTTGCACTTTATAGAATATGTGATTCTTAGTTTTCACAAAGGTGTGTCCTCAGTTGATAAAGATATCACAGTGCCTCAAATATTATCCTATCCCAATTTGAGAATCTTTCTGCATATCTTCATAACCAGTAGAAGTTGACTAGCTTTGCTTTGAATGTTTTAAAATAAATTTCTAAGTATAAAGTGTATTGAAAAATTTAATATTTTAAGCCACTTATAGCACTCCTTGATTTCTTTTTTTTTTTTTTTTTTTTTTTTTTTCTGTACGCGGGCCTCTCACTGCTGTGGCCTCTCCCGTTGCGGAGCACAGGCTCCGGACGCACAGGCTCAGCAGCCATGGCTCACGGGCCCAGCCGCTCCGCGGCATATGGGATCCTCCCAGACCGGGGCACGAACCCGTATCCCCTGCATCGGCAGGCAGACTCTCAACCACTGCGCCACCAGGGAGGCCCAGCACTCCTTGATTTCTGATAATATTTCTTTTCTTCCCATACTCTTTTACATCCTCTTTGAGAATCTCCAACAGATATTATTATCTCCTTTGATCATCCCAGTGTAGTACAGTTATTAACAACTTGCATTTACTGATTGCTTACCCCAAGGTTTTTCACACTTGATGATACTGATGTTTGGGTCCAGATAATTCTTTGCTGTGGGGGCCTATCCTGTACATTGTAGGATGTTTAGCAGCATCCCTGGCCTCTGCCCACTACATTCCAGCAGCAACTCCCCATACTGACAATCAGAATATCTCCAGACATAGCCACATGTCCCTTGGTGTCAAAATCTTTGCTGGTTGAGAACCACTGGTTTATCTTCTACTAAGC
Organism: Mesoplodon mirus; assembly: GCF_964341445.2. Taxonomy (NCBI): domain Eukaryota; kingdom Metazoa; phylum Chordata; class Mammalia; order Artiodactyla; family Ziphiidae; genus Mesoplodon; species Mesoplodon mirus. The sequence continues at coordinate 44,158,571 of NC_138985.1, read as the reverse complement.
ATTATTTTGTTTGAGTCTACAATAACCTTGTAAAATATGAAGGACTGTGTTAATCAGAGTCTTGGCAGGAAACAGAACCTACACAATATGGGTCATAGACATTTATGAAGGGACTGCTTACAACTGCTTAGGGATGTTGAGGCACCCAGAAAATAGCAACAGTGAGAAGCCAGAGCTAAAGAAGCAAGGAGAGGAAATAATGTTGCTGGAGTGCTGGGAAAGCTGAAGCTGTGGAGCAGAGCCCTCAAGAGGGAGATGAAATCAGGAAGAGACAAAGCTACACCTGGTGATGCAGCTCTGTAGCAGAGAGAGCATAGGATACCTGGCCTCTAACTCCTTAATTCTTTGATCACTAGCCAGTCCTACCAATAGGTTGAGTCCAGATGAAATCCAACCAGCAAAGGACTGGAGTGATGCAGTCCCAGGATTCGGTCCCATGAACTCAGAGAAAGAAGGAAAATGGAATCTGTTGGAGCATATGGAGGGAAAAACAAAACAAAAACAAACCTATCTCCATTTTAACACAAGAAACTGAGATTTAGAGATATAAAATAATTCATCCAAAGCCAAATACCTAATGTGTGAAGCAGGCATTTAAAGCACATCTATTTCACTCCATGCACTACAAAGGTATCTTCATTCCTTATTTGCATGAATGAGGGGACTGATAGTAGCTGAAAGATGCAAAACCAGGACCCAGTTTTCATTCCTATTCTAATGTTCACTTTTTTTTATGTTGTCATTGAAAGATATTTAAGAGCTGTATATCCAGCCCATTCTCATAGACGTGCAGGAACAAAAGCTATCTGCCCGCCTGTAAAGTCTTTTCTGAAAAGCTTATGGAATTCTAGGTTTCATGTAGAATGTTTAAATGGCATATGCCGAGTTTCCAAGCTGTTGGCACATTTTCATCTTGATTGCAGAAACTCGGGCCCAGCTGGTGCAATGTGTTAGGAGCAGGAGGACTGGACTGTGAATCAGGGGATCCAGGGCCCAGTCCTGGCTCTGCCATCCCTAGTGTAACACCCCCACCACCAGCAGTAGCAGCAATAATAAAAATTGGGTAAACCTTTTCTTCCCTTTTGCGTTCACCCAGATCTTTGCAGTTACTCTCAGGTATCTAATCCAGTGGCCACAGTTCTGTGAAGTAAGGAAGGTATTAGAGTTTCATGTTTCACAAACGAGGAGTCAGGCTCAGATAGTACTAAAGTCTCGCTGAAAATCGCATAGATGGGAAGTGTGGTCCCAACTGCACATATTCCCGCTGAAAACACAGTGCCTTTTCTCCTCCATCTTTGAAGTGATGAATCAGTTGGTGTACTTCCTCTGGAGAGCCAGTCTGTAGTGTTGAATCTGTTAGGCTTCATCATAAAGTCATGTCTACATTAAAGTCTGAGACTGTGATTTTTGTCCTAGGGTTATAAGCAAGGTGACAGCAGATACCAATCTAGTTAGCACATAGGGATTGCACATTTTTTTCTTTCTGGGTTTTAGATGGAATATATTTATTAACCTGCAGCTTTTCAGAGACAAAATTGGTGTTTTAAAGGCACTTAAAAATAAATATATACCAACGGGTGGGGGTGGGGTGGATTCTAAGTAAATTAATACAGTTCCATTTTTTCCCCTTATTCATGGGTAGGTTGGATGCTAGTAATTCAGACTCAGCCTTCTCTACTAAGATAAAGTGAGTTGAAGGAAGCTCTGGACTCCTGGAAGGTCTGGCAAGAACCTTAATCCTTCCCCCAGACTGTTTCCCTTCTTTGCCTCAAGGTGGGAGGCCCAGGAAGTAAGACATTTCAGGTCTCTAGTCACTGAGCTCCTTGTACTCAGTCCTGATCTCTGCCCACCTCTCCTGCGCATTTTCTACTTTTACAATATTTTTAGCACTGCCCCTTTATTTTTACTTTTTCAGTATTTTCAGGATAAAATCAGGTGTAAAACACAAAAAAAATTAACTTTTTTATTTTACCTAGCCAGTTCCAAGAAAATCTAGGGTTCTCAGTCCAAGGTAGAGCTAAAGAAAAGGGAAAAAGAGAAGAACAAAGAGGAAAGTAAAGTATAGGATTTTGAAGTCAAAAACAAAAAATAAATAAATGAGTAATAAAAGATTGTAAGTTCTACTTTTGATACTCTCTGTAGTTTGGCAGAATTATAAAATTCCTTCAAAGAAATCATTTTATCTGATCCAGAATTATAGCTACATTATAACATTGTATCTGATGTAGATGATTAGTAATGCTTTGGAAAAGCAGTTGTATAATTGTTATACTGTTCATACATAAAGAAGGGTGGAAGAGCAGTATTTTCAGTATTTAGAAGATTGAAGTTGAGCTAGGTTACCTGGGTACAGATTCTGGCTTCATCCCTTTTTACCTTTGTGACCTTGGCAAGTTACTTTCCCTGTCTGGGTTTTGGTTTCTTCATTGATATATTCAAGGTGTAAGTAAAATCTATCCCATATGGATTTTTATGATTCAAGAAGTTATTATTGACAAAGCTTTTAGGACAGTAGTGGAACGTAATAATCACTATGTGAACGTTAGTTGTCATCAGAAACATTGTTTCCCTAATCATCATCATCATTATCATCTCCACCAGCACCATCATAATCACCGATTTCTACTACAGACGCAATCCAATGTTTTCATTCTTCCAAAGTATAATCACTTAAAAACCTAATAAATAATGACTAATTTTAGAGCATCGCTATTTAGGATAGTTCAACCAAAGAAATAGTAACGTATGTATGAATAATGTGCATTTGTATTTTGGAACATATAACCTAACTCAGAACTTTAGTAATAAGACTTGGCCACCCTTCCTTTCTAATTGATTGTGTACTCACTGTATACAAAGATTTATTCATAGTGATTCTACTTGGTTTTGTGTTATTATACCGAGTATATTTTCCCAGGATTTCAGGTTCGAAACTACTGACAATGAAATATTTCAGGAGTCAGAATCAGACATAAATTATATGCTGCAGAGGTGTCTTCTTATTACCAGAAGTCAGCCTAGAGTCTCTAAAATCACATTAAGGTACTGTTTTTGTGGTTATTGAGTTTCACCCTTGAGAGAATTGAAAGGACTGACAATGAAGTGTAATAAATCTTACTCTGACCCAGACATACTCAGTCATTTAACTTCCCGTTAACAATCCCAATTCTGCTACGTAAAATAAGTCGAAACATATTTTTTCTCCTTTTTCACTTTACATTTAGAGAAGTTGAAGAACATTTCACATATTTCATAAAAATAATTATGACATTTGTCTGTTTAATTAATTTATAGTCAATGCCTTATTTACATGCTTGGGGTTTTACTTTGAGATGAGAAGGGACTATGAAAAGGGTGAGCCGTTTTTTATACACAGGAGCGATTGGCTCTCCATTTTTTAATTTTTATCTATTTTCTTTGTCTCAATCCCCAGCCTCTGAGCCCAACTTGAAGGTGCGGTCCAGGTTAAAACAGAAAGTGGCAGAGAGGAGAAGCAGCCCCTTACTCAGGCGGAAGGATGGAAATGTTGTCACTTCATTCAAGAAGCGAATGTTTGAGGTGACAGGTAATTGAGGACTGGGCAGATATACACTAAAAAATGCTCCTAGTAGGAATGAACAAAAAAAAGTTTAGAAAAATATACCTGTTGTATATTAAAAGTTATTTTGAGGAGAAACATTTCTTGAAAGGAAATTATATTGAAAACTCACAAGTAGTTCAGTAAACCTTGCCATGCATTCACCGTGTTAAACAGGAAATGAATGAAAAACAGAACTGTGTGTCAATAGGCATAACTAGGGAATGCCAAAGCTCACCTTAATCTTTTCAGAAACAAGCAGTCCATTTTGGGAATGCCAGCCAGGAGAATATAACTTTTAATGAAATTTGATCAGAAATGAGCAGAGGGAGGTCCAAGAAGAACACTTCCCCCATACTCAGACATGAATGTACAAAATACATCTGGGAAAATTAAACTACGTGGAACAGCAAAACCTTGACTTTTCAACAAATTTACAGAACTCATAAATGACTTTATGTGTTTACTAGTGAACAGGGACTTATGGCAGGAGGGGGATATATTGCCTTTTATGAAGGGAAAAAAACTGTCATTTTTCACTAGTCTCAAATGGAAGAGTTCTTATTTTTTTAGCTGCCTGGTTAGTAGTGGGGTGAACAGGTTAGGAAATTCAACCTGATGTCTTACAAAGCCCGCTAGTCCCATTTGTACCTGGTATGAAATTGGAGAAGACATAGGGATACCAGAACCAAAAAGGCTAGCCAGAATAACAATACTAACTACTGTTTATCGAGTACCTACTTAGAGCTATACATTGTATCTGGTCATTTCCTTTAGTTGCATCAATAAAAAAAAATGGTAATCTACAACCATTTGTCTCCATCCCCAAGGAAAATTGTGCTTATACCAATATAGTCAGTTGGCATTATTTCTTCAATATCAGATCTTATTCTTAGCAAGTTTTAACAAATTATTTGTTTTCTATATCTTCTTTGGTCATGATAGTGTCTAGTTTAGGGAGACAGTATGGAGAAGATTGCAGAAGTAGAGGCAGAGGTGGAAAAGTACAGAATACTAATGACACAGTGCTTTGACAGGCTACTAGGGCAAAAAAATGTTTAGTCTTCTCTTCAGTCCTGACAGATTAATATGTTTATCTGAGGGAAAGTATTGGTGGGAAAATTTTTTCTTGAGGGATAAGAAATATTAAATAAACAATTACTTTACTAAAGTTTATTTTCCAGTATCAAATATAATCACTAATTTTGACCAATTGAATTCTAAATTTAGAGTTATAGACTTTTTATGCCAAGAAACTTATATGTATTTTAGTGAGTAAAAGTCTTAAGTAAGTTTTCATAATAGAGGTCCTTGGTGGGGTTGGGGATTTGGGGAGTGAATCTGTTTTAATGAATGTAAACAATAATGAACATATCAATTGTCTAATGTAATGAAATATAGGTGATTTTTCTAAAGGGAGAGAGTAGGTTCTCTCATAACAGAAAAACTTGAAAATGGAAAAACATATATATTGCTTTTTTGTTGTTTTTTTAGAATCTTATTGTTTAAGGTCATATTTATTTATCCCAATTTCTTTTCTATTTTCCTATTAATCATTTTCTTGATCATAACTTTTTTCCCATGGTCACTTACTCGTCCTTACCAAATTTTAGTGGAATTTAGCTCAATGCTTATCTGAGTAACAGTTAATTCTCATTTGTAAGGGTTATGATTTGCTAGAGTTCTACTAAGATTTCTTTACTTGTGAAATATCATAATTTTCTCTTTCTAATTTTGTGATATAATAACTCCCCTTTTCAACTGAGGAAAAAAACATGAATTTGAAGAGACTTGTACATTTATTAGACACACATTTCTGATCAATAAGCTAGGACTCATGGATGCTTTGGTAGATATTTTTAACTGCTGTGTTGCAGTTATTCTAAATATCTTTGGAGGATCTGAACTACTGGACACACAGCTTTCTTTACCTGTACTCCTTCCCCTTTCTTTGCCACCTTTCATGTAATTAGGATGATCTCTGTTTGGATCTTAATACTAATTATTTTTGCTATCGAGTCAGAGACCACCATAGCATCATAGCAGTTGAATTACCACTGCTTTTCTTTTTTCACCTCTACCTCTCTCTTCCCTGTCTCATAGGTTCAAGTGTTTGCTTTTTCCAAACCCATGCCACCTCTCTCTTCCCAGTAATTGACATGGGAACCACTTATCATCTTCCTCTTTTTCAAAGCCAAGAGTTTTCTGCCCCTCTCCACCCCCAAAGCCATGTTAATTTAAAATTCTAACATCCCTGTGCCTGCAACATCTTCTCCTCCACTCTTCCCTTCTCCACTGACCCCATTTCATGAGTTGCTCTTATTCAAGCCCCAGTTGTGATATTATTTTTTCTCAGAGATTTTTGTCAGTGTTCCCAGAAAATCAGTTGCCACCTCCCCTCCCAGACCCTATCCAGCGTGAAGCTGTAGAATCCTGTTGTAGGATTTGTTGTCTTGAATTCTAGTGGCTATCATAGTGATTTCTACATAAGGAAATACTTCTGTCTACGTATCACATAAAATAATATAAATAACATAATTTTAAATTGACAAGACAGAATGTTTAAAAATAGTTTTCATTTTTATTTTTGTTCTTTTAAAGACAGAATACAGAAATGGGACTTTAATGAGAAGTCAGTGTGTAGTCATACAGGAAAGACAAGAGTTAGGAGTCCAGGGGAAAGAAACTCTTGAAGTATTTTTTTTAATGTACATCTTCTTTGTTAAAAGAAAAGTAAACAAGAAATAGGCCAATATAAAAGTAGACTAATCAAATGTAAGCAAGATATATAGACCGGAAGGTAGTGAGCAGTATGTATTTAAGAATTTTATGATATCATTGACTTGATGAAATCCCACAGTCGGTAGGTGACAGGATCAGAATTCTGTCACCAGTCTCACATTCTTTCCATTGGTACTGCACTTCTGAGTAGAGAAATAGTTATGATAGAAAGTTGAAAGTAATAGGGGTTCCAAGGAAGGGCAAGCAACTATAGCCTGAAAATTGGGAGCTTCCATTCACGGGTGACAGATGGTATGTGAGCCAGGCTTTGAGCATAGAGGTGGGATTGGACCTTAAATGAAGTAGGTGGAGGAAAAGGAGGATAACAAAGCAGGAAATGGGAAAGCGGCACATACGGAGAGTAGGCGATTTAAATTTGACTGAGTGCAGAGTTCAGAAAGGGCAATAATAGGAAATAATGTTAGGCTCCATTTTGGAGCAGAGGAACGTAGTGAAAGTTGTCTTGCTATGATCCATCTGGCAATAGTTTAAGGAAAGTTTGGAGAGACTGACTGCTGTAGCAACTTAGAAATACAGGAGACTTTTGCTATAGTCCATGAGAGAATAATGAGGGCTGAGGGATAAAGCTGAAATCACTGCAGTCAGAAATAGATGAGAAATGATGTAAAGAACAAAATGAAATAATCTAGTAATTGATTAGATTTGGAGTAGGGAAGGGAATGAGAATGACTGTAAGGATAATGATAAACAGAGGTAAGCAGAGCACATTTAATATTGAAATACACTGAGTTTGATACACATATAAAAAGAGATGAAAAATGTCCAGTATTCCAAAGGGATTCAGGCTAGAAATTATGAGAAGGAAAGACAAGAAATAAAAGTTTTATGGGAGTATTTTGCCTAAAAATGATAGTATGACATCATAATTTTGAGTGATTTTGACAAGGGAAAGAGAAATAGGATAAGGCTACAAACTTCGGTGAATATCTACATTTAGGAATTGGTCGAAGGAGGAAAAGCCAGAGAGATGGAAAAACAAATATGGAAGTGGAGAATCTTCTTGTAGAAAGGATGAGGAGAATGAGAACCGTTTTGTCAAAGGCCTTCAAATTTTGGGGTGTTCAAGAGAACAATTGCAGTCCACAATGAGCAAGCTAGATTGCCTGGTCTCGAAGAACACGCACACTACTTCTCACAAGTTATTAGCATGCTTTCAGACTAGAGGGACAATTCCAGTGGAAAAGGAGGACCTGAAGATTCAAAATAATTGCTGGAGCAGAATTCTAAAGCAAGTGTTAAGGGGACTGGGTCATGGGTGAGGGTGATTGTGCCCGCATTGGAGCGGGAAGCAGAAGAGAAATGCTTTCACTTTGACACGGGCAAGGAGAGTGTGGATAACAAAATCATGAGGTAGAAAGAAAAGTCACTGATAGAAATCATGTCAGAAGTTGTCAGTCTCTGAGAAGTGTGAGGCCAAGATCATCTGTGCAGAGCTGAGTAGACAAGGTATAGGATGAGGCACCTAGAAAAATGTTCAAATGAATGAACTATGGAAGGTGATAGGGGATTGATTAGAGCTCAACAGATAATTTGCCAAGGCTTGATAAGATGGCCTCTCTTAGCTATATTTCTAGGAACTGAAAGTTTCTATTTCATTAATTAGATATTTTAGTAAGAGCATTACTTCCTTTGTAACTTGAAATGTGTGTAAATTTTATATCTGAAGATGACAGAGATGATCTATATTGTTATCCAACTCTTGCTAAAATGAGTTTCTTGTTATATTGATGTTTAAAATTGAACATATTAAGTTTAGGTAACTTCTCATCTTCTGGAAACAAGTTGGGTAGAGTTAAGGTTAGCCAATGTTGTACAAGGCCATCAATACAATATTGAGATTTTATCTTCTATTGTATTTTCTTCATACAACTTTGACTAAGATGTGCTGTAATAAGGTACAGCCTTAGTAAATTAAATAAAGAGCCATTTATAACATAGCTTATAAGCAATTTTTCCACACACAACAGGAATGACTCCAGGCCTCATTTGTTGATGGCATGTTTTTATGAATTATGCAAGTCCATTATCTCTGTTACTCTTATTTTTTACGGTAGCACAGGAGCAAGTAAGAGAAGATTACATTCTTTTTTTTCCCCCTAATCGAAAGCTCCTACAATCCTCTCTAACTGGATATCTCTACTTCTCTAAAATTAATGAATACTATGTTGTATTTTTAGCAGTGAAAACAAAGGAAGAAACGTGGTATGGAAATTCAGAAATGTTCCAAAATTTTTCACAGTTCTTTTTATTTAGTCGTTCACGTAGGGGCAGAAAAACAATGTTCGCTTCTATATATTACTTAGAGTATAACTGCAGTTCATCTTTGTATGTTTTTCATTAGTGTATTCGTACTTCACAATGTTTTTCAGAATCCTCAGTCAGTAGCAGTTCTCCAGGGTCTGGTCCCAGTTCGCCAAACAATGGGCCAACTGGTAATGTTACTGAAAATGAGACTTCGGTTTTGCCCCCTACTCCTCAGGCTGAGGTAAGACTCATTATTTTGGTTCTTTTAAAAGTTAATCCTTGATTAGCCCCCTAAAATGCAGTGATATTTCTGAATTGAAGTTTAAAGCCACCCGTTCTTAGTTATTTTTCTGATAGGTTTATAATGTGTGGAATTGAGTAAACTCAATCTGATTTACAAAGTTTGGATGACAGTCATGGTTTGAAAATACTGAAGTATAATCCTCAAAGAAACCACTCTTAGTGATGCTGAGTATATACTGCCCAGCAGTTGTGCAACTCAAAAATCCTTCTGCATGGTTCTTGGTTATCCTGATGGGAATAGACCCATCAGTAAGTAAAACAACATCATGCAAATCTCTCAGAAGAACAGTTGCCCAAAACAAGTTAAGTGTTTTATCCAATTGACCTGAAGAGTAATGAGAAAATTGTTGAAGTATCATAGTTGAGGAACACAGAGCTCCGCTAAGCAAACATGTATTGAGGACCTACTATGTGCCAGTCATTTTGCCTGGCAGTGGGGATATAAAGATAAATGATACATGAACTCTGTCCTTGAAAAATGAAAGATTAAAGGAAACTGGTCTGAAATAACACATGATTTTTTTTCTGGCTGTATGCTATCAACTTTAATAACATTGGTTTTTTGGCACATGATTTCTTGAAACCAGTGATACAACAATAGAGGAAAGTAAATTTATGAGTCAGCAAGAATTTGTCTATGTAGTTTCTGTAGTAGGCTAAGCAAAGGCAACAGCCACTCCTGTGGAATCAGCTGTTTTGGAGTCACCATCAGTCAACTGAAATTCTCCATATTTCTTTTCTGTCATCATAATGCCTCCTTACCATGCATTGCTCTATGCAGGGGAAGCTGGTGTAGTAACTTCTCATATATAACTGTGACGTGCTTCTTTCGTTGTGTTTTATAGAGTCATGATCCTTTGGGGTTGAAAGGGACTGATCAAATCTCTGATTCCTGAACCATCTGTGTAGCTCTCTTGATAATGTGGTTATCAGACTGCCACCAGAGCACTCTTTATTCAAAGGGAACTCGCTTCACTGTCTCCTGGGGCATCCTACTTGATTTTGGATGGTTAGCTTGACTGATAGAAATGTCTTCTGTACATTATGCCAACATCTGTGTCCGTAGCTTCATACATTCACACATGCACGTATAATAAATTATTTATGTTATAAATTATCTGGCCAAAATATAAGGGAAGGTTGTCCCTGATAAGGAAAGGACTGGAGCCAGTGAAGTCACTTCTTCTCTGAGGACATTTGTATACTTGAGTCTTGAGTTTTGGTTTTCAGAACCTCACATAACTCTGAAGGGAGAGAGAAGGCAAAGCCCAGTACTGACCAAAGAGGATAATCTAACAGGAAACCATTCAAACCCAAAGACACATATCTGTGCTACATTGGTGAGTCCCTCATCCCCACCTACAGAGGTGTCTTGATGTAGACCAGAGCAGGGGCAGAGTCTTTCCTGAAGTTGTAACCAGAAGCTAGTTGTAGTCCGAATTTTCATAGCCTCAAACTGTTAATTTAATTTAAAATGCCCCAGATTTTTAGTTCCCTAGGTATCTGGAAAAAGCAAAAGTAAATTCTTTCTAGAGGAATACACATTCATTTTAGATTTCAAATTTTTCCCTCAATTTTCCAAGGAAAATGAGCAGAATAGATAGATGCTCTTTTGCTTATGACCATCTTTCAGCTATGTGAAGAATACAATTCAGGCCTCTATATTTTCTCCTGTCCTCCATCTATTTCTTGTTTCTTACCATCCTATTGTCCCTTTCTCATCTTCATTTTTCTTTCTAAAACATGATACCAGGTGGAATAAATATTTCACATGTATTTGTGGCCATAGATGTAAGTGGGATTCTTGGACTATTGGTTACAGGTATTGTATTTCTGTTAGTGCAGTTATATCTCAATATCAGTCAGTTTTCTGCAACCCTTTAATCAATTTCCAGAAAAAGAACAACTTGGTCACAAATATTTCTAAAAAACTTTAGATTTCCATTTCCTCTCAGTTTGAAGAATGCATTTCAGTTGCAGAAACACTAAAAGATCTGGGTTCTAAATAGGTTCTGGATGAATTCTGTATCCTTGGAAAATGAAAACACACTAAACCACATTCGTTCAACAGCATTTATGATTCTTAGAAAAACATTGTTAGTACAAAAAGTGCAGAAGACCACTTACAGCTTGATAGTATTTTGTTAAGTTCAGAAACAGGCAATGCAGTATTTTGATCGGAAAAACGTATGTAATAAAAGTATATTTTAAAAAAGCGAGGGAGTGATGAACACAAAATTTAGCATGGTGGTTACCTCTCAAGGGGGAGGAAGGCAGTGGGGGACATGGTTTGTTACTAAAGATGAAGATACATATTATAAATTATACTTCATTATAAATACAAACATATGCATATAGCACTTAGTACAACATTAAGAAACAACCAAGAGATACATATTCATGAGACTGGATATAAATGGGAAAAGGTGAGATTTTGTCTTTACTTCAAGCTTTTTAAAACCTGTTAAATTAAATTGAGTGTCCCAGATTGTGTGACCCTATCATTAGATTTCAAAATAGATACAGTGGAGAATGTAAATTAAAGGAATTTGCTTTTACTATTTTAATCTGTTTTATATTCCTAAAACCTTTTGCTGATACCTAAACACAAATATCTGTTTATATGCCCCAGCTTTTCAGCTAATTGTTGACATATTCTTTCCTTCCACCCCCACCAGTTAAAAAAAAAAAAAAAACAGAAGGAAATGTGATTGAATGGAGTTTGAAAGAGTAGAGGTATTTCTTCAGGTCAGTGACAGGATGTTCACCTCCAAAGCTGGAAAGACTAGTTCAAAAGCAAGCAGTGACTTACCTCATAATGAATTAATTGTGTGCCTGAACTATGATCCAAAAGGCCAGGTGGGCAGACCTTTATGCACTGATGGGTAGCCTCTCCGTGGCCCAGAACAAAAAATTCAACCCTGATGGCTAACATGTGGTTTTCTGCTGCATTGCATTTACAGAGGTCTGTGGCATAATTCATACTGGAGAGGTGAGGAGACAGCAGAATTCAGACTGGAACTGTCAGCAAATTAATATCCTCATCTTGTAACACCAAATATTTCCACCTAAACTAGAGAAAAGAGGAAAAAACAATGTTTTTCAGCCAATTTTGTATTAATCATTTTGAATTTAGTATGATGTTTACAGACATCTAAGATTAATAATAGCATGTGATGTCATATCAACAGAAATATTTGGGGGTATGAAAAATTTACATCATTACACTTTCAAAAATCAAATTAGTTGCATACTTTACCCTTCATAAAATAGGCTTATTCTACCATCTTTGCTTAAAATAGTGTAACAGTGTACATTTGAATCAACTCTCTTTTCTGTGACCTGGAAGTAGAAAAGCATGTCACCTAATTCTTTCAGATCCCATGTAAATGAATGGGATTCTACTCCCTTTTTGCTGCTTAGGAAATAGGAAAGTAAGGCTGTATTTCAGGCTGATCTTGTGGCTTAGGTAAAAAGAAAATTTCCTCTCTCATAATTCATGTGTTCTGCATAATTTAAATAAAGTTAAGACAGAAGTAAGAGGAGAATTTATTTGTAAGTCCAGGCTAAGGAAACCGCACGTTGCATTCAGATGTATGGGTCTTCCATTCAGAAGGCTCCCAAGGAACCTGACTGCAAAACCAACTACTCTGTCATCATTGGTTAAGTTGCTGAACTTGCCCTGAACCTCAGATTCTTTATCTAGTGAAAGGTGGTAATAACTACCCCAGCAGCTTTGTGGTGGGGAATCAGTGTTTGGAAGGCAGGTGGTAAATTGTGAAGTGCAGAACAAGTTCATTTTTTGTTTTTGGTATCAATACTGACTTCTAGTAGGGAAAACTCATTAGTATGTTTGTCATCAAGCCAGCAAATCTCACGTGAGAGTGAGCCTCCATCTGCTCTGGCCACTTCTGTTCCATTTCTTCAATTTCTTACATATGCTCAGTCCCGAACTCGGATCACTGGAGCTACTTGCTTTACTCATTTGTAAACTTGGTTGGGGAGCTGAAACCTCAGGAGTTTCTATTTCCAACTCCAGTCAGAGATGTCTTTACCTATCTAGTTACTTTATTGTTAATACTGTGGGCCTGTGGGTTCAAATATGTTTCCATGAATATCAACACCATTATTTTAGATTTGGTAGATTTATTTGATAGCTATTTTAACAATAGCCAAGCCGCTGGTTTATTTCTAGTTGAACATTAGTGGCTGGCTCTGCTATGCTATTTTTTAAATAATTTTTTCCAGCAGATACAAACGATTTTAAAAATGGATTCTAATAATAAGGTTAAGTACTCTAAAATCATCTGAAATGTCACTTGTTTTGCCCCAATCTCACATGACTCATCTGCCTGTTGTTTCATAATAGTTGTTGTGACGTTTGCTGTAAATGTTATGCTCCCTTCTGAGTGGGTGTAGAGCTATGGTTTTAGATAGCTGCAAATAAGACCCTCCTCCCCCCACCCCCCCAGGGGAAAGGAGGTTGTTATGACACAAGAATCATTTACTAGGAATAACATGAGTCAATAATGTAAACCAAGACCTTTAACAAAACATCAGTGACTTTTAAATGCAAAGGAAGCCCTGTCAAATGATAATTTTTTTTCCTCCAAACCATTTTAGTAATACATTCTTGGGTGTCCAGTAAAAATGAAAACTTAGAGATTTTTACTGCCTAAAAAAATTTATTCATCACATGGAGATTTTAATTTTCTATCAGCTGTCTGAAAGGAGAATGGAAAATAAATACTATACTGAAAAATACCATGAAAGCCGTAGGCAAACATTAAATGATTAAGAGATTTTTTTTTCTTTGTTTACTTGTTTGTTTTTAATGTGGTTCTTCTTTTTATTTAGATAATCTAGATTTGGGAATTTGGAACCTTTTAAAGCCAAAACAGATTGAGGCTTACAAGCATGTCTTCCTAGATGCTGCTCTAATAGAACAGATATTTCCTGATAGATCTAGTCAGAGGTCCTCCAGTCTTAGGCTGAAGGATCTGATGTCCAGGGAAGGTAGGCAGCTACCCAGAGTCATAAGCCAGTGAGTGGTAGAGCTCAAGTGTAAGATGCTTAGACCACTCTCCTTTACACCAGTCCAGACTGCTGCCCACCAAAACCTTTAGGTACTGATATTCTTTTTCTAATGTTTCTAATGCTCATGAATATTGTAGATAATTTTGAGCATGCAATAACTTGAAAATTCTACATTCACTTTTTCTATGAGCCTCTTAAAAAGTGGGTGATTACATAGTTAGTATTCTGTCAAGGGTCATCTGTTGACTTCTTTGTCTTCTTAAGAGCAAGAAAGGAATTCTCCCTCCCTTCTTCCCTCCCCCCCTTCCTTCCTTCCTTCCTCAGTATCTTCTATCCCCACATGCATTTTCCTTGCCCCTATATGCAGTCATTTTCTCCTGTATTTTTGTTTGCATGGGTTCTTACGTCATACATGTATTTTTTGCTTTGTGCTCATGAATTTTAGGGGATATAAATGGCATGGTGTTATCAATCTCATTCCATTTCTTATTGTTATCACTAAGCATGTGATAAAAATAAGACTAGCTCTTTTTAGAGCTAGTCCCATCATAATGGATGCATATACCTAATTGCTTTTAATCACTGTAATAATCCATGGCGGGTACTCCTCCATTTTACCTACCTGTTCTCCAGTTGGATTCCCCAGTGACCTCCAGTTCTCACCCACCACCAGAAAATGCTTTAGTGTATATCCACACTCATCACTCTGTAGCTAAATGAGAATTTCTTGAGCAGCAGGAGAACCTCTGGGTCATGGTGTGCAGTGCTGAAATATTCACCAGAATTGCTATACCAGTCCACAGTCTCACCAGTAATGTGTGATGATTTTACTTTCCTAAATCCCTGTGACATTTAACATTGTCCATTTTTGTAATTTTTGCCAGTGTCCATTTCGTAAGAGAATTTGAATCTTTTGACTGAAACTAAGGTCTTCTTGATGTCAATGGCTAAAGAAATAGCTCTATTGAGATATGTAATTTTCAGTTTATGTGTATTTTATTCACCTGAATTTCAAATATTATCCATAATTTAGGGTTTCAATTACCATGATGGTGAGAAAAGTAATTAAAATTTGAAGGTCATTATTAAATTATGGATAGGCCTCCCTGCCCCAACACCTGGCTCAGTCATATCCCTCTTCCCAACATCATGCTCTTTCTGGTGAAATGCTAGTTACCCATCAAAGCCTCGTTTAAAATCGACAACCTGCTCTGTGCCATTGAAGTGTTTTGACCATACTCTAATTATAGTAATTATGATGGGTCATTAGAGCTAGTTCTCTACTTTTCTGTGCACTCGAGTAGCATGTGAACTTATGTGGCCTAGGACATCTTTGTACCCCTCCCACCCAATTAATCTAACTTAATTGTAATTAATTAATTGTTTTGTGAATGTTAAGCAATAGCCATTGTACATTTAATATTTTCATTTTATCTGACTACAGCAGTCATTTCTGGTTCTGAGAAATTTTTAGATTAAAACCATTTTCCGCATGTTCTAAGGTATGAAACATTGGCAACTTAGCACAGCACTGATTTAAGGGCTGCATCGGTTTCAGAACAGCTTCCTGGAAAAATCCTGGCCTTGCCTGGAAATACTTGTAAGCTCACCACAGTGCTAAGGTGGGGTAACCTTCCAGCCTTGCAAGAATGCTGGTCAGGATCCTTCACTGTCTCAGTGCAATGGTCCCTCTCACCATCCATTCATCTGACTTTTCAAGTGTGTCTGCACCCTTTTAGCAGTGTACCATACAGCTCCGGTTTCTTATTAAGAAACATTAACCTGGAACAGAGAGCCTGCTTCTATCAAGAAGTCAAATTGAGGGGACTTCCCTACTGGCCCAGTGGTTAAGACTCCACGCTCCCAATGCAGGGGGCCTGGGTTCGATCCCTGGTCCAGGAACTAGACCCTACATGCATGCCACAACTAAGAGTTTGCATGCCACAACTAAAGAGCCAGCGGGCTACAACTAAGGAGCCCACCTGCCACAACTAAGACCCAATGCAACCAAATAAATTAAAAAAAAAAAGAAGTCAAATTGAGGAAAGTTATATTTAAAGAAGATAATTTGAGAAAAACATTATTTCAGCTAAGTCATTTGTGATTTTATCCATTGGAAGTTTATGTAAATGCTGTGCTTATTTCCTTATCTGTAAATTGAAGGAAATAAATTATGTCCAAGTCTCTGAAGCTTCCGTGATATGATATATACCAGTTAGCCTCTGTGGGAAGAACCAACTATACCCCCCAACTTGGGGGACTTTGGACTTTCCTTACTTCCTCAGGAATTATGTCCATGACTTGAAGATCCTCATGTCTATAAAGTCACCAGGGCTTTTGCTTTCTTCTCACGCCAGGCTAGCTGGCTCCCAGTTGTACACTTTTATTCTTTTCCATAAGCCCCAGGGCCTGATTGTGCTTCCTGTTTTTCTCTCAAGCTTCCTCCTTCTTCATACTTTTTTATGGTTCCCTTATCCTTCAGTAATGGCTGCAGAGTGGTGTGTAGCTTCTGCAGCAGTACCTGACAACAAATCATCCAGCCTTGATCGGTTTAAAAGTTTGATTGCTGATCCCACTGGGAACCAGAATTAGGGAAATCTCTCAGTTCCTTCATCCATAACAAGAGCATAAGATTGCTGGAGAGTGCCTGGAATTAGGAACTAGGAATTAGGTTAATGTCCCAACACTCCCTGGCATAGGGCTTGGCACGTGGTCGGTGCTATCCTAGGAAATGGCACCACTCGATTTTGCTATGAAGCTACAGGGGCCTGAAGTCCCATAGTAAGAACATTCCCAAGTCCCTTCACTTTTGTCAAAGCTCCTGTGAGCAGCCAGTGTGCTACTGCAATTATTACACCTGAGAAGAAACCTTTTTTTCACTTTAGTATAGGTTTGCTTCCTACGATGAGGTAGGAGGATATCGCCCAAGTTCTGACTGGAAAACAAAGATAACCTCTTTTGTGGGGTTGGGGTAACTTTTGGTGTCATTCCCACAGTGCCTGTCAAGTCTCCGTGCTGTGGGAAGCAGATACAACCTTGAATGAGTATTGTACATGATTTAAAGTAATTATTTTTCCACACTTATTTCTCTTCCATAAATACAGATAAGCAGATGAAATATCCTTTTATTATAAATGGCTGCTTGCTGCCAATAAGCTAGTTAAAACATTTTTACTTCCTCATACGTTCTTTTGTTCTTGTTCAGGTATATATTCTATATTTAAAAATCATGGTAAAAACATATCAGTATAAGCAAAATAACTCGTCTTTTTAAATTAGAGCAAATATGCAGCTGTTGTTGATACTCCTTAAATAAAATTGCACTCTCATACATTCTGATGATAAAATCTTTTCCAACAATCTTCATGGGTTTTTGACAACTTTAATTTTGTAAAGGGTTTCATATAAACTCAATGTAATGTTAAAAATTTCTTGCTTTCTTGCTGTACAAATATCTGACTTGTTCTTCTGAGAAAAAACAAACTCTGAGTTGGTTTGGAATTCCAAGTTGCAATGAGAAAAGTCCACCTTTAGCTTTCTGCTCTTATTATGTTAAGGCTACGACTCATCTCCAAACAAACGTATGATTGAGGTGATGTTTTGGAATAACATCCTGTGTTTTGGTGGCGCATCACTCTTCAGTGACATTCTGAGGTTGCATTGTATTAGCACATGATATTTTCCCCAGTTAATTGATATCCCAGGTTTGTCCAGGGGAAAATCTACCGCTCCCCCAAACATACTTGACAAGTTATTATATTTACTTTAGTCAAAGCCCGTGTGTGCAATATCCCTCTTGGAGGTGGTCTATTATTGGAGTCCCATATGCTTTTTGTTTGGGAAGAAAGCAGTCACTGTGTCATACTGTTACATGGAGTATTCTTTTTCAGGGATGTTGTTCCCTTGGGGACCATATCAGGCCAGAGTTCCTTAGTCTAATAAGACCTTTGTAACTCTTATTGTATAAGAGTTCTGGGAGGGAAGCAAGAGTTAAACAGAAAATGTAATTCAAGCAACTATATTAGGCCACATGTGGGAAAACATGACTCTTAGTATTGGATTAAAAAAAAGGTTATTTGTTGTAAAAAGGACTCTGATGCCAAAATTTTCAGGGTATTTCAGTGTAAGTGAAGACTGTGGTGGCCCAGGGAACTCACAACATTTTAACATTTACTTTAGTTTCTGAATATGTATGATTTAAAAAACACCATACAGAGTTGTCTTTTCACAAATTTTATATTTAAAAAAAGATATAATTAGTTGTTATAGAAGTCCTGTATGGTGATATTTAAGATTTTCTTGTGTGAGTTTTCCCATCAGCAAAATGATGTTTAATCCATATGAGGATAATGATTATAGCAACATTACATACATATTCATCACGCATTAATACAAAAATCTGTACTCATAAGAATTAGTCAACTTAATTGTTGTACTTTACCAATTGATGACAAACACACTGATTATATTCCATAAAGGTAGAATTTTAAAAATGAATTTTTTCCAAATGAACATAGAAGCTCGCTCTTCAGATTTTACAGTTACAACTGATGAAGAAAATTTTAATTTATTACATATAACATTTTTGGATACAAAAGTCATAAAATACTTATAAGTTCTTAATTAAGATACTTAAATGTTTTGACAGATTATGATAATGTAAAATCTGTTTTCTGAAATGAGAACGTTACAGTAAAATATGTGATATTGTGTAATATTTTGAGAGTTCCCTTTCACCTTTTTTTTTTTTTTAAAACCAGAAAATGGTTTCACAGCAACGCATTCTAATTCACGAAGATTCCATGAACCTGCTCAGTCTTTATACCTCTCCCTCTTTGCCCAACATTACCCTGGGACTTCCAGCAGTGCCAGCCCAGCTGAATGTAAGTTATTACCCTGCAACAGCCTAAACCAGCCCAAGGGATATTTTCATAGGGGAATTCTCGTTCTTTTCTTGTATATTTAAACTTCAGGGAAACTTGGTAGTCTACTTCTCCTTCACTGTTTGCTGAGTTGTTCAAAGATGTTCAGTTTAATTTCATATTAAAGAATCATGCTGGTTCATATCATAATATATAAAAATAATAACTAACATTTATATAATGCTTTATAGCTTTTAAAAAAGATAGCACTCTCCAGGTATATTATTTTGGTAGCTCCACGCAACCATTCTATGAAACAGAGATTACAGGACACATTTTTACAGAAGAAGCAGCTGAGACTTGGAATGCATAAAAGCCCAAGATCACGGACCCAGCAAGTAGCAGACCTGAACCTCAACTCAGGCCATTGCTGAGAGGTGCAGCGTCTGAAGCACAGCAGCATATGTTTAAAGAATTTATTTTGTGAATGACTTTATTTTGAGAATTTAGGTTACTGACTCTGAGGTACTGAAGCATACATATCTGGAAAACCTCTCTAAGAACAATATTAAACTCTTGCCTGGAGATTCAAAGTGAATCAATTACTTTAAAAGTCCTGACAACTGAAATAGGATCTTTTGGAGGTAATTGTCCTACTAACAGAAGACAGCAATAATTATTTTATGCATATTCCCTAAAATAATATAAATTTCAGTCATTGTAAAAGATTTGTAAACTTTACCTAGACTAATTTATCTGTGAAAAGTTAGTAAATTAAATTGTACTTATGCAGAGGTCATATGATACATTTGGTTTAAAGAGAAATTTGTTCCAACCCTTGGCACCAATTTTGCCAATTTTTAGATGCAGGTCTTCCACTGAGTCCATCTTGTCAAATTCACATCTTTTAAAGTACGCTAACATTAAGAAATCATAAAGAGTTGACCATTTTGTGACTAATTTATTTTCAAAATATGAACCCTATCTATGGTATGCTACTAGTTTACGCACAAGCACACCTACAGGTGACATTTTTTAATGATAAATTTTATGATTGTGTTCAATACATATTATAAAACCAATCTAAGAGGTACCTTATTGTATTTGGTATTTTTAATAGAGTAGAACGTTATCTTATGTGATATAGTAATCTTATACCAGTGAGGAGAAAGCAAAACTTGGATGTTGTTTTGTATTTGGAGATTAAAGAAGACAGGCTTAAAAACACTGAATTCAGCTATGCCCCTGAAATTCCACATGAAACATTTGTAAACAGTTGGCTCTAGTGAAAAGAAGAAAGAAATTAGGGATGAAATAAAACATACATATTTATGGATGATATTTTCAAATCTTCACTTATTAAAAATTATTTTCTTCTGTTCCTATTTTTTCCTACCTCTTCTGATGATAAGCAAATACTAACACAAAAACTTATGACACGTGAATAGGCTTTTTTTTCTTCCTACTCTTTTTTTTCCATGTTCTAAGTCACTCCTACCAGCTAACACAAACATACACCACTTTTAATGTGGTCGGCGAGAATTTTTTCCCAAAGGACCAAGTACTAAAAACCAGACCATTTAATGTTTCAATGGTAATACAATTTGGTACCTTTGGATGAATAAACCAGTGTGGTTTGGATTGAAGTTTCATTTTTCTTTGCTTCCATTTTGGTGTGGATGAGGCCATCACAATTAATTTTTCAAGCTTAGCATTGCTTTGGCAAAGGGATCTCTAATATTCTAGTTCCCCACTGAGTAGTGGTAAATTTTAAGGAAAAGAGGCCAGGAGAAGGAATCACTTCTAGATTAAACATTGCATTGACTCACTGTGTGACTAAGACAAACCATTTACCTCTTTGTCCTTCAATTTCTCCGTCACTGAAAATTGCTTTGCTTCCCTGGTACACAGCAATTTTGAAAGATGGAACATGAGTTTTGAAAAGAAACATGCCACATAATTTTGAGGTATTAGACCTCTGCTTTTGTAATACCAAAATGACCACCATTCATTAAGTTCTTTGAATAGGAGAATTCATTATTACTGTTGATGATATAAATATTATTGCCTTATTACTGTGTTATCATATATTTCAAGTTCTTAATAGCATTTTTATTTGATATCTAATTTCACTTGTAGTTTATTTTATTAAACAAAAGTATCTGGAGTGTCATTTTCAATATTTAAAGATTTGGGAATCTGTTATGAATTAATATAAAATACATGTTTAAATCAAATTCCTGCATATTTTATATAACCTTTCATTGACTTATCTCAAGAATTTTATTTTAAAAATTAAATACTGGAAACCCACAGCTCTGTGAACGTATTAGAGGACGTATAGAGAAAGGGTAGATTGTTCCTTCTGCTTGAAACCCCAAAATTACGGATCATTTTATCTCTAGCTTCTTAATCCCTATCGTACAGCCATTAGCTCAGCGATTTGAATAAATTTTACTTTTCTAATATACCTTTTATTACAGCAGTATATTAAACTATTTTAGAAATAACTTTCCCAGTTATTAAGCCTGAAATTAGCATGATTTTTAATGTTAAAAAAAGTTTTATTTTGGGTTCAGTATAATGATACCCAATACTAAATTGTCTCCAGTGCTTCAGCTCTATTTTTGTTTCTCCTTTGTTAGTTCACTTAGTTCACAAGACATGGTGTTATCCATTTTCCCTACTCAGCCATTGGGTAAGGTAGGGCTTTTTGGTCGGGGGTTAGGGGGTGTGGGAATTATGGAATAAGAAACTAATCTAATGATTTACAGACCTAATGACCCATATGGATGAAAGCGGATTAACATCTGTATTATTTCTTGACACAGGCTTCAAATTCACTCAAAGAAAAACAGAAGTGTGAGACCCAGACACTCAGGCAAGGTGTTCCTCTGCCTGGGCAGTATGGGGGCAGCATCCCGGCATCTTCAAGCCATCCCCATGTCACTTTGGAGGGAAAGCCCAACAGCAGCCACCAAGCTCTCCTGCAGCATTTATTATTGAAAGAACAAATGCGACAGCAAAAGCTTCTTGTGGCTGGTAATTCATAATGGCACCATTTGCAGGTTATTTTAGGGCTTTCATTTTATCAGCAATTCAGTGTACTGTCTCTTTAACTCAAGACCTAGTAAAGATTCACAGTGTCATACATAGGTCTCCCTGATACCTACTACTGTGGAAAGACTGTTGTCTTTATTTATTCCTCTAGATCCATGAAAAAAAAACTCACCTTATTTAACCTTCGTACATACCAGAGTGGACTATTGGTGAGTTATTGATCAGATGCATATCTGCCCAATGCTTTGGCACTTTTGCCTTCACCCCACCCAACCTAGCCTTCTGATATTTGCCCGGTAGTATACTACTTTTCGTAAAACTTATCCCATAGCTATTTTCTGTAGCTTCTTTCTTAAATTGTGTATGTGTCTGTGTGTGTGTACATATATACATGTACATATATATTTTTTTCAGGTGGAGTTCCCTTACATCCTCAATCTCCCTTGGCAACAAAAGAGAGAATTTCACCTGGCATTAGAGGTACCCACAAATTACCCCGTCACAGACCCTTGAATCGAACTCAGTCTGCACCTTTGCCTCAGAGCACATTGGCTCAGCTGGTCATTCAGCAGCAACACCAGCAATTCTTGGAGAAGCAGAAGCAATACCAGCAGCAGATCCACATGAACAAGGTAAGTCCCCAAGCCACGTCAACATGCCATAACCACTGGTGTGGAAATTGGGGTTTTCTTCACTGATGTGTGCATACAAGAGAGAATGTTGGTATCCATCACAGCCAAACGGAGACTGCCCTCCTGGCCCTGCTGTCAGGGTTCAAGGACACCATCACATTATCACTGTTTTCTCCCTCACTACATGCGTAGGACATTTGTAGCAAAATTGAGGTCCTAGATTAGAAAGTCTTTTATGATTGGGTACCTGTCTTAATACAGAAGCACACACAGGCACATGTGTGCAGAGCCCCATTTTTTGTTATTGTAGTAAAGGTGTGAGGCAGAGTTGAAGTTTGCACAGGTGCTAGCAGCTATGCCAAGGTCGGCCAGTTAGGTATTTCTCAGCAACTTCTATGTATGCATGTTATATTTATTTTTTAATATGCCCTACTTTATTCCAGTCAGTGTTGAAGCAGTTTCTCAGAAACTTGTGGTAGTTTCTTTCTGGCAGCCTTATTGTGGCTGAAATGGACAGCAAATGCCTGAATCACAGCACATCCTCAGCCCTCCTGCTGAGGCAACCACAGTCATTCTAAAATAATGGTATCAGGTGGGCCAGCAAAGCATTTTCAATGAACTTGTAAGCAAAACTGGTCCGTACAGTTTTGCCACTACTCTCTGCTGTGGTAGCCTTACAAAGTAGCAGCATCCTCTCATTTCTGGTAAATGAAAGGTCCTGAATTTCAAAATTCTTTCTCTTGTCCTTTGTTACTATATCACCTCCAGATATCTTGTAGAGATATTATATTGAGAAACAATCTCCTGTTTACTGATAAATGGATAGCTAAAAATTGAAATAGTATTTAAATGCTTTATTGTATTGTGATATAAACAAAACAAAATCTCATGGGAGAAGATCTAATCATCTTTCTAATAGCAAGAGAAGGGGGTCTTTATCATGTGCTCACCTTATTGCAGGTGGGATTAGAGATTTTCTCTCCTCTTTGGCCTCCATCTTAACAAGGCAGAGCCATGGAGGGCGCATGGGCTGAAGACCCCAATACTGAACACAAATTCTCCCAGCCCAACCCTTTGCAGTATTCAATGACGTGTATGTGCGTATATCGGGGTTCAGGGTGGTTGGCTGTGCCAGCTGCCTCTCCTGTTATCGTTTGCTGTACTGCAGATTATATTTCACTATATTTCAGACTCTTTCTATGTCATCACATTAATGCCTGTTTTATTGCTACAGCATTTCTCTAAATTTATCAAATTGTTTTGGGTAAAATCAGTCTTGTCAGAGGAGACTCAACTTCCTTCTTGTATAATGGTGTATAATACTCCTTGTCTTGAATGTTATTCTGCATGTTTACTATCTTATGGTGGAGTTATGTTGGTTTGTTTGTTTTGTGGTATCTTAGCACTACTTAAAACTACCAGGTATTCTTGAAACATTGTCCAGTGTGAGAGGAAAGACTGGGAATTCTACTTTTCACCTCACAATATTTTGATCTGGAATTAAGTTCATGTAGAAAAGTAGTATTGGATTGTAAGTTTACTTTCTGCTACTCGGTTCTATTTCCTAGAAATATGTGGATGTGCATATTCTATTATAGATAAATTAGGTAAATTGATCCTTTTCAAATCATCATCTACAGATGATTTCTATGAATACCTTTAAGAATACTTTGGGGGGCCTCCCTGGTGGCGCAGTGGTTGAGAGTCCGCCTGCCGATGCAGGGGATACGGGTTCGTGCCCCGGTCTGGGAGGATCCCATATGCCGCGGAGCGGCTGGGCCCGTGAGCCATGGCCGCTGGGCCTGCGCATCCGGAGCCTGTGTTCCGCAACGGGAGAGGCCACAGCAGTGAGAGGCCCGCATACTGCAAAAAGAAAAAAAAAAAAAAAAAAAAAAAAAGAATACTTTGGAATACATTTTTTATGACCTAGAGTTGCCACTGCTTCACACTCAGATGGTTTGTTAATATCAGAATCTTTGTATATTAGTTATCACAGTCGAGATTTTGACAGGCAGATGCTAACCTCAGTCACATGGAAGAAACTAAGATGGAAAGCAGGCATTTGCATTTTAGCAATGAGAAAAGCAAATCTTATCAGAGACCTTCTCCCATGTGGAGCTGATTCCTTGGAATCTGTTAAGAATTCTTCCCAAAATTAGAAACAAACCTATACTTTTAGGTACATGTTTGTACAGTGGTTTGATTATTAAATCTTGTCTTAATTAGGCAAAATGAAGCCCAGAAAACTTCAAAGTACAAAGCTGATCTTTATATATTAACCTCTCTCAACTTGGGTGTTTAGATTACTCAAGCAGGTCTCTACTTGGCTTTTCTCCATGTATATATTCCATATGTTTAATCAAGATGGCATATGCACACTGGGTATTTTCCAGATTTGAAAATATTTCACTTGCCCTCAATTGTCTAAGGAAGTAGAGAAGAATCTTATTAAATAAATCTTGAACTCCATCCTGTTCCATGGTATTCACAATAGAACCATTAATAAATGAATTGCTACTGTTCACCCTCCCCCATGAGGTAATGAAAACATTTAGTTCACATTAGGAGGAGGCCAAACTTAGATGCCAAAAGATAACAAGTTTCTATATAATAAAATATTTATGTGTACTCTAACCATTTAGAATAACCATTAATGAGAAATAACCACAGAAACTTTAATATATGTCATTTTTTTCCTATTATCATGGAAGAACCTTTACTGAATCCATTCAAATTGGAGCCAAATAGTTGGCATCATAAAAGCATGGTCCTTACTCTTGAGATACTTATTCCAGCAGGAAATATAGGCACACATGAAGACATAGGTGTGCAGATGACACATTTTAAAATGTCTTTTCCTTTTATTCCCTCAGCTTTTCTTTATGGTTCCTTTTTGAGGAATTTAGGAATTTTGAGGAAAAAAGGAGTGAGAAGAAAGAAAAAATAAGTAGGTTTATCTCTAAACTTACATCATATTAAATATGATTGGCCTTCCTGGTATGAAATTTTTAATGATTTATTTGAATTGCTAATAATCTTTAGAAGAATTAGAAGCAAAGAACAGTTTTCAGAACAGTTTATACAATGATTGACTTATTAAATTCTAAAGACTTTCTCATATCTTGCTATTATTTGACTGCATTTATGAAAGCAGTCATTCATGCTTGTTATAACTACACAATGTAAATGTTATTAATCATACTAAACAATTTACCTACCTGTTACCTGATACTTTAATGACATTTACATGGGAAATTTGTGTGTGGTAAGATGTTAAGCCTCATGTAATTATGTTGTAAGTGCTTAATAGCTTAGCAGAAATACCCCAGGAATGGGTTTATGTAGCATTTGTATTGCTGTATCTACCAGTAAATAATGGGGCAAGCTTGAAAAATGAATGAAAAATGTCAGAATGATTTATCTCTGCTTATCTGTTTGTATATTCTGTTTTCACTGAAAGAGTTTTGAGAAGCTTAACCATAAGAAAATCATGGCTTACAACATTTGTTCTTTGGTTTTTTTTTTTTTTTGAGACATTTTAAAAATTCAGAAATGCATTTAAACAATTTATATTACTAATATATAGTACCTTCATGTTTCAAAAAAAATAAGAGTTTTTTAATACGAGGATTTCAAAAGAAAACTGTTGCTTTTGCCAGTATCTTTTGATTTTTTTATGAGAAAAAAATGTTCCTAAAACAGAATTTTCCTTGTAAATACAAAATAACAAACAAAAATATAGGAGGGTATTGATAATTTTCTTCTGAACCCTTTTCAAGTTTAAATATTGCCACAGATTTTCTGGTGAAAACTATGATGAAAACAAAATACCACAGTTACTTGGACGTTTTTATGATTTTTGAAGGAGTATTCTGACCACTGCCTAATTACTAGAAGGGTAGACCTCTAGTCACATCACTCTCTGAATGATATACAGAAATTTTCCATAGTATATTCAGGCATTTTTGTTGTGAGATAATTTGACATAGATCTCTGCCCCCTTCCAAATGACAACATTATTCTTTGAATTATTTCTCAGTTATAGTATTAATAGAATAGCATTAGTTGATGACTAATTGTTTCTGTTTTAACTAGAATTTTAATAACTTTTCTAATACCTATATTTTTCATATTCATTCCATCAAATCCATATGAGAAGAAATTTTAAGAAAATTATTTCTTCATTCAATACTTATTTGAATGAAATAATCTATGCAAGTATCCATTTAGCAAATCATTACTGAATTCTTACTTCGTACCAGACACTATTTTAGGCACTAAGAAAACAACATTCATTATCCTCATGGAGCTTACCATATGGGGAGCAGGGGACTGAAATATTCCAGTAAACAGTAATGCAATACAATGTTTTAAGTATTAGGATAGAGGACATGAGGAAGGAAATTGTTTTCTTTGAGGAAACAAGATTTGAGACTTGTTTAGTTCTTCTCAGGATTATCTTGTCCTTTTTACATCTTTTCCTCTCCCTTCTGTCTGTCTGTCTGTCTGTCTGTCTCTCTCTCTCTCTCTTTCTCTTTTTCTCTCTCTCTCTCTTTCCTTCCCTGCCTCTTTCTCTGTTTCTCTCCCTCCCTCTCTCCCTCTCTTTCTTTCTTTGTAAAATACTCTGTGATAAATACCTTATGCATTCCTATGACTGGATATCAGCCAACACTTAAAAAAAACCCACATAAATCATGAGATGATATCTTATACGTGTCAAGGTTCACTCTAGATATAAGTATTTATTATATATTTATTACTATGATACATAGGCATTTTGACATGAGTGCTGTTTTATCATAATAAAAAGTATATCTAAGACAAGAGCAGTAAAGGGGAGGGTGGGCAGATGTCCTACATTGCTCTTATTAAAACAGGTAGATTTTATGTCTGACGAGCAAGGCATGAATATAGTTAAGTTCAAATGCTGGAGCTAATGGGGAGCTTTCATCAGTTTTAGAAGAGAATTTGACCCTTTATTTGAGTAGTATCTATTGTATTCCTTTTCTTGACACAATTTTCTAACATAAATGTTACATTTTCTCCATAACCCCTCATGATTCATACCCACTCCTTGTCCCCAGCAATCCATCCAGAGCAACTCAGGGGAGAATATTCTTTCATGCCTGCGGTCACATACAAACATAGCTTGGTTGTGTGTGTGTGTGTATTTTTCCTTATAAAGTATCCCTGAAGGCAGCACTAAAATATAACTGTTTTGTGCACTATTAAGCAAAGTGTATATTTTCCCAAGGAAATTAATTTGAACAACAATTATACAGACAGCTACAATCCCAAGAGTTTACATATTTTGAGGTCACACTTCATATTAGTTTATTTTAATAAGGGTATTTTTCTATCCATGCCTTACTTGTAAGAAGATTAATATTTTAAGGATAATTAGATAAGGACCAGGTACCAATTTCTGCTTTTTTGCTACACCTGTTTCTCCTAGTGTATCTTTTCCTCCCCATCTTTTATACAGCATGCATCTTTCCAGAACCTTTCCCATAGGGACCTTAGGGATAGGATCATTTAAATGATGCCAGCTCTCTTTTATGTGTAGGATCTTCTATGAGCTGGGACACCATGCTAGCATTCTTATGTGTATCATCTCCTCAAACTATAAGCACACTTTTTTTTTTTTACTATCAAGAAAGTTAATTTAAAAGGGCTTAAGTAAGCTGACTGAGGTGGCTAGGTTAGTAGTTAACAGAGCTGGGATTCCGACATAGGTTGTATGACACAAAAGCCTGTCCTTAACGTAAACTTAGGCTTATTATTTCAATGTTGCTTTTATCACTAAGCAGGAGACAAGATTTTCCTAATTTTATTTTTGCCAAAAAGTAGGAAACTTACAATAAAAAATAAGGCAGACAAACAAAAAAAGGAGGGTTATCTTATTTTTTAGGTATTTGTTTGGATTTGCCAGGAAGGAGAAATCCCATTTCCTGACCTTGCTTCCCAGTTCTCCACTCATTGCCCTCCATCCAGTTACTCATTTGGATGTCTTTTTATATGGACCCAATGGTGGGACTTTCAGAAATCCTGTTGACTTTCCAGCAATGCAGTGTGAATGCAGTTCAGAGCCAACTACAGCCAGGCCACACTTCATTCCTTTCTTCTGTGTTGTAACATTGCCATATTTTTTAGACTGGGCAAACATCTTCTCACAGGAGTTCTGAGCAAGCCTGAAGCTGAAAGTCAACTGACTTCATCAAGTTCAACTGAAATGCAAATGTTGGCATCTCATCTATGGGTGGTTTGGAAAATGCCTTGTTTTAAGTTTTGAAAAATGGATGAGTAGAAACTTGAACTGGGCTTTCATTTAGGAAAGTAGGCATTACTGTTGTCAGGTTTAATTTCTCTCTATCCATTTGACAACTTGTTTCCATGCAGAGTCTTTAATCACCAATTTAGGATTACATTTTGCCCATTAGATGGATAGTATGTCCAAAAACTTCAGCAAGCATTGAAAGGCAGTCTTAATTTTATAACAGTAAAAAGCCTCCTAGATTATTTATCTATCTATAGAGGTTTATAAAAGGTACTTTGACTTTACCCTTAAATAGATGCTATTTCGACATGATTAGCCCAATGTAAATAGATCCTTGTAGGTATGTATTGGGCTTCAAAAAAAAAAAAAAAAAACTACTTATGCTGCAATACTGGCTTACATCATCATAGAGAATTCATATCGAAGCATTTCACTATATAATTACAAGTTGATGGTTTATAATATACAGAAAATGGCTTGTTGCTTTATTATTAGATGTGATGAAATCCTATGTTTGGAAAAGAAACTAAATGACCATTTCAGTGGATTAATGTGTAACATTCATAAACGTTCCCAGGGCTGCTTTCATAACTTGAAGACCAAGGGAAGGACCTCGACCTTTCCCTTTCACTCTGCACTGTTAATCTAGTCAGAGACGCTTTTATTGAATGAGAAAAACAATAGTTGGACATGACTATGAGGTAAGAAAATAGGGGAAAGAAAAGTATCTGGGGAATTAGGCCATGTGAGTGGTTTGACTGATGTTGATTCCAGGAGTTCAAAAGGAGAGGGAAGCTAAATAATTTGATTGTTTCCCAACCTTGACAAATAGTTTCATTTGACAGAATGAAACAATTAAGTCTTACTAAGGAATTTTTAATATAACTAAATGACTTGTGGACATGAAAACCACCGATGTGTAGCAGTCTCTTTGTTACAGATTTTGGTTGCTTATAAGTTCCTGATTTTAGGGGTTTTTTTCCTCTGTATCTTTCTGCTCTTTCTCTAAATGTTTATGAAGACTGAGGGATTATAGTGACCCTGAAATGTCATACAGTCTGGAGTATTCCCATTCCTTCAGGCAGAATTGCATCCAGGGCTCTTCTCCCATGTCCTAAGTATACCATTACTCTCTTGCTATCAACTTCGTTGTATCAGCCAGCAATAAAAACTCACTTCTAAAAAATAATTTCCTGGCATGGAATAATTGGTGTTCCACAAAGATTTATTAGCAACTATTTTGCTGCATCCTGGAAGTGAAAACAGAGAAGGCATGTTTTTCCCCTTGAATGGCTCATAGACCTGCAAATAGATAATTTTAATCAAAGATAGTTCTACAGAATGCATAGTTCAAAATCTAGAATGCTGGGTAGCCTTTCCAAGAGAAATTTCTGATGCCCTGCACACTTATTTATTTGTTTTGCGATTTTGGCCAGAGTGTCAAACCTCTTTGTCCACTAATGCTCTAATCTGCACACTTTAGAGGTTTATAGTGAGAATTACATGAGAGGATGTACTGAAAGTGCTTTGTAAACATAGTAAGAAATCCTTCCATTTAACACAGTATTTATGTTCTTATATAGCACTAAGAGTTATATCTTCCCAGTTATGTTAATGCAAATGGCTTTCTGGAAGTGTAGAATATTTCTAAGACACACATTTTTCACTTGTCTCAATATTGCATCAAGCTACTTCGTTGTAAACCAAACCACTAAATTTTGTTCCAGCTCTTCCTTGCATCTTTGTATTCATCATGAAGCTGACCTTGTTTTCTCTTTGGAACAATATTATGGTTAGTTATTGAATTTTTTATTGAGGTATAATTCACACACTGTAAAATTTATTCCTTTTGCTGCACAGTTGAATGAGTTTTGACAAATGTATATTGTCATATAATTACTGCAATCAAGATATAGAACAATTCCCTCAACTTCCAAAATTCCCCTGTGTTGCTCTTTTGTAGTCAATCCATACTCCTACCTCCAACCCCTGGCAAAGTACTTGAATTTTTGACCATGTAGGGAACATAAAACGAATCACAAGTATGAAGGATGGTGTATTTTAAGAGCATGCAGACATCAGCCCTAAATGATTTAAACCATAAAATGTTCAAGCAAGAAGAGACATAAGGGATTCTTTGCCGAGGTCACAAGCTGATAGTCTATGGACTGGATCCATTCCATTGAACTGATGTCTTTGGCCTGCCTGGTGTCTTAAAAAGCATTCAAGTTTTTGGTCAATCATTTTAAATACAAATCTGGATTTCTGGCATTGCTTGAAAAATTGAAAAGTCTGGCTACACTGGGCCCACTTTTCCATGTGGCAATTATTGTCTGGGGTTTACTCTTGGTTGTCTTTTTTAAGTAGCGCTTGCACTGCTATCCAGTTTACCCAAGCAAGGGATTGAGGGGAGAAAGGGAGATGTTTATGAGTCAAGTGATCAGGAGCTCCCTGGCTTTGAGATCTTGTCTATTCTGAGACGCAGTCCGAAATCACCAAGAGTTAGCAAAGAACATAAGCATGCCTTACCTCACTCTGCCTCTATTCATTACCCTTAAAGAAGGAAAAAAGAAAACTTTAAAAGAAAATGTACTGTCAACTGAAGATCAGGAAGGAGATTATCAGGGAAAAATCCTATTATGTAATATAAAAGGACGTAAAATTACACGGTGCTCTAAAAGAAGGAAAAATAGCTCATTTGTGTTCTAGTTAAGAAAAGCCCCTAATAGTTCTTGTTACACTCTCTTGCTGAGGATTTTATGTTCTGAAAGGCCAGTCTTCCTGTTTCCACTTTTCCCCACCTAAATCCAATCTCCTGTAGCAGCCAGAGAGATCATTTACAAATGCAAATCAAATCATGTCAAGGGCTTCCTAAAAACTCCCCAGTTGCTCCTTATTGTTTGTTGGATAAAATCCAAGTATCTTTTCATGGCCCACAGGCTCTTGCCCCCTCACTGACCTTATCTCCGACTCCCTACCCTTACTCGCTGAGCTCCCACCACCTTGGCCTTCTCTCCAGTCTGTGAGGAGTCTCCTTCCATCTCCTGGAATGAACTGCGAGTCACAGTTCTGTGTGGAATGTTCGACCTCCAGGTGTTCTTGTGATTCGACCTTGGTATTGGAGTCTCTCTCAGCTCAAACCTCAGCTCTTCAGAGTGGCCTTCCTTGCCCATCCAAATTGGACACAGACACCCACTCCTTCCCCCATTATTCCCTATCACATTTAGTTCTACTCTTCAGTTACTTATTTTTTATTTCCCCCTGAGAGACAGAATCTTGCCTGATTGACTGCTCTCTTCCAAGGTCCTGGCATATAGCAAGTGCTCAGTAAAAATTTATTGAATGAATGAAAGTGGGTAACTTTCTCTAAAGAACCGGGAGGAGGAAATTTTCAGTCTCCTTTCTGGAAGTGAACACATAATTGAGTTATTGGAATATTAGGATGTTTTGAGAGCCGAAGAAAGGATATTTTAATTGCTGGCATTGTTTTGGATAGTCATTTAGCATTATAAAAATAAACGCATTTTTATTAAGAATTCATTTGATCCCTAGATTAATTTTATATCTCTTCAATATTGGCAAGAAAGGGTGTTTTTCAGTTTAGACTTTTAACTTATGTGAATAATGGACCAATACTTAGAGAATCTTTCTCTCTTGTTATTTAACTTTGGTTCTGCTGGTTATTTCCCTAAAATGCACAGAAGCAAAATGACATGTAGTATTTTGGCTTGAGTCGGAGTTCTTCTCTAAGTAGACCTCTTGATTTGAAAGCCCTCCAAGCTCTGGTTGTTTTTGAGAACAGTTGGTACATACCTAATCTATTTGTGAATTGAGGCAGAATTTTATCATTATTTTTAAATCTAGTTTCCTTGGAGCTTAAGGGAAGGGTTTTATTTTCCAAAAGAAGTATTTTACATTTATTTAAAAGGAAAAAAAAACTTATGCTATTACCATTCCCGAAGTAAAATCTGTCTTAAAATCTGAGGCAAAATAAGAAAGTGATGAATAGGGTTGAAGGTCATTTTGCATGGTTTAATTCAAACACTTGTGCTGAATGGTTTGTTGGCAATTTCAGAAAATCAGATGTCTATCAGAAACAGATTTACTCCTTATATACTCCTGTTCTTAGTTTGATATTCCATATCTAAAGATATTTGTGGGGACATGAAGGATTTCTGTGGCTAAAGTTCAAAATATAAAATTTAAAGATATTTTACTCAAAAGCACTATGCTTATGTTGGTTTCTAGAATTTTATCAAACAATGTAACTTACACAGAGATGGACTTAAACAGGTCAATGTGTAAAGCTTAGCAGCACAGCCTTTAAATATTATTTAATGAATTTTACACCATTTGCCAATAGATTACATGATGTTCAACATGGAAATTATGTTGAACATCATATAATATAACAAAGTCCAAACGTTGAAATTGTGGACTTGCTATAGTTATGACCCTAGCAGGGATTGATAAGAATTCAAGAGTCGAGTTATAATACTTGAAGCTGTGAGCAGTTTGGATAAATTATCATGCTATCTGGTCTATAAACTCTCCAGTGTAAGTGTGTATAGTGTGTGTGTTACAAACCCAGAATGGTGATGGACCGCCTGCAGCATTCTTAGTGTTTGGTACAATTGCTGTACAGTAGCATGGAGAATACAGAGACATGCTGACAGATGAGGAAAAGCACAGATAAAAGGAGGAGAAGAAGCTGCTCAGCCATCATCTTCTTTATCTCAGCTGGGTTCCCCACCAAAGTAACTCACCTGGTGTCAGACGAATGACACACAGTGTGTTTTACAGATGGGGCCTCAGCCGAGACTCACGCAGGCTTACACATTTATCTGTCACACAGATGTTTCTTCTTGTGTTTTCTAGCCAGCAAGGCAACAGCTCAGCTTTGCTGGGGGATCACCTCCAGATGTTCAACCAAAGAGAGACCCTGCCACCCCACTGAGAGTAAGCAGACAGCTCCTCCCTGCAGCTGGGGCCACTCAGCAACAGTACAAATTAGAAAAGGGTTTGCTCATACCTTCTTTGTAATGGTCACATTTGTAGTTCAAAAACCCATAGAACACAACATAGTCCAAACACTGGATTTCCTAGTAAATAGTCAGAAACTTACAAATAACAGCAAGTAACTTTTCACTTTAAAAATCTGAAATAAGTCAAACCTGGCAGGCCGGTTTTCTGTGACTTTTGTTTGCAGATTTTCTTGATGTTTATTGCTGATTTTTCCACTCCGGCAAATTTGACTGTTTAAAAAAAAACAGCTTGAGTCAAATATCTAAAAAAAAATAAGTGTAGGTTAACTCCCTCTGTGCATTTATATTTTGCAAAACCGTCTCCAGGAGATCCCATTTACTTCTTTTGTATTTTTTGAAACTTCACAAAGAGCATGTTTTATTCCATAAATGGTGAAAAAGTAGTAGTTATTATTCACGTGGATACTGGCATTCGCCTCATAACCTGGGGAAAAAAACATGTCAAAGCTTTGTTGCTAAGTTTTCAGATATTTATGAAGACAAGTGAGAGAGAAACAAGGATAAATCCTAGGTTTTGGACTCGTGCAACTGGGTAATGCTGTTTACTCAGATGAGAAAAATTAGATGATCAATCCATTTGGGTGCAATGGGAATAAAGGTTATCTTTGAGCTACTTAAAGTTTCTGATGCCTATTGGATATTTTAGATCTAAGTGATGACGTATGGTAAGCAGCTGAATATGCAAGTTTGGAGCTCAGGGGAGACATTGGAATTGTTTATATGAATTCAGTTGTCATTGGAATATAGCCGTTTGAGAGGAGAATGCAGCGGAAGGGTATAAAAAGTTCTAGGTGTCTTCTCTTCTCTGGAGATGACTCGGCTTTTACTTGGGGATGAAATTTCTTCTCTGTAAAATAAGGATTTGAAGAATGTTATTAGAAAATTTCCAATTCCAACATTTTATATCTATATGATCTCCACTCATAAGTCACTGTTTTGTGTCAAGAAGCATTTCTTTTACAAACCCGTAAGGAATTCTGCCCTTGGAAGAGATCATTTTGCCATCTGGCCTTCTTGTCCAGTTATCACAGCATTATCCATTCTGGCACTTTTCTCCCTCGTGTTTCCTTTAGTCCAGCAGAAGTGTAGATGAAGCCAGAGGCACCGGAACAAACAGTATTGTTTCTGTGTTGTACACTGGAAATTGTTATACACACTTTCATGTATGTCGCTATGTCAGTGCGGTGGTAAATACCAAATGTGATTCATGGACTAAATGATATGATTTCTGGGCACTCCGTTGACCTCAGAAATACATTAACAGATCGGATTTTCTGTTAAAGGTTTTCTGTTAAAAATGTGCATATGATTTATTCTGTAACCACTCAGCATTTTGTCAGTATTAAAGATTTTCTTTGATGTATTTGCTATCTGTAGGAAATTATATTTCAGTAAATTCACATACATCTTGTCTGGTTTGGCTGCACCACTGTTAGTAATATCAATCTCTTACTTTCAAAGATGCTATGATTGGGGCTTCCCTGGTGGTGCAGTGGTTGAGAGTCCACCTGCCGATGCAGGGGACACGGGTTCGTGCCCCGGTCCAGGAAGATCCCACATGCCGCAGAGCGGTTAGGCCCGTGAGCCATGGCCGCTGAGCCTGCGCGTCCGGAGCCTGTGCTCCATAACAGGAGAGGCCACAACAGTGAGAGGCCCGGTACCATACACACACACACACACACACACACAAAAGATGCTATGATTTTGTCATGTTTTCTTTTCTAAAATGCTTCATCCTGACTGCACCTGTTAATATCCTATTTCAAGTGCCACTGGATTTGGTATTTACACAGTCTTTACTGACTTTAACGAGAGAGATTTCAGTCAAATAGTGTGGATGAAAGCCTAGTTGGCGAGAATTCTAAAGAGAATGGGACAAGAGAAATGAAGACAATGAAGAGAAATAACTCAAGAAGTTTTACTGTGAAGGAAGGTACATAATGGGTTTGGGGGGGTGGTGGTCAAGGGAGGTTTCATTTAAAATGGATGATAAGACTAAAGGTGTCCAAGTGGAAGGACTGCAGCAGAGGAGGGAAATGAGTGCTGGAGGACAGAGTGGATACCTGCAGGAATGGATAGGACCCAGGGCATTAAGCTGAGGGGTTGACTAACATAGGGCTGCAGACCTTTCTTTCACTGTAACAGGAGGAAGAGTGAGTGGGACAGCTTGGTAGAAGAATGTTGAGTTTCTCTGTGATGCTTCTATTTGCTCACCGAAATAAGAAGCAAAGGTAGCAGGAGTGAGGAAGAGGTCTGGATATTAGAGGTTTGAGGAAAGAGGAAGTAATTTGAAATAGTCATTGAAAGAGTGGGAGAAAATTAACTAGAGAAATGTACTAGGATTTCCAGGCAGGACTGAGGGTCCATTTGAGGGTTATGATCACAAATTTGAAGAAAAACACTCAGCATGACTGTAATCTGTTTATTTGTTTCCTAGCTTATTCAGCTGCTTGGGTTTGGCAGGGATTTAGTATTAACCAAGGTTAGAAGTCTTACTTATACAGTAAAATCCATATTGAAAAGGGCAGAGGAGTTGAAGATAATAAGCGAGGGATTTTTATTGATGGAGAATGGAACCTAGTCCAGCAAGGAAGGAAGTCGGGGAACGAGGGCGGTGCGGTGATGGGCAGTGAGGATGTGGTAGGCTCAGTAGCTTGGAAGACGCTCCAGAGGTGAGGAATGATTGGGGCCAGAATACTCTGAGGGTGAGCCAGAAGAAAGAAATGATGTTTGAAATTAAGGTTTAGGAGAGTGTACAGTTACCAGCGAAGACCAGGTCATTGGGAGCTGAGGTAGGGTGGAGGACAAGACCATTGGAGGTTAGGAGGTCAAGGCAGTGAGAGGCCATGCTGGAACTGAAGCTGAGGAGAGAAATAGCAACAGGAAAGTCTTTTTACTTAGCGGGTGGCATCTGTAACTTGGTTATTAAATACTCCCTGTAGTCAAACATCCAGAAGCTGGATAAGATGCAGAGTCACCCACAGGAAGCAGGAACTTTTGACGTGGCATTTCCTGGACACTGGTCATGTGCTCTCTGGCTGACCTTTCATGAATGGCCTTTATTTCCTGTCCTGTGGCCACACATCCCATAGAGTTTTTTTTTTCTTTTGCCCTCACAGAGGCTCTTATGGGCAGGATCGTTTGACCACCTTGTGGAGGCGTCTCTTTGACCCACCGGTATCCTTGGCCCATCAGCTCTGATGAACTAGCTCCCGTGAACCTTTCCAGCAAAGCTTTGGTAGCAAGAGGGGGACTTTCTACAACTCAGTACATCCATCCGTAAGATGAATTGCAGCAGTCTTCTGGCAGATAGTCTCTCTGAGGGGCTCTTGCAGCCTCCTTCACCTGACTAGTACTTTTTCTAAGTAAATCTCTTCTCCCCACAAAATTCTCTAACCTGCTCTTGTATGTCATCCTAGGTGAGTGATGGAGGTCAAAGTTGCAGGCCTGGCTGATGAGCTCTCTGTCTCTCTCTCTTTCTTTCTCTCTCTCTTTCTCTGTCTCTCTCTCTCTCTCTGAAAAATGAGTGGGTGTTTGTCACCCAGTGTTCTTATCCCTGGTGTCCCAGCTAAAACTGGAGCTTTTCAATTAAAACCCTGCTTGTTTTCTGTGGTGTTAGATGTTTTTTTCCCTAGCCAATTAAATGGAATTTTACAATTGTGTAGTCAGAGTCCAGGAATATTACATTGTCTCTTTCCTCCAAAATCTCAGCAGTGTTCAAGTTATTATGTATTTAAGACAAGAAGAGCTGATAAGTGTTCACGATTGGTACAAAAGTCCTGCAGATAGTTTCCTAAAAAGTACTTAAAAACATTTAAAGCATGGTGGGATGAATGTTCTCCTTATACTGTCCAGGAATAGACGTTAGATTGTAGGCATGAAGGAAATTAATATTTAAGTTTACCTTCTTCATTTTGATATGAGTTTTGATTGGTATGTATTCTCTTTGCTTGATCATGTCTAGATTAGGATTAGTGATGTTTAGGTCTTATATATGGTTTATCCTAAGTTATATTTTATTTCTCTAGAAGCTTATTCACAACCCAAATATATTGTAAACTGTGTTACCCTCTCCAAAATCGTCTTCCAGCTTTCTCTCCCTGTCTTCCTGTGCTCAAACCCCACTGGGCTTTCAATGGCTCAAATGCACGGGACTCCTCTTTCAGTCCACACACTGTGCCTTCTGCCAGAAGTGCTCCCTCCCCTGATTTCCACTCCTGACACACACAAAATGACTCCTGTCCATGCTTCATCTTTCATGTCTCAGCCTAAACATAGCCCTTCCTCAGTGAAACCTTCCTTAATAGTCCACACTTCCCCTCGACACCAACTAGTGTGTTTTCTTATAACACCCTGTGTTTCTTTTTTTTTTCATTTACCACACTTGAAAAGAAGAACAGATTTATGTATCTATTTGGTGCCTTTCTAACACTCTAAACTATAAGCTCCATGAGGGCAGGGCAGTGGCTGTTTTCCCAGTGCCTAGCAGGGTGTCTTGAACATAGTTGGCACTCAGTAAATATTTGTTGAGCAAATGAATGAAAACTCCCAGGATAATTCTACTACAGTGAAATTGAAAGGCTTTGTCAGCATATGCAGGGCCATTTGAGGTTGTGAGGATTGGAGGAACATCTAAGAGGTTAAGACACCCTGCAAAGTTTGAGTTCTTATGTATTCTAACTCTACTAAACACTCTATGTGTTTAGTTTTAAAAACATAGTTAGGTGTGAGTGGGAGGTAAATTTGAATTTTTCATAGAAAAATCTGTATTCATGATTTTTGTGGTGGTATTCTAACCGTGCTGCTCATTATAATAATTGGTGTGTTGCTTACATGGGCATTGACTCAGCAGAAAATTCTAACCACTCTTGAAAACACAGTTCAAGATCTGCAGATGATCAGTCAATAGGGTCCTTGTCAAATAAAACAAAAAGCCTACACGAGATGGAATCATCTTGAGAATTTTTCCCCATATACTGAGCTTTTATACTATGGCATTTCGCTGTTGTTTAAGTTAGGTGTGTTGTCAATTATTTTTTAAAATTATAATTCATACACTTCTGAAGATTAAGTATGATTTAATTTATAAAATAAAAGATCTAAATAACAATTTTCAAATTAAAAAGAATTCCTTGTTTCTTTCCTGTTATTTAATTTACAATTGGATATGTTTATAAAACATTTTTAGTGCTGTCAATTTTTTTTTAATTCCACATCTTTTTAAAGTTCAGGATTTCAAAATCAGTATATCCATGTTTTAGAAGTATATATGAAGGTCTTTTATCATTTGACCATTTAGGTATAGGAAAATTAATAGGCAAGAAGAACTCTTAGCATTTGTGCTTCTGTCTTTTACAGTGGTTGCCATTTGTTGGAAAATGAGACTGTGAAAGTTTCATGGTTTCCATATAAAAAGTTTTTTACTTTTTTCCAAAAGAGTGATGTATCTTTAAAAACCACCTAAAGACTTCACTCCCTGTCTAGGACACCAATACAATATGGAATTGATGGGACTGCTTCAGATTTAGTACTACTGAGGAAGTTTGTTGCATACAAATTCATTCTGAAACGAATGTTCAGAGATTAGACATCAGAGTGTACTGAAGTAGAGTATTAAGAAATCAAAGTGTATATTGCTGCTCTGTTACCACCAAGAACTATTGAATTTTGAACCCCTGAACACTCTCTTCTAGCTGCTTTCGAAATCTATTGAACAACTGAAGCAACCAGGCAGTCACCTCGAGGAAGCGGAGGAAGAGCTTCAGGGGGACCAGGCGATGCAGGAAGACAGAGCGCCCTCTAGTGGCAACAGCACTAGGAGTGACAGCAGTGCTTGTGTGGATGACACATTGGGACAAGTTGGGGCTGTGAAGGTCAAGGAGGAACCAGTGGACAGTGATGAAGATGCTCAGATCCAGGAAATGGAATCTGGGGAGCAGGCTGCTTTTATGCAACAGGTAATAGGCAAAGATTTAGCTCCAGGATTTGTAATTAAAGTCATTATCTGAATATGAAATGCATTGCAGGTTTTGGTAAATGGATATAATTTCCTATCCGATTATATCTCTGAATGATTTGACTTTAGTGTTTAAGGATTCTAATGCAGATATATCTATATATAGATCTTTCTATATACTGATCTCTATATAGATATCAAGGTTTCATTGAAACTCTACCGGTAAGGAAATACCTGTTACACTAAAATTATACTACATCAGTATCCAAGTAATAGGGTTTTAATTCATCCCAAAGCCTGCCCCACCAATTACTTCTAAGGAAAACGAAATCACTGTTGTTTTTAGT
Source organism: Mesoplodon mirus (assembly GCF_964341445.2). NCBI lineage: Eukaryota > Metazoa > Chordata > Mammalia > Artiodactyla > Ziphiidae > Mesoplodon > Mesoplodon mirus. Next base: position 44,118,429 of record NC_138985.1, on the reverse strand, counting down.
TTATCTGTTGAGATCAGTGACTGCTGGATATAGTTTCCCAGTCTGATCAATGAAACATTCTATTAGTTCTTGATTTTTTTGATATGCAGAATTCAATTTTCACATTGTTGTACATAATGTATCATACTACAGTCTTGAACCCTGTTAAAGGTAGTCAGCCCTTTCTTCCTCTCTCTTTTTTGTTAAGTGAAATGTTCTGGTTACTATGCCAGTAGTCCTAGGTTATTGTATAGATTGCAACTGAAAATTTTAGGAATAGAGGTGGTTTTAAATATATAGATGCAAAGTACAGCACAGCACTATTTTAAATATTACATTATGTCTCACCTAGTACTGCTCATTTCATTTTTATCCTGTGTTATTTGATGACATTGTTTATTGAAAAAGATCAAATGAAGCAGATGCAAATGTTGGCAAGAAGTAATGTGCAGCATTATGGTCCAATCAGATACTGTATTGTATCTACAGTTGTGGAAAACATAGTAATGGTGTGATTATTATCTGATATGAAGTCAAAATCATGTTTAAAAGAAGAAGGTGTATCATGTTTGATAATCATTGTCACTAGGATCTCTTTAATATAATTCCATAATGACATGGCATATACCATACTATTTTGGCAAATAAAAATTAGGAAAGTTAGGTTTAACAAAAGAATCTACTTGTACATAATGCACCTTCAGAAGGACTATGTCCTTTGATGTTATGAAATGCAAACAACTTTGAAGGCAACAGTAGACTGTTTATTTAAGTCAGTTCTTTGTCAGGTTCCTGCTGTTCTACAGAAAACTGATTCTATGAGGCTGAACAGGAAATGCCTTGTGGAAACAGGAAGTCCAAGTGATTCATGTACTGAGGAATGTAGGGAAAGAAAAAAAAAACGGAGGATAGTGTTTTACTCTCTCTGTTTTTAAAGGGCACTCTATGAATTGATTTATTGTCTAAGAAAATAACACCACAAGTAGGGAAATTGTTAAGGAAGCTTTTCACTGGAACATTTCCTTCATACTCCCTTTTGATATGTTTACCTTGTTTTATAGGTTTACTTTTGTTAAGCTAGTTAAAGATTCGTTGTATTAAGACCCCTTTAATATGGATAATCCAAATTGACCTAGAATCTTTGTGAGGTTTTTTTCTATTAAAATATTTATATTTCTAAATCCGAGGCATTTTAAGGTGTAGTATCCTGTTTCAAAGGAGATATAGCAGTTTTGCCAAATGTAGACCTTGTACAACTGTATGTTACTGGCACGTGTTGTTTACATTTTGCTGTGACATTTTAAAATATTTCTTAAAAAAGGTTACTGCTAAAGATACATTATCCTTTTTTAAAAAGTCTCCATTCAAATTAAATTAACATAACTAGAAGTTAGAAAGTTTAAAACATTTCCATATAATGCAAGTCCTGATCATTTTGACAAATAGCTGTAATAGGCAACACTTCCTACTACCAACATATTTTGGTTAGTATATTCCTTCAGGTTAAAATGACTTTTTGTCAGTTGTTTTGCATTAAAAATATGACATTCCTAAGATAAAATTGTTTATTTTTCCCATCTCATAAATATACATTTTCTTTAAAGTCTTTTTTCAGTCTCATAAAAAAGGGATAGTGCATCTTTTAAAATACATTTTATTTGGGGAGGAACATGTGGCTGAGCAGGCTTTTGTATAATATTACTGCAAAGATATGTAATCACAAACAAAAAAACCTATTTTTTATAATGTCATTTGAGAGAGCTTCATCAGTACAGTTGGTGGACGTTAATTGTTTGAATTTGATAGTCTTTGAATTTAATCAAGAAACTACCTGGAACCAGTGAAAAGGAAAGCTGGACTTAAATAATCTTAGAGCTAATTGATAAATGTCTCTTTTAAAATCTACTGTATTTATTATAATTTACACCCTTGAAGGTGATCTCTTGTTTTGTGTTGTAAATATATTGTTTGTATGTTTCTCTTCTTGCCTTCTGTTATAAGTCTCTTCCTTTCTCAAATAAAGTTTTTTTTAAAAGATCCCCTTTCATACATATGGCTTTGTGTAAACTTGATATATTTAATCGAATTTGAAGCTCATGCACTAGGTCTCATATACCAAAATATATTGCCATTCTTTGTTGAAACAAGAAAATAAAGATCTTGCAAACAGTTACTTCTAATGCCATTAAAAATAATAAATTCAGCAATAGTGACTTTAACCTGTTTACATCAGCCATTATCACATAGCAAACACATGTAAAATTTGTTGCAGTTTTATTTTCCCTGTGTGGCCTTTTTCGTATGTTATCATCTTTGATGTCAACTTCTAAATATAAAATTTTATATAAATAGATATCAGTTCCTAACTTTGCTCAACTTAAAAAATTATTTTTAAAAAGGTTAATATAATCCCTTGAATATATCAAGCACTCAATAAAATATAAAAATGAATAATTTTCTGTGTATCATAATAGTTATATCTATTAGAGTAAGGACCTGACCTACAAGTATAAAGTGACAGTACATAAATTTAAAGAGAAAAGAGTAATTAAATGACCTCCCCTTATATGGAAACAATTATAATAGTAGTGTGAAGACCAAGGAGCCTGACTCAAGTGAAGGGAACCGGACCATATACATCCAAGGGTTCCTTTTCCTTTTCTTGTCAGTTGCAAGCAAAACTTACTAGTCAGTACTTCATAATGTGTTACTGTGTATTTGGTTCAATAGGTTAAAAATATTTGTTTTATATTCTTTGATTCTCTTTAAACTTCAATAGTGTCACATGAGGTAAAGCTACTCTAATTCTGGAGCTAATATTATGAGTATTATGAAATGGATTATCATTCCATAATGCTGTAAAGTAGATAATTTGGTCAGAATTGTGGAAATACCATTGATGCTAGGCATAATTTCCTGAAAATTGCCTTTGGATGGTAAAATTACAAAATTAACTTGGTACTAGAGATCCTCAAAAAAGAGTTGGAAGAATCAATTAGATAATGATTTTATACTGTGTATCTGATTTCCAAGATGTACAGGGACTGATAACTGCATCAATATTAGAAACTTCTTCAGAAAAATAGTTTTTGCCAGGACCTGCAATGAATAACCATTAGATTTCCTCTTCTGATAGTCAAGAGCTGCCTTCTCCCTGGTGAAGGTGGCTGCTGACATGGAGACTGCTGCTTTTCATAGTTCTAAGAAAGACAGTTTTTAAGAAATTTTTATGTTGTTTCATACTTCTTTTTTTCTAAAGTATGTTAAAAAGGAATTCAGACACTAAACATTTTCTTGAAGCCCGGTACTCAACGGATATACAGGAGGACAACAGCATTTTTTTTAATTTGTGATTTTTTTCCACTAATGTAAATATACAATTGTGGCTGTATAATTATGGGTGAACAATGATAAGTAATCCAGGTGTACAAATTATAAGCATTTATAATCAGGGACTTAGAGATACTAGAGAAGGAGTTTGAGAGGTAGATTACCATTCCCTTTATTATTGGTCATTCCTCCAACTGGATTTTAAAGGGAAAGTAATGGGTGGTTGTGTGCAGGCAATCAAAGAACTCCGGCAAATGAAGCAGGATATTGGGAATATGACTTTACAGAACTAATCTATCTAGGTTTTAAAAGGTCTCTATTCTCATTTAAAGTAACTTCTTTAAGGCTTATAAACTGTAGGGTTTAGACAATGCAACTTTGGGGGACCATCCTGATTTACAAAAAGACTTTTAACTAGTGCAGATATACAATGTACTAGGTATTGTTATAAGCACTTTACATCCTTTAAAGCATTAGTCCTCACAGCAACCTTACAGGGTAGATATTATTGTCCCATTGTAGAGATGAGGGCGCTGGGGCCCAGAGAAGTCAAATCAGGTCAAGGTCACCCAGTTAGTGACAGTCTAGCTCCAGTTTGAACCCAGACATTCCCACACCAGCCCTTGTTCTCAGCCTCTACCACTGAGCTGTATTTGTGCAACAGTTCTTACATGTCCAAGTCTCGCTCCCTCTCTCTCTCGTTCTCTCTCTCTCTTTGCCCATCAGCATTTCCAAACTGTTTTGAACCCATTTTCTCTTTCAGTCATTGCTGTGAGTTAGGAGGTCAGGACTCTTTTTTTATTCTAATTCACAGATGAGCAATCTAACTCTTGTACATTATGTTCAACTGTTTAGAATCATGAAAATTTGTGAGTCTCTTTTTTTCTGACCAGAGCTAGTCCTGAGATGGGGTGAAACAGTGACTGCACTTGGAATTAACTTTTTGGGATAGTGAAAGAGACAAGATTTCAATCAGCTCACAGCTTTCCCTTGCCACTCCTTACGTTCATTCCCCAGCAAAAGGGAGGAGACTTCAGTTTCTAAGCAGTCAGGACACTGCCTTTAAAAACTTTTTTGACGTATCAAGGATGCACTTGATAGTCACTTTGACATAAAATAGTCTGTGTATAGTATTGTAAAAAAAAAGGATGTTCGTCTTGAGTTCTAGACCTCCTAAGTGGTTTTCCTATTGAAAGGTGCATAAAAATTGTCTTGAGGGAAGATGTTGACAATTGAGATTCCTGACCACACCCTGCAGAGGTTCTGATCCTGTTGTACTGACTAGAAGCCCAGGAATCTACATTTTTCAAGCCCTTTGGGAGAGTCTGATTCAGAAACAGTGCTCTGGAGATGGCCAAGGGCCCTAAACCACTTCTTAAAATATGTCTTGATTTTTAATAGCTTTTACCTAAGATTCTTGGATTCTCTGATTCATTGTTTTCATAAGACTGTCTTGCATATTGTTCTATTTCACCTGCATGTTAATTATAGGTCAAGTATAGTTGTAGTATAACTATAGGTTACTGTATTTACTGCTATTACTTCTTTGATAGTGTTTGTCCGTTTTGCTTCTCTCTTCTAATAGAATAATTTCCTAGTCTATTATGGAGTTTGCCAAGACGTGGCAAATTATTTTTCCTCAGAATTTCTGAGCTACTGTGATATGTTGTTTTTTCTTTTTGTGTTTTTTATTGAGATAAAACTCATATAACATAAAATGCACCATTTTATCCATTTTAAAGTGTACAATTCAGTGGTTTTTAGTATATTCATGATGATGCGCAGCCATCACTACTTCCTAATTCCACAACATTTTCATCAACTCAAAGAAATTCTGTACCAGTTAAGTGGACACTCTTCATCCCCCACTCCTCCAACCCCTGGCAACCACTAATCTACTTTATATTCCTATGGATTTTCCTTTTGTGGACATTTTCATATAAATGAAATCATACATTATGTGGCCTTTTATGTGTCTGTGTCTGGCTTCTTTGACTTTGCATAATATTTTCAGGTTCCTCCACATTACAGCGTGTATTAGTACTTCTTATGACTGGATAATATTCTGTTGTATGAATATACTATGTTTTGTTTATCGTTCATCAGTTGATGGACATTTGGGTGGTTTTCACTTTTTGTGTATTATGAATAATGCTGCTCTGCAAATTCGTGTACAGATTTTTATTTTAACATGTTTTCAGTGTTTTGGGGTATATAGCTAGGAGTGAAATTGCTGGGTTATCTGGTAACTCTGTTTAAGTTTTGAGGAACTGCTTAATTGTTTTCCACGGTGGCTGAACTATTTTATATTGCCACCAGCAATCTATGAGGCGTTCCAGTTTCTCCACATCTTCTCTAACACTTGTTATTTTCTTTTTTTTTCTTAAATTGTTGCCATCCTAGTGGATGTGAAATGATCACTGTTGTTTTGATTTCTGTTTCGCTAATGACTAATGATGTTTAACATTTTTTTCATTTATTTATTGGATATTTGCTGACATTTGCTTATCTTCTTTAGAGAACTGTCTATTCAGGTCTCTTGCCCATTTTTTAATTGGCTTGTTTGTCTTTTTTACTGTTGAGTTGTAAGAGATTTTAAATATATTCTGGATACTAAACCGTTATCAGCTATATGAGTTGCAAGTATCTTCTCCCATTCCGTGGGTTGTCTTTTCATCTTCTTGATAGTGTCCTTTGATGCACAAACATTTTTAACTTTGTTGAAGTCTATTCATCTATTTTTTCTTTTGTTATGAATATGTTGCTTAATCCAATGTCACAGAGATTTGCACCTATGTTTCCTTCCAAGTATTTTATAATTTTATAACTTACTTTTAGGTCTCTGATCTGCTTTGAGTTATGTACATTTTTAAATATTCTTCCATGCTTTTGTGTTATTTTTAAAGTGATAAGAACTTACTGATTAATGAACTCCACTTGCTCATCCATCATCTTCATTTTCCTCATTCCTAGTTGATTTTGGTCTTGCTTTTCCATCATTCCTGGTGTTGTCTCTTGTTGCCTTCTAGCTTTTGATGGTGCTTCTTTTTTTTTCTTCTCAATTAAATGCTACAATCTTGATGTTTAATATAGCTAATATAAACTGAGGAAAATCCTAAGTTTATTTTTCCGTTAAGAAATGCTTTTTTTTTTTTTCTGGTGATCTTTAAAAGCTAAAATCAAAGTTATTTTTCTTCATTTATGTGGCTTTAAAATTCTGCCCTGGTTACTCATTTTTACTTATGTCTACCTTGCACTTAAATTGTATGTTGAAGTTATTATGTTCAAGTCTTTGATCTTTGTTCCTCTGTTGACAGAATTTCTGCAAAGAACTGTGTATTTGTACTTTCAAACTGATAGCCACATTTAGCTAGTGAGAATTTAAAATGTGACTGGTATGAATTGAGGTATGCTTTAGTGTAAAATAAACACCAGATTTCAAAGACATAGTATAGAAATATATTAATACTTAAGTAATGATGACATATATTCATTACATATTAAAAGATAGTATATTTTAAATATATTATGTTATATAACATTATTAAAATTAATCTTACTTGCTTTCTTTTACCTCTTTAATGTGGCTATTAGAAAATTTAAGATTGTATATGTAGCTTACATTTGGGGCTCACATTAAATTAATGTTGTACAACACTGCTTTAAGATCATCTTCCTCTCATGTTAATAGACAGATCTCACTACATCATTTCGGAAATAGGTAGGCTATAAAATCTGAACAAATGAGTATTTGCTCTTGCCAGTATCTTTCTATTGCTATAATTTAGTCTAACATAAAGGTATAAAATGTTGTGTTAGAAGAGATCTATGGCATGTTAATGGTTTAAAGGTTTAAAGATCTCTTTCTTTTTTTACCTTAAAGACAACTCAAAGTCTATCACGTGCTTTATTAATACTGTCAGTCTTAAAGACAGTACACTGATTGCTCCACTCTCATCTCAAAGTTAGTAAAAGTTCATCCTCTGTAAAATGTGCTGTTTTTTCTCACTCTTCCATTTCTGTCTTTGGAACTACCATTTAGTCTCTGGGATGGATTATCATGAAGTCACTTTTGATCATCTCCTCTTTATCTCTTATAAGCAGTTGGTATTCCTATTTCTGATTTCCAGCCATCATATCTCTTCACTCTCTCTTTGGCTCTGCTTTCCCTAGTCACTAACATAATTAATACTAAAACAATTTTTTTTTACCATTGCAAGAGCTTCCTTCCACATCAGTGTCCTCTTTACACTAATTCAGTTAACTTACTGTGAAATTCCAATACCACTTTCCCATTCTCTATGGCAGAACATACAGTAATATCTTCCTAATATCTTTATCTAAATGTTATCATGGAACTTCAGTCCTCATAATTCGACCTTTATATTCTGACCAGGCACTTATCCCTCCCAATCTAACTTAATCACTTTCCATGCAAAGCAAATTTCCAACTTGGGATTCCAATTGCATGAGTTTCATCAAGCTTTTTTCACTATCTGGAAAGCGCTTAACTTCCTTTTTCAAACCTTTCTTTGCTTTCTCCTTTATGCCATCTCTGATTTCTCTAACCCGCCTGAATTATTCAATCAACTTAGAATCAATTCCATACAATTTACCATGTAGTTTTTTCTTTCATTATTACCTTTTGCCTTTTGAAGCTAGGGAAAATATCGGGGTTCCTGGAACCACACAAGGAACCTATGAAGTTCTCAATTAAATGCCATTTGAATGATTTTTGTTTTACATTTCTCTTATTCAGATTCCTTAATGGCTAAAGGACATTTTCTTCCCTATTATGATTACAGGTTCACTTTTGTTTTCTAATGTGAAATGTAGACTCATTTTTTACTTGTTGGACTATTTCTTGTGCTGAATGTCTCCATTAGTAACATTTTCTTTAAGGTGGCTCTAGTAATAATCATTACTGTTTAATTTTCATTTTCAGCTAGGGGTAAATGGAAATTTTTTTCTTGATGAATTTATTATTTGATATTACACAAAACTTACTAGTTGATTTTTCATAATTTGTATTCTATATCAATAATTATTCTATTATAATATCTGACACACATTTTTAGATAAAAATACAGTATCTCAATTTTCATGGGCTCTTTATAATCCAGGCATATGAGAGATATTGTGGCTTCAATTCCAGACCACTGCTATAAAGCAAGTATCACAATAAAGTGAGTCACGTGAATTTTTTGGTTTCCCAGTGCATGTAAAAGTTATGTTTACACTATAGTCTATTAAGTGTGCAATAGCATTATGTCAAAAAAATGTGCATACCTTAACTTAAAAATAAAGCTGTCAAGAAAAAATGGCGCCAGTAGACTTGCTTGAGGCACAGTTGCCACAAACCTTCAATCTGTAAAAAATACAGTATCTTTAAGTGAGCAAAGTGAAGCACAATAAAATGAGGTATACCTGCATTATTTTTTCTATATCCATGTAATCTATATAATTTTTGAAAGTTGGAACATGGAAAGAAAACAAAATGATTCGTACTAATCTTAGTAAATCAACCTCATCTTTATGCATATTTAATTAAGGAAAACTATTTCTGAACCTGAAAATTGTGTTGTTTTGACTATGTATACAAAAAACTTGAACAGTGGCATTTCTCGTTGTCTTCGAGATCCATGTGTGAAATTGCATTATAGGTGTAACTGCCTAGTGGTGACAATGCTGATTCTATAGACTGACTGAAGGAGTTCCAACTCTAACTTCATCTACCAGCAACTCCACCTCCAAATTATTTAATTTTGCCAAGCCTCAGTTTACTGGTTTGTTAAACGTGATTAACAATTGTAATATTTATTAGGATGTTACGAGGTTTAAATGGGTTAGTCTGTGTAAATACCAATGTGTGCTAGCAAAATTGAAGCAGAGTAAAAATTAGCAAAAGCTAGTAATATCACTATTAATAACATTACTAAGAACTTCTTGGAACTTTAGTTACTTTATTCTCCTTGGCTGGAACCTACCTCACACTCAGTTTCACTTTTTAGTAATGCATAACTTTCTCTTCAGTAAATAAAAAACCAGAGAACAATACTTCCCCACCTTTTCCATGTCCCAGCACACTCAGAAAATGGCAATAAATATATAGCGTAGGTCCCTGCAGGAGGCTGCTTGGATTGCCCTTCCCTGTCCCAAGGACTGCAAGTAAACAGTCCAGAATTTAAGTGATTGAACTGCAACCCTTTCATGACTCGTCGGGCAATACCCAGGTTGGATTGTTCTTTGGGAGACCCTGTGAGTACATGACTTCTCTTCTTCCTCTCATCCCCTTTCAGTCTATCTCCTTTTATCTCCCATAAAAAGAACCCCAGATTTTTTTCTTCAGATTTCAACGAAGGATTCATCAAATTTAAATCAACTCTAGATATAAATGATCCACATGATCTTCGTGCCAAAGAGTGTATTAAGAAAATGTATTGATCAAGGGAGGGTCTTCGGATAAGTTGTCTATGCCCAGCTCTCCTCTACCGTTAATTCCCACCCCATTATCAGCACCAGGAAACAAAACTCTGAAAGTCTGCCTTGCTAGTAGCCTACAGGACAGATTCTCTTCTCACATTTTCACTGGGCTGTGTCTTTTTCAAGGCAGCATGAAATAAACAAGAGTAGTGAAATTTCTGTGTCTTTGCTTTTTAACAAAATGCTCTGATAACATTTTCCTTTGGTGTGGGAGGGGGCAAGAGGGGGTTTCTATTGTCTCCAGTTTGCTGAATGCTAAATTCATTCCATCTTGGAACAAGAAATCCTGCAATGATTTCTTGATCTTAAGTGAATTGCTTGCTAACTTTGAATAGTCATTAGTTCTCTCTATTACTTTCATTTAACATGATAAAGATGACTTAACACTATGTTTTTAGTAGCTTAGATATGTTTTGGTCATGATGGTGGTGCTAGTAAATCCCTTTATTTCTTTATTTATACTTTATGAATTCAAGTAAATGTAACATTTAGTTTTCTGGTGCATATTTTAAATGATTTGATTTTTATTTTATTGCTTGAATGGCCTGACAAACTCGTGAAAATATCCAACTTGATTCCTTTATTTTTTATTTTCTTTACCTCATACACATTTTAAGTATTTTTATGTATCTTACAGCTTTATGTACAGTGGTTAGTTGTACTTCAATATAATACTCTTTTTTCTTAAATTTTTGAATTCTATTTTATTTATTTTTTATACAGCAGGTTCTTATTAGTTATCTATTTTATACATATCAGTGTATACATGTCAATCCCAATCTGCCAATTCATCCCACCACCACCACCACCCCCCGCCACTTTCCCCCCTTGGTGTCCATATGTTTGTTCTCTACATCTGTGTCTCAATTTCTGCCCTGCAAACCAGTTCATCTGTACCATTTTTCTAGGTTCCACATTTATGCATTAATGTACGATATTTGTTTTTCTTTTTCTGACTTACTTCACTGTGTATGCCAGTCTCTCGATCCATCCACATCTCTACAAATGACCCAATTTCGTTCCTTTTTATGGCTGAGTAATATTCCATTGTATATATATATACCACATCTTCTTTATCCATTCGTCTGTCGATGGGCATTTAGGTTGCTTCCATGACCTGGCTATTGTAAATAGTGCTGCAATGAACACTGGGGTGCATGTGTTTTTTGAATTATGGTTTTCTCTGGGTATATGCCCAGTAGTGGGATTGCTGGGTCATATGGTAATTCTATTTTTAGTTTTCTAAGGAACCTCCATACTGTTCTCCATAGTGGCTGTATCAATTTACATTCCCACCAACAGTGCAAGAGGGTTCCCTTTTCTCCACACCCTCTCCAGCATTTGTTGTTTGTAGATTTTCTGATGATGCCCATTCTAACTGGTGTGAGGTGATACCTCATTGTAGATTTGATTTGCATTTCTCTAATAATTAGTGATGTTGAGCAGCTTTTCATGTGCTTCTTGGCCATCTGTATGTCTCCTTTGGAGAAATGTCTGTTTAGGTCTTCTGCCCATTTTTGGATTGGGTTGTTTGTTTTTTTAATATTGAGCTGCATGAACTGTTTATATATTTTTGAGATTAATCCTTTTTCCATTTATTTGTTTGCAAATATTTTCTCCCATTCTGAGGGTTGTCTTTTCATCTTGTTTAGAGTTTCCTATGTTGTGCAAAAGCTTTTAAGTTTCATTAGGTCCCATTTGTTTATTTTTGTTTTTATTTCCATTACTCTAGGAGGTGGATCCAAAAAGATCTTGCTGGGATTTATGTCAAAGAGTGTTCTTCCTACATTTTCCTTTAAGAGTTTTATAGTGTCCAGTCTTACATTTAGGTCTCTAATCCATTTTGAGTTTATTTTTGTGTATGGTGTTGAGTGTTCTAATTTCATTCTTTTACATGTAGCTGTCCAGTTTTCCCAGCACCACTTATTGAAGAGACTGTCTTTTCTCCATTGTATATCCTTGCCTCCTTTGTCATAGATCAATATAATACTCTTTTAGATAGGGAAGCAGATTTAAAAAGCTGGGGTTCTTCCCCCCCCCCCCAGAAAGAGGCTTTCCTGGAGGTTTAAAAAATGTTCCATTTCTAAAGGTCTGGATTTTTTTCCATCATAATTTGGATTAAATTTTTGAAATGAGATTTTACTTTGGTTACTTTAACTGCCTAAACCATATTGGTTTTTTAATCTACTTTTTTTGAAGTATAATTTACATACAAAAATCTACTTATATATGTACATTTGATGAATTTTGACAAATGTGTACACCACGATCTAGGTATAGAATATTTATAGCACACTAAAGAGTTCTCTCTTGCTCCTTTTTACTCAACCCTCCACCCCCACTCTCCACTCAGCCAAGCAATCCTTCATCTGTTCTCTGTCACTGTGCATTAATTTTGATTTTTCTAGAATTTCATGTAAATGAATTATATAAAAATGGTCTGTGATATTTTCAATTTTTTTTTTCAGTCAGAAAATGCTTCTGACATCCATGCATGTGTGTATCAGTAATACAGTCTTTTTTAAATTGCTGAGTAGTGTTCCATTGTTTGGACATGACACGATTTGTTCATTCATTGACAGGAATTTAGTTATTTCCGGGTATAGACAATTATAAATAAAGCTGCTATGAATATTATATTCAAGGTTTGGTAAACAGTTGCTTTATTTCTTTTGGGTAAATACCTAGGAGTAGAATAACTGATTTGTATGTTAAGTATATGTTTAGCTTTATAAAAAACTGCCAAAGAATTTTTTGATGGGGTATTTTACAGTGTCATCAGCTATGTATGAGAGTTCCTGTTGCCACCACTTGATATTGTCAGATATTTTTTTTTAACTTTATATGTTCTAGTGGATGTGTAATGTATTCTCACTGTGGTTTTAATTTGTGTTTTCCTGATGTCTAATGATGTTGACCATCTTTTCATGTGTTTATTGGCCATTTGCAGAGCTTCTTTGGTAAACTGTCAATTCAGCTATGTTGCATGATTTTTGCTTGGAGCATCTGTCTTTTTGTTATTGGGTATGGGAGTAACATATATTCAGGATACAATCCATTTATAGATGTATATGTTGCAAATATTTTTACCTAAACCTATAGCTTGTCTTTTATTTTGAAGAGTAGAGTGTTTTAACTTTGGTATGTCCCATTCTGTCAATTTTTTCTTCTATGGTTAGTGCTTTATGTCCTATCCGAGAAAGATTTGCTTTTATATTTTCTCCTTCTAGTTTAGTTTTTACATGTAGGGCAAAGAGCCATACAACTTTGTGTATGAACTAAAGAAAGGTTGAGATTCATTATATTACATAGGTAACCAAAGTTTTCCACACCAGTTTTTGTAAGGATTATCATGTTCCTTTGAATTATTCTCATGCCTTTTTTAGAAATCAACTGAACATATATATGTGAGCAAACTTCTGAACTCTTTGCTTTATTCCACTATATATATCTATATGTCTAACTCTACACCAAGATCACAGAATCTGGATTAATGTTGCTTTATACAAGTCTTGAAATCAGATAGTGTATTTTTCTTCTGCTTGTTTTTAAGATTTTCTTGTTATCACTGGTTTTCCACAACTTGATTATAATTTGCCTCAATGCTGTTTTCTTTGTTTGTATCCTGCTATTGTTCACTGAGCTTGTATCTGTGGATTTGCATTATTTTTTAATTTTGGAAAATATCAGGCATTATTTTTTATAATATTATTTTCACTCACTTTCTTTTGGGACTCCAGTTACACCCAGGATAACTGCTTGACACTGTCTCACAGGTCTCTAAGTCTCGGTACATTTTTTCTTATTCTTTATTCTCTCTGTATTTGTTTGTTTAGTTTCTGTTGCTGTACTCATCTTTTCCTCCTGGTAAATAAACTTCTTTTAGTCACACCCAGTAAATTGTTCATTTAAGACATTGCGTTCTTCAGATCTAGAAGTTTCATTTGTTTCTTGTATATACTTTCCATTTACCTCCTCATTATATTTATGTTTTCTTTTAAATCCTTGAGCATATTTATATGTATTTGTTTTAAAGTCTGTTTCTGCTCATTCTTTTCTCTGCCATTTCTGTGTCTGCTACTACTGCTTAATTTTTCTCTTGAATATTGTTCTTGTCATCCTACTCCATTTACTGTGTAGTAAATTTTCATTAGATGTCAGATAATTTAAATTTGTCTTTCTTTAAACAATATTGATCACTTAAACCTTTTCAAGACTTGTTTTTAAGTTTTGTTGGAGCAGGTCTATAGTAGCCTTGACTCTAATCCTGGTTTTTCTCTCTCACTAATTGGTGAACTCTGGGCCTCTAGTGAACAGTCCTAGATGTTTACAGGGATGAATGACCCTAGGGAGTTATCAATCTTAGCCTAGGGCCCTGGGGCAGGGATGAGGATGGAAAAGGGAGAATGGGACTCAGTAAGGGTATGAAGAGATAAATACAACTATCTTGGGGAGGGGGAAAGAGCTGCTTTAGCTCACTCTTAGGCCTTGGCTTCACTTTAGAAGCTGGTCACTAACTGGCTTCTGTCAAGTCAGTTCTTCTATGTGGCTTGACTATTTTCTCTTAGGCTTTGAATTTCTTGAATTTCAGCTATCTTTACACTCAATTCTTAATTTTGAAGGCATACATGAGGGAACAATTGTTAATTTCTTATCGATTTCTGGCGTATATACACAAACATAGTTTGAATGGGCATTGCTAACCCATGTATATTAGATGAGTTTTGGCATCCTACAATTACGTAGAATAAACCAACTAAAAATAATAATACCAACTGAGTTTCAAAAACCTTTCAAACCTCAGTTTAAAGAGTTAGTTCCACCCCTTTCACCCTCCCTCCCTCCCTCCCTCCTTGCCTCCCTTTCCCCAACTGACCCCCCTTCTTTTTTTTCTGCATAATATTGAATCCCAATAAATTGAGTGTGTTTTTATAGTTAAAGATTATACTATAATCTTATTAGATCATTGTCTTGAACAAAAGCCTAGAACTCAATGGCAAACTTAGAGAAAATTATGGTATTGGGTGAGAAATTGTGGGAAGCATGGAAGAAGAGTTTTCTGAAGAGACTCCAAAGGCTCTACTCCTTTTTCAATAGATCTCCTAATTTCAGTTGTGTAATGGGGAGGGAGGATATAAAATTGGTGGAAAATGAGCAAGAGATTTAATTTTAACTCTGATTCAGAAGTATTGAGGTTTTGATTTAATTTTGTATAGAAATGTGTCCTTAAAGCAATCAGAATATTGGCTAAAGTAAAAATGTTGGTAAACCTTAAGGGGGTTTCTTTTTCATCCTTTTTAATTACCATGGGCTTTTCGATAGCTCCTAAAGTGAATTAGGAAGTTCTTAGGCATTTGGCGTTAAAGTCTAGGCCCAGGGAGTTTATGTGGATATGCAACTTCTGATTCTTGGATGGTGTGTTGATACTGTATATTTTTTAATGGTTACATTTTCCTTGACTAGTATAAAAGATTTACTGTTACAGTTTGTGTGTGGCCAGGCCATGGCATATGGAAAAGCTGTTTCCTGCTATTTAATTTAATTAGCCAAATCACGTGCCAGCCTTCGGGCATGTCACTCTGGACCTCTGAGGCTCTTTGTCTGTCAAAGAGATGGACAATATCTTGGCTTTGTTTGGTTGCTCCGCATGCTGCAGATAAAACCACTGAAATTCTGACTGTTTGTTTAACCAAATCTTTGCATTTTTACCATTTGGCTTTGATTTTCTTTAAAAAAAAATGATGACATTTTGGCCTTGGGAAGGTGAAAAAAAATATTGAGGATACGAAGAAGAGCTGCTGCTCCTCATGGTTTAATATTGGGTTGAGAATGTTATCATTTTCTAATCAGAAATTTTTAGTTAGTTTGTTACTACCTTGTTAGTAGAAACTCAAGACAATTATTATTGAATTATTTTAACCCTAACTTGGCTGACAAATTGATTTTAAATCAAGCGTTTTTTCCCTTTTTTTGTTCATGAATATATTTAATGTGATTTTTTTCATCTTGCAAAATCTCTAAATCTTTCATTGTGAATTTGTTGTTGAAGAAGAAAATATTTCATTTGATATTTTGAACGAGAATATTTTAGTTTAGTTTTGGCTTCACAGAAAGGACAGTGGTTAAAACATTCAATTACTTCAAGACTTGTTCCCAATATTTTAGTCTTTCTTTCAAGGTCAAAGATATTTTTAATTTCTTTAATTGATGGGTTCAAATTTTAACAATTATCTTTAATTATATTTAAGTCACTATTCCTAATATTTTTCAAGCTTTAAAATTAGTGAAGAATATTTGAAAAGAAACAGAAGAATAAAAATTACATTCTGCAACTGATTTGCAATGAGGACTTTTGCCTAAATTCCCAGCTGAATTAACAGCAACTTCCATGAGTCAAAGTGACTTGTCCAAGGTAATAAACATATCTGAATATCCACATTTTAAAATTAGGTGTCCCAGATTTGAGATTATTAATTAATTTAGATACATGCACAGTTCAGAACTTCAAGAGGATTTGCATGCTTAATAATGCACTGAAAGAGTCAGTTCAATTACACTGAGCATTTAGTCAGGGTGTACTACTATCCTAGGTGTCAAGGTATAGCCCCTACCTACCCTCTGACATTGCTTGGCCTTTGGAGCAATGCTTAGGACGTATACTGAATACATGACAGTCAGTCTCTAAGGAAATATCTTTGTTCTAAAGCTAATAGATCTATTACATTTGAGTAGATGAGGAATTTTTGAGAAAGTTTATTGCAGATTTCACTTAGATAGAATTTGCAAATAAAATCTTTACCTTTGATCATTTTTTAATTTAAAAAAAGTTAAGTGGTAAAGAAAAAGGGAATTAAAACCTCAATAGGTAAATCCTCTTAACCAACATGATTCTTACAACATAATTTACATTTACAATACAGACATTTATAATGGCCTCATACTTAATATGGGTCCCATATTATGAGCTACATAGATTTTGAGTTTTGTTTAAGGGCAAGAAAACTTCAACAACAAAGTGAAAGCTGTGCTTTTTATCTTCTAATGCTTTTCATGATCAGTTCTTCAATGTAATTGTACTTAAATATTCAATATTGTATCTATTTTCAGATTCATTATTGTATTCTATCGTTCTTTATGTATGACTAATTTTTCACTTAATTTTCTTTTAAATCTATGTTAAGAGTGTGATTTTTCTGAGGGCACACACGCACACCACCACACATTGATTTTAGAATGAAGTAGTATCCATTCAAGAGAATCCACATTGCTGGTAACTTTTTAAGAATGAATATATTTTTAGTATCAAGAAACACTCATATTCTCTACAGAAAATAAACTTATGGCAGAAATAGAGTCATTTTTCATAAAGCTCTGTTTTTCAGTATTGATGTTTTGTTGAAAATGTTATAGACTATAACATGATTGAGGTTTGAAATGAAATTAGCAATGAGGTGACAGTCAACTCAGAAATAGAGATCTTTTTAAGATTTTCTAAGGAAAGAGTATTTGTTATTAACTTAAACAAAGATTCTTGAATATAGGCACAACCTGGTACAACTTGGTTTCATCTAGAAAATGTAACCCTTGTAAAATTCTGGTATTTTTTGCAAAAAAACCCTGAATAACCACGGTGAAAGTAATTATGAGATTTCAAATAGATATTTTTTTCTGTCTTTATTCCTGTCCTGCCCCTAGGTTCATCAGAACCTTTTTTTTTTTTTTTAGATTCCATATATATGTGTTAACATACAGTAAGAAATCACATTTTTAATTGTTATATTTCAACTCTATTTGTTATAAGGTATAGTTATCAAAATTTGAGCCAAGACATGGGGGTTGAGTTTTCTAAGTGTAATTAAGTATAAGCATATGTAAATATGCTTCCATTTATGGAACTTTTTTATTGTGGTAAAAAAAAACATAAAATTTAACCTCTTAACCATTTTTAAGTGTGCAGTACAGTAGTGTTAATGATATGCATATTGTTGTACAACAGCTCTCTAGAATTTTTTATTCTTCAAAATTGAAACTCTATACCCATTGAAGAACTCTCCAGCTTCCCCTACCCGCTAGCCCCTGACAACCACACTCTACTTTGTTTCTATAAGTTTGACTATTTCAGGTGCCGCATATATGGTATCACACAGTATTTATCTTTTGTGACTAGCTTATTTTACTTAACATAATATCCTCAAGGTTCATCCATACTGTAGCATGTGACAGAATTTCCATCTTTTTTAGAGTTTAATAATATTCCATTGCATTTTTTTTTCTTTATGCATTCATTCATTTGTGGCCATTTAGGGTGCTTCCACCTCTCGGCTATTGTGAAAAATGCTGCAGTGAACATGAGTGTGCAATTGTCTCTTTGAGATCCTATTTCCAGTTCTTTGGGATATCTACCAAGAAGTGGTATTGCTGGATCACATCATGATTACTCTTTTTTTTTTTTTTTTGAGGAAAGCTCATATTGTTTTCCACAGGGGATGCAACATTTTACATTTCTACTTATAGTGCACAGGGTTCCAATTTCTCCACATCCTTGTCAGCATTTGTTACTTTATGTTTGTTTGTTTGTTTTGATAGTGGCTGTTTTGTTGGGTATGAGGTGGTGTCTCATGTGGCTTTGATTTGCATTACCCTGGTGATAGAAATGTTGAGCATCTTTTCATGTGCTTCTTGGCCATTTGTATATTTCTTTGGAGATATGTCTATTCAAGTTCTTTGCCAATTTTTTAATCAGGTTGTTTTATTGTTGTTGAGTTGTAGGAGTTCTTCATATATTTTAGATGTTAATGCCTTGTTGGATATATGATTTGCAAATATTTTCTCCCATCGATTGCCTTTACATTCTGTTGATTATTTCCTTTGCTGCCTAGAAGTTTTTAAGTTTGATATAGTCCAGTATGAGTATTTTTTACATTTATTGCCTGTGATTGTGGAACTTTTAAATATTTTTTTAAGTTTTATTTACTCTAAAATGAGAGTAGCAATAACTCACTCATGTAGATCAGAAAAGCAATTGTGATCAATTTTATTGCCAACTAAGAACTTTCATCAAAGCTATAATGAGTTACCAAAAGCACCATCAAAAGTCTTAATTTAGCTTTGTCAATGTTATTTGTATGTGTATGCATTTCCTAGGTCAACACACTTTCCAGCACAGGCAGTAAGCTATTCAGTGTATGAGCTAGTAAGTAGTCTTAGCTCAATTGCTTTAAGTAAATATAATTTACATAAACCTTCCACTCACGTCACCCGACATGCTGGTTCCCTTTATACATATTTGCATGCAAAACCACAGACTAGTTTAAGATTCTTGAAACAACAGATATTCAAAGATGTAAGATTTAATTATGACAATATCTTTAAGTTATAATTGATCCTATCATAGAACTCCCATTGATGAGAAATTTCTATATTGGGGTAAATAACACCTGTGCTACTCAAAATTACTTTAGTGAATTTTGTATTCTTTCCTTTTTACAACTCCAGGCATTTTAGCAGATGTAATAAATCATTATTTTGGCAACTTAGTCAATATTCACGTATCTTTAATATTCACTGAGAAATAAAACTTTTCAGGATATGGAGAACAGATCCAAAGAGTTGACCTCAAGGGCCCAAAGGTTAATTAATGGCCTAAGATAGCCTGACTCAAAATAAAAAGGAATTCAGAAAGGGAGGGAGTGGGGAAGCTGTGTATTTCTTCAGGGTTTCACAGCTAGTTAGATGGACATATTTTATTATGTTTTCTCACAAGGGAGACATTTTCCTCCATTGCACGTTGAGGTGTGGTCTCTTGTAATAAAGATCGTTTTAGTCTTTACCCAATAAATTTTCCCCATTATCTACTATAAAGTCTGGCTAGCTACTCTGTACTTTATAGAGTTTTTCCATAGTGTAATGTGTGAAGGAATGAGGTGGCTATCAGATTTCTCTTTAAGCTAACTAAAAACACGGAAACCCCACAAACAGCCTATATAACTTGAAAATTGAATAAAAGTAATAATATGTTTGAGGTTATGTATATATACATCTACACACACACACATTATGTGTATATATGTGTATATACCATATAGAGTAATTCTCTTTTTCCATTCGTCACTTTGATATTATTCTATTATTAATTCCCTTAAGTTTGTTATCAAAAAGGGGAATAAACAATACGATTTCAAAAGCAATACCAAGAAGTATAATATTCTCAGAGAGCAAGAAAAATGGAGGGAAAATGCTGTTGTATAAAACTACCAGTGACACAGGAAATGCTTTCCTGCAACCTAAATAATAAAGGCTCCATTTCTAGTGTATTTATAGACAGATTTTATGAATAATATGTACGTGTACAAAAGATGATTAGCTTAACTCCAATTCCAGTCACATATTTAAATCAATTGTTTTAGAAATATTAGCACATGCCTATATATATTGCTGATATTATCTCATAGTTTTCCTTTTCTTATTTTGATATTGAATCCTGGGCTCACTTCTTAGAGATGGCACATCATTTTTTTATATTTACCTCTTTGTAAATTTCCTTCTTCCAATACACAATTACACACCCTGCAAGTGCTTTCAAATAGGAGGTAATTGGTTAGACAACTAGATCCAACTGCTTCCACCAAAAAACTAGAAGAAGCACACATCCAGGGGAAATGTCTTTTCGTTTATCTTTAAATTGGAGCAGGGCAGAGGTCACTAGCTGAAAGGAAGTCAAAATGACAAGGACCCTAACAGTTGCAAAGAAAAGTTAAGACAAGTAAATATCTTTCCATGAGACTCTTGGACTGTTGTTAGCTACCTGGCACAGACCATTTTCTATTGAAATAAATTAAAATATCACTGACTTAGAAAAAGTAAGGGAAAGGTAGTCTAACTTAATGGAAGTCTCAATTACAGTCTACTTCAAAATTGATTTCATTTTATTGCTTCTAAACCTGCATTCTCTCACATAGTTTAAAACTAATATGTAGGAGCAGCTAAATTAAAAATAGGGTTCACAAACCATATTTTACATTGAAAAATAACTTGTCATAAACATAAACACAATTAATACATAAACATTTGTTGCTAGAGCCTGCCTGAACCTCTAGGAAGGAATCCTTAATTTGGATTTGGGGAATTTTCTTTTCTAAACATTGTAACAAGTTCCCAATAAATATATTTTCCTCTTTCACTGTGGAATAAATAATGAGCTAAATTAAGACATGGGAGGCAGCAGAGAGATTCCAAGTACTATGGCCTCCATTACAATTTTCAAAATCCGAACATTTTGAATTTTCAATTAGGCTTTTCTGATAGGGTATGGCTGAGAAGCAGTTTCACAGGGGTCAATGGTAATTGCTGCAGAAAATCTAAATGGTCAGAGTGGAATGATTCAAATTCAGAGAGGAAGAAAAATAGTTATACCAAAGGATCCCATCAGAGCATTTTAGAAATGCACTGAAAATGCTCTAACCAAAGGACAGTGCTTGATATTCTTGGAGAGATTTTCACACTAAGGGTAAAGCTTTTGTTGGTTTATGGGTTTACAGCAATGTTGGTTCTAGCCAATTGTGTGCAACCATGGTAGCAATAAAGACTAGTGCTTAGCATGATGGATTTATGGTCAGTGTTTTGTTTATGGCCATTAGGATCATGAGCAGTCTAGTTTCCTTTGATTTAAACAGGATATCGTTGGTTTGGTTAGTGGTATGTTTTTCTGTGGCTATGGCTGACTTCAAATAAGCATTTTTAAGGTACTTGCCAGCTCTATCTCTAGGGAGAGGGAATAATCCAAATTGTCCAAATGTTATTAAGAAAAGGAATCACATCTTGGATATATTGTGTAAAGGAGAATAAGAATTCCATCATGATGTGTTTAAGGCATTCTTCCATGGTTAATTTTATCACCTTAAATCAAGATTTATTGACATCAAACAGTAGTATTTCATCATATGGCCTGAACATCCTTGAGAAAGGCATAGAGGCAATGACTGGAATGAGGCACCGCTTGATAAACAGCCCTGCGAGTTCATTTCCAGCACATTGCTGCCTGTTTGTCATCTCTTTCTGCAAGAGCCCCCTTATCTGATGGTAAAGGAGGAAGATTTTATTCATATTTCATATTCAGGAAGGCTAGATGTGAACTGAAGTGCATTTTAGCTTTTGAATATATGTAGTACGGAGACATTACTGGCAATAATATGCCAAGATGCATTGGCTGCAATTTGCAATGTTATGAAACTCAAGTATTTGCAAATCATAGCCCACAACTGTTCATAGATTGTACGATAGGACTATTGGGATATTTTATTTTTGTTTTGAAGGCTATGTCCATGTTCTCTTCCTCACTTAGAGATTGTTTTGGATTTCTGCTGCTGTTCAGAAAGTGAGAAGCTCTCTTTCTGTTTTCTCCAAAGTCAAATTGCTAAAGTACCACTCGTGCAAAAAAAAATGTTTCTATAATATATATTATGCATTAATTTCTTCCTAGAGAAAAGACAATTGTAATTATTTGGAGAGAAACTGATCTTTTTAAATTTATTTATTTTTATTAGCTAGCTATTTTATACATATTAGTGTATATATGTCAATCCCAATCTCCTAATTCATCCCACCACCACCCCACCCCCCTGAAAAACTGATCTTTAAAGTTGAACAAAGATAGGGTAATGTAAATAATTTTGCAAACAAGACATAGTGTAAATAGCTAGCATATTTCAGCGTTGTGCCTTTTTTTCCTATTAAAAGATATATCAGCTTTGATAATTAAGTTGATTAATGTCCTTTTGGAAATTTGCCTGTTCTCACTCATGAAAAAGGCATATTTCCACATTATCTGGTACTGTGTGATTATAGTTTTCCACTAAGGAGTTATAGGGGAAATGTTTTTAAAATTACTGATATTAAAAGATATTTGTTTAATCCATATTTATTTCTGAATGATTCATGTGAAATTTTCCTATCTTGGAGAATCCTGAGGGAAAAAAATGCTAATTTTATTTAATTTATAATACATGTGTAGAAAGTCTTTTCTTACCTGTGAATGGGACCTACATAATAAGTGGTGGAGAAAAAGTGACTGAGATAGGTTTTGAGAAATGGCAAACTGTTCAGATCAATTTGTGGACTCAAACTCAACTTTCTGCATGTGAGGGTTCTCTTTTGTATCCTAATATAAAAAAAAATCTGCAATGTAAGAATTTAACATGTCCCAATTAATGCTGAGAAGATGATCCAGAAGTTTGAATACGTTTTCCCAAAACTTTTCTGAGGGGTTAGTCACTTTGCATTGCTCTTTTTGATTTTATATCCATTTTAGTACCAAAGAGTAGAGGGACTGAAGTGAACAGAAACTAAATTATATGTTGATTTTTCCATGGGATATTAATATGTTGTTACTTTGAGATGGAAGGAGTTGCTTGGTGGTTTCTCGCTTGGTAGTATTTGGCTTATAGGTGAACAGGAGGAAAACACCGACCACCTCTGACATGAATGCTGATTTCCAACTGCTGTTTAACATAAATTTCTTTTGGTTGTTTCCAGATTTGCCTTTGATTAGTATCTTAACATGTATGCATTCCCCATCTTACTCTGTGTGTTATAAATGGCAGTCCTTGAGAATGGGTAGAGTTATAAGTAAAATTATCATTGATTGTACTGATTTGTCCATGCTAGAGAGAATTCAAATTAGCATAGTCTGCAGTGGTAAAAGGTCAGACCATTAAGATTGCAAATGCAGGGTAAACCATCTCGATCCCAATGACTTTACATGACCTAGGCACATCGGAGAAGCCACTAAAGAGTTTCACCAAAAAAGAACAGTTTTTTTGCAACACAGTTTAAGGGAAGGAGGGAGGCCTTTGCAGTGAGCACACCTTCTGTATGAATCCTGGCTCCGTCACTCCCTTGTCCTCAGAAATCTTAAACTCTCAATCTCAAGTTCCTCCTCTATGAGATGGAGTTGATAACATCTATCCTCCTGAGGTCGATGTGAGCTTTAGATGAGGCAGCATATTTCAGGCTCATTCACAGAATGAACTCAGGTTACCACACTTACCTCAACTTACCACACTGACTTACCACACTGGTGCTCCGTGTGGTAAGTCTAGGTTGGAAATGAATGAACTATCACTTTCCTTAAGAGCACACGGATGTAGAAAGGCTGGATGACTTCAGAGATAATTTTCCAAACTGTGTTTTTTGAAACATCATTCCAGAGAGAATTTTGGAAACTCTGCATTTGATGTAAGCTTTTTGAAGACACCCAATATACTTTAGGAAATTAATGGCTCTGATAAGTCCTGCAACAAAGCAATTTATTCATGTTGTTTAATCTGACATTGAAATATATGACCATGACATTTTTCAAAGTTACTGTTCCACTGAACATACTTTTTGAAACACTGACCTAGGACATTAGCTCCTCCCATCCCAGTCTTTAGGTAACCTGTAATTGAAATGAAATGTAACCTACAACAAACCACCTCTCTTAACTTTCTTGTGGCATGTGGGAAAAAAGATTTGGGTCTAAGTCCATTTATCTTAGACCACATTTGGCATTCCTCGTTAATCTCTCTTTAAAGAGACTTTGTGGGCCACAAAAAAAAAACAAATGGAGATCTGGTTAGTATATAATACTTTCTCAGCATGGTATGGCTAAGTTTGGTTGTTTGCTGATTTTCTGTATAAAAAGGGCACTTAAAGCATCCAGAGCTAACAGTCTGGTACCTTTTGCAAGCAATTTATAAAAGTACCTATTTATACTTTATCTTGAAAAAAGGAAGTGCACCATTTGGGTACTAGTAAATAATGAATTGTTTTTGCCCTACCATATTTGGAGAAAAAAATCGTACTTTATAGTTAGATGTTTGCAATGGAAGAAAATAACCATATTCACTAGCTGGTGATAAACACATTTTCAATGTGATATCTTGTCTGCTAATTTGTTTGGCTTTTTAATTTGTTATTGTGGCAAAATATACAAAACATATAAAGTAATTTATTTTTAAATGGTAACTGAGAATGAAAACTAGATCAACTTAGATATTATTAAAGTCTTGGGACCCATAGGAAACAATAAATTGTGATAAGGGTCATGTCTGAGACTTATTGGTTAGAAGGAGAGACAACCAAATCAAACAAAGATATCTTTATTTCTATTTTTCTATTTACTCTATTGCAACATTTTCCTAATGTTATTAGAATTCTAAGGTACACCTATAAAAACCAACAACATTCTTTGATTATTGTGTACAGAAAATACCCTTGAATGAGAGAATAGATTAAATTAAGACTTTTAATTGAATTATTGAGTAAATATAATACCATTCATATCAAGAAGGTCAGTATGTCTTTATAGGATTATGTGGTGTACTTGTCTCAACCAAATATTCAATATTAGAAAAGCAAGTGACATAATTTACTTTTAAAGAGAAAAGTAAAAAGTACCACCCCCTCACCCTCATTGGAAGGAGAGAGAAGAAAAAAAGGAGGAAGAATAGATGATTGTAGCCTAGCAGCAGCACACATCAATCCGTTGTCCAGTAGGGGCTGCTCATAGAGCAGGAAGGCTGATTCTTCTAGCTACATGTTTCACAACTTCAAGGAGGCTGGGATTTCAAGGCCACTCCAATGTCTGTACTTGAAATAACCTCTTCACATACTCCTGAAGTGACCCAGCCTCTGATAACTACTCGAATAAAACAGTATGTATAAAATTAAAGAATGATTAAATGAGTCATTTGCATCTTGTCATCTGCCTTAAAATGCCATGTTACACACCACATAACTGCATTTCCAAAAAGAATCAAAGTGTTGTTAAATTGTTTTTAAACACAGATTTAGAGAATGAAATGGGGGGTAGTAAACTAGTAGCCAACTAAAGCAAAACAGGCTGGAATGTTGGTAACCGATTGTGGACACAGGATCCAAGCAAAACATCTTGAATTGCTAGTACCATAATAAATTATAGTTTTCACATTTGTACTTTGCAAGTGAAAACAGCACTAAGTCAAACTTGTGAAATAAAGACCCAATGATGGTATTTTAAATTCACCCGCACCTATGATGACTGGGGAGACCTGAGGCATCATGCAATAAATTGGATAACCGAGGTTGAGTAAAGAAAAGGCCAAGGGACAGACCCTCTGTGGCCAAAATGCAACTGTAGATGGAAGAAAATGGGTGAGGTAGGCAAAGAGTTAATTGTCACATAGAATCTAATGAATGTGATGATTTCTTCTCCTCACAAGAAGACCCAAGCCACTTCACCTAACACCCAAGGGGCTGTTATCTCATTTTCTTCAGACTTAATTTTCTCTCTTTAACATAATGAGATAAAAGGCTGAATGGGGTTAGTGTCCCGGGAGTGTTCAGAGGGCAAGAAGTGGTCAAGAACTGGTTTATCTCCAAACTTCATTAGCCTATTAGATAACCGATGCAGGGGACCCCAATTAACGTAAGGAATGAGAGACTTCTAAGGGATGAGGGTCAGTCCTCACAATAATGGAACTTGGCCTCCTGCTTCAGAAAGGAGATTGGAAAATCCCCTTGGTGGAGAGGTACTCTCCTGGGTGGAGATGATGGGCTGATTTATTTCTCCCTGGTGTCCTGGAGTGTATCTGCCCTGATGACTCCCTTGATCTTGACATCAGTCACTTTGGAGTCAAGATAATGAAAACTGCATTAAAGAGGCCCATCCAGTTTATGCAAATGGAACTTTATCTTCAAAGAGACCATATCCTTGGAAGAGTTTCTTTGCTATTTAAAAGTATTAATAAAATGTGTTCAATATTTTCTCCGTTCTACTCGTTTTCACTAATTTACATAGGCATGGGGGTGAGCTTTTGTTTTTATTTATTTTTTAAACCCAAAGCTTTCTTGATGTTTTATCTAAGAAAGTCAAATCGTATTTAGTTTGAAGATTGCTGTATGGAATTAGCAAGGACATAAATGAGGCATAAGTATTTATTCTAAACAAAAGAAGTCACGCCCTTTAGTGACTTGGGACTGGGTCTCTTGAACCAAGGTGACTGGAGGAAATTGAGTTTTGCACTTGAACAGGCGTTCTTAGGGTGAGAGGGCAAAAATGATTGCGCCATTAGCAATTACACCCGCAGATGTACCTTGGGCTACCACCCTAATTAGAAATGAATCATGTTATGTCTGTACAGGGACTCTTTGGGGAAGGAACGTGAGATAATGTACACGGGGGAAATATTGGAATCATGGGGGAGCTTTGTGTTTCCCTATCTTTTCTGCCATGCCATTTACCAAATAACATCAACATAAAAATGTTGACAATAGATGAGGATTGTGTTTACCTGACTCAGTCCATGTTTATTCGATGTTTCAGCAGATTGATTTTGAGTGTATGTTTCCCTCGAGATACACAGAAAGAGCCTGTTACACAGCCTAGTGACACTTTCAATAACCAGAATGGGACTTTGAGAGCAATGGTGAAAGAATGAATAGAGTTTGCTCAATAATCTCTCTGGTGTTTTCAAAATGTTGCCAACATTAGAGATACAAGATTTATTTTTACCTTGATGTCAGGTCCATGTTCTTTAGTATTCTGAATTTGGAATGAATGGGTGGTTTATGACTGTGTAACAGAAGCTTATCCTCACCTGAACTTTAACAACAACAAAAAAAAAAAAAAAAGGAAAGAAAGAAAAGCACAGCCTTAAGAATTGTTCCTTTTCTTGAGAAAAATCACTTATCTAAAGAATAATGTCTCAGTTTTCTCTTGCATTTGTATTTATTTTCTTGCTAGTATTTCGCATATATTGTACCTAAGTGGTAAAATTTTCCTCTGAATATTTCACAGACAGCTATTTTGCTGAATGCGCTCAAACTGTTACTTTATTTTTGAAAGTTAGAATCTTTAATATCTTTTCTACCAACACTATACTGCTTTAAGAAATATATAGTTAAAATGTGATAGAATGCTTTTGCTTTTAATATCTTTTTTGTCTTTTCAACCAGGTAGTGATCATTCCCTGGATATGTTTACACAGTATTCCAAAATGATAACTTCTTTCAACCAAACAGACTTTTTTTTTTTTTTTTTTTTTTTGTGGTACGCGGGCCTCTCACTGTCATGGCCTCTCCCGTTGCAGAGCACAGGCTCCGGATGCGCAGGCTCAGCGGCCATGGCTCACGGGCCCAGCCGCTCTGTGGCATGTGGGATCCTCCTGGACCGGGGCACGAACCCATGTCCCCTGCATCAGCAGGCGGAGTCTCAACCACTGTGCCACCAGGGAAGCCCAAACTGACTTTTATTTCAAACTAATCGCTGAAATAGATTGGCTGTGAAATTATAATTAAATTATCTTAAAGCACCACAAAATATAAAACTGTATTATAGTTGCATATTTATATAACTATATTATAATTATATGTTGTAATTATTACATAGTAGACTAGAACATAGTATATATTATATGGTTATCTTATAGCTATATAACCACTATGATGATTAACCCAAGGTCATTCTTATTACTACCTGAATGAGGAATTACAAGGCTGTACAATTCCAGGTGGTATTCACAATATTTAACAACCATTTGGCATGGGCAGTGATCAAACTAAACGGACAGGAGCAGTAACAATCTCACATGCTCACTGAACATCATGAGCCTTGGGCAAGAGATATGACTACAAAATATTGACGGAGTTATCATTCTTCCCACAAACAAACAAAAACAACTTTGTGAGGAGAAATAACAGAAATCAAGAGAGTTCTTTTGCTAATGAAGACACAAATGCAAGGTCTTATAGTTGGACTAAGAGTAAAAGACTGCCTGAGATATGCTTTCATTCAAATCCCAAATACTGAACTTGGAATAATATTCTCCTCGAAATGGTCTGGCAGTTTCTCTTCAGCCGCCAGTAAGTCCTGGAGCAGCTTCTCTGAGATTTTGTCAAGTATGTCAAGGCAGTTGTTCATCATGGCAAGGCCTAGCCTATAAGAGATGGGATCATTGGCATGCCTTTTACATTCAAAAGGCCTATGTGCCTTCCTACTCGTTTGTGTATTTTCCTCCTCTTTTATTTTTTATTCAGAAGGAGCACATAATCTTTGCAGAAAAATTGTCAAAAACAGGGCCTCCCTGGTGGCGCAGTGGTTGAGAGTCCGCCTGCCGATGCAGGGGATGCGGGTTCGTGCCCCGGTCTGGGAGGATCCCATATGCCGCGGAGCGGCTGGGCCCGTGAGCCATGGCTGCTGGGCCTGCGCATCCGGAGCCTGTGCTCCGCAACGGGAGAGGCCACAACAGTGAGAGGCCCGCATATAGCAAAAAGGAAAAAAAAAAAAAAAAAAAAAAAAAAAATTGTCAAAAACAGACAAGTATAAACTGGTGAAAAATCACCTATAATCCCACTACCCAGAGGCAAGCACTGTTAACATTTTTCATGTTTCTCTTTCTCTCTCTTTCTCTGTCTCATTACCTCATTGTTTTGCAAAAATGGGAAATATTTCTTTCTTTGAGTCACATCTAAAGTTTTCGGTAAAAATATTGTCCCCTTCCAACTCCTTTCAACTGCAATGCCACCTACAGTAAGACTGTTTAAAGTGGGTAATCTTTTAGACGCTGATGTTCCTAATGTGTTCAGATGTCTATTATCTATCCCCTGAGTCACCAGTTTTGCTCAGTCTTCATAGGACCTGTGAGGAAATTCCTCTCAGGGATCTTAGCATGAGCCAAGGTTCAGAGTTCAAGCATTCCTTTCTCTGGTTCAAAATGCAAGTAAACAGATTTTTTTTTTTTGGTATGCTCATCACTGCCAACATTTCCATTTTATGATTGGATAGCACATGGCGAGTGTGGCCAGTGTTAAAGCCTTGTCTTAAAAAAAAGAATTTTAATGATAGTCGTGGAAATGTCTGGTGAACCCTAAACACCTCGTGAACCGGTGATATCATGAATAATGCTAAAATGAGAGCCACTAGGAAAAGATGCACAAACAAAAATTATGTGATTATTAAATCATTGAAGCGGGAGAGAAACTCATCCATTATCATAAATACAGATTACAGCCCTGGGAACATTTCACTAAATACATCAAAAGTATGTTTTGATCAGAAGTTAATATATGCTCAGCAAGTTGATAATGTAAGCCCTATGCTCCCCCTCTTCCTCTCCAGTGAATGCCTAAATAAACTTTATTTTGCAAGTTGAAAGGACCTTCTAAAATTCCTCATTCTTAATGCTCTAAAATGCCCGGGTTCAGAAAATTAAATTACGCCATTTTTATCTGTTCGAGATCAGCTCTGTTTCCTCCTTCACTTTGTGTTTACTTTCCTGCAGTAGCTGACATCAAAATGTTTTCTGGAATGCTGGGACTAAATAAGTTATGCTTAACTCAATATCTAATACAAATAGCCCTGGGGAGCTTCAGCGACACAATCATAAAAGCTATAGTTTCTTTTAATAGCTTGCCACACTTTGCCGATATAGTATTTCTCTAATCACCAATCTTTACGTGCCTTCCTGACCTTGCAGCTCTCAGCCCAAACGGCTTCGTGGTATCAAAGGCCTATGTCATTGGAAGAGTGAATGGCTTTCATTTTTCCCCTTGAAACTTCCGGTTCCTAGCATCTGTAAAGAATTACTCCGAGTGGTGTTTTGCTGCCTTGCGGCCACTGCCCTGTCCAATGGAAGTGACTTTTCCCAGAAAGGTCACAGTGGTCAGTAATAGGTGGATATTCAGGGAGGAGGCAACTCTGATTTCTCTGGGTTTGTGTTACAATATTCACTCTTCTTGTATCACATTAGCTGTTAAAAATCCAAGTTGCATTTCATTTGCAAAATATTTCAGCAAGGAAGGGTCCACTCTGTCACGTAGGAAGGCTGAAAGGATTAGCAACAAGTTTCATAAAGTCATCCTATCTGTTGGGAAAAAAGTAAATTCCCCATTTGCACCTTTGGGGAAGATTACTTTTTGATGGTGCACATGAATTCATCTTCAGGATATATTACCCTACAAGATCTGAAAAGCACACACAAATGCGTGGTACTGCAGTAACTGAGGAATCGCAAATCTGCAGATTCTGTCCTGTAACTCTGTCAAGTGGGCCAACCATTGCGATGCAGGACTTCTGATTCATGCCTTATTTTAAAACTGAATTCCTCAACACCATTATGTTTTAAGTCTTCTGTGTAGTCGGTAGTGGGGGACTTCATGAATGTATTTCTAGACTACCGGCTTACACTGAAGTCTGGGAAACGGATAACATTTCCGAACGTTCCAATAATTGAGTTGTTCTCAAATAATTTCTTACTTTCTCTGTGCATGAGAATCTTAAAAGAGAGAGAAATGCAGTGAGGGGGGACAGAAATAATATAGAATACCAGTAAGGGCAGTGAAGCGATTTGATATGTTTCCAATGAGGGATTTTTGTTGTTAGTTTTTTTTTCTTTTTTAATGAGAGCTTCTTATTTATTTTTTAAATTAAAAAAAAATTTTGGCTGCATCATGTGGCATGTGGGGTCTTAGTTCCCCAACCAGAGATCAAACCCGTGCCCCCGGCATTGCAAGTACGGAGTCTTAACTACTGGACTGCCAGGGAAGTCACCAATGAGGGATTCTTAACACAAGTAAGAAATGTGTATTTAAAACAATCAGTGTGTAGAAGAACATGATTACAAATTTAGAAGTACTTGTATGGCATGCAATTTCATCTATCAGTCTATTTATTTATACAAAATCTGTACATGCTTTTACTAATGTAATGAACATCTGCTCACCCCTGGGAATGTCCACGATCTATAATTTTATCTAAATTTCTTGATTTGTTTCCCTAAATGGTTCTTAGAATATCATTTTATAGATAGTCTCCCACTGATTTCCAGTTTATGCTAATTTACTTTATATTTTATATATATTAATATTACTGAGGATTAAAACTAGAAAAAAAACTCCTATAATTCCACGAAGTCCTTTACTATTTGGTTGTGTTTTCTTTAAAGTCTTTATTTTTTCTTATTTTATATATAAAATACATAGAATCCTTACAAAATTGAATTCATATTAAACGTACAATCTTATAAAGTGGGTTTTTTTCTGTATCCACTTTATTTAGCATTGTTTCATGTTACTAAATATTCTTTAAAACCATGTTTTTCTGGAATAGCCAGAATACCTATTTAAAAAAATAAGTCTCACAGATGATGGTGATAGAGTAACAGGCAAGCTTGTCCTGGCATTGGAAGCTACAAGAAGAAGAAAAAGTGTCTCCTTTATGAAGAAGTACCAATTCTGAACGTTTTGAGGTCTTAGAGCAATTAGGGAATTTGGATATTTCCTTTACTTGCTCAGCCATGTGTGTATGTTAGAGAGAGAGAGACAGATGACAGACAGGAGAGAGAGAGAAACAGAGAGAGAGAGAGTATTTTTGAAGTCTTTGAATTTATGTGAAACACACGGAGTCTTATGAATGAACTGCCTTGTCCTTACTATCTTAACTTGACACTCTCTGAAACCTCTCCGCATCCCCTGTAGCCTTTGGCATAAAGATTGGTGACTGTGGGGTTGTCTTTCTAGAATTTAGTTTCCTGAAATTAACTGAGATAGTTAATGTATTTATCAAGATGATGAGTGAGGTCGTCTCTTAGCTCTGTGAGGTAGGAACAGTTTTCAAACACTCTAAGCCTTAGCTGGATTTATATTTACATTTTTGGCGGAACAGTATTGAGTTGGTTACATTTTGCTCTGTAACTAGCTTAAAACACAGTGCCTTAAAACAGTTAACACGTATTATTTCTCATAAATCTGCTGATCAGCTGGTGGTTCTTCTGTTCTAAGCCAGCTCGGCTAGGATGGAGTGGTCTTGGATGGCCTCCCTCACTGTCCCTCTGGGAAAACAGCCATGGCTGGGAATGCTGGGGTCTCTCTCCTCATGGTCTCTTAGCTTCTGGGGGGCTAGCCCTGGCCTGCTCATACAGTGTGGCACAAGGGTTCTCAGCACCCAGAAGCGGCATGCCCCAGTGGGCAAGCACTTTACAAGTGTGTGCTTCTATCACACTTGCTTTGTATTGTCTCATTGGTCAGAGCGCGTCGCATGGCCAAGCTCAGAGTCACCATGGGAGGGGGCTATTTCACGGCATGTATATAGAAAGGGTGATTCACTGGGGCCTTTACTGCAACGTTATACCAGCACCGTCTCCTTAATTTCCGAAATCCGTTTCAATTAGACAAATACAGGACCTAATTTTAAGTTTTTAATAGTTGTTTCATTTATGTTTCTGAAAAATTCACATGAGAGTCAATACACCTGAATATATAGAAACTTGTTTTTGAAAAGAAACATGGCATAGTGTTTTTTTTCTCTTCAAGCAAAAACAAAACAAAACAAAAATCCCAACACTGTGAGAGAATTAGACTTTCTCCCAGCTTTGCCCTATCATTCTAGTCATTTGAGCTTCTTAGGAGAATAATGAATGCATGTGTTTTAACACAACTGTGATCTGGCATAGCAGAAAGACATTTTAAAATCTCTTAAATAAACAGAAATTACCCTGTTATGCCATGTGTTTAAAAAAATACAATTTACGGTACACTACTGCTATGAAACTCCACTGATTACATGTAGTTTTAGATGAAGGCAGTTTCTTAAGGATAAATGATTTTAT
The DNA here is from genome assembly GCF_964341445.2 of Mesoplodon mirus. NCBI lineage: Eukaryota > Metazoa > Chordata > Mammalia > Artiodactyla > Ziphiidae > Mesoplodon > Mesoplodon mirus. The sequence goes on along the minus strand of NC_138985.1, from coordinate 44,085,016 downwards.
TAGCATGTCTTAAATATATGTATATATATATATGTTTTTCCTAACAGAAAATGCTATGCTGTTTCAAAGTTGTCATTTTTCCCTTATTAGAGTCAATTACAAATAGTCTTCTCGGGCCTCCCTGGTGGCGCAGTGGTTGAGAGTCCGCCTGCCGATGCAGGGGATACGGGTTCGTGCCCCGGTCTGGGGGGATCCCATATGCCGCGGAGCGGCTGGGCCCGTGAGCCATGGCCGCTGAGCCTGCGCGTCCGGAGCCTGTGCTCCGCAACGGGAGAGGCCACAACAGTGAGAGGCCCTCGTACAGCAAAAAAAAAAAAAAAACAAATGGTCTTCTCATCCTGGGAAGACAGAACCCTGGGTAATTTGTAGATAAAGGCACCTCTCGATAACATGCCAAGTTCATATATGAAATTGATAGGGAACATCCATTAGATGTCTGGAGACATTCTAGATTCCCACAGATCCGTGATATCCTGTCAATACGACTTCCCTACACCCATATGAAGAGGAGGAGCATGTGTACTGGAGACAGACTTGGGTTAAAATTCTGTTAATTACTGTTGTAACCTTGAGCAAAATCCTCTAATTTTCTGTGTTTCCACAGGGCTGATGTGGAGTTAAATAGGCGGCAACTCGAAGGGTTTGTAGAAATTTTCAGTGTTAGTTGCCTTTCCTCCTCCTTTTTTCACTCTTTCTTTTTACTATTTATTGACTTCGTCTACTGAAAGCAGTTGAAAACTTCCTGATAAGTTGCACATCAGGCTTTTGGGGAGCAAAGAAGGAGACCGGGAGGGTGACTGTGGGTTAGTCTGAACGTTCCTGGCCTGAGTCAAGGGACGGGCTGTTGGCGCCAGTGCCAGACCCATCTTTCCATGGCTGTTTCCTCCTCCTTCCAATTTTCCTGTGTCTGCTTTTTCAGAGACTGCTAAATTTTGTTGCATACTGATAACCAGCTTGCTCTGCCTGCCCCTAGTGCTATTATTACTTCAAGGAAAAGGCACTCGGGGCTATAACGAGAACTTAAAACGCATCAGCAAAAGCCTTAAGGGAGCTTATGGATGCAGCAGTGCTTGCAGCGCCTCCAGAAAGTGGACGGGGTGAACAGGATGAGAGCCGGCGACAGTCTGGGATGCCGCCTATAAGGCCTTACCGTTCCTGTGGCTTAAATTTGTGTTTTCGCTAAACATTAGCTGGCTTAATTTGTCAGTGCGTCGGCATCAAAAACACTTCAGGACAACCATAATGCTACCCTGAGAGAACCCAGGGACAAGCTAATTAGGAATAAAGAGGTGAGATGGAGAAGAGTGTGTATCTGGGTTACTTCACAAGGTGAAATCCCCACATGGGCGGTGGCAGCTCGGAAATCTGCATAGTAACAAACCTGTCACAAATCAAGGACAACTCGATGGAACAATTAGAATTAACATTTCACTCTGACATTTATCAAAAATCTCTGCCCATATTTTACTCTTTGCAACAAAAACTGTGGTTTTGTCCTAACATTTAGTAAGCTGTTGCCTAACTATAAACATCCATTTGTAAGATAGGCACTGCCTGCTACAAGAGTAAAGTTACATCTTTTGAAATCCTTACCTCCCATTTGAATACTGCACTCATTCCATTTGAATGACAATTACATATTTTGAAGTATATACATACTGTCTGAATCCTACACTTATTCCATTTGAATCACGAATGCTTTAAGAATTCAAGAAAATATTATTTTATGGTAGATAACATCTGTTTCAATGACCTCTTCTTCAAAACCTTTTTCATTTTATTTTTGCCTTAAAACTCTCTAAATTGAATGAAAGAGAACCAGATACTCTGACTATATTATATATTTTTTCTTAGTTAAAAAAACACAATTCTGATTTTCTAATGTTCATTCACTATAAAACAATACTTTAGATGTTTTGTTTCTGAACAAAGCTCAGAGGACACCAACAAATTGTGATATTTGTAAGGTATTTTGATATTTTGTAAGCTGTAATGTAATTATATCCCTGACTTCCTGTTTTCATCACATTGTAATAGATATTCATATATCAGGGTGCACAAATAATTAATTTTGAAATTAAATAAAATACATCAAAAGTTACAATGAGGGTAAAAGGCCATTGTTAGATGTCCAACTGTGCAAACTAATAAGAGATCTTTAAGAAGATAAAGACACGGTAGAACAAATCTATGTTGGCATTGCTTTGTCTGAAGTTCTTGCCCACTTTTCTACACAGAGGCACACACTGGTATGTTCGCAATTCCATCTTTTTACTATCATCCAATTTTTCAAGACTTAATGAGCTAAGGCATAAAATACTCTAGCATATTTACAAAGGATTCCAGAGTGTAAGCGTTGGAGAGAAAACACTGCAATGAGATTAGCAGACGGGTCTGAACACAAAAGGGGGGAAGACTGTGACGTCAACCCCCCAGACCTCTCCCTCTCCTCTGGCAGTTATATTTCTACTTCTTCCTCCAGACAGAAAAATCCAGAGGTGATCTGGAGTTGCTCCTCCACTGTTTCCCCTTTCTCTACAACACAGGCACACATTCAGTCCATTACTAATTTTAGCCACTTCCTTTACATATACCCCGGCCACACCCTGACCTTGTCCTGCCTTGACTAATGTGGCAACCCTGCCACTCCCGGGCTGGGGCAGGAGGGCAGCCAGAGAGAAACAATATCAAAAACAGCCCTTTAAAACAAGAAGCATACCCTGCTTCCATGCATGTAGCATCCGTTACATCCTCTCGAGAGCCCATGAGTGTCCATGCTGTCATTAGGACCCAGTGGCACCTGCGAGCTCTTCCTGGCCTACCTGCAAGCACAGCCTTAGCAAGATCTAACTTGCCACACATGGGAAAAAGGGAGTCTTAGGAGCGCAAAGGCAAAGCTCTTAAGCTGCCCCTACTTTTGCTCATACTCTTCTTCCTCCATGACTTGTTGACTTTGGAAGATTTGGGACTTTCCTTGTTTAAAAATACTAGGAATATTGTGGGGTCTCCTTACCTTTTGTGACTTTAAAGAGTTAGCATTTTTCCATGTACTACATAAAGCCTTATTGCAATCCATGTTTTCGTCCAAAATTTTAAGAAGGGATTCTCACTACTTAACTGCATTTGTAGGTCCAGATTCTCCTTGAATGGTTGACACATTCTCAATGACAGCCACATCCTTGGGTGACAATTGGATATTCACAAATGACATTCTCCTCTGCTTCAACCATGATTTTCTATTCCTTTTAGGTACTTCAAAAGTAAGACAAAAATAGAATTTGGAACAAGTAGAAAGTCAAGAGTTTGCCTGAAATCTAAACACATCAGTGATTTCAATAGCTGATGAAACACTCTAAACCTGACTTTATATATCTCAGCAGTAGGAGTGGTATTCTCTTGCATATACACAGATTAGATAATAATTTTTTAACAGTCTATATAGCCTACCTATGACTAGCAGTTAATTACTAAACTACAGTATAATAAATTAAGATAGAGGGATCTGAGGAGCAAAAGATCAATTTCCATTGGTTAAAAGGCTTTCAACATTTTATAGACAATGGAATACTTTTTTTTTTGATTTTTAGAATTTTACTTATTTTTTTTATACAGCAGGTTCTTACTGGAATACCTTTTAATTACTATGAAGAAATGGACAGATCTGTGCTATCCAATAGAAATGTAATGGAAGCCACATATGTGATTTTATATTTTCTAGTAGTCACATTAAAAAACAAAAAGCAGGTAAAATTATTTTAAATAGTGTATTTTTATTTTACTCAATATATTTTACCCAATATATCTAATATATTGTCAGGTTTCATGATAGAATAACCTGGTGAGATCCTGTGTTTAAAGACATTAAATCAATATTTACTATATCTATCTATCTATCTATCTATCTACCTACGTATCTATTTATTTATTTAACTATTTATTTATTTAACTACAGGAGTCCAGGTCCTTTAACATGCTAATTGGTGTTGTGGATCCATAAGCATAGGGTAGAACAGGGTTTCCCAACCTAGGCACTACTGACATTCCAAAATGTCAGCCCAGTAATTCTTTGTTGGCTCTCCTGCACATTATAGTATTTAGCAGCATCTCTCACTTCTACCTACTAGATGCCAGTAGCACCTCTTCCCTATCGCCTCACCAGCTGGGACGACCAAAACTATTTCTACGCATTGTTAAATGTTCTTTGGGTTGCAAAATTCACTCCCCTATTGAGAACAACTGGAGTGTGTGGAGTATGATTCCTCTCATTTGCTCACATCTGCTTATCTAAATAGGTCTGCATCTTGTATTCCAATGATTAACTGAACTTATATATCCATGCTTATTAATTGAATTGAATTAATTTAAAGCATTTTATACCGCTAGGCATTATAATGTATTTCACTGGAGCAAAACATGAACCGACACTTAGTAGCTAAATTAATCCTGTAGTTGAAAGGAATAATCTCATTGATGTCTGGGCAGTCTTGTGTCCTTGAAGACCTAGACCCTAATCCATCTGTTTGAAACCTTTCCCCAGTCTTTCCCATATGATTGGAAAACATCCTATCCCTCTTGCGTCCGTGCCAACCAGGTCTTTTGTTCACATATGGTAAAAGATCTAGCTCTCCTGAAAGTTTTCCTTTTTTGCTTTCCTCTCCCTGAACTGTAATAAATTTCCAAATTGCTGCAGAAAACCTAAACATTGCGTTTGTATAGTTAGTTTCCATATGCATGCTGACTGCATGTTAGACTCATTTCTTTCCTCCAAAATTGTAAGCTCCTTGAGGTTAAGGACATTGCCAATTTTTAATGTCCACCATGGATTAAAGAAACTTGTTAATAATATGATATCTGCTTGGTGGGTGAATAAAAATTGAATCATTTATATGCTGGACACTGGGCTGGGTGATGGCAAAAAGTGATGAATATACAGGTCCTACACTTGCAAAACTCACAGTCTAGCACAATGGTTCTCAACCTGGGGGGGATTTTGTATCCAGGGTACCTTGACAATGTCTTCAGACATTTTGCATTCTCACAGCAGCCGGGAGGTTGCTACTGACATCTAGCTGGTAGAGGTGAAGGATGCTGCCAAACATCCTGCAATACACAGGACAGAGGCCCACAACAAGGAATTATCTGGCCCCAAATGTCAATAGTGCTGAGGTTGAGAAACCCAGAAAAGAGGAGGGCAAGTCACCAACAGTTTAAATTAAAAGTGATACATGCCATGATACAGTTAGGTATGGGGTGCCATAAGAGCTTAGAAAAGGGAAATAATTCAGAGTGCATGACTGAGAGGGAGAAAAGTCTCCCTAGAGGAGATAAGCAAAGGTTGGATGTGCAGGTTTGAAACCAGCAGCATATGAGAATGAAGGATGAGGCATTGGTTACCCCCAGGAAGAAAGTATAGAGATAGAGCCAAGAAGTAGGGATGGCGCTCCAGGGAAGCAAACTTTCGCAGGCAAGACCAGGAAGAATAACGTGCAAAGGGGATGATGGTGAGGAACTAGAAGGGTGGAAAGCAGGAAGATGGTTTCTTTCCAAGGGAAATAGAAGCCAGATAGAAGATGGTTTCGAGAAGGGAATCATTGCTAACAATGTCAAGTACCTCAGAGAGGCTGAGTGAGATAAACCAGAAAAGTCTCTTTAACATTGGTGAAGAGTCATTGTTAACTTTAATGAGAGAAATCTCAAGGGAAGGAGGTAGAAGATAGATTGTCTTAGGCAGAGACGTGAATGGGAGGAGAGAAGAAGTATGGATTTGTCTTCAGGAAGCATGTTTATGATTATTTATAGAAAAGAAAAATTGAAAACAATCTAACAGTCTAATAAAGAAGGCATTTAAATGGTTACAAATATAATGCAATAATATACAACCACTAACAGACATGTTTGTGAGTATTTAAGACTATGGAAAAATGGTCACAAAAGTGAAAAAAAAAAACCCAAGATGTGAACCTTTGTGCAGTATGATGCCCATTTTTTTTTACGGGTAGTGAAAAATAAAGCGAAAGAAACAAAACCACAATATTAGCAATATATTGACAACTAACAATATTAGTTGTCATCCCTGGGTGGTGTATATTATAGGTAATTTTCTTTATTTTCTTTGAAAATCTTTATTCTCCGAATATTATAAAATGAGTGTTTATTACCTTTAAAATCAGAGGGAAGACATGTTTTAAGAAACTTGGCTGAGAAAGAAAAAGTTTTGCAGTAACTTGAAGAGAATACAGGGAGGGTTAAGGAGTGTGTGTGTGTGTGTGTGTGTGTGTGTGTGTGTGTGTGTCTGTGTTTGAGTTGGAAGCAATGAGAGCATTTTTGTCTGTTGAGGGGAGAGGAGAGAGCCCGTGCACCTTGAGAGGTTGTAGATACAGGAGCATGGATGATTGATGGAGCACGTCCCTGAGGGAGTGGGAGGGGATGGAATCCAGATCACAGGTGGTGGGATTAGTCTTGGCTAAGAGGAGAGACATCACTTCAACTGAAAAATGAGGAAGAGGGGTAAGGATGGATGTGGGTGCTGATAAGAATGTAGAGGAGGGGGCAGGAAGTTGAGGGAGTTGCTGTCTGTTGGCCTCTATTTCCTTTGTGAAGTAGAAGGTGAGGTCATTTGCTGAGTGGGGTCAAGGGTTTATGGAGAATGATGGGGATTTGGAAGGGCTGCTCAGGGGAAAGAGGGAGGTAGGGGACTTGGGACACACAGACAGATTGTCCAGCTAACTTGAAAGACCAGCTGAGGCTGAAGACTGAGTTTGGAACACAGGGCACCTACTTTTGTAACCATGTGGCTTTCTCTAGCAGCACTCTGTAACATTAATCTAAAAATTAAGAAAGTAAATAGTGAGACTGATCAGAAGGTTGTCGATTTAGGGGGAGGCCCTGCAGAAACAACATTATTTTGAGTGCTTGGCATGATAAACAGTGGAATTTACGCTGGAAATAAAGAGAAAGAAATCAAGCCAGAAGAGAGCTGAAGGGAATGGAGGTCGCAATGAAGCCTACAAACGGAAGGAGGGGGAGACAGGGAGGGAGAGAATTTGAATAATGGGATGTTGGGCTAAGAATGGGGTATTGGGAGGTAAGATTCTAGGGATGAAGGATTACTACGTGGAGGTGAGAGTGGAGGTCAGCTGGTGTCTCCACGGACTCTCCCTGCTAGGATGCTCACGGGACAGTGAAAACACAGCTCCTGGTCATATGCAAAATGCAGAAACGCTTATACAATCAAACAAAAATTTCATGTAGATTAAAATACTGTCTCCCTCCCTCTCTGCCTCTCTCTCTCCCTCTGTCAATCTCTTTACACACAGACACACAGACACAGACACACACACACACACACACACACGTATGCATATAATTTGAAATATTATTAAGAAAATAGCATAGACGTTAAAACAGACTGCACACCGAGCAAAAAGAACACTGGATCTTGTTTCAGTTCCATACACTTAATTGCTCTGTATCTTGAACAAGTCACGTTCACATTAGAAAACAATTATCTCATTGGTAAAATGGGTTAAATTAGATCGATTTCACAAGTTTTCTTTAAAGAACTAGATCAGAAGTTTAAAATATACCTCAGTTTTAGAAATTCCAAATACTATAGTTTAATTCATTGTATATTTCTTGAGCACTACAATATGTGATTGGAGAATCTAACAGAGAACGAAACAAATGGACTCCTCTCCCTCACAGGTTTAGAAGCAAATGGGGGAGTTTAAAAGATTATTGTACAAATAATAGGACACCTTCCTTGTCCTGTGATTCTGTTCCCTACCACATCCCAAGACTTATGTTGGGGTACTGCCAGGGCCCTCCTAGACACAGATATGTCTCCTGAGATATATCAGGGAGAAAGGATTTTGAATATTTGTGATCACAATTTGTTAATGTTTCCTCTTATATTACTTTTATATCTATTTGATTATTTGAAATCTTGAATGCAAGTTTATAATCTCACTTCCAAACTGCTATTTTCACATGCCTATACACACAGGCACATGCACAAATGTATACAAACACACACATATAAACATGCATATGCATGCACGCATACATATATACACATACATATTCTGGGAGGAAACACTTCATGTATAATCAAAGCCTAAAAGATTGTAAGTATTCAGAATATTAGCCTATCAGTAGTCAGCATATTAGAGATAGCGTCTAAATACATCTGTCCATCTAATAGATTACTAGCTTCATACCTAGGAGTTGAAAGTACGTCAAATGCTCTTTGATGAGCTAAGAAAAGTGAAAAATTATAAGGCATGCCTCTAACAAAACCACTGAGTTTAATTAGCAACACAGAGCACACAGAATAGAGAGAATAGTCCATGCAGCACATTTTATTGCTTAACTATTCAGTGGTAAAGTTAGCCAGTTATACATATGTATGTACATGTGTTTATTTGTTCACATAAATACATATGAGTTTAAAACGAATGCTTGTAAATAACATACACTTCAAATTGGTATACAAATTGGACTTTCTAATGTTAACAATTTTATTTACTTGTAATTCGATTACTCTCTGCAGGTATAGTAATAATTGTTAATATGTTCTGAGTACCCAGAATGTGCCAAGCACTGTGTTAAATATTTTTAGTGGATCATCTCATTTAACTGTGACAAAAATCTCTAAGAGGTAGATACTGTTATTATTCAAAATTTACAAGTTGAAAAAATGGGACAATTGAGGTTTCAAAAAGTTAAGTAATTTACCTAACATTGTACATCTGGTGAGTGATAAACCCAAAACAGTCTGATTTCAGAGCCCATGCTCTTCATCATTGCTCCCCATCTCCCCCACGTAATCATCTTCCCAATTCATCAGATTTTGTGGATTCTGTCTTCTAAATATTTCATGGGTCCATTTTCATCTCTTCGACCCACTGTTGCAATCCTGGCTCTGACCACGTTCAAAAAGATTACGCCTATCTTTGGTAGTCTGACTCCTTGGGTTCATCTGTGACCCATGTGTCTGGCCAGTGGTTACAAATTAGGTCACATTAGCATCAAGTACCCAGCTTCTGCTATCATGATAGTCCCTAGCACCATCATTCTGGAAAAAGAGCCTGACTCACTGCCTCTCAAGTACTTCTGGGTTTTCCTTGAGGGAGTCTCGCATGTGTTCAGGAATGAGTCTTTGCTCATTTGAGAACCACCAACACCTGCCATGATCTGCCATGTCTACACCCACCACCCACACTTTGGTTGCTGCCTCCCAGGTCCTCAAAGCCTTACAGTCCTCAGAGTGCAAAATGGCTCTTCATTGCCTTTAGCCCCTCCATTTTATCTTCAGCCAGAAATGAGGACAGTGGCCTCTTCCAAATTCTATGCCCCATTTTGCCGCAGGAGGCACAAAAGAACAGCATTTGTGACCTAAATCTCACAGGGAAACAGCTTATTCAATCTCTACCTGAAAGCCTGGCCTCCTGGAGCTCAAATAACCACTCACGAGGGCCAAAGAGCAGACTGGTTTGCTTCTCTCTATTCCTCATCTTTTCCCATCTCTTCTCTCAGATCTCACCAGAATTCCTCCTTCTTCCTTCACCAAACAAACACAAAGCAAATTCATATCAACCAGTGCAAAGGTCCACTGGATACAGGGGACAATGGGCAGGCGAAGGCTATGTGGTTTACCCACTGACCCACTGGTCATGGCTCATCAGCTCTGCCAACGGCCAGTCTTTGAATCCCCTAAGTCCTCCTTACATGCAAATATAATCATGCTCTTCCACTGATTAAAACGTACCAATGAGCGCTCATTGTCTTCAGAATGAAGTTAAAATTCCTAAAAATGGTTAACAAGGTTTTGCATTAACCAGACACTTTCAGTTTTCTTCTCCTCCCTCATCTGTTGCAACCTCCTCCAACAACCTTACTCAAACCCCATGTTCTAGAGAAGGACTGGACTATGGCAGGTGGAATCATGGTAGGACAGGCTAATAGCAGTCCATGGAGCTATTGTAGAATGCCATATTTACCAATTCTGCAAATTTACAATAATGCCTCTTTTTTTGTCAATTTAGAAATAACTACTGTTTACCAAAAGCATGATTTTAAATCTCTCTTGGGTATAATAACAAATTTACCATCTAATAGTGATAAGAACTCTTTCAGCCTTGTGAACAAATATTATTATTATTTACTTTTTGGCTGAAGAATCAAGCCAAAAAGTAAAGAATCGAGCAGATGAAAAATAACACTGGGTATTGCAGGTTCATTGACATAAATCAAATATAATAACTTTGGTGATAATTGAATATAACTAATTTTAATATGTCATTCATATTTATTGCATATTTTCAGGTTTGTATTATAAATATAATTTTTCAATAGCAATTTTTAATATTCTGAATGTATAATATGTGCATAAATGTGAATAATCATAACATTACTTAAAGTTTTCAGAGAGATGAAATAACTTTTAAATTGAAGAGTTTATTCATGTAAGCCAGGAATTTATATTAGTGAATGTACTTTGTCTCTGCTCATTCTATTTAGAACTGATTCCATTATACTAAAGCCAAATTACCAGACAAGATTTTAAACTAAATTGTTAAGCATTGTCTAATATTATATTATCCATTTGTTCTTTGTAGGCATTTTAAGGTTTTTTGCTGATACTTATAACTGTATGCCCTTTTGAATTTTAAAAAGAAATCTATTGGTCTATATTCATAGAAGTAGGAATGGATAAATGCTGATCAATTAACATTTTAAATGAGTTAAGTGTAACAAATGGGACAATCTCAGGGAATATAGAATCATTGAAGATCTAGAGTAAACAGAAAACTGGGAAAACATTTTGGAATTGAGAAGTATTATCATTTTGCTTTTAAATTGTATGAAAATAGTCATTTCTGATATAAACAAAAAATTCTTACAACAGGCAATAAGATGATTGTACCTGCTTAAGTACTCATTTGTTATCTCAAGCTGCAAACCGGAAGGCCTTCTTATATACCATTAGAATGTTATTAACAAACATTGCCCTACTTATTAGTTTCACATTAAAAGGTTAAGGGATTAATTCCAAATGATGTCTAATATTGTGGATATGCTCTGGTGAAGCTGACCAAACCATTATAACTACAGCTAACATTACGTAGTGTTCAATATATGTGAGGCACCATTAGGAAATTTGTACATTTACTCTGAATCCCATGCTCTTTTAATGAACTTTAGTTTGCTAAAGAAGGTGCTCGAAAATTAAGTCATCTACCCTAAATAAAATACAGGTTATTATTCTGCTGGAATGATCATTCCAAAATACAAAGCTGTTCTTATCAACCAGCTCCACTAAATGCCCAATCCCCAGGCCCAAATCCTTGGGAGCTTAAAACTATTCATTGACTTGCCATTGCTCTTAGGATTAACATTCAGCCTCTTTAGATAGAATGCCTCCTTCAGCCTCAGCGGCCTCCTCTCATTATGAATAGCCACGCTGACCTGCACCTGTTCCATGGTACTTACCAGGTACCCTACCGTCAGGGCCACTCTGAACATGCTGTTCCCTCCACATGGAACATTCTTCTTCCTCTCTTTGTCAACTTAAATCCTTCTCATCCTTCATCCTTTGGCTCAAATATCCCTTCCTTGGAGAAGCCTTTCTTGACTCTCTTAAATTAGGACTCTATACCACCCTTCCTCAGGCCTTCCCTTGGTTGCTCCTTTATATCTCTTTGTGCAGAACTTTGATGACTATTTGTCTCCCTCACTAGACTGTAAACTCCACAGGGGAGTGACTGTATCTGTCTTGTTCACCATTGTTTCTTCTAGTATCTGACACAGTGCCTAACATCTAGTAGACTCTTAGTACAGTGAATGAATGTACAAATTAATTAAATTCCACTGAAGTCAAGAAATGATTACAGAGTTGTTTTAAATTCCGGTGCCTTTTTTGTGATATTTATTTTTAGGTTTGAGCAAATATTTACAAAGGCATTCCGTTCAAAAATTAAACATCAAATTTGGAGGTGTGCTATGTTTTATTCATCTTAGCAAATTTACCCTAGGATTATTGTTAAAGGTCTAGTTGTGGAGGAAACAGCAATTTTCAGCTCTAAACCTACAGTGGCAAGTGTTTATTCTATTTAAGATGCTTTTTTACATGCTACAGGTTGAGCTGTGTGCTTCCTTAAACACTTGTCTATTTTAAGCAGAAAAGTTTCTGCTTTAAGAGGATGCATGTGGTAAAATACCAGAAGGAATACAGGTTAAACAGTATTCTTTCTCCTTCTCTTTTTGTTAGCCAAATATTTTAGCAGGGAGCTACCAGTAATTGGCTCTAGTTCAGTTGACTTGAGACTTGGAATACCTTGCCTTTGACTCATGCATGCTTTAGGAGAAAGAGTGAAATGGACATAATGCTACACATATTCTGGAATTTGACATTTTTGGTAATTTGCACACAAGCAATTGGATCTGGAGACGAGTGGTGAAATATGGTGATTCTCTTAATGTTGAGTTCAATAAGATACTTTCTCAGGCTGAGAGATGAGGGTATAAAACTTTAAAGCCTGATTCATTCTGCAAGAGTTCTGAGCCTACTGACTTGACCAAACTAGTGATATGTTTGAATCCAAGGGTTTCCAAAAAATCCATTCACAACATATTGTTAAAACTGGCTTATTAATAGAGACACCCAGAAGTTGTAGTTAGTGGGATATTATTTTGGCACTTACTGCATTTTTTTTTCTTAGAGCTGTGATTCACAACATTGTTTTAAAAAATTAAGGACCTTTCTGATGAAAGCTATGACTGTGTCTCCAGAAAATTCACACATGCACATACTCATACAATTTTGCACACAATTTCAGGGGTTTATTTCCACTAGAATTCTTCCAGAGATCTTAGACTGAGAACACCTATCCAACATAAATCCATCTATTTCACGTGTCTTAAGTAGCAATGATTTATATTGCTTGTCATCTCTCTCCTTATGAGCTGTTTTATATCTGGACTCTAATAATCAAAGGGGAAGAAGAAAGGAAATGCTCAAGAGATTCATCATGGTCAAAAGAAACCTCTTCCTCCCTTTTCTTTATCTTCAGGCTATTATTTCTAGACCAGAGCTCTATTGTTCATGCTGTACTGTTCACTGGCTACCAACCAGACAGATGATACTAGTCTAGGCCATTGCACAATTTCATCTTCCTCTGGGCTGTTACGTAATTAAAATAATTTCAACCCACTCTCTTGAACATTTTTTTTCCTAGAGGCAATTGAAAAAATGTAGAAGCTGAAAAGCAAATAAAAGAACAAAAATGTAACTTGTTTTATTTACTTTTTATTGTGAAATAAATTACTCGTTATGGACTTGTTACTTATTTAATTTCAAAATTCAAATGTGGTTTCTTTTGTTTTCTGTAGTGCAGTAAAATCCCCATTGGTTTAAAATGGTCATTTTCCAAGATTGTACTAAAGTGGCTGGGTCTTAAACATTTCTAAAGCAACCAGCCTTTCACAGATATAAATGCATATATAGTGCATTTATATCTGTGAAAATAGATATAATGCATATATAAATGCAGATATAGTGCAACTGAATTAGTAATTTATTTTCTCCTGGAACTCATAGCTGAGGGTATCTGTAAGTGAATCTGAAGCAATTTATATACTCTGTACATAGATAGTAAGTTTTACCAACATTCTACCCAGCTGAGGAACAATAGGTTCAGCTTCACAGCAGGTCAATAGCAGTATTAGAATAAACCTTTAAGCCTCAATCCAGAATCACAGGTTAACTACACACCACACACATTCCCACTGTGCATATATATAAACACTGGTTACACCTGAAATCAGTTCCCTGGTTCTGCTGCTGATGCTTTGGCTGAAAGCTTTGTAGTATTTGGATACCCACAGCACTGCCTTGTGAGTCATATTATTGTTTATTGATTCCTCATGATTTGAAAATGAGGATATTATTTAATATACAAAAATTGTACCCTTCCTTTGTGCTTTTTTGTATAATTGTTTGCTGGCATGAAAAAATATGCTAGACGAAGACTCTTGTTTGGAATGAGAAGAACCTAAGAAGAAGGGAGTGGGACTGACCTGACCTCACTGGAAATAACCAGTGAGTACATGGGAGCAATAAGTCAGCTACCTTGAGCCTGACCTCTGCTACAAGGGGCCACCACTTGGCACTGGAAGGAAGGTTCATAGAGAAATAGTGAGCAGTAACCTCACTATTAATCCAGCTATTAATCCACCTTCTCCTGGATTGTGTGCCACTCTTGCATACTAGAATTCAGAAATACTGCCCATTGCTAGGGGAGAGGCGGCATAATAAAAGTCTTACATGTTTGTTAAAGGCACCCTCTATCTTATCAAATTTTTACTTAACAAAAAAGGAGCCCTCCACCTTTCAACTCTTATGCATAGGCCTAAATTTTTTTTATCACAAGCAATAAAAAATATTTTAGCATGTACTTGTACACATAATCATTATATAGATATACAAATAAATATAAAATACATTTTCACAAATTATATAAGTGAACCACTACATCAGTATATTATATATATTACAAAGCGTGCACAAAAACGGAAATAAAGAAAGGTGTGATAAAAATTAAATAAACATGATCTGTAAATAAATGTTATCTTATGAGGTAACCTTTTATACTATGATGAAAATAGTGTTGTTTTTTTTTTCCGGTACGCGGGCCTCTCACTGTTGTGGCGTCTTCTGTTGCGGAGCACAGGCTCCGGACGCGCAGGCTCAGCGGCCATGGCTCGGGAAGCCCAACAGTGTTATTTTTAACAACTTTTTTGTTGAGATGTAATTCACAGACCATATGGTTGACTCATTTCAGTGTACAGTTCAGTGGCTTTTAGTATATTCACACAGTTGTGCAACCATCAACACAGTCAATTTTAGAACAATTTCACCACCCCCAAAAGAAATTCTGTGCCCATTAGCAATAATTCCCCAATGCCCCCGCCTCAACTCTAGGGAACCAGTCATCTACTGTCTCCATAAATTTGTCTATTCTGGACACTTACGTAAATAGAATTGTACAACACATGGTCTTCTGTGACTGTCTTCTTTCATTTAGCATAATGTTTTCAAGAGTGCATCCATGCTGTAGCATGCACCAGTGCTTCATTACTTACTTTTTCTTTCTTGATAATAATTAACTGTAGGCCCCATGCTGTATATTAATTATATTCCCAGGACTTATTTATTTTATAACTGTAAGTTTGTACCTTTTGACCACCTTTGCCTCCTCCCCTCCACCCACCAAACGTGTACTCTGTAGCGCTCTGCGGGGCTTGCTGGGATCCTGACGGAGAATCACTCCGGGCCTCCAGAGGCCTCCTGGGGGCGCTGGTGGGGAGAAGATGCGCAGTCGCAGCAGCGCCCGGCTTCCCGCCCCGCCCCCGCCCCAGCGTCTCGCGTTGCGTCGAACGTAGGCGGCACCTACTTCCTCACCACCTCCCAGATGCACAGTCGGGACCTGAAATCCTTCCTGTACCGTTCGTGCCAGGCTGACGCCGACCTGGACTCGGACAAGGATGCAACCGGTGCCTGTTTAGCCCACAGCGAGCGCACCTCTTTGGGGCCCGTGCTGAAAACTCTCTGAGACTCCGAAAGCTGGTCATTAACAAAAACCTCGCGGAGGAAGCAGTGTAGGAGGAAGCGGAATTTTACCACATCACCTCACTAGTGACACTTGTAAAGGACGGAGAGAATGGGACAGCGGACCATCCCAGGTGCGGGTGAAGCAGGCGTACCTCCGGCTTCAGTTGAAGAGGCGCTCACGCAGGTGGCGCCCACCACGTATGAGGACGGGAAGTTAGAACACCTGGGCAGCATTAGCTCTTCCTGCAACTGGGGGAGTGGAGACCAGGCCGAGTTCCTCTGCGTGCCCTCTAAAGAGCTGCAAGACTCGGCACCACAGTGAGCCCAGCGAGAAAGGCAGGATTTTTGCAAGAAGGAGGTAAGAAGCACAGGGCTAACTGCCGAAGAAGTCTTTTATCTTTTCCCAAGATGCAGCGAACCACCTTCTCAGGAAGTTTGGCCGTGGGAAGAGACCTGCGTTTGACGATTTACCTGGAGATCCAGGTGTGAGTCCTTTTCTGCCTCTCAAATTGGTGCTGAGTCACGGGACCAGCCGTCCGAGGCCGCATGCGCCCTTGCACAGGAGGCCTGCTTGGCGGTGGGCGTCCTTTGAGGGCCCTCCCTCGGTTTTTCCAAGTGCAGCCCGGGCCTGAAGCTTCCAAATCACCGAAGTTCATGAAAGGCGACGTTCTTGCAGTCCGTCATGCAGCGTGGGCCTCCCTGGTAGGCAGTAGCCGCAGCACCGTGGCTCCGGGGACTGAGGCCTGGTCCGCGGTCAGGCTCCCAGGTTTCGCCCGGCCTCTGTGAGCCGTTCCTCACAGAGGCAGCCTCCGCCTTCGCTACTACCCGGCCTTTGCTCTGGGGCTCCTTCAGAACCAGGCTCCTCCACGGGGACCCAGGCCTGGAATCACCGTCAAGCCTTCTCAGTTGTGTATTTTCCTGGCAAGAGACCTTTGCATCCTTCTTTCCCAGGGTCCATAGACTACAGAGTGTTTGCACTTTTTAGAAATGCCTGCAAGTGTTGCGCCGTTTTGGAATGATCTGTTACATCATGGAAAGGGAGGCGGAAGTTTGCCCCCGTCTCTCCCACCCACAGGCTCCTGGGGGAGCTGGTAGCCCTGTCGATATGCCTCTGTCTGGCCTGGGATGGAAGTCGGGGCAGGGGCATCTGGATTCCTAGAAAAGCTTGTGTATGCCTGCTTTGAGAACAGACGGCTCGCCGGGTCGTGGGGACTGTCAAGAGCCTGGGGGACCTGGCCCAGATGAGTGGCTCTTTGCTTCTTGACCTCTGGCTTCCCAGGGGAGCTGTGCACACTGATCACCCTGGCGGCCTGCAGGTAGGTCAGAGGTTGTGACCCGTCTAGTTTCAAATGCTTCTGGAGACTTCTGCCTGTGCCCCTTTTTCTTTTCCATCCCCCCAAACCTGATTAACCAAGTTCTTCAGAACCTAGGACTTAAGTCCTCCTCTTTGTAAGGTCTGTTGTATGATGAATGTTTGGCCTCAACATTTTATAACATGCTTTTCTATAGGACACATTGAAACACCAGCAGACCAGTTCTCCCCCGTGGAGCCCCAGGAGGAGGGTTGGCTTTGGGGTGTCCCCTGTGGGGAGCTGCCGGCCACTTTTTGCCCTTGTTTGATCTCCGACCCTGGCATAATACATAGGCTTGTCTTTTTTTTTTTTTTTTTTTTTTTTTGCGGTATGTGGGCCTCTCACTGTTGTGGCCTCCCCCGTTGCGGAGCACAGGCTCCGGACGCGCAGGCCCAGCGGCCATGGCTCACGGGCCCAGCCGCTCCGCGGCATGTGGGATCCTCCCAGACCGGGGCACGAACCCGTGTCCCCTGCATCGGCAGGCGGACCCTCAACCACTGCGCCACCAGGGAAGCCCGGCTTGTCTTTTTTAAGGTCTGAAGATATTAAGAGTTAATGCAATAAAATTTATTCTAGGAGGATATTTATACTTTTTTAGGTATTTTTATTTTATGAGCTTGCAGTTTAATACCTAAGTTTTCCCCTGAAAATAGCAACCATGGTTTGTGGTTTTGCAAATGAGGAAAAAACAAAACAAAGTTTGTATGGCTGGATAACATTCCATTGCATTAGATATACCGTATTTTATTTATCCATTCATCAGTTGATGGATATTTGGGTTGTTTCTACTTTGGTCTATTATGAATAGTGCTGATATGAACATTCATGTATGAGTTTTTGTGAGATATTTTCATTTCTCTTAGGTATATACATATTACTGAAATTGCTGGGTCATATGGTAGCTCTAAGTTTAGCTTTTCAAGGAACTGCAGAACTGTTTTTCAAATCGGCTGCATCATTTTATCTTCCCTCCAACAGTGTATGACAGTTCCAATTCCTCCACATCCTCACCAACGATTGTTATTAGCTACCTTTTTTTTTTTTTTTTGCGGTACGTGGGCCTCTCACTGTTGTGGCCTCTCCCGTTGCGGGGCACAGGCTCCGGACGCGCAGGCTCAGCGGCCATGGCTCACGGGCCCAGCCGCTCCGCGGCACGTGGGATCTTCCCGGACCGGGGCACGAGCCCGTGTCCCCTGCATCGGCAGGCGGACTCTCAACCACTGCGCCACCAGAGAGGCCCTTAGCTATCTTTTTTATGGTAAACCTTTCTAGTTGGAATGAAGCTGCATCTTATCGTGGTTTTGATTTGCAAATCCCTGACGGCTAATGATGTTGAACATCTTTTCATGTGCTATTGGCCATTTGTAGATGTCTTTTAGAGAAATGTTTATTCAGAAACTTTACTCTTTTTTTTTTTTTTTTTTTTTTTTTTTTGCTGTACGCGGGCCTCTCACTGCTGTGGCCTCTCCCGTTGTGGAGCACAGGCCCCGGACACACAGGCTCCGCGGCCATGGCTCGCGGGCCCAGCCGCTCCGCGGCATGTGGGATCTTCCGGGATCGGGGCACGAACCCGTGTCCCCTGCATCGGCAGGCGGACTCTCAACCACTGCGCCACCAGGGAAGCCCCTTTACTCATTTTTAAATTGGGTTGTCTTTTTATTATTAATGCATAAGAATACTTCAGACATGCTGGGTACAAGTCTCTGATCAGGTATATGGTTTGCAGAGATTCTCTCTGATTTGTGTATTAACTATTTACTTGATGGTGTCCTTTGAAGCATAAAAGTTTTTACTTCTGATTATATCTGTATTTTGGGGAGGCACTGTTGGTTTGGGGCCTTATATCTAAGAAGCTTTACTTCTATATTTCTTCTAATAATTTTATAGTTTTAGCTCTTGTATTTATTCTGTGATCCATTTGGAGTTAAGTTTTGTGTTTGGTGTGAGGATGTGGTTCAGTTTCATTTGCCTGTGGGTATGCAGTTGTCCCAGCTCCATTTGTTGAAAGACTGTTCTTTCCCTTTTGAATTGTCTTGGCACCTTTGGTGAAAATCAGTTGACCGTAAATGGAAGGGTTTATTTCTGGGTTTTCAGTTCAATTCCAATTCTATATGTCTATCCTTATGCACACTGTTTTGATTACTGTAGCTGTGTATTAAGGTTTGAAATTGGACTCTCCTCCCTAACTTAGGATATCTCAGAGAGTTTGTGCTGTATGACCCTTGATGCAGGGACTGGGTGTAAATGCTACTGTCTATCCATATATCAAATATTAATATAGTTAATTTGCTTTCTTGTGTTTTTATTTAAAAATTAAACACAAGTAGCACCTCTGCTATTTTCTTCTGCACTCACTGGATGTATGTGTACTCCCAACTTCGGAGACCACTGCTCTCAGGTACCATATCCGGGTTCTATTCGGCACTATACCAGTTTTTAGCCAAATGTCATCAACCAGCGGCCCACCCCTACTTCAGGCCCCAGGGTAATACTGAATTACTTGTACACACCCAGTAACATCTCCAGGAGAGTAGACTTTCTCTGAAACTTCATCTCAATCACTCTGTTCTAACTGTGGTTCTAATTGCATAAAATGATTATTCCAATACACTGGTGAGTTAAAAACAAAATACTAGAGAAAATCTTAGTGACCTAGAGTTGCTGATGGGTTTGGGTTTACCAAAGTGTTTTCTGACACAATGTGAAGAAGAAAACAAGAAATTTAAATTACATTGAAAAAAATTAGGTAGATTTATCAGCTCAGTCAAATACATTAGAGAGTCAGATTTTTCCCCTAATCTTAGACTAGAAGCAGTTATATTTCTATGTTATAATATATACATTCTCAACATTTAGTGAGCCCTTGTGTTCTGGGCTCTAGGTTTAGGACTGAGAGTATGAAAATGCAGTCAGATTTCTGTTCACAGGTATCTAGTAGTCTCTCTTTTTCCAAGTCCAAATTAATATCCATGCTAATCCCCTTAGCATATTTAACCACTTAAGATATTGATATCACAATAAAGTGTAACATTTGAAAATAACTTTAAAAATAGAGTTAAAAATGCTGTTTATTAGGCAATTTGGAAAATACAGGTCAGCCAAAATATTAAGAAAATAACAATAAATCAGTCATATTATCAGTACTTAGAAATGATTGCTTTTAAGTGTCTTTATGTTTCTTTAGTTTCTTAAAGTTTGCACACTTAAATTTGTTTTTTCTTCTCTTCCAAATCATCATTTCAAGTTTCCAGTTTACATTTTTCTGCACTAATTTCTCAGTCCTTTAAGTATCATTGTTTTCTCATTGAGATGAATTTCATGATAATATGTTGAAATTCTAAAGACAGAATATACTTAATTGTACATTTTATTGTACTCATTTATCAATCAGTACAATATAGTACAAATTAATTGATATCTTATGAATATATGACCTAAAAGTAAATTAGCATACTTAAACTTACTAAAAAATAATTTTTCATACTTATTTTTTTTCTCACCTACTTTTACTTTTTCTTTATTTCTTTTTTCTCTTATTTTTTCTTTTTTGTATTTTCCAGTGAATCTTTGTTCCCTCCCTACAAAAACTTAGTCTTTTCAATAAAACCAATTTTATGTTATAATAATATTGGTGTTTTATATGTGCCAATTTATTGACATTTTACACTTATTTTAAATGTATTAATATACAGAAAAAATAATAAAGATTATATAATGAACATCCATAACATCCAGCTTGAGAGATAAAACGTAATATATATAAAGTTTACTATGTATCTCTTTCATATTTCATCCTCCTCCCATTCCTTCTTTTCTGAATTTGCTTTTTATTTTTCCTGTGCATTTCTTTATATTTTTATTATATTCATATATACTTAAACAATGTATATTAATTATTAATTAAAACAATGTATATTGCATATTTTTAAACTTAAATAATTGACTTCATATACGTTTTTTGCTTGCTTTTTTCACTCATTCACCATTTATGCTGTAGGTTTACTGTCCATCTTCACTGTTACTAAATATTAGTCCATTGTTCTTTAAGGTAGTTATAATGATTTATTCTCCTACAAGCAGTCTATGAGTTTCTCTTGCTCTATGTTTTCTGTAATGCTTGGTATCATGAGACTTTTAAATTTCTGGTCAATCTTGTGAGTATAAATTGATATCTCATGTTGGTTTTTTTTTTTTTTTTTTTTTTTTTTTGCGTTACGTGGGCCTCTCACTGTTGTGGCCTCTCCCGTTGCGGAGCACAGGCTCCGGACACGCAGGCTCAGCGGCCATGGCTCACAGGCCTAGCCGCTCCGCGGCATGTGGGATCTTCCCAGACGGGGGCATGAACCCGTGTCCCCTGCATCGGCAGGCGGACTCTCAACCACTGCGCCACCAGGGAAGCCCTCATGTTGGTTTTAATTTGCATTTTTCTGATTACTAGTGAGGGTTTTCTATTCATGTATTTGTTGATTTATTGAAATATTTTATTATTTAATCTGGGAATTTCCTGTTCATACTTTCTGTCCATTTCCTGTTCCTATTTATTTTTAGGAGTTATATAGGTAACGTAGACATTAAACGTTGCCTTATTTTATGTTTTGCAAATATTTCTACCCAGTTTCTGGCTTGTGTTTTTCTGGCTTATGATAAACAGAAGTATTTGAATTTCTTTCCTTCCTCAAGTTTAGAATGATATTCTCCATCTACTTCCATAAAACTTTAAAAATTGTGCATTTACATTTAAGTTTTTCATCCACTTTCAGTTGTTTTTTGCATGTAGTGTTAGGTAGGTATCTAAATTTGTTGTTTCCTTACGGATAACCAGTGTTCCCAACATCGTTTATTGACTATTCTTTGTTTACCTGCTACTGTGTAGATCATCTCTGTTATATATCACAAGTTTCCGTATACTCATGGGTCTGCTTCTAGGCTCTCTGTTCTCTTCCATTAATCTATTGTGCTAATATGTCTGAAATAATTTAGTTTTTAGTATGTATAGATATCTGGTTGGT
Organism: Mesoplodon mirus; assembly: GCF_964341445.2. Taxonomy (NCBI): domain Eukaryota; kingdom Metazoa; phylum Chordata; class Mammalia; order Artiodactyla; family Ziphiidae; genus Mesoplodon; species Mesoplodon mirus. The sequence goes on along the minus strand of NC_138985.1, from coordinate 44,063,042 downwards.
CATATCTCCCCAACTTATTCTTTATTTTCACAATTCACTTGGGTATTCTCTGCCTTTGCTCTCCTATGCAAAATTTAGAATCAGCTGAAACATTCCAGAAATTATAGATTCTTTTGGGAAGAACTGTTATCTTTATGATAGTGATTCTATCACAGAATATAGTGTATCTTTTCATCTACCTAGTTTACATCTCTGACTATAATGTGGTCCTCATATATGATTTGAATAATATTAATTTCTTTTTTTCAGTAAAATATATGTAACAGAAAATTTACTGTTTAACTGTTTTTAAGTGTACAGTTCAGTGGCAATCAAGTATATTCACTGTTGTGCAACCATCACCACGAACCATCTCCAGAACATTTTTCCTCTTCCCAAATTGAAACTCTGTAGCCACTGAACAATAACTCTCCATTTCCCCTTTTTGCCAGCCCCTGGTAACCACCATCCTACTTTCTGTCTATATGAATTTAGTTACTCTAGGTGTATTATATAAGTGGAGTCACACAGTATTTGTCCTTTGTAACTGGCATATTTCACTTAGCATGGTGTCGTCAAGGTTTATCCATGTTGTAGCATATGTCAGAATTTCCTTCCTTTTTAAGGCTGAATAATATTCCATTTTCAATATTAATTCTTTAAAGTTTGTTGACACCTCCTTTATTGTATTGGTCAATTTTGCAATTGTTACATGTGTGCTTGAAAGAATATGTTTGGCTGCAAGTTTCAATATATCACCAAGGAATTGTGTTAATTCAAATCTTTTGTAACCTCACTCATTTTGTTATACGTTTGTTATAATCTCCTTCCATGATGTTGATTTTTCTTTATAGTTTTGCCAATTTATATTTTGAGTTCCTGTTATTAGTTTTAGAATTTTTTTTTGGTTAATTGAACTTCCGTATTATTTTATATATACCTTTATTATGGTCTCTAATATTTTCCCCATAAAGTCTATTTCATCTGGTTTTAACAGGGCTGCACAAGGCTTTTACATCTTTTTGTTGTTGTGTTGTTAGTATTTTCTTATATCATGGAACCTTTTAATTTAATCTTGGTCTGCCAAAGAATATAGCCTTTGTATTTTTGAAATTCAATTTGACTGTCTTCATCTTTTAACTGGCAAATTGAGTACATTGACATCAACTGTGTTTAGTGATATGTAGGAATTTGTAGCATCTTATTTTGTGAATTATGTTTGTACAGCTTTTTCAGTGCTTCATTTTTTTCTCCATTTATTTTTAGACTGATGGCTTCTTTGTTTTGTCTCCTTCTAAAAATGTTTGTCTACTTTAAAGTTATATATGTTATTTCTATTTATTTGATAGCTACTTTTAAATTATTAATATGCATGTTTAGCTTTAAAAAGTAAAGTTAACCACTATTTCTACACCCATACTGAATAATACAAACACTTTAGAACGTGTAAATTCCCTCTAGTCCTTGGCATCTTATAAGATAACCCCTAGGGATATTTATGATTCTACTTTTCTGTAAAAGCAAAACTTCTTAAATTCAAAGCACTGCAAACCAAAAAGAAAATTCAATTTTCTCATAATGCCAAACAAGGAGGAACATATTCTTTAAAGAAATGGATTTAGAAACAGAATTTTAATATTTTTTCTAATTATTTTCCCATGATCCTTTTTCCTTTATTTTTAGGTCATATCTTTTATTAAACTAATCCAAATAATTTTGATTATTTCAAAGATTAAACGCTATAATTTATGATTTCTGTATTTGCTTTTGCTGAAATTGCATGATGATATTGATTATAGCACACAATGAGTAATATGTCTGGAAGCAAAGGTAACCATCCAGAACAAAGTGAAAACCCAGAAGCCATAAAATAGGTCCCTGAGCAGTGGCAACAAGAAAACAACATAAAACCAAACAGAAGCAAAATAAAAAATCACTGCTATCACAAAAAAATAGAACCTTGAAGTCTCCTCAACCCAGGGGCTTTATCATTTCATAATCTCCATTAGCAAGCCACTCCCAAATATTTAACAGCAAGAACATTGTGCCTGCCATACAGAGACCTATATACGGAGACCCACTTTCCAAATAGATGGCAGTGCCTATGCCCCACAGCTTAGGAAGGCCCAGGCCCCAATGACATTGATGTCCTGCTAGGTATCATTGAAGAATTTATAAAGTAGGGGCATAATAACTCTTCACTGAAAGTACTTTGCAACTTTTATCAGTAGGAGGAGACAGATGATGTTCAGGTGTAGTGGCCTTAGGCCATTTCATATAGAAAAGGTTGTCGTACACATCTCAGTAGCCTGACAGAATGTCCCTGAATAACAATCTGGCAAAGTAAACAATCAAAACCAAGTCCCTAGTTAAATCACCTGAAAAAAGAAAGGCCATGTATGCATAAGAAACAGGCTCAAAATACTACATGTATTTAAAAAGTATTTTAAATAAGAATGCTTTTGGGGGATGAGGGCATGTTTATTATTCATTTATTGGGCATGACACATTTTCCAAAGGCACTCAATAGATGACAGGTTAATTTGGGTATGCATGCAATTTTTAGTAGCAGTAGGTTCTGAACTGTTAGACATTTTATTTTTCTGATGATGCAAGAGAGAAACATGCATTTTTGTCCTTACTTCGAAGTATGGGAAATAACCACGAACAAAATTCTCTCTCGTTAAAATTGCTAATAGAAAAAAATGTTTAATGAAACACTTTTTTTAGCTATAAAAATACTATCTCAATTTTCAGCCTCATGAAGGAAGCTTTTTATTGCTGAGGAGTAATATCCATCTGAAATAAAAGTGGCCTACTGTTTTGTGATACTTTCGTCACTAATATGTACCATAATAATCAGTGCCTTACTAGATTGTCAAGATTTGCCCTATACATTAAAAGCTATACTTCATTTGTAAAGGCATATAATTGTAGTCAACTCTTTTGAAAGTGAATAAACTTTTCTCTCTTTTATAGTCCTTTTTCAGTAGAAGGTTCAAAAATATTTGATCCATGTCTGCCCTTAGAACCAATAATTATGAATCTGTCCCAGTGAAGTGTTTGAAAGGTTCAACTATTTATTTTAAGTAACATTTGCCATTTTTCTTAATTGTGATATGCAGAAAGTTTGGAAACCACATAAAAGCACAAAGGAAAAAAATAATTCTCAAATCACTCGTTTCCCTCAGCTCTTGGCTCCATCACTAAATAACTTCAGAGTATTGTACTTTGATAGTTGTTTTGTCTGTTCTCTATTTTCTTATATTTTCATTAGCCATTCCTTGGTTCTTTATATAATGATTGCTTATAAGCTGCTTTCTTGTTTTATCCTCGTAGTGAGATCTTAAAGATGGCCATGTATCTCCTTTCTATTCATGTATTTATTCAACATATATTTGTTAACACCTACTATATGTGTGAAACACTGCATGGGAATATATGATTCAGTAGGCAAAGCTCATATCTTTATGGAACTTACTATTTATGGACAAAGTGCTTGAATTTGGGTGTCAACCTATAAGATCAGGAGCGATGCTTAACTCACTTTCCTATCTATACAACCCAGCATGGCATCTATCAGTATTTTCTATCTGCATGCACAGTAGATATTGGAAGGACACTTACATGTGATGAATAAATAACTACTATTGAACAAGTAGTTGTTTGTCTCTTACCTATATTGCCGTATTCCTAATAGTATGGATAAGGAGATTAGATAAGTAGAATTGAATAAGTAGAATTTGCTTGCCTGTTTGTAAAGGTCTGTGTTGAGGTGTAACATTTGTATCTTGGTTATGAGGTAGCAAACTGTAATTCCATTATCTCAAAGGTTCCTGTGAAGTCCAAGTAAAGCAATAAATATGCTTTATTAGCAAAGAAAGAAAGAAGGTGGCGGTGGTATTAACATGGAGCTCTTACAGTATTGAGTTATTCATTAAGAGGGAAAACATGTAGTAACCCCAGTCATCTAAAACATGGTTATGTTATTTGAAAAAAACATGGCCTTTAACTCTCAAATATCTGTTACATATGCTTTTTTAAAAAATTAATTAATTTATTTATCTATCTTGGTTGCATTGGCCCTTTGTTGCTGCGTGTGGGCCTTCTCTAGTTGCAGTGAGAGGGGGCTACTCTTCGTTGCAGTGCACAGGCTTCTCATTGCAGTGGTTTCTTTTGTTGTAGAGCACGGGCTCTAGGCACGTGGGCTTCAGTAGTTGTGGCACATGGGCTCAGTAATTGTGGCTCACGGGTTCTAGAGAGCAGGCTCAGTAGTTGTGGCACACGGGCTTTGTTGCTCCGTGACATGTGGGGTCTTCCCGGACCAGGGATTGAACCTGTGTCCCCTGCATTGGCAGGCGGATTCTTAAGTACTGCAAGTCCCATGTTACATATTCTTAATGCGCAAATAAATATTTAACTTCGAGAAAGCATAAGAAATACAAAATGCAGCACAATATAAGTTCACAGATGATATAGATCCAGTCCCTGGTTCAAAGAGCTTTCAATATTATACATGGAAAGATGATTTCACACACACCACACACACACACACACACACACAACCTATCTAGAGCCTTCTCCCCACTTTGCATCTGGCTAATGGAATTTATCTTTTACAGCTCAAGTTAAATGTCACTTTCTTAAAGTTCCCTCAACCTCTAAATTAGGTTCTTCTTGACAGTTTTTCATGATACTCTGCATTTTCCCCATATAGCACTCATTATAATTACATTATACTTAGAAATATTTAGTATCTGTCTCCTCACTAGACAATAAACATAAAAAAGGCTCAACACACCTGCAAAGTGTCTGGCTCAGAGTGTGACCTCAATAAGTAGTTACTGCATGCAGAAACTCTAAAATATAAAAGATGGTGGCAGGGAAATGGAGAGAGAAAAACAAAATGTGATGGGAATGTAGTGGAGAGGGAAAGTGCATGTAATATATGGGCTTGAAAAGGTTCCATGTAAAATTTGAAGAGGACTTTAGAGGTAGTGAATGGTTGCTGAATGTGAAGCTTCATGGACACACCTAGAGGGGGTGATACAGAAAAGATAGATTGGAAGCACGAATGATCAGAGCCAACATATCTGTTAGACACAGTAGACACTGTGCCCAGAACCCATGATACTCTAAGGGGCCCCAAAAATGTCTTAAATGTTAATTTTTAATCAGAAAAAATGAATATTATGATAATGATTCCAGTGTATGCCAATATTAGCATAAATTTTAATTTTTAATATTTTTTATACAGGAAAGAGCCCATGAATGCAGCCCTGGAGATGGTATTTGTTATACAGTAGATAGGATTTGAGCTGGAATCTGAAAAAGGAATAGAAGATCTAACACTGAAATTCAAGTTGGCCTCACTTAGGGAGATTCCAGATGACAGGCTGGCGAGGTTCTTCAAACTTTGCTTTACCTTCACAGACTTTCTACCAGCTTTTTACTTACAGGAGAGCTTTAGGAAGAGAATTCTTGCAGGAAAGAATTGGATGGGTTGATTTTAGAGGTAGGGTGATCAATCAAGGGCCTTTGCATTAGCTTGGATTATAATAGAAAGAGACAGAAGGGATAGATATTACAAACATCCAGGTATATATTTACCCAGGCATTTTAGATCATATGCAGAATAGCTCATTTTCTCCATAGAAAACTCCCAAAGTCATAATTGCACATTTACATTCCCTATATAAGTTTCATGAGAGGAGGAACCATGTCAATCCTACTGCTGTACCTTAGGGAATTGAACATTGAGATGCTCAAGAAAACAAGAGATTTAGACTCCTGTAGATGTGTTAAAACTATTAGAACTAGATCTACATCCTGGCCAAGTCATTCTAATCATCAAAGCAAATGCCCAGAGCTCAATGATGTGACAAATGCCTTCCAGTTGATTGATGGTTCAGTTATTCTGCAGAGCAAAACTGAAGTAACACCATATACACATACATTAGTTATAACTTTTAATTTTAAAGGATTCTTAACTTTTTTCTAAATTGGGGAATCTCTGTCTATGGTCTATAACTAAATACATATTCATAATCATTACTCATTTTTATATACAGCATTAACTCATACAGATAAAGTCATACTGACATAAAACCATGTAATATGCATTGAATACAGTTGTGTTGTATGTAGATTTGTTAGCATTCTCACTAAGTAAATAATTTGTACACTAAGGATGTACCAAGCCTTGTGCTAGAGGAGCACCACCCTGACAAGAAGGTTAAGGCAGGGCCTTACTAAGGAGAGGTGATGTTTGCATTCAGTCTTAAAACAGTACATGCCTGGCAGGTAGACCAAAGCAGAAGACCATGTACATTTTAAGAATTATAGCAATTAGGCTTGTATTTAAAAGGCTTTGTTAACCTTTTGGAGTATTAGTTTCCTTATCCATGGAATGTGATGATCATCCTTTGTGTCACTGTTCAGCTACTTTTCACGTTTGTTGGGAACATGGAAAAGGAAACAAACATAAAAATCAACACAAAGTTTATGAATCCCGTGATGTTGAAGAGAGGAAATATTCGGTGTGTAACACTGATAATTAAATTAACCGCCTGTCTCTATTTTAGAGATTGTCTTTTTTGGAGACAGAGGAATAGACCAAGTGAATCTTTCAGGAGCTTCCAAATTCTGGCTCTTTGATTTCATAACTTGAGAAGTATGAAGATTGATAATGTTGTTAAATCACTGAGATTATATTTAATACTTTATAAAGAAACTAAAACTTTTCATAGTATTGAGATTACACCATGCAACCTATGAAAACTTCCTTATTCTGTACCATTATATGAAGACTGAAAGTTGTCAAATATAGTCATTTAATTGGCAATTTTTAGGCTCTCATAAATGTCATTGACAATATTACTGAAATAAATTCAAGGTAGGGTTTTCAGAATTGAGCTTTGTTGGCGGTTTGAAAGCAGTTGAATTGTTCTCCCACTTTGCGTTGTAACAATTCTGGGGCTGTATTCAAAACGTTGGTATCAAGGTAGGAAATGAGTCTAAGTCAATGTTCCTCTTGAGGTTAAAGGTCTGTTTCTTTCTATCAGTTCAAACTGACAGGCCTCCTGCCATCACCTCCTCCTTAGCCAGGCAGACAGGCCCTGGCCGTCAGTGTGAAAACATCTGTTGAATGGATTTATTGACTAGATCGTGTTTTGTTTCTCCCTTTCTCTATTTTTTTCCTTCACACCGTTTATTATGTCTCTGACCTGATGAACTTAATTGGTTGCCACGTCGCTCTCAGTGTCTCCCTTAGTGCTTGTCTCATGTTTCTTTCTACTGTGCTCTTCTCTTGGCAACAGCCCTTCCTGGAGCCACAGCACGCACGTGTGCTCTCGGTGCGCCCAGCTCAGCTGGCCGCGGATGGCATGGATGGATTAGAGAAGCATCGTCTTGTCTCCAGGACTCATTCCTCCCCTGCTGCCTGCATTTTACCTCACCCAGCAATGGACTGCCACCTCCTGCCTGGCTCTGCAACTGGTGAGAATCCTTAAAGACTCTCCCTAATAGGCAGGCTAAATACACCGTTCTTGTAGGATTAAGCAATTTAAATGCTCTGAATAACTCCAAGAGCAGAACACTCCATTTTAACCCAGTGCAACCCAAATTTTATGAGATTATATAGGCCACAAGACAAACAGCACATCTGATAAATCTTGGGCTTAGTATTAATAGCCTCATAAATTGTTACCATTCAAGGGCCTGGAAAACACATCAACAGGTGCATGGGTCCCTTTTGGAAACAAAAATCCCTACAACATTCTTTAGCAGTGTTCCTCAATCTCTTCCTTCTAGTAGTCCTGGCCACTAGGAAATTTATGATGCTGGCTTCATTTGAGTCTAAAGAGTGCCCCTCTTCCAGTTTGTCTTTCTTGCTGTTTTGTTGGTGTCCCTGTTTTCTTCTGACTTTGCATGACTCATAGGAGACAGTGGTGCCAAGGCAAACCTTGTTTAATTCTACATACATGAGTTCCATTTCCATTTATTATGGCACCAATGGGTGGGCTATTTGACTACCCTCTTCGTTTGCCTACAGCTGTGTTTGGTATTTCAGAACCTGGCTACAGAGGAAAACAAACCAGATAATTCCAAGGCCAAAGGAAGGTCAAGTCCGGAACACACACAAAAAAAGGGTGCTATTCTCTCACAAAGGAGCTGTACCATAAATATCCATGTGGATAAATATTCCCTTAAGGCTGCTGGCCCCTGTTCTTATTCCATGCACTCAAACTGTGGCTCATCAAATGAAAGATATTCTAGCCCTAAGGGCTCATAACTTGGATGCAGCAAGGGGAGAGTTCAGATGTACCTTCCCCCAAAGTCTTTCACAGGTTATCTGATTTATTTTTGAAGCAGTTTTTAGGATTCAGAGTTTGTTTTTGTGGCTTCTGTGACCTCAAGCAACCCTTTGTGCTTGGAAAAGTTAAAATGCTTTTTCTGAAATCACGTTCCCAAGCCTTGATATCATCGTTTATTTAAAAATCAATAAATGAAATGGCCACGTTATTTAACTTTGACAGACATCTTAATAAGTATGCATAGGAGCTACTTTTTATAATGTGTTACACCACAAGCCAACATTCCATACTAGGAGCTGCAGTCGTTATATTTGGATATATTTCCTTCACCACATTAGCCACTGCCTCTGATCCCTCTATAACTTGGAGCAAAGCAGACCTGTCCTGGTATCCCAGACGACCCAGGACTGCAGCCCACTGTCAGCGGAAGCCGCTTGGATCAGTCAGGCCTGGTTCTATCCCTGGTCTTCTGAGAATTTTTGCTCAAAGCCAGATACGTGATGTAGAGAAATACTTTTTGTAGGTAGTGAGAGCAGCAGCCTTTAAGAATTAGATACTTCTCAATTCTTTTTACTGAGAGTGTTTTTTATTCAGCCATAAGCTTTCAGAGACACAGACACCCTATTGTAATGCAGGTTACATTCACTCAAAACCATTTCCTTAGTTTAAAAGTGAGCTTGATTATAAAGTTTTGTGGTGCTGTTTCCATGTGCGCTGCTGTCTACTATTGTAATCCTACTGATAGTTTCTTTTCTTGGTTAAGAGGGGTGACCCTTTCCTGACATGCTGTGGTTTCCTCTACTTTTATATGTTCCTTCCATATGAATGAAGCAAGATCTCTGAATATTAGAATGATCCTACTAGTTTGAGAAAACATGTTGAACAGGGTTTGTAGGCCTTAAAAGAATCAGGTGAAAGGGTGGACTGCAAACCAAATAACATAAGCATGACATAAACATAACCTAATCCTTCAGACTGAAGACTGGGTCATTTCACATGATTAGTTTCTTTCTCATAATGTCAACATCCTAGTATTTATCAGAGTTTATATTCCAAACACAAATAGGGAAATCAGCTTGAGTGTATTTTCTTTTTTTTTTTTTTTTTGCGGTACGCGGGCCTCTCACTGTTGTGGCCTCTCTCATTGCGGAGCACAGGCTCCGGACGCGCAGGCTCAGCGGCCATGGCTCACAGGCCCAGACGCTCCACGGCATGTGGGATCTTCCTGGACCGGGGCACGAACCCGCGTCCCCTGCATCAGCAGGTGGACTCTCAACCACTGCGCCACCGGGGAAGCCCTATTTTCATTTTTAATGTACGTGATGAGGCACATTTCTTGCCTAAATGAGAGATTATATAAACTTATATTTTAAAAAATACAGGATTTTATACTTAGTAGGTATTCAATAAATTTTAGTTGAATGAACAAATACTAATTTGTAGTATATGTACATGATATATGTACATATAAATTGTAAACACTTAGGAATTTACTAGTTCAAATTTGAAAACATTGAAAATGAAAGTTACTTTGTAATTATTGTTCTGTAAAGAATGACTAAGTAATTTCAAAGTTACATACTTCAGTAGAGAAGAACCTTCTTATTGTATTATTTACCTTAAGAATGTTGCATCCTAACACTTAAATTCTTAAAGTAAAAATATTACATATTTTTAAAAAAACATGCAAAGTATATAATTTATGTATCTGTTAATAGCCCCTCCACTGTCATTGGGACTAAAAATATATATTTGATTGGTGACTTTCATTTAGTGCTTTTCCAAATCCAAAGGAAATGAAATGCACTGTCTTCACTCTGCTCCTCCACATATTATTCTGCCTTTAATCCAAACTTAAATTTCCCCTGTAAGCTACATACTCTTACAATCCACATGACCTAAAAATTCATTTTAGTATTTCTAACGATATTTATTTTAGAGGAGAACTCTTAAGGCTTTCATTTGTGGTATGTTTGACGACAAATTTTTTAAGCATTAAATGCCTTTCTTTTGGCTTTTTAATATCTGGTGTAGACACATCAAGAAAAATCAAGTGACATTTAAGTCACTTTGAAGTCACATGTTATTTGAGAATATTTAGCTTTTTTTTTCCAAAAGAAAGTCATAAATCTTCAATACTCAGTGGTTGTTCCACTAAAAAGTAAGGAAGAGAAAACAAGTTGTAAGTGTAGGCGATTTGCTTAATTTCATTCTCTAAGAGCTATACCTTTTGAAACAACTAAAAAGTTACTCAATACTAAACTCACATAATTTTCAAGGCACAACATTCAAACCTTTACCTTCCATATGATCCTCAACAGTCAACTAGAGTAGCCACACCATCCCCTTTTTGTAAAGAACAAAGCAGTGGTCCAAGGGAAAAATGTGGTCTGAACTCACTCAGTTGTTGAAAGATGATGTCTCTAGTCCATTTCCTGTGAGAACTTGAATGGACCAAGAAGCAGACTAAGATGCAGCCACTCCCTGGTGGCCCTACAGAGAGCCTGGTTGAGGATATTTCTGGATGGACAAGAAGATGACACACCTGCTGTAGTGCTAATGAAGAATGCGTATTGTAGAGCCAGGTTGCCACATATTCAAATGAATTCTGTTATATTGGAATATGAATAATAATATTCAACTTTTATATCAAGTTGAATTTAAGAGGTGCTTTTTTCATTCTATGTGAAGCCAAGGCATGGTGTTTGTATGAGTTCTGATGACTAAGGAAAGGGCAATGTATGTCATTTTCTCTGCCATAGTCTTCCTTTCTACTCAGCTGTTCCTAACAGAGATGAGGCTTGGTCATGGCTCACAACAGACCATTGAGAGTAGATGATGTAATAATTGTGCTAAGTTTATACCAAATGGGATTCATTGACGCAAGAATTTAATGGCAAATAAATTTGATTGGCTTTATCTTCCCCATCACCCAGTACCATTTAAGGTCTTCTTTCTCCCAACACTAGGTTCCTTTATATATTCTGTGAGTAAATTCTTTCTTTGTAACATTATCTTTTTAAGTCAGTGTCTAATGTGAAGTAGAATTATAGTGCTCAAACTAAACCAATGTTTATGAAAGCCATTACAAATAGTTTAGTTAAAAGAATTTTTAAATCGATGTTTAGTGGGTGGCACATCATGACAGAAAGTGAAATACATTTGAATATTTCAGTGTGAGAATAGCAAAACTGGCCTTTTTTCCTGTTTTTTTGGTTTTTGGTTTTTGTTTTTTAATTAAAGATATTTTCCCAAGTCAGGCAAACTCCCATTAATCCTTCAGGTTTTAGTTTATGTGTTATTTCCTTCATGAAGCCTTGTTCGGTCAGCTAAGTCCAAATTAAATCAATTATAGTCCCTCATAACAAACTGGATTTTTCCCTGAAAGATTGTAGTTATTTATTTTGGGGATTATGTTCAGATGGGCTCTCTGTGCGGGAAGAGATTGTGTTTTCTCTTCTCTCTAACCCTAGCACATAGGTATATGGCTAGCCCAAGGAGGGTACTCAGTGTATGTACTTACTGTATAATAAACAAATGAATATCCGAATGAAATGAGAGTAAATAGACATGAATTACATGCAGCTACACACAAAAAAGATTATTGGTGTGTTAAGTGAAATTTGGGAGTAACACTTATATTTTTTTAATTCAGAAAAATGTTCATTGAAAGTAATTTGGTAAATTTGAAAGACTGTAAAGGAGAATCACCTATTCTTCTATCACTCAGAGGTAACCATAAGTAAAATATACATTTATTTATTCCAGTCTTTTTTCCTCTTCCTATGTGCCTCTCTTTAACAGAGTAAAAAAAAGTTATATGTGTGTTTGTGTTCATGTCTGTGCGCACGTGGATATCTGTAAATATGTATATGTGTGCGTGTGTAATCGTGTGTGTGTATGTATATTTGTATGTGCATGTGTTTATGTGTGTGTTTTAAGACCTCTCAGAGTAACTAATGTTACCACCTGTATCAGAATGGAGAGATTAATTTCATTTGGGTAGAAAATCAGTTTTGAAGTTACTGTCCTCAAATATATGTGCTTGAAATTTCTCCTGAAAAATTCCTCCAAAATTTGTTTCTCTTAATTCTCACTGAAGATGATAAAATAGCTATCTTTTTTATTTAGGAGATTAAATGCACTTGGTCACATATATATTATAACATTTATTAACATAAGTTATAGCATATATTTTAAAAGTATATATTAATATAAGTTATACATATATATGTGTGTGTATATATATATATATATTTTTTTTTTTTTTTTTTTGCGGTACGTGGGCCTCTCACTGTTGTGGCCTCTCCCATTGCGGAGCACAGGCTCCGGACGCGCAGGCTCAGCGGCCATGGCTCATGGGCCCAGCCGCTCTGTGGCATGTGGGATCTTCCCGGACCGGGGCACGAACCCATGTCCCCTGCATCAGCAGTCGGACTCTCAACCACTGCGCCACCAGGGAAGCCCTCCAGTGTAGATTTTAATTTTGCCACTATGCATTTAGTTTTCTTGCCATCCTCATTTACCTTATTCATCTTTCTTTTTACTCGTTAATTTAGCTTGATTTCTCCTTTTAGCTGTTGGCTCCTATTTTATAGGATCAGTGTCTTTTGACATTCGAGGATCTCAAAAAGTTTCTAAAATCTAATTTTTGTTCCTACAGTAAATCAAATTCACTGAGCTAAGCAGTAGGAATGATGTTTCCTTTACAGTTTCTGTAGCATATTCTCATAGGCCCAGTTTTTTGTTTTTTATTTTCTTCAGCTCACTCAATCTTTAAAAAAAATTTTTTTTGAAGTATAGTTGATTTACATTTTGGTGTTAATTTCTGCTGTAGAGCAAAATGATTCAGATATATATTTTCCAACTTTCATTTCATTATAGTTTATTATAAGATATTGAATGTAGTTTTCTGTGCTATAAAGTAGGACCTTGTTGTTTATCTATTTTACATATAGTAGTTTGTATCTACTAATCCCAAACTCCTAATTTATCCCTCCCCCCACATTTCCCTTTTGGTAATCATAAGTTTGTTTTCTATGTCTGTGAGTCTGTTTCTGTTTTGTAAATAAGTTCATTTGTATCATTTTTTAGATTCCACATATAAGTGATATCATAAGATATTTGTCTTTGACTTACTTCAGTTAGTATGATAATCTCTAGGTCTATCCATGTTGCTGCGAGTGGCATTTCATTCTTTTTTATGGCTGAGTAATATTCCATTGTGCATATATACACTACATCTTCTTTCTCCATTCACCTGTTGATGGACGTTTAGGTTGCTGCCATGTCTTCGCTGTTGTAAATAGTGCTGCTATGAACATTGGGGTGCATATATCTTTTGGAATTAAAGTTTTATCCAGATATATGCCCAGGAGTGGGATTGCTGGATTGTATGGTAACTCTATTTTTAGTTGTTTGAGGAACCTCCATACTGTTCTCTATAGGGGCTGCACCAATTTACATTCCCACCAGTAGTGCAGGAGAGTTCCCTTTTCTCCACACCCTCTCCAGCATTTATTATTTGTAGACCTTTTGATGACCGCAATTCTGACCGGTGTGAGATAGATAGATACCTCATTGTAGTTTTGATTTGCATTTCTCTAATAATTAGTGATGTTGAGCATCTTTTCATGTGCTTTTTGGCCATCTGCTGTGTCTTCTCTGGAGAAATGTCTGTTTAGACCTTCCACTCATTTTTCGATTTGGTTGTTTGTTTTTTTGATATTGAGCCCCATGAGCTGTTTGTATATTTTGGACATTAATCCCTTGTTGGTCACTTCACTTGCCAATATTTTATCCCATTCTATGGTTTATCTTTTCGTTCAGTTTATGGTTTCCTTTGCTGTGCTCACTCGTTCTTGAAAGCTTGAATGTAGAGTGATCTTTCCAGATATTTGCCAGTAAATACGTAGTGAATTGTGTTTGACTTCACTTTTTGCCAACTTATATACTGGTTGAATCTCCTTCTCGGTTATCTAGTTGAATGGCAACACTTAATCTAATTCCCAGGTTCTAACAGACTTTCATATAGTGTTAGTTGGAAGCCCTAGGATGGAATTTCTTCCACCCACTTCCTTTTTAGCTGCTGATATGATGATTTACATAAACAAACAAATCTGAGTCTTAGAAAATGCTCCTTATGTACTCAGAGGCACAATTTAGCAAGTTTTAAACAATTATTTTTGGATACTTCATTTGCCTGCTAGACAAATCAAGTTTCACACATAACTAAAAAGTGTACTATCTGGAGGGAACTTAACTCAACATAATAAAGGCCATATATGACAAGCCCACAGTCAACATCGTTCTCAGTGGTGAAAAACTGAAACCATTTCCTCTAAGATCAGGAACAAGACAAGGTTGTCCACTCTCACCACTGTTATTCAACATAGTTTTGGAAGTTATAGCCACAACAGTCAGAGAAGAAAAATAAACAAAAGGAATACAATTTGGAAAAGAAGAAGTAAAGCTGTTGCTGTTTGCAGATGACATGATACTATACATAGAGGATCCTCAATATGCTACCAGAAAACTACTAGAGCTAATCAATAAATTTAGTAAAGTAGCAGTATACAAAATTAATGCACAGAAATCTCTTGCATTCTTATACACTAATGATGAAAGATCTGAAAGAGAAATTAAGGAAACACTCCCATTTACCACTGCAACAAAAAGAATAAAATACCTAGGAATAAACCTACCTAAGGAGACAAAAGACCTGTATGCAGAAAACTATAAGACACTGATGAAACAAATTAAAGATGATACAAACCGCTGGAGAGATACACCATGTTCTTGGATTGGAAGAATCAACATTGTGAAAATGACTCTACTACCCAAAACAATCTACAGATTCAGTGCAATCCCTATCAAACTACCACTGGCATTTTTCACAGAACTAGAACAAAAAATTTCACAATCTGTATGGAAACACAAAAGACCCCGAATAGCCAAAGCAATCTTGAGAAAGAAAAATGGAGCTGGAGGAATCAGGCTCCTGGACTTCAGACTATACTACAGAGCTACAGTAATCAAGACAGTATGGTACTGGCACAAAAACAGAAATACAGGTCAATGGTACAGGATAGAAAGCCCAGAGATAAACCCACACACATATGGTCACCTTATTTTTGCTAAAGGAGGCAAGAATATACAATGGAGAAAAGACAGCCTCTTCAATAAGTGGTGCTGGGAAAACTGGACAGCTACATGTAAAAGAATGAAATTAGAACACTCCCCAACACCATGCACAAAAATAAACTCAAAATAGATTAAAGGCCTAAATGTAAGGCCAGACACTATAAAACTCTTGGAGGAAAACATAGACAGAACACTCTATGACATAAATCATGGCAAGATCCTTTTTGACCCACCTCCTAGAGAAATGGAAATAAAAACAAAAATAAACAAATGGGACCTAATGAAACTTAAAAGCTTTTGCACAGCAAAGGAAACCATAAGCAAGACGAAAAGACAACCCTCAGAATGGGAGAAAATATTTGCAAATGAATCAGCAGACAAAGGATCAGTCTCCAAAGTTTACAAACAGCTCATGCAGCTCAACATCAAAAAAACAAACCACCCAATCCAAAAATGGGCAGAAGACCTAAATAGACATTTCTCCAAAGAAGATATACAGATTGCCAACAGACACATGAAAGGATGCTCAGCATCACTGATCATTAGAGAAATGCAAATCAAAACTACAATGAGGTATCACCTCACACCAGTCAGAATGGCCATCATCAGAAATCTACAAACGATAAATGCTGGAGAGGGTGTGGAGAAAAGGGAACCCTCTTGCACTGTTGGTGGGAATGTAAATTGATACAGCCACTATGGAGAACAGTATGGAGGTTCCTTAAACTAAAAATAGAACTACCATACAACCCAGCAATCCCACTACTGGGCATATACCCCGAGAAAACCATAATTGAAAAAGACTCATGTACCACAATGTTCATTGCAGCTCTGTTTACAATAGCCAGGACATGGAAGCAACCTAAGTGTCCATAAACAGATGAATGGATAAAGAAGATGTGGCACATATATACAATGGAATATTACTCAGCCATAAAAAGAAACAATTGAGTTATTTGTAGTGAGGTGGAAGAGTCTGTCATATGAAGTGAAGTAAGTCAGAGAAAAACAAATATCATATGCTAACACATATATATGGAATAAAAAAAAAAAAGGTTATGAAGAACCTAGGGGCAGGACGGGAAAAAAGACGCAGATGTAGAGAATGGACCTGAGGACACAGGAAAGGGGAAGGGTAAGCTGGGCTGCAGTGAGAGAGTGATATGGACATATATACACTACCAAATGTAAAATAGATAGCTAGTGGAAAGTAGCCACATAGCACAGGGAGATCAGCTCGGTGCTTTGTGACCACCTAGAGGGGTGGGATAGGGAGGGTGGGAGGGAGACGCAAGAGGGAGGAGAAATAGTGATATATGTATATGTATAGCTGATTCACTTTGTTCTAAAGCAGAAACTAACACACCATTGTAAAGCAATTATACTCCAATAAAAATGTTAAAAAAAAATTTGTACTATCTGGTACTTTGATTTAGGTGTTCCTGTTAAAAGATATTATAGCAAATAATTCAGGTATTAGAATGTAAAGAGTATAGTAGAAATAGAAAAAATTAGGCAAGATAAACCTTATGGATAGATTAGAATTATGGTTAGAAAGTATAACAGCTGCTGTGGGTACGATTTAGAGGTTATTAGAAATGACCCTTACTTCAAAATAGCTCCTTGTATCCATTTTAGTAATTCTACCAATTTCAGGCCATTTTTTTAAAGATTTGTTTTTTTATTTTTAAAAGGCCGTCTTTGACCTCCCCGCCCCATATTTTTGTTTCTTCCTTACCATACAGAGTCTTAAAAAAACATGTCGTAAAAGTATATTCGTGAGTACTTCACCTTTACTGCTAGATCATAAGTTAAATGTAATAAAATGAAGTTGCTGGTACCTGGATCATTGTGAGCATTCAATGACTGTTTACTGAACCTGCGTCTTTTAGGAAAGATATTATGTTATATATATTTGTGTTGTGCTTAGTTCAGTTCTTTGGCCCTGAAAAGTGTTTAATATGTGTTGTTGAGCAAATCCTTAGGAAGCTGTGAAACCTCAGGCATTAACCAGAAAAGCAATATGAAGCTGAATGTTAAGAACTTGTGATCAGGATCAGGAGTTTTAGGTCTAAAGATTTAGACTCAACTTTTCAAATAGAACTCAGCCTCACAATCATATAAGATTGGGCATAAACCTGAAGATATGAATGGCTTCTATGGCTAAATAATGACTTAACTACATGCAGTGATTAAGGAAAGGGAAAGATGCTGCACTTTGTGCTTCCTCATTTAATAAAACTGAAAGCCAGAGAAAGCACAAAGTCCAAGCTTATCTAAAAAAACATATCAAAAAATTTTAAGAGATTTTTTTTGGTAGAAAATAAACTACTAGAGTTTAAAATTAAGGTAAAGGCTTTATGTTAAGACTCCTTTGTGTGTTTTCTCAAAACCTAATTTTAACTCTTGTCCTATAGATTGAGAGAGATTGATCCATTGGCTTATGTTGTAAGTGGTAACCAGTGGGGCAGAAAGGGTCAAAGAAAAGTAGCATTCCATATGAATCCCAAAGAGAAGAGCAGGCTTGTTTCTCACCCTATAAGTTTTTGTTACTGGAAAAAAAAAAAAAAAAAAGGAAAAAAGAGAGAGGAAAAGAATGGAGATGAAGGTTGAGGTTAAGTCTCACCTTGCAGTCTGCGTGTTAACACCTCATTGCTAGGTCATTAAGATGAGTAAGTGGAGGTTTGGGGTTCCAGACTTTATTTATTTTCTCTTAAATTCAAATGTCTTTCCAAGAGTTCCTGGACTTTGTATTATAATCTCCAGATACTTAGCAATAAATTTCAGCTACCATAACCTGTTTAATAATTTTTTTTTGGCAGTGGCTTATGGAGGAAATTTTGTTAAAAGAATAATTACTATGGAGGTGAAGTTAGATATGTCAAGAGGTGAAATAGTGAAAAAAAATAAGCAACTTAATGATTAGAATCTCTACTCATAAAGAATATGTTTTCAAAATGGGGGAAATACTGTATTTTATGTTTCCATGTTAATCATTAATATATCCTTCATGCAGTGCAAAACTGTGGTTGAAAATATGTTAAACAGTTCCTGTTATGTAGTAGCAACTCATAAATAAATACTTGATATATCTGAACTGTGGAGACATGTCTTATATATCATTGTATTTTTTTAAACAAATTTATTTATTTATTTATTTATTTATTTTTGGCTGCATTGGGTCTTTCTTGCTATGCGCGGGCTTTCTCTAGTTGTGGCGAGCGGGGGCTACTCTTCGTTGCGGTGCGCGGCGGTCTTCTCATTGTGGTGGCTTCTCTTGTTGCGGAGCGCGGGCTCTAGGTGTGCGGACTTCAGTATTTGTGGCACACGGGCTTCAGTAGCTGTGGCTCATGGGCTTTAGAGCGCAGGCTCAGTAGTTGTGGCTCACAGGCTTAGTTGCTCCACGGCATGTGGGATCTTCCTGGACTAGGGTTTGAACCCATGTCCCCTGCATTGGCAGGCGGATTCTTAACCACTGCGCAACCAGGGAAGTCCCTATCATTGTATTTTTAATGTTTCTTTTTATGCCTGCTTCCTTTTTTTTCCCGCCTTCCCTCTTGTCTCCCTTTTGACTTTATTTAAAAATATTTATTCATCTCTTTTTTATGCAAAATGCCATGTAGAAATATAATGAGTAAAATAAATGCCTGTATTAGAGGCACTTGCCAGTTGGAAGATAAGGCAAATAAAAGGTAGAACATTAAAGAAATAAGGCTATAAAAACTTCAGTAGTCCAATGAGGTCCACCAACTAGGTTCATCAAGGAGGTCTTTATAATGGAGATATCTGACTTAGTTCTTGCATCAATTCATAGATTTATGTTTTTCATTCATTTACTAAAAGTACTTTTGAGGATCTACTATATTCCAAGCATGGTTTACAAACATGAAAAGTTCAGAGGTAAACAATACAACTCTAGTCTGTGTTTTCATAGATCTTACCAGATAGTAAAGAAAATATACAATTAACAATATTATACAACAATTACAGAATTGTGCTAAATGTTCCGAGGAAGACCTAGAAGAACTAGTAGAGTATAGAGTGGGAGATCTAATTTAGAGATCCCAGGGAATGCTTTATTGAGGAAGTGACATTAAAACAATTTTGAAGAATGAATAGGTATAAGCCAAATGAAGCCTAGAGTTACGGGGGCAAGAAGGAAGAATTTTTGGCATAGATGGGATAGCATGTATGACGATCCTAAGGCTGGTATGATTTTGAGTCTTTTGAGGAGTGGAAGGTAAACCTTTGTGGGAGAAATAGAGATCAAGTGAGGGAAGAGTATGAGATGAAGCTGGAGAGGTGGGGAAGGGCCTATGTATGCAGCCTTGAGAAATTTTAACCTCATCTTTGAAGTCACCAAAGGGTTTAAGCAAAGGTGGCTACTGTTAAGTGGCAAATAGAATAGAGCAAAAGTCAGATAGCCAGTTACAAGGCTATCTCAGGAGTTCAGATTAAAGATAATAGTACCTTGGATTTTGTGTGGTTTTGGCATTGGAGTTAAGAGAGTGATTCAGTATGTATCTACCAGGGAAGATAGACAATACTTGTTGGTTCATTGGAGAGGGAGTGTCAAGAGGACTGTAAGATTTCTTATATGAGCAATGGTGGATTATGATATCCTTTACTGAAATGAGGAACAGTGTGTGAAGTTTAAGATTATGAGCTCAAATCTCTGATAGTCTCACTTTATGAAAACAAATGCAGATTTTGGAGGGGCAATTTGGACAAGTGTGCAAGTGTACCGCTCCGAAGGGAGATCAGTGCTGAAGATGAAAATGTGAGAGTTAGGGGCGCAAGGAGGGAGTTTGAAGCCATTGTGTCGATGTTACGCATCCAGAGAGTATCATGCCGAGTGAAACACGTTAGACAGAGAAAGACAGATACCCTATAATCTAAAATCTGTATGTTTAGATGTGGAATCTTAAGAAACAAAACAAAATGAAAACAGCCTCAAATGTGTAGTTGCCAGAGGGAAGGGGGCTGGAGAGTTGGGCCAAATAGGTGAAGGGGATTAAGAGGTACAAACCTCCAGTTATAAATAAGCCACAGGGGTATAATACACAGCCTAAAGGATATGGTCAAAAATATTGTAATTACTTTGTATGGGGACAGATGGTTACTAGACTTATTGTGGTGATCATTTTGTAATGTATGCAAATGTCAAATCACTATGCAGTACACCTTAAACTAACATAATATTGTATATCAGCTATATTTCAATTAATAGAAAATAGTGGATGTTATTTGGGCCAGCAAAGTGATATTTTTTCCTAGACATAATTTTTGCCACATGGTTCCAAATAACACATGTCATTCTGCTGCATGATTTTAATACAGTCAGGGACAAGTATTTTCCCCTCTTGAGTAACAGGGACAAGTATGTTCCCCTCTTGAGTAACATTCCTCTAACACAATAATGTAAGGGAGAATAAAGTGCATTAATTGAACCTACTTTATAACACTAATTGCTTGTATAGTATCTGTTCTTGAATAGACATTTAGAAATTTCTTATAATGGATTCTTCTGCCCTCACTCCATGCCCCCAGAGAATGTATTTTGATGGTAATATATTGGAATATTTGATTGGTTAAATAATTTCTTATGTCAGGCAACTTTGTAAATAACATGTTTTCCCCCCAAGGAATCGGGTTAAGGGTGGAAACGTTTTTATAGTAATTATTATCTAATTTGTTGCTTTAAAGAGCCTTACTTTATATATCCCTCATAGTTCATTTCATCAAATGTTTATAAAATCTTCCCCATCAAAGGGTCTAACTGAAATATGCAATGTGTTAACTCATGATAATTTAAAAGCAGAGTTTGTTAAGTATCTATGTGATCTCTACTAAAGGTATTGCAGCTGACTTACTCATTTTTAAAAAGAAACACTTCAGTGTTCCACAATCTAAATTATAGATTTTATTTTATTATAAAATAAGAAGAACCTCTTTCTGCATAACTTTGAAGAAATTGATAAGCAGAATAGGCAAGCAGTTGGAAACTCTTCCAGTTTATTACAGTTGTAACATGACCTAAAGTAAGGCTAGAATTACTCTTGAAATAAATTCACAATTTAAAGAGTCAGTTCATTTTATGGCTTCACTGATAAAATTGAAACCTCTACTGAATTGAATTATCTGTCTAAAAATGCTTCATAATGATTTAAGATAATGGTAAAATTACAGTTTTTTTTAAACCTGAAGTTTCTTAAGTATCACCATCTTTATTACTTTACTACTAAGTAAGCTAGGGTCTGAGTACTGATTAATCCATGAGTTGACTTCTTTGCATATATATCCAGATCCATAGAACTAAATAGGTCTATGTGCTTCCTGGGAATTTGTGGATATGTATTATTTCTCCATTTGTAAATTTATTTGAAAAAGAATGCCTTTTTTGGAGTAATCATATTGTCATGTAACTTGTATCATTCCTCTGTATCATTACTCATCTTGTGCTGTGTTTTCTTTGTCCTGAAGGAATTGCCTATGATCCTCTGATGCTGAAACACCAGTGCATTTGTGGCAATTCCACCACCCACCCTGAGCACGCTGGACGCATACAGAGCATCTGGTCACGGCTGCAAGAAACTGGGTTGCTAAATAAATGTGAGGTAATCCTGAATTGGCCACACTCTTTTACTTACTTAAATAAATCATGTAAAGAGGCCAGTATTCAATTGGGTAGGTGTAGAAAAATGTTAACTCTGTAGTACAAACACCATGATTGATGAACCATCGTAGACATTAGTAGCATAGAACTTATAACCTGACACTGGGCTGGGCACACAGTGGGTACTCAGTTTGTGTTGATGGACTGAGCAGCTGCCTGATGTATGTGCTATTACTGCAGCGTTTTTCTGTACACACGGTAGTATTCTAGGTATCATTTATTGAGTTAGTTTTCTGAGAAACTCTTCGCAAACCGTTAAGTGATCAGTAGTTGTTATTTCTTGTTATAAGCGATATTCTGAACTGACATATGCCGATTTTGCCTCATGGAAATGAATAGTTTAAAAAGGTTAAGTGTCTTCTTACCAAGAAAAGTCACTTCTTTTTACTGATGTTTAGATTCATTTCTGTAGATTCTTGGTGAGTCTTATTTTTTTATTTAGAAAAATTAGTTTCTTTAGGCTTTCAAAAGTTAAAAGTAAAAATGTTATCAGGTCAAAAAGACTCCCATTGTCAAATCTGCAAAATATATAACAACCAGCAGTTGTTTGATTTAGTTGCTGTAAATGTCCAAAGTTGCTTAAGATCCAGTAACAGTCTATATTTGAGTCTAAAACTTTTTTAAAAGAAAAATATCTCCCATGTGTTTTCTTACATTACCTTAACATTTATTGATCAAAAGCACTTTTTCTTGGGTCTATATTCTGTTCCAGATGTGTTCTAGGGACTAGAATTATGGAATTTCACAAGCCAAACATGGTCCCTATTCTTATAGACTGATAATTTAACATGTTGCGGAACATATTTGGTCCTGTTATCCTTCTTTATAGGGCAATGAAGGGAATCTAACTAGTTCTTACCAGTTTGGGAAAAAAGTAAACAGATAATATTGATATTTTGACCATAGTAATGTCAGAAGGAAACTAATACATTGAAATCATACTAAATTCACTGTACTTGGGTAAAATAAAGACAATCTTTTGTGACTACTTTTTTTTTTTTTTTTTTTTTTTTTTTTTTGCGGTATGCGGGCCTCTCACTGTTGTGGCCTCCCCCGTTGCGGAGCACAGGCTCCGGATGCGCAGGCCCAGCGGCCATGGCTCACGGGCCCAGCCGCTCCGCGGCATATGGGATCCTCCCAGACCGGGGCACGAACCCGTATCCCCTGCATCGGCAGGCGGACTCTCAACCACTGCGCCACCAGGGAGGCCCTTGTGACTACTTTTGAGTTAACTGATTTTGACAATCGAAAATGTAGTCAACTAAATTCTATTCAAAGCCAATTTACTTTAAAGTGAACCTGTAAAATATTTCAGTTGAAATAGAGGTGCCAAAGCAGACAGACTATTTCTTAGAGTCAAGTGCACTTGCCTCTGTTTGATAGCAGGAGTTAATTCAGTGTGATCTTTCTTCTCTGCAAAGTACTGAAAATAACTGACTTTCAAAGATGCAGACTCATTCATTCATTGTGTTCATTTCTAAGGATAAATTATTTTCTTTATTTATTCTCTTTTGAAGATGAACTATGTATCTCATCTTACAGGGGAATTAAATGGTTATTTTCTTTACATCAAAATATAGATAATGTCGATGGGTCATTCAGCCGTTGGGATTGTGAATGAATACGTCAAAGCAGTGTTTACAGACTTAGTTTCACAAGTTTTATTATGTGTTGATAATAGAATTATCAAATGTTTTTCATATGTAGAGTTCTGCTTTTGATTAAATGTATCCTTTACCTAGAAACCCCAAAGTGAAGGAATTTCAGCTAGATTTATTTCTCTGGTTTTTTCCTGAGTGAAAGTCTATTATTCATATTTTGCCAGTAGCATCCATATTATACAGCAGAAGGCTTTCATATTCTTTGGTAAATTTTAGAGTTATCTTCAAGGTTTTCATGTTTTTGATAACGCAGTTTGGAAGCCAAACCTCTCTATTGTCTGCACAATCCTATATGGAGCCGGTAAAGTAAACCATCAAGGAGACTTACTTGTGGTAGACTAGCCTTAATGGATATTTATTCATGAGAGTGTTCCTGTCTCACCTTTGCATCTACTAGAGATGTTTCCTAGCTTGGCTATCTCTCTTTACTTTTGCAAGCTGAGGCATTGCTGTTTACCTTTTTTTCACTTTCAAGTCTTTGTTATATCCTGAAGCCCTGCCCCAACTGCTCCAAATTAGCAGTGCTTGATCACAGCCTGAAATGCATTGTTAGTTTGTGATATCCCTTAAATCTGTTACCTGAAGGAACACTATTTATGAAAGGAGCAAAGTGCAGAAGTAAATGGAATGTAATATGGTTCACACTGGTCTTAAAATTTAGAAGTCTATTATCCCTTTGTGATCAGTCTTCTTTTTCAGTTCCTGGTACATCACATTATTTTAGTCTTGTATTATTTGAAACCATGAAATTCAGTTTATACAACAGCACTGCTGATGTGACATCAGACCCAGGATGAAATGTTAGAAGAATGGTGGGCACCCCACAGTTGAGTGAGAATGAGTGAGTCTATTCCAGTCCAGTCAGCAAATACGAGTCTCTCTAGCAAACAGTCACACAATTAACAAATAATGCACTTGAAAGCCCAGATTGGCAGATGGGCTCTTAATGAAGACCAAGCACAAAAGTCTGATCCAAAACTTTAAAAATGCAGACAGAACACTCTTTTTCCTAACATAGTTTAAGAACAGTTCAGCAGGTGTTTGCTTTCCTAAGTGATGGAATTGTTGCCCATATTATTTATTTGCTCCTGTGTTATCAAAACATCTATGACTTATGCTGACCTAATCCAAAACATGCCATAGTATTTCACTGGGACAGGAGGTAAGGAGTCTCAATTCTGGTGGCGTACAGAGAAAAAAGTGCTTTCCTCAGCCAATGGAGTAGCCAATGTTGCAATTCAACAATGATTATGATAGAAAAGATGGCAATTTTAAAATGTTAAAAGGGCTTCTTTGTTTTTAAACAATAGTCTGATCCACAAATCAAACTTATGTATCGTTTCAATTCATTTACAATGTAGAAAATTAATCAAAATGGATTCCTTCAAAGGTTATTGTTCAGTGTTAGAGTTGACCTTAGTCCTGCCATTAATTATCTGTGTACTTTTGTCAGATCATTTAACCTTAGTGATCTTTAGTTTTCCCATCTGTAAGATGAGGGTGCTAAGCAGGATATTTGCTAGGACCTTTCAGCTCTAATATCATATGAAATTAGATGCCTAAGAAGTTAATTTGGAGCATAACACTTTCTTTGGTTAAGAGTAGACACAATTTTTAGGATGTTTTAGTAAACATACTGCTTTTAGTTTGTAAGCTATAGTGTAAATTGGCTGTGCTTACAGTCCTGATTGGCAGCCAGAGAAAACATTAGTCCTTATTATATTAGATTCCAGTGGTTACATGGGTTAACTT
Organism: Mesoplodon mirus; assembly: GCF_964341445.2. Taxonomy (NCBI): domain Eukaryota; kingdom Metazoa; phylum Chordata; class Mammalia; order Artiodactyla; family Ziphiidae; genus Mesoplodon; species Mesoplodon mirus. The sequence continues at coordinate 44,037,516 of NC_138985.1, read as the reverse complement.
CTCTTGGCATGACGTGGCACTGTTTAAAAAAAAAAATTGAAGTAGTTAATTGTCCCTCATGCCAGTACCATTTAGTTGTTTCCCTTATTGAATCATTCACACTGAGTTTAGTGATTCTGTTGGGAGTAAAAAGCAAAACCAGCAGCTTTCTTGTCACCATAAGAAATGGGTCTGGAGGGGTCATTTGGTGTCCTCTTTGGGAATAAGCTCTTGGATTAGGTAGCCAGGTTTCTGAAGTGTGTGTGCCCCTGAGGAAAAAGATGTGCTCTTCTGTGCTTAAAAAATTGCAGAGGTTGACCCATCATCTGTTAGAAATGCACTTGCAGTTGTTTTTCCAGAAGTGCTCATGACTCTCAGCCCCACCACGCCCCCCACAGACATTTGCTTGCTCTCACATTTGAGAATAATAACATTTTATAATGCTTTTGTTGGATTACACATTATATGGAATTTGCATTGCCTCTTTGTGACTAATATTGAGTAACTTTGTTTCGCTTAATTCATAAGTAAAAACCGTAAGCAACATACTGTGCTGAAATGTTTAACTCCTTTATTCAAGTGCCAACACAAAGTAATTACAAACAATTCTGGGACACAGAACCAAGCTACTGTTGCCCCTTCTGGGACTTCTCAGCCATTCCAATGAAAAAAGTGGAGAGCAGGTTTAGTGTAAAATCTTAAGATGCCAGGGAGCTCAGGGATAGGGTCTCCAGCACACTTTCCCGCACACACAAGTGATTTTTAAAATACCTTTTGTAAATCTAAATAAAGAAATATAATACTCTTTTGAGAAACTTAGTTTTGAAGTGTGCAAGTTTTCTGACTTGAAGGTTACAAAGTACTAAATATTACAAGTTAATGGAAATTCAATTAAACATTTGTTTTATGGACTAATCTAACTAGATGGCAGCACATAACAGCTTACTGTTTTGTTTAGTTTGCAAAAAACTTTTGTGTGTGTGCTTGTGTCTTAGAATCTAACCACAAAGCAATAAGAAACTCAAACAGGGAATCTGGTGAATTGTCTCTAAAGGATATGGCAGTTATAGAAAGAAGTACAAATGATCTAGATGTGATGAGTAAACCAAGGTGTTATTATTCTGAGAGAAATTTGTATAACCCAGTAGAGTGGACCCTGGCAGATAAATAACATGAAAAATACCTGTGCAGCCCATAATCAGAATTAAGATGATCTGGAATTTTTTGCTTTGATTTTGATTTCTGAAAAAAAAAATTAATGTAGAAAACAACCAATAAAAGGAAGTAAGACAGGCTGCCCTTCTAAGTCCATTTGGAAAGTGATACAGGATTTTTTTTTTAAACAGCAGCATTAAAGCTTATTAGCAAAAAATGACTAGTTATATGGACTTGAACTGTCTGAAAGTTGTTGTGCTAAAAGTAACAAAATATTTATTTTGACAAATTTGTTTCATACATGATGATTATAAAAAATGCTTCAACCCAAATCAGTAAAATGTTCATTACAATGTTTAAAAAAATAATTACAACACAGGAGATTCAGTTGCATAAAAATTGTGAAAATTGAGCCAGTACACTAAGGCATAACATTTTTTTCTTACTTTCTGATGAGCATAATGGTTTGAAATGAGTGGACATAAAACTGGGAAAAAAAATACATAGTACATACGCTTTTTACCACCCAGACATTTGTTATTGAATGGACTTGCTGTTTTCTGAAGTACTTTTGAAATTATTCTATGCCCTGAAATATTTTTAAATAAATTGTAATGACTGAATCAAGCAGTATTACATGCAAGTAGATGGCACTTGTCATTTTGAAGATCAGATAAACTTTTTTTTCTTTTACTCTCCAACCTTCTCTCTGCCAGCCATTTATTTTAACTATTCCATAGTCCCAAATGTTGGTTAGTACAGGGGTCAGTATCTTGAATTCACTTATGAGCAGGAAGAATGGACAGCTCCCTCTAAGATGTGGTTCTTTAATAGGTTTAATAGGTTGCCCATTAAAATCCACTGGGTGGTTCTCAGTTTCTAGATGCCTAGGTTGTAACCAGACAAAGTTAACCAGGATCTCTGAAGGTATGACCCAGACATTAATACCTTTTATACTTCTGCAGCTGATTCCAAGGTTCACCAATGTTAAAAATCAACAGAGGGCCTCCCTGGTGGCGCAGTGGTTGAGAGTCCGCCTGCCGATGCAGGGGATACGGGTTCGTGCCCCGGTCTGGGAGGATCCCATATGCCGCGGAGCGGCTGGGCCCGTGAGCCATGGCCGCTGAGCCTGCACGTCCGGAGCCTGTGCTCCGCAACGGGAGAGGCCACAACAGTGAGAGGCCCGCGTACCGCAAAAAAAAAAAAAAAAAAAAAAAAAAAAAAAAAAAAAAAAAAAAGGAAAAAAAAAAAATCAACAGAAACTCAATTTCTTAACATAAGCTTAATGAGGTAGAGACAAACAGGTGAATGGAGTCAAGTATTTGGAGATGGGAGAGTAACAAAAGTAGACATTTACCTGAGAAACAAAGGTGGTATTAACTCAGAAGCTTCACGCACAAAATTTTTTTTAAATTGGGAAAATTGTTCTTTATTTTGAAGTTGTCATGGGATAGGAAAATGAGTTCTAAAAACTACTCTTATTTTTCAAATATAATTAAGCATTTTTAAAAAATGGGCTTCAAGGAAAACCTAGCATCTTTTTGAAAACCTTCATAGTGAGGTCTCCTCTCTTGCTTCAACCATAGTAATTTATCATTTCAATTATGATATTTGCTTGCCCAAGGCAAATCTATAAATCAAAATAAAGGATATTTTATTGAGTGTTGTGTATAAGGTAATTTCTCATAGCCATTTTAGGGCTTACCATTTTCACTTACCATTCTAGGGCTAAAAGTAATTTGGTTAAATCTCCTTATGTTTATAGATGAAGAAACAAAGCTCCAGAAAGTTACCTCATAGCAGGCTATGGGCACGTTAAGGACATGTGACAGTCAGAACCCAGAACTCAGGGCTCCTGACTTGCAATTCACTTTCTTTTCATATGACTGACAGAAAGGAGCTTGTTAGACTGCCTGCCGGCTTAGTAGCCGCCTTCCTTCTTTCATTCCCCTTTCCTTATAAGAAAGCCTCTGAGGAGAACAGGTTATTAGATGATGAGGGATCTATGGAAGGAGAGAATGCAGTGCCAGGAGGGGATAGAAACTATCTTCTTTGTAACATTTAAAGAAGCAGTTGGTTGTAGCATTTAAAAACTCCAGTTGGTAAGCTTGGGCATGAGCAATGAGACTGGATTTTTTGTGTTTGTTTAAGAGAGGAAAGAGTATCGACAATAATGAATAGGTGTGAACTGATTTGTTAAATATTAAGAATGGGATTTGTAACAGAGGGTAACTTTGACAGTCATAAGTCATTTATGATTCTTTACTTTAACTCTGTAAGTCTGCAGCCCTGCAGATCTTTGTAGAAAAAAATAAAAACGTATCCCTATATTTAGGGACACTGGATGAAATATTTTCAGAAAATGAGATATTTCAGTGGAAATTCTTGCCTAATATGTCACCACTTTGAAAATGATTAAAGAAAATGGGGTCTCCCCCAGCAGAGGCAGGTACTTTGACTTGTCAAATTTAAGTTGGACATTTTCTCTTAGTTTGGAACTGCCACAAAATAAGCCCTTTCATGTCCTCAATAATACCAAACCAATGCAATCCATCTGTTCTGCTAAATTATTTCTAGTTCCCTAACCAAAGGCACTGCTTTTTCATGCATTTTATCATGATTTTATGCCCTTTATTATATTTTACAAAAGGTTCTGATTCCTCCAGGGCCAATGAGAACTGATTAGGACACTGGCCTCAATCCAGGCTTTGAACAGAGGAGGGGAAGGAATAGAACTATTTCCTTTTTTCCCTGCTCCTTGGCAGAAAAAAATATGAATCTATACCGTGTGTGTGCTCTGTGTGTGGGTAGGCTGCATTTTATCCTGTCACAGTATGACTTTGTAGATCATGTTCAGAACATTCCTTCTATAATCAGGTTGCATTAACAGGCTTTAATTCAGAAAGACTACTTCTTTAGGAAAAAACCACGGTGTGTTGTGATACTCAATGATATGGTCATTTTGAACAACTTTAGTCAAACTTCAAACGTGAATGTATACTGTTTGGGGCTCTGATCTAATAAATAAGATCATATTCCTCGGGTGCTTAGCACAGTGTAGGTGCTCAGGGCACATGAGTTCCTTTCCTCCTTTCAAGGAAGAAACTACTTGAGTGCAAGTCACAGAGAATGGAAATAGAATAATGAATACCTCCTACATGGCAGCGTTTCTTTACTACGAAATTGAAAGAAGAGCTATAAGCTTTCTTTCTTAGACTTATATTGGCAAGTTACTTAAGACCTATATTTGGATCTCAAGTGAGAAATCCACAGGTGGAGACCCATGCCATCCTTTATATGCATTGAGTGTCCAAATATACTCAGAATTCTCAAAAATTCTTTTGGTCAGACTCATAGATGACTTTAGCTAGGCATCCTGCAGGCTAAATATCTCTGAGAACGGAAATCAGTATCTCCGTAAATTACAGTTATCAGAGCACTTTATCCTATTTTGTGACTCATTGTGCTCTTGACCTTTGGCTCAAAAGTGCATCATGAGAGAAAATTGAAGGAATAAAGGGTACACAGGAAATAGAAAATATGGGAAGGGATTAAACGGAACTATCTATATTTAAGCATAAACGCATAACTTAATAAATTACTGACGATGATACCAGAAAATGAAAACTGTTGGAGACCTCAATTTGAGAGGAAAAGTAGAACGTGACAAATTTAAGACATCTGAGGCAAAACGAACTACTGGAGATCCTCCGTGATAAGAAAGAAGGAGAGCTGGTGCTGTTTCAGAAGTTTTAGCTTAGACATCCACCGAGTTCCCACAGCAGTGCCTCTTGGGGAGGTATAAATCTCAGAGCATGCTTTCTCCAGGTCCTTTCTCCAGGTAGAAACATTTTTTCATATTGAACTGGTTTTCACTGCCCTCTTTCTGTAGAAACATGTACACCCTGTTTGTGGGTCTTGTTCTCCAGCAGCCTTAAATGCAGAAAGTGATTGTCCAGAATTATTGCTTATATTTAGCGTAAATATTTTTTAAATAAACATATTCTATAATAATAAAAAGAGTCATTGTAAAATACTTCCTGGGAATCAAAAAGAAGTGTGTGTGTGTGGGGGGGCAAGAAATCAAAGGAAATACTTGAATACTTTGTTCATTTTAGTAGTGAGGGGGAGGACTTGGGTATACTAAAAAGTAATACTCTTAGAATAAGTGAAAGCTAAATAGGCTGGGCCAGATGCTCTATCCTTACTGTTAGTTAACTGATATTACACAAGGGAATGACTGAGATTCAGCAGGTGTTCTCTTAAGATTTATCAGTTCTTGAGCTACTGTCAATAATTGAATCTTGTTGGCAGATTATTTTTCAAATGTGTGATTGAACATTCAGCCTGAATACTAGTGGGATTGTGGGAGAATGAGAAAGGAGTTAGGACAAGCATGGAATGTATGCTATGTAAATATATATGACTAGTTTGTGAAAACATAAAGATATATTTATTACTAATGGTATTTAATGTTACACCAGAGGCAAAAATTCAATGTAGAGCTGAAAAATATCTTTATAGAAAAGGAGAAAGGGAAAAAATGATGGAGCTTTATGATAGTAGTCCAAACATGGGTCTGATAGTTACAGAGCTGGCATTGTTTAAGATAAAGATGTTTCACTGTATCAGCGTCTAAGATGTTAGTGGCTATGGATTTCATAGACTCATAGAAGTGAGAGCTGGAAGCCCTGTTATTTCACGGTGTTCACTATTCTGCCAGACTAGGACCGGTTGCCACAGTCTGGTTTCCAGTGTGCTGCTCATTCCAACATTAGATGACTCAGACCATGGAGTTACTACTACTTATCTTGGGGGATTTTCCACCAGCTGAAATCTCCCAGTTAAAATGTTTCCCTTTAATAGTGACTTAGAACTTTCTCTTTCTCATTACTTGTCATTCTGTTTCTTTGGTTGTTCTGGTCTTCCATAAATGTCTCCAAATTTAATGTTTACCAGCAAGTCATCTAGGTCAATAACGTGTTTGTTTATTGATCAGAGCAATGGCTGACCAGATGGCCATCATAAATTTGCCCTAGTCTTCAGCATTACCTACCTGGTTTAATTTTAACATTCAACACCTACCTGGGAATAATTTCTCTAAAGCGTATTTTTATTTTTCTGGAAATGTAAGTGGGGTGTCAAACACAGGGAACTTCAGTGCCATCACAAAGAAATTCCATAAGCATTTGTTTATTCAGCACATAATGGCACAGTATCAAGAAGTTTCTGTTTTACATCACTCCTGTTACCTTCTTCTTACCCCTTGGGTCCCTCACCATTCCTTTCTCACTGTGACATGATGATTTATTTTCAGTAACAAGCACCTCTACCCAGTAAAGCTCTAGGAAGTGTCAGTGTATCGAGGTTCTCCCTACCTGCCCCCTCAGGGAACCACACAGCAGCAGCCACATCACCTTAAACTAGGGAGATTGAGCATGGAATTGCCTTGGTCCTGAGAGGTGTCGTTGTCACCTTATGTTTCCACGTCAACTGGTAATTCATGGTCAGGAGCATGAAAGGACAGGATTCCCTGAACAGATTCTCTCTGAATTTTACTGTAGTTCTCTGCTAATATATTACCTTACAATTGTCTTGTTGTGATAGATATTTTAAGTAAAATATTAATACGGTTTGGGTAATTTTAGGAAAGCACAGCAATTTTTAAAATAAGGCTGATTAACTTCATACACCAGCACGTTTATTGGTCTCAAAGATGTGCCAGCTGAGAAATGTGACCAGGAAGAACACTTGGTCCATTGACTGACTGAGATTTAATTTATGTACTGTTTTGTCTATGTTGAAGGACCATTCTTTGTTAGCTGAAGTGAAAGTTTCTGCCTAGCATGGGTGTAAAAATATTGACTGAGTCTATAGATTGTCTCAAACTGTCTCTGATTAAACAGCAGTTATTGTTTTTGTTTAATTTCCATTCTGTCACAGACTAATGCTTCTATAAAATACATTAAAAATGAGATACTGCAATAGTGGAATAAAAACTGAAGACATACAAGATTATATTTCATTCAACAGACATAAAAATACTCTGTCAGATTACTATAAATGTTTCTAAATATTTATTCTCAAGCTTTATGCAGACCTCATCACAGACCATTCATAAACACTTCCTGAACTTTTACTGATCCCAATGTTACATATTTTGAGTGACATTGTTCTAGATGATCACTGCTGTGAGGTGCACACACATGAAGTGATCAGCATATGGGTAATAATCAAATACATTAAAATGTGTTGGTATTTACTTATGTCCTTTAAGAAACAATAAGGAATTTGTTTCAGCAAGTTCTTTGGGTGAGTGTAAAGTAAGAGTTGAATTTACTTGTTAGCTAAGCAATAGCTCCTGTTTGTTTTTAAATTGGTACTTTTACAAAGGAGTTAACTATTAATTATTATTAAATTTTAATTAATTATTATTACCTTTTTTGTTTGATGCTTTACATAATTATTTTATTTCATTTGTTCCTCACAGTAATACTATAAGGTAGACGTTATCTTCTTTTTTTTAATAAATTAATTTTTACTGGAGTATAGTTGCTTTACAATGTGTTAGTTTCTACTGTTCAGCAAAATGAATCAGCCATATATATACATATATCCCGTCCCTTTTGGACTTCCTTCCCATTCAGGTCACCACAGTGCATTAAGTAGAGTTCCCTGTGCTGCACAGTATGTTCTCATTAGTTATCTATTTTATACATAGTATCAATAGTGTATATGTGTCAATCCCAATCTTTTTTATAGATTTTTTTTATGCCAAAGAAGAATATGCTTAATGTCAATTGCCCACTTAGGCATAAGCAATCCATTGGATCTGAACCTTGCATACACTTATTTTTCAAATATTATTATGGTACCTTGTTAATGCAAATCCGTGTCACACTCCTACATGATGAAACTCCGACCATTATTAATCATCTTAAATGTGACTTGGGGTCTTATTTTCTCCTAAATGTTGTCAGTGAAGTACTGTAGGTTTCTGCTGTTTTCTTTCAGCGAATTCAAGGTCGAAAAGCCAGCCTGGAGGAAATACAGCTTGTTCATTCTGAACATCACTCACTGTTGTATGGCACCAACCCCCTGGATGGACAGAAGCTGGACCCCAGGACACTACTAGGTCTGTATGGGCCTCTATTCTACTGAGAACAGCACATTCCAGCGCTATCATTAGTCAGTGCTGCTGTCAGTTCAAAATACTTGGCATGCAGTGAGACAAAAAATCAGCTTTTCCAACAGCACTGCTCTGTGGAATGAGTCGTTTACAATAGAAGCCAATGTAGATGAAGAAAATCCTCCATTAGAAAAAATGACACTGCAAGTTTCATGATGTTTACTTTTATTTGAATAGCATTTGTTCACTGTGTTTTAGCTGACAGGAATAAATGCACTGTGGAGTTTTCTTGCTTACATTTTTAAACTAAAAAAAATAGTTTTACATTCTTTATGCAAATTTATCTTCACCTTTCACATTTATTTTGTGTCTTTCAGTTCTTTTTTCTATGACTTTAACAGAGGGTATAATACAACTTACTTTAAGTGAAAACTCGGTACTGCTACACCTAGAACACTGTATTTTATAGTAAGATTGCATTTTAAATTTAATGCAGTCTATTTAATGCATGTTTTAATTATGGAATTAAATAGTAGTTGACAGAAGTAGAAAACTAATAAACATAATCTTTAAGTTATGATTTTGCAAAACTTTATTATCAGAGTTTAAAATCAAATTTATGTTTCACAGCTTTATATAGACTTTATATGAATGATAGAAACAACAGATTTTGAAGAAAGTTCATGACAAAACCTTATTTTAACTGAAACAATCTATTAATTACATTTATTCATAATCTTTTACAATGGAATAACAATACATGACATGGCAATGTATGACAAAAAGATCATGTTTTAAGTTTTTTAGCTAAAAAGGCATTTGAGGACTTTTTCTTGTCCCTTTCTTTCAAATAAACCTATTGCATCAGTTCCAAATTATTGGACTCTTTCACGCAATTCAGTATTATTTCAAAATGATTTTATGTTAACTGGTCCTAAACAATTCAAAAGCAAGTGTATGACATGTAGTAGGCAGGTATCTTGGAAAGCAATTATAAGGGGAAATTAACAGTTACCAATTTTAATGCTAAAAATCTGCCCTTTTAAAACAAGTGACAGGCATCCCTAAATTTATGAAGTAAAGGTATATGGTTGAGTGTGTGTGTGCATGTACATGCATGCAAGTTAGGGAGAAATTGACAGAAAGGGGAACACAGAAAAATTACTCAATTTTTAGAAAGCATATTATGAAAATTTGATGATGAAAATCAATTTGTATAGTAGAATTAAAGTTATATATGGACTTCCCTGGTGGCGCAGTGGTTAAGAATCCACTTGCCAGTGCAGGGGACATGGGTTCAAGCCCTGGTCGGAAGATCCCACATGCCACGGAGCAACTAAGCCCGTGCGCCACAGTTACTGAGCCTGTGCTCTGCAGCGAGAAGCCACCACACTGAGAAGCCCACACACTGCAATGAAGAGTAGCCCCCGCTCACTGCAACTAGAGAAAGCACGCATGCAGCAACAAAGCCCCAATTCAGCCAATAAATAAATAAAATAAATTTATTTAAAAAATAATAAATAAATAAAATAAATATTTAAATGTCTTTAAAAAAAGAATTAAAGTTATATAGTAACATAAAGGACAGTGAGTCAATCTAAACATATATAATCTGTGTGTTTTTTTCTTCTTTCTGTTGAAGGAATCCATTTCTGCACATGTAGATCTTTACATAAAGTACTTCTTTTGCTGTGGATACTGTCAAAATATGTCCTTATTTTAACATGAATTAATAATCCCACCCAGTTTACCAAAATGATGAAGTAAACCAAACAATAACTTTCATGGTCTTTTGTGGTCGAAATACTGATGCATTTTAAAGATGGGAAGCTATGTCCATTTTGATTATAGTTAATTTAGTTAAGAGAAAACAAGTAGAAAAGCTAGGTCTCAAACTATTATTCAACCTGAGCATAGGACTAGGTACTTGGGATTTAGTTAGGATAAATTTACACATAGATGTTTAGATGTTCCAAGACCACCGTTATTCCACATTTTAAGAGAAAGGACATATTTGTAAAAGAAATGAAATTTAAACTCCGGCAACTTTGAACTGTTTTACTTATGAAACATGGCAATACCACTTTTTTTAAAATGAAATTTGACACTTTTGAGAAAAACTGATTTTCTCAAAACACACATATCATTTAAAGATTTGATGATTTAGAAATGAATTCTAATACATAATTTAGAACTTGGACAGAGGTCCTTTTCAAATATGTATGCAATGAAAACACCAAGTACCAATTATTTAATTTTTACAGTTTTAATCCAAATGGCCGTGTATCTCATTATTTCTGAATATACAATGTGAGATAAAATTCATACAGTTGATGATTTTAGAGTTAACTTTAGATACACATGTGGAGTTCCATAGGCACCTCTCAGGGATCAGTGCAACGATGTCACCGTTGAGTGCAAGCTACAGGGGTAAAGGTAACCAAGGATGTTGCATTGCTAGGTCTTGATATTGAGCACTAAATTCCACTTTGATGATGCTTCTGAACTGTATCAGTTTCTCTCATGAATCCAGAAACTTGGCCGATTTTCCTCAATTCAGGGTCTCAGTTAAAAATCCCATTCTTTTAAAAGTTAACTTTTCATAATTTTTTGTTCTTTGTGAAACTTGAATTCTTGTGGCTTGTTTTTTGTATCTAAAAGACCAGGTTGAAGCTGCCATGTATGAACGTGTAGAAATTCATAGCCATCAAGATATTTTCTCTCTCTTTATCCCTTTCTTTTTCTCCCACACATCCTCTTCTTCCTCTGATCCCTCCCAACACAGATGGTGAGGGAGGGGTTGTCAATGCACACACACAGTAAATTAAAATTTATTCAATTCTATGAATTCTCTGAATTTAATTGATACTACTACTTTTTTTTTTTTTTTTTTTTTCCTTTTTGCGGTATGCGGGCCTCTCACTGTTGTGGCCTCTCCCGTTGCGGAGCACAGGCTCCGGATGCGCAGGCCCAGCGGCCATGGCTCACGGGCCCAGCCGCTCCGCGGCATATGGGATCCTCCCAGACCGGGGCACGAACCCGTATCCCCTGCATCGGCAGGCGGACTCTCAACCACTGCGCCACCAGGGAGGCCCGATACTACTACTTTTGATAGTTATGTTCTGGAGTTAGGAGGAAGGATTTAAACAAAAGTTCATTATGACCGGACCCATCAGTCTTCGTATGTTGAAAGACATCTATAGCTTATACAATAATTAGATTTGAAAATGGGCAGTATTTATCTCTTTAAATACTCGAGACCCTGTAAGGTGACACTTTTCAAACATTCTCTTTAGTCATTTCTGGTGAGAGGTTTTTCCTTAGCATTAATATTCCTGTCATTCTTACTACCAGTTTTCGTTATCTTGTGGCTAGCCAGAGCTCAGTCCATGGGTGAGGCAGTATAACATTATTAAAAAATAAATTGAGTCAATTCAGTGAAATAAACATTTTTTGCATACTACCAAATTTAAATTATTGATTAATTTGGTTGTTTAATATTATTTTAAACAGTACTAAACTAGATTCTCCTCAAGTATTAAATCATTTATTTTCTGTATTTGCTTAGAGTTTAAGAATTTTTTAAATTACTTTAAAAATTACTTCAGTACACTGTAATATTATCTTTAACCTTTTTCACTATGGAATGAAGAGTTCAGACATTAAAATATACATTATTATATATTTTAATTTCACATATGACATATGAATACATCCTTGCAAAATATTCAGTGATACTGAAATATCTTTGTTATGAGGAACAACTTAAGAAAACTTTTTACCCCTCCCCAAGCTGTCCATACAATTTTTTATGTATCTTTTACTGATGTCAGTATTCCAGTTTTAATATTTTTTCATGATTTGTTTTTTTTGTTGTTGACTTTTCATCTTTTTTCCATGAGGCTCCTTATATATAACGAGATATCTTATTTTTTCATTTGCACTTACATTTTTCTTTATCATTTTCCATCTGTTAGCAATTGCATTTGAAAACTGAACTCATACAATTTATTGTTTTCAAAATAAGCTTTCTTCTGTGACAGTAAAATCTATTTAGACTTTTACTGACATGATGTGAATTCCATCACAAACCTGTTTTCAATTTTCATTATTTATTTCATTGATCATCAATAGAACAAATGAATTAGGATAAGTGAAATGGAGGTTTGTACCTGGTTCTACCACTAATTTCCTGAGTGACCCATATGAGTCACTTCAGAGCTGTTTAACTATGATATAGAAATGCCCACTGCCTTTCCTTTAATTACTTTGCAAGACAGATTTTAGTCTTAGAGGTTTAGGAGTAGTAATTTTTTGTTTTCTCTATACATGTAGTAGATAATGTAGAAAATCAAAGTGCAGGTAAACAAAAATGATTAAAACTTTCATAAAATCTCAATTCCAAAAGATAGTTACAAGTAAGATTTTGGCATTTACTTTAAAGATACATTTATATGTATATTATATAGATCCCCAAAAGGTTACCCTTTTTATAGTGATTTGTGACTTATTTGTTTAAAAAATTGTGAATGTTAGAGAGGTTTATAGTATACTTGGTCTTAGCTATATCTGAAGTAGAACTTAAAGATAAGTCTGTATACTTGAATAAATGCTTTAATATTTGGAGCATGTAAAAAATGACAGTGTATTTCATAAACTCAAAACATTACACTGGAAGGATACACATAATGAACAGCTGAGTTATTTATGATAAGTTATAAACAAAAAAGGTATTGTGATAAACATCCTGTAGGGCAGTTGAAAAAAATCTTGAGACTCAACTTTCATAGGTATGTGTTTGTTCATGTGGGGTAAAAGACTCTACGTGTAATAATATATGCATTAATTTGCTTTGAGTTCTTAACTCTCTAAAATTTGATCAGTTTCCTTCTGAGTCAAATGATAAATACCATGTGACATATTATGTGTTAATAAACACCAAAATGTTAAAACTATAATTATATTCCAATTTATATATTTTTTCATGTCTTCTTACTGTGTAGGTGACTCTTCTCAAAAGTTTTTTTCTTCATTACCTTGTGGTGGACTTGGGGTAAGTATGAGTTTGTTTACTGCTTTTTAAAAAATTTTTTTTATTGGAGTATAGTTGATTTATAATGTTGTGTTAGTTTCATGTGTACAGTAAAGTAAATCAGTTATACATATATCCACTCTTTTAGATTCTTTTCCCATATAGGTCATTACAGAGTACTGAGTAGAGTTCCCTGTGCTATACAGTAGGTCCTTATTAGTTATCTATTTTATATATAGTAGTGTGTATATGTCAATCCAGGTCACTCAAATTATCCCCGCCCCCTTTTCCACCTGGTAACCGTAACTTTGTTTTCTACACCTGTGACTCTGTTCTGTAAATAAGTTCATTTGTACCATTTTTTTTAGATTGTACATACAAGCGATATCATATGGTATTTGTCTTTCTCTGTCTCACTTACTTCACTCAGTATGACAATCTCTGGGTCCATCCATGTTGCTGCAAATGGTATTATTTTGTTCTTTTGTATGGCTGAGTAATATTCCATTGTATATATGTACCACACCTTCTTTATCCATTCGTCTGTCAATGGGCATTTAGGGTGCCTCCATGTCCTGGCTATTGTAAATAACACTGCAATGAACATTGGGGTGCATGTATCTTTTCGAATTATGGTGTTCTCCAGATATATGCCCAGGGATGGGATTGCTGGATCATATGGTAGTCATATGTTTAGTTTTTTAAGGAACCACCATACTGTTCTCCATAATGGTTGTACCGATTTACATTCCCACCAACAGAGTAGGAGGGTTCCCTTTTCTCCACACCCTCTCCAGCATTTATTGTTTGTAGATGTTTTGATGATGGCCATTCTGACTGGTGTGAGGTGATACCTCATTGTAGTTTTGAGTGCTTTTTGACCATCTGTATGCCTTCTTTGAAGAAATGTCTATTTAGATATTCTGCCAGTTTTTCCATTGGGTTGTTTGTTTTTTTGGTATTGAGCTGCATGAGCTGTTTGTATATTTTGGAGATGAATCCCTTGTTGGTTGCTTCGTTTGCAAATATTTTCTCCCATTCTGTCATTTGTCTTTTTGTTTTGTTTATGGTTTCCTTTGCTGTGCAAAAGCTTTTAAGTTTAGTTAGGTCCCATTTGTTTATTTTTGTTTGTATTTTCATTATTCTAGGAGGTGGATCCAAAAAGGTCTTGCTGCAATTTATGTGAAAGACTCTTCTGCCTGTTTTCCTCTAAGAGTTTTATAGTATCTGGTCTTACATTTAGGTCTTTAATCCACTTTGAGTGTTCTAATTTCATTCGTTTACATGTAGCTGTCCAGTTTTCCCAGCATCACTTATTGAAGAGACTCTTTTCTCCATTGTATATTCTTGCCTCCTTTGTCATAGATTAGGTAACTACAGGTGCGTGGGTTTATCTCTGGACTTTCTATCCTGTTCCATTGACCTATATTTCTTTTTGTGCCAGTACCATACTGTTTTGATGACTGTAGCTTTGTAGTATAATCCAAAGTCAGGCAGCCTGATTCCTCCAGCTCTGTTTTTCTTTCTCAAGATTGCTTTGGCTATTCATGGTCTTTTGTGTTTCCATACAAATTGTAAAGTTTTTTGTTCTAATTCTGTGAAAAATGCCATTGGTAATTTGATAGGGATTACATTTAACCTGTAGATTGCTTTGGGCAGTATAGTCATTTTCACAATATTGATTCTTCCAATCCAAGAACATGGTATATCTCTCCATCAGTTTGTGTCATCTCCAGTTTCTTTCATCAGCATCTTATGGTTTTCTGAGTACAGAAAACCTGTACTTGCTTCCTTAGGTAAGTTTATTCCTAGGTATTTTATTCTTTTTGATGTGATGGTAAATGGGATTGTTTCTGTTTACTGCTTTTAAATAACATAAACTTCCAAAAATATATCCTTTGATTTATCTGGTCAGTTGTGTTTAAGACTGTTTCTCAGTAGAAGTTATGCTGGACTTCAGGTTATTATGGCTACATAATTTGTAGGGCTCAATGCCAAATGAAAATAGAGATCCCTTTGTTCAGAAATTATTAAGAATTTCAAGATGGCAAAAATACCAAAGTAATCCAAATATGGGGCCCTGCTAACTATAGGTTCCTGTGTGAAGCCACTTTGCTAGACTAAAGGTAATATGAGAGGGTTCATAACGTAGTTTCATAGCAGAATTCAGTTTTCAGTAGAGTCATGCTGAGTATGCATATGCATTATATTCCTGGTGAAAATGGCATAAACTTCACAAAGCACTTTGAATTGTGGGACATTTTGTTTGTGAACCTCCTGAGGCCATTTTTGTCTTCAATAATTAACAAAGCCTTTTTGACCCAGGATATTTATACCATATTTCAAGGACAAATTTGTTCAAATCCAACAACGTATGAAGAAAAATGTCTACATTTTTGTGGATGATTAGAACATACCCTATAACCTGCAATCTATTTAAAGTTAACCCTTACCAGTAAGAAGCCATCATCCTGTAGAACTGAGTGCTAAATCATGTTAGGACAAAGTAATTCTAGATCAGGTTTCCAAGGACTAAGGGATTTAAGTCAGTTAAGTTTCTTAGATATTGAAGGAAAGAACACAGCTAGTCCTGAGTACGTTTTAGGTAATATTTTGCTATAACTAAATTTTATACAGGGAAATCCCATACATTTTCAGCTAATTCTGTCATTTTAGTGATGCTAGATTTTGCAGGGATAATCTTTCTATTCCTTCACCTGTGACTCTGCCTTCTAGAAATAAAAATGGCAACTACAACCAATATCCATTTGGACTTTACAGTTTACCAACATGTACCTGAGGTTTGTAATAACATTATAACATAGTCATAATTATTAACACCATTTTGCCGATGAGAACCTGAAGGCTCAGAGAAGTGAGGTTATTTTGCTGAAGTTACTTAGTAAAGGCTGAAAGGCTGAAGGTATGAGGTTGACATGCACGTCCATGTGGAGGAGTTCCAAAAGAGCATTTTAGGTCCTTCCAATGCTCTCATCTTCAACAGACCAACCGCAGCCCCTGGAGCCTAGCAGTGCATCTGTGTGGCTAATGTAGTGTGGTCCCCTTGATGGCAGCTCACCAGTGAACTTTGCTTTTTGACTCCTAGGACAGGACAGTCACCATCCCACATTAATCCATGCTCATTTTTTGCAAACCTCCAGTGAAGCCAGGAGCTTACAGAGTCATTCTAGAAAGCAGAGAATTTACTGACTTTTAAAATGGGTTTCATTGGTTTTTGCACTTATTTTCTGACATCCCAACTGGCCATTTTTAGAGAATGGCTCATTACCTACAAATGAGGCAAAGAATGAAGCAAAGTTAATGACTACTTAGTGGGTATGGTAATGGGGAGGAAATCAAAGCTGTGAAAAGAGTGGTGATCATCAAACTCCCACTCACTTACAAGTACATTTAATTCATGATCCAGAGTTGAAATGAGGACAGTTTACTAGGACCCACTTCCCAAGTCTGACCTCTGCTGTGCCTATGACTCACTATGCCTTGAACATAAAATACATGTACTCAACTGTGCTAAACACATACCAAGTAAACTTCTTATTCTTTAGCAAGAACTGCTCTAGTAAACTCTCAGAAGTACCCAGGGGATGAATAGTGACTGCTGCTTCTGGCACAGTGGGTGTCATAGAATAACACCTAATCAATATGGTGGCATCAAAGGTGGTGGATAAATCTAGCTTGCACAAGCAGAAGCAGGAAGAGTAAGACTGGATTAGTTTGACTCCATCACTGCTGGAAAGCTCTGGAGAGAGGCACCTCTGTTTTTCAAATTGGCCTATAGGTCTCCTGGTGGTGTTTATGTAGGTCTAGGTGAGTGTGTATGTGTTGTGTATACCTACGCTTGTTGATGCTCTAGAGAACTAGCTTGATTCAGTGTTTTGGGTTTTTTTTTTAGGAATCGGATTGTGTTCTTAGACATTCAGGAACCATCTTGACTCCTAAGATATTTGGTTTTGATATAAGTCCTAAGAGAAACTCTGGGTCCTGTGGATTTGTATCCATCTAAAATTTTACCTCCAGGACAGTCCAAGACATACTAAGTATACAAAAGATACCCAGTATGAACATGGAGTGGCCCAGCTTGGCAACATGGGGGCACACCAGCAAGCTTGGAAACCACTAAAATCGCTTTTGTCTTAAGGCATTTCTTCCGGTTCATATTGTCTAAGATGAACCCATTGGTTTAAATGCCAAAACACCTAATGCTCCCCAGTCGTTGGGATAAACCCCAGTTGCCTAGAATATATACCTTCCTACCAGATGGGTTTAATTTATACCTACTGAATGCTGATGGATTAATTGGCTTTTGAGGGGTCTGCCTGGGACATTATGAAATTTAAAAAATCTCTGCCTCTTATTAGATCTTCCTGTAAAATTGCAGGTGATAATTTGGTCAAGCAGCTCAATGGGTGAATGGTAATAAGTTGCCTTAAAGTGTGCTCTCCAGAATTGCATTTTGGACAACAATCTCAAGGTTTCCAAATTCCTTTGTGTTTGGTTCTCATTTTGTTTCGTTACTATGGCATGACTCATTTCTGATTACTGTGTGATTGCACTGCAAGAAAATGCACCAACTGAAAAGAGCATTTTACCAAATCCTGGGCCTTGGTAGTCATATAGTGAAACAGATAATTAAGGGACTCTGGAAACAAAAGCCAGTGCCGAACCACTTTAGTTCTCACTCCTCAGGGTATATCACTAAAAATAGTGATCATTTTCCTGGCCATCTGACCTGCTGCTGTGTGAAGAAATCTTGAAGTCATTTCTCAGCCTTATTTTTCCCTCTTCACTTGATAGGCCACAAAAAAACCCACAAAAGCAAGGACGAGCAGGCTTTTATGATAATGTCGTCATCAGCTCCCAGCTTCAAACGCTTCTGCGGCTTTTGAGTTGTCATTTATAACTTGGAACTGAATCGACCCATAATTCCCCTGATACACTTAGAGAAATTGATAACAGACTCTGCACTTCTTTTATGGCTCGGAGGAGGCAACTCCAATCACATCACTATTGGCAGGCAATATTATTTTTTGACATGGTTGTAAAAGTATAAAGGGGCTTATGGCATTTGTTTAGATGAGGAATGGGCTCTCAAGCTGTGCTGGGGTTTACAGGACCAGATTAGTGAGAAGCAAAGGGAATATGATGTTTGCAAACAGGATATGATTTTATATATAAGTTTGGGTTTCATGCTCTGTTCCCTGGGGAAAGCCGTGCAGACAGCAGAGAATTCCACTTTTATCCTTCAACAGACAAGCTCCTAGTGCCAAAAGGCAGAAAAATAAACGTGGTCAATGGGCAGTGTCAGACCCTTGATTGGAGGAGGAGGAGCTGTGGAAGAGGCAGAACAATTCCCTGGGAGGAATGAGGAATTGCAGAGCATGGGCAGAATCTGGGCCTGCCTAACTGGTCAAAGATGTGCCAGAAATGAGGCTCTGGGAGGTTGAATCAAGGCACCTTCTCCAGCAGCAGCCTAGTCAGTCCGTGAACATGACACTGGCTTCTTATTACAAACTTTTACTCTGTCCATATTCTCTTTGATTACACCTAGATCTGGCACCCTGTGAGGCTTATGGATGTCATTTTTTGTGATTTTTTGGGAGGGGGAAATAGGGAGAAGGATTAGGTGATTGTGTGGCGGTAATTTGAGGCTCATTTCAATTGCTCAGAGGTTTTCAGGAGACATTTTAGTTATATACTAACTATACTCCCTATAGAGGAGGCAGGTTTGGATGAAATGTGTCAAATTTTCTTGAATTTCGTCAAATTAAAAATGTAAGCTCTCCCCTCTGATGTATGAAATGTACATATATATATATATATGATATATGTATATACACACACACATATTTTCAGAAGCAAATGCTATTCTTTCACTACATTTATAACTTCATATTATTTCCCCATTTATTATATACCACATTGGTCCTCCGCATTCATTCCCCCAATGACAATTTAAAAAGTTCCAGTGGCAAGCCTTTCAAAGACAGCTTTCTCTCTTGTATTATAATATCAAGGAATGATTTATTTTATGACCAAATCTATGGACATATGGTTAAATTCAACATAACAGAAAGTTTTGGTTAATACATTTTTCTGCTGTTTACAGTGGTCTTCTTTGAAACAAAAAAAATCAGTATTTTAGAAGGCATAACATGTGCCTCATAAGAGGGGTGAAGGGCCGGAAAAAGTAAGATAAGGCTCCTTGCCAGTGATTAGACAAGGAGCAGGAATGCAAAGACTAATGAGACAAGACTACTTTTCCCATTGCTCATAGCCTTTTCAGTGGGCTGATCTGGGTAAACGTTGTGCTGTGGGAGCACAGAGGAGGGAGCTTCCAGAACAGAAAAGAAAGAAGAGGGGTGTGGAGGTTAACTCCAGCAGTTGTAAGCTGAATATTCAAGAACAATTAGGAATGAACGTGTGTGTGTGTGTGTGTTCGGGGTGGGTTATGACTGTGGAGTAGCAGGGAGGCATCCAGGCATTAACTGTTTAGGCTCTCATAACACACCATATTTTTGACAAATGCACCAAGCAGTTGTCGATTAGTAGGAAATTTTTTTCCTCAGATAAAAACAGAACCAAACCCTAATGCTTATGCCAAAATTTGGATATTCCTGAAGTTTTGATAATGATTCAGGAACCCCTTACTCTTATCTTAGGTATATGCATCATGTGTTATTCTCACCCAGTTATCCCAAGCAAACACGATGCTTTTTGTTACATCTGCAGAAAGAGGAGGGAATGGCATCTGTTTCTCACGTAATCAGGATAATGTTGATTTCTCTCATATTAATGGTCAGCTCAGACCTGGCTTGCAATCAGTGTTTCATTTCCTCCACTGCTGCTATCAAAGATGCATCACAGTCCTCTTCCCTCCAGCACAATAAGAGGATCCACCCTGATTTGGAATCTCTCTTTTCCTCATCTCCCTTTCTAATTGTATTTGGATTTTCATTAGTTTTAAACTTGACGCAAATGATACTAGCAGGAACACCCCAGGGCACCTGGAAAAAGTAAAACAGATAAGCGGCCTTAATGAAATTGTTTTGAGAATTTTGTTTCATGCTGTGGATTCCACAAAAAGATCATATTGCCCCAGACTTGGAAAATATAGTACAAAATATTATGCAAGCCAGGAAATTCTTTCTAAATAACAAAGGAAGTTTCCAGTATTGCATAAATTATGCTAATTGTGTATACTCAATGATAGTTGCAGGGAAATAGACAACATTCCCCACAGAGATAGACATACATACATTACTCTGTGTTTACTGCGAACTGTAAAATTTTATAGAATCTTTAAATGCATGATGTCCATTGCAGGGAAGAGGAAAATTAGAAATGAAAACCTTAACTTCCTCCTTAATTCATTCACTTAACTGTAGCATGCCATCAGTGATTAAATTCTTTCGATTGCTTTGACATTATGGCTAAACACAACAGGATGCATTTTGGGGGTTTTGGGTTTTTTTTTTTAATTTTTCTTTTTTTTTAAGATTTAATTTAATTTTTTTTTTTTTTGGCTGCGTTGGGTCTTCGTTGCTGCGCACGGGCTTTCTCTAGTTGTGAAGAGTGGGGGCTACTCTTCGTTGCAGTGCGTGGGCTTCTCATTGCAGTGGCTTCTCTTGTTGCGGAGCACGGGTTCTAGGCACGTGGGCCTCAGTAGTTGCGGCATGCGGGCTCAGTAATCGTGGCATGTGGGCTCTAGAGCGCAGGCTCAGTAGTTGTGGCGCACGGGCTTAATTGCTCCGCGGCATGTGGGATCTTCCCGCAGCAGGGATCGAACCCGTGTCCCCTGCATTGGCAGGCGGATTCTTATTCACTGCACCCCCACGGAAGTCCTGACAACAGCATGCATTTTGAAATTTCATTTTCATTTTCTTATTTAAAGTACAAATGAATATAACAAAACTATTAAAATTCTTCTGTTGTCAAAATGAGATAGCTTAGAAATGCTATCATCAAAGCTTTACACATGTGTTTTTTACACTCGGGGCTACAACACCTGTAAAAAATGACATACACAACTATGTCAACCAAAGTAGTGTCAGTAGTAGAGAAGAAGAAAACATATTCATTTCTGGAATTCCTTTTTCTGTCATTTTTCTCTGTTCCTTTTCTTTACTGGCCTATGGTTCTTGATTATAAACATTCAGACAAGAAAAATTGCACCTTAGAGCCTGCAGTTGCTGAAGGTAAATGGATTTGATGAACTTCAGGCTTCTATCTAACTCAGGAAATCTGTGCTTCTATGAAACAAAAATTCAGAAATTAAAACATTCTAGAATAAATTTGAATATACATCACTGATTGTCACTTCTGATTGTCAAGAAAACATAAAACCTTAGGTCCAACAAAAATTTAGAGTTGACAAAGGAAATGAGACTACCTAGGAAAAAGGAATCTTTGGGACAGCTTCTGTGCTGTGCAGCCTGAAATGCAGATAAATCCAGGCTCACCTCAGACTTTCATTTTGATGTGAAAAAACTACACTTATATTTTCCCTTTGTCACATTTCTACCCTGGATAGTTTCGGGTCCAGATACTCATCCTGTAACTAATATCTAATACATAGTATTGATATATCATTACTGGGTTTGTCTCTGCCAAGTATTTTGGCAGAAAGTTTAATAAAGTATAACTATTACGATTCTCAAACAATACACACAGTTTTTCTTACAAAATCCAAAACTAAAATAAATTAGTTTACTGAATGCTTGAGCCATAGTAGGCAGTTCACAGCAGAGTTCCTAGGACT
This sequence comes from Mesoplodon mirus, assembly GCF_964341445.2. NCBI lineage: Eukaryota > Metazoa > Chordata > Mammalia > Artiodactyla > Ziphiidae > Mesoplodon > Mesoplodon mirus. The sequence goes on along the minus strand of NC_138985.1, from coordinate 44,015,442 downwards.
TAATTATTCCAAACCCCCAAGTAGAATCCATAGCTCCCATCGCCTAGGCCAGCAGCATCATTATCACTGGGTCGTGTTTTATTTTTAAATATAAAATAATAAGTAAAATAAAGGACTTGAAATACAGAGCAATGACGCACCTTAGCAATGAAGCATATACACTGATTCATTGTTTTTATTGAGGCTAATAAGACTATTGAAGGGCTAATATATTTGAGAATGATATGCATCCAAAACCATTTGGTTTATTTATGCTTTTATCATATTCTAAACAATATGATTTATATGGTCTATAACTAATATGTACTGTGGATACATTGTTATCCTTTATAACAATCTTTAAAGACTTCTCAAAGTGATTCTATACCATTCCGAAGTGTAATCATTCAATCCCAGGAGACTTACTACTAACTGTGTAACTGAGGCTTTGTAGTCTACAGAAAAGGAAACTGAGGCTCAGAGAGGAGAGTAACTTGTTCAAGTCTCATAGTTAGTAGGTGGTGAAGTATAATAGAAGTCTCCTGATTCCCAAGCTCTTAACCACAGTTCTGTGTACACACAACTCACCATAATTTCAACCTCACATGATTGTCAGCACTCCTTTCCCAAATGAAAATAACCCTAACCGTAAGAAAAGCAAAATTGTTTCTTTTGCCAAGAACATTCTCTTTTTAATTGAAATTCCTATAAAGTATTAAATCCATGAACTCAGACATCATTAATTTGAGGTAAAAAATTATGTAGCTGTATACAGCATTTCAACTCTAACTGGACCCCTGAAGAATCTCTGGCCTTGGAGGAAACCACTGTGGAGTGGGTTAGAGAGAATCTCATTTCATACACCGACTGAGTCAGAGTTAATTTTATTAAGTTGCTTTTGGTGGGAATGGGGCTCTAACATGCATTGTTTAGTGAATAAGAAGATCAGCTTATTATGAAATACCCTTTACACAGTATGTGCATCAGATTAAATAAAGAAGCAGTAGGAAAATACTGACATGATATTACTTGGCTGTAGCTCTAACTCAGTCTTGGTAGGACTGATCAGCAGGTCACTGAAATTGTGAATAGCAACAATGGGAACTCTCACGTTCCTTCACTGACCACATAACCCACAGGAATCCATATATTATTTGTCAAATCCTTTAGTCCACCAGTATCTTAACTAAAGATCCTGAGTCTCAAGCTGTAGCACTTTGCCACAACAAACATGTTACTTCATTTATTCTTGTTATTGGCACGCAAATAGCAAAGGGATATTTTTCTGAAGATGAAGAGTGACTAAAAATTGCACATGTAAGGTCAGTAGAGCTGCCAGAAAGCAGTCGATCATACTGGGAGGGGGTTTGTAGTAGAGCATTAACGTACATGGCCTGCCCCTTGTCTCCTCCAGCTGCTGCATTAATAGTTCACGCCTTCTTTCCATATGGAATGTTGGTCACAGTGTTCATTCATCATATCCATGGTTTTCCTTGGAATCTGAAGGTCCTCCCTGTAGTTGCTCTGTTTCTTTTTCATCTCACCATGACTAAAGAAGCTAAGGTGTGGGCATTATAACCTACAAGTGATCCCAAGGGAATGGGCTGTCATTCATGTGTTCCTCGCAGTGTTGAACAAAAGAGAGAAGGCATGTGGTTTCACCCACCCATTGTCATCATAAATCCATCCCAGCTCCATTTCAAAGGTCTCAGGGTTTCAGCAGAACATCTAACATGAAATGAATACATATATTCGAAGAGCTGGCATGTTGTATCACATGGGAGATGGGAGAACACCCATTGTTTCAGGCTACAGAGCCAAATGAAGAAGAATCCAATAAAGAATGCCATGGCTCCTCAGCCCAGAAGTAGGTTTCTCATCATTATACTACAGAGGAGAAAAGTGATGATAACCCAGAGTTATAGTGGCCTCTCAAGAGGTTCTGAAGTGTTGCTACCTAGATGACTGCAGAACTATCCCTGAGAGGTTTTATGATTTTAGGGGATATGTCCTTCTGCCCAGCCCTAGAGTCAGAGAAACCAGCGATGAAAAGTCTCTGTTAATAATTATTTCATTCATGTGAGTCTCAGTTTCTTCATCTGTATAATAGGAATAATGAAGCCTCTCTCATTGTGTTATTGTGAAGATCAAATGTAATGATGTAGGTTATCAATGACAGCTGTGTCTATAGAATGGCCACTTCCCCACTTTGACGGGTGGCCCTAATTTTTTCTCCTTTTGCAGAGAATAAATAGGCTGCTGTCTCAAGGGTGTGATTTAAAAGCTTCAAAGCTCTGAAACCCTGGGGTCTCATAGGATGCACCTACCCAAGTGATGTTCTACCATTAGAATCCTGGCACTGTTAGGAGACTAATAAGGAGGGGGAGGCCATTGTTTTTAGAAGCCCCTATGATGAAGCACATGGGCAAAGAACCTTGATTTAGGAATTGGAATATTTGGATTCAAATCTCCACACTGTCACAACTTGAAAAGTGTTTCTCTGACTGTGAAGTGTAGAATCGGATTCAACAGTACCGGATGGGGCCTGAGGTTCTGCATTTTTAACAAACACCCACATGATGTCAATGCTGCTGATCCATGGACCACAGTTTGAGTGACAAGATCCTGTATGACCGTGAATGGACAAATCATTTAATTTTTCTGTTCTTCAGTTTCTTTACTTCTTCTAAGTAGAGGTGATTAATGAAATGTGCTTTATCTTTCTCCTTGGGGACAAATGTGACATGCTTGGGGATCTGGTTGACTAAGACGTAGATAAGCAGTCTGTCTCCTTTGGGCAAATAGTCACAGGGCAAGGAAGTTTCTATGAGGGGCAGGGGTGAACCATGACAGCAGAGGTCCAGGGTGCTAGGGGGAGCTCCAGGTGATGCTGGATGCCAAGCTAGGGAAAGGAGGCACCTGATTCTGGCAAATGAAAGCTTCAGGGCTAGGTGTGACACTGACTGAGGAAAAAAGAATGGTTCTTCACTCAGTTGTGTATGTAATACAAGACCTAAATGGAAGAGGGATTTTTATGTCACATTTCATCTTTATTTAGCCACAGTAGAACACTGTCAAGAAATATATCACTATGGAATGAATTTGTTTTCATTCATTAATTTATTCCCTTTACAAAAATTTATTAAGCATCTATTATGTGTCAGACCCTGAAGATATAGACACCCGTAGCCCTGCACTCACGGTGCTTAACACTAGCTTTCATGGTATATCGTTAAGAAGAGATCTACAGAACAAACAATAAAGAATATCTTTTTTTTAAACAGTTTTATTGGAGTATAATTGCTTTACAATGGTGTGTTAGTTTCTGCTGTATAACAAAGTGAATCAGCTATGTATATACATTTATCCCCATATCTCCTCCCTCTTGTGTCTCCCTCCCACCCTCCCTATCCCACCCCTCTAGGTGGTCACAAAGCACTGAGCTGATCTCCCTGTGCTATGCGACTGCTTCCCACTAGCTATCTGTTTTACCTTTGGTAGTGTATATATGTCCATATGTACACTACCACTCTCTCACTTTGTCCCAGCTTACCCTTCCCCCTCCCCATGTCCTCAAGTCCATTCTCTAGTAAGTCTGCATCTTTATTTCCGTCTTGCCCCTAGGTTCTTCATGACTTTTTTTTTTTTTAGATTCCATATATGTGTGTTAGCATACGGTATTTGTTTTTCTCTTTTTGACTTACTTCACTCTGTATGACAGACTCGAGGTCCATCCACCTCACTACAAATAACTCAATTTCGTTTATTTTTATGGCTGAGTAATATTCCATTGTATATATGTGCCACATCTTTATCCATTCATCTGTCGATGGACACTTAGGTTGCTTCCATGTCCTGGCTATTGTAAATAGAGCTGCAATGAACATTGTGGTATATGACTCTTTATGAATTATGGTTTTCTAAAGAATATCTTTTAAAGTTCATATCTGTGTCAGTCCACTGGAGCTGCCATAAAAAAATACCACAGACTGGGTGGCTCAAGCAACAGAAATTTATTTGATCACAGTTCTGGAAACTAGAACTCTAAGTTCAAGGTGCTGGAAGGATTGGTTTCTCCTGAGGCCTCTCTCCTTGGCTTGCAGGTGGCTGCCTTTTCTCCGTGTGTACACATCCCTGGTGTCTCTTCCTCTTCTTATAAAGACACCAGTCCTATTGGATTAGGAACCTACCCTGGTGACCTCATTTAACATAAATTACCTTTGTAAAGGCCCTTTCTACAAATATAGTCACATTGAGCTTCAACATTTGAATTGGGGGTGGGGTGGGGGGGATACAATTCAATCCATAACAATATCCATGTCTAGGGTTGACTTTGATTAAAATCCCAGCTCTGTGCCTTATCAACTATGTAACTTTAGTCAAGTTACTTAACCTCCTAAACTCAGTTTCCTCTTTTGTAAAAGTGACTATAATATATTTTTTAAGCTATCATGGGGAATAAGTTGAGTTATGTTTGTAAAATGTTTAACACAGTGTCCAACACTTACTAGGTATCCTTACTGCGCCATATCTCTTTCTTTAGATGCTGACCAAAGATATTTCCTTTTTCCTTTCTTTGGGTAATAAATTTGATTTTACTTCCTCTTGCACTGAATCTACTAATAAATTCGGTTTTTCTCTCTCGAATCTTTCCTACTCCCACCCCCACTATCAGTATTCCCAGAAAGAAAATATCTACTGGAATCTTCAGTTCTAGCTGTAAGAGTGGAGGCTTGATGATAGGAAAATATTGAACTTTTCAAATATCTCTTAAGTAGCTAAAAGGTAGTTATTCTATTCCCAAAACGGACAAATAAGAAATTTGGCTTGCAGATTCCATTATATGTAATGTGGAGTTTAAAACGGACTAAGCTATGTAGATATATTAATGCTAAAATATCTTAGAAATCAAACCACGCTAAAATAATTTCAGTGATTTTAAAATATTTGATAATTTCTAAGTTACTAAAATGCTGTATGCAGAAATGTCTGGTCCACAATAGATGATTCATTTAAAAATTACACTTTACCTGATGCAATGCAAAAGTTGAAAAGATATTGAATTTCTTTTACAGTTAAACTTTTATACAACATGCCTAAAATGGTACAGAATAAGTACGATGATGAAAAACCTCAGTTTCTTTGTTGAGTCTGGTGTCTGTCAGGAGGTTTCTAGGGGCATCTGATCATTATTTAAAGTTTAAACTCAATTATTCAGAAATGCCCTGTGGCCCTAGAAGCAGCATAGCATAGCAGCAAGAGCTTACTAAACTGCTTAGTAGTAGCCAAGGAGTTTTGATTCCCAACTTTCAAGGGGAAATATTCAAGGAATCCAAGGAGCAGTCGTGTACCACATTAACCATGCACAGTGCATATGAAACTTGTTCTGTTAATGGGCACAATAGTATTACATTTAACTCTGGGAATATTTCCGAAAGGAATCAACAAGCTGCATTTAGATTATATAAAGGAGACTGTGCCTAAATTCCTTTTCTTCTAAGTCATTCTCTTTCCCTTTTAAATACTTTCAGTACAGGTAGCTTAATTTCTATCATGTGCAGCTTTTCAGAGCCTGAGCTTTGTTTCGGGTGCCAATGGTTGAGCTATGCTGGATGTGCTTGGAAAAGGCCCACATTCATTCAGGAAACTCTAGTTGAACTAGATCCATATGTAGCTAAAAAAAAATGTAGCTTTGTGATTGGAGGTAGTTTCTGACTTCCAGCATTATCACATATGATTTTTGTTTTTGGTGTACTGCAGAATAGAAAGTAATTTTGGAAAAAAACTCTGGATTTTTTTTTTATTAGTTATTAGCATTTACTCAGAGCTTACTGTACTATACTTTCACCATTGTGTTGTACTGTGGTAAGCACTTTACATGCCTTGGCTAATTTAATGCTAATAAAGGTGGAAAGTGGTATTATCTCCATTTTTCTTAAGGCTTGGAATGGTTAATGAACTTGTCCAAGTTTGAACAGCTTTTAAGTGGAAATGGTAGTTTTCAAGGTCTCTAACTCTTAGGTCAACAAAAATAAGTAAGGTGTTATTGTACTAAACATTGATGGTGGCCTAAGCAAAAGCTACCACCCAAAAGAATGGGATAAGGTAGAGGAGACATTGTCTGAAGATTGGTTCCTTGGAAACTCTGTTAAAAAGCTTATTAGAAGACTGTTGCCCTCTCAGGCCCTTCTGGCTCCACAGATTCTGTGGTTTTGTTTCTGTGACATCTGCCTTAGTTTCTGTTAAGCCAGCATGCTGTGGGCATGGACTAATGATCGTGGTGCGGAAAAAAGAAAGAAATATTATCTCTGGGCTGCCAGGTTTTAATGCCACAGCTAACCACGTCTTCTGAGTGTGGGTTCCTACAGTGCCCCCCAAGGAGGGAGCCCCGGGAAGTCAGTCCATGGGACAGTCTGGGAACAGACTGGAAACAGACCATCCATCCTCTCCCGTCTCCACTCTCCTTGTGCTCAGTGTGAATTAGAAGGGTCAGTACCACGCCCCAGTTTCAGATGCTGTTCTCCAATTGGTCGGCCATGTGATCTGGTGCAGATTTCCCTTAAAAATGAGCAATATCATAATGACATTGAGGGCAGAAGTACACAACAGGTAAGATGGTTCAGTAAGCTATAATTATACGTGCATTGTTGGGGAGACTCTCAAGATGGCGGAGGAGTAAGACGTGGAGATCACCTTCCTCCCCACAAATACATTAAAAACACATCTACATGTGGAACAATTGCTACAGAACACCTACTGAACGCTGACAGGAGACTTCAGACTTCCCAAAATATATATATATTTTTTTACTTCTTCTCTTTTTGTGAGTGTGTATGTGTATGCTTCTTTCTGTGATTGTGTCTGTATACCTTTGTTTTACCATCGGTCCTAGGGTTCTGTCTGTCCGTTTTGGGTTTTTTTTTTTCTGTTTTTGTTTTTTAGTATAGTTTTAGCACTTGCTATCATTGATGGATTTCTTTTTTGATTTTGTTGCTCTCTTCTTCCTTTAATTTTGTCTTTTTTTATTACTTTTTAATTTTTTTAATTTTTAAAAATTTCTATTTTTTATTTTATAAATTTGTTTTATTTTATTTTATTTTTATTTTTTTCTTTCTTTTTTCCCACTTTTCTCCTGAGCCATGTGGCTGACAGCATGTTGGTGCTCCGGCCACATGTCAGCCCTGAGCCTCAGAGGTGGGAGAGCCAAGTTCAGGACATTGGTCCACCAGAGACCTCCCGGCTCAACCTAACATCAAACAGCAAAAGCTCTCCCAGAGATGTCCATCTGAACGCTAAGACCCAGCTCCACTGAACGACCAGCAAGCTACAGTGCTGGACCCCCTATGTCAAACAACTAGCAAGACAGGAACATAACCCCACCCATTAGCAGACAGGCTGCCTAAAATCATAATAAGGTCACAGACACTCCAAAACACACCACCAGAGGCAGTCCTGCCCGCCAGAGACAAGAACCAGCCTCATCCACCAGAACACCAGTCCCCTCCACCAGGAAGCCTACACAGCCCACTGAACCAACCTTAGCCACTGCGGGCAGACACCAAAAACAGTGGTAACTATGAACCTGCAACCTGTGAAAAGGAGACCCCAAACACAGTAAGTTAAGCAAAATGAGAAGACAGAGAAACACACAGCAGATAACGGATCAAGGTAAAAACCCCCAGACCAAACAAATGAAGAGGAGATACGGAGTCTACCTGAAAAAGAATTCAGAATAATGATAGTAAAGATGATCCAAAATCTTGGAAACAGAATGGAGAAAATACAAGAAACATTTAATAAGGACCTAGAAGAACTTAAGAGCAAACAAACAATAATGAACAGCACAATAAATGAAATTTAAAATTCTCTAGAAGGAATCAATAGGAGAATAACTGAGGCAGAAGAACGGATAAGTGACCTGGAAGACAAAATAGTGGAAATAACTACCACAGAGCAGAATAAAGAAAAAAGAATGAAAAGAATTGAGGACAGTCTCGGAGACCTTGCAACAACATTAAATGCACCAACATCCAAATCATAGGGGAACCAGAAAAAGAAGAGAAAAAGAAAGGGACTGAGAAAATATTTGAAGAGATTGTAGTTGAAAACTTCCCTAATATGGGAAAGGAAATAGTCAATCAAATGAGGAAGCACAGAGAGTTCCATAAAGGATAAATCCAAGGAGAAACATGTCAAGACACATATTAATCAAACCATCAAAAGTTAAATACAAAGAAAAAATATTAAAAGCAGCAAGGGAAAAGCAACAAATAACATACAAGGGAATCCCCATGAAGTTAACAGCTGATCTTTCAGCAGAAACTCTGCAAGCCAGAAGGGAGTGGCAGGACATATTTAAAATGATGAAAGGGAAAAACCTACAAGCAAGATTACTCTACCCAGCAAGGATCTCATTCAGATTCAATGGAGAAATTAAACCTTTACAGACAAGCAAAAGCTAAGAGAATTCAGCACCACCAAAGCAGCTTTACAACAAAGGCTAAAGGAACTTCTCTAGGCAGGAAACATCAGAGAAGGAAAAGGCCTACAATAAAACCAAAACAAGAAAATGGTAATAGGAACATACATGTCAATAACTACCTTAAATGTAAATGGATTAAATACCCCAACCAAAAGACATAGACTGGCTGAATGGATACAAGAACAAGACCCATATATATGCTGTCTACAAGAGACCCACCTCAGACCTAGGGGCACATAAAGACAGAAAGTGAGGGGAAGGAAAAATATATTCCATTCAAATGGAAATCACAAGAAAGCTGGAGTAGAAATTCTCATATCAGACAAAGTAGACTTTAAAATAAAGACTATTACAAGAAATAGGGACACTACATAATGATCAAGGGATCAATCCAAGAAGAAGGTATAGCAATTGTAAATATTTATGCACCCAACACAGGAGCAACTCAGTACATAAGGCAAATGCTAACAGACATAAAAGGTGAAATCGACAGTAACACAATCATATTAGGGGACTTTAACACCCCACTTTCACCAATGGACAGATCATCCAAAATGAAAATAAATAAGGAAATACAAGCTTTAAATGATATATTAAACAAGATGGACTTAATTGATGTTTATAGGACATTCCATCCAAAAACAACAGTATACACTTTCTTCTCAAGTGCTCATGGAACATTCTCCAGGATAGATCATATCTTGGGGCACAAATCAAGCCTCAGTAAATTTAAGAAGATTGAAATCGTATCAAGTATCTTTTCAACCACAATGCTAGGAGACTAGATATCAATTACAGGAAAAGATCTGTAAAACATACAAACACATAGAGGCTAAACAATACACTACTAAATAACCAAAGGATCACTGAAGAAGTCAAAGAGGAAATCAGAAAATACCTAGAAGCAAACGACAATGAACACAATGACCCAAAACCTATGGGATGCAGCAAAAGCAGTTCTAAGAGTGAAGTGTATAGCAATACAATCCTACCTCAAGAGACAAACATCTCAAATAAACAACCTAACCTTACAGTTAAAGCAATAAGAAAAAGAAGGAAAAAAAACACCCCAAAGTTAGCAGAAGGAAAGAAATCATAAAGATCAGGTCAGAAATAAATGGAAAAAAAAAATGAAGGAAAGAGTAGCAAAGATCAATAAAACTAAAAGCTGGTTCTTTGAGAAGATAAACAAAATAGATAAACCATTAGCCAGACTCATCAAGAAAAAGAGGGAGAAGACTCAAATCAACAGAATTAGAAATGAAAAAGGAGAAGTAACAACTGACACTGCAGAAATACAAAGGATCATGAGAGATTACTACAAGCAACTCTATGCCAATAAAATGGACAACCTGGAAGAAATGGACAAATTCTTAGAAAAACACAACCTTCCAAGACTGAACCAGGAAGAAATAGAAAATATAAACAGACCAATCACAAGCACTGAAATTGAGACTGTGATTAAAAATCTTCCAACAGACAAAAGCCCAGGACCAGATGGCTTCACAGGTGAATTCTATCAAACATTTAGAGAAGAGGTAACACTTACCTTTCTCAAACTCTTCCAAAATATAGCAGAGGGAGGAACACACCCAAACTCATTCTATGAGGCCACCATCACCCTGAACCCAAAACCAGACAAAGATGTCATAAAGAAAGAAAACTACAGGCCACTATCACTGATGAACATAGATGCAAAAGTCCTCAAGGAAATACTAGCAAGGAAAATCCAATAGCACATTAAAAGGATCATACACCATGATCAAGTGGGGTTTCTCCCAGGAATGCAAGGATTCTACAGTATACGCAAATCAATGTGATAAACCATATTAACAGATTGAAGGGGAAAAACTATATGATTATCTCCATAGATACAGAAAAAGCTTTTGACAGAATTCATCACCCATTTATGATAAAAACACTCTAGAAAATAGACACAGAGAGAACTTACCTCAATGTAGTAAAGGCCGTATATGACAAACCCACAACCAACATCATCCTCAATGGTGAAAAACTGTAACCATTTCGTCTAAGATCAGGAACAAGACAAGGATGTCCACTCTCACCACTATTATTCGACATAGTTATGGAAGTGTTAACCACAGTAATCAGAGAAGAAAAAGAAAAAAAAGGAATCCAAATCAGAAAAGAAGAAGTAAAGCTGTCACTATATGCAGATGACATGATACTATACATAGAGAATCCTAAAGATGCTACCAGAAAACTACTAGAGCTAATCAATGAATTTGGTAAAGTAGCAGGATACAAAATTAATGCACAGAAATCTCTTGCATTCCTATACACTAATGATGAAAAATCTGAAAGAGAAATTAATGAAACACTCCCATTTACCACTGCAACAAAAAGAATTAAATACGTAGGAATAAACCTACCTAAGGAGGCAAAAGACGTGTATGCAGAAAATTAAAAGACACTGATGAAAGAAATTAAGAATGATACACACCGCTGGAGAGATATACCATGTTCTTGGATTGGAAGAATCAACATTGTGAAAATGACTCTAGTACCCAAAGCAATCTACAGATTCAATGCATTCCCTATCAAACTACCAATGGCCTTTTTCACAGAACTAGAACAAAAAGTTTCACAATTTGTATGGAAACACTAAAGACCCCTAATAGCCAAAACAGTCTTGAGAAAGGAAAACGGAGCTGGAGGAATCAGGCTCCTGGACTTCAGACTATACTACAGAGCTACAGTAATCAAGACAGTATGGTACTGGCACAAAAACAGAAATATAGATCAATGGAACCGGATAGAAAGCCCAGTGATAAACCCACGCACCTGTGGTCACCTTATCTTTGCTAAAGGAGGCAAGAATATACAATGGAGAAAAGACAGCCTCTTCAATAAGTGGTGCTGGGAAAACTGGACAGCTACATCTAAAAGAATGAAATTAGAACACTCCCTAACACCATGCACAGTAATAAACTCAAAATGGATTAAAGACCTAAATGTAAAACCAGAAACAATAAAACTCTTAGCAGAAAACATAGGCAGAACACTCAGCAAGAAGATCCTTTTTGACCCACCTCCTAGAGAAATGGAAATAAAAACAAAAATAAACAAATGGGAACTAATGAAACTTCAAAGCTTTTGCACAGCAAAGGAACACATAAAGAAGTCGAAAAGACAGCTCTCAGAATGGGAGAAAATATTTGCAAATGAAGCAACTGACAAGGGATTAATCTCCAAAATTTACAAGCAGCTCATGCAGCTCAGTACCCAAAAAAACCAAACAACCCAATCCAAAAATGGGCAGAAGACCTAAATAGACATTTCTCCAAAGAATATGCACCAATTGCCAACAAACACATGAAAGGATGCTCAACATCACTAATCATTAGAGAAATGGAAATCAAAACTACAATGAGGTATCACCTCACAGCAGTCGGAATGGCCATTGTCGGAAATCTACAAACGATGAATGCTGGAGAGGGTGTGGAGAAAAGGGAACCCTCTTGCGCTGTTGTTGGGAATGTAAATTGATACAGCCACTATGGAGAACAGTATGGAGGTTCCTTAAAAAACTAAAAAGAGAACTACCATACGACCCAGCAATCCCACCACTGGGCATATACCCTGAGAAAACCATAAATCAAAATACACATGCACCACAATGTTTATTGCAGCTCTATGTACAATAACCAGGACATGGAAGCAACCTAAGTGTCCATCAACAGATGAATGGATAAAGAAGATGTGGCACATATATACAATGGAATATTACTCAGCCATAAAAAGAAACGAAATTGAGTTATTTGTGGTGAGGTGGATGGACCTAGAGACTGTCATACAAAGTGAAGTAAGTCAGAAGGAGAAAAACAAACATCATATGCTAACACATAAATATGGAATCTAAAAAAAAAAAGGGTTATGAAGATCCTAGGAGTAGGACAGAAATAAAGATGCGGACGTAGAGAATGGACTTGAGGACATGGGGAGGGGGAAGGGTAAGCTGGGATGAAGTGAGAGAGTGGCATGGACATATATACACTACCAAATGTAAAATAGGTAGCTAGTGGGAAGCAGCCGCATAGCACAAGGAGATCAGCTCGGCACTTTGTGACCACCTAGAGGGGTGGGATAGGGAGGGTGGAAGGGAGACTCAAGAGGGAGGAGATATGGGGATATATGTATATGTATAACTGATTCACTTTGTCATAAAGCAGAAAGTAACACACCATTGTAAAGGAATTATACTCCAATAAAGATGTTAGAAAAAAAAAAGCTTATTATAAATTCTGACAATTTCTCCAAATCCTTCGGTTATGGAATCCTGTAGGTACAAACTACTAGTGTAATGCTCAGACAGTTGTTGGTAATCATTCTCTCTTGGGACAACTTATCTTGATAGGGCTAATTTATTAATAAAACTTCTAACACATTCCTAGTTTTACCTCTGGCTTCAGCTTTTCTTTCTTCCTCTCTTTCCCAAATAGAGCTCTTTCTTTGTATAATTTGGCAGGAAATTCCTTTCTCTATGAAATCAATACTTCTCAAATTATATGGTGAAGAAAGATTTTTGTTTGCTTATGCTTTATTTCCTACCTGTCATAGAGTAATGTTTTTATAAGATGCATTAGAATAGAATTACTAAAATTGAGATACAAAAATATGCAAAATAAAAAATTCAGTTATTTTTTATTAGATTCAACAAGTATAAAATTATTCCAAATGGATTGCTACAAAAGTTTCTAGATGCTTGCTTGTGTTTATCTTGCAGACTGGGAATAGTCTGTGGACCACTGTGGTTCCCCGCGCCATACTTTGAGTAGCAGTATTCTAGACCAGTCGTTCTTGATATGGTTGAATTTAAATCTACCGTCTTGTTAGTTGTTTTATATTTGTTCCATCTTGGTTTTTGTTTTTTGTTTTTTTGGGTTTTTTTGTTATGGTTTGTTCTTTCCTTTTTCTCTCTTTTCCTGCCTTCCTTGGGGTTGAATATTTTTTAATTGTTTCATTTTATTTCCACTATTGGCTTAGTAGTTGTACCTCTTTATTTTTTTAGTAGCATTTACACTTATTAACACTTATCACAGTGTGCTTTCAAGTAATATCACACTACTTCATGTATTATGAAGAATCTTAACAGCAGTTTATTTGCAACCCTCTCCTCCTATTCAGTGTGCCTTTGTTGTCATACATTTGACTTTTACATGTGCCATGAACTCCACAAGAAATTTTTATTATTTTTGCTTGGGATAGTCGATTATCTTTTTCAAGGGAAAGAAAATAAAAGAAAAGTCCCTTATATGTGCCTTCATTATTATCACTTTCAGCACTCCTTATTTCTTTGTGATAATGTGTTATTCTAAGTTTCCATCTGGTGTTATACTGTTTTTCCTAAGTGATTTCCTTTACCATTTTTTGTAACTGAGGTCTGATGGCAGTACAGTACCTCAGCTGTTATCTTTATGAAAAAGCTTTATTTTATCTTTTAAAGATATTTTTAAAAGATATTTTTGCTAGTATATAATTCTGGGTTGACATTTTTTGTTTGAAATCTTTGATGTCATTCCATTGTCTTCTATCTTAAATACTTTCTGCTAAGAAATCTGTTATAATTCCTATCTTTGTTGAATTTTATATAATGTGTTTATTTTCTTTGGCTGCCTTTAAGATTTTTTTGTTGAGTTTTTAACAGTTTGTGATGTGTCTAAGTATGGGTTTTTTTGTTTGTGTAATTGATTTCCTGGTGGGTTTTTTTTCTAGTTATGCTTTGAATTTTTTGGATCTGTGGTTTCATTATTGTTGAGAAATTCTCAGTCACTATCCCTTCAGTATTTCTTCTGTCTCATTTTCTCTCTCTTTCCTCCTTCCATGCATCCAGTTATACCTGAGTTAGACATTTGAGGTTACTTGATTGTCTTGTGACCTCAGCTCCCAAATACCTCCCAAATTAATATTTATCAGCATTTTTCTTTTTATTGATTTTAGGTTGGGTGTATCATTTTTTGTAGCTTTCTTTATTCTAAACAGTAGATTAAATTTAAACCAGTTGTTCTTAACTTGTGTTCATAAACTGCTGAAGGGCCATGAGTTATTTATTACAAGAAGCCTGTGAATTCATATACACACCCAACATTGTCCATGGACTGAATAAATATTATGTGTCAAAAATATGGGGCTACATTTACAAATGCATGTAGGTATTGCTGCAATTAATATGCTTGAAATTAATTTAAAATCATTGCTGAATTATAGATAACTTTCACCATGAAACATTGCTCAAATAACAAAATTTAATAGTGCAATAAAACTCTTCTGTAGTGCTGTGAATATTTTGAACATTTACTTCAAGTGTTAACCTGAGCATCCTTACTCTAGTCTTTTTCTCAGGCAGAGGCAAGAGTCCTTTATAAACACACCAGGTGTAGTATACTCTCCAACTGCCCCACCCTAAGAAATCTCCTTGAGTTAGGCCATGATCTTTGTGCACAAGAAATAACCCAGCTAGTTCCTTGGAGATACATTTTTGCCTTTTCTGCCTTAGAAATTTCAAACTGTGTAAAACGTAAGTCACCCTGGACAGCAGGAGTTATGCACTGGCAGCCCAGTAGCCAAATTCAGCACACTAATAGGTTTCTTTTGGCCTGGCTGTGAATTTTTTTAAAGTGAATTCTTGTCAATATTTAAGATTGAAAAATTGTACCTGACCCTCCCACCCTTTCCCCATTTACCTTATATTATGTTATGTCTACATTACTAGTCTGGCCCTGGGAGTCATTAGAATATATAGCTACTGCTTTAGTCCTACTCTGCATCACTTCTATATGCAAGTTTCTCCAGGCTCGTTTTTGGTACTTTGTCCTTGTTTATGGACTCGACTTACCTATATGTTGGTTATCAATCCCTTTAACACCAAGAAAATTCTTTATACCCTAGTTAATATTTAAATTATACATGCTGCAGATCTGAGGAAGTATTTTAGGGAAAAAATTGCTGCTGTTATTGCTATTTTTAAAATCATAAATTACATGACAGTATATATTATCCAGTGACAGACCTATCTATGGATAATTCACTTACTTGGGACTCTGATTATTTGGTGAACCATGTGTCACTTCTATTTTTATGTCCATTTTTATATGGCCATTCTCAGAGCAAACAATAAAAAAAAAAAAAGAAAAGGAAAAACCTGAAAGCCATTAGGTGCTTATCCAAAAGGTTTGCAGAAGTACAGAGACTTCTGAATAAGACAGGGCACTCAGGAAACATCTTCATTTCTTGGAAAATCCTGACCGTGGATTTTTGGTCATTTTAATTCATGTTTCTAATTAATACTGACATAAAGAAACTGTGAAAACAGTGGTTTTTGAAATGTTATACCTAGTTCTCAGAAGCTCAGAATCTATTCCAAAGGAAGTGAACGTTTGGAAGGGTGGATATACTCGGAAACAGCACTTCCATATGTGTACTCAACAAAACGAATCATGGTCTCTCAAAGGCCTCAGGCTATCTGTGTACTCCCATCCTGCCATATGTGCAGGGACAAACCCAGCATCCTTATGAACAACCATTCATCAAGGATCTGGCTTTTAACAAGTAGAAATTGTCCCTTTCTTTCCCTTCCTTCCTTCCTTCCTCCTTCCCTCCCTTCCATTCTTATTTTTGGTATAGATGCCAATAATCACATTTCCCTTGATGTTTTATTTTGCCACTGATACTATATACTTATTTACTTTTTGAAACCTTTAAAGAAATTGTAGTCGCTTTCTTTGATATATTAAGGAAAGATAAGTTGAACTTGGAGCAAAAGAATGGGGAGAACCGTGAAAAGTTTTTACTGGCTCTGTCACTAACATTTGTGAAACTTAAGAAACTGAAAAGAGCAGAACAGTCCTTAAAAATAAGTTTATATTAGTGTTGATTCTATTCGGTGGACAGAATTATTTGGGTAAATTCAGGAAAAGGATAACATTGATAAAAATTATTCTTGGTTGTATTCCAAATAAAAAAGCAAGAGACAAAGCACAACTTTAGAAAGTAACAGTGAGAATATGAAGTGTTTACCTCCCTGTTCCCTCTCTCACCTATCCTTCTCTGTTGTCTCTGGGCTTTGTCTCTGCTTTCTCATTTTGCTTGTCCTTCTTTCTTCCTTCCCTTCCTCCCTCCCTCCCTCCTTCCTTCTTCCCTTCCTTTCTTTTCCTTTTATTCCTGCCATATTTCATAAAAGATTTGAAGCAGCTTTTAAAACAAACATGAACTCTGTGTGTGTGTGTGTGTGTGTGTGTGTGTGTGTTTTAAAGTAGGTATGGTAATCATTCAAAGGTGAAAATACCATGAACCAGGAATGAGGTTAGCATATTAAGTGTGCACTGTGGTATCTACTGCTTTTACGAAAGAGGGACCACAGATCTGGCTTTGAGATTTCTAGAAGCCAGTGTGAAGAAAACAGCACTGTTGTTTATAAGGTCCTCAATGTTTCTAGGGCAGGATTTCCCAACTTTGGCATTATTGACATTTTGGCCAGATAATTCTTTGTTGTACTGTCCTGTTGCACTGTAAGATGTTTAGCAGAATTCCTAATTTCTACCCAACAGACGCCAGAAGCACACCTGCCCCTTCATTTTTGACAACCAAAAATGTCTCCAGAAACCACCAACTGGCCCATGGGGGGCAAAACCATCCCCATTGGGACACTGCTTCAGAAAAATGGCAAGCAAATCACAACACTCAGGAAAAGCCCAGCTATTCCAGATACAACTTGGGGTATTTAAATTTCTTGAATATTTTAGCAACTTTACATGACAGAAGTTCAATACCTTTAAAGATAAAACATTCATGTAGGTCTTAGCTGATTTATTTCATTAGGAAAATCTTTAACTCTACAAATATATTTGTTTTTTTTAAACTTATTATTTATTTAGTTTTTAGATTTTGATTTGACTAGCATAAAAATCAATATGAGTTAAGAGCTTATCCTCTTTTTTTCTGGCTTCTTATTTCTGCTCCACTAATTACTAGCTGAATAACCTCTTTGAATTTCATATACAAAACTGCTTAATAATAGCATCTATGTCAGTAGTTGTTGTGAGGATTGTATGAGTTAATACAGGCAAAGCGCTCTTTGCACAGTGGCTAGATCTTAATAAGTACTCTATGAGATGACAACTCTTATTATTGTTGTCATTATTATTTATAAATAATAAAGACCAGAACTTTATAGAGTAAGGGAATAAATAAGAATAATAAAACTGAAAACGTGAAATGTCCATATTAGTTTTCTATTGCTTTCTCTGTATATTTCCTGAATTGTGTTTCTGCTTTGACTTCAAGTGAATGAGATCACATATCTACCATTCCTCTTCTGTAAGTCATGTTTGAGTCAGCAGTCCTTCTTATCACCCCCTCATCCTTTTTCACTACTACTGAGAGAGGTTACAACATGATGTTCTTCTTTCAGATGTGTATAGTGTTATCTAGTGGCTACATTTTTATAAAGAGGTGTGTAACTAGTGCTTTTTTGGCCCTTACTCTCCCTCTACACTTCCTACATGTCTCCTTAGAGAGAGCACCTTCCTAATTCTTTTAGGAGCTTCAGAAATGGCTAATATGAATAATCGCTGTCTACTTCTGAATTGCTGATTTTCCCCCCATATCCTGTTCTTTTCTTTTCTTTCTTTTTTTTTTTTAATCAGTGAGGTCTGTTGGCCTCTGCTGATTATTCCAAGGTTTTCACACTGCTAGTTGCTCTGGATTTTCTGAGGTCCATAATGAAGTGGAAAATGTGTATATTACCTTCTTTTAACATTATAATTTTCCAAGGTGATACCGAACTGTTTTACTTCAATCTCATTTTCTTTTTTTTTTTTTTTTTTTTGCGGTATGCGGGCCTCTCACTGCTGTGGCCTCTCCCGTTGCAGAGCGCAGGCTCCGGACGCGCAGGCCCAGCGGCCGTGGCTCATGGGCCCAGCCGCTCTGTGGCATGTGGGATCTTCCCGGACCGGGGCACGAACCCGTGTCCCCTGCATCGGCAGGCGGGCTCCCAACCACTGCGCCACCAGGGAAGCCCCAATCTCATTTTTTTTTTTTACAGAATTTAAAATGTATTGCCTATTTCAGTTTTTCCTTACAGCTTTCTCTATCACTTTACCCTTTTCTACCCTGCTAAATAGACGTGAGTGGCTGGGAGTAAGAGGCAGGAGGATCTCAGTGCTGGATTCTATACTGTTTTCAGAATTGTGTCTCTTCCTCTTTTAACTAATCTTGCTTATGGGCCAAGCTTGTATGATTCTCTACCCTAAAGCATATTACCACCTTATCTCACCACATTTGCTCAGTTTCTCACACAGTAAGACTTTTTGTGGGTCACCTTCAACTAATGTTTCTGAACCTCAGTTTTGGACACATGTTAGGTCCAGACCCTCCTACATATTTATAAAGTGATTTGAACTTTTGGGGAACTGTTTCCAGATTGAAAGATTTTAATTCTGGCAGTAAAATAAGACCTCTGTGGACAGTTACTCAGCAGACTACTAAAGCTGCCTTTGTGTTTTGTACACTAGTTACATTGTCAGAAATATTTGAAAGTTGAAAGCATATTGTTTTTTAGAATAGTACATAAGGAAAAGCTTGGTGCACATTCCAGGTGAATTCTGAGGGGGGCAATAAGTTGCATTTTGCTACGTTAATTCTGAAATACTGTTATACACCACCAGCCATGTATGCAGCATATCCTTGGAGAATTCTGCCCAGGATCCTGGCTAGACTCTTTTTCCCTGTCATCCAACAGAGTACATTCCTGACCTTGAAAATGGGACACAGAATGATCCGTGCTTACTCATATATGTGATAAATAGGCTCTTTCTTTTCTTTTTTTTTTTCCTTCGGTACATGGGCCTCTCACTGTTGTGGCCTCTCCCATTGCAGAGCACAGGCTCTGGACGCGCAGGCTCAGTGGCCATGGCTCACAGGCCCAGCCGCTCTGCGGCATGTGGGATCTTCCCGGACCGGGGCATGAACCCGTGTCCCCTGCATCGGCAGGCAGACTCTCAACCACTGCGCCACCAGGGAAGCCCAATAGGCTCTTTCTCTGTTCTCCTAATTATGGTGATCTTCTCTACAATTAATAATATATCAGTCTCTTTGAGTTTGAATAGCCTCCTTTCAGTTTTAAAATTCTGTCTCTTCATGATCAACTTATTATTAGACGCAGTCTCTTTAGGTATTTGCTCTGTCTGTCAGCTTCCTCTCTCAAGATGGCATTTGGGTGTCTGAGGGAAAGAGAGAGACCTGATGGGGTCCTTGGATACTCACTGTCCTCTGGATATTCAGGTTTCCAGGGCAACCTCATTAATATAGCTGATTGTTGCTGATTTCCCAGCATTTAAAACTGAGGTCAGCAGCTGAATTTCTCCTGGTTTCTGATTTCACTGCGAAATAGAGCTTGATGGGGTTTGCAGGCTCCAACAGCCTCACCTCAGCTCTCCCTGTGCTGGGATCTTCCTGAGCTTCTGCTGTAGACTTCATTTGACTCCAGCCATAGTTACTCCATTTCAGGGGCTCTCCCATAGCATACACTTGGAAGACTGGGAACTTGAGGCTTCCATTGCTACCACACAGGACCCAAGAGCATCTTAGGAATGCTTCAGTCTAAACTTCCATTTACTTTTCACACTACTTCCTAGCCTTTTTAATGTGGTGCCCACACTTTGGTATAGACATGGACTGCAAAAGTCCTAAGTGTAAATGACACCAAAGATTTACTTATTATCTTGTCAATTTACCTAACACATTTTCCTCTCTCTAAGATGTGCTCACTTATCATTCTTTACCTCCCCTGCTTCTGTCACAACTCTTCAGTTTGCCTTTCTCCAATATCTCATCACCATAAAGGATAGCGTCCAGCTTTTTCTTCCTGTCATCATATCCTATATATAGCCTAGGTCAGCAAGCCCTCTGCCTGGGTGTCATAGGTAGAAAGACTCTCTTCTCTGAACTGTCATTCAGAGAAGCAGTGATAGCATTGTCCTGATGCTATCACTAACATAGGATTATAATCTGAGAGCACCAAGCTTAGTTTTTAATATGTAAAGGAGTTTGGAAAAAAAATCTTTTATGACAAAATCTGGATTTTTATGTGTATTTATGAAAAATCTTTGTTTTTAATGTCAATTTCTTTATATTCCTTTTATATCAATACTAATCTCCCTTTGATCTCATGTACCACTGCCCCATAATAATGCACATGTAATATGTATAGAAGAGTTACTAAGAACCTTCTGTATAAAAAAAACTAAATTAAAAAAAATAATGCACATGTATGTGTGTGTGTATGTGTCTGTGTGTGTGGAGGTGAATTTGTACATGCACACACACACACTTCAGGCAGAAGAATGAATTGGTGGGCAGACCAAGGGGAAGTAAATGTAGTGCATGGAAAAAACAAAGATAAAACACATTGATTTTTTTCAGATTATAATAGTTCTGGTTTTAAAAATTTGCCTTACATCCCTTAAGAACTTTAGCAAGATCTTAGTAACCAGCTATTGTGGTCAGCAGGATTGCTTTCTGCTCCACTGCCATTTCTTTCCCTTTTCCTGGCCTAATCTATTATAATTTACATTATTTTACGTGTCCAGATCCAACTCTATCCCACTTTTCTAATAGCCCTACCTTCAACTTCCAAATGCTAGAGCACCTGTCTTCTTACAGTTCTAACCCCTTCTGGTCTCTACTTCCACCATTATTGTATTGCCAGTGCAGCTTCTTAATCCTGTTTATGTATATCCACCTGAGGTGAGTTTTTCTTGTTCTTTTCCTTTCCTGTCCAGCCACTCAATATCCCATTCCATGCCAGGAACCACCATCATTTGATGGAGTCAACCATCCTTTCTTAACTAGAGTTTTTTCCTACTGTCAGGAAGCCTTGCACAGTTGAAATCAGCTCTCATATGAAGGAGATCTTCTTGATAGTATCACAAATATAGGGAAAGGTTTTTGGCAATCTCTCCAACCAACAAGAGGGACATAGGGGGAGAAGAAATAACTTTTTGCCATTGAGAATGGCAGGAAGTGGATTTGGACATCACTTCTAATGGCAGGGATTATGTAGGGAGAGTTCATGAGTCATGCATCCTTTTTTACCATTGGAACTCTTATTAAACTATAATATGCCAAATACATGTGGATAGGTTTTTGTAGCTGATTTTGGCGGCTGATGTCCCTGAAACACGACTTGGAACACAATGTCGTAGGGAAATATGCTTATAAATTGACTTATAAACAAGCTTTGGGGGTGTAACCTTGCTATAGGCTGAACTGTGTTCCCCCAAAATGAATATGTTGAAGCCCTAACCATTACGTGATTGAATTTGATAGGGCTTTTAGGAGGCAATTGAGGTTAAATGAGGTCGTAAGGGTGGGTTTCTAATTCAGTAGGGTTGGTGGCATCCTAAGAAGAAGAAGAGAGAGATCAGTCTCTCTCCATGTGTACTCACTGAGGAAAGGCCATGTCAGGACATAGTGAGAAGGCAACCATCTGCAAGCTGGGAAGAGAAATAAACCAGACATTAGATTGGCTGGCACCTTTATCTTGGATTTCTAGCCTCCAGAACTGTAAGAAATAAATTTCTGTTGTCTAAGCCACCCAGTGTATGTATTTTGTTGTGGCAGCTCAAGCTAAGACAACCTTGTTCATACATTCAGAATTAAATACAATTACTCATTTATGAATAGATTATATCTACAAAACTTACCACTATTACTACTTAGTTATAAGTTAAATGTACATAAAATATAGGTTAAAGTAGTATTTAGAGAAATGTTTTTTATGTTTAAATACAAGCAAATAAATGAATGATAAATCCCATAGATTCCTAAAGAGAACCTGTTTAGGGATAAGCCTAAATTTTGGATGTGGTCAGAACTTCAAGCATCCATTGAGCATCTGTGTGCCTGGCACTAATTAATAACCATATCCTTATTATTATTTTTTTTACATCTTTATTGTATTATAATTGCTTTACAATGTTGTGTTAGTTTCTTCTGTACAACAAAGTGAATCAGCTATATGTATACATATATCCCCTCCCTCTTGAGCCTCCCTCCCACCCTCCCCGTCCCACCCCTCTAGGTCATCACAAAGCACTGAGCTAATCTCCCTGTGCTATGTGGCTTCTTCCCACTAGCTATCTGTTTTACATTTGGTAGTGTATATATGTCCATGCCACTCTCTCACTTCTTCCCACCTTACCCTTCCCCCTCCCCATGTCCTCAAGTCCATTCTCTACATCTTCCTCTTTATTTCTGTCCTGCCCCTAGGTTCTTCAGAACCATTTTCTTTTTTGTTAGATTCCATATATATGTGTTAGCATACGGTATTTGTTTTTCTCTTTCTGACTTACTTCACTCTGTATGACAGACTCTAGGTCCATCCACCTCACCACAGATAACTCAATTTCATTTCTTTTTATGGCTGAGTAATATTCCATTGTATATATGTGCCACATCTTCTTTATCCATTCATATGTTTATGGACACTTAGGTTGCTACCATGTCCTGGCTATTGTAAATAGAGCTGCAGTGAACATTGTGGTACATGACTCTTTTTCAATTATGGTTTTCTCAGGGTATATGCCCAGTAGTGGGATTGCTGGGTCGTATGGTAGTTCTATTTTTAGTTTTTTAAGGAACCTCCATACTGTTCTCTATAGTGGCTGTATCAATTTACATTCCCACCAACAGTGCAAGAGGGTTCCCTTTTCTCCACACCCTCTCCAGCATTTATTGTTTGTAGATTTCCGATGATGGCCATTCTGACTGGTGTGAGGTGATACCTCATTGTAGTTTTGATTTGCATTTCTCTAATGATCAGTGATGTTGAGCATCCTTTCATGTGTTTGTTGGCAATCAGTATATCTTCTTTGGAGAAATGTCTGTTTCGTTCTTCTGCCCATTTTTGGATTGGGTTGTTTGTTTTTTTTGATACTCAGCTGCATGAGCTGCCTTGTTAATTTTGGAGAGTAATCCCTTGTCAGTTGCTTCATTTGCAAATATTTTCTCCCATTCTGAGGGGTTTTTTTTCATCTTCTTTATGTTTTCCTTTGCTGTGCAAAAGCTTTTAAGTTTCATTAGGTACTATTTGTTTATTTTTGTTTTCATTTCAGTTTCTCTAGCAGTGGGTCAAAAAGGATCTTCTTGCTAAGTGTTCTGCCTGTGTTTTCCTCTAAGAGTTTTATGGTGTCTGGCCTTACATTTAGGTCTTTAATTCATTTTGAGGGGTTTTTTTGTGTATGGTATTAGGGAGTGTCCTAATTCATTCTTTTACATGTACCTGTCCAGTTTTCCCAGCACCACTTATTGAAGAGGCTGTCTTTTCTCCAAGGTATATTCTTGCCTCCTTTATCAAAGATAAGGTGACCATATTTGCGTGGGTTTATCTCTGGGTTTATTTCAGTCCTGTTCCATTGATCTATATTTCTGTTTTTGTGCCAGTACCATACTATCTTGATTACTGTAGCTTTGTAGTATAGTCTGAAGTCCGGGAGCCTGATTCCTCTAGCTCTGTTTTCCTTTCTCAAGATTGCTTTGGCTATTCGGGGTCTTTTGTGTTTCCATACAAATTGTGAAGTTTTTTGTTGTAGTTCTGTGAAAAATGCCATTGGTAGTTTGATAGGGATTGCATTGAATCTGTAGATTGCTTTGGATAGTAGAGTCATTTTCACAATGTTGATTCTTCCAATCCAAGAACATGGTATATCTCTCCATCTCTTTGTATCATTCTTAATTTCTTTCATCAGTGTCTTTTAATTTTCTGCATACACGTCTTTTGTCTCCTTAGGTAGGTTTATTCCTAGGTATTTAATTCTTTTTGTTGCAGTGGTAAATGGGAGTGTTTCCTTAAGTTCTCTTTCAGATTTTTCATCATTTGTGTATAGGAATGCAAGAGATTTCTGTGCATGAATTTTGTTTCCTTCTACTTTACCAAATTCATTGATTAGCTCTAGTAGTTTTCTGGTAGCATCTTTAGGATTCTTTATGTATAGTATCATGTCATCTGCAAACAGTGACAGCTTTACTTCTTTTTCTCCAATTTAGATTCCTTTTATTTATTTTTCTGATCGGTGTGAGGTGATACCTCACTGTTGTTTTGATTTGCATTTCTCCAATAGTTAGTGATGTTGAGCATCATTTTATGTGCCTCTTGGCCATCTGTCTGTCTTCTTTGGAGAAATGTCTATTTAGATCTTACACCCATTTTTTGATTGGTTTTTTTTTTTTGATATTGAGCTGCATGAGCTGCTTGTATATTTTGGAGATTAATCCCTTGTCCGTCACTTTATTTGCAAATATTTTCTTCCATTCTGAGGGCTATCTTTTTTTTTGTTTATGGTTTACTTTGCTGTGCAAAAATTTTTAGATCCCATTTGTTTATTTTTTTTTTCATTACTTCTGGGGGTGGATCAAAAAAGATCTTGCTGAAATTTACGTGAAACACTGTTCTGCCTATGTTTTCCTTTAAGAGTATTATAGTGTCTGGCCTTACATTTAGGTTATTAATCCATTTTGAGTTTATTTTTGTATATGGTGTTAGGGAGTGTTCTGATTTCATTCTTTTACATGTCATTGTCCAGTTTTCCCAGCACCACTTACTGAAGAGATTGTCTTTTCTCCATTGTATATTCTTGCCTCCTTTGTCATAGATTAGGTGACCATAGGTGTGTGGGTTTATCTCTGGGCTTTCTATCCTGTTCCACTCTTCTGTATTTCTGTTTTGTGCCAGTACCAAACTGTTTTGATGACCATAGCTTTGTAGTATAGTCTGAAGTCAGGGAGCCTGATGCCTCCAGCTCCATTTTTCTTTCTCAAGATTGCTTTAGCCTTTCAGGGTCTTTTGTGTTTCCATACACATTGTAAAATTTTTTCTTCCAATTCTGGGGAAAATGCCATTGGTAATTTGATAGGGATTACATTGAATCTGTAGATTGCTTTGAGTAGTTTAGTCATTTTGACAATATTGATTCTTCTAATCGAAGAATATGGTATATCTTTCCATCTGTCTGTGTCATCTTTATTTCTTTCATCAGTGTCTTATAGTTTACTGAGTACAGATCTTCTTTCTCCTTAGATAGGTTTATTCCTAGGTATTTTATTCTCTTTGATGTAATGGTAACTGAGATTGTTTCCTTGTTTTCTCTTTCTGATCTTTCATTGTCAGTGTGTAGGAATGCAAGAGATTTTTGTGTATTAGTTTTGTATCCTGCAGCTTTACCAAATTCATTGATGAGCTCTAGTAGTTTTCTGGTAACATCTTTAGGATTTTCTATGTATAGTATCATGTCATTTGCAAACAGTGACAGTTTTACTTCTTCTTTTCCAATTTGAATTCCTTCTATTTCTCCTTCTCTGTGCCACAGCTAGGACTTCCAAATCTATGTTGAATAATAGTGGTGAGGGTGGACATCCTTGGCTCATTCCTGGTCTTAGAGGAAATGCTTTCAGTTTTTCACTATTGGGAATGTTATTTGCTGTGGGTTTGTCATATATGGCCTTTATTATGTTGAGGTAGGTTCCCTCTAATCCCACTTTCTGGAGAGTTTTTATCATAAATGGGTGTTGAATTTTGTCAAAAGCTTTTTTTGCATCTGTTGAGATGACCATATTGTTTTTATTCTTCAGTTTGTTAATGTGGTGTATCACATTGATTGATTTGCATATATGGAAGAATCCTTGCATCCCTGCAATAAATCCCACTTGATCATGGTTTATTATCCTTTTAATGTGTTGTTGGATTCTGTTTGCTAGTAATTTGTTGAGGATTTTTACGTCTTTCTTCATCAGAGATATTGGCCTGTAGTTTTTTTGTGTGATATCTTTGTATGGTTTTGATATCCGGGTGATGGTGGCCTCGTAGAATGAGGTTGGCAGTGTTCTTTCCCCTGCAGTTTTTTTGGAAGAGTGTCAGGAGGATAGGTGTTAACTCTTCTCTAAATGTTTGATAGAATTCTCCTGTGAAGTCATCTGGTCCTGGACTTCTGTTTGTTGGAAGTTTTAAAATCATAGTTTCAATTTCAGTACTCGTGATTGGTCTTTTCATATTGTCTATTTCTTCCTGGTTCAGTCTTGGAAGGTTGTACCTTTCTAAGAATTTGTGCATTTCTTCTAGGTTGTCCATTTTATTGGTGTATAGTTGTTTGTAGTAGTGTCTTATGATGCTTTGTATTTCTGTGATGTCAGTTGTAACTTCTCCGTTTTCATTTCTAATTTTATTGATTTGAGTTCTCTCCCTCCTTTTCTTGATGAGTCTGTCTAATGGTTTATCAATTTTGTTTTTCTTCTCAAAGAACCAGCTTCTAGTTTTCTTTTGGGGTTTATTGATTTGTTTTATGTTTGCTTGCCCCCCCCCAATAATTTTAAATCTGAAGAATGAGGACTTTCTACGGTACCTGTAGCTATGTAATGGTTGAAAATTGGTTTAAAAGTATCCAACACAATGTAAATGTTGGTTTTTATTTTTTAGCTTGAACAACCATTTTCCTGAAGGCTGTATCCTCATGAAGCTCAAATAACTACTTACTTACAGTGGTTTAGTAAAAAAATAAAAGTTTCAATTTAGAGGGTAAATGATTAGGTTCTAGGGTTCATTTGATGATTCCTTTGCTTTTTAGTTGATAGTGTTGACCATGATGGTGTTGACTATGACATGGGCTGAATGTTCTTAGAAAGTAAGTGTTATTTCAGTAGTATGGTAGAAAGGCATGTGTTGTCAGGGTCAGAGCTCTGTGTGAGGGTCCTCAGACCTGCTGGGTAGCCTCTCTAAGCCACAATATGTTCATTCAATAACCACTTATTAGGCCTCAACTATGTGTTAGGCATTACAAAAATGAGTGTAATAGCTGAAATAGTAGTAGCTAACAGTTGCATATCACGTACTCATTTAATCCTCCCCAACCTCATATGCAGATGGCACTTTAAAAAGCTGCTATTTCATTGGTAAGAGAGTCAAAGCACAGAGTTGTTAAT
The DNA here is from genome assembly GCF_964341445.2 of Mesoplodon mirus. NCBI lineage: Eukaryota > Metazoa > Chordata > Mammalia > Artiodactyla > Ziphiidae > Mesoplodon > Mesoplodon mirus. The sequence goes on along the minus strand of NC_138985.1, from coordinate 43,987,991 downwards.
TAATTGATTGCCCATTGTCATTCATCTTTTAGTGGTGAAGTCATAATTTCACCTGGACAGTTTAATTACAGAATCTTCTCTCTTTAACACTTTGCTGTTGTTGGGAGAATCTTAATATTCTATTTATTTATTTAGTGTTCTCATTTATTATGTATTTACTCATTGTTCTTAACAGAATTTAAGTTGTTAAGGCTCTCATGAGAAAAAGCATGTGAAAATGCTTAGGAAACTGCTTAGTGCATTGTGAATGAGTTATTATTTATTGTGTTTGTTCCCTGTCATTAGGCCTCTTCACTTTAGTTCTTCTTTTTAAAAAAATTCTGTATTTTGTGTCAGAGTTCCCTTCTTTGAGCCACTTGAGAAGTCTTGATATTTGCACAGTCACAAATTTTTTTATTGCGTTTCCCAGTGCTCCAACTGTGTCCTAAAATAAGACTTCTACAGCTTGATACTGTTATTTTTTTATATTATGACATATTTATACATTAAAAATATGTAACATATATGACAATTATAAACCACTACTATTGCACTTTTCTTGTCCTTGTTGTAAATGTTCTCTTAATGAGTGCACAAAAAAGAGTAAACAGCATTTTATAAAGGTAAATCCAAAATATTGGTTCATGCTTTGTTTGGATAATAATGTTCTCTAGTATAGGAGCAACCATATATTTTAATGGCCTATCTAATTTTAATAATACTAGTTTGCTCTAAGACTAGCTGCCAAACTGTACTAAATGTTAAGCTCCTACTTTGAAAGTCACATCTCTCCTTGCAGTTGAGTATTGAGAATATTTTAAGTGTGAGGACCACACACTCCCTCCATTTAGTTGGAGAACCTGAACTGCGGTTGCTCCTTCCCACTCACTGACTGCTACTGCTACCTGCCTAATAATTGTTTTTGGCTCCACGTAAACCTGCAGCCAGAAAGGTATTTGAATTTTCCCCCTCTAGCACTTGCAAATCCGATTTTTATGTATAGCTAAGTGCTCTTAGCTTTTACTCTATCTACTACTGGGGCCTGGTTTCTAGCAAGCCTGTAGCTACGCCAAATCTGGCCTATGTAATGCTGTTTGTAATGAGAAATCTAAACAGGGAATGGCAGTGAGGCATGGCAGGAATGTGTTTCCATTGGAGAAGTCAGTGTAGAGAAAAAGTATAAGCAAAGCCGTGTGCAGAAGGCCTATTCAGCTGGCCAGGATGGAAGACTAATGTTATTGTACATAGACTGTTACTGTGCCAGCCCTTCCTCACAAATTTGCTTTCTCTCTCTCTCCCCTCTCTTGAACTCCCTTCCTCCCCCCTCCCTCTTTCATCTACTCCTTCTCCTTCTCTTTCTCTCCCTCTCTTCTGCGGGCTCTGCTCACTGTTTGCTCAGGTGGACAGTGACACCATTTGGAATGAGCTGCACTCGTCCGGTGCTGCACGCATGGCTGTTGGCTGTGTCATCGAGCTGGCTTCCAAAGTGGCCTCAGGAGAGCTGAAGGTGAGGTCTGGATTGCATTAAGTGTGGGAAATCCAGAGAAGACGCTGAAACAGAGATGTTGTTGTTTGGGAATTGTGGGGAGTGTGGTGTGGTAATAAAAGGAAAAGGGCAGAGGGAAGAGGGCAAGGAGATGGCCACTAAGGTGTGATAATAACTAGTGCGTAGGTAGGTAGTAGCTGATCGTGCTCCCAGGGCCTTCCTCTCCTTGGGGAAACTCTGCGGTTAGGGCACTCTGTTGTATTTTTAAGAGCATAGAAATGGTGAGTAAAGCTATGGTCCAGGTTAAAAATACCCAGTATATACATACCAGTCATGCCCTCCTGGGATTCTCTTTTGAAGCGACATAAAACATATGATTACTGAGTACTGTGTATAAGCTCAGAATACCACCCAGAGAGAAGGGGGTGGGGGTGGGGAGAAAGGTAAATATCAGATGGGAAGGATTGGGAGGAAGAAGGAAATTGTTGACTAGAAGGGTAATGATCCAGAGTATGTTTTTCCATGAAAGAACTTCAGAAATGAACTACGCTTTATTGTTCTTTTCTTTTTACGGTCTCTTCTTTTCTACATCATGTGAAAAGAACAATGTCCAAACCCCAACGTTTCCCAGTCTAAACAATTTATAAAAGCCAGAGACCTGACAGACGTTGACATTTTATTTGGTATTTTAACAGTGCTATTTAAAGGTATACCATGTGCATCTTGAATGCAGTTGCCCCAATAAACTTTGTTGGTGCTAACATAGCTTTTTAATGCACTGGTTCACACACTTCATAATGAAATCTGGGCAGTGATTGATTTGGTATTTTTAGCAATTGTGGGGCTTAGGGGAAATATATTGTAACCAACAATATAGGCACTGTGAGTTTTGTTCATCTAAAATAAAATCTAATTAGGATTATTTTTCTTTATGCCTAATGAATTTTTATTCAGTTACACCTGACTATTTCACTTGTGATTAAAAATGCAGGGTAGGAATGTGCACTTTACAACGCATTGTCTGCCCCAGAAGTCTTTGCTCTAACTCTTTAAGTCAAAACCTACAGAAATAGCATTATGATAAGGTGGGCTATATTAAAAAAAATATATATATATATATATATATATATATATATGTATATATGCGTCTCATGTTAAGTTGACATGATCAGCATTAGTATATTAATTGCTCATCTCAGGAGATTTCTTAGGCCATTAATGTGGTGCTTAATACTCAGTCTTTACCTTTGATAACGAGCTATTGGAAAGAAGAAAGGAATCAGCCTTATGGAGAGGTTTTGGCTCTCTCCCAGTAGCACTTGAGGAATAATTCTTCCTGTTTGAATATGTCACTTGTAGCACTAGAATCAATTGACATTTTAAAAGAAGTATTTGAGAGTCTTATTTTCAAAAGAATTCAAATGACAGACAACAGCCAGGCCACAATATTATAATTTTTAAAAGATTATGCTGGCACAGACCCACTTAATAAAAACCAAAAATGACTGTTAGCGTTTCACAGTTTCTAATTGTTTTGATTTTGTTGAAGTTTAATCAGTAATTCTGAGACCTTCTCAAGTAGAATGCCCACATATTACACTCAAAATCATCATTGCTATTAACCTCACAGAGTGCAGAATTGCCAAATGTATGTGTAAAGAGTGTTGAACAAAAACCTAATTATATTTTTTAGGAGGTAGTCATTTAAAATAGCCAATTACAAACAGAGTGTCAACAATATATAGTATGGACATGCTGACTACCAGCTGTACTAACTAGCATTGGCTGTTTATGTTAAGATCAAGGATTCATACAAATGCTTTTCCTCCCCTTGGTTGAGAAATCAGCAAGTATGATTAAAAAAGAGAAGAATAGGGAAAAGGAGCCAGCATAAAAATCAAGAAACATTGATTCAGGCTCTGCCACTTAAATGCTGTGTCACTTGTGGGAGATCACTTAATATCTCTGGGCCTCAGTATCTCGTTCCACAAAATCAGTAGGGTAGAATTGATAATGTTGAAGGTGGTACCTGGTTTTGACATTCTGAGCTATTTGCAAATGAGAAGTGGATCTGGTTATCAGTTATATACACCATGACATACCAAATAGTAGATATTCCACAACTGATTTCACCTTCCTTTGTTGAATATTCCAGGCAGTGTAGCTGGTTTATCTTTCTGATTGTTAGCCCAAAGTAAAAGTCCAAGACAGGTAGGACCATAACAAACGGACTAGTGCTGACAGACCAAGAGACTGAATCCTTTTGTTGCTAATAATTTGATGAGGCCTATGGGAATGCCACTGTAGATAGCCAAGAATTGTGGTAGATAGCCATGTTCAAGGACCTCTAGCTAACCAAAAATGTTACTCAGTGTCTACCTGTTCCAGACTCCAGTATGACTGGGCAGGTACACCTTCTGGCCAGGAGCATTAACACTCTTGACTGTGGAGTCACTTCATTCAGATCTAGGAAGAAAATAGGGAAGCTTATTTGAGGACACTGGTAAGTTATCCTCTGATAAGAGATGTGAACAAAGAAAACTTCAGTGTTTTGTTTATCATTTTCTGCATCTACATTCTCACATCTACATTCTCACATGTTCTGCCTCTTTCTCCAGTAAATCTATAACTTGAAACAACTTTGACATATTGAAAGACTGCATTTTGTGAGTCTGCACTCATTTTGCTTGGAAATTAGAGAAGAATTAAGAGCTTTATTTCAAATATGGTGGGCCTGTATGGGGTGCTGAACTGAGAGGTTCGAGATAGCTGGAGGGAGGTCACCAAACTCATAGGGGATGGGGACCTAGGAGATAAGAAGGGCGCCCAAACAAGGAAAATGCCAAAGGCAAATTTCATTACCTGGAGTTTTTCCTTGATACTGAGCTTGATCATGATTGTTCCCCTAACATTTGACAGGTTCTGTCCTTTCTTCACCTGCAGATACTAATGGGCTAAAGGAATTAGAGGTATAATCCAGGCACAGGGAGTGGGTCTCATGTTGATCCTTAAACTGAGCCTGTGCAGCAAACTACAGCAGTAAGTGGGTGTATTTTTTTGCACAGCACGGACATGCTCAGTGGAGTTCAGTGGAAATTATGGGGACTTTCAAGTTTTCCAGGTTTTTAATAAGGTATTTTAAAAAAACCCATGCAAGTGGAAATTTCTCAAACCTACAAATACCCAAGTTGGCTATTTCTCAGAATCTAGAACTAGGGAACATAACTATTCTGGAAATGCTGACATGTTTGTTGTATTGGAAACTATAATTGGAAGAATAGTTACCTCAAAATGGTTTTATTGTTCTAAAGGTCATTTAAGGAAGTATGTCTAGAAATAGAAATATCTTTAAAAGATGAGCATTTTTCAAGTTATAAATATTCAATATTTCATTCAAAAAATGGTGTCACATATGTTGTACACCTTAAAGTATATAATTTTTATTTCAGTTATGCTTCAATATATCTGGGAAAAAATGATTCAGCAGTTATCTAGTTTTACTGTAAGAATGCCCTTTGATGCTATTTTGGCAATGCTGTATTTCATAAAAAAAGTAAAAATTGCTTTAGTTGTCTGGAAATTTTTGTCAAGAAAATTCCCATCTGATTATCTGAAAAATATATGGATTACTTTACTGTTTGAATGGATATTGTGACATCATGTTGCTAATAATACCTGCCATTCATTAAGTATCTACTATAGGTTGGACAGTGTACATGTAATTTGTCATTATTCTCACAATGTCCACCAAAAGTAAGTACCACCAATAGGATACCAGCTCAGAGACATCAAGTAACTTTTTAAGACCCTGCACACAGTTTAATAAATGGCAAAGCCTGTAAGTGTCACAATCCTCTCTTCTCTTTCAACACTTTATAAGGAATTTCTTGTAGAGGTAGCACAAATATGTAAGAAAAAAGGGGTTAAAGCTATCTTTTTAAAATAGTCTAGATTCTTCCCTTTTTATTACTCTAAAACATTTAATACATACAAAAAAAATAAAGAGTTACACTAATAACTTATAAATCATAATAATATGGTTGGATGTGAGCCCTTCATCCAACTAAAGAAATAGTACTGTGCTAACAGTATTAAAGTTCTTTCAGTACTTATCTCATTCCTATCTTTTGACCCAGGAGTAATTATTAATCTGTTGTATTTTTTAAATTATTCCTTTCCCTTTAATAGTGTTAACCATATGTTATAGATCTTTATAAAAAATAGAATCTTATTGAATGTGTTATTTCTCAGATTTCTCTCCCTCAACTTAAAATCATGTTATGAGGATTTATCCTATTTACATAGCTGTGATTTATTCATTTTCCTTGTACATCATAATTTGTTTATTCATTCTTCTGTTGGACAGTATAGTTGTTTCCAGGTTTTTGCTCTTTTGATCAGTGCTGCTGTGAACACTCTTGAACTATGACATAACTAAGAGTAAAATGGTAAGCTCCTAGGATAGAAACATAACAAATTTCAGAGAGTAATGCAAGGTAGAATTCCGAAGTCATTTTGCCACAATGACATCAGCAAAAATAACAGTTTAAACCTCTGAAAATTCTTCACTCCATGAAGTCAGTGACGAAACTGGCAAAATTTATCAGAATTAATTTTTTAAAATCTTTTGTTGGAGTATAGTTGCTTTACAATGTTGTGTAAGTTTCTGCTGTACAGCAAAGTGAATCGGCCACACATATATGTGTATCCCCTCTTCCTTGGATTTCCTTCCCATTTAGGTCAACACAGAGCACTGAGTAAAGTTCCCTGTGCTATACAGTCTGTTCTCATCAGTAGTTATCTGTTTTATACATAGTAGTGTATATATGTCAATCCCAATCTCCCAATCCCTCCCACCTCCCTTCCCCCCCTTGGTATCCATATGTTTGTTCTCTATGTCTGTGTCTCTATTTCTGCTTTGCACATAAGTTCATCTATACCATTTTTCTAGATTCCACATATATGCATTAATATATGGTATTTGTTATTCTGACTTAATTCACTCTGTATGACAGTCTCTAGGTCCATCCACGTCTCTACACATGACCCAATTTCGTTCCTTTTTATGGCTGAGTAGTATTCCATTGTATATATGTACCACATCTTCTTTATCCATTCCTCTGTTGATGGATATTTAGGTTGCTTCCATATCCTGGCTATTGTAAATATTGCTGCAGTGAACATTGGGGTGCATGTATCTTTTGAATTATTGTTTTCTCTGGGTATATGCCCAGGAGTGGGATTGTTGGGTCATATGGTAGTTCTATTTTTAGTTTTTTAAGGAACCTCCATACTGTTCTCCATAGTGGCTGTACCAATTTACATTCCCACCAACAGTGTTAGAGGGTTCCCTTTTCTCCACAGCCTCTCCAGCATTTATTGTTTGTAGATTTTGGGGGGATGGCCATTCTGACTGGTGTGAGGTGATATCTCATTGTACTTTTGATTTGTATTTCTCTAATAATTAGTGATGTTGAGCATCTTTTCATGTGTTTGTTGGCCATCTGTATGTCTTCTTTGGAGAAATGTCTATTTAGGTCTTCTGCCCATTTTTTAATTGGGTTGTTTGTTTTTTTTAATACTGAGCTGCATGAGCTGTTTGTATATTTTGGAGATTAATCCCTTGTCAGTTGCTTCATTTGCAACTATTTTCTCCCATTCTGAGCGTTGTCTTTTCTTCTTGTTTATGGTTCCCTTTGCTGTGCAAAAGCTTTTAAGTTTCATTAGGTCCCATTTATTTTTGTTTTTATTTTCATTACTCTAGGCGGTGGGTCAAAAAAGATCTTGCTGTGATTTACGTCAAAGGGTGTTCTGCCTATGTTTTCCTCTAGGAGCTTTATAGTGTCTAGCCTTACATTTAGGTCTTTAATCCATTTTGAGTTTATTTTTGTGTATGGTGTTAGGGAGTGTTCTAATTTCATTATTTTACATGTAGTTCTCCAGTTTTCCCAGCACCACTTATTGAAGAGATTGCCTTTTCTCCATTCTATATTCTTGCCTCATTTATCATAGATTAGGTTACCATAGGTGTGTGGATTTATCTCTGGGCTTTCTATCCTGTTCCATTGATCTATATTTCTTCTTTTGTGCCATCAACTATAGTGTCTTGACTGTAGCTTTGCAGTATAGCCTGAAGTCAGGGAGCCTGATTCCTCCAGCTCCATTTTTCTTTCTTAAGATTGCTTTGGCTATTTGGAGTCTTTTGTGTTTCCATACAAATTGTAAAAATTTTTTGTTCTAATTCTGTGAAAAATGCCATTGGTAATTTGATAGGAAAAAAAGGAAATTACAGACGAATATCACTGATGAACATAGACAAAAAAATCCTCAACAAAGTACTAGCAAACAGAATCCAACAACATATTAAAAGGATCATACATCATTATCAAGTGGGATTTATCCCAGGGACGCAAGTACTCTTCAATATACGCAAATCAATCAGCGAGACACACCACACTAACAAATTGAAGAATAAAAAACCATATGATCGGGCTTCCCTGGTGGCGCAGTGGTTGAGAGTCCGCCTGCCGATGCAGGGGACATGGGTTCGTGCCCCGGTCCAGGAAGATCCCACATGCCACAGAGCGGCTGGGCCCATGAGCCATGGCCACTGAGCCTGCGCGTCCAGAGCCTGTGTTCCGCAACAGGAGAGGCCACAACAGTGAGAGGCCCGCGTACTGCAAAAAACAAGCAAACAAAAAAAAAACAACAAAAAAACCCCATATGATCATCTCAATAGATGCAGAAAAAGCTTTTGACAATACTCAACACCCATTTATGACAAAAACTCTCCAGAAAGTGGGCATAGAGGGAACCTACCTCAACATAATAAAGGCCATACGTGACAAACCTGTAGCAAGCATCATTCTCAATGGTGAAAAACAAAGCATTTCCTCTAAGATCAGGAACAAGACAAGGATGTCCACTCTCGCCACTGTTATTCAGCACAGTTTTGGAAGTCCTAGTCATGGCAGAGAAGAAAAAGAAATAAAAGGAATCCAAATTGGAAAAGAAGAAGTAAAACTGTCACTGTTTGTAGATGGCATGATACTGTACATAGAAAATCGTAAAGATGCCACCACAAAACTAGTAGAGCTCATCAGTGAATTTGGTAAAGTTGCAGGATACAATCTCTTGCATTCCTATACACTAACAATGAAAAATCAGAAAGAGAAATTAAGGAAATAGTTCCATTTGCCATTGCAACAAAAAGAATAAACTACCTAGGAATAAACCTACCTAGAGAGGAAAATGACCTGTACTCAGAAGACTAAAGATACTGATGAAAGAAATCAAAGACAACACAAACAGATGGAGAGATTTGCCATGTTCTTCGATAGAAAAAATCAATATGTGAAAATGGCTATACTACCCAAAGCAATCTACAGATTCAGTGCAAATCCCTATCAAATTACCAATGGCATTTTTCGCAGAATTAGAATTAATTATTTAAAAAACCCAGGAAATTAACCAAAAGCTTGTAACATCTCAGGAAGTATGTATTCAAAAGAAAACTGGCTAAATCTTCATGAGAACAGTGAACTTTGTGGTGTTTTAATTCACCCTTTCTCATTTAACCCTTTCCAGTTCCCCAGTAGTCTTATTCCCAATGAAAACCAATAAGTTAGCAGTCTCCAGACAGGGCAGAATGGGGCTGAAGCTTCTTCAAAGCCTCATTCCCAGAAAATTTTCATTATTTGGCCTGTCTGGTTCTTCAGTGCAAGTCCCCAGTTACAAAGTTGTCTTTATTTGTCTGGATTTAGAGTGAAAAGCCTTTCCTCAGAAGCACTTGTTGAAAAAAATTAAAGGTAATTAATTAACTTATGGCTGCCTGAAGTGGTGGACAACAGTAGAGAAAACAACAAACTAACCAAAAGCTTCCAGAAACAACTGGGGAATGAGATGTACATAAGTGCTATGGCAATCCCTATCAGACTCCTAAGAATCTAGAAGGCCATGTGTCTGATAGGGCTGTGTGCATACTCAGGGCTGTGTTCACACCACACTTGTTCCTTTTCATGGCTGAGTAATATTCCATTGTATATATGTACCACATCTTCATTATCCATTCATTTGTCATTGAACATTTAGGTTGTTTCCATGTCCTGGCTATTGTAAATAGTACTGCAGTGAACATTTGGGTACATATGTCCTTTTGAATTATGGTTTTCTCAGGGTGTATGCCCAGTAGTGAGATTGCTGGGTCATGTGGTACTTCTATTTTTAGATTTTTAAGGGACCTCCATACTGTTCTCCATAGTGACTGTATCAATTTACATTCCAACCAACAGTGCAAAAGGGTTCTCTTTTCTCCACACCTTCTCCAGCATTTATTGTTTGTAGCTTTTTTGATGATGGCCATTTGACTGGTGTGAGGTGATACCTCATTGTAGTTTTGATTTGCATTTCTTTAATAATTAGTACTATTGGGCATCTTTTCATGTGCCTCTTGGCCATCTGTATGTCTTCTTTGGTGAAATGTCTGTTTAGGTCTTCTGCCCTTTTTTTTTTTTTTTTTTTTTTTTTTTTCCGTACGCGGGCCTCTCACTGTTGTGGCCTCTCCCGTTGCGGAGCACAGGTTCCGGATGCGCAGGCTCAGCGGCCATGGCTCACGGGCCCAGCCGCTCCGCGGCATATGGGATCCTCCCAGACCGGGGCACGAACCCGTATCCCCTGCATCGGCAGGCGGACTCTCAACCACTGCGCCACCAGGGAGGCCCTTCTGCCCATTTTTTAATTGGGTTGTTTGTTTTTTTGATATTGAGCTCCATGAGCTGTTTGTATATTTTGGAGATTAATTCTTTCTCCATTGCTTCATTTGCAAATATTTTCTCTCCTTTTGAGGGTTGTCTTTTCGTCTTGTTTATGGTTTCCTTTGCTGTGCAAAAGCTTTTAAGTTTAATTAAGTCCCCTTTGTTTATTTCTGTTTTTATTTTCATTACTGTTGGCGGTGGGTCAAAAAAGAACTTGCTGTGATTTATGTCAAAGAGTGTTTTTCCTGTGTTTTCCTCTTAAGAGCTTTATGGTGTCTGGTCTTACATTTAGGTCTTTTATCCATTGAGTTTATTTTTGTGTATGGTGTTAGGGAGTGTTCTAATTTCATTCTTTTACGTGTAGCTGTCCAGTTTTCCCAGCACCACTTATTGAAAAGGCTGTCTTTTCTCCATTGTAAGTTCTTGCCTCCTTTGTCGTAAATTACATGACCATATGTGTGTGGGTTTATCTCTGGGCTTTCTAACCTGTACCATTGATCTATATTTCTGTTTTTGTGCCAGTACCATACTGTCTTGATTACTGTAGCTTTGTAGTATAGTCTGAACTCTGGGAGCCTGATTACTCCAGCTCTGTTTTTCTTTCTCAAGACTGATTTGGCTATCCGGGGTCTTTTGTGTTTCCATACAGATTGTAAAATTTTGTGTTCTAATTTCGTGAAGAATGCCATTGGTAGTTAGATAGGGATTGCATTGAATCTGTAGATTGCTTTGAGTACTATAGTTATTTTCACAATATTGATTCTTCCAATCCAATAATATGGTATATTTTTCCATCTGCTTATGTCATCTTTGATTTCTTTCATCAGTTTTATAGTTTTATGAGTACAAGTTTTTTGCCTCCTTAGGCAGGTTTATTCCTAGGTATTTTTTTCTTTTTGTTGCGATGGTAAATGGGATTGTTTCCTTAATTTCTCCTTCTGATTTTTTGTTGTTAGTGTATAGAAATGCAAGAGATTTCTGTGCATTAATTTTGTATCCTACTACTGTACCAGATTCATTGATGAGCTCTAGTAGTTTTGTGGTGGCATATTCAGGATTTTTAATGTATAGTATCATGTCATCTGCAGTGACAGTTTTACTTCTTCTTTTCCAATTTGGATTCTTTTTATTTCTTTTTCTTCTCTGACTGTTGTGGCTAGGACTTCCAAACTTTGTTGAATAGGAGTAGCAAGAGTGGACATCTTTGTCTTGTTCCTGATCTTTGAGGAAATGCTTTCAGTTTTTCACCATTGAGAAGGATGTTTGCTGTGGGTTTGTCATATATGGCCTTTATTATGTTGAGCTAGGTTCCCTCTGTGCCCATTTTCTGGAGAGTTTTTATCATAAATGGGTATTGAATTTTGTCAAAAGCTTTCTCTGCATCTATTGAGATGATCATATGGTTTTTATTCTTCAGTTTGTTAGTGTTGTTTATCACGTTGATTGATTTGCATATATTGAAGAATCCTTGCATTCATAGGATAAATCCTACTTGATCATGATGTATGATCCTTTTAATATGTTGTTGGATTCTGTTTGCTAGTAATTTGTTCAGGATTTTTGCATCTATGTTCATCAGTGATATTGGTCTATAATTTTCATTTCTTGTGATATCTTTGTCAGATTTTGGTATCAGAGTGATGGTGGCCTCGTAGAACAAATTTGGGAGTGTTCCTCCCTCTGCAGTTTTTTGGAAGAGTTTGAGAAGGATAGGTGTTAGCTCTTCTCTAAATGTTTGATAGAATTCGCCTGTGATGCTATCTGGCCCAGGACTTCTTTTGTTGGAAGATTTTTAATTACAGTTTCAATTTCATTACTTACGATAAGTCTGCTTTATTTTCTAATTCTTCCTGGTTCAGTCTTGGAAAATTGTACCTTACCAAGAATTTGTTTATTTCTTCATGGTTGTCTATTTTATTGGCATATACTTGTTTGTAGTAGTCTCTTTTAATCCTTTGTATTTCTGCAGTGTCAGTTGTGATTTCTCCTTTTTCATTTCTAATTTTATTGATTTGCATCATCTCCCTCTGCCATTTTTTTTTTTTTGGATGAGTCTGGCTAAAGTTTTATCAATTTTGTTTATCTTCTCAAAGAACCAACTTTCAGTTTTATTGATCTTTGTTATTTTCTTCATTTCTATTTCATTTCTGCTCTGATCTTTATGATTTCTTTCTTTCTACTGAGTTTAGGTTTTCTTTGTTCTTCTTTCTCTAGTTTCTTTACATGTAAGGTTAGATTGTTTACTTGAGATTTTTCTTGTTTCTTGAGGTGAGCTTCAATTGCTATAAAATTCCCTCTTAGAACTGCTTTTGCTGGGTCTTGGTGCTAAGATGAGGACCTCCAGGAGACCTCACTCTGACGCATATTCCCTGGGGTCTGTGGTTCTCTGTTAGTCCAGTAGTTGCGACTCGGACCTCCTACAGCAGGAGATCAGGTTGGACCCCCGGCTTGTGAACCAAGATCCTGCAAGCTGTGCAGGGCGGCAGAAAATAAAAAAGGAGCAGAACAATAACAAAGAGTAAAAAATAAAATAAGAGTAGAAAACTAACAGATATGGTAGAAAAGATTAAAATATAGATGAAACAACAACCAGAAGGTAAAACAGAACCACAATAGCATAAAAGAGAAAAGAATAAAAAAAGAAAAGCTAGAAAAGGCCTTGGCTGTGGGGGGTGGGGTTTAGTCAGGGGCTGGGTTTTGGCTGTGGGCAGGGCCTATGTTTAGGACCCACAGGGCCGGAAAAATCCCTGGGTTGGGGGAGGGGGGCATGGGGCTTAGGCTCAGCACAGCAGGAGGGGCTCAGGAGTGCCTCTGGCTTTGGAGGGTGGAGGACCAGGTCCTGGATCCCAGCAGGCTCCCTCAGCCAAAGTGGTCAGGGGAAATTCTAGGCACATTCCCCCCACCCTGCATCCTCTGATCTGGGAGGGTCCCTCCCATTGGCCTCTCTTCTTCTTCCCCACCCTCCCTCCTATGCCCCTAGGACCCCTGTGGCTGGAGGGGGCCCCAGAAGGCAGGGGACCAGACCCTCAAGCCCAACAGGCTTTCCAGGGTCGAGTAGGCAGGGGAAATACCCAGGGCACTTCCCCTGATCCCTCGGTTCTGGAGGGTCCCCCCCGCCACCGTCTGCCTCTCCTCTTCTCCTCCCGCCTCCCTCTTATGCCCCTAGTATCATTGTGGCCCAGAGGGGGCCTCGGAGGGCTGGGGTTCTGGCCCGGGAGCCCAGCAAGCTTACCGGGGCCAAGTGGGTAGGGGAAACGCCTGCCACGCCTCTCCTGATCTTCCGGTCCTGGAGGGTCCCCCCCAACCATCTGCCTCTCCTCCTTTTCCTCCCTCCTACCTCCCATGCCCCTAGGACCCATGAGGCCAGAGCGGGCCCTGGAGATCGGAGGACCAGGCCCGGGAGCCCAGCAGGCTTCCCGGGGCGACTGGACTGGGGAAATACTAGGTGCACCGCCCCCTGATCCTGCAAACCTCCACAGGTTCCCTCGAGGTGTGGGAACCCCTCCCCTCTCCCAGCCACCCCTCAGGGACACCAGTTGTGTCCATTCTCCACTTCTCTACCCCCTCACTCCCCCCCACATCCTACGCGGTCACTCTGGGGTTCCTCCCGTCTCCTTGGGCGTCGAGGTCCCCCAACAGTGTCCGACAGGTGCCCTAGCTGTGGGAAGACACAAACTCCACATCTTCCCATGCCGCCATCTTGACTCCACCTCTATGATAACTTTAAATGGAGTGTAATCTATAAAATCTTGAATCACTATGTTGTACACTTGAAACTAATATAGTATTGTGAATCAAATATACTTCAAAAAATAAAAATAAAAATATTTTAAACATATATTTTATGTATTTATAAATTTGAAATAAATAATAAATATTTTAAAATAAAATGTTTGCCAACCTTGTAGGTATAAAATGTCACCTTATAATGAACCTCTGTTATTAGATATGGACAAAATAAGATCATTATATCCTTAAACCTTTTATTAATATTTATGCCTTATCTCAAGTAAAGCCTTTTGTCCTCAGTTATATTTGTATGATATTAATATAGCATTTTTAGGTTTTTTTCTTTCCTAGTATTTGCCTAGTTCATTACTTACCATCCCTTTACTTGCAGAGTTTGTCTTTGCTATACACTAGGTCTATCTCTTATAAATAGTTTAAGGCTGGATTTTGCTTTCTAATCTGACTGTATATTTTAACTGAGGAGTTGAATTTATTTCCATTTATTATGGTCAGTAGTATACATAAATGTATTTCTATCACAATTTGTTTTTTCTTTGTCCTACCATTGTGTGCATCCTTTCTTTCACTCACCCCTTGCTTTCTTTTCCATTGAAATATCTCATTCTGTGTTACCTCTAATTTTTAAAGCTCACACAAATTATTTGTATTATTTAGTAATTATTTAAAAATTTAACCTATTTAAGAAATCTTAAACTTAATTACTTTATTCTCTTCACTAACAACACAGGAACTTTAAATGTTGTAAAGGCAATTATCCTGTCCTAATTTTATGCTATTATGGTATAGTACTTTAGCTTTATCTCTTTTGTAAAAGTAGTATCAGCAGTGAGACATTATTAAACTGTTTATATCATCAGTGTTTCATTTTACTTTCCCACATATTTACCATTTTCCTTATTCAACATTTATCTTTGTATCTGAAACTTCCATTTCTTGTTTTCTTTCTTCCAGCACATTTTTAGAAGTTTCTTTAGTGACAGTTTTTCAGTTTCTGTTTATCTATGATATCTTTTTGCCCCCATTCTTGAAAGATAGTTCTGTTAAGTACACAGAGTTGACAGTTTCTCTCAGCACTTTGAAGATCCTCCATGCTTTTCTGGCTTCCAGTTTTAATGTGTAAAATAACAGTTACCAATCTAATTATTATTTCTTATAGATATAGTGTCTTTTCTCTCTGATTGCTCCTAATGTCTTCTTTCGACTTTGATATTTGTATTTTGCTTTCCATGTGTCTAATAGTGGATTTTACTGATTCAAAATTGTTTAAAATATATATTAACAAAACTAAAGTTTAATGTAACTTTTGGATACATTACATATAAATCCTTACATTATCCTTACATTTATACATATAAATCCTTATATTATCCCTGTAAGGATACACTGTGATAAGTCACCTGCATCAGAGTAAAAGTAACCTTGCTAATTTCAGTCATTAATTATTCATTTATAAAACAAATATATGTAGAGCATATTTTCAGGTGAAAATTAGTACTATGGAGAAAGAACAAAGCATGAAAAAGAATTAGAGTGAGACTGAGGGAGAGGGCTACCTCTGTTAGTTTTTGTTGTCAAGAAGGCCTTAAAGATTGTTAAGGAGAGATTTGAGGTAAATGAAGTAAGGGAAGAATCATATAGAGAAGTGGGAAAGAGTAGTCCAGACAAGGGATAAAGCAAATACAGAATCTCTCTTGTAGAGTGGACTAAACAAGTCTTGACATGTGTAAGGAACTGCGAGGAGGCCTGTGTGTCTGGAGTTATCTGCAGAGGGGCTAGCAAGAGATGATGTTAGAGAGATAGTCAAGAGCCAGATAAGGGGTTGCATGCATGTGCACGCGCACACACACACACACACACACACACACACACTATTATTTAGCATACGTATATATGCATATGTAGGTACCATTAAAAACTAAGAGTGTATTTCTAGCTTAGAGAATAAGGATAGCGATTACATTTTTAAACTTCTGATTATAGATAAAGAAACTGAATTGCCATTTCAAATACATTTTGCCATGAATTTGGCCTTCCTTAAAATTTTATACTATTTTCTAACCTAAAATTGTACATCAAATAAGGTATGAAATGGAATATTTGTTGACCCCAATTTTGACCAAGGTCCCAAGCTGAGGACAATCGATGTTAATTATGTATGATAGACACCTCTTCAATGGATTCATTAAAAGAGAGTCAAATAGGCCTGCAGTTATCTTACCTAATCTAGTTTATATACTGGAAGACTAGATAAGAGAGATGTGATTGATGGAAGATTCTTTAAAAGGAATTTAAGTATTTTGGCTGTTTTGCTCTGTTCCCTTCTTTGCTTTCCCCAACATAAGCCAAATGGTGTAGGAGTCCAAGGAAATTGCTTATGTCTGAAAATGGGAGGAGTGGTTTTTCAGTCCTTAGCTTGATACATGGTGAGTTACAGAAATCTGTAGGACCATTCTAGACTACTACCAGGGTGGGGCATGAAAGAGTTCACCGGGGGACTGGTATATGTATCAGGAGTTTGGGAGCTGTATAAAGATAGAAGAATGTCCAAGCTTGTCACCTAGAGAGGGCAAAGTAGAGAGCTGGCTGAAACTGCCATGTGGGTAGGTTGAAGAGAGGGGTTGAGCAGCTGTAGTGAAACGCACACCGTTGGTAGGGCAAGGACTTTAAGGACTTATTTTCCTTGTGGACCAGTGGACACTTTGGATGGAAGCCAGATCTGAATCATCTCGGAAGTATCTCACTAAAGAGGTCTACCTTTCAAGACAAAAGGCCCTCGGGAGAATATGACTGGAGATGTTTGAAAAAGCTGATGAGGGCTTGTAAGGTCAACCAATGAGTGCATTGCCCACATTAGTGAACTTTGCAGACTGGAGGTCGCTGACAGTGTCTCTGAAGAACTTGTGAGTGCTCCCATTGGAAGAGGGACAGCATTGGATCTGCCATGACAGAGGGCATTTCAAGAATCCATAGAGATCTCCAAATTGCACTGCTAATCCAAAGTCTTCATCCTTTTTATTCTCCCCACTCTCCACAGCTGGAAGATCCGTAAGCACAGCATGAAGGTAGTAGAGCAAGAAAGGAAAAAATATAAACCGTATGGCCTCCTCCCCCAGCACACAGATTTTCACCCACTGCTGGTCCCTGATTCTGTGGGTCAGCAGGTCAGTGGGGAAACACTCTCAATTAGGTGTGACATTAAAGAGTTTAACATTAAAGAGTTTAGACTGAACTGGACGTTTTAATATCTAAAGATGAGAGTGTTCCTATAGCTGAAAGTGATCTGAAAAGCTTTGGAGTATATCAGATAAAAACTAAAGAAAGGTTAGTGCTGGGAGAGAAATAATGCCATTTCCTTTCTATACCATTCCTAATTTAACCCTAATATATGGGTGTATTAGTTTTCTATTGCTGCTGTAACACATTACCACAAATTTATTGGCTTAAGACAACACTAATTTATTATTTTCAGTCCTAGAGGTCAGAAGAACTCTACAGGTCTCACTGCAGCCCTGCTAACACCTTGATTTTAGCCCAGTGAGGCCTGTGCACTTCTCCAGCTTAATCAGGTTTTGGCTGAATTCATTTCCATCTGGTTGTGGAGACCGTGTGGTCCCCACTTGCTGACTAGCTATCAGCTGGGGGCTGCTGTCAGCTTCTACAGGCCTCTCTCCATTCTTTGCACATAGCCCCTATGTGTCAAAGCCAGCAAGAGGGCCTAGAACCCTTCTCACGCTGTCATTTTTGTGAACTTTTTCTATCATTGCAACTCTCTCTAACCCTTTAAGAACGCATATAATTTGAATGGGACCATCTATATAATGCTGATACCTTTTCCATCTCAAAGTCTGTCATGGTAATCATATCTGCAGTCATATCTTTTGTCATTGAAGGTAATATTCGCAGATTCTGGGAATTAGGAGGTAGACATTTTTGGGTGACTTATGTGTTCCACAAACAGTTACTCAGAATTCAAAGTAGATTCCTTCTTTAATGTTCTCACTGTATATGGCTGTAAGCTATTTAGTAATCACTTGAGATTCTTCAAAAATAGATAATATAATTTATTTTTTAATCAATGTATAGTGTACATTGAATTGAGTGTACAGATTTTCAAGCGTATGAGGTCGTTTGACAAATGTCTATACCTGACTACCACCACAAATTATCTGATATTTAAATCACCCCAGAAAGTTTGCTCATGCCCTTTGGTCATTTTCCTGCTCAGGCAAACACTGATCTGATTTTTCTGATAGTCACCTAATTTTTCCTGTTATGGAACTTTATATCCATGGCAGTGTATAGTATGTAGAAATTTCTTTGTGGCTTCTTTCACTTAATATAGTGTTTTTGAGATATATCCATTCTATTGCATGCATCATTTAGCTTATTAACTTTTATTGCTTAGCAGTAATCTATTTTTATTTAAATTTTCTTTATTTTCTTTAAGATACAAACAATATCATTTCCCCTTAGTTTAAAAATTAAAGTTTCTACAGTCTTAAATAAACTAGTGATTATTTTAAATGGTAGGAGCTATTAACTCCCAATTTGGTAATTGCTGACTTACCTCATTAAAAGTTAATCTGCCAAATTGTAAATTAATTTTTTTATTGAGGTATAGTTGATGTACAATATTATATAAGTTTCAGGTGTACAACATAGTGAGTCACAATTTTTAAAGGTTATATTCCATTTATAGTTATTATAAAATATTGGCTATATTCCCCGTGTTGTACTATATATCCTTGTAGCTTATTTATTTTGTACATAGTAGTTTGTACCTCTTAATCCCCTGCTCCTGTCATGTCCCTCTCTCCTTCCCTCTCCCCACTGGTAACTACTAATTTGTCCTCTCTTTCTGTGAGTCTGCTTCTTTTTGTTATATTCACTAGTTTGTTGTATTTTTTAGATTTCCCATACAAGTGAAACCTAAACATACAGTGAAAACATACGGTATTTGTCTTTCTCTGTATGACTTATTTCACTTAGCCTAATACCCTCCAAGTCCATGTATGTTGCTGCAAATGGCATAATTTCATTTTTTATGGCTGAATAATATTCCATTGTGTGTGTGTGTGTGTGTGTGTGTATTCCACATTTTCTTTATCCATTCATCTGTTGCTGGACACTAAGGTTGCTTCCATATCTTGGCAATTGTAAATAATGCTGCTATGAACATACGAACATTGGGGTGCATATACTTTTTCAAATTAGTGTTTTCATTTTTTCAGATATATACCCAGGAGTGAAGTTGCTGGATCATATGGTAGTTCTATTTTTAGGTTTTTGAGAAACTTCCATACCGTTTTCCATAGAGGTTGCACCAGTTTATGTTCCCATCAGTAGTGTAGGAGGCAAGGGTTCCCTTTTCTTCACATCCTCGCCAACATTTCTTATTTGTGGTGTTTTTGATGATAGCCATTCTGACAGGTGTGAGGTGATATCTCATTGTAGTTTTAATTTGCATTTCTCTGATGATTAATAAGCAGTATTCTGTTTTATGAATATTATGCAATTTGTTAATTCATTCCAGTTTTGGACTATTATGAATAAAACTGCAATGCAGATATTTTTCAAAGTCTCTTTTTAGGCGTATGTTTTCATTTCTCATTGTTAAATGCCTAGGACAGAAATAATTGTTATAGGGTAAGTGTACGTGTAGCTTTATAAGAAAATGATAAACTGTTCTCCAAAGTAATTACTATTTTATCTATAGAATCTGTAGTTTTGTCATCACTTTCATTCCTGAGAGTGGAAATTTGTGTCTTCTTTATTTCTGATCAGCATGGCTAGAAGTTTATCAATTTTATTGAGTTTCTCAAAGAGCCAGCCTTTGGTTTCATTCATATTCCTTATTTTCTATTTCACTGATTTGACCTTTATTATTTCCTTTTTTCTGCTTACATGGGGTTTCATTTGCTTTTCTTTTTCTAGTTTTTTAAGGTGGAAGCTGAGTTCACAGACTTGAGACTTTTCTTTTTTTCCCAATATAGGCATTTCGTGCTAGAAATTCCTTTGTTATTGCTTTAATAAAAATTGTATATATTTAAGGTATACTACATGATGATTTGATATACATATACACAGTGAAATGATTACTACAGTCCATACAGTTAAGCTAATTAACATTGATTTTGGGTTTTTTTTTTTTAATGGTGAGAACACTTGAAATGTACTTTCTAAGCAAGTTTCCAGTATTCAGAACAGTACTATTAACTATTTAAAATTTCTTTTTAAATACTACTTCAGCTGCATACTATACATTTTGGCATGTTGTGTTTTCATTTTCATTATGTTCAAAATATCTTCTAATTTCCCATTTGACTACTTCTTTGACATATGAATTATTTGGAAGTGTGTTTCTTAGTGAATGACTCTTTGGGGACTTTTCCAGATATCTTTCTCTAATTGATGTGTGATTTAATTCTACTGGAGCCAGAAAATATACTTTGTATGACTTGAATCATTTTATATTTATTGAGACTCATAACAGTGTAGTTCTCTTTATCTTCCCCTTACCTCTGCATTATTTTATCATATATTTTACTTTTACACATATTAGATATCTCCACAGTAAATTATCATTATTTTTGCTTTAATAGTTGACAGTTTTTAAACAAATTTAAAGTGTTTGTGTGTGTTTATGTGTGTGTGTGTGTGTGTGTGAGAGAGAGAGAGGGAGAGAACGGGAGAGAAAGAGAATATGGTATACATATATGATATAAAGATAACTTATAAAATGCCTTTTATATTTGCCCACATATTTAATATTTCTGGTGTTCTGTATTCATTTGGGCAGATCCAGGCTTCCATCTGGTATCATTTCCTTTCAGGCTGAAGAATTTCCTTCAACATTCCTTGTATTGCAGTTCTACTGGCAACTGATTCACTCATCTTTGGTTTATAAGAAAATGTTTTTCTTTTCCTTTAATCTTGGAATGATAATATCATTTGATATAAAATTCTGTATTGACAGTTATGTCACACTTTAAAGATATCCTTCTGGTATTTTTTCTCCTTCTTGATAATGAGAAATCTGTTGTCATTCTTATCATTGACCTCTATAATTTAATGATGTAATGCATCTTTTTTTCTCTCTGTCTTCAAGACTTTTATTTACCTTTGTTTTTTAGTAGTTTTGTGATTACATATAGATTTCTCTGTTTTTATCCTGGATGGAGTTCACTGAGCTTCCTGTATTAGCTGTTTTTGATAAAATTTGGAGAACTTTTAGTTAGTATTTCTTAAAATATTGTATTCTACCGCATTCTCTATACCCTCTGTTTCTTAGAGTCCTATTATATGTTTACTTGATCAGTTCACACTGTCCCACTGGATATTGAGGGTCTGTTCATTTTCTTCAGTCTTTTTTCCTTCTCTGTATGTCTATTTGGATAATTTCTCTTGACCTATTTTTAAGTTCAGTGTCCTTGTCTTCTGTTGTGTCTAAGCTGCCACTAATCCCATTCAAATACTTCTTCATTTCCCATTTAGTTCTTTTTCACAGCTTCTAGATCTCTTTTGAAATTCTCTTCTTTACCATTATATCTCTCTTCATCATCTTTTCCCATAGATTCTTTAATATATCTAACATAATTATTTTAAAATCTTTTTTTAGAAATTCTAATTTATGAGTCGCTTGTGAGTATGTTTCTATTACCTTATTTTTTTACTTGATTATAAGTCTTGTTAGTTTGCTTCTTTGTATGTCTTGTGATATTTGATTATATGCTAGGCATTGTGTTTAAAGTCCAGTAGAGGCTACACAGGGCTCGTTTCTCTGGAGTTTAATTCTTTTAAAAATTTATTTGTGTTCAAAGCTCTTCAGTGGTAAAGAAAATCATTTTTTTTTTTTTGGTCTATTCACTGATTTATTTTTCCTTTTTCAGGACTGGAGTTTTACACATCCTTTTTCCTTCTAATCAGATGTGGACCCCCAAAACAAATATATATATATATATATATATATATATATTTTTTTTTTTTTTTGCGGTATGCAGTCCTCTCACTGTTGTGGCCTCTCCCGTTGCGGAGCACAGGCTCTGGACGTGCAGGCTCAGCGGCCATGGCTCACGGGCCGAGCCACTCTGCGGCATGTGGGATCCTCCCAGACCGGGGCACGAACCCGTGTCCCTTGCATTGGCTGGTGGACTCTCAACCACTGCACCACCAGGGAAGCCCAAAACAAATATATTTTTGAGAGGATGTTGAAATTCTCTCCTGTTGCAAATTTTCTCTCTCACACTCATAAGGGACAAATGCAGATGATTAGGATGGGATCATATTGACTTATTTCTCCATTTGGTTTTTCAACATTAATGAAGGAAAGGACAAGTATGTTACTAATATGTACTCTATGTACATCCACTGAAAATGGCTTTCTAAACATCACAGAAAGGGAGAAACCTTGGCAGTTAAACGTTTACTTTGTGGAAAACTGCCTTGTTCTTGACCTTCTCACCTCCTATTGCAACAAGTGCTCCAACTTTTTCTGAAAGGTCTTAAATTAGCCAACTTTGGACTCATTTATACCTCTGAATAATGACAAACATAGAAATAGTTAAAAGCTCTTAGATTAAGTAAAATGTGAGCCTACCTATTACTCATATTCTTTGCTCAGGAACCAAGACTTGTTGTCTAGTTGGCCTACCTGTAGTGTTCCCACTGCACAATTTGCTTCTTCCTAGGCTCTTATTCTGCCTATCTGCTTTATGATGGATAATATTTCAATTTCTAGTTTGCAGTTTTAATTGCCTGCCCCATAGTAATTGAATCTGCCTATTTCCAGTCTTTCCATCTGGTTCTTGGTTTTGGACTGTCCAGATTTCATTACTTGTATGTGGTTTAGCTCATACTGACTAAAAATTGCTACATATTCCTTCAGACTCTATCTACATCTCTCTCCCCTCTAAACCATGCTGAGCTCTTCTCTATCCCTGACACTAACTTTATAATTTTAGTCAAAGTCCTGATGATATTTTAAAAATAACTTAGATGGGAAAGAAAGCTTCCTGAAGTAAATTCCAGTCTCACACTTAGCATTTGCTTGCAAGGTTTTTTACTGCTGTATATTTACCTCAATGTTTAAAGTATAGAACAAATAATATGTAAGGGAAAAAAATCTTCCAACTAATTTATGTTTGTTTTTATCTTTAATAATATTAAATTTGATACCTGCTGGTTTATGTATAATGCAGATGTTTTCCTTTTTTGTTTCAATCTCTGCAAAAGACATTGTTTGGCTTTTTGATACCAGTGTTCAAATCACACGTATCATACATACTTGGTGAACATAAGTCTTTTACACCTTTGTAATTTTATATGGCAGTAAATTTCATACACACACAAATACACACACACACATATGAACTTATAAAATGAAAAGCCTGGTCAATTGAGTTGGTGTTCTTAGTACATAATGCTATATAATTTAATTTCTCTGCTTGAAATTTTGATTCAGTTGTGTAGTTTTGACTGAATTGACCAATTTACTTGTTGGTAACTATTCTTGTTATAGTGTATGGCCATGGAGAATTAGAATTTAATACAAGAAGAAACTTTACAGTTAGAGGAAGAATAATATGGCCAAAGTTAAAAATCATCTATGTAAAGAACCTAGACATTTTAATAATAGTTATTAAATGTACATTGCTACTCTAAAATTTTTGAAACTTCATATATATAATTGAATAAATGTATGTATACACCAAAAGACACCAGGAATATTAGATCCGCTGTTGATTGAATGCAAATCTGCTGTAGTAAGATGTGAGTATAATGATAAAAGTGGTATTATCATGGGGCATTTGTTGATACAGTCTTTGTCCTCCAGTGTTATCTGTGCTCAGGTCTTGGTCATTACTATTATGTTACTATTATTATAATATCATACTGTTTTAATTACTATTATTATAATGTCATAATATTATTTTGTGCTATTATCTTCTTAGAAGGCTGTGATCATCTGTCTTAATTTTTTTTTCCCAGTTCTTAGAAACAAAAGTTCTTTTGCCCTAATTCTGTTTTTTTCAGAAATTTTTCATACTGAGGTTCTATTTACATGATGAAAAAAATACCTGTTTTTTGTTTTTGTTTTTGGTCACTGTGGTACAAAAACCAGGCATGTTTCAAAAAGTTCAGGGAATTGAATTGTTGGGTCTTGTATGAACTGAAACCACTGATTGATAAACTAAACAAATTGCTTTTCATAGGTTATTATTGCCTTACCAAGACCCACATTCTGATGATTCCCACTCCCCAACAAAAACTTCTTCATAGTGGATCCACTGTTATTATCTTCATACGGGGCTCAACTTAAATTATGTGTAATATAAGCACCATCAAATGCCCTGTCTCCTTTCCACCAGGAGACTGGTTTTTCATGAATGTATTTATTCCTGTCTATAGCCACATCTTTGCCAGGCTCAAGGCTGTAGGCATTATGGGCCACAGATGCCAGGCTTCCTCAGAACTGTTTTCCAGTGCTGTCATCAAGCTCCTTCCTTCAGGGAACAGGGCTGGCAGCTGTGCGTATGCTTTGGGGTCTACCATTCAGTTAAACTGCCAATGCTAAGCTCCTGTTTTCCTGGCTCCCTTGAGTTCACTCAAAGAAACAAAATGGTATTCCCATATGTCCCTTATTGTTTTCTTGGCAAATCTCCCTACCTCCTTTAACCTCCCAGATTCTAGTATGTAAGAGACAAACTTTCTTTGTCAAACTTCCTTCCCTCAGATGCTGTAGACTATAATAACATTGATTCTAAAGCAAACTGTCTTTTTAGAAAGTCTTTTTTGAGGCTGAAGTTGACTAGTTTTAAGGACTATAATAGTGTATTCCAAAAATATGCATCCCGGTGAACTGTAGTTAAAGGCAACCCAAAATGATTTACTAATTTGAATGTCAGATTTTAGAGTTGGTTCAGTTATTATTAGGAGGTACCCATTAACTGAGAGTTCAGGCATTTTGCAATATAGTGTTTTATCCTCATATTCCTGTTAAATTCCTTCTTTTCAAAAAGAACCACAACACTAGATTTCTAATTTTTATGTAGAGAATTAATAATAAAGTATTATACAGTACTTATTAGAGACTTGTGAAATTAAGCAGAAGTGGATAAAGTGTAGCATTTGTTAGTAATACGTCTCTAGGATGATATAATTCGATCCCCTCTCTCTTTCTGATAAAGACAGAGTGTGGCAAACCAACTATTTATGACATTTAATAGACATAATTTTTTTTACTTCTAAATAAGATTTTATTCCAAGAACTTAAAGCTGGGAAGGGGAAATATTCTACTTTCACACTATTGTTGCCATACTATAAATCATGTGGAACTATTTCATTGCAGATAATTAGTGTAGCTGAAGAAAAAGACCTCAGAATACACCAAAGATTCACAGTTGCTATTCAGTAGCAACTTTGAATAGGACCTGGTATAATGCATGTTGAACAAATGATGAACTGTATCATATCCCTGTCAGTCAGCTCAAGATTGCAGGTTATTTAACAGCTCATTAGCAACATTGCTGTCCCTGAGCTGCTCCTGAAAAGTGGACTCTGAGCCAATTGTTGCATAAGTTCCTACAAGGTAAACAGAAGTGGGGGAAGCAAGGCAGGAGAGTGATTATCTGTTTTTCCTTTCTCTGCTCTTGAGTTGGTTTCTGATCTTCTAAATCCCCATATCCATTACCAGAGAGTGATAGGCAGGGAAGGTAGTATTAATTCAACTTTCATGTATGACCTTCACCTAAAATTTTAACATTCAGTGATATCAACAAAGACACTGTGAACAATTTCCACTGAACAATTTTCAGTTTCTTTAGCCTAAAGAAATGGACTCTCATACAACAATGTTGAGTGTAACCAGCACCATTTTGGATGAGGAAGCAGAGTTGAGGCAAATTCAAATGAACCATCATAGGTGACCCACAAGGTGCTAGGGAATTCTGATGGATGCTTTTGCCTTATTCAACTCTACCTAACAGGGGGCAGGGGGTGGGGGATGAGGAATCCTTATAAATGAAGTGCTTACTATAGCAAGATGAGCAGTATTATTTATGTTTTAAATCCCTGTTACAACAGACAGCATTAGCCACCTCCCTCTGCCAAAACAAAAGAACAACAAACAAAACAAAACAACTGAAAACCCCAAACACATACAACAGACAACACAAATACTTCAAGTAATGATTCTTTAGTAACAAAGTTTTAGTATAATAGGAGAACTTAGGATCGTCTATCCAATTAAATCTTTTAAAAGCATTATGTCTTTACCATGTTTGTGATTTTGTGATCTTTGTGCAGCTTAATATAAAGAACCAGAAGCTTCTTACTATACATAATTTTATTAAATGTGTGAAACCAGCTAATGCATGCTTATTTTCATTACTCATTTGATCTGTCGTCAGGTAAAAGACTTGAACACTTGGCAGACACATTTATTGAGAAGTTAGAAAGGGCACTTTCAAGCAGATTGATTTGTTAGGAGATAAATTATGCTATCCAAGTATTGTCATGTAAATTGCAGATTCTAGCTGCTTTTAGCTCTTCATTTTACTAGAGCCAAATAGCTTATGCTCTGATATATTTGATAATTATAGTTATTTTAATCTACTTTGATATTCAAAACTATCTCCAACTATTCTTAAAAAAATCAGCCTACATATAGGTAAAGAAATATTTCTTAAAGTCAGTTTCAAAATTGATAATGCATCAGTACAAATCTGGGATAGCTGGGATTTTGGTTTCCAGTGAAATATTTCAAGCACATAAATCATTGCATATGAATTTCCAACTCAGCAAATATATTGGAAGTAATAATTCAACCATCACAGAGTTTTTCCATGCTCTGCTTGGTTTTGATACATATTATTTCACTGAGGATTGATACTTTAGTACATTTAGAAATATTTTGGTGGTAATACTTAGGCATTGGGAGGTAATTACTGAGCTCCAAATTAGTAATGCACTTAAAGAGAAATTTAAAAAATAGAATCGCAATCAACTGGTCTGACATGCTCAATTAATCTTTGGATAGTAGGCAGTTATATTATACATGAAACATTTTTCTCAGCAGGACAGGTTTCTTTGATTTTGTTCCCAAAATAGAGTTACATTCGAAATACTAAGTAAAAATACAATATTTGATCAACTACTTCTAACAAAGAAACACAATCATCTCATCTCTTGTCAGTTTATGAATATCACATAGACATTCTGTACTCTGCTTTGCAGTTATGCTTTTATAAAGAATATAAGTCAAAACTAGTAAGTGGCTAACAGGACTACTGGGTATTACAGGTAGTATTAGTTTAAGCTCTGGTTCATAGCTTAATATCTTTGGAAGTGTATAAATAATCTTTGCTTTTCTCTTTTGGATTGGCTAATTCTGCTATATAACAAGTTATTAACTTTCTACTTCATTCTTATCAGTGGTGATTAGGCCTTCATTTTCCATGATTTCTGAAACCTAAATTACTCTATATAGGTTGGAATTAGTAATGGTTCTTACTATCCATTGAATATCTGCTAGGCCATGGGGTTGTCAGAGAAATGAAAAAATATATTTCTGCTGTCCATGAGGCCATCTTAATAAATACAACAAGTAAAATGATCAGATTATTTTGTATTTCGCAAATTTTCAGTTCCCATCAGTTCCATGGGAATGAACTGTGCTATGTAGAGGAATTTGAACTTTGGTCACGCTGAGTAGAAAAAAAAAAAAGAACCTTTAAAATGGTTCCAGTGATTTGCTTACTGCCTGCCCTTTACCTGCCTGCATATTCACTATGCATATAAGGAATACACAAATAAGTTTGACATTTTAAGAAATTTGAACAGAAAGTACAGATTACATCTGTTACGAAAATAGACTAGTTTTAAATGATTGGATTCCTTTCCATCTCATTCAGATCCATTTTACATATAGACAGTGTCATTGATTCCCTTTCCTGGATGTCACATGTCTATCTATGGTGAGCAAATAGTCTCCTGCATATCCCCATAGGATAACACCAGAGAACACATTCTTCTTTAACGAAAGAGAAGCATCGGCAACACTCATCTAAACAACAACAAAATAGGGATGTGAGCACACTCAGTATTTGAAATGTTAATTGTTAGTGTTAGTGTTGTTCAAACACTGCCAAAGCTCTATGATTATTCGTGTTCATGACTGAAGAGAATGTAAAACTTGAAAAGACATTTTAAAAATTAGATTCTTAAGATAAAAATTACATCACCATTAAATTGTTAAAATCCACAGAAAAGTGCTTTGGCATGCTTTTTCTTAGATTAACTGCTTGGTCTGCATAATTTTGAGTAAAATATAGGGCAAATAATTTTTTCATTGAGTAAAGAAAAATATTCACAATTGTATGGAATAATACGGCATTTGTAGGTTTTACTACTATACTCTGAGATGCTCACAAAATAAAAGAGATTAAGAACATCATACACACTCCAAATTTTGAGAAAACAGAATATTTCTTCAAAACATGAAAATGGCTATCTATATTATTAGCATTAGATGAGAAAATAATAAACCGAGCCCCTGAATTCTTTATTATGTACAGATTTTCTCAGTTATAGTTTGTGATTATTTTTATATTATATATATTATATTGTTATAATCTATAAGTTATACTTATAGATTATTGAGGTCTTGGAAAATACAGTCTATTATTTAAAAGGCTCATTGAAAATACTGAAAAATATTCACTGAAGATATATGTTCTTTATTTTATTGGAATATAAAAAAATCAACTATTGGAATATAGTTGATTTACAATGTTGCATTAGTTTCAGGTGTACAACAAAGCGAATCAGTTATACATATACATATATCCACTTTGATTTTTTTACATTCTTTTCCTGTATAGGTCATTACAGAGTATTGAGTAGAGTTCCCTGTGCTATACAGTAGGTCTTTATTGGTTATCTGTTTTACATATAGCAGTGTGTATATATCAATCCCGATTCCCCAGTTTATCCCTCCCCCTTTCCACCCTGGTAACCGTTTTGTTTTCTACATTTGTGACTTCGTTTCTGTCTTATAAATAAGTTCATTAGTATCTTTTTTTTGTGTGTGTGTGCGGTACGCAGGCCTCTCACTGTTGTGGCCTCTCCCATTGCGGGGCACAGGCTCTGGACGCGCAGGCTCAGTGGCCATGGCTCACAGGCCCAGCCGCTCCACAGCATGTGGGATCTTCCCAGACTGGGGCATGAACCCGTGTCCCCTGCATCGGCAGGCGGACTCTCAACCACTGCGCCACCAGGGAAGCCCCATTAGTGTCATTTTTAAAATTAGATTCCACATATGAGTGATATATAGTATCTGTCTTTGTCTGACTTACTTCACTCAGTATGTTAATCTCTAGGTCCATCCATGTTGCTTCAAATGGCATTATTTTGTTCGTTTTTATGGCTGTGTAATATTCCATTATATATATATGTACCACATCTTCTTTATCCTTTCATCTGTCACTGGACATTTAGGGTGTCTCCATGTCCTGGCTATTGTAAATAATGCTGCAGTGAACATTGGGGTGCATGTATTTTTTTGAATTATGGTTTTCTCCAGATATATACCCAAGAGTGGGATTGCTGGATCATATTGTAGCCCTATATTTACTTTTTGTTTTGTTTTTTTGTGGTACGTGGGCCTCTCACTGTTGTGGCCTCTCCCTTTGCGGAGCACAGGCTCCGGATGTGCAGGCTCCGGACGCGCAGGCCCAGCAGCCGTGGCTCACAGGCCTAGCCTCTCTGCAGCATGTGGGATCTTCCCAGACTGGGGCACGAACCCATGTTCCCTGCATCGGCAGGTGGACTCTCAACCACTGTGCCACCAGGGAAGCCCCTATATTTACTTTTTTAAGGAACCTCTATACTGTTCTCCATAATGGTTGTGCCAATTTACATTCCCACCAAACAGTGTAGGAGAGTTCCCTTTTCTCCACATCCTATCCAGCATTTATTGTTTGCAGATTTTTTGAAGATGGCCATTCTGACTGGTGTGAGGTGATACCTCATTGTAGTTTTGATTTGCATTTCTCTAATAATTATCAGTATTGAGCATCTGTTAATGTGCTTTTTGACCATCTGTATGTCTTCTTTGGAGAAATATCTATTTAGATCTTCCAGTCATTTTTTGATTGGGTTGTTTGGTTTTTTTTGATATTGAGCTGCATGAGCTGTTTGTATGTTTTGGAGATTAATCCCTTGTCGGTCACTTCATTTGCAAATATTTTCTCCGATTCTGAGGGTTGTCTTTTTGTTTTCTTTATGGTTTCCTTTGCTGTGCAAAAGCTTTTAAGTTTCATTAGGTCCCATTTGTCTATTGTTGTTTTTATTTTTATTTCTCTAGGGTGTGGGTCAAAAAAGATCTTGCTGTGATTTATGTGAGTGTTCTGCTTATGTTCTCCTCTAAGAGTTTTATAGTATCTGGTCTTACACTTAGGCCTTTAATCCATTTTGAGTTTATTTCTGTATATACTATTAGAGAGTGTTCTAATTTTATTTGTTTACATGTAGCTGTCCAGTTTTCCCAGCACCACTTATTGAAGAGACTGTCTTTTCTCCATTATATTCTTGCCTCTTTTGTCATAGATTAGTTGACCATAGGTGCGTGTGTTTATCTCTGTACATTTTATCCTGTTCCATTCTGTTTTTGTGCCAGTACCATACTGTTTTGATGACTGTAGCTTTGTAGTATAATCTGCAGTCAGGAAGCCTGATTCCTCCAGCTCCATTTTCCTTAAGATTGCTTTGGCTATTTGGGGTCTTTTGTGTTTCATACAAATTGTAGAATATTTGTTCTAATTCTGTGAAAAATGCCATTGGTAATTTGGTTGGGATTGCATTGAATCTATAGATTGCTTTGGGTAGAATAGTCATTTGACAATACTGATTCTTTCAATCTAAGATTATGGTGTATCTCTCCATCTGTTTGTGTCCTCTTTGATTTCTTTCATCAGCATCTTATACTTTTCTGAATACAGGTATTTTGCCTCCTTAGGTAGGTTTATTCCTAGGCATTTTATTCTTTTTGATACCATGGTAAATGGGAGTGTTTCCTTAATTTCTCTTTCAGATTTTTCATCTTTAGTGTATAGGAATACAAGAGATTTCTGTGTATTAATTTTGTATCTTGCAACTTTACCAAATTCATTGATGAGCTCTTAGTAGTTTTCTGGTAACATCTTTAGGATTTTCTATGTATAGTATCGTGTCATCTGCAAACAGTGACAGTTTTACTTCTTTTCCAATTTGGACTCTTTTTATTTCTTTTCTTTCTCTGATTGCCATGACTAGAACTTCCAAAACTATGTTGAATAATAGTGGTGAGAATGGACATCCTTGTCTTGTAGCTGATCCCAGAGGAAGTGCTTTCAGTTTTTCACTGTTGAGAATGATGTTAGCTGTGACTTTTTGTCATATATGACCTTTGTTATGACCTTTGTTATGTACTAGATTCCCTCTATGCCCACTTTCTGGAGGGTTTTTGTCATAAATGGGTGTTAAATTTTGTCCAAAGCTTTTTCTACATCTGTTGAGATGATCATATGGTTTTTATTCTTCAGTTTGTTAATGTGGTATATCATATTGATTGATATGCATGTATGGAGGAATCCTTGCATCCCTGGGATAAATCCCACTTGATCATGGTGTATGATCCTTTTAATGTGTTGTTGGATTCTGTGTGCTAGTATTTTGTTGAGGAATTTTGCATCTGTGTTCATCAGTGATACTGGCCTGTATTTTTGTGTGTGTGGTATCTTTGTATGGTTTTGGTATGCACGTGATGGTGGCCTCATAGAATGAGCTTGAGAGCGTTCCTTCCTCTGCAGTTTTTTGGAAGAATTTCAGAAGGATAGGTGTTAGCTCTTCTCTAAATGTTTAATAGAATTCACCTGTGAAGCCATCTGGTCCTGGACTTTTGTGTGTTGGAAGTTTTTTAATCACAATTTCAATTTCAGTACTTGTGATTGGTATATTTATAGTTGCTGTTTCTTCCTGAAGATATATGTTCTTGAGCTACGGAAAACCCTCAGTCAGGCGGTATCATGTAGAACAAATATCTGTGCCAGACAATAAGGCAAAACAAATGGAAATAACATAGAAAAATATTTTAAAAACTCCTTGTCAAGAGACTCAGCATCCAGTGTGAAAATCAAATATTTCCATAAGAATAAAAAAGTCATTTTAAAGCACTTTCCACAATAGTTCATCAAATCAAAGACTCCATTAAGTGTAAGGAACAAAATATTTTATGTGCTTCTAAGAAGATGTTATGTAGTCTAATAGGCAGCCTCCCATAGAAAGCTGGGATGCAAAAGCTGGAACCTTGAGAGAAGGAAGTACTTGTTGCTGAGGTGAGAACAAAGGACCCGAGGGATAAAAACTAGGGTAATATGTATTCACAAATTGTTTTATGTTTCTTTATTGACCAGTAGTCACTGTGTAAGTCTACAGGCACTATGTAAGTCTAGAAGATAAAAAGGTGAGCCAAGTCATAAAGTGGTGACCCCACTATGGGGA
The DNA here is from genome assembly GCF_964341445.2 of Mesoplodon mirus. NCBI lineage: Eukaryota > Metazoa > Chordata > Mammalia > Artiodactyla > Ziphiidae > Mesoplodon > Mesoplodon mirus. Next base: position 43,955,485 of record NC_138985.1, on the reverse strand, counting down.
GTAGGGGTGTGGATACTGACCGTATAAATCCCATTAATCAAAAATAATAAATCGGATAATCATACTAATGAGTGTATTGTTACAAACTAAGATGAGTTCTCACAAACAAGGGTTGGCAGATCTCTAAGAGCACTTCATACAGGAAACTGTTGGTGACCTATGGAGGTTCGGAGATGGTTTTCCTGGGGCAGTGATGTTGGAGTTGAAGTGTGCAGATCAGGAGGCATTATCCAGATAAAAGAGAGGGTAGGTAAGTGGAAGACATTCCACACAGAACTAGGAGCATGTGCAAGGGCTTATGGCTAGAGGAAACAAGGCATGCTGGAAGAATCTGAAGGTCAGTGTAGCTGGAGTAGAGAAACCAAAGTGGATGGTGGTATAAGATGAAGTTGAAGAGGTGGCAGAGAGGAGTACCTTCAAGATGGTGGAGGAGTAAGACATGGAGGTCACCTTCCTCCCCACAAATACATTAAAAATACATCTACATGTGGAACAACTCCTACAGAACACCTACTGAACGCTGGCAGAAGATCTCAGATTTGCCAAAAGTCAAGAAAATCCCCACATACATGGGTAAGGCAAAAGAAAAAACAGAAAAAAGAATAGGAATAGGACCTGCACCTCTGGGAGGGAGCTGTGAAGGAGGAAAAGTTTCCACACACTAGAAGCCCCTTCATTGGCAGAGACAGGGGGTTGGCAGGCGGGGGAGCTTCAGAGCCATGGAGGAGAGTGCAGCAATAGGGGTGCAGAGGGCAAAGTGGAGAGATTCCTGCACAGAGGATTGGTGCCGACCAGCACTCACCAGCCTGAGAGCCTGTCTGTTCGCTTGCCAGGGCGGGTTGGGGGGTGGGAGCTGAGGCTCAGGCTTTGGAGTTCAGACCCCAGGGAGAGGACTGGGGTTGGCTGCATGAAGACAGCCTGAAGAGGGCTAGTGTGCCACCGCTAGCCGGGACGGAGTCCGGGAAAAAGTCTGGACCTGCGTAAGAGTCAAGAGGTCATTGTTTCGGGGTGCGTGAGGAGAGGGGATTCCTCCCCTGTCTACCCACAGAAGGCAGAGCACCGCCTAAACGAGCTCCAGAGACCAGCACGAGCCATGGCTATCAGCTCAGACACCACAGATGAGCATGAAGTGCTAACGTTGCTGGTGCAGGCATCAAGAAGCCTGTGTGCAAGCACAGATCACTATCCACACCTCCCCCCCACCCTGGGAGCCTGTACAGCCCGCCACTGGCTGGGTCCCATGATCCAGGGACAACTTCCCCGGGAGAAAACACAGTGCCTCAGGCTGGTGCAACGTCACGCCGGCCTCTGCCACTGCAGGCTTGCCCTGTATTCTAATTATAACTGCCGTAACCCTACCTCCCCCCTGGCATGACTGAGCCAGAGCCCCCTAATCAGCCTCTGCTTTAACCTCGTCCTCTCTGGGCGGGAACAGAAGCCTGAGGGCAAACTACATGCAGAGGTGGGGCCAAAACCAAAGCTGAACCCCAGGAGCTGTGCGAACAAAGAAGAGAAAGGGAAATCTCCCCCAGCAGCCACAGGAGCAGCGGATTAAATCTCCACAATCAACTTGATGTACCCTGTATCTGCGGAATACCTGAATAGACAATAAATCCTCGCAAAATTGAAGTGGTGGACTTTGGGAGCAACTGTAGACTTGGGGTTTGCTTTCTTCATCTAATTTGTGTTCTGTTTTATGTTTATCTTCGTTTAGTATTTAGGGATTATTATCATTGGTAGATTTGTTTATTGATTTCGTTGCTCTCGTCATTTTTTTAAAATATATATATATATTTTTCCTTTATCTGTTTTTGTGAGTGTGTATGTGTATGCTTCTTTGTGTGATTTTGTCTGTATAGCTTTGCTTTTGCCATTTTTCCTAGGGTTCTGTCTGTCCATTTTTTTCTTTTTTTTGTATATTTTTTACCACTTGTTATCACTGGTGGATTTGTTTTTTGGTTTCATTGCTCTCTTCTTTCTTTCTTTATTGTTATTTTTTTTACTTTTTATTTTTTTAATACTATATTTTTTATTTTAATAACTTTATTATATTTTACTTTATTATTTTTTTCTTTCTTTCTTTTTTCTTTTTTTTTTCCTCCCTTTTTTTCTGTGCCATGTGGCTGACAGGGTCTTGGTGCTCTGGCCGAGTGTCAGGCTTGAGCCTCTGAGGTAGGAGAGCCAAGTTCAGAACAATTGAATCACCAGAGACCTCCCGGCCCCATGTAATATCAATTGGTGAGAGCTCTCCCAGAGATATCCGTCTCAAGACTAAGACCCAGCTCCACCCAAAGGCCAGCAAGCTCCAGTGCTGGACATCCCATGCCAAACAACTAGCAGGACAGGAACACAACCCCACCCGTTAGCAGAGAGGCTGCCTGAAATCATAATAAGGTCACAGACATCCCAAAACACACCACTGGATGCAGCCCTGCCCACCAGAAAGACAAGATCCAGCCCCACCCACCAGAACACAGGCACCAGTCCACTCCACCAAGAAGCCTACACAAACCACTGAACCACCCTTACCCACTGGGGGCAGACAACAAAAACAACAGGAAGTATGAACCTGCGGTCTATGAAAAGGAGACCCCAAACACAATAAGTTAAGCAAAATGGGAAGACAGAGAAATATGCAGCATATGAAGGAACAAGGTAAAAACCAACCATACCAAAAAAATGAAGAGGAAATAGGCAGTCTACCTGAAAAAAGAATTCAAAGTAATCATAGTAAACATGATCCAAAATCTTTAAAATAGAATGGAGCAAATACAAGAAACGTTTAACAAGGACCTAGAAGAACTAAAGAGCAAACAATGATGAACCACAAAATAAATGAAATTAAAAATTTTCTAGAACAAATCAATAGCAGAATAACTGATGCAGAAGAACGGATAAATGACCTGGAAGATAAAATAGTGGAAATAATTACCACAGAGAAGAATAAAGAAAAAAGAATGAAAAGAATTGAGGACAGTCTCAGAGACCTCTGGGACCACATTAAACACACCAACATTTGAATTATAGGAGTTCTAGAAGAAGAAGAGAAAAGAAGAAGGGTCTGAGAAAATATTTGAAGAGATTATAGTTGGAAACTTCCCTAACATGGGAAAGGAAATAGTCAATCAAGTCCAGGAAGGGCAGAGAGTCCCATACAGGATAAATCCAAGGAGAAATACTCCAAGACACATATTAATCAAACTATCAAAAATTAAATACAAAGAAAAAATATTAAAAGCAGCAAGGGAAAAGCAACAAATAACATACAAGGGAATCCCCATAAGGTTAGCAGCTGATCTTTCAGCAGAAACTCTGCAAGCCAGAAGGGAGAACCCTACAGCCAACATTACTCTACCCAGCAAGGATCTCATTCAGATTCAACCAAGTAATTAACACCGTTACAGACAAGCAAAAGTTAAGGGAATTCAGCACCACCAAACCAGCTTTACAACAAATGCTAAAGGAGCTTCTCTAGGCAGGAAACACAAGAGAAGGAAAAGACCTACAAAAACAAACCCAAGACAATTAAGAAAATGGTAATAGGAACATACATATTGATAATTTCCTTACATTTAAATGGATGAAATGCTCCAACCAAAAGACATAGACTGGCTGAATAGATACAAAAACAAGACCCATATATATGCTGTCTACAAGAGACCCACTTCAGACCTAGAGACAGATAAACAGACTTAAAGTGAGGGGACGGAAAAAGATATTCCATGCAAATGAAATCAAAAGAAAGCTGGATAGCAATTCTCATATCAGACAAAATAGACTTTAAAATAAAGATTATTACAAGAGACAAAGAAGGATACTACCCAATGATCAATGGATCAATCCAAGAAGAAGAAATAACAATTGTAAATATTTATGCATCCAACATAGGAGCACCTCAATACATAAGGCAAATGCTAACAGCCATAAAAGGGAAAATTGACAGTAACACAATCATAGTAGGGGAAACCTCACTTTCGCTAATGGACAAATCATCCAGAATGAAAATAAATAAGGAAACACAGGCTTCAAATGATACATTAAACAAGTTGGACTTAATTGATATTTGTAGGACATTCCATCCAAAAACAGAATACACTCTCTTCTCAAGTGCTCATGGAACATTCTCCAGGGTAGATCATATCCTGGGTCACAAACCAAGCCTTGGTCAATTTAAGAAAATTGAAATCATATCAGATATCTTTTCTGACCACAACACTATGAGACTAGATATCAATTAGAGGGAAAAAATCTGTAAAAAATACAAACACATGGAGGCTAAACAATACCCTACTAATTAACCAAGAGATCACTGAAGAAATCAAGGAGGAAGTCAAAAAATACCTATAAACAAATGACAATGAAAACACGATGACCCAAAACCTATGGGGTGCAGCAAAAGCAGTTCTAAGAGGGAAGTTTATAGCAATACAAGCCTACCTTAAGAAACAGGAAACATCTCGAATAAACAACCTAACCTTACAACTAAAGCAATTAGAGAAAGAAGAACAAAAAAACCCAAAGTTAGCAGAAGGAAAGAAATCATAATGATCAGATCAGAAATAAATGAAAAACAAATGAAGGAAACAATAGCAAAGATCAATAATACTAAAAGCTGGTTCTTTGAGAAGATAAACAAGATTGATAAACCATTAGCCAGTCTCATCAAGAAAATAAGGTAGAAGATTCAAATCAATAGAATTAAAAATGAAAAAGGAGAAGTAAAAATTGACCCTGCAGAAATAAAAAGAATCATGTGGAATTACTACAAGCAACTCTATGCCAATAAAATGGACAACCAAGAAGAAATGGACCAATTGTTAGAAAAGCACAACCTTCCGAGACTGAACCAGGAAGAAATAGAAAATATAAACACACCAATCACAAGCACTGAAATTGAGACTGTGATTAAAAATCTTCCAACAAACAAAAGCCCAGGTCCAGATGGCTTCACAGGCGAATTCTATCAAACATTTAGAGAAGAGCTAACACGTATCCTTCTCAAACTCTTCCAAAATATAGCAGAGGGAGGAACACTCCCAAACTCATTCTATGAGACCACCATCACCGTGATACCAAAACCAAAGATTTCACAAAAAAAGAAAACGATAGACAAATATCACTGATGAGCATAGATGCAAAATCCTCAACAAAATACTAGCAAAGAAAGTCCAACAGCACATTAAAAGGATCATACACCATGGTCATGGGGGGTTTATCCCAGGAATGCAAGGATTCTTCAATATATGCAAATCAAACAATGTGATACACCATATTAACAAACTGAGGGGTAAAACCATATGATCATCTCAATAGATGCAGAAAAAGCTTATCACAAAATTCAACACCAATTTATGATAAAAACCATTTAGAAAGTAGGCATAGAGGGAATTCACCTCAACATAATAAAGGCCAAGTATGATAAACCCACAGCCAACATCGTTCTCAGTGGTGAAAAACTTAAACCATTTCCACTAAGATCAGGAACACGACAAGGTTACCCATTCTCACTGCTGTTATTCAACATAGTTTTGAAAGTTTTAGCCACAGCAAAAAGAGAAGAAAAAGAGATAAAAGGAATTCAAATTGGAAAAGAAGAAGTAAAGCTGTCTCTGTTTGCAGATGACATGATACTGTACATAGAGAATCTTAAATATGCTACCAGAACACTACCAGAGCTAACAAATGAATTTGGTAGAGTAGCAGGATAGAAAATAAATACACAGAAATTTCTTTCATTCCTGTACACTAATAATGAAAAATCTGAAAGAGAAGGAAACAGTCCCATTTACCATTGCAACAAAAAGAATACCTAGGAATAAACCTGTCTAAGGAGACAGAAGACATATATGCAAAAAACTGTAAGGCACTGATGACAGAAATTAAACATGATACAAACAGATGGAGAGATTTACCATGTTCTTGGATTGGAAGAATCTACATTGTGAAAATGACTATATTACCCAAAGCAATCTACAGATTCAATGCAATCCCCATCAAACTACCAATGGCATTTTTCACAGAACTAGAAAAAATTCCACAATTTTTGTATGGAAACACAAAAGACCCCGAATAGCCAAAGCAATCTTGAGAAAGAAAAACAGAGCTGGAGGAAACAAGCTCCCTGATTTCAGACTGTACTACAAAACTACAGTAATCAAGACAGTATGGTACTGGCACAAAAACAGAAATATAGATCAATGGAATAGGATGGAAAACCCAGAGATAAACCAACGCACCTATGATCACCTTATCTTTGATAAAGGAGACAAGAATATACAACAGAGAAAAGACAGCCTCTTCAATAAGTGGTGCCGGGAAAACTGGACAGGTTCATGTAAAAGGATGAAATTAGAACACCATACACAAAAATAAACTCAAAATGGATAAAGACCTAAATGTAAGGCCACTCTAAAACTCTTAGAGGAAAACATAGGCAGAACACTGTTTGACATAAATCACAGCAAGATCCTTTTTGACCTACCTCCTAGAGAAATGGAAATAAAAACAAAAATAAACAAATGGGACCTAATGAAACTTCAAAGCTTTTGCACAGCAAAGGAAACCATAAACAAGACAAAAAGACAACCTTCAGAATGGGAGAAAAGATTTGCAAATGAAGCAACTGACAAATGATTAATCTGCAAAGTCTATAAACAGTTCATGCAGCTCAATATCAAAAAAACAACCAAATCAAAAAATGGGCAGAAGATCTAAATTGACCTTTCTCGAAAGAAGATATACAGATTGCCAAGAAACACATGAAAGGATGCTCAACATCACTAATCATTAGCGAAATACAAATCAAAAGTACAATGAGGTACCACCTCACACTGGTCAGAATGACCATCATCAAAAAAATCTACAAGCAATAAATGCTGGAGTGGGTTGGAGAAAAGGGAACCCTCTTGCACTGTTGGTGGGAATGTAAATTGATACAGTCACTATGGAGAACAGTGTGGAGGTTCCTTAAAAACCTAAAAATAGACCTACCATATGACTCAGCAATCCCACTGATGGGTATATACCCCGAGAAAACCATAATTCAAAATAGTCATGTACCACAATGTTCTTTGCAGCCCTATTTACAATAGCCAGGACATGGAAGCAACCTAGGTGTCCATGGACACATGAATGGATAAAGAAGATGTGGCACATATATACAGTGGAATGTTACTCAGCCATAAAAGGAAACAGAATTGAGTTATTTGTAGTGAGGTTGATGGACCTCGAGTGTGTCATACAGAGTGATGTAAGTCAGAAAGAGAAAAACAAATACCGTATGCTAACTCTTATGTATGGAATCTAAAAAAAAAAAAAAAAACAGAAACTGCTTCTGATGAACCTAAGGGCAGGACAGAAATAAAGACACAGATGTAGAGAATGGACTTGAGGACACTGGGAGGGGGCGGTGTAAACTGGGAAGAAGTGAAAGAGTAGCATTGACATATATACACTACCAAATGTAAAACAGATAGCTAGTGGGAAGCAGCTGCATAGCACAGGGAGATCAGCTCGGTGCTTTGTGACCACCTAGAGAGGTTCGATAGGGAGGGTTGGTGGAGACATTAGAGGGAGGCGATATGGGGATATGTGTATACATATAGCTGATTCACTTTGTTGTACAGCAGAAACTAACACAACATTGTAACGCAATTATACTCCAATAAAGATGTTAAAAAATAAATAAATTTTTAAAATGCAAAAAAAAAAAAAGGTGGGCAGAGGCTAGATCCTTTGTGCAATGTGGTTGGTCTTAAATGCTTGTGCTTAGGTGTCAGAGTGTGTGAGATGGAATCCCAGCTGTCACTTGCTAGACATGAATCTAAAGCAAGTTCTTTAATCTTTCTGTGCCTTCATTTCCTCAGTTGTGATATAGGAATAATAATATTATCTGCCCTCAGATATTTTTGGATTAAATGAATATCAAATATTGGAGTTTATTATTTATCATATTATTATTTGCATTATATTGTTTTTGTGTTATGTATTACATTATAGCATTATAATATAATACTCTTGTCATTTTGTTTTTGTATATATTAAGAGGAAAAGTAAATGTTTTTTATTGTGGTGGCAATAATTAACAGATGAAATACTTAATGATATTGTAGAGAGAAGGGGAAACTATAGGTACTATGTCCTTGAATAGGTAAGAGAAGCAGCACAGGGAGATTAATTGCCCTTAGATCTTATTGGGGACTAGTAAATGGGTAGAGTTTATTATGGAAGCATGAGGAAATTTTATTCTACTTGCTTCCATTTTATAAGTGGAATAAGAAGCAAAGTCATCACAAAGGCTAAAGGGTGAGTAGGGGTTAGTGGAGATTTGAAGAAGGAGAAGAGGGTAGAAATACCATACGAAAGGCTCGGAGAGTTAATCGACTAAGGAATATAGTATGATTGCTAGGCATCATGAAGAGCCTACTGAGGTTTCTAATCATGAATTTAAAGGAAGACCAGGCGTGTGGGTTTTATATATGCTTAGGTGCAGGAACAGAGCAGATGCAAGTTGTGTTTAATCAGAGTTACAGTTTTACCAGGGGAGTATGTTGAAGGAAGAAAAGGACAAAGTGACTAAAAGTATGTTGTGGAATGAATATCTGTGTCCCCCAAGATTTATATGTTGAAGCCCTAACTCCCCATGTGACCAAATTTAGAGAAAGGGTCTGTGAGGGAATGATAAAGGTTGCATGATTTCATGAGTGTGGGACCTTAATGCAATAGGGTTGGTGTTCTTATAAGAAGTGGAAGAGACACCATAGTTCTCTCTGTGCTTGTATACATGGACTCAGAGAATGACCTTGAGTGAGGACTCCAGGGACAAAGGAGATGGATCTGCAAGCCAGGAAGAAAGCTCTCAACAGAAACCGAACCCTGACAAACCTTAATCTCAACTTCCAGCCCCTAGAACTAAGAGAAATAAACTTATGTTGTTTAAGGCACCCAGCCTGTGGCATTTTATTTTGGGAGCCTAGCAGACCAACACACCAGGGGAGTATGTTGGAGGGAGAAGAGGACAAGTTGTCTAAAAATATATGCAAGGAAGTAAATATAATAATGGGCTCTGAAGTCTAAGTCAGATAAGGAGGGAAGGGAACATAGTGTTGGGGATTGAATGATGTACATCAAAAGTTAAGTAAGGTCAGGACTTCCCTGGCAGTCCAGTGCTTAAGACTTCACCTTCCAATGCAGGAGGTGCGGGTTCAATCCCTGGTCGGGGAGCTAAGATCCCACATGCCTCGTGGCCAGAAAACCAAAACAGAAAACAGAAGCAATCTTGTAACAAATTCAATAAAGACTTCAAAAATGGTCCACATCAAAAAAAAATTTTTTTTTAAGTTAAGTAACGTCAAAGGATTGGAAGTCCCAGTGCTGCTGAAGCCTCAACTGGAAAATAGGAGAGTAGGAGAGTAGGATATTTGACATTGAGATTTTGGAGGAGATGTCGTTATTTATTGGTAATGGCAAGGTCTAGGAGTATGGCTGTAAATAGAAGACAGATTTATGGAAGGCAAAGAGTCAGAGAACTAAGAAATCAAGATATTGAATAGATATTCTGTGTGGTTATTGAAATTGCTAAGAAATTAACTGAGTGATGGAGACAAAGGCAGAAATTCCAAAGGCAAAATATTCAAAGAATGGATATAGATATAAATACATAGATTTGAGTGATATTTAAAAGCAAAATCAACAGGAATTGCTCATGAATTAAAATGAGATAGAAGAATAATAGGGAGAGGGAGCCATTAAGGATAACTCACTGGTCCCTGACTTGAGCTACTGGTTGAATCATGGTATCATTGGTAAGTTAGGGAAGGCTGCAAGAAGATCAGGAGTTTGATCTTGGATATTCTGAATTTGAAGTGACCTTGGGATATCCCAGCGAAGATATCAAAGAAGTGGGCTGGTATTTTGGTGCTCAGAGCAGGGTTCATCCTGGAAATAAAAATCTGAGAAGTATCTGATGATGGGTGGTAATTGAATTCCGTGACAGTTGTGCCATTGCCTATGAAGTAAGTATAGAAAGAGGAGAGGAGAAGCCTAAGACTGGGCCTTGAGTAACTTCAGTATTTAATGAGCAGATTGAGGAGTATGAGCCTTAAGGGAGACTGATTAGGAAGTTGAAAGAGAGATAAAGAAACCAGGAGAGTATGAAGTCACAGAAGCCAAGGGAAGAGAATCTTTTAAAAAGGAAGGTGTAGCCAGTAGTGTTGAAAGCTAATGAGACCAAGTAGCCTGAGAGCATAAAAATCTCATTAGATTTAATGACATGGAGCCTATTGGTGACCTTAGTAAAAGGTTCATTAATGGACTAATGGAGGTGGAAGATAAGTTAGAGATAGGTGACTGAGGCAGAGGTGAGGAAAAGGCAAAAAGAGAAAGCACGTTAGACCACGTTTTCAAGATTTTTTTTTTTTTATGTGGGCCTCTCACTGTTGTGGCCTCTCCCATTGCGGAGCACAGGCTTCTGACGCGCAGGCTCAGCGGCCATGGCTCACGGGCCCAGCCGCTCCACGGCATGTGGGATCTTCCCGGACCAGGGCACGAACCCACGTCCCCTGCATCAGCAGGCGGACTCTCAACCACCGCGCCACCAGGGAAGCCCACGTTTTCAAGATTTTTAAAGGGGAAGAAAAGACATGTGGCGGTTAGAAGGGTAAATCAAAGTAAGGATGGAGATATCTATATCTATATCTATATCTATATATATGTATGTATATATATATAGTGTGGGTGTGTATATTTGTATTGTCTTAGTTAACATATATATAATTTTATTTTCAAGATGGCAGGAACTTGAGCCTATTTAAATCTTGATGGAATGTATATAATTGGGAATTTTAATATGAATTTAATATGTTAGTGAGGAAAACATAAATGATAGTGGAAAAGTAGGAGGGGATGGTATCCTAACCGCAGGTGATAGATTCTAAGAGGACTAACAACTCCTCTAGTGCAACAGGAGGGAAAGAGAGCTGGACTACCCCAGGACTCAGTCATCTTAATTGTGTTCTATCTTCTCTCTTTCTGGGTGATCTAATCCTTTTTTACAAGAAAGTGTTGTGGAGGGTTGGTGCAGTGGGCTTCATGGTCTCAAAGCAGCCATGAGAAAGCAGAACACAAGCTCCATCTTCTGCTGCGGGCAGGTTGGTGAGATGTGAGAGAGGAAATAGCTACCACCTGAGCATATTATGGGAGAAGCAGCCTTGCCAGGTTTCAACTAAGGAGAGGCAGGGACCCCTCAGAGAAGACTTGGAAAATGTAGGGGAGTTTACCATTCCTGAGAACACATTGGAAAGTTTGGGTGGATCATGATAACTAAGAAAATATTTATTATTGTCAAGAAGATAATTTTCGATCTAAAATCAAGTAGTTAAGCAAAATGATAGAGGTAACTGAAGAAAACTGTAAAGTGAAAGGCAGACCTTTTGTTCAAGGAATTTGGCTATAAGAGAAAAGAAGATGGAATTAAATTCTATTTGGCTTTTTGTCTTCTATAATCTAGCTAGTTACCTGTGCGATTTCACTTCCATTTTTTTTCCTTAACATGAACTCTATTCAGGTTCATTTTCTGTACATAATACTTTCTAAAATCCTTTTTCTCTGAGCCATGTTTATGCTTTTCCCCCTGCCCAGAATACTATTTAAGTCCTTTTTCACCTTTATGAACACAACTCTTCTTGTAAGACCCTTTAAAATTTACCTCTCAACTTTCTCTTTGTTTTATAGTATTTTTTCACTCTGAAATAATTGACGTTTGTTGTAAAACCATTTGGAAAATACTTGAAATTATAAATTAAATATAATCCACATAATACTATCACTCAGATATATCATGCTATATGTATTATTTTCAACACTAGTACTTGTAAATTGCTAAGTCTTTACTGTTCCACTAAATATTTATAACAAAATTTTAATGGCTCTCTAATATTCTGTGGTATAGATGTACCATATTTCATTTAACCATTCTCCTAATATTAACCAACTTAGATAATTCCCATTTTTCCTATTGTAAATAAAACATTATCTTTTACATAAATACTTGTCTATACAATTAATAACACCTTTAGAGCAGAAATCCTTTAAGTAGATAACTAGTTCAAAGGGTAAATGTTTTATAAAGGCTCTAAATGTATAGAGGTAGATTATTTTCCAGAAAGACTATAATAACTTATCCTCCTGCAGACATCATTTATCAGTATATAGGCACCCCTCCATTGTCAGCATGGAGTATTTTTTAAAGTTTTAATTTCCTAAGTGGAAAAATGGCTTCCCATTGGGATTTTCATCTGCTTGTATTTGATTACTAATTAAGGTGAATATTTTTTCTTATAGTTATTGATTACTGGATGTTTTCTTCTTTGTATTGTCTAGTCATGTCCTTTAATACACAAAGCGTAGTATTTTTAATTGAATTATAAAAGATCATTAGTATTGTTAATCTAATTGTAAAATTTTATTACATGCTAATTATCTTGCCTTGTATTATATTGGTTGTTATTTTCACCCTAACTACTGTTTTTGCAGTAAAACATATCGCACATATCTAATCTTTACAGAATTCTCCATTCTCAGAAGTCATGTAGCACTCTAGAGTTTCACTCCAGTCTTAAAATTGCACTCTCTACTGTCTTGTGTTGTTCATTAATAGTTTCTTTTATATTAATCTTTTATAGCCACAGAGATAGTAACTTGCTTAAGAACAAGAATAGGGAATATGTTTATCATTATTTCTAGATTTGTAATTGGTATTGTGTTATTGACTTCTAATTTGCTTCTGGGATTATCATTATGTATATTCTCATGAAAATATATAGCAAATTAACTCATGTGTTAATTACCATTATGTTCTAGAAAAATTTATGTATATTTAGAGCCGTTGGGAATAGGTTATTTTTCTTGAGACTATCTTTATGCTTGTAGTAAGATCTGGGAAAAAATATCCCTGGGGTATATTAAAATTATTTCAAAAGTTTTAGGATTGTATATTAAAGAAACATTCTGTCATGAGCATGTTACTTGTATCATAGTTAAGTGAAAGGTGGTGTGAGCCATCTGATAAATGATTTCTTTTTTCACATCAAGCAGCCCAGCTTTTCTGAGCATGCTGGCTTTGCAAGGATTTATAGTTCCCTGCCTTCATGCTGGAGTTACTTCAGCTTTCCGTGATGCATTCCAACTAATCTGGAGGTTAAGGCATTCCTTGATCATGGATAGATCTGATTGCTACTCAGCCCTGGAATTCTTTATAAAATTCCAGAACGTGGGCTAGAAATTGACTTAGGGAATCCAATAAAGTTGCAAGTCTTGGCAGTCATCCAAGCTAAATTTATAGACTGGAAGAAATATGGGCTTTCCATTGTTCTCTTTTTCACCTTTCTGGGGTTTCTTTTGTGTGTATGTGAGTGTGTGAGTGTAAATTTATCATTTTGCTGACGTTGGAGTGGAAATAATCATTGAGGAAATCCAGCTAAAGAATTTTCACTTTGGATCCTCCGTGGTCTTTCCGAACTTTGACCCAAACCTGCACCAAGAGTGAATTTGTTCTCCCTCTCTAGGATGCTGGTGTCATAAAATAAGAAGTTGTTCTTGAAAATGAATCATGCTAGTATAACAGCTGATGTACACATTTGCCAGCTAGGTACAACTCCCAAATCCCCGTTCTTCCCCTGGCTCTGTGGGAGCCTTCTTTTTGAGACATGATCTGAGAAAATGTGATCATATGTATTGTTTCTGTTCATTTTGTGAAACGGTAATGGGGGCAAGAAAACAAGCTCTGAAGCCTCTTACAGATTTCAGTCTTTTTGTGTGTGCCTGATGCTCTGTAGTACATGGAGATCCAAGCAATCCTCTCCTATCTGATCAATGAAAATCTGTCTTGTTCTTACAGAATGGATTTGCTGTTGTGAGGCCCCCAGGCCATCACGCTGAAGAATCCACAGCCATGTAAGTACCAGGGACTGTTGCCCATCTCCAAGCGCCACGGTTCCTGGCGGTCACCTGCCCTGTGCATGTCTCTGAAGCCTCTAATTGTTAGCAGATGGACTGAGAAATCTTGCGAGGTACTCCCAGAAGCAGATTTATGGCTTCAGAGATCATATAGCATTTTAAAAAATGCTCTGAACATTATTTATAATGGTTTTCCTGGCTGATTTGCTTTCTTATTTCTCTGTTCTTCTCTATTCCGCAGGGGGTTCTGCTTTTTTAATTCAGTTGCAATTACCGCCAAATACTTGAGAGACCAACTAAATATAAGCAAGATATTGATTGTAGATCTGGTATGTATTCCTGGCCAGAGCTGCATTTTCAGTGACTCTAGATAAAAGGGAGTGAATTTGTATTTCTCTGTTAGGTTGCCTTGCTTTTCGCACTTGCAAACAACTGAAGGGTGTGTTTCCTTTGAATGTGGAAACTCATTAAATTCAGGATTGCAGTTCTGAAACCATAAACATTCACGTTTCACTTTCATGGTGTTAACTGCAATTTAATGAGAAGAAGGCGCAGATCAGGGCAACTTTTATGATGCTTAAATGAATTGATACTTCCACAGTTAAAATAACCCAACAGAACCTGAATTTACTTTTCCCTGCAGAATATAGACTTTAAATAGTCAGATGTGCTGGAAAGAATGCTGTTGCTTTGGTAACCAATTGGCCACTTCCCCTGGTTAGCAATCATGTTGCTTGTTGTGCAACAGTGGTATTATTAAAACAAGTCAGCATGTCATTTTTTTCTGAAAAGATCTCAGATCATGTATGCCAGTTTGGGATGACTCCCGGCAGGAACCCTGAGTGATTAAAAGTCAGAGGCATTAGATTAGTCTTGCATTTTAACATGATGCATTCTTACACAATGGAGTTATAATTTGTTTAACAAATGGTTTGTTTAAATGCAGATGACACTTGGCAGGTTGTCTATAGTATATTTGTGAATAATGAGCTGGAGATCTGCCCCATACAAAGGGACCAACCCAGGAAAGGGCGAAAGAGAGCTGACTGGTGATTTATGAGCCCCGTTTTCAGTTTGCCTCCAGTTCACGAGGAGGTGTAATAGGTTGTCTGACAAAGCATAGACAGGAAATGAACCCTGGCATCCAAAGCTAACCTGCTACATCTGCACTTAATTAATTTTTGCAGGTGATAAAAGATTTAAAGGCAAAATATGTTAAAAGTTTTTTTTGAAGTGCAAGGCTTAATAGTCTAAATCTTGTTCGTATCTGCACTCATAATTAAATCTTATTGGGAAGTCGTGGCCTCCCTGTCCCGCCCTCTGATTCAGTTAAGCAGGCACACCAAAGGGTTGAGAGAGCACAAACCAAGCCATGTGAAGAAATACTTAGTCAAGTTAAAATGAAGATAAAAGGAATGAAAGACTGATAACCATTTGTACTGTTTGGTAGGAATGGTTATTTTCCACATCCTGTAGTGTAGCCTTTCTGCAAGTTCTTTGGTGCTGAGAGTATTGAAACCCAATTTCCCATGTATTTTCCAAACATGCTTAAGTTTCAGTATAGGTCATAGTTCAACATTAAAGAAATGTGTTGAAGGCCTAGATATACTACAGCAGCAAGGTCTTAAAATTTTACAAAAATGAGGACATCAGTACCTATTTTCCCATGTATATACAAAATGATGTTTTAAATAATAATCATTGGCTTGCATGATTTATAAGATGGTAAATTTTAAAAATATTTAATATGTTTCTAGAACTCTTAAGTTTTGCTCGAAAGATAAGTGAAAAACTTGAAGAAAGGATAGCAGACGAAGACCAAGGATTGTGGGAAAATTTTTCTATGCTTTCTAAATTTGTCACAATTATTCAGGAAGGAGATTGTTAAACTGTCACCTATCCTTAAGAATTTTTTAGTATTACTTTCTGAGGAATCTCCTCTACTATGAAGATAATAACTGTTAAGAGGCTCTTTGAAAGCACATTTGTGACATCCAAACTCTAAAGCAATGAATTGTACAAGAGACTTGAAGGCTAAAATGCCTGGCTTGTGATAGATGAATATTTTGTACCTCAGAGGATTTGTGTGTAAGGTTTTGTTTTTGTACATGAATATAAGAATAAAAGTTTGTTGGATGTAATTTGATATGATTTATAAATTAAGTTGCTTGGTAGCTATAAGGAGTGTCCTGTAAGCTTACTGGCCTTTGATTATGAATTTGCTCCATTATCCCACGTAAAGGATACTGATTTCCCAACAGGCTATAGTAAAAGAGAAGTTTTTGTTTTATATTCTCTAAACATATGAAGTTCTGTCCAAAGGGTTACCTCTGAGATCACCACCAGCCCGCATATTCTTACTTTCAAGTCTTCCAAATTCTGCAGCTGCAGGGATACTTTGAGGAAATTCCCCTGTTTCTTCCAGCTGCCGAGAAGGAAGTTTTAAAGTGCCACGTGGCGCTGAGACATCCGTTCTCCCTGGCTGACAGGTCTGTTCTGCAAGTTAGCAGAGGAAAAGTGAAGGTTCTTCAGTGGCAGAAGAACTTCATTCCTGCATATACAAAGTCACTAACTTTAGCTAAATGATATGAACCAGCTCCATCAATTCCTAGGCCAACAGAAAGCAGAGCTACTCCATTGTTTCAGCAGCTAGATTCCACATTTTTTAGATGCCTAATAACAGAGCTCTAATTCACCCCCTATTTGAAGCCACAGCCAAATATCAGAGGCGTTGAGTATTTTAGGCAGGAATGATTCTAGTTGATCTGTGGAGCTTATTCATTCCAGTTCTCCTTCTGGGGAAGATTCCAAAGATATGCAGATTGGTGAGGAGAGAGAGCAGGTGCACTTGCTTTTCAGCTTGCAAGAGACTGGCCATTGTGTTCAGGGTGTGAACCTGTCCTAGAAGTAGGATTTACCTGAATGACTTAGGTAGCTTTTATGTAATGTGACTTTCAGTCGAAAATAATATGTTTTAGGCTATTTTCATTGAAAAAAAAAAAAGACACTTCAAATGTCCATAGATCTTAGGCAGTTCCATTTTTGGTCAAGCACCAGACTTGACCAAAGGATTGTCGCAAGTGCCTGTACTAAATAATTATAAGTGATAACATTAGTTGATAGAATATATAATTTATTCAGAGCTATTTTAACATTGTAGTGAAAACATGTTGGCTCTAAATCCTTGTATAGAATAAATTTTCACAGTATATCTTTAATCAGTAAAATAGCGAAATGATTTTTCAGTATTTCCCAGCAAATCTTAGATACAAGATCTATTTTGAGGCTGTTCATGATTTGGTTCATTTCCTTACTATAGTAAGTCCTCATAATCACCAATAATTGTCTTATATTGATCTAGTATATATTTGTTGCTATGGAGAAAAAATCCTCAGATCATATCTGACCAGGAAGTATTTTGTATTTATATTTTCAGAGAAACTGGAAAAATACTCTCAAGATTATAAGTTGTTGCCCAAAACAAAAGGCACATTTGGACTTACCTTTATCTCTAAATGCTTTGTGAATATAAATATGGAATCAAGAATTATCCAAGTATTTTAGAATGGGTTTGTGAATTTTAATGAATAATGTCTGTTGAAACCTTATTGTGCTGTGGGCAAGAGTATATTTCTTATTCTGAAATTTGTGCAACAATAAGCACCCAACACATTTTTTTTTTTTTTTTTTTTTTCTTTTTGCGGTATGCGGGCCTCTCACTGTTGTGGCCTCTCCCGTTGCGGAGCACAGGCTCCGGACGCGCAGGCCCAGCAGCCATGGCTCACGGGCCCAGCCGCTCCGCGGCATATGGGATCCTCCCAGACCGGGGCACGAACCCGCATCCCCTGCATCGGCAGGCGGACTCTCAACCACTGCGCCACCAGGGAGGCCCCCAACACATTTTTGAAGAACACATTATTTTATATCTAAGACAAATTATCTTTTATTTGACCTTCTTAGATAAACCTTTACAACATCAAGGCAATATTTTTCTGGTTTTCAAACTGTGGATGTATCTAGGCCCAGAGCAAAATTTTTCTTACAACGCTGACTAAAAATTATATCCTGTAGTAGCAATGCAAATATTCTATCACCGTTATTTTTCAAAATATTTTGTTTGTCCATTCTCTAGGTATCCAGTAGCAAATTCAAGACATTGTGGGTTAAATTGTATCATTTTTGTTCTCATAAAGGACAAGTTTTGCTATTTCCTCCTTCCTTTCCTTTGAACGTTCAGAAATCCAGGAATTAATATATATATTTTTCAGTAAGCTATTTTTTTTCCTGATGTGTGTGTATGCCTTTAGTCAGGACAAGTTTCTGGAAAGATGCCTTTCTTTCCAAATATTTTATGATTCCTTAATTGATTTTGGATATGTGTACTATATAAAAGGGGGGAAGATTAGTGTATGTCTACACTGTGGATAGCAAGCTCACTGCTTTTAGAACCCACCAAAAGGAGGTTTGGGTGGTGTCTAGTGAGGGAGTTCTGGGCTGGAGGTTGAAGTGGAGACAAGTCATATAAACCTCAATAAGGAACAATAATGACCACCAGTCTCACTTCATAGATTTGCTAAGAAGATCAAAGAGATACGAATGTAAGTATAAGTTAATAGCATAATGGTTATGAGTTTGGCCTTTGGACTGAGAAGTGGATTCAAGACCCTGTCTTGAAAAATAACTGAAGCTCTCCAAGTCTCAGTCTACTTACCTTTTAAATCAGTGATAATATCATATACCTCATATAAATGTTAAATAATCTATGCAAGATATTTAATATGGTACCTGACTCAAAAATTGTAGGAATCATTGTTGAAAATAGTGTGATTCTTACTGATATAAAATAAAGTACAGTGTAAGTAAGTAGTTACAAGTGACCAATACTTTTTTATAACAGAACCTGAAACTATAAATGTTACACATGTAGCAGTAATACTATATTAAATACAAATATATAGGTTATTCACTTCTTGTATTTTTTTTATTTTTTATTAGTTTCTGCTTTATAACAAAGTGAATCAGTCATACATATACATCTGTTCCCATATCCCTTCCCTCTTGCGTCTCCCTCCCTCCCACCCTCCCTATCCCACCCCTCCAGGCTGTCACAAAGCACTGAGCTGATCGCCCTGTGCTATGCGGCTGCTTCCCACTATCTATCTACCTTACGTTTGGTAGTGTATATATGTGCATGCCTCTCTTTCGCTTTGTCACAGCTTACCCTTCCCCCTCCCCATATCCTCAAGTCCATTCTCAAGTAGGTCTGTGTCTTTATTCCTGTTTTACCCCTAGGTTCTTCATGACGTTTTTTTTCTTAAATTCCATATATATGTGTTAGCATACGGTATTTGTCTTTCTCTTTCTGACTTACTTCACTCTGTATGACAGACAGGTTATATTCACTTTTATGAGTCATTTATTTTATCTTGTTCAGAAGCTATTAGGAACCATATTAACTGAGACTCTTGACAGTTGGGGTCTTTTATTAAGGATGTTTTTAAAAATGCTATTGGTTTTATTTTTCCTATATCTTTTATCATTTCCAGCATATTTATATCATAAAACAATTAGAAAAAAAGAACTATTAAGTCTTGAATCATTATCAAATACAAATGTCCTAAGAATTTTTTTTCTTTCATTTTAATGAAACAGGCCCTTTATTTTTCCTGTGGGA
Organism: Mesoplodon mirus; assembly: GCF_964341445.2. Classification (NCBI taxonomy): domain Eukaryota; kingdom Metazoa; phylum Chordata; class Mammalia; order Artiodactyla; family Ziphiidae; genus Mesoplodon; species Mesoplodon mirus. Next base: position 43,935,858 of record NC_138985.1, on the reverse strand, counting down.
AGGGGGAGTGGTGTGCAGAAAGAAAAAATAGGAAGAAGGAGGCTGGGAAGAGAGCCATAATATAATATTAAAATTAGGCAGATTGGACAAGATTGCATAAAGGCCCATGCCATCTTTCTGCTTTGGCCCAAATGATTTAATAGCTAATGAGCTCACGCTCCTGTGTCTTCGACTCTTGCCTTCACGATTTTACCAAAACAAAGTATGAAGTCCTTTTTGCATCTGGCATCTCTTTTGAAGTCATTCTAACTGCTGAGGGACTGCTAACTGAATTGAACGCTTCAAGAAAGCCAATTTACTCAGCTGGTTGCAAAGCCTTTGACCTTAATGGTGGGACTTGGCAAATCAATGCATACACGTATGTTTAGTGTTCCGTCAAGAATTGCGAAAATGCTCTGTAAGCCATAGATCCTTCTGCAAAATACTAGTTTGTAGTTTAAACATTAGTCTTTCTTCAGAGGCCAATGAGGCTAGTTAATTAAGCCTAAGGGGTTATGAACTGTTGGCAGTTAATAAGTCATAAAATTCCTCCATAAAACAGGATGCGAGATTCCATCACTGAAGCAAAGAGTACAAAGGGCCGGTGTATAAATATCTAATTGTACCAAAGGACTGGGCTTTCTCAATGACTGCTCATCTGGAGTCTCCAGGGCATGTTTGCTGTGGTTTCCTGATTTTTAGAAGCCAGTTTAAAAAATGAGTGCATTAAAGGGTAATTTGCCTGAAAGTTCAGGAAGTAAAGGGGGTGGTGTGGAAGCAAGCTGAACAGGAGAAAGAAAGAGGGACATACAAGACAGCAAATGAGAAGGAGGGTGGGGTAGAAAGACAGGGAACTAGAAATTAGAAAAGTTGTCTCCACACAGAGTGAGACACGACTGTATTTGTCATCTGTTTTTTTTTCCCCCCTGTAGGATGTTCACCATGGAAATGGTACACAGCAGGCCTTTTATGCTGACCCCAGCATCCTGTATATTTCACTCCATCGCTATGATGAAGGGAACTTTTTCCCTGGCAGTGGAGCCCCAAATGAGGTTCGGTTTATTTCTTTAGAGCCCCACTTTTATTTGTATCTTTCAGGTAATTGCATTGCATGATTACCCCTAATTTTCTTGTCCTTTGCTGGTGTTTTAAATTACACGAGATTACTGAATTGTCCCACGGGACCAAGAACCAGTGCAGAACAAGTGCATAACCCAGAGCACTGGTTGTCAAGCAAAGTTGGGCTGATTTGACATGTTGTTTGATGTTTATTTCAAGAGCTCACATGTGTTTGTTTTCCTCTCTTCTTGCTTCTTCCCTGTGCTCTTCTCTACCCACTGTGGTGTGGTTTTTCTCTTCCTAGGTTGGAACAGGCCTTGGAGAAGGATACAATATAAATATTGCCTGGACAGGTGGCCTTGATCCCCCCATGGGAGATACTGAGTACCTTGAAGCGTTCAGGTTGGTACTTCTTTCTCTGAAAGTGGAAAATTAGAAAACAAATGAAACAACACCAAATGTAAAAGAGAAATGTAAATTTCTAACTAAGGTAAAGTAGCTAAAGGAGTCATTCTATTAAAGCTCCAAAAAATGTTTGGTTTGAGGGACCTGAATATTGCTACAAAGCCACTTAAGGAGTATGTGTACCAAAAAAAAGGTACATTAAGACCTAGTTGTAGTCAATGGCCAGGAATGTCCCCCTCTTTCTGCAAAAAAAAAAAAAGGGAAAAAAAGACTTTATTATTAAGTAGTCTGGAAAATTCTGCCTGTTATGACATATGATGTGATTTAGAATGGACATTAGCATATTAACCGCTCTGGGAATTCCTTCACTACCTATTTAACTTTTTTGAACAGACATTTCGCAAACACCACTGGACTAAAGAATTTTTTGCACATATCTTTACACATAGCACCACTTGGCATTCTTAGTTCCAAGGAACATTGGCCTAGGCAGTCTCATTTTATGGTTAAGTAAATGGCTTTTCCCTATCATAATATGTGTATTTTCCCTCTCACATTAAAACACCAACTGATTAATTGGTTGTTTCCAGTTTCTTTAGAAAATGTAGGCAGTAATTAAAGTGTATATTAATATATACACATTGCTACTTTTTTTCTAAAGAGCTTTAAAAATTAGTTGAAACAAGAAATACAATAAATTAAAAGTTTTTGTTTTGGATATAGTTTTTTAAGGCATTTATTCTCTGGAATTAAAATTTTGTTCAGTGTTTGGAAAGGTCTCTGTTTGAAGGGAAATAGCAGATTATGTCAGTATGTGCCTCACTTGCAAGATTTTAGGAGATTTTAACCTATTGGTACTGCATGAATTTTGGATGTTTTGTTTATTTGAAGCAAAAGCAAACAACTGCATGATAAGAAATTTTTGAAGCATTCTTTTCTTTGGCTAATTTACGAATTATAAATTCCCAAGGGAAAAATCCTGTTGACAACACATCTGAAATAGATAAGAAAATTTTTTAATCAGTAAAGTTTTGATGGGTTTCTGTTGTCCTGTGTATCATTCATACTTCAATTTCTCCTTTGAGAGTCATTTCTCATTTGAAAACAGGCCCAGGAAAAATGATAGAAAATTGCTATTTTTAAGAATATACATTAAAATAAATATATTGTCTTGATATTTGAGGAAAATTCTACTCATATTTCAGATTTGTAGTTTGAAAAAAGTACATGTTCTATAAATAGTACATGTATCTTTACTATTTATAGAAAAAATAGGTGAAATAAGTTTATTTATTTTGACTTGGGTTGTCTATGAAGATATCTTGTGTTAATTAGCAGTAAAAGTCAACAATTATATTAAGAAACTATAGGGGTTTCAATATTATGAATTCTTTTTGCAACTTAACAAAACATTATTAATGTTTTAAAGGAACTCTAATGGGATAATAGATTTTTATATTATCTCACATATGAATTTATTTGTCTGTTTACCAAGTTGACCTAGTAACTTACATGATACACACATTAAGTTCTCAACTTTACTATAGTATGTGATCATAGTCATTGGTCTGCAACATAGAATTACTAGTTTTTTATTATCATAATACTATTTGTGGTACTGTAGCTTTACATAAGAATGCATTATGCATTCACAGCAGGGAAGGATAATCAATACTTTGTATGTCCTTGTTCTCTCATGACAAAGTTAATGGTAGATGAGATTTTTTTAAAAGAACCCCTTTGAACACAACAATTACATTAAATAATGTGAAAACAGATATTAAGTGTATACTATTGATTTTTTACTGAAATGGTTAAGTGAATCAAGTGCGCCTGAAAGTGTTTGAATGTCCCCAAGAATGGCACCTTCTCTTTGCCTGGAATGTGGACACTTTATTTTAGAAAACTTTTAAACTTCCCAGTGTGGTCGCCATATCCAGGCTTAATTAGAGGAGAAGCAGCATTATTTAGCTAGGCTGCAGAAATGTAAAATTGTGACTTTTAATGTTCATAATTATTTAAGAACCAGATTTAAAGTATAATAATTCTGTTAGTTTTTAACTATACTATACCATGTCTGCTTGCTGCTCAATGTGTATAACTAGAAATACTTGTAAACTTTTTAAGGAGGAATCAAGAAAGTAAGTCCTTCATTCAAAAAATATTCACTGAACACCTAGTATATGCCAGGAACAATGGCGAGCACTTGGAATTTAGAGCCAGTTTGCTCTCGGGGAACATAATAGAAGTGATACTTATTGTTCTAGTGAACAGATGTCCTTAGACATAGAGAGGATAAAATGATGAATTCTTCCTGAAGGGTTTCGGGAAAGGCTTCATCAAGTATTGTTCAACCTGTGCTTTCAAAGATGAGTGGGAGTTTTCAAGGGGTAGAAGAATTGGAGTAGGGGGATTCATACTAGGCAGAGAGAATAGACTGTGAAAATTCAGCATGGCGCCATAAAATGATCTTGCTCTGTGGGCTCAAGAGCGTGAGGGTGGGATTGCGTGGCAGGTATACAGATCATACTTCATAAAGTCTTCTGCAGGCAAAGAATGCCCATCTAAATATATAAATTTCTTTCTAATTTTGGGTTCTAGTGTGATAGACTCCCAAATAATTTTTAATGTAGTATTATTTTATAAGCATATCCTTCTTAATATAATCCTTTTTCTAAGTATTGAAACTAAAGCTCTTTCTGGCATCTGTGCGTGGGTGTGGAATACAGAGGTTGGGAGAAAAGTAAATGGTACCTTTCCTTTTTTCTTAATTTTTAATTGTTTCTGGACTATGATAAGTATCTTTGTGAGGAAAGCCTCTCTGAAACTCCATTTATAATAGGGTATAAGATGGCTGCTAATTTTAAATTTGCATATATATTGCCTTTGTGGTCTCTATTATGTGTTTTTTTCTGTGGCAAAGAGAAAATTGCAAGCAAACCAAACATTTTCATGTTTGCTATAAGTTTTAAAGATAGTTTAAAAACTATAATAGAATATCTAAGTTAGTTCAGATAATTAATTGTTTCTTCCTTGTAGTTATCATTCATCTCTGAAATAATTGAAGGTTATGATTCAGATTTTTCTCAAGAGTTTTTAAAATCTTCAAATAATTTAAAATATCTTCTATGTTCACCTAAAATATATTTCTAAGGTTATCATTTTATTAAATAATTATGGGTATTAGTATTAAGGTCTTACATGCCAGGTTCTAGATTATAAATTTTATAGACATCATGGCTATTTCTTAAGTGGTTTGTATAAGCCACAGAACTACTATATGGAAGGGCCATGATGTGGCTCTAAAATCTATGCTCTCTCTGTACCACCACACTGCTACACTTTTCTACTGTTCATGACTTAAAAGACTAAGGTGTGATAAAGCATAGTGAACTTATACTGAAACATAAGGCCTTCTACCCCAAACCGAAATCACAAATGCCTAGTACACAGCATGGCAGAGAAGAGCTACTAAGTAATACTGGCTGAATGAATCAATTAATAAATAAATAAATCAGAGAAGAAAGGGGGAGTAATATACTACAGTAGAAGCATTGGAAACCCCTGAGGGACCTGCATGAATCCTATCTCTTGGTCCCTCAAGGAGCATGCTTCACAAAGAACTCTGAACACCCATTCATTTGCTTATAACAATTTCAAATGTCTTCTCTTCATTCAACAAATTTGCTAAATGCCTGCTTAGCAGCTTCTGTTCCAGTCACTTCAAAATATTGTTCCAATGGTTCTGTCTTATCCATAATCCCTAGATGAGCGCTGGACACATTTTTTCTAAAGATGAATTCTTTAAGAGTTCTATAGATGTTAAAGTGGTTATTTATATAAGAGAGTTTATTTTTTGTACAATATTATATGTTACAGGTGTACAGTATAGTGATTCGCAATTTTTAAAGGTTATACTCTATTTATAGTTATTATAAAATGTTGACTATATTCCCTATGTTATACAATATATCATTGTAGCTTATTTTGTACATAATAGTCTGTACCTCTTAATCCCCTACCTCTAAATTGCCCCCCTTCCCTCTCTCCACTGGTAAGTACTAGTTTGTTCTCTGTATCTGTGAGTCTGCTTCTTTTTTGTTATATTCACTAACTTGTATTTTTTTAGCTTTTTCATATAAGTGATGTCATACAATATTTGCCTTTCTCTGTCTGTCTTATTTCACCTAGCATAATGCCCTCCAAGTCCATCCATGTTGCTGCAAATGACAAAACTTTACTCTTTTCTATGGCTCAGTAGTATTCCATTGTGTGCATACACACACACACACACACCCTACATCTTCTTTATCCATTCATCTGTTGATGGACCCTTAGGTTGCTTCTGTATCTTGGCAGCTGTAAATAATGCTGCTGTGAACATTGGGATGCCTATATCTTTTCAAATTAGTGTTTTTGGGTTTTTTTGGATGTGTACCCAAGAGTGAAATTGCTGGGTCATATGGTAGTTGTATTTTTAATTTTCTGAGAAACCTTCATGCTGTTTTCCACATTGGGTGCACTAATTTACATTCCCACCAACAGTGTGTACGAGTCCCCTTTTCTCCACATCCTTGCCAACATTTGTTATTTGTGTTCTTTCTGATGATAGCCATTCTGACCGGTGTGAGGTGATATCTCATTGTGGTTTTCATTTGTATTTCTCTGATGATTAGCAATGTTGATCATCTTTGCATGTGTTTGTTGGCCATCTGCATGTCCTGTTTGGAAAAATGTCTATTCAGTTCTTCTGTCCATTTTTTAATCAGGTTATTTGGTTTTCTGATGTTGAGTTGTATGAACTATTTATATATGTTGGATATTAACTCCTTATTGGTCATATCATTTGCAAATATTTTCTTCCCATTCAGTTAGTTGTCTTTTCATTTTGTCAATGGTTTCCTTTGCTTTGCAAAAGTTTTTAAGTTTAATTAGGTCCCTTTTGCTTTTATTTCCTTTGCTTTGGGAGACAGATCCAAAAAAAAAATATTGCTATGATTTCTGTGAAAGCGTATTCTGCCTATGTTTTCCTCTAGGAGTTTTATGGTCTTACATTTAGGTCTTTAATCCATTTTGAGTTTATTTTTGTATATGATATTAGAGAATGTTCTAATCTCGTTCTTTTATATGTAGCTGTCCAGTTTTCCCAGCACCACTTATTGAAGAGACTGTCTTTTCTCCATTGTATATTCTTGCTTCCTTTGTCATAGGTTAATTGACCGTAAGTGTTTGAGTTTATTTCTGGGCTCTCTATTCTGTTCCATTTATCTATGTGTCTGTTTTTGTGCCAGTGCCATAATGTTTTAATTGCTGTAGCTTTTATAATAGTCTGAAGTCAAGGAGAGTGATTCCTCAAGCTCTGTTCTTCTTTCTCCAAATTTTTTAGGCTGTTCAGCCTCTTTTGGGTTTCCATACAAATTTTGAGATTATTTTTTCTAGTTCTGTGAAAAATGCCATTGGTATTTTGATAGGAATTGTACTGAATCTATAGATTACCTTGGGTAGTATGGTAATTTTAACAGTATTAGTAGTTTGTTCATAGTGGGCAAGATAATATGTATCTCATGCTTCTAATTGAATCTAATGAGGAAAACATCACGTGTTTAAAAAAAAGAGTAGCAATTTCCAATGTAGAAATAAAATATTAGTAGTCCTTCAAATTATGCATATTTTATTGGATAGATAAATGAATGAATGAATGAGTGAATGAATGACGATCTCTGTGGATTTTTAATTTCAAAAACCAGGTATAAGCCCTTTACATTTGGAAGGTATGGATGAAATAATAAATGACTCATTTGGCATACACTGAAAACAAGCTAAGAGAGTGGCTTAGAGGTGTTGATCTGGGTTCCTTAGATGCAAACAAGTTGTGATTTTTAAAAAATTACTGCTCTCCAGGCCAATGTGTTTATAGTCTGTAGCTACCATAATTAATATTTGTTAATGGTAAGGATTTCCAAATACAAAGGGTCTGTAAATATCAGGTCTTCGGGCATGTTCACTTCTGGGGGGAAACTCCTAAACAGAATGATTCTGTTTCACCAAGGTTGCCAGTATGCCAACTGAAAAAAGAAGATGTGAGCGAGTTATCTAATCTAGAAAATAAATATCTAGTCAAAATATGTGTTGTTATTTCTATTGTAAACTAGTTGTTTTTTCTTTTCATTGATTTATGAAGTATCTCTTTAATCAAAATGTTTTTGTGCTTGCAAATGTAGCCTTTGCTAAAATACTTTGACCATATAACCGATAGAATGTTTAAAAATTAGCATATTTGTTACGAAGTCAAAGCAGCTGAATCAGTTGGACATATACAAAGAGCCCAAACAGCCTATATCTCTTTCCGTTGTCTTTGGTTTATACCTGTTTGCTTTAATGATATAAGCAAATTTAAAATCCATTGATACAAAACTGTGACTGGAAACTTGACTAGATAACATCTATTCTCAGTTCATCTGTCACACTATCAATTCTATTGTAGATACAGCATCTTTAAAATAGAGCTTCCTATGATTTCTCCTGTTTGCGGCAAAAATAGAAACATGCATTTAACTTGAAAGCAGAGAATAGAGCCCTTAATTGTCATATTCATAGAGCAGGTATTCCTCAGACAACTAGTCAGTAGTGGTTAGCTTGGAGTTTTCTTAGAGTGGTTGAATTTACCATGGAATGATAGTAGATAATTTTGGGCAGTGAACATAAATAAGTACAATATTTTATTTTCTCTTGTTTTATCAAACATATCATTGTTGTTATAACTAATTTTAGAGCACTGACTTCTAAATAGTCTTGTCATATGCAGAGACTGAAATTTAGAGGTTGCTTAATTCTGTCTGAGAAATGAGATGGGATCATAGTAAATATTTATGTTCTCTCATTGGTAATGACAACTAAGTACACATTTTTATGGTTATTCTTATTTTTATCATATTTTAGTGAAATTTCATGGTAAGAGAATGTAAAGTAAAACTATTATAAAAATAATAACATAATATAGTGATAATATCATAGTAATATAGAAATTCATTGAGGACTTGCTAGTTGCTCATTTCTTTTCATCTTTACAAGTTGTTGAATTAAGTGCTCCCAGTTTCCAGATGAGGATACCAAGCCCCCCTTGAGTTCAGTAGGTTGGTTACCTGATGTCACATAGCTGGTTAACGGTGATCAGGGACTGGGTGGCAAAAAGTGTGAGTGTAGAGACAGTAGTCCTTTGGCCCTAAGCTATAAACTATAGTTGCTCTGTCAAGAGTAGGGGTAACAAAACAATAATAAAGTGAGAAATTCTTTGCCAGTGCATTTTGGTCTATCCAGCATTTATCTTCGACATCTAAATTGGTAATACTATTTTAAAATTGAAAATTACTCCCTGATTCTCACTACCCTTGTATCATATAATAATTCCAAGCCACTTCTCTTTGTGCCTTTCCTCATGTGGCACACTAAGCCTATCAAATAACACCCCTATAATTTTTCTTCCTTTTGATAACGAGACTGTTTACAATGGAAAATATATTTTTTCCTTTTTTGTTAAAATAATTTTTTTTTCATTATGTACACATTTAAATTTTTTTGGAATGGGTATGGGATTGAACTTGAGAAAACCCAAATTAAATTTTAATAGAACATAGACTGATAAATGAATGCTTAGATCCAATTTTGAAATAAAGAATGATTTGTTGTCATCTAAAAATCATACTCAATACTGCAAAATGATGTGGGGTCTTGTTTTGTCTATAAGAACTGTGGTTGACGCTTCCCAGTCTTGAAATGGATTTTCAATTGTTAATGACAACCAAATATATTATGCTCATGATAGTATGTATTTTCCCAAGGATGTTGAAGACATTTTGGGAAAGAGGGTGGAATTTCTTGAAGCAATTTGCCAATATGAAATACTGTACATATCAAATTGGCCCTACTACCATCTTTCTCAGACCATTTATCATAGCTCACAAATCAAGCCCACATTTTCTCTTTCTGAAAGACTTGGCTAATAAAGAAGATGTGGGCTTCAAATCCAAACTTGTCAATCAATCTTGGGAACAAAGCAGTAATGATTTTCATCTATTGATATTTTATTTCAATGAGGAGCAATACATATGAAATTACTGCTGAAGTGATCTACAATTTTATTCATTGTCCAGATTCTGTTCTTTATATTCAGCATGTAGAGATGTTTCAAGAAGTTTTATCAGAATAGGTCAGAAGAAAAAGCTCCATAGGAATAAATTTTAGAAAGCTGTCAGCTCTATCTGCTCTTTAGTTTCAGCAATAAGTATAGTTTCAGAATAATTTTTTCTCTTTCATCTGTGCAACATATTGTACCAATTTTCATCAAAAAATTACAATTTCTATAGGTGTGTGTCTCTAGATACCCTTAGAATTTTGCTCTTTGACCCTGGGAGTAAATTGATCTTATGCACACCTGTCTTCCTTGGGAAACTTGCAAACTTCATTTTTGAGCTGAGCATCAAAGAGATATGATATTATTAGACAGTATAGAACTCAGGTAAAAAGTCCAGGAAGTATCTTGAAGTGCTTGAAGTTTTGAAATGTGAATTATATTATCTTCTGTGAAGAACTATTTAAAATAGTTCAAATGCAAGGCATAGTTTTTATTATTATTTTAAAAGGTCAGATCAACTGTAAAAATTTTAAGACAACACTTTTCCCTTCTGACTTAGAACAGTTTTAAAGCCAGAAATTTCCAGGAATTTGTGTAGCAATTATACAGTTTTCCAAATAATAAGGACTAATTAAAAGAGTAGCTATGTTCTATTAACTTTTCCTTAGCGCTTCTCTGTAAGAAAGAAAGCAGTTTGCGTGACTAGAAACGATTTGTTTTTATTTTCAAGATGGAACAGTGGATTACAAAACCCTTGCCTTGCACAAAATCCTCCCAACATATGTGTAATACTCAGAGATATCAGGAAATGAAAGCTTTCTACGAAATATTATTGTGAAGCTTTTTAGGCCAGAAATAGCAGATCTTTTGGACTGTCAAGCAGCTCAGATCAATTCATCAACTTAAATCATCTCATCTAGTAATAATGGAATTGGTGTGCAGTTAATTATGATATGACATAGCCAGAATGGAAGATAAATATAATTAATAAACTATGGAGTCACACTTTTTTCACAGTTTTAGTGAATATTTTAAGATTATGCTTCATTTACTGGTAAGATAAAGCCAAATAAAAGTCACTTATCCTGTATTTCATTAAACAACTATTTATTAATCAAATTTCAATGCCTTTTGTTCTTCACGTGTTTTCTTGAAACTGAATAGTTCCCCTCTATTTCCATGATTTCACACCTAAAGTTTACTATAACTAAGTTTGAGATGACAAATAATGTGAAAAAATAGATAGAACTTTGTTTTAATATACCATAAATGTAAATTTGTAATCTTTTTTCTGAACTAGATAAATATAATGTTTACTAATAGAAATTTACTTATTAACTTCTCCAAGTAAAAGTGTCCACTTTGGGAAACTTGTGTTCAATAGGAAGTCTGTTCAGATATTACTTCTGAGGTTCAGGGCTAAAGCTTACACCATTTTCTGGTAGGCAGGACTTTCAGATAGTAGTCCAGGTCTTTGCATGACATTGAGATATCTGAATGATAGATTCAGTTTTCCATATTTCATCCCAATGATTTGATGTTATGTAGATGAAACTTGTCAACATTTGTTCCCATTTATATAGACATTTAAACTCCTCTGGCACTTTTATAGAAGGGTGAGGACTTGTCCTTGTAACTCTTATAAATCTGTCCATCTTTCTTATGGGCGCCCCAGTTCTGGGTATTTGTTGTCTAAACATCTACTCCAAAGAGCAGCCCTGTTGTTGTGAAGCCATAGGGAAATCAGCAGGCTTACAGACTGCGTAACTCCTAATGGGAAAGGCTCAGCAAAGTAACATTCTTGCCATTATAATTCATATTTTGCTATTTAAAAAGTGGGTGGGAGGGGGAATTCCCTGGCAGTCCAGTGGTTAGGACTCCATGCTTCCACTGCAGGGGGCTTGGGTTTGATTCCTAGTTGGGGAACTAAGATCCCACAAGCCATGCAGGGCAGCCCCAAAAAAAGTTTTCAGAATACACAGTCTGAGCCTCTGGAGAGAAAATAAGACATTTTATCCAAAAGAAAAAAAAGGTGGGTGGGAGAAGGGGGAGATGGATGAGTGAGTCACCTTTCAATCTCAGCAGAATTTTAAATCCATCTGCATCTCAATTTGGGCATATTTTGCATCCCAAAATAATTGCAGAAATGGCCGTCAAAAAATAGCCTCTACATATTATCTTATATATTAAAGATATATATTGTTGTAGTTGAAAACAAAATATTGGTTCACCTAGGATGTATATTTTTTGTTGTTTCATAACTTCTTGAAATTAAAGCAATATTGGAGTTACTGAAATGGACTGAATTTCAGAAACAAATGAGCATTTTTACTCAAATAATAGTGAAAGCTAAGGTGTGAAGGGGAGTTTGTTTACACTCCAGATTAAGAATGGAGCTGGGGTTTCCCTGGTGGCGCAGTGGTTGAGAGTCCGCCTGCCGATGCAGGGGACACGGGTTCGTGCCCCGGTCCAGGAAGATCCCACATGCTGCGGAGCTGCTGGGCCTGTGAGCCATGGCCGCTGAGCCTGCGCGTCCGGAGCCTGTGCTCCACAATGGGAGGGGCCGCGGCGGTGAGAGGCCCGCGTACCGCAAAAAAAAAAAAAAAAAAAATAGAATGGAGCTGGCACAGATTTATAATTTAAAAGTTTTATAGCCCAAAGAAAGCTTGATCTTCTGTGCTTTCAGTTTCAGAAAAAGTCTCTTAAATGTTAAAGTTGCCGCACTGGGCCTCTGACTTTGCTTTGTGTACCCAAGTCCTCTCCCTTGTATAAGTTTCTGATACTATCACTTCCCTTTCATATTGCAGGACTTCTAAATTGAAAATACATTTGCAGAAATTATTTAGTGATGCCTTTTTCTGCAATAAACATAATTTTTCCAAGTGACTCAGCAGGTGAAAAAGGCAGGGACAGAAATAATAAAATCTGGGGTGTGTCATATTTTATTGATTCAGTTTAGTTATCTGATTAAATTCTAAATTACTCGGAAGACTGAAGTCTGTCAGAAGCTTAATATATTGCCCTTAGTTTAGTTATTTGAGGATATGACAATTGATAAAAATCAAATACAGGATCCAAATGAAAAATAATAATTATGAAAGAAGGATCACTCACTTGTTTACTAGTGTCAATTTTTTTAAAGTAAACAAATTACTATTTTGTGTCTTCTAAAAAAGCAGTGATATCTCTATATAGATATATAGACATAACGTTTGACACAGTTCTCTAAACATGCTTTTGAAGAAATTAGAATGTAAAAAGATCATCCCATTGTCAGAGCTGAGCATGAAATCCTGTACCAAGTTTGAAGGCCCACTTTAAAATGTTGTTGTTTTATAATACCTTTGGAAAAGTGTATTGTTCCTTGTAAAATACCCACATATTCTCCTTGGGAATGGCTCCAGACTGTAACTGAACCACGAGGTTGCCCCCTGGTGCTTTATATATTGTTTAATTGTTTGCCTTTGGTGGATGTTTTTATTAAAAGCCTATTCTTTAGGATAAGACCAAAGTGTCATTTTAAGAACAGCAGAAGCAGAGCTGCTCCGTCCCATAGCTCTTTTTCATAGGTGTGTTAGTGAACACTAGATGCAGCTAAAGAGCCTGCCAACATTTTTTCTTGTAATACTTCAAAAAGAGCAGCGAGAACAACAAACAAAACCCCGGATTTTAATTTTCCTCCCATAAAACATGACTGCACTGGCCAGAAGAGCTGTGAGTTTGAATGGCTGTGCCCAGGGCAGTAGGGAAGAGAGGTGTTTGTCTGCTGTGTGTGCTTACCCACTGCTCTGTCTGTGTCTTGGTCCAGGAGGAGCTAGTCTGGCGTTACATGCACCTTGGTGTGCATGGCCAGGTCATGCCCAAGGAGCTTGTGGGGCAGGGAAGTCCATGTGTTAGGAGGGCCGTGGTGGGCTTCCTGGGGTGTTCAGCAAACCCATGTATGCTGTAGTGTACGTCGCAGCTACAAAGAAAGTTCTTAATGTCCTCCCCCTCCCCACAATCTGGTTGTAAGATAAGTATCATTCTGAAGTTCTCAGATCACTCTGAATATAAATTAGGTCTGGAAAAAGTTATTAATCTAATGATTTTAATTCTAAATGTTCTCCCTGAATATTTTCTTCTCTGAAGTGGCATCACCATATCACTCACTGATTTCTCAGAAGTTGGCTCTGGAAAGAATTCAGTGTTCTCTAGCAGGTCCTTCCCACAAAGAGCAAGCAGGAATTCGATTAGTCTTCTTCCCAAGCTAGTCTTCCTGACTGTGACCCACCCTCAGGCAAGAAGCTTGAAGACGATGTACCTTGATACAATTTCTAGGGCTTAAATGATCTCATTAAATTCCAATGCTAGATATCATGTTGACCTTTGAGGAAATATGATTATTGACAAAATGTAAGCCTGTTATACACTATATCACTTCAAAAGGAGAAAGGCCATTAGGCCATAATTACATCAGAACAGTATACACATTTGGCTGGTTTATAAACTGTCACTTTCAGAAGTACCAAGACATATAAAAGTCTCCAAAGGTTCCATTATGACCCTATTTCCAACAGTCTTCTCTGACAAACTAAATAAATTACTGCATGTATTGGACCTTTGAGGCTTGGGGCAAAGAATGGAAAAATTATTTACAAAAGCTTGAAAATATTTAATCACTAGAGGCAGGGGGCAACGGTGTTTTAATTAGCAGGTCCTCGGGCCATTGGCTGACTGGAGGCTTTCTCAAACAACCACACAAATGCACTGAATAGCTGTTTGCCAGCCTTAGGGTCAGGTCTGAGATGAAACAGATAAGATAATTGGCTCTAATGAAATCCAGAAGGCCTTGGCTTTCTTGTTTGAGCTTGGATTTGAAAAGTGCGTGTGGAAGTGAGGCTTAATTCAAACCAGAACGGAGCTAGGCCCGCTTCTTAGTGACTTTGATATTGTTTGAAGTTCTAAAAGTGTTCGCCACACCACTAGCCTGCTGGGCTGGGCCTCCCTGGTACCCTTAATTACTAAGCTTTATTGCTGACTTTACTACACAGGAAAGGGGCCATTATATGTTCCATCAACATCAGCTCTTCTCAGATTGGAGGAAAGGGCAGGGTTAAAGGCCACTGTAGGAAGGCAAAAACTTCACTTTGAGGTAGTCAGATCATTTACCAGTGTTGGATTTCACCGTTATGCCCATACATTCCTTACAACACAGAAGCCCAATTTCCATTTTTTAAACAAGTGATTACTTTTCAAAACATTTTTGTTTGTTCCTGTTTTTTTGCAGAGAGAACATTTATTTTTAGGGGCTGAAATGATTGCACCTGATATATTGGAGGAAAAAAAAAAAAGTAACACCTCCCAATTAATCATCACACCAGAAAGGTCTGGTTGGATTCTGTAATAAGGAGGATTATTATTAATGCTCCTTTGAAGTGGAAATAAGTGAGGAACCCTCCTGTGGTGTGAGAGTTGTCCTGACACCCTGAGGAATAAAGACCCCTCAGGAGACTCTACAAAATTAAATCCCAGCTTCTAGAGTCTTTCACAAAGGGGTTATACAAAAGTGCTCTCAATCCAGTTCAAAGCCAAGAAGCAGAAATGAGGAAGTCTCCCTCTTAGGGGTTGGCTGCAGTGTCACCAAGCATTCTGTCCTCTGCAAGCTTGCTGCTGCTCTGTTGCTTTTGGTCCATTTGGTAAAGATGGATTATGCATTTCAGCAAATTAATAATTATTCAAGCCTTAGCCCTCTCGGACAAGGAGAGCTGGTCATGCTATGAAAGCCAAGGGACATGGAGTTCAGGCCTATTTCCTGCCCTACTTATCACGTCTTGGGTAGGAAAGTCATTGAGTGATACCATCTGACTTAGCTCTTTTTGAAATAAAAACAACTATTTTTGCCTTATTTATGTTAATTTGACATTAGTGTGTTCTGATCTCATGCACGATCCTGGGGACCATTCATCCAGTACTCCTATCTGAGTATTCTTATGCACAGGCTGGACTGGGCATTAGCTTTCCACAAGGATGATGCGTCTGGGCCTAAGTAAGCATATGGAGAACCCAGGGAAAGCAGTATTGAGAAAACAAGAATGAGCGTCCACTTCCTAACCTCCTAAGAGAAATTAAGGAGGCCTTGACAGATTTTTTTGTCAGTGATGAACATGATGTCAGCTCAGATCAAAAGAAAAAAAAGTCTTAGAGTACTCAGCTAATTCAAAATATATTTTTTTATTAGGCACGGTTATTGACTGAATGCTTTTGTCCCCCCCAAATTCATATGTTGATGCTCTAACCCCCAATGTGATGGTATTTAGAGATTGGCCCTTTGGGACGTAATTAGGGTTAAATGAGGTCATGAGGGCAGGGCCCTGGTCTGACAAGATTAGTGTCTTTATTAAGAGACACCAGAGAGCTTTCTCTCTCTCTCTCCCTGAATGCATGTACCAAGGAAAGGCCCTGTGAGCACATGGCGAGATGGTGGCCATCTGCAAGCCAGAAGGAGAGCCCTCTACAGGATGCAACCAGAATGGCACCTTCACCTAAGACTTTCAGGCTCCAGAATTGTGAGAAAATAAGTTTCTATTGTTTCAACCACTCAGTCTATGGTATTTTGTTATGGTGGCCTAAGTAGAGTAAGACAGGCAACACAAAGATCTGGGAGAGCAAGACAGTTCAATAATAGCTCTAAATTTGAGATACCAGTAGAAGTATCTTCCACACTATGTTCTGCTAAACACGAGATACAGGGGATAATAATATGCATTTCTCACCAATAAGAAATATCCTTTGGTGAAAAATCTCCTCTTGATAATTTGTAAAAGCATATGAAAGAGTTTTAGAATTCCAGTAGTAAGGAAATCTTAGATTATTTAACACATTATTTCCTCAAATTACTTGAACATGGAACTCTCCATTTCCCCAGTTTCTTTCCCCCAAAAGAACTGCAGATACCACAGAAACTAGCATTCCATAGAACATAGTTTGGGAAATTCTGATATACAGGGAGCAAAGTTAGTTGGCACTTTAGACAGTTCATTATTAATTAAATAAACATGATAATATAAAAGTAAGTAAAATATATCTACCCTTTAGATTCCAGCAATCAATCTAATATAAATAAGTGCAATATATAATATTTCATTATCAGATAAACTGAGCACTTGGGTGAGCCATATTCTACAGACTGTCTTCTCCATTTCTCACTGGTTGCATCTAGATGGTTCTTAGATAACACATGGTCATAAAGACAAAGAAAGAAGGAATGAGAAACAGAGAAGCAACAAGAGGGAAAAGGGAAAAGAGGGTCAGTTTCCTTTGATATCACTATTAAATCATCCAGTGAATTTTCTTAGGGTAACATTACTGCCATTCAGAATTATAGCAAATTGGTGATATTTTACAGTCATTGTGTGTATTTTGTTTCAGTTTAAATATGTGCACATATCTCCCAAACTTATTAGATCAGATATGACACATTAAAAACATGGATTTGTTTTTTTTTAACTCTTAAAATTAGCAACTAATTGCAGTGTGAACATATAATTGGTTTTATGGGTAAATCCATTTATGGACTTAAGAAATATTAAAGCCTCATTTGTTATTCATGACTACATTTTGCTGAGGGAGAAGAGGATAAATTAGTTTGTCTTTATGTCAATAAGAGAAGAGTTTCAATTAAGTAAGTACCTTTCATGATAAGAAAGCACACCCTGAAATAAGACAGTAAGAGTTAAACTATATTACTTTTCCTGGTTAAAAAAGAAAGTGGCTTTGGGAGTGGATCCTGGGATATCATGGTGTGGTAATGTCATTTTGTTTCCAAAGATAATATTTCTAGATGTACATATGTCCTGAACTTTATCAAACCACAGCTATGGTTATCACATATTTATTCAAAAGATAATTATGGCTATCAGAGCAATAAATCAGCAAAGTCCTTAGTTGTTTGCTTAAAATGCTCTTTTGTTTTACTGGATGTTTAAGTACTCAACCATTGTCTTTAGGATCTCCATGTAGGTTGAATTATATAAGTGAAAGAAAAACACCTGAATAAAAACACAAGAATAAACCAAAAAATTACTTATATCAAAACATTCAGAAGTCACTAATAACATTATGACACACAAACCTTTGTGGCATTTAATAGATTCAAAAAAAGGAGAAAATGATTTTCTTGAATAACAAAAGAATGCAGCTTTCCTTAGCTGAATTGACCCTGATTCCAATATGCCAAGTATGGGATGTGTTTGGGAAACTACGGTGTGGCTGGAATGTGCAGTGTTCCATGTAACACAGAATCTTGTACTTCTTGTTCTGGGAGAGGCAGAAGTATGACACTTCTCTTCCCAAAATGACAGTTGAGGGAAGAATTTTTCCCTAGAATAAACCTACAGAATGCTTTCCTCCATGAATTGTCAATAGATATTTCCTGGGCCCAATGTTAAAGGAGTATCTTTCTTCCCAAAGCTCAAAAGCCCTGCATCTATTGTAATGTTTTGTCCTCAGACATCCTTATGAATTGGACAAGGTACTTATGAAGATCACACAGGAAGCTAGTGTCAGGGCTAGAACAAAAGCTTGGATGTTCGCTCACCATTCATTCAAAATGGGAACCTAAGTGTATTCCCAAGACAAACATGAATGGATTTAGAAATATACTTATTTTAGAAATATATATATCTTTAGAAATATACCAGCCACTCAACAATGCCTTCTTCCCTTCTGGCAGGCAGGTATATGCCTGTGGGGAAAATACCATAGAAACTGAGGTTTATTGGAAACTTATTCCCAGATACAACTCTCCTGACATGGCTGCTGAGGGGTGCAAAAATGGCACAACTGTGTTCTGACAGACTGATCAGTTTCTTAATTCAGACTTTGGGGCTTGAGGTATCTGTCATAGGTATGGATGTGCATAAAGCTGCCTTACAAGTAACTGACCTACTGTGGGCTCCACTCTGGGCTAGTTGCTGTCGGAGGAAAATGCAGAAGTATCCAGCATTTTCCTTGGAGAAGTATACAGTCCTAGTTGGGAGTGAAAGTTACTGTGAGACAGAGAATCAACAAAGGATAAAATATTGACCATGCAGTAGGAGAACACAGATAAGGGAAAGAGATGCTACTCCAAGCCTTATAAGTACCCCCCCGCTTCTGCAGGTATCCAGGGAAGGATGATTTCACACAACACAGGCATGCTATCATTTCTACTCAGAGTCAGACCTCAGTTTATGGGTCTCATTCAATCTTCTATGATTATGAGTACTCTCTTTCAGAGAAAGAATACCAAGGAAAAAAAATTTAAATAGGTACAAGGCCTTGGAAAGGGTTCATGTGAAAGAGGGACTCTGAAAATTAATCTTCTTAGTTTGATGGTAAATATGCCTTGGTTTATTTAACCCTAATGCCTTGTATTGCCATTATTTAGAATGAAAGAATGTACAACATATCATGTAATGAGCCTCAGATAAATTTAGTGGCTACTCTAGCTAGGGATGGGAAGCAGAGAAACTCTACAAAGGTAGAGAATTTCTTAGAGAAACTGCACTGACAGAGGATGATCTTGACATAAAAATTCAATATCTGGGATATCTTTTTCATCCTAGGGCACATGCCAAGGAGATCAAAGTAAAGGATTTTTTTCTCTCTTTCCAGTGTACGTTAAGGCAGACTTTTTTTTCTAAATAAACGGGATTCATCAAGGGGAAATATAGTCAATTCAAACAAAACAAATCAAAGTGCAGGTGGGGCGAGCAATCAGTGTTTGCATGGGGAGCACACACTTTTCTACTGGTTTTGGTGTGAAGGGTCTGCACCTGTTTGTGAACGTGTTCAAAACCGGGACTGAGGCAAGTCCCTGAGCTGGCCTGACTCCGACTTTCCTCCAAAGGCATAGAGTTGCTTTAATGCAGTGCATGTGTAGGGAGTTTCATCTTAACCAGAGTGATTTATGTTAATGAAATGAAACAGAGAAAATACCCTTGACATCCTAGTCTCCTTTTAAAAATATTAAATAAATATGTCCAGGACTGTTGTATAATTATATTTATTAAAACAAATGGAAGACTTCAATAAACTCCAGAATAAATTTGTAGGTGACCCTGGGTAGGGTTAAATCCATTAGAAAAAAAAATGAGTTTGGGGGTTCCTTACTGATTCTGAAAATTCTAAACAGCCATTAAGATCAGACAATGAGCATCAGGTTTAAGGTAATTTATTCTGTAATTTTGTATATTCTTTTGTGTGGATTATGCAAATTTAGTCCCCAAATCATGATTCACAAAATATATTCAGAGCATCTTTATAAATCTGATACTAAGCCTCCTTAACTGCCTGTTTGGAAATTAAGTAGTGTCATATTTACCTTTAAAGGATCTCTTTGGAAATGTTACAATTTAAGAGTTTAGTTTCTAGTGTTTGTTATTACTAATATAGAACTAATCATTTTTAAGACTTTTTAAATTTATTTTATTTATTATCATTTATTTTTGGCTGCATTGGGTCTTCATTGCTGCACACAGGCTTCCTCTAGTTGTGGCGAGCGGGGGCCACCCTTCGTTGGGGGTGTGCGGGCTTCTCACTGCTGTGGCTTCTTTTGTTGCGGAGCATGGGCTCTAGGCGCTTGGGCTTCAGTAATTGTGGCATGTGGGCTCAGTAGTTGTGGCTCATGGGCTCTAGAGCACAGGCTCAGTAGTTGTGGTGCACAGGCTTAGTTGCTCCGGGACATGTGGGATCTTTCCGGAACCAGGGCTCGAACCTGTGTCCCCTGCATTGGCAGGCAGATTCTTAACCACTGCGCAAGCAGGGAAGCCCAGAACTAGTCATTTTAATAGAACTTATAAAGCAGCAGAAAGACTCTTCTCAACTCTTAGATTTCAATAGCGTGTATTTACCTCTTCCTCTATAACACTATTAAGTAAGTAATTCCATGGAAATCAAATTAGTCAAATGAATAGATTTTTTAAAAAAATCAGTTGATTGGAATTTTTCTCAGAAGTTATGGAACTGAAAAAACATTAAAGAATAATTCACATGTCTGGTTATCTTAACTGCTGATTGAATTGTAATTTATCCAGCTGATTGTGACATTTAGAAAAAACGGACTTAGCCAAGGAAAAAGTTTACTCGCTAGGAGCATATTGACATAGTTTTAATCCACTAGTATGAGTAAACAGTAATCTATTTTTGAAAGACTTTTTGAAGTAAAGATTAAGGGAGTAAAACTGAATAATATTTTTATTTTTAAATATCTTTTTGCCCATTGATGTGGGCAGATTTCACCAGATATGTACCAGAAATGTGCCTAATGTGATTTATCTCTGGCTGTTTGGTAAGCATGTAAGGTAGCAGCTACCTACCAATATGCAGGACCAGAAAATAAAATGAAAAGGAACTTTTACAACACATTTCTGAGAAATGCCTAGTTCTAGCTGCTGGTTGATGTGTCATTACACTGCCATCCATTAGCAACTGAAATATTATATTTTCATTTTTGATGTCTTGGATATAGGTGTTAAGTGAATGATATTCTTGTGGGACTTGTGGTAGTGATGGTGATTGTAATGATGTTGGTGATGGTCATTTAATGTGTCCTGAGACTGTTATTGTATCTTATAGCGTAGAATATAAGTCTATGACACTTCAAGAACATTATCATTTAGACAGAAAAGGACATCAGTAGGTGAGTAAAGAAAGGATAGAAATGGCTAAGCGAAGACCAATAAAAGGAAAGAGACAAAAGGAAGTGAGAACAGAGTACAAACACTTAAGAATGAAATGCTAAAATAAAAGCAAATTAATGGAGGAAGATGTAAAAAGCATAATAGGGGAGTAAATAGTCAAATCAGGGGTAATTTTTAAAAATGAGCGAGAGTAAGGACCCACTACAGCAAAGAAAAAGCAAAAATATTAAATACCATTATTTTCAGTTGCTACTGCTACATTTTATAAAAATTGGTCATTGACAGTTATCATGGTCATTGACATCATAGCTTTTATGGTCTGTATATTTTGTCAGTGCATCTAAACCCTCCAAAGAAGGCAATGTGGTCAGTGTCTGTACAAATTAGTCAAGTCTTATGTTGTGATTGTTAAATATTTTGAATATCATCAACGTTTAAAATAATGCTTTTATAACATAATGGGAAAACAGATGCAATTGGTTGCTAAAGTGATTGATGTCAGATTTCAGAGATGGGTGGAATTAGCTAGAAGGGATCCTTTAATCCCACCACACTCTTCTCTCCGAAGGCAGAGTCTGAAACTAGAGAAGTAAAAGTACATGCCTCCATCACACAACCAGTGAATGGCAGAGCCTGGTTTCAAACACAGCTGTCTGACTTCAAGCCCAGGGCTCTTTAAACTAGATTACATACAGCACATTTTTCTAAATGTGCATCCCCAAAAGATCTGTCATTCCCCAGCATTGTTTTTGTAAAGAAGGGAGTTTGAAAGCTTGACTAATTGATTAGTGGCTATCTTCTGTGACTCTGACATAATCGTACATGTTCTCTATGTAGAGAAAAAAGTTGCAATATATATGTTTTTTAATCCAGCCATTGTCAGTAGCCCTAGTCTCCTTACTCCTATCATTTGAAGAGACCGTTGTGCTTTAAGACTTCGCCGTGAGCACTCCTTTCCTGCTTGCCCTCTGCGGATACTGTTGATAGTTCACTGCACCCACTGTGTTTAGAAATGGTGGCTGTGCTGAACTTGAGCACTCCTTTTCAGCTGCCTGTGGTTTCACCACTTCTTAATATGTTAAATTTAATTAGGCTGTGGTTGCTAGCCCCTTGCTTTTTTGCTTGCCATTCTGTCGGTTAATGTTTCCCTTGTATAGGTCAGAAGGCATAGGGGGAGGGGGGAAAATGGGGAAAGGGTGGCCAGATTCAGGTCAAGCTGTCTAACCAACCGGTAGCTGATTCTACTACTGACTCAGTCTCTGTTTCCCAGCCTCTGTAGTACCAAGAGACCTTTGCAGTAATGGAAACATTTCTTCTTTCACTCCTGTGCACTGCCGTCCCTGACTTCATGCAGAGAAACATGAGGGGCAAAATAATTGTAAGCATTACAGCCTTTCACTCTAATGACCTTGACTCTGCACTGGGATAAATGTCTAATTACCAAGAATTCAGCACAGACCACATTAGCAAGGCTGATGTTTGCTTTGCACACAGACCAACATCTGTTGTATCTTTGTAGTAAGGGCTGTTGGTTAGGGGAGCTGAATCCTGCTGTTCTCTTAAAATGCATGTTTTAAACAGAAGGTGCTCTTATAACATTTTGGTCTTGAGAGCTATTGCATCATAGGTTCAGGCAAAAGACTTGTAGCCCCCAAGAAACTGAGTAACTGGTTAGATTTTGAATCTAACCCATAAACTAACCCTAAAGATCAGAATCCTTCCCCTAAATAAACCTTAAAAATCAGAATGCATTTTGCTATTTTGGACATTATGATGAGCAGTCAGAGTTGACCAGGTGGCAGTCTTCTCACCACTCCCGGCCACTACACAGAAACGGCTTCCAAAGGGTGTCAATGTGATTGATTTTAGAAACTATGTAGATACAAACCTCTATTTTTCTTTTTTCTCCTGAACTCTGCGCGGGTAAGAAAAAGTCTGTTTTCTACAAAGCATTAGCATCTTCCCTTAATTTCAGTTTGTTAGTTTGTAATATAAACGATAGGAAACAAAGAATTTCATGTGCCTTTTCCTTTGGAGATACCACAGCAATTTAATCGATTGTTTTCCATTAACATTTTTCTGGTTAATGTGAACAGTATAATCAAGTGTAACGTCAATTTGGGTTCAAACTATTTCTATTTGGGGAACCATTTTCTAGTTTGCCACAGTATTGTAGAACAGGTTACCTAATTACCTAAATTATTGAGATCCTGAGCTTAGGAACCAGACGGCCTGGTTTCAAACCTCAGCCCCTCTACTTACTGCCTGTGCGACCTTGGGCAAGTTAGTTAAGCCATCTGTGCCTCAATTTTTCACATCTGCAAAATGAAAAAATTAATAGAAATACTTTCCAGGATTCTGTGTGGAATAGATGAATTTATATACGTGAGGCACTCAGAATAGGGCCTGACACAAACTAAGTGCCATTTGCTATTCTTATTACTATTTTGAAATAGGCTTTCTAAAGTGTTAAGGCCACACTATAATTACAATAAATACCTAGAGAAGAATTTAGATTATCTTGTACTCTGCTTTTATATTGCTTCTAATCTTTAATAGTAAATATCAACATACATCTAAGGATCTAATCAACTAAGTGCTTTGCCTCTGTGTAAGAATTATGGTTTATTTTTATCAGGACACTAGCAAAATACAGATTTTCTGTTCTTTTCCTATCTTTCAGGATGTTTTGTTCTTGGAAAAGATTCTAAAGAGTTTTTTTTTTTTTTCCTTCAAGAAAGAATATGCTAATTGATTAAAGATTTAATCTCCAACTTTTAATGGAAATCACCACAAATACATTTTTAAAAGCTATACCTGGATATTATATTATGCAGTATAATATATTCTAAGAATTACACATCACATTAGGGTATCACAATTCTCAGTCACATAAAGTGTAAATCTTCCAGAAATTAGGTGAAAAATACACTGTGAGGGTCAGAAGCCTCAGAAAAGACTGCCTGAAAGGGGCTGTTACCAGAGATTTCTCTTCTCCAGGACATTTTCTCCCTGCTCCAGCCATACCTTATAATGGGCTTCTAGGGCTTCTTTAGAATCCATGAGGATGCACACCGATATATACATAATATACATGTATCATGGACTATAAGTGAATGTCGTTGTAGAATTGTTTTAGGCCAAAGTGTGTTTGTTTTGAAAATAGCTCCCTATGTCTAGTTATTTAGATATCATCATCATTCATTCAAATTGCTTCCATTCTATATGAAAACTATTCTTTAGGATAGTACCTGTTTATCAAATGCAAAGTACCAATGACTTTTTTTGGCCTATTATCATCTTTCTCAAGCTCACGGTAACTTGATAATATCTGTCTTGAAATTTGTATTCCTCCTGCTTTTTATAACGCTGTGGTCTCCTGGATCTCTTCCTATAATTTTAAAGGCTTTTTCTCTTTTGTTTTTTCTTATCTGACTTCTTCCTTCTGCTCCCCAAAAGGTAGAGTGCCCAACGTTTTGTTTCAAGTTCCTGTATGTCTAGGAATTTGACCCAAATAATAGAAGGGCTTATATTCATGATTTGGGCTGGTACCGAGAATATAATTATGTTAGAGAAAAGTTGGAAAATGGAGATACAAAAGGATCATCACCCATAATCCTTTTCACAAAAGATAGTGTAATGATTTTAGGATGAATATGACAATATAAAAATTCTGGCATTTAATTAACAATATAATTATATTTTGAGTAAATATTAAACCTTCATTTAAATTATGTTCCTTTTGAGGAAATTAAATTGGAATCCTTGTAAGATTTCTAGAATTTTGACTTTGATTCTGGTTGCAAATGCCCGTTGGAGAAATTCTTTGTTGTTCAGAAGCCATCTTAGTCATGCTAATCTAATGTCTCAGCTAAAAGATGTAATAGTAGAAAAATATGTATATAATGTTTTTATAGAAATGTATAGGACTTTTAAAATAGCATTTTCTCTTATATGATCACATTTAATCTCCCAAACTCTGGGAAGTAGTATTTTTTCATCCCCATTTAATGAAAGAGAAAATATAATAAAAAATCTCTGCTTATTAGTAAATGTGTAAAGTGATTGTAATTTTTAATTCCTAATAATACTGACAAATCTTTTATACTATCTGATTATAAAAGTAATACTTGTTCATTACAGAAAATGTGGAAAATAAAGGAAAGTGTAAAGAATAAAATAAAAATATTTCTTGGAATCCCAGAGTATAGGTGTAATCTCTAATAATTTTGTGTATTTTCATTATCTTTCACATGTATTTTGACGCCTGCATTTTAACATCAGCACTACAAGCATTTTCCACATGTCATTAATTATTCTTTAAAACATAATTAAATTCAGATTATGAATAAACCCTTCTATTATTTAGGTCAAATCACAACGTAATTTCTAAGAGCTACGTAATATTATTTAATCACTTCCCTAATGATGGACATTTAGCCCATTTTCAATTTCTCATTATTTTAAATATCGATCAGACTTGTTTGTCTTCATTAAATCTGACTTTTTCCTTAAAGAAAAAATTGTAGAAGTTGAATTATGAGTTAACAGATATGATAATTTTTTTGTTTCTTGATACAGACTGCCCAATTGATTTCCAGAAGACATCTTAAAAATTTATAACCCCATCAGTAACACATGCAAGTCCCAATTTCAACTCACCTTTACCAATATAAAATATTCGTGTTTTTAAAAACTACTTTACCAACTGATAAGCAGGAAATGGCATATTTTTTGTTAATTTACATTTCTCTGATTACTAATAAGGTGGATATTTTTTCAGATATTTAATGGCCATTCATATGAATTCATTCCATGTCAATTCTGAATAGTAGTTTTAAAGAACTGTTTGCATTTTTAAGAATATTTTGTTGAATACATAAATTCGTATGAATGGTTGCTTTAAATTTTTCAAATGAGAACAATTTTATTTTGTATTTCATCTTAACTATCCTATATATTTTGTTCCAGTTTTACTAGGACTGTGTGCTGTAATGCCAGTTATTTTTTTGGTTTTTTGTTTTGTTTTTTTTTTAACTCAAATCCCTTCTTAGTAATAACTCTTAAAATTGCTCCTTGCTATCCATCCCCACTGCCACTACCTTGGCTGAGACGTTTATTATTTTCTCTGCCACCTGTCTGATTGCAGTCTGGTCTTTTCTTGCCATGACTATCTTTCCCTAAAGCAAGGGTAGCATGCTGTTTCCCACTTTAATGATCTCTGCTCTATCACTGTTGTCACACCATAAAGCCTATATTCCTTAAAAGTAAATAACAGTCTGATTATTCACAGTCTGGTCCTACATTCTTCTCCTACCTCTCAGCCTTATCTTTTCCTTTCTCTCTTTGATTCTTCCAATCCAGTTTTCAACTCTTCACCCCCATGCCAGTCATGATTGAACTCCACTGAAATTTTTACCATTTTCTCTACATCATGGCTTCTGTAATTCCATGACTTACACATGCTGTTCCCTTTGGATATGGTTTCTTCAAATGGATAACTGCTTTTCTTCCTTTGAACTTGTATTTTTTATACTGTGAGTTGCAGCTCATTAAAAGGTTATAAAGTCAATTTAGTGGGTCAAGGCTGGCATTCTGGGAATGGAATGGAATATAGTAGAAAACATAAGAGTGTAAGTATTATTTTGTGAAACTTATGTTTTAGCTGTGTGTGTGTATTGGTTTATAAAGTGAAATGTGTTTTTTGCTGCTGGTTGTTTTTTGAGGATTTTGAAATCTACTGAGCCACTGTTTAAGCACCCATCTCATATTATTTTATCTATAAAGCCGTTCCTCTATTCCCAAGGGACAATTAATAACTTCCTTTTTTTAATCTACATACATAGCTATGTTTTTTAGAGTACTTATCATTTTGAATGGGAGAAAAAAATCTATATCTGTATAAAAGAACTTATCACTTTGAACTGGGGGAAATTTGTTTACAGATCTGTTTCACACGTGCCATGTGAGCTTCTTAAGTATAAGAACCTGTCTTAATAGTATGGAATACAGCCCTATGCAAAGAGATTCAGTGTAGATCCTCAATGCATGCTTGGCCAGATAAATGAATGAATAAACAAATGAACAAACTGAAGAATAGACGACCTTGTCAGAGTTAGCTTCAGCTTTGTTTTCAAATGGGAATGTGAAATGTAAAACCAGTTTGAAATATTTTTAGATATCTGCTACTTGGGAAGATTTTTAAAAGTAAATTAAATCCTGTTTGATATGAGGGTGCAGAATTGCTGTACAGATGACTGTAGAGGATTATTTGGTTGTAAGACAAATATACATGCACAAAAGAAGATTAGTCTTCAAGCTTTTTTTTTTTTTTTTTTGTGGTACGCGGGCCTCTCACTGTTGTGGCCTCTCCCGCTGCGGAGCACAGGCTCCAGACGCACAGGCTCAGAGGCCATGGCTCACAAGCCCAGCCGCTCCGCGGCATGTGGGATCTTCCCGGACCGGGGCACGAACCCGTGTCCCCTGCATTGGCAGGTGGACTCTCAACCACTGCGCCACCAGGGAAGCCCAGTCTTCAAGCTTTTTATCCATTGGAATCTGGGGTTCTGCCAGGTATTCAGCAGCTCCTTTAGTATGTCTCTTTATCACTATAGTAGCATCCATGAGCCACCATAACAACCAGTTTTTTTTTTTTTAATTAAAATAATCAGTCAGATAACTAGCTATTTGTGTATACGGAGCCAGATGTCTGGTTATTTGGAAAAGTGGATGATCAGATATTTTTTCACTTCTTATATGGAATTTTTGAGTGTACTTACAGATTGTTTTCTACTAACTCAAATGAAAATCCGTAGTTTAACTCATCAGTGGTATGTTATACTTTTGTCATAACTAATAAAACAGTAAATGTCAATTAATCTCTCAGACCACCATGGAAAGTCCATACTTATTGATGGAATGAACACTGTGGTTGGATGTGCCTGGAAATAAGTTGCTGCTGATTGAATGTTCACAGCCAGCCTTGGTTCTATCGTCTCCTGTAAAATGGGGCATGGCCTACCTGCTTTACTTCTAATTCACAGAAACATTGAAGTGATTAGTTTGATACACATGATATGCCTTTATCTCCTCATAGAATCATGGCATTTAGAAACATTAATTTTTCATCTAATAATGAAGTTAAAAGAAGTGAAATTGTCAAGTTCCTGAGAATATGGTCTTTGGAATCAGACAGATCTTGGTTTGAACCCCAATTCATGCTGTTACCTGCTCAGTCACCTTGGATAAAACTTTTTTAACTTCATTGAGCTTCCACTATCTATAAAATGAGGAATCAAAATACATAATTTCAGATATGTTGTAGGCATTATAGCATTAGATAATGTATAAACTTAACTCCATGCCTGGCATATGGTACATTGTCAAAATGGCTGATAATTTTATTGTTGTTGCTAGAAGTAAAGAGTTAGCTTGCCTAGGGGCTTCCCTGGTGGCGCAGTGGTTGAGAGTCTGCCTGCCGATGCAGGGGACACGGGTTCATGCCCCGGTCCGGGAAGATCCCACGTGCCGCGGAGCGGCTGGGCCCGTGAGCCATGGCCGCTGGGCCTGCGCGTCCGGAGCCTGTGCTCCGCAACGGGAGAGGCCACAACAGTGAGAGGCCAGCGTACCGCAAACAAAAAAACAAAAAAACACAGAAAAAAACAAAAAAAAAAGTTAGCTTGCCTGCAACATAAATGAGCTATTTCTTTATCTTTGGGGTAAATCCTACCTTCCTGTCATTTTAGATATGAATAAAATTAGAACTCCTTGATCTTGGACTGGTCTTCTAACTGAGGAGATGACTTGCACTTCAGAGCTCCATTCAGCTCCCAGGTCCTTCCTTCCTTCTCAGTCACTTTCTGGCTGTGCCTCAGGGATTTAAATTACTAAATGAACTTGCCTTTTGTCTTGTTCATCTCGTATTGTTACGCAATTAAAAGAAAAAATCTTGACGATGCTGCTTCCCTCAGAAAGGCCACATCAAAAGGTAGAGTTCACCAAAAATAATACACACTTTTTCCGAAGACACAAACAGTTCCTTGAAAAGTATGTCATGCTGTAATTTGTTTTGTGAATTCTACAAACCACAGAACATTTACTTACAGTAAAGTTTGACCTTTCTTTTTCTTTCTTTTTCTGCCTACAAAGCTCTTTTTTTTTTTTTTTCGGTACTTGGTTGTGGCCTCTCCCGTTGCGGAGCACAGGCTCCAGACGCGCAGGCTCAGCGGCCATGACTCACAGGCCCAGCCGCTCCGCGGCACGTGGGATCTTCCCGGACCAGGGCACGAACCCGTGTCCTCTGCATCGGCAGGCGGACTCTCAACCACTGCGCCACCAGGGAAGCCCTGTTTTCTCTTCTTTTGAGAAGAAATGTAAGGGCTAAAATTCTCTTCAAAGTGCGTGGTGTGTGTGTGTGTGTGTGCTTAATTGGATTTTATTAGAATACTGAGTTTAATGTCTAGCCAGGGTGCTTTGGCTTTATGTAATAATATTTTATGGAATGCAATCACTTGTGCAAAGACCAAAGAAAGGCTCATTTAAAACTTTACAAAAAAGAGTATTCTGTGCTCATAGGGTGACGGGAAATGCAGTATGTATACTAAGCTCCACATTGCACCCCACTGAAAGCAGAGAAATCCCTATGACTGATTTGATGGTAGTAAAATCTCTTTAGGGATTTTTTTGGTTAAAGAAAGTAATAGCAATAAATGGGCACATAATTAAGTTTCCAAAGTGCACGTGTCACGAGCATCTCATTGTCCCTCTGGAGGGGAAATTTACTATTGACTTAGGTAGACATTTTTCCTGCTATGAGCCCATTTTTTTTAAAAAAAAATCAGCATTTCCGAGTTCTCTAAACAATTCTCTGCTATTTGAGTTATAAGAACATTTTACTGTCATTTGTGTTCTATTTTCATTATGGCAATATTTTACAACCACCAGGTTGCTATAGAAATGAAAATAAACAAAGGTTTGGAAAGATACATGTTGCAGGGGCTTGTTCTGCCTCTCTTGCCTGCGTATGTGGACTGTGTTCTCTCTGAATGGACTTCCTTCCTCAGTTATTCAGTTGGTCTTTACCTAAGGAACAAAAGTGAAAAATTTGTGTTCCGGTAAGTTTTTCCAAATTCTTTTAAAATTATTTTCATGTCTTTTAAGAATAAATCGGTCTAAAAAAGACAGATTAGAAAAAGGAAAGAAAGGAAAGAAAAGAAAGAAGGAAGAGAGGAAAGAAGGGAGGAGAGGAAGAAAGGAGGGGAGAGAGTAAAGGAGTAATAAGGTAGGCAGATGTGAGAGAGAGCGTAAAGTCTGCTGTGGAATTAGCATCTTTGTAGGTGCCCACTTAACCATAAGGAAAAACCACATTCTACCTGGATAGCCACAGACAGTTTTGAAGGGATTCATGAAGGAATCAGTTATTGCAGTACATTACCCTAGGGAAGATCCTAGTTCTTTCTGTTTGGGCTCAGCATTGGTTACCTGTGAGTGGGTACTTTGTTAATTGGATAGTGGCACAGCAACTGTTCCTTTCCAGCCCTAGCTTTTACAAATTAGGAAGAACTGATTTAGCAATACTTATAAAACTAAAGACATAAGACCATCTGTAAGTTACTAGACCCACATTTGGCATCATAATAAAATATTTCTTGAAAATCACTCTTGCAAAATTATAGCCACATTTTGGCATATTAAAATACATGGTATTTATATACTTTCATAAAATAATGACTAGAAAGGGACACATATAAACATATATACATTTCTTTCTATATTTCAAAGCAAAAGAATGTTCATTTTAATAAAATTTAAATATTAACTCTTAAATGACATCTAAAAACTCCAAACTAATTATGTCTCCTAATTCTGGTTTGTTAATTTTTCTAAACCAAATTTCAATATAGAGTTCAACAAAAGCAATTCTGTTAATTCTATTACCACTGTGTTTTTATATGGTAATTAGATAAGATTCACTTTATCCATTTTGATAGACTAGCAATCTTATAATTTTTCCCAGCTTGCTATACTTGAGTATAGGATTTTGCCTGGGAAGCTAGCAACTCTCCACATTCAGATAAATACTAAATATAATGGTATAAATGTAATAACATGACACTTACTGACAATGTCCCAAACCAGGAAGAGCTACCATTGAGAAGGATTTTTCTCTGAACTCTCAGCTCAGAGAAACATTGAGTAATATCTCTGAATTAGTCAGAACTATTACTGGTTCTATGACACATCTTAAGCAAGGAAAGTCCCTTAGTCCCTTAAAATACTCTTTTTTTTAACAGAATTCTAAAATTAACATTGACATTTTAATGTACTAAAGCAATATAAACTTACTAAATGTCACATTTAAAACTGTAATTAAAAGAATTAACTTTATGAACTAGGAATATATATATATAATTAGATATTATATACATATATGTGTATATATACATGCACATATATATTTAGTTAGAATATATATACTTATATTTTCCTAGTTAGGATGTATTGTGTGGTAGTATGATATACACACACACATTTAAATGAAGTAATATAATAAGATTTAGACCTATTACGCTAACTTTTGAAATGTGCTGTTTTTAAATAGTTGCCTTGTTCTCATCCAAGGATTCAGTCTTTTAAAAACACAGCATACTGTAATTAACATCTTAATGTAGCAAAATAATAATATAAACTCATTAGATGGCATATTTAGAACTCTAATCTCTTTAAAAGTACTACTTTTACGAAATTTTAAAAATTCCGCTCTAGGAATTTAGCTCATAGATACTTTATTCTTGCTGTGAAGTAGTTTGCTCTCGACTGTAGAGTCCAGAGTCATCAAAGGAAAGACACACCTCAGAGTTGACCTGAAAAGATAAGGGCAGATAGGTTGATATGTAGCAAAGATTTTGATCAGAAAGGATGTTGAGCTTGAGAAAATGGTTTTTCTTTTCTTTCAGTTTTATTGAGATACAATTGACATGTAACATTGTATAAATTTAAGGTGTATAGCATAATGTTTTGATATATATATAAATTGCAAAATGATAACCACAATAAGATTAGTTCACATCCATCACCTCACATAGTAACAATTTTTCCCCCTTGTGATGTGAACCTTTGAGATCTATTCTCTTAGCAGCTATCAAATATTCAATACAATATAGACACCATGCTGTACATTATATCCTCAGAACTTATTTATCTTATAACTGGAAGTTTATACCTTTGGACCACCTTCACCCAAATACCTCACCCCCGCTCCCCCAACCCAGGCAGTGGTTTTTCTTATCAAATGCTAGAGAAAGAAATTAAGAAGGGTAAAAAGCATCACTTTGATGTAATACCTCTGAGACATAACAAATCATGTGAGAGCTGCATTTGACTTTAGAGACCATTTAAGTGAATCTCCTCTCCCTGCCCACCCCTCCCCCCGCCCCTGTCATTTTACAGTTGAGGAAAATAATAGTTGAAGAAAGTTTACTAAGGTCATACAGTTAAGAGCAGTGCCAAGAATAGAAACTGGATGTCTTGAGTTGGAATCTTTCTGTGCACTACAGTTGAAGCCAAAGAATTCAATTTCAAGATGGCAGGCAGTAGAAAACATTGCAGAGTTTGGTCCCCTTCTTTGAAGTCTTTTGGAGAAACCTCATTTCAATATCTATTTGTGAAATGTACAGAAACTTCAGGAAGAATGAGAGACCAAGAAAACCTGAGCTGAAAGCACAAAAAAATCACAGGAACTATCATTGGACATTTCATTTAACACCTATTTATTGAATATCTAACACACGTAGGCACTCTTCTATGTCCCTGGAGTACATCTGTGAACAAAGAGGCAAACAGTTTCTTCCCTTGGGGAGCGTGCGTCTAGTAGAGAGAATTAGACAATAAAATAAACAGTAAACATAATAAGTAACTCATATATCACTTTAGAAGATAATAAGTGTTATGGGGGAAAAAAACAGAATAAAAGAGTTAGGAGTGACAGAGCTGGGGAATGTCTTAATGAGAAAATTATACATGAGCAAAGATTTGATTGAGGTGGGGGAGTTAGTCATCTGAGGAAAGAGCACTCCAGGTAGAGGGAAGAGCTATTGTTAACCCCGATGGCTGGAATGCGTCTAGCATATTTGTGAATACAGTTCTGGCAGAGAGTGGTAAGAGATGGGCTCAGAGAGATGCTAGTCAGCCTCCTTGTGCAGAGGCGTAGGTCATTTAAAAATACTTTTACCCTGGGGCTTCCCTGGAGGCGCAGTGGTTGGGAGTCCGCCTGCCGATGTAGGGGACACGGGTTCGTGCCCCAGTCCGGGAAGATCCCACATGCCACGGAGCGTCTGGGCCCATGAGCCATGGCCGCTGAGCCTGCGCGTCCGGAGCCTGTGCTCCGCAACGGGAGAGGCCACAACAGTGAGAGGCCCGCGTACCGCAAAAAAAAAAAAAAAAAAAAAAACTTTTACCCTGAGAAATATGATGAGGACCTAATTATGTCAACGTGGCTGCTGTGTTGAAAGAATAGACAGTGGGTTGGGGGACGTGGATGGTAAAAAGAGGTAATAGGGTACCTCTTAGGAGGCGGTAGCTGTAATCCAGGTAAGAAATGTAGACCTAGACCAGGGTAATGATAATGGAGGTGTTCAGGTGTGGTAAGTTTCTGAATAGTTTGAAAGTGTAGACAACAGGATGTCCTGATGGGTTGGACATAGGTCTGAAAGAGAGAAAGGGAGCTGCCAAAAATGGAAAACCGAATCAATAAAGAAAAAGGAAGATGGTGCAAGAGAGAAAGGAACAAAGTGTGTGTGTGTGTTTGTGTGTGTGTGTCTCTTTGTGTGTGTGTGTGTTGACTGTGTGAGGAGATGGAGGGTGAAGGTTAAGGAAGAAGAGCAGGGCTTACTCTGGTTGGTGCTGGTGGAGAACACCAGTTATACTTGGTGTGTTTAGAGCTCCCAGCACTGACCCTCTTCCACAAATGCCCATGATAATCCCTTCCTTTGGTGCCTTCCCAGAAGGGCACTGGTCCAGTGGTGAGTGAGGTGCTGGGGGCCATCCTGAAGCCCAGCATCCACAACCGCTGCCCGAGATCTTTTTAGCAGCTTGTCTTTGATGTGCTGCCTTCACCACTTCTCTAAGCGTGAACTGTCATGAGGCGTTTTCCTTGGGAGGATCCTTCTCCTGCACTTTGTACACAAACATGTACAGATGGATGAAAAAGCATGCATGCTATAATGTGCATTTTAATTTTGTAAGAAAAATCTAAAAGAAGTCTTTGTAGCATTTGAAAATGTTTAATTTTATAATCTGATGCTTTTAAGCAATGACCTACAATTAAACTATAAAGAAAAATGTAGGCTTGGATTTTCACCTATAATTCATATTTGCATGATTATAATGTGCCATTATAAATTATACAGGGGATCAGAATCTGCCATCTCAGAGGTCAAAAAGACCTCATCATTCTAAAGGACACTTTTAAATACTTTGCTTAATGGATGAGGACAGAAATAATATAAATCGGATCATGTCACTGTCCTGCTCAAAACTTTCCAGTTTCCCTTCTCATTCAAAACAAAATCCAAAGTCCTTAAAATGGCCTATAAGGCCCTACACGAACTAGCTTTATGCCACTTTTCTGGCCTCACTTCCAACCATCTTTCCTTTTATTCACTTTGCGTCAGTCCCAGTGACCTCCTTATGCTGACTTGAAGACACTGAAGACCCTCCCACTTCAGGTCCTGTGCACTCACTATTCCCACAGGGCAGTACTCTTCCCCTGGGATTCGCTTGCCCTTCTTCCTCACTTCGTACAGTGCAGTGCTCTGTTCACTGTCCCCACCTGAGAGCATCCTTCTCTGTATACCCACATCTAAATGTGCACCACCTCCCATGACTTTGTCTATGTTATTTTCCATCTGAATTCTTACTACACGCTTGCTTATCTGTTATCTGTACACGTTCTTCTCCAGTAGTATGCAAACTCCTTGAAGGCAAGAGAGCAGAGACTTTGTTTGCTCTTAACCCTAGCCTTGCAACAGTGCCTGGCACATTGCAGGTGGTTGGTTAAGATTTGTTGAGTGAGGAAAGTGAATGGGGTGACCTTTGTCATGCTTTTATACTGTGGTCTACTCCAGTTCTGGAAACACTGGACACCACCCTCCCTCAGCCCCTGGTTTCCTCAACATCAGGCTTTTCTGGTTCTGTTTCAGACATGTAGGGCCTGGGATCTGGGATACACACTCCTCTGCTATCTCTACCTTATATACACCACATGCTCCAGAAATATCACACTATTTTCACAAGCCTCCATGTCCTTTCAGATGTCCGTGCCTTTGTGCTTGCTAATCCATCTGCCTCAACTGTCCTCCCTAATTTTTCTTCCTGGCAACCTCTTACACTGGTGTCCGAATTCACTTTTCATGTCCCTTCTTTGGGTGAACTTTCTTCATGCTGCGTTCCTCCCTATTGGCTACCCACTCCCTTATGTCTCTTGGTACATTGTTTGTGCCTGAATTCGTAGCGTGCTATACTGCAAAGACATGTTTCCCCTCTGCATTTCCTCCTAAGTTATGAACTCCTTGAGAGCAGAGCTTCAACTTATTCATATATTTGAATCTGGGCACAAACCCAGGGCCTCTCACATAATAGGGGCTCAATAAATGACGTCTGAACGAATATAAAAATATTGTTGAGTAACTCTATAAGGTAAAATGCTTTGAAATGCTTTAAATTTTGAGTTGAAGGCTGTGGAACCGAGCTTTTTGTTTTCCTTAAAGCCAGAGCAAAGCATGCTCCCCTGCACAGAGCATGCCGAAGGATTGGGTAGCATAGCATACTGCTGACTCAGCACACGCCAAGGTGAATCATGGGAAATCACTAGTGGAGTTCTGCTTAGGCACAGCACATGACTCAGCGTCAGTGCTACCAGTTCTTTGGCCATTGACTAGAGATGAAATACATCCAGAGATCTGATTCTAGCTGAGGAGGTTTTGAATTCAAATCACATTTCATGGAAAGAAATCCAGAATGGGATTCTTTTCTCCTTACTGTGTTTAGTGTCTGATCACATGATCTGTGTCTCCCTTGATTAGTAGTAGTAGTAGTACTAGGAGGAGGAGGAGGAGGAGGAGGAGGAGGAGGAGGAGGAGGAGTATCCTTATCTCCATTTGTTTTTATAAGCTCAGCGTACTCTCTATAGCATGAGTCTTACCTGGGGAGAGGACATGCAGTAACAGAGAAGGAAGGTTGCCTCCAAGGAGAGCATGACAATCTCCAGTGGTCAGGTGAAAATGAAAAAGCATAGATGCCATTATTATTGCTTCAGTCATTTGTTTTCTTTTTTTTCTTAAACATTTTTATTAGAGTATAATTGCTTTCCCATGGTGTGTTAGTTTCTGCTTTAGAACAAAGTGAATCAGCTCTACATATACATATATCTCCATATCTCCTCCCTCTTTTTTTTTTTTCACACACACACACTATATTTTATTTTTACAGGGGATAGACTGACGCCAAGCATTGTAAATGGATGACCACAACAAAAGCAACAACGATTGCAATTACCAAACACGAAACACACTCATACTGTGTCATAATATTGACATTCGGTCCAGGAATCCTCCACGGTAACAGCTCCTTTCACTGTGCAGTGAAAATTGATTTCTATATTTTTTGCCTCTGAGTCCTTGTGGGATTTTTTTTTTAATTCAAACAGAAAGTCGCAAAAGTTATAATCATCCTCATCAGTTCACTCAGTCCCATGTAATTAATTTTTTTTTATCTTGATCTTTTGTTAGCACTTTTATGATTTCATCAGTTTTCCATTAGAGTTCTGAAAATGCTTATTCATTCAGTTCAACAGTATAGTCAGTTACCAGAAACCTGAACTTGTCAGAGTCTTTTCCTTGAATTCCTTGAAGATGAAACCCTGTTATAGGAGCATATTTGCAAAAGCATCACAGTTCACCCAGAACTTTCAGTAAATGACAAAAGACTTTTACAAATGACCATGGTTAAAGATTTGATGAAAGTTCATAATAATGCAATTGACAAGGAAATTTAGTTATTTCTGAGATATACATTTTAAAGTAATAACTAAAATTATGACATAACATTATACCAGAACATATAAGATTTTTAGAAATTTCATGTAATGTCTGAAACATTTATATTAACATATTTCCATACAAATAACCCAAACAAAGTTTAGTATTAGTTGTTTTTTTTGTTTGTTTTTTTATACGGCATGTTCTTATTAGTCATCAGTTTTATACACATAGGTGTATACATGTCAATCCCAATCGCCCAATTCATCACACCAGCATCGCCACCACACCATGGTTTTCCTCCCTTGGTGTCCGTACGTTTCTTCTCTACATCTGTTCCTCAACTTCTGCCCTGCAAACCGGTTCATCTGTACTATTTTCTAGGTTCAACATACATGCATTAATATATGATATTTGTTTTTCTCTTTCTGACTTATTTCACTCTGTATGACAGTCTCTAGATCCATCCACGTCTCAAAAAATGACTCAATTTCATTCCTTTTTATGGCCAAGTAATATTCCATTGTATATATGTACCAAACTTCTTTATCTGTTAGTCTGTCGATGAGCATTTACATTGCTTCCATGACCTGGCTATTGTAAATAGTGGTGCACTGAACATTGGGATGCATGTGTATTTTTGAATTGTGGTTTTCTCTGGGTATATGCTCAGTAGTGGGATTGCTGGGTCATATGGTAATTCTATTTTTAGTTTTTTAAGGACCCTCCATACTGTTCTCCATAGTGGCTGTATCAATTTACATTCCCACCAACAGCGCAACAGGGTTCCCTTTTCTCCGCACCCTCTCCAGCATTTGTTGTTTGTAGATTTTCTGATGATGCCCATTCTAACTGGTGTGAGTTGATACCTCATTGTAGTTTTGATTTGCATTTCTCTAATAATTAGTGATGTTGAGCAGCTTTTCATGTGCTTCTTGGCTATCTGTATGTCTTCTTTGGAGAAATGTCTATTTAGGTCTTCTGCCCATTTGTGGATTGAGTTGTTTGTTTCTTTAATATTGAGCTGCATGAGCTGTTTATATATTTAGGAGATTAATCCTTTGTCCGTTGATTCGTTTGCAAATATTTTCTCCCATTCTGAGGGTTGTCTTTTCATCTTGTTTATGGTTTACTTTGCTGTGCAAAAGCTTTGAAGTTTCATTAGGTCCCATTTGTTTATTTTTGTTTTTATTTCCATTATTCTAGGAGGTGAATCACAAAAGATCTTGCTGTGATTTATGTCAAAGAGTGTTCTTCATGTTTTCCTCTAAGGGTTTTATAGTGTCCAGTCTTACATTTAGGTCTCAAATCCATTTTGTGTTTATTTTTGTGTATGATGTTAGGGAGTGTTCTAATTTCATTCTTTTACATGTTTTCCCAGCACCACTTATTGAAGAGACTGTCTTTTTGCTATTGTATATCCTTGCATCCTTTATCATAGATTAGTTGACCATATGTGCATGGGTTTATCTCTGGGCTTTCTATCTTGTTCCACTGATCTATATTTCTGTTTTTGTGCCAGTACCATATTGTCTTGATTACTGTAGCTTTGTAGTATAGTCTGAAGTCAGGGAGTCTGATTCCTCCAGCTCTTGTTTTTTTCCCTCAAGACTACTTTGGCTATTTGGGATCTTTTGTGTCTCCATACAAATTTTAAGATGATTTGTTCTAGTTCTGTAAAAAATACCATTGGTAGTTTGATAGGGATTGCATTGAATCTGTAGATTGCTTTGGGTAGTATACTCATTTTCACAATATTGATTCTTCCAATCCAAGAACATAGTAGATCTCTCCATCTGTTGGTATCATCTTTATTTGTTTCATCAGTGTCTTATAGTTTTCTGCATACAGGTCTTTTTGTCTCCCTAGGTAGGTTTATTCCTAGGTATTTTATTCTTTTTGTTGCAGTGGTAAATGGGAGTGTTTCCATAATTTCTCTTTCAGATTTTTCATCATTAGTGTATAGGAATGCAAGAGATTTCTGTGCATTAATTTTGTATCCTGCAAATTTACCAAATTCATTGATTAGCTCTAGTAGTTTTCTGGTGGCATCTTTAGGATTCTCTCTGTATAGCATCATGTCATCTGCAAACGGTGACAGTTTTACTTCTTCTTTTCCAATTTGTATTCCTTTTATTTCTTTTTCTTCTCTGATTGCCGTGGCTAGGACTTCCAAAACTATGTTGAATAATAGTGGTGAGAGTAGACATCCTTGTCTCATTCCTGATCTTGGAGGAAATGCTTTCAGTTTTTCACCATTGAGTATGATGTTTGCTCTGGGTTTGTCGTATGCAGCCTTTATTATGTTGAGGTAGGGTCCCTCTCTGCCCACTTTCTGGAGAGTTTTTATCATAAATGGGTGTTGAATTTTGTCAAAAGCTTTTTCTGCGTCTATTGAGATGATCATATGGTTTTTATTCTTCAATTTGTTACTATGGTGTATCACATTGATTGATTTGTGTATATTGAAGAATCCTTGCATCCCTGAGATAAATCCCACTTGATCATGGTGCATGATCCTTTTAATATGTTGTTGGATTCTGTTTGGTAGTATTTTGTTGAGGATTTTTACATTTATATTCATCAGTGACATTGATCCTTAATTTTCTTTTTTTGTAGTGTCTTTGTCTGGTTTTGGCATCAGTATGATGATGGCCTCATAGAATGAGTTTGGGAGTATTCCTTCCTCTGCAATTTTTTGGAAGACTTTGAGAAGGATGGGTGTTAGCTCTTCTCTAAATGTTTCATAGAATACACCTGTGAAACCATCTGGTCCTGGACTTTTGTTTGTTGGAAGATTTTTAATCACAGTTTCAATATCATTACTTGTGATTGGTCTGTTCATATTTTCTGTTTTTTCCTGGTTCAGTCATGTTATACCTTTCTAAGAATTTGTCCATTTCTTCCAGGTTGTCCGTTTTATTGGCATAGAGTTGCTTGTAGTAGTCTCCTAGGATGATTTGTATTTCTGCGGTGTCTGTTGTAACTTCTCCTTTTTCATTTCTAATTTTACTGATTTGAGTCCTCTCCCTCTTTTTCTTGATGAGTCTGGCTAATGGTTTATCAATTTTGTTTATCTTCTTAAAGAAACAGCTTTTAGTTTTATTGATCTTTGCTATCGTTTTCTTTGTTTCTATTTCTTTTATTTCTGCGCTGATCTTTATTTCTTTCCTTCTGCTAACCTTGGGTTTGTTTGTTCTTTTGCTAGTTCCTTTAGGTTTAAGGTGAGATTATTTACTTGAGATTTTTTTGTTTCTTGAGGTAGGCTTGTATAGCTTTAAACTCCCTCTTAGAAATGCTTTTGCTGCATCCCATAGGTTTTGGATTGTCGTGTTTTCATTGTCATTTGTCTCTAGGTATTTTTTGATTTCCTCTTTGATTTCTTCAGTGACCTCTTGGTTACTTAGTAACATATTGTTTAGCCTCCATGTGTTTGTGTTTTTTATGTTTTTTTCCCTGTAATTCATTTCTAAACTCATAGCGTTGTGGTCAGAAAAGATGCTTCATATGATTTCAATTTTCTTAAATTTAGTGAGGCTTGATTTGTGACCCAAGATGTGATCTATCCTGGAGAATGTTCCATGCACACTTGAGAAGAAAGTGTAATCTGCTGTTTTTGGATGGAATGTCCTATAAATATCAATTAAATCTATCTGGTCTATAACGTCATTTAAAGCTTGTGTTTCCTTATTTATTTTTGTTTTGGATGATCTGTCCATTGGTGTAAGTGTGGTGTTAAAGTCCCACACCATTATTGTATTACTGTCGATTTCCTCTTTTAGAGCTGTTAGCAGTTGCTTTATGTATTGAGGTGCTCCTATGGTGCATATATATTTATAATTGTTATATCTTCTTCATGGATTGATCCCTTGATCATTATGTAGTGTCCTTCCTTGTCTTTTGTAACGTTCTTTATTTTAAAGTCTATTTTCTCGGATATGAGTATAGCTACTCCAGCTTTCTTTTGATTTCCTGTTGCATGGAATATCTTTTTCCATCCCCTCACTTTCAGTCTGAATATGTGCCTAGGTCTGAGGTGGGTCTTTTGTAGACAGCATATATATGGGTCTTGTTTTTTTATCCATTCAGCAAGCCTGTGTCTTTTGGTTGGAGCAGTTAATCCATTCACGTTTAAGGTAATTATTGATATGTATGTTCCTATGACCATTTTCTTAATTCTTTTGGGTTTGTTTTTGTTGGTCCTTTTCTTCTCTTGTGTTTCCCACTTAGAGAAGTCCCTTTAGCATTTGTTGTAGAGCTGGTTTGGTGGTTCTCAATTCTCTTAGGTTTTGCTTGTCTGTAAAGCTTTTGATTTCTCCATCGAATCTGAATGAGATCCTTGCTGGGTAGAGTAATCTTGGTTGTAGGTTCTTCCCTTTCTTCACTTTAAGTCTATCATGCCACTCCCTTCTGGCTTGTAGAGTTTCTGCTGAGAAATCAGCTGTTAACCTTATGGGAGTTCCCTTGTATGTTATTTGTCGTTTTTCCCTTGCTGCTTTCAATAATTTTTCTTTGTCTTTAATTTTTGCCAATTTGATTATTCTGTGTCTCAGCGTGTTTCTCCTTGGGTTTATCCTGTATGGGACTTGCTGCACTTCCTGTACTTGACTGGCTATTTCCTTTCCCATGTTAGGGAAGTTTCTGACTATAATCTCTTCAAATATTTTCTCTGGTCCTTTCTCTCTCTCTTCTCCTTCTGGGACCCATATAATGCAAATGTTGTTGCGTTTAATGTTGTCCCAGAGGTCTCTTAGGGTGTCTTCATTTCTTTTCATTCTTTTTTCTTTATTCTGTTCCACAGCAGTGAATTCCACCATTCTGTCTTCCAGGTCACTTATCCGTTCTTCTGCCTCAGTTATTCTGCTGTTGATTCCTTCTAGTGTAGTTTTCATTTCAGTTATTGTATTGTTCATCTCTGTTTGTTTGTTCTTTAATTCTTCTAGGTCTTTGTTAAACATTTCTTGCATCTTCTCGATCTTTGCCTCCATTCTTTTTCTGAGGTCCTGGATCATCTTCACTGTCATTATTCTGAATTATTTTTCTGGAAGGTTGCCTATCTCCACTTCCTTTAGTTGTTTTTCTCGGGTTTTATCTTGTTCCTTCATCTGGTATATAGCCCTCTGCCTTTTCATCTTGTCTTTTATTCTGTGAATGTGGTTTTTGTTCCACAGCCTGCAGGATTATAGTTCTTCTTGCTTCTGCTGTCTGCCCTCTGGTGGATAAGAGGCTTGATGGGAGGGACTGGTGGTGGGTAGAGCTGGCTGTTGCTCTGCTGGGCAGAGGTCAGTAAAACTTTAATCCACCTCACTGTTGATGGGTGGGGCTGGGTTCCCTCCCTGTTGATTGTTTGGCCTGAGGCAACCCAACACTGGAGCCTCCCTGGGCTCTTTAGTGGGTCTAATGATGGACCCTGGGAGGGCTCTCACCAAGGAGTACTTCCCAGAACTTCTGCTGCCCATGTCCTTGTACCCATGGTTAGACAGAGCCACTCCCCACCTCTGCAGGAGACCCTCCAACACTAGCAGGTAGGTCTTGTTCAGTCTCCCCTGGCGTCACTGCTCCTTCCCCTGGGTCCCAGTGCACACACTACTTAGTGTGTGCCCTCCAAGAGTGGAGTCTCTGTTTCCCCCAGTCTTGTTGCGATCCTGCAATCAATTCCCACTAGGCTTCAAAGTCTGATTCTCTAGGAATTCCTCCTCCTGTTGCCAGACCCCCAGGTTGGGAAGCCTGACGTGCGGCTCAGAACCTTCACTCCAGTGGGTGGACTTCTGTGGTATAAGTGTTGCCAGCCTGTGAGTCACCCACCCACCAGTTATGGGATTTGATTTTACTGTGATTGCACCCCTCCTACCGTCTCATTGTGGCTTCTTTGTCTTTGGATGTGAGGTATCTTTTTTGGTGAGTTCCAGTGTCTTCCTGTCGATGATTGTCCAGCAGCTAGTTGTGATTGTGCAGTCATTTGTTTTCTAGCAAAGAAATACATGCACAAGTCCTGAGTGGGCCCTCTTTATCATTCTCCTATGATATATATACTGCTTTGGTCCTATGCCTGTCTATTTCTTTGATTTACTTCCTTGCTATGTAGAAGTACATTCTCAAGTGAATTATTCAGAAAGAGTACGTTGAAATTAAACTTCTGAGTCCTTACATGTCTTAAAGTATGTTTAACGTACTTTAATCCTAGTATTTAATGGCTGGAAGTAGAATTAAAGATTAAAAATACTTTTCCCGGGCTTCCCTGGTGGCGCAGTGGTTGAGAGTCCACCTGCCGATGCAGGGGACACGGGTTCGTGCCCCGGTCCGGAGATCCCACATGCCGTGGAGCGGCTGGGCCCATGAGCCATGGCCGCTGAGCCTGCATGTCTGGAGCCTGTGCTCCGCAACGGGAGAGGCCACAACAGTGAGAGGCCCGCTTACCACAATAATAATAATAATAATAATAATAATAATAATTTTCCCTCAGAATGTAAGGACATTCAGTGTTGCTGATTAGGAGTTTAATGCCAATCTCATTCTTCATCTCTTTTTGAGGATAACTTTTTTTTTAAAGGATCTCTGGGGATTTGAAGTTTCATGAGAATATGTCTAAGTGTGTGTATGTTGTTATACGTAGAGCTTGGCAGTGGTTAGACTTATCAAATCTGGAGACTTGAGTCATTCTTCAGTTCCTAAAATTATCTCCTGCTACTAGTTGAAAATTTTCTCCTCTCTCTTTCTCAGCATTCTCACGGACCCTATTATTCAAATACAGGACTTCTATATTGATCATTTATATCTGTTTTCCCATTTATCATTATATATTTTATCTGCTTCCTTTTATAAGGGACTACTTCAATTTTTACTTTTTCAGATACCTTACTAATTTATGCAATTGCAGTTTTATCTTTAAGTGCTTCCCTTGTTCTTTAATTGTTCTTTTTCATAACAACATATCTGCATTTTAGATAAAATGTTTTCTTGAATCTCTTTGAGATTATTATTTCTGTTCCTGAACTATCTCTGTTTTGTCCAGAGTTGTTTATGTTTATTTTAAACTTGTTTTTCTTCATAATATTGTGTCTCCTTATATATGCTGGGATATCCCTAATTTGCCATTGATATTTATGAAAGTAGTAACTGGTATCAGTTTTCCCTGTGATTGTGTAAATGGGTCAACTGGGAGCTCTGTGTCAGCCACTGTGGGTTAGAGTGTATGAACCACCAAATCCCACTTAGGGTTAGCATTCCAGAAGATGGCTCATGGTTTCTGTATCTTCTTAAATGACTGTACGTGGGGGACAGTATCCACATTAGCGGGCTTGGCTTTCTCCAGACACATCCTTTTCTTAAGGAAGAATCATCTGAATGTTTTCCCTGGGTTGCTGGCATAGAGGAAACGTAATTAAGGTGTTGAGCTATAGTCCTGGTCTTCTAAACCAGCTAACATTTTAAAATTTCTTG
This sequence comes from Mesoplodon mirus, assembly GCF_964341445.2. Lineage (NCBI taxonomy): Eukaryota > Metazoa > Chordata > Mammalia > Artiodactyla > Ziphiidae > Mesoplodon > Mesoplodon mirus. The sequence continues at coordinate 43,891,150 of NC_138985.1, read as the reverse complement.
TTTTCAGTCCTGCCTCTTTTTCCTTCACCGTACCCGTTTCTTCAGTGGGGTTCCATTGGGTAGAGTGTCTCCCGTCTCTTCTGTGGTAGGCTTCTTTTTGTTTCATTCTTTTAATATGCACCTTTTCTGGAATTTCCCTTTTCTGGAAATTTACTTAAAATATCTGTTTGTTGACAACTCTCACATCCTCACTTTTTGTTATACATCTATTCACTTTTTTGGATTCTGATACTTGGTAGCATTTTATTTTAAAATACTATTGGACTTACAGAAAAGTTATAAGAATAGCACAGAGTTCCTGTATGCCCTACACCCAGCTTCCCCTAATGTTAATACTTACATAACCACAGCACAATTATCAAAATTAAGAAATTAATATTTGTATAATACTGTTAGCTAAGCTACAGATTTTATGTGGAACCAAAGTTTTCCCATGATTGTCCTTTTCCTGTTCCAGTATCCAATCCAGAGCCTCACATTGCACTTAGATGTCATGTCTCCTTAGTCTCCTACAACCTGTAGCAAATCCTTAGTCTTTCCTGACCATGACTTTTAAAGTGTACTGGTCAGTTTATTTTGTAAATATCCCAAATTTGGGTTTGTTTGATATTTTCTCATTATTAGATTTGAGGTTGTATGTTTTTAGCCAGAATACTATAGAACTGATCTGCCTATCTCAGGGAGTAGTGATGTTAATATGTCTTATCACTGGAGATGTAAACCTTGATCACTTTATTACAATATCTTGGTCAAGTGATTATTTTCTATTTCCCTCATTTCTTCTATACTTAAGAGTTGAAAGTTTTCCTTAGGCAGAGCTATTTCTTCTTTTCTGTATTTATTCTATTATTTTTTAATCTCTATAAGGATTTCTGGATACTTACTTGACTCTATGGCTTATAATCCAGTACTATCATTGTTTATTTTGTTCCTCAGATTGTCACAGCTTTGGCCATTGGGAGCTCTTTCACCTTGCCTTATATGCCCTACTGACATGCCCCTATCTCTCTGAGCCTTTCATTGTTTTCTGTCACCAGAAGATATTCCAGAAATACCTTGTATTTTCCCTGACACAGGCCTGGAATCAACCACTTCTCCAGGGATCCCTGGATCCTTTTTTGTTGTTGTTTTTAACATTTTTATTGGAGTATAATTGCTTTACAGTGGTGTGTTAGTTTCTGCTTTATAACAAAGTGATTCAGTTATACATATACATATATCCCCATATCTCTTCCCTCTTGCATCTCCCTCCCTCCCACCCTCCATATCCCACCTTTCTAGCAGGTCACAAAGCACTGAGCTGATCTCCCTGTGCTATGTGACTGCTTCCCACTAGCTATCTATTTTACATTTGGTAGTGTATATATGTCCATATATACACTAGCACTCTCTCACTTTGTCCCAGCTTATCTGTCCCACTCCACGTGTCCTCAAGTCCATTCTCTAGTAGGTCTGCGTCTTTATTCTCATCTTACCCCTAGGTTCTTCATGACCTTTTTTTTTGGATTCCATATATATGTGTTAGCATACGGTATTTGTTTTTCTCTCTCTGACTTCACTCTGTATGACAAACTCGAGGTCCATCCACCTCACTACAAATAACTCAATTTCGTTTCTTTTTATGGCGGAGTAATATTCCATTCTGTATATCTGCCACATCTTCTATATCCATTCATCTGTTGATGGACACTTAGGTTGGTTCCATCTCCTGGCTATTGTAAATAGAGCTGCAATGAACATTGTGGTACATGACTCTTTTTCAATTATGGTTTTCTCAAGGTATATGCCCAGTAGTGGGATTGCTCATTCATATGGTAGTTCTATTTGTAGTTTTTTAAGGAACCTCCATACGGTTCTCCATAGTGGCTGTATCAATTTACATTCCCACCAACAGTGTATGAGGGTTCCCTTTTCTCCACACCCTCTCCAGCATTTATTGTTTCTAGATTTTTTGATGATGGGCCCTCGGACTGGTGTGAGATGATAGCGCATTGTAATTTTGATTTCCATTTCTCTAATGATTAGTGATATTGAGCATTCTTTCATGTGTTTGTTGGCAATCTGTATACCTTTGGAGAAATGTCTATTTAGGTCTTCTGCCCATTTTTGGATTGGGTTGTTTGTTTTTTTGGTATTGAGCTGCATGAGCTGCTTGTAAATTTTGGAGATTAATCCTTTGTCAGTTGCTTCATTTGCAAATATTTTCTCCCATTCTGAGCATTGTCTTTTCATCTTGTTTATGGTTTCCTTTGCTGTGCAAAAGCTTTGAAGTTTCATTAGGTCTCATTTGTTTATTTTTGTTTTTATTTCCATTTCTCTAGGAGGTGGATCAAAAAGGATCTTGCTATGATTTATGTCATAGAGTGTTCTGCCTATGTTTTCCTCTAAGAGTTTGACAGTGTCTGACCTTACATTTAGGTCTTTAATCCATTTTGAGTTTATTTTTGTGTATGGTGTTAGGGAATGTTCTAATTTCATTCTTTTACATGTAGCTGTCCAGCTTTCCCAGCACCACTTATTGAAGAATCTGTCTTTTCTCCATTGTATATTCTTGCCTCCTTTATCAAAGATAAGGTGACCATATATATGTGGGTTTATCTCTGGCTTTCTATTGATCTATATTTCTGTTTGATCTATATTTCTGTTTCTGTGCCAGTACCATACTGTCTTGGTTACTGTAGCTTTGTAGTATAGTCTGAAGACCAGGAACCTGATTCCTCCAACTCCGTTTTTCTTTCTCAAGACTGCTTTAGCTATTTGGGGTCTTTTGTGTTTCCATACAAATTTTGAAGATTTTTGTTCTAGTTCTGTGAAGAAGGCCCTATCAAGGATTGCATTGAATCTGTAGATTGCTTTGGGTAGTGTAGTCATTTTCATAATGTTGATTCTTCCAGTCCAAGAACATGGTATATCTCTCCATCTGTTTGTATCATCTTTAATTTCTTTCATCAGTGTCTTAATAGTTTTCTGCATACAGGTCTTTTTTCTCCTTAGGTAGGTTGATTCCTAGGTATTTTATTCGTTTTGTTGCAGTGGTAAATGGGAATATTTTCTTAATTTCACTTTCAGATTTTTCATCATTAGTGTATAGGAATGCAAGAGATTTCTGTGAATTAATTTTGTATCCTGCTGCTTTACCAGGTTCATTGATTATCTCTAGTAGTTTTCTGGTGGCATCTTCAGGATTCTCTATGTATAGTATCATGTCATCTGCAAACAGTGACAGCTTTACTTCTTCTTTTCTGATTTGGATTCCATTTATTTCTTTTTCTTCTCTGATTGCTGTGGCTAAACCTTCCAAAACTATGTTGAATAATACTGGTGAGAGTGGGCAACCTTGTCTTGTTCCTGATCTTAGTGGAAATGGTTTCAGTTTTTCACCATTGAGGATGATGTTGGCTGTGGGTTTGTCATATACGGCCTTTATTATGTTGAGGAAAGTTCCGTCTCTGCCTACTTTCTGTAGGGTTTTTATCATAAGTGGGTGTTGAATTTTGTCAAAAGCCTTCTCTGCATCTATTGAGATGATCTTATGGTTTTTCTACTTCAATTTGTTAATATGGCATATCACATTGTTTGATTTGCGTGTATTGAAGAATCCTTGTATTCCTGGGATAAACCCCATTTGATCATGTTGTATGATCCTTTTAATGTGCTGTTGGAATCTGTTTGCTAGTATTTTGTTGAGGATTTTTGCATCTATGTTCGTCAGTGATATTGGCCTGTAGTTTTCTTTCTCTGTGACATCTTTGTCTGGATTTGGTATCAGGGTGATGGTGGCCTTGTAGAATGAGTTTGGGAGTGTTCCTCCCTCTGATATTGTTTGGAAGAGTTTGAGAAGGATGGGTGTTAGCTCTTCCCTAAATGTTTGATAGAATTCGCCTGTGAAGCCATCTGGTCCTGGGCTTTTGTTTGCTGGAAGATTTTTAATCACAGTCTCAATTTCAGTGCTTGTGATTTGTCTGTTTATATATTGTATTTCTTCCTTCAGTCTTGGAAGGTTGTGCATTTCTAAGAATTTGTCCGTTTCTTCCAGGTTGTCCATTTTTTTGCAATATAGTTGCTTGTAGTAATCTCTCATGATCCTTTGTATTTCTGCAGTGTCACTTGTTACTTTTCCGTTTTCATTTCTACTTCTATTGCTCTGAGTCCTCTCTCTCTTTTTCTTGATGAGTCTGGTTAATGGTTTATCAATTTTGTTTATCTTCTCAAAGAACCAACTTTTAGTTTTATTGATCTTTGCTTTTGTTTCCTTCATTTCTTTTTCATTTATTTCTGATCTGATCTTTATGATTTCTTCTGCTAACTTCAGGGGTCTTTTGTTCTTCTTTCTCTAATTGCTTTAGAGGTAAGGTTAGGTTGTTTATTTGAGATGTTACTTGTTTCTTAAGGTAGGATTGTATTGCTATACACTTCCCTCTTAGAACTGCTTTTACTGCATCCCATAAGTTTTGGGTCATCTTGTTTTCATTGTCATTTGTTTCTAGGTATTTTTTTATTTCCTTTTTGATTTCTTCAGTGATCTCTTGGTTATTAAGTAATGTATTGTTTAGCCTCCATGTGTTTGTATTTTTTACACATTTTTTCCTGTAATTGATATCTAGTCTCATAGTGTTGTGGTCCGAAAAGATACTTGACACAATTTCAGTTTTCTTTAATTTACCAAGGCTTGATTTGTGACCCAAGATATGGTCTATCCTGGAGAATATTCCATGAGCACTTGAGAAGAATGTGTGTATTCTGTTGTTTTTGGATGGAATGTCTTATAAATATCAATTAAGTTCATCTTGTTTAATGTACCATTTAAAGCTTGTGTTTCCTTATTTATTTTCCTTTTGGATGATCTGTCCATTGGTGAAAGTGGGGTGTTAAAGTCCCCTACTATGATTGTGTTACTGTCGATTTCCCCTTTTATGGCTGTTAGTATTTGCCTTATATTTTGAGGTGCTCCTACATTGTGTGCATAAATATTTACAATTTTTATATCTTCTTCTCAGGCTGATCCCTTGATCATTATGTAGTGTCCTTCTTTGTCTCTTCTAATAGTCTTTATTTTAAAGTCTATTTTGTCTGATATGAGAATTGCTACTCCAGCTTTCTTTTGATTTCCATTTGCATGGAATATCTTCTTCCATCCCTTCACTTTCAGTCTGTATTTGTCCCTAAGTCTGAAGTGGGTCTTTTGTAGACAGCATATATACATACGGGTGTTGTTTTGTATCCATTCAGCCAGTCTATGTCTCTTGGTTGGAGCATTTAATCCATTCACATTTAAGGTAATTATCGATATGTATGTTCCTATTACCATTTTCTTAATTGTTTTGGGTTTGTTATTGTAGGTGTTTTCCTCTCTTGTGTTTCCTGCCTAGAGAAGTTCCTTTAGCATTCGTTGTAAAGCTGGTCTGGTTGTGCTGAATTCTCTTAGCTTTTGCTTGTCTGTAAAGGTTTCAATTTCTCCATCAAATCTGAATGAGATCCTTGCTGGGTAGAGTAATCTTAGTTGTCGGTTTTTCTCTTTCATCACTTGAAATCTGTCCTGCTACTCCCTTCTTGCTTGCAGAGTTTCTGCTGAAAGATCAGCTGTTAACCTTATGGGGATTCCCTTGTATGTTATTTGTTCTTCTTCCCTTGCTGCCTTTAATATTTTTTCTTTCTATTTACTTTTTGATAGTTTGATTAATATTTGTCTTGTTGTGTTTCTCCTTGGATTTATCCTATATGGGACTCTCTGTGCTTCCTGGACTTGATTAACTATTTCCTTTCCAATATTAGGGAAGTTTTCAACTATAATCTCTTCAAACATTTTCTCAGTCCCTTTCTTTTTCTCTTCTTCTTCTGGGACCCCTATAATTTGAATGTTGGTGTGTTTAATGTTGTCCCAGAGGTCTCTGAGACTGTCCTCAATTCTTTTCGTTCTTTTTTCTTTATTCTGCTCTGCAGTAGTTATTTCCACTATTTTATCTTCCAGGTCACTTATCCGTTTTTCTGCCTCAGTTATTCTGCTATTGATCCCTTCTAGAGAATTTTTAATTTCATTTATTGTGTTGTTCATCATTGTTTGTTTGCTCTTTCGTTCTTGTAGGTCTTTGTTTAATGTTTCTTGTATTTTCTCCATTCTATTTCCAAGATTTTGGATCATCTTTACTATCATTATTCTGAATTCTTTTTCAGGTAGACTGCCTATTTCCTGTTCATTTGTTAGTTCTGGTGTGTTTTTACCTTGCTTCTTCATCTGTTTTGTGTTTCTTTGTCTTCTCATTTTGCTTAACTTACTGTATTTGGGGTCTCCTTTTTGCAGGCTGCAGGTTCGTAGTTTCCTTTTTTGTGTGTCTGTCCCCAGTGGCTGAGGTTGGTTTAGTGGGTTTTGTAGGCTTCCTGGTGGAGGGTACTAGTGTCTTTGTTCTGGCACATGAGGCTGGATCTTGTCTTTGTGTTGGGCAGGCCCATGTCTGGTGGTTTGTTTTGGGGTGTCTGTGACCTTATTTTGATTTTAGGCAGCCTCTCTGCTAATGGATGGGGTTCTATTCCTGTCTTGCTAGTTGTTTGGCATAGGGTGTCCAGCACTATCGCTTGCTGGTCGTTGTGTGGAGCTGAGTCATGGCGTTGAGTTGGAGATCTCTGGGAGATTTTTACCGTTTGATATTATATGGATCTGGGAGGTCTCTGGTGGACCAGTGTCCTGAACTCCACTCTCCCACCTCAGAGGCACCTGGCTGGAGCACAAAGAACCTGTTGTCCACACAGCTCAGACTTCTGGGAGGTCTGAGGTCTTCTGCCAGCCTTCAGTAGGTTTTCTGTAGGAGTTGTTCCACATGGTGATGTATTTCTGATGTATTTGTTTGGAGGAAGGAGATCTCCATGTCTTACTCTTCTGCCATCATGAAGCTCCTCCCCTGGATCCTTTTTCTGAAGATTGATGCTAACTGTGCTGTTTGCTACTGCGCTGTCATTGCTTTTAGGAAATACATAGTAACCCATACATACACACATATCTAAAGGTTTTTCTGAGTCTGTTTACCTGATATATATTTAAAACCATGAGTTCATAGGTATATTTTTATAATTTTCTTTCAGTGGGATATTGGGAAATAATGAGGGACTAACACATATGCTTTGTTTGCTGTCTTTTACCAGAGAATCCAATAATTCAGATAAAATTTTAAATAAATGCCTTTGAGGATTTGTTCTATTTAAGAAAAATTATATTATTTTCCCCAGTCAGTACTCCCAATATGTTTTCAGTCTTTCAAACATGATAGATCTTTTGAATAAAAATCAATCTAGACTAACATAAAAAGAAGAGTACAGACACTTCCTTGTACATTGCTAAAATATTTGCCACAATAAGGAGATCTGTGGAGTCTTAGTCTCATCAGTTTATCAGAGAACTGAGTATTAAAGAGTTTAATACTAACAATGGGAAAATAAATAAGTTTCAGTTCAAAATTTAGCACATCTTTAATCCAAACAGTATTTACAACATGGTAGACACTGAATCCATACTTGTTAAAATGCCTGAATGAACCTTATCAATATCACCACCAATAAGCACCTGTTATTATAGAGTTCTTCAATACCCAGAATCTATTGTAGCACAGCGTTACACAACTTTTATAATCGTGCATCACTAACTCATTCAACAAACAGCTACTACTCGGACACAATTCTAAGCATGTATATTTTTAAATGGAAGAAGTTTATCAAGTGATGTATTTTTTTTCAAATTTTCCATTTTTCTTTATTTTTTGGAGTGAATTCAAGTGTATAGGATTAGTCTTGTGAAACAGAGCATTTTGAAAGCCTGTGTGAAATTGTAAAATCCATGTTTGTATATTCAGGAATAACATACATAACAAATGTGGTATTTACTTCAGACAGAAACTAGTGGATTCTGTATATTTGGAGATACGTGGCATATCTCCAGATAAACATATTTCCTCTGTAAGTGGGTAAGGTCTTTATTAACAAAATAGTTGCATTGGAATGAAAACCTACTCCAGTCCATACCAAATTTCCAATTGCAGACCAAATTTCTGTTTTGCTCTAAGGTTAGATCTTTTTTTTTTTAATTTTGGCAAAAATGGACATTTATAAAAATGTTTTGTTGGAGGGAATGGTTTGTGTCTCATTCTCTTTTTTAGTTTATGCCTTCATTTTGATGGAGGCATCCAATACCTTCCTTTGATAATGTTTGTGGGAGATAATATCTTTTTGTTTGATATTTTAAATATCTGAAACTCTGTTATCTGCTCAGTTTTGCAGCTTGGATGTATATGAGTTTATAATTTTTTAAATATTTTCCTTAGACTTTCCTTCATAACATAATTTACTAAATGGGTCCTTCAAGTTTCTTGCCTATTTTTCACATCTCCGTTTTGTGTTGTACTTTCTGACAGAATTTGTCAACTTTATCTTCTAAACAGTCTATTACACATTTTGTTTGCTGTTTCTTCTTTTTCTTAACAGCACCCTCTTTTCATTTCATAGATGTACTATCTTATGTCTTTGAGGATAATCCAAATTTCTGTAATTATAGTCTCTTCCCTGCATTTTCTCTTGTTTGCAGAGTTCCCTTTCATTTATTCATTTGTTTGCATGTTACTTGTCTTTCATGCTAGAAACTTTCTTCACACAGTCCATCATATTTGAGAAAGGGGCATTGAAAAGATAACTGAGAGCTCTGTATAACTGAGGGGGCCTTTTTGACTGGTGAATTCACTATAGGAAAATAGAGGAAAAAACCTGACTGTTGATCTGAGTGACTCAGAAATATCAGTCTCTCTAGTTATTTTCTCTTTGGCCAGTTTGTTCCTCCAGGAAGACAGAGAAAAGTCAGCTTGCTTTTTGTGGCTTCCTCTCTGTAGATTTACACTTATGCTTCAGCTTTCCCCTCCGTAGATCATCTGTAAGTTTCCCATATTCTAAAATTATGTTGGCAGACCTTGTCTCCTGTTCTATCTTTGTCTTCCAAAAATATATACATATATATTTTATATCCATATGTAGAGAGAAGCCTTTATGGAGAAGGTAGTAAGTGAGCTGTGCCTTGAAGGATGTCTATCCTTCAATTAATCTTACAAGTATAGATTGACTGGGGAGAAAGAAGAGTAGGGGGAGAAATCTTCCAAAGAGAGGGAAAGGAGATGGAAAACTATAATGCATGGTTACTGTAATGCATATGACTGAAGGGACAGCATTGCTTAATCATCTACCTCCATATTTTCCTAAGAGTAGTGTTTGTTCTCTAAGATTGTACATAGGATTAATCAAGCTATAAATAGATGGAGTACCTTGGTAAAACACTCTTGATTCTTTGAGACAATTTATTCCAATATCTAATATTCCAGCAACATACATAACATGGCTATTTCACACATATAAAAGTAGTGACTTCATAACATGTGACACTTTTGTAAAAAATTATTGGTATTATTAGGAAGGAAAAGTATTGAATATCTCTCCTGATAATGTAGCTGTATTAGAGATTCTTAATTTTACTGAATAGTAAAATAATGAAGTGGTACATGGTAAACAAAATTAAATTTTCACTTTCACAGATGGGCCAATTCAGGTATAAGTAGCTTTCTAAATGTTGGCAAGGCTACCGTGGAAGTCACTTACATGTACATTTATGATTTTGAAGGATTGAACTTTTATACTTTTATGACAATAGTACAGTTATGAAAGATATTTAATTCATTTTTATCTCTAGGTAAGTTTCAAATAAGTATTTTTTTATTTTATAATGTGAACAACTTGTTTACATGCAAAAAGATTTAAGTATAAAATTAATATGTGGTCATTGTAAAAAATCTGGGAAATTTGCAAATATTCAAAAGTTAGAAGAACTTAATTATGTCATCATTCAAGGATAGCTATTTTAATATTTGGTCTAGTTGTTTCTCCCAAACACACAAAAGAGAACTTACTAATTTTTAAATTCACGGTAGTGTGAACTATTCCCATTTCATTAGTCTTTGAAATTTTGTATTTAAATGATGGCACACTGGTCTTGAAGCCTGCACCAAAAAAACATTTGGTTTTATAAAGCCCACTAGCATCCACTAGTCATTCTCTCTCAAATCCAGCTCTGAGGAGGAAGGGGTTAGGGAAGGCTGAGAAGGCTGAGGAGGTAAGTGCTGAAGTGTCTGAGTGGGACCAGCAGGGGCTGCTGTCAGGGATGAGACTGCCACATTCCTGGTGTCTCTGACCTTGGACTCACTTAGCATTATAATCTGGATTCTATTAAAGGAATTTCGTGTTTTTCCTTTGCAAGAGTCACCCCCTACCACGACAAACATTTTAAAATGTTTCTTTAAAAAAGTTGGAAAAGCAACTTTTTCCCAAAAGAAATTTATAGTTCAAATTTACACCAAGTTCTCACTAACTGGAGCAAGCCGGGTTTTCACTAAAGCTTCGACTTTCCTCTGTAAAACATTAGTCACTCCCTTGGAAGAAGCAATTTTTTATAGGCAGTGGGATAAAACAGCCACAGATGTTCATATAATATGATGGGCTTTAGAATGTACCTGCAAAGCATTTTTTTTTAATTTGGAGAAAAAAAGACTGAATTGGGATGCTAAAATAACAGTGATTCAGTATTAAGAAAATGATAAATTTTTGGTCCATTCAAACAGTGTTTTCTTTTCCCCTTTTCTTTATTCTTGGGATGTTCTTGAGGTTGTACCAAGTCATTTTCACTGCACAATTTTTAAAGGATTTGCCATTCCCATGGGTAACTGGTTGCCTTTTTACCGTGCAGGACTATAGTGAAGCCTGTGGCCAAAGAGTTTGATCCAGACATGGTCCTGGTTTCTGCTGGATTTGATGCATTAGAAGGCCACGCCCCTCCTCTGGGGGGCTACAAAGTGACAGCAAAATGTAAGTAATAGCATTTTTTACATGTGAATAGTAACTTAGGTGAGACTTTCAAAAATGATTTTAGATGGTGTTTACTGCTTTGTCAGATTCATTCCTCTGTAGAAGTTGGCCTTTAAGAAAAACAAAGTTAAATCATTGCCTTTGGTGGGCTTGAAGGGACATTTCAGAACCTTTGGTTTTTCAGAAGTTGTGTTTTGCTATTTAAAGGCAGAAGTGATAGGGCTTCTGTTTAAAATATGTTACATGACTTGAGAGGTCTAGAAAAGCTACTGGGCTTTTGCAAGTAGAATGGAAGTCACTGCATTTATTTCATTGTATATGGGGTAGAAATAGCTGTTTCCCAATAATGCTATGCTCTTCTAGGTTTTAATACAAAAGTGTAGTTCCCCTTGCTCAGAGGTTCTGTACATGCCTATGGGCAATGATCAGGATCTCTACTGGTATTCTGTTGTTCTGCAAAGGTTAACTTTTTGGCTGTATCCCTTAGCAGGTAGACACCAAATGAACAAATGAATTTTGTGTCATATTGTATTTGAATAACATGACCTAATGGAATCTGGTATAAAGAGTCTTTCTTTAAGAAGAATTTCCGTGCTCTCCCAGTATGAAAACAAGGCATGTGTATAGTCCACACATGCAGATGTATGCTGGCACTCTGGATATATATTTTTTTAAAAAGATGAAGGAAAAAAGCAAAATTACACCAAGAATAGTATCCACTATTGTGTATTTTAGTGGGGGTTGAAAAGAAACAAACTGAAAACAACCCAAATAGTTTTAAGTGAGAGAGATGTGTTTGGAGCAAATGTGTTTTATTAATTTGAAAAGAACCAAAGAACCAGTATTATGCCAGCCTTTGTTTTAAATTGGCTTTACATGTGACAGAGTTTTCTGCACTTTAATTCTTCCAGTAACATTGTTAGGTAGTAGCTATTTTTAACATCTGTTATTTACTCCGCATTCTTGGTGCCTTATTGTCTATTGAAAATACATTGAAAGAGGCAGCTCTACAAACAAAAACAAAGCATAATTCACAATTTTGGTAAAATTGAATAGAGAGGTGTTTGTTCACATCACATATCTTTATTAACCTTTTTCTTTGTGGAATCCCCCTCACATGGAAGTCAGTCTTTTCACTGCAGATAAACCTCATTTGGGTCAAGACTGGTGAATAGTTTAGTCTAAATAAAGGGGAAAAAAATGCTTGTACCCTAAATTGAGAAAAACCCAAACAATAGAAAACACATGGTGCAAAGATGGAAATCTAGAAAAGGTGTCCTTTGCCATTAAATCCAAGAATCTCCCTCAGAGGGAGGAATGTCTATATTTGGGTCTTTCTCCCTGCCAAGGGGAAAAGTTGTAACAAGTCTGAACTAGCTGGAAGGAACTAATCTTTTTGTTTGCTTGTTTATTTGTTCATGTTTTGCCAAGTCAAATTCAAATTCAAATCTCAAATGTCATCTTGGAAGTTTCTACCTCTTGTTAGCTTTAATACAGTGCACCAAGACCTTCTTTATGTTGTGTTTCCTTTATCATTTGGGGGGATGCTCTTCGTTGTTTTCTATCCCAGGATAAGTTTATCTATAATTTCTCCAGTCCCCCCCCCCACCCCTCATCTATTTCTTCTCTTCTTTGTCTTTTCTATTCAACAGAACATTGCTTCCTTACTAGCTGACTTGTTTCCTAAGAAAAACACAGATACAAATTTTAAAAATTGACCCTTTGTTGAGTATATACTGTTTAATAAGGAAAAGATACACAATGAGGAGAGGCAATCTTAGAAACCAAAGAGGCTGTGGTAAAGGCTATCTAAAACAGTTCACGTATTTCATAAATGAGAAAATGAATTTATTTTACCATCTGAAATACTTGGGGTTAAAACCCAAGTGCTTATCCTGAATTTGTAGTTAGATGAAATTGCATAAGCTTTAACTGGATGTTTTCCACAAAGAAACACGTTTCATAAAATGCATGAGAATAGAGAACTTGTGTGCGCACTACAGAGGCCACTTTGGTGCCCAAGACCCTGAACCACAAGCAGTCTGTGACAGACACCGAATAGTCCCATGCTACTTAAATGAAAAAACAGCAGGGCATCGTGTATGAGCAACTTTTTGTATAGATCATCTCATGCAGGTCTCAGTTTGCCAGCTATATTTTCTACAGATGCTGCCATCCTAACTGGGTAGAGGTTAGGATTACTGGACCACTGTACAGTTATTCCCCAAATAGTGCACACCTGGTCTCCTTTTTTCCTTTCTAACCACCTGTCAAATGCATTTATATTGCTTTGGTCTGGACAGACAATTAATATTGGTCCTTCACTGTCCCATGCCAGAAGTCATTCTCCATTTGAGGGGAGTCCCAAAATGAGGCTAGAAATGGGCTAAAACCTAAAGTAAAAAGCAGGTAGAAATTAAAGAAACACATGTCTTTCCCATTCCTGCAAAACCCACCCTTGCCCGAAGTAGAATGTTTAAGGATTTTAGAGAGTAGTTTGGAGGATACTGTCTTGTCAGAGATGCCAAAATTTTGTCTTAGCACATTGAATAAACCCTCTAAAAAACCTTTTGTTTGATAATCCTGAAAGGAAAAGATAAGTCAAAATAAAAGTGTTTTTGTTTTTAAACATCTAATTAATTCCCTGATTTTTTTTTTTTTTAAGTATTGGTTGATACTTTGACAAAAGTCTCAGCTCACATATAGAGGTAATTTAAAATTACAGTTGATTCTTGGCTAGTAGTATTTTTCTTCCTCTTTTCTCCTCTCATCTCTTCACATATTGAACATTCTTTGCTGTGAGAGTAGAATACAAATATTCAGATTTGTTTGTGCCGAAGTTTTAAATAAATTAGCTGAATTAATTATTTGAAATCTATGCTGTTCTTTCAATTAACCACCAGGATTAAGGCCCAAGCTGAATGGAATGAGTATCTTTGTGTCCTACCCTAAACCTTACATCAAACTTTACCTTAAAGTTATCAGCTTATCTTTTTTAAATACTCTTGTTTGGATCTTATTGTCTTCAGGTTACAGTTTAAGAAGTTTGGCATAACAACTAAGTGCCATCTTCAAACAGTAAAATTGATTCACCATATTGCAGCACCCCCTGGCTTAACAGTGTTGTCACCATTAAAAAAAAAAAGTTTCTTGGGCTTCCCTGGTGGCACAGTGGTTGAGGGTCCGCCTGTCGATGCAGGGGACACGGGTTCGTGCCCCGGTCCGGGAGGATCCCACATGCCGCGGAGCGGCTGGGCACGTGAGCCATGGCCGCTGAGCCTGCGCGTCTGGAGCCTGTGCTCCGCAATGGGAGAGGCCACAACAGTGAGAGGCCCGCGTACTGCAAAAAAAAAAAAAAAAAAGTTTCTTTAGTTCAAATTCATTTTACAACAAAACATATTTTTTCTTTCTTTTCAGTACATCTGTATATTTTCTGTTTTCCATGGCTTCAGGTAGTGAACTCCTATGTGCAAATTGCTTTTATCATGTAAGAACTTTCCTTTCTTTGGAATAATGCAAAAATCACTGTGAGATGATAGCCATGTGTGATTAAAAAAAAAAAAAAAAAAACACATGCTCTTTTTATAAACAGAGAGTAGTTTTATAGTCCTTGAGATAGAAACCACTTCCCTCAGCCAATACACAAGTGTTATTTTGACAAACGAAGAATAGATAATAGTCGGGGAAAAAATCAAATAACATGTCTTAGAGTTTTGAATTACCATCTTCTCCTTGATAGAATGTTTCATCCTTTTTAGTGATCCTCTCATTCCTTTTTCCCTTGTGGAATGTCTGTCAGGGAGATACACTATTGTGGGGCAGATACCTGTCTAAATGAATTGGTACTTAGCTGTGAGTTAATCTTAGGGAAGGACAAAAATTCCTTCATTGGTTAATTCTCCAGAAATAAGTCTCTAAGAAGTTGAGTGCTAAGCCAGTCAACAAATAAGTGCCAGGAAACAAGTTCGTTAAACATATGAGGCTATTCTAATCTACTTCATCTGCTAATGATGGATGTTTGTGCTTCTCTTGTGCATATTCAGGAGGGTCTGGTTCACAGTGTCCTCTGCCTACCCATTTTTTTTTTTTTTTTTTTTTTGCCTACACATTTTATTTGTCCATAGAGTTGAAGGCAGACTGAGCCAGAACTATAAGTAGATTTTCATTTTTACTTGTTCTTCCCTCACTAATGATTCTACTTTTACCTTAAAATGTCCATGGCTGTCCGAGGTCTCTAATTTTCTCCCCATTATCAAAACCTGTAAAGGACTTGATCATATTCACTGTGTGTTTTATTACCTGATGATACTTTTTAAAATGAGTACATTCCAGCTAGTGTGTTAGTTCTGTTTGGCAGTTGAATCTTTTATTATTTTTCTGCAATTGTGGCAACAATGCTTTGTCTTCTCATAATAGAATTTCAGGCCACAGCAAACAGGTGTGGAGAAAAGAAGTGTCTGGAAGACACCTACCAAATGTCACTTCATGAAAGATCAACCTTAAACTTGAACTGCTTCTGTTCTTTTATATTAGGGTGGAAATTGGGGGAATATCATGCTGGTTGATTGTTCAAAGTATCCTCCCATCCATCTACCATCAGATTAACCTCTGTTATATACTTCTGTGCTGTGTCCTCAGACGCTGGACCAGCACCTGGCACATAGTCTAAGTAACTTTATTATTTTTTTTTAATGAGTAAAGGTAAAATGAACCCATGATTTCTTAGCTAAGTCAGACCCTTTCTTCCAGTATATTTGATGCTACTTGAATTGGGAGTTCATGATTATTTTTGGTTTTGGTATTGCTATCCCTCTATCACTGCTACTTATTTCCAGGTCTTAGACTACATATTTATAACTCCTATAATATTTTAATGAACACAAACCTGTGTTTCTGACAATGGTCACTTATTCAGTATTTCCTTTAATAGAAATATTATTGAAAGTAATGTAAATATTAAATGGGAAGTAATGATTTCCTTAATAATGGGCCTTGGGCAGAAGCACTGAGTATTAACAACTGCTAGAATCTAGATGGTGAGAAAACTCATTTCATCTCTCCTCAGAAAAACAGGATGGGGAGAGTGACTCCTTTAAATAATATACCTGAAATAAGTGTGAAAAAATATGGGAGAGTGCAGAAGAGCTCGTTTGGGGGGGGGGGGTCAGAAGATCTATGTTTAAATCTCAACTTTGTTCCTAATTAATTTTGTAATCAAGTTAGTTTCTTAATCAGACAAAAAAAAGTAGGAGAGTAGGGAAATAATAATTATACCTACAACATAAGGAATAAATGATTAAGCATTGTGAGGTAATAGTTTTGAATTTTATTGTGGATATCATTTCAACAATTCTAAACATTCAACAGAAGTCTGAGATTTTAGATGATGTATTTGGACACAAAATACACAATGCAAATGTAAGAAGAATTTTATACTCTTATTTGAACAAAATGGTCAGAATGGTCCTAGGAAGCTATTCAGGGTTCTAGGTGAATAAAAAGCATATGTCCATTCAGTTAAAAGTCAGGTTAGGAGGAGAAGTACCTTTGTCTCACATTTTCATATCCACATGCATTCTCACATTGTAATTAGTCTGGGGGCAATTGGAATAAATTACAATGCTTTTTAAAGAAATGAGACATCATTATTTTGTAGTGAGGATAACTCAGGCACTGCCTGCCTAAGAACTCTGCAGTTTGTCTTGGTATATTGAGGTGTGCTTGGATCTTGACATTATTAATATGCTGATGCAGAAGAAATTATCCAGTGGTGCATTTTTAGCAACTGAACTATCTGAAACACAGTTAAGAATCAAAAAACAAACAGAAGAACTTCTGAAATGCAAAAATTGATGCAGAAGGTCCACTTATAAATGTATAGATATGCCTTCTTGCCCTTACTGAGATTCTGCTTAATTCTTTACATATATAACTAGCATACTTGATTATCTAATTTTCCAACTGCCGTAAATTTAAGCAATAGTTTGGAAGTAGAGGTAGAAGAATGGATGGTGGGCATATTTCTGTCTCAGACGTTCTTAAATTTGAGTCTGCAGGCCTCCTGGGAATCCATGGATAGAATTCATGGGGCTCATGAACTTGGATGGGAAAAAACTACATTATTTTTACTAATCCTGCCCCTTATTAGCTGTATGAATTTAGGAATGTATTTTCTCCCATTATAAATATAGGCAACAAACCATAGCTTTATCAGTAAAATAGGTAGCCTTGTCACCAATAGAAATGGCAGCTATTTTCATATCACTTTACTGTTGTGTAGATATTTCCAATGATCAGTTATTCTCACCATTACTTTGAAGTGATGATATATGTCAGACCGGCTGCTCAATTAGTTCTTTGATGCAGTAATATAGAATTAGATGTATTGCACCATGGCTTTCCTCCATATTTTGGTAGCTCCTTTCTATAGTAGTTTATTTTGTTTTCTGTGTACTTTATTGTGCACATTTTAAAACATTCTGAGAAGGGATCCATAGGCTTCACTTCAAATACACACGCACACACATACCCACGATCTTTACCTTGAAGCTGAGAATAGTTTGTCTCTCTACTTGCTGATTTGCTTCTCCCATTATGCCTGGCATAATTATTTTGTTATATATTACTGAACTTTGAAGTAGACAATAAAAAAATGAGTGTTCAGTTTTTCCAAAGATTTCTTATCTGTAAAACAAACTTCAGATATGTGTTGCAGGGCAAGCTAATCTTCATATCTCATAACTGGGAGTCACACGGACATTATAAACATCATATCAAGGATTTGCACATTGCTATGTCATCATTTTAGAGAGAATAAACTAGTGTAATTTGGGAAATCAGAAATTTTTTCTAAAATCATGCATCCATTCTAAATTTTTTTTATTTTGGGTGATATAAAAGATGTATAATACAGAGAATTATATAACAACTTTATTACTTCCACTATTCAGAATTGGCAGCAGCTAAATATTTTTATTATGTTTACTCCAAATCTTTTGTTTATAAAAGAAATAAAAATTGCAGATGAGTGAGGACTTCCCTTTAATCACTGAATCACAGTCTCTAAGTCTTATTCCCATTCCCCTCATAGCCACTGTCATAATTTGTGTACTTTCCAGTACATACACACACACACACACACACACTCGCACGCAAACACACACTCTACAGTATTATTTTAGTGAGTATGGTTTTTAATTTACCATATATAGCGAAAGGTAAGTATTTATGTTATTCTGTACATATAGTTTAAGGAAGTTGCTTTTTTTCACTTTTAATATCTTTGTTTTGACATATGCTCATGAATGTTTATATATCCTTTTAATTTCTCTGTACTGGGCCATTATGGACAGACACCATAGTGTACATTATCTATCCTCCTATCAATGGACCTTTACGTTGTTTCCAGGTTCTCACTATTGTGAATAGTGTGGAAGTGAACATCCCTTCACAAGTCTCCTGTTGCCTGGGTGTTACCTTACCTGACTTTTCTAGTCAGTTTGGGCTTCTGTCTCTTTTTCAGTATGAAGCACTTACAAACATGGAGGGAGGCAGCTGAAGAAGGAAAGAATGCCTTCTACCTTCCATAACTATTCCTCAAACTGCAGTCCATGTCCCTTGTCTCACAACCACATACACCCACAAATCTGCTCTTTCCTCTTCTCTTTACCATTTTACACTTTGTATATACACCCCTTCCTTTCAAGTTAAAATTGGCAGAGAGGCTATTGGGTACTAAAATTCTTCAAGTCTCTTTGGGAATTAAATTTAAATTGAAAAGATGGGCTATTCAAAGCCCATCTGAATGGCTATGCTTTGAATGACTGTGGAGGGCACCATGGCTCTGAGGTTGAAAGCACAGGCTGGTCATCCAGTAGACAAGTCATAATCCTGGCCTGGGCCCTTAGAAAGACCACAGGAATGTCATTTCAATATCTTGAAGATTGTTTTCTTACCTGGAAAGGGAACATTAATTTCGTTCTGGCAGTGTTGTTTTTATTGATGGTACAGTAATAATAATACCTACTGGAAATCGTTGAGTGTTTACTCTGTGCTAGGCACTGTACACAGTACTTCCCTGAATTTTCTCATTTCATTTTTATGATTAAATGAGATAATATATATGAAGCACTCTTTTTTTTTTTGTACCCTGCAATCATGGATTTAACAGTCACGTAACTTCCAAATTCAAAAAAAAGTGACAGAAAAATTAAGTGACTTGCTCACAGAGCTGAGGAATAACAAAACCACAACTTGATCTCATGTCTTTTAACTTCCAGCTCAGCATATTTTCCACTTGGCTCAATGGGTTATTAAAAATATCCCAGATAGGGCTTCCCTGGTGGCGCAGTGGTTGAGAGTCCGCCTGCCGATGCAGGGGACATGGGTTCGTGCCCCGGTCCGGGAAGATCCCACATGCCGCAGAGCAGCTGGGCCCGTGAGCCATGGCCACTGAGCCTGGTGTCCGGAGCCTGTGCTCCGCAATGGGAGAGGCCACAACAGTGAGAGGCCCGCGTACAGCAAAAAAAAAAAAAAAAAAAAAAAAAAAATATCCCAGATAAGTAAGTAGAGTTTTTAATTACTGTAGAAGCTTATTCCAAATTGAGAAAATACAGAAAAAATAAAAGGAAATTTTCACAACAAAAATGTTCTTATTTAAATAAAATTCTCCAAGTCAAAAAAGTAACCAGAGCTCTTTTAACATATGGGAACTTAACCATTTTGCAGACCGTGTGCACTGTTTTTCATGTAGCTTTCTGTGCAAGATCTAGTTAGGGACTCATTTTGTCTTTGGCTCAAAATTTCTGCATACCAGTACCTCTCTTTGTTGTGCTCTTAAGCAAGTACATTGCCCCCTGCAAAGACAGGGGGAAGTGGATTTACACGACATTTATATTCAGAAATGTCTTATGCAACATGGCTTCCTTATATGTAACTAACAGTCAGTATAAAGAAGCAGCATAGTTAATTAAGAAGGGAAAATGTCAGCATGTAAAAAATTACAAATCTTAGATTTGGGAATGATTTTATTTTTAAATGACAACGAAAAGATTTATTCAGTGAGTGCTCCATGTTTTACTGTTACCCTGCCTTCATTTTCTCACTCAATTGCCTGTTTCCTTATACCACATGACAGCTCAGATACCAAATTATAGAAGAATATTTTCCATCTGCAGTGCTTAGTTACTGAGGTCATGAAACAATCCTTAGGCTACGATGACTACTGCTTAACTTTGAAGAGCAAAATTACTGTAACTGTACCATAACTGGGGCCAGGTCAACATTGCTTTTGAAAATAAAATACATACATCCTGAAGGAGGATGACAGCTGCAACTGTACAGTAAAATACATGCTATATTTCATTGATACTTTTTCATACTTTAACATGTCTGAATCAGACTACCTCTTACATTTGATGGCATTTAATTGTTGGATGGGCAATGTTTTTTTTTAATT
This sequence comes from Mesoplodon mirus, assembly GCF_964341445.2. Classification (NCBI taxonomy): domain Eukaryota; kingdom Metazoa; phylum Chordata; class Mammalia; order Artiodactyla; family Ziphiidae; genus Mesoplodon; species Mesoplodon mirus. The sequence goes on along the minus strand of NC_138985.1, from coordinate 43,870,812 downwards.
TACATAGTGGTTTGTAAAAACACGGTCACAATTATTTTGTGCTGTAATTGATGACACCTTAGATTAAATGAAATATGTAGTATTTTACTTTTTGAGATGTTGTTTTAAAAATCCCAGCCAAAGGCCATACTAAAATTATAGCTTAGATTTGCATTTTATATTTGCTTTACAGACTTCCAATGATTGAATAGAGTCTTGAGAAAGTAAAAATTAAAATAATAATATAATATAAAACAACCAAAAGTACTATCAAGGAGAAATTTCAGATAGTGGATTCTCTTAATGGGTTTGCTTTTAATTCAGACAAAAATTTGTTTTTCCTTGGCCTGAAATCTATATGACCATGGGCTCTGACCCTTTATCGTGATGATCACACTAAGTAAAACTGGTTTCCAACTCATTTTATCAAATGAAATCAATACAATGAAGAGTCAGGTAGTCAAACGATTTATTAAGTAATGTCATAGGTCGGAGACAGTAGTATAAGGGTCTGGGCCACAGCTACATGACTGATAATCATCTACCAGCACATGTGAGGCTGATGAAGTTATCATGGAAATTATGGGGAATGAATGTGTACTTTCCTCTTACAGGAAGTTTTCCTCACACTGCTCTCATGGGCTGGAGAATCACTACCATCTAGTACCACGGTTTCTGAACTCACAGGCATCAGCGTCACCTGGGGGACTTGTTAGGTGTGCTGGGCCCCACTGTTAGAATTTCTGATTCATTATGTCTGGAGTAGGACCTGCAATTTGCATTTCCTACAAGTTCCCAGGTGACTGCTGATACTCCTGGTCTAGGGATCACACTTGGAGAACCACGGGGCTAGTTATATAAAGAAAGGACACAGGACTTGGAATTAGTTGATCTGTATTTTGAGTCTCATTGGCAACCAACTCACTTTTCTGTGACTTAATATTCTTGTCTCTCAAACAGAAATAGTACAAATTATATTTGTTTTGGCTAAGCATGGGGCTATTATGAGAATCAAATGAGGTAATGAACTTGAAAAGATGCTTTGTAATATACGATACTGTAAATATGAGAAGATATCAGTGATATTGTACCCATTAAATTTGGGGATATTGTTTTCATACAAGTAAGCTGGGTTCAGAATTCTAAGGCAAAACAACTTTGCATTCTTAGATGAAAATATATTCTAAATATTTAGTTATTTTAAAATGTTTAACATATTTAAATATTTAAAGATATTTTAAAATATCTGAAATAGGTAGCTATTGTTGCTTTTTATAGGGAGATGGCTGGAGTCCCACATATCTGTTTTCTCCCTGAATCTTTTTCAACAGAACCTCCAGACTTGTCCCAGGTGACACTGGGGCTCATGGCCACAGATAAGTCACCAGGAATTGTGGCAACTGTCTTAACACAAATTCTCATGATTCCGGAGCATTACAGTTAATGAGCCTCCTCTGCCCAGTATTTCCCTCAGTCACTTCCGTGGACTTCCCCTTATCTCTTCACCTAAATAACATAATTGTTACTCAGTAGAGTACAATGAACTCTACCAGGTCCCTTGGTAGAAAGAGTACTTTAGAAATCAGCTTTCTCCTAAACAAATAACAAGTGTTGGTGAGGATGTGGAGAAAAGGGAACTTTCAAACATTGTTGGTGGGATTGTCAACTGGTGCAGCCACTATGGAAAACAGTGTGGAGGTTCCTCAAAAAATTAACAATAGAACTGCCATGTGACCTAACGATTTCACTTGTATGTATCGTATTTGCCTGAAAAAAACAAAAAAATTAATTCGAAAAGATATATGCACTCAATGTTCATTGCAGCATTATTTACAATAGCAAAGATATGGAAGCAGCCCAAGAGTTCGATGATAGACGAGTGGATAAAGAAGATGTGGGGTATATGTATAATGAAATACTTTAGTCATAGAAAAAGTATCAATAATTTTTCCATTTGCGACAATATAGACGGACCTAGAGGGTGTTATGCTAAGTGAAAGAAGTCAGATAGAGAAAGACAAATACTGTATGATCTCACTTATATATGGAATCTAAAAAACAAAACAAACAAACAAAACAAAATGAAAACAGAGTCATAGATACAGAGAACAAAGAGGTGGTTGCCAGAAGGGCAGGGATGGGAATGTAGGTGAAATAGTGAAGGGGATTAAGAGGTACAAGCCTCCAGTTCTATAATAAATAAGTCATGGGGACGTAATACACAGAATGCAAGAATCTTATGATTCTTATGTAATCATAAGAAATATGATTAATTATATTGTAATAACTTTGTATGGGGACGGATGGTTACTAGATTTATCCTGGTCATTTTGTAATGTATGCAAATGTCAAATCATTATGTAGTACACCTGAAATTAACATAACGTTGTATGTCAACTATATTTCAATAAAAAAGAAGTGGTTTAAAAAAAAAAAAGAAAGAAGATTTCTCCTGATCTCAGAATTTGATGTATTTTCTTTTCTTTATTTTTTAAATATATTTATTTATTTTATTTATTTATTTTTGGCTGTGTTCGGTCTTTGTTGCTGTGTGCATGCTTTCTCTACTTGCGGCAAGTGGGGGCTGCTCTTCTTTGCAGTGCATGGGCTTCTCGTTGTGGTGTCTTCTTTTGTTGCAGAACACGGGCTCTAGGTGTGCGGGCTTCAGTAGTTGTGGCATGCAGGCTTCAGTAGTTGTAGCATGCGGGCTCTGTAGTTGTGGCTCGTGGGCTCTAGAGCACAGGCTCAGTAGTTGTGGCGCACGGGCTTAGTTGCTCCACGGCATGTGGGATCTTCCCAGACCAGGGCTCAAACGCGTGTGTCCTGCATTGGCAGGTGGATTCTTAACCACTTCGCCACCAGGGAAGCCCCCAGAATTTGATGTATTTTCAATCAAACAATATGAAATGTGAGGAGATAGAGATGATGATGATAGATAGATGATGAGATAGAGATAGAGACTTTTCTTCCAAGTTGTTTTTTAAATGCCATACTTATTTTAAAGAAGTTTCTTCATCCCCTCCCCAACCTACCTCTAAATCTTAGTACCAGCTTGTTCCATAAGAAATTGTATGGATCTAACCAGATTGTAAGCTCTTATTTATCTCTTCCTATCATTTCTTCAGATTTTTAATGTGTAGAATTTTTCAATCTAAATGAGTCACCTGCATAAAATAATTTGATGTTTATTTTCACGTTGGAAGCAAAAGAGAAATGCCTAGGGTTAGGAACATCAGTTTGTAAATCTCTGCTTCAACTACTGCATATTTCTCTAATGTTCAGCCTTTATTCAGGAATGATTTAGGTGGAGTCATATATAACAATATAAATGGATAGGTAAGGTCTTCATTCCATACTGTTTTCCTCTTTTCTCTGCCTTGATAGAATGTGTCTGTAACTGGAGGAGCTGTCTGCTTCAGAAATTATTTTACCAAATCATTGACCATCTATTGCAGGTCATCCCTATGCTTAATATTATTTTCCTGCAACTACAATATAATTTTCACTTCCTACCATACATGACCTCTTTCCTCTCTCTGTGTGACCCTGTTCTCCTTGGTCCTCCCCTTTGTTCATTATGCTCCAGACTTGCAAATCTTTCCACCTCTCAAACTGGCCAGACTCCTGTCAGGTCTGTGTATAGCATATTCCTTTTGTCTGCAACCCTCTCTCCTTCAGTGTTCCCTGGCTGTTTTCTCAGCTCAGATATTATCCTCCCAGAGAGTTCTTCCCTAACCACGTGCCCCCCCCACCCCCCCATCATCCTCTACTGCTTGCCCTAATTGCTATTTGCCAAATCTATGCAATTTGAGGCTACTTTGTATTGTTAACTCTTTATCCCCAGGCCTAAAACATCTCCTCACTCACTGTCCAGACTCAAAAGATATTTATTGACTTTCATTTATTGGATGCTTTTTCTCTTAAAAAAATCAAATGACCTCATTTAAAAATGTATTTTAATTCTGCAAAGTCAATCTATTTTTTTTCTTTTACTTGAAAAGTATGGTAAATGGGTGTATATTCAAGGTATTTTCATAAGCATCCAAGTTGAACCATGTTTGTTGCTATTAAAAAAAAGAAAGAAAAGAAGCAATAACCAGACTAGCAGGCAGTATGAGATAGTGGTTCAAAAAAGCAGGCTCTGAAGTGTACCTCTCTAGGATCGACACTTGGTTGTGACACTTTTCTAATTGTGTGACGTTGGATAACTTATTTTACCTTAGTGACACTCAATTTTCTCTTCTGCAAATGGGACTATTTCATAGGTTTGTGAAGATTAAATAAAAACAGCCCATTTTCACCCTAAAAACTAACATTTAGTAGGCCCTCAACAAATCTTAGCCAGAATTATATACTGTTAAAATTTTCATGTGCCTTGAAAGTGCTTTGGATTACAAGTTTAATACATTCATAGAAAGCTACGCTTGTTGGAATTGAACAATTCTGGATCTGTGTCTTGATAACAAAATATAACTATATGGCTTTTAAATACTTCAAACTAATTTACATTTGAAAAAAGCAATAATTAGCAATTGTTAACAAAATGCATGAGTCTGTAGATTTTGGGGGATCACATCTGTTGGTGGAACAAATCTCCAAGACACCTACATAACAAGGAGTCAGTCTAGCTAGACAAGCTCATATAGGTAGTACAGGCTAATGATATCTGGGACAAACAGCAAACTTCTTCATTTAGTAAGAATTTCCATAAACACCTAAAAGATTTTTATGTGCAAAAAAAAAAAGACTCTTCATGTTGCTTAAGATAAAAACAAGGAATAAAACTGAGGGAAGGGACTTCCCTGGTGGCACAGTGGTTAAGAATCCACCTGCCAATGCAGGGGACACGGGTCGAGCCCTGGTCCAGGAAGATACCACATGCCACGGAGTAACTAAGCCAGTGCACCACAACTATTGAGCCTGCAATCTAGAGCCCGCGTGCAGCAACTACTTAAGTCCGCATGCCTACAGCCCGTTCTCTGCAACAAGAGAAGCCACCACAATGAGAAGCCTGCGCACAGCAAGGAACAGTAGCCCCCACTGGCCCCAACTAGAGAAAGCCCACGCACAGCGATGAAGACCCAACGCAGCCAAAAATAAAAAAAACTGGAGATTGGTTAAAGGTGGTGGAGTAGAAGGATGTGCTCTCACTCCCTCTTGTGAAAGCACCAGAATCACAACTAACTGCTGAACAGTCATCAACAGGAAGATGCTGGAACTCAGCAAAAAAGATACCCCACATCGAAAGACAAAGGAGAAGCCACAATGAGATGGTAGAAGTGGCGCAATCACAATAAAATCAAATCCCATAACTGCTGGGTGGGTGACTCACAGACTGGCGAACACTTATACCACAGAAGTCCACCCACTGGGGTGAAGGTTCTGAGCCCGACGTCAGGCTTCCAAACCTGGGGGTCTGGCAATGGGAGGAGGAATTCCTAGAGAATCAGACTTTGAAGGCTAGCGGAACTTGATTGCAGGACTTCTACAGGACTGGGGGAAACAGAGACTCCACTCTTGGAGGGCACACAAAGTAGTGTGTGCATCAGGACCCAGGGGAAGGAGCTGTGACCCCATAGGAGACTGAATCAGACCTACCTGCTAGTGTTGGAGGGTCTCCTGCAGGGGGTGGGGCAGTGGTGGGCGTGGCTCACTGTGAGGATAAGAGCACTGGCAGCAGAAGTTCTGGGAAGTACTCCTTGGCGTGAGTGCTCCCAGAGTCCACCATTAGCCCCACTAAAGAGCCCGGGTAGGCTCCAGTGTTGGGTCGCCTCAGGCCAAAAACCAACAGGGAGGGAACACAGCCCCACCCATCAGCAGACAAGCGGGTTAAAGTTTTACTGAGCTCTGCCCACCAGAGCAACAGCCAGCTCTACCCACCACCAGTCCCTCCCATCAGGAAACTTGCACAAGCCTCTTAGATAGCCTCATTCACCAGAGGGAAGACAACAGAAGCAAGAAGAACTACAGTCCTGCAGCCTATGGAACAAAAACCACATTCACAGAAAGATAGACAAGATGAAAAGGCAGAGGGCTATGTACCAGATGAAGGAACAAGATAAAACCCCAGAAAAATAATTAAATGAAGTGGAGATAGGCAACCTTCCAGAAAAAGAATTCAGAATAATGATAGTGAAGATGATCCAGGACTTCAGAAAAACAATGGAGGAAAAGATCGAGAAGATGCAAGAACTGTTTAACAAAGACCTAGAAGAATTAAAGAACAAACAAACAGAGATGAAAAATACAATAACTGAAATGAAAAATGCACTAGAAGGAATCAATAGCCGAATAACTGAGGCAGAAGAACGGATAAGTGACCTGGAAGACAGAATGGTGGAATTCAGTGCTGTGGAACAGAATAAAGAAAAAAGAATGAAAAGAAATGAAGAGAGCCTAAGAGATCTCTGGAAAAACATTAAACACACCAACATTCGCATTATAGGGGTCCCAGGAGGAGAAGAGAGAAAGAAAGGACCAGAGAAAATATTTGAAGAGATTATAGTTGAAAACTTCCCTAATATGGGAAAGGAAATAGCCACCCAAGTCCAGGAAGCACAAAGAGTCCCATACAGGAAAAATCCAAGGAGAAACACGCTGAGACACATAGTAATCAAATTGGCAAAAATTAAAGACAAAGAAAAATTATAGAAAGCAGCAAGGGAAAAACGACAAATAACATACAAGGGAACTCCCATAAGATTAACAGCTGATTTCTCAGCAGAAACTCTACAAGCCAGAAGGGAATGGCATGACATATTTAAAGTGATGAAAGGGAAGAACTTACAAGCAAGATTACTCTACCCAGCCAGGATCTCATTCAGATTCGAAGGAGAAATCAAAAGCTTTACAGACAAACAAAAGCTAAGAGAATTCAGCACCACCAAACCAGCTCTACAACAAATGCTAAAGGAACTTTTCTAAGTGGGAAACACAAGAGAAGAAAAGAACCTACAAAAACAAACCCAAAAGAATTAAGAAAATGGTCATAGGAACATACATATCGATAATTACCTTAAACGTGAATGGATTAACTGCTCCAACCAGAAGACACAGGCATGCTGAATGGATACAAAAACAAGACCCATATATATGTTGTCTACAAGAGACCCACTTCAGACCTAGGGATACATCCAGACTGAAAGTGAGAGGATGGAAAAAGATATTCCATGCAACTGGAAATCAAAAGAAAGCTGGAGTAGCAATACTCATATCAGATAAAATAGACTTTAAAATAAAGAATGTTACAAGAGACAAGAAGGACAATACATAATGATTAAGGAATCAATCCAGAAAGAAGATATAACAATTATAAATATATATGCACCCAACATAGGAGCACCTCATTATCTAAGGCAACTGCTAACCAGTATAGAAGAGGAAATTGACAGTAACACAATAATAGTGGGGGACTTTAGCACCTCACTTACACAAATGCACAGATCATCCAAACAGAAAATTAATAAGGAAACACAAGCTTTAAATGACCCAATAGACCAGATAGATTTAATTCATATTTATAGGAAATTCCAGCCAAAACCAGCAGATTACACTTTCTTCTCAAGTGTGCACAGAACATTCTCCAGGATAGATCACATCTTGGGTCACAAATCAAGCCTCAGTAATTTAAGAAAATTGAAAGCATATCAAGCATCAAGCATCTTTTCTGACTACAATGCTGTGAGATTAGAAATGAATTACAGGGAAAAAAACATAAAAAACACAAACACATGGAGGCTAAACAGTATGTTACTAAATAACCAAGAGGTCCACTGAAGAAATCAAAGAGGAAATCAAAAAATACCTAGAGACAAATGACAATGAAAACACGACAATCCAAAACCTATGGGATGCAGCAAAAGTAGTTCTAAGAGGGAAGTTTATAGCAATACGATCCTACCTGGAGAAGCAAGAAGAATCTCAAATAAACAATCTAACCTTACACCTAGAGGAACTAGAGAAAGAAGAAGAAACAAAACCCAAAGTTACCAGAGGAAAGAAATCATAAAAATCAGAGCAGAAATAAATGCAACAGAAACAAAGAAAACAATAGCAAAGATCAATAAAACTAAAAGCTGGTTCTTTGAGAAGATAAACAAAATTGATAAACCATTAGCCAGACTCATCAAGAAAAAGAGGGAGAGGACTCAAATCAGTAAAATTAGAAATGAAAAAGGAGAAGTTACAACAGACACCGCAGAAATACAAAGCATCCTAAGAGACTACTACAAGCAACTCTATGCCAATAAAATGGACAACCTGGAAGAAATGGATAAATTCTTAGAAAGATCTAACCTTCCAAGACTGAACCAGAATGAAACAGAAAATATGAACAGACCAATCACAAGTAATGAAATTGAAACTGTGATGAAAAATCTTCCAACAAACAAAAGTCCAGGACCAGATGGCTTCACAGGTGAATTCTATCAAACATTTAGAGAAGAGTTAACACTCATCCTTCTCAAACTCTTCTAAAATATAGCAGAGGGAGGAACACTCCCAAACTCATTCTATGAGGCCACCATCACCCTGATACCAAAACCAGACAAAGATACTACAAAAAAAGAAAATTAGAGACCAATATCACTGATGAATATAGATGCAAAAATCCTCAACAAAATAAGAGCAAAGAGAATCTAGCAATACATTAAAAGGGTCATACACCATGATCAAGTGGGGTTTATTCCAGGAATGCAAGGATTCTTCAATGTACGCAAATCAATCAACGTGATACACCATACTAACAAATTGAAGGAGAAAAACCATATGATCATCTCAGTAGATGCAGAGAAAGCTTTTGACAAAATTCAACACCCATTTATGATAAAAACCCTGCAGAAAGTAGGCATAGAGGGAACTTTCCTCAATATAATAAAGGCCATATATGACAAACCCACAGCCAACATTGTCCTCAGTGGTGAAAAACTGAAACCATTTACTAAGATCAGGAGCAAGACAAGGATGTCCACTCTCACAACTCTTATTCAACAGAGTTTTGGAAGTTTTAGCCACAGCAATTAGAGAAGAAAAAGAAATAAAAGGAATCCAAATCGGGAAAGAAGAAGTAAAGCTGTCACTGTTTGCAGATGACATGATACTATACATAGAGAATCCCAAAGATGCCACCAGAAAACTGCTAGAGCTAATCAATGAATTTGATAAAGTAGAAGGATACAAAATTAATGCACAGAAATCTCTGGCATTCCTATACACTATTGATGAAAAATCTGAAAGTGAAATTAAGAAAACACTCCCATTTACCACTGCATCAAAAAGAATAAAATATCTAGGAATAAACCTACCTAAGGAGACAGAAGACCTGTATGCAGAAAATTATAAGACACTGATGAAGGAAATTAAAGATGATACAAATAGTTGGAGAGATATACCATGTTCTTGGATTGGAAGAATCAACATTGTGAAAATGACTCTACTACCCAACGCAATCTACAGATTCAGTGCAATCCCTATCAAACTACCACTGGCATTTTTCACAGAATTAGAACAAAAAAATTTCACAATTTGTATGGAAACACAAAAGACCCCGAATATCCAAAGCAATCTTGAGAACAAAAAATGGAGCTGGAGGAATCAGGCTCCCTGACTTCAGACTATACTACAAAGCTACACTAATCAACATAGTATGATACTGGTACAGAAACAGAAACATAGATCAATGGAACAGGATAGAAAGCCCAGAGATAAACCCACGGACATATGGTCACCTTATCTTCGATAAAGGAGGCAAGAATATACAGTGGAGAAAAGACAGCCTCTTCAATAAGTGGTGCTGGGATAACTAGACAGGTACATGTAAAAGTATGAGATTAGAACACTCCCTAACACCATACACAAAAATAAGCTCAAAATGGATTAAAGACCTAAATGTAAGGCCAGAAACTATCAAACTCTTAGAGGAAAACATAGGCAGAACACTCCATGACATCAATCACAGCAAGATCCTTTTTGATCCACCTCCTAGAGAAATGGAAATAAAAACAAAAATAAACAAATGGGACCTAATGAACCTTAAAAGCTTTTGCACAGCAAAGGAAACCATAAACAAGACCAAAAGACAACCCTCAGAATGGGAGAAAGTATTTGCAAATAAAGCAACTGAAAAGGGATTAATCTCCAAAATTACAAGCAGCTCATGCAACTCAATAACAAAAAAACAAACAACCCAATCCAAAAATGGGCAGAAGACCTAAATAGACATTTTTCCAAAGAAGATATACAGTTTGCCAACAAACACATGAAAGAATGCTCAACAACATTAATTATTAGAGAAATGCAAATCAAAACTACAGTGAGATATCTCACATTGTCAGAATGGCCATCATCAAAAAATCTAGAAACAATAAATGCTGGAGAGGGTGTGGAGAAAAGGGAACACTCTTGCACTGCTGGTGGGAATGTGAATTGGTACAGCCACTATGGAGAACAGTATGGAGGATCCTTAAAAAACTACAAATAAAACTACCATACGACCCAGCAATCCCACTACTGGGCATATACCATGAGAAAACCATAATTCAAGAAGAGTCATGTACCAAAATGTTCATTGCGGCTCTATTTACAATAGCCAGGACATGGAAGCAACCTAAGTGTCCACTGACAGATGAATGGATAAAGAAGATGTGGCACATATATACAGTGGAATATTACTCAGCCATAAAAAGAAATGAAATTGAGTTATTTGTAGTGAGGTGGATGGACCTAGAGTCTGTCATACAAAGTGAAGTAAGTCAGAAAGAGAAAAACAAATACCATATGCTAACACATATATATGGAATCTAAGAAAAACAAAACAAAAACAAAAAATGGTCATGAAGAACCTATGGGTAAGTCAGGAATAAAGACACAGACTTACTAGAGAATGGACTTGAGGATATGGGAGTGGGAAGGGTAAGCTGTGACAAAGTGAGAGAGTGGCATGGACATATATACACTACCAAACGTAAAATAGATAGCTAGTGGGAAGCAGCTGCATAGCACAGGGAGATCAGCTCTGTGCTTTGTGACCGCCTGGAGGGGTGGGATGGGGAGGGTGGGAGGGAGGGAGACGCAAGAGGGAAGGGATGTGGGAACATATGTATATGTATAACTGATTCACTTTGTTATAAAGCAGAAACTAACACACCATTGTAAAGCAATTATACTGCAATAAAGATGTTAAAAAAAAAGAACCTGCTATATAAAAAGATAAATAAAATTAAATTTAAATATTAAAAAAATATTTTTAAATTAAAAAACAGGGTACTTTTCTAGTGATGATTGTTTATACCACATCCATTGTGACTGATTATCTTTTCAGAAGCAGGTTTTCTTTATAAAGTAAGGAAATTTACTACAGTATAAGAGAAAATATTTATTTTTGAACAATACTATGGAAATTTATCTTTGATAATACTATGATATATATTTTAAAGTAAGACAGAAAATAGAAAGATAAAAGCATAGATAGAGGTCGAGATGAAAAGACAAAGGTAAGCCTAGAGAGACCGGACTTAATTTAGCAGTGCACTCGAGATTTAATTTATTTGGCCAGCCATTACTTAACTGTAGCAGTGTAGGTATTTTAGCAAGTCTGTCTGATCTGGGTTTCATAGCACATATTTGAGCACTGTATAAAATCCAGTCATCTCATTTACAATCACTTATCTCAAATTCAAAATGTGTTGCCAGCTCTGTTCATTTATTTGCAGTTTTCTGGATATAAACAGTTTCCTCAGATGTTTTTATTTCTTTCAAAGACTTTTCCCCACAGCACTGTCCTTATGCACAATATTTCCTTCCTGTTTTAGGGTAATCATCTAAATAAGGCACACATAAGAGTTCCTAAAATCACTTTATTTTCCAAGTAGCCAGCAGAGGGAAACGTTTATTAAATGTAGCTAATTTCAGTAACTGAGAGGCTCATGAAGGGCCTAAAGAACACAGAGGAGTGTCAGGCTACTTGGGTCGGTTCCTGGAAGGTCATCTACTTTAAGAGCTGCATTTTATTAAGCACTGTGCTGGTTATTGGGACTGTTCCTGTTGTTTTACTCAGTAGTCTCAGGGGGACTGTTTGGCACTAGGGTGCAAAATGGGATCTCAGCAATTAGGAGAAGACACCACTGCAGGTTCTGTAAATCGTTGAGTACCAGCCTTAATAACTGATAAGTGCCTGGCCAAAGAATAGCCCAAGGTTGTTCAAGAGTCCATCTGCTCACTCTTTCCAGTGGGCCCGCCTCATCTATCCATCTAGAGGCAGCCCTAGAGCCACCTTCCACATGGAACAGAGGCATTGGTGCTGTAGCAACCTGGCAGATCTGTGAATGGATCTGTTCTCTCTGGGGTTAGGAGGCAGAGAACTTCCCACTGGTCTGCTTTGATTTTGATGACTCCCACATCAGAGAAGGAAAAATGTGAAGAGAGCAATGTTAAGTAACTTTTTGCTTTCAACCAAAGCCACCATTTCCACCTCCAATTTTCCTAAGGAGTCTGATGACTCCTTTTACTTCCATGTAACAATCAAGAAAAAGAGGGAAAGGAATAAGGGGACACAGTGAATATTAGAGTGGTATATTGGAAAGTACACTAACTAGGAAGTTAGGTGACCGATGTTCTCATCCTTATTCAGACACTAAGTATCTGTTTAAAGAATTGATGTTTCCAGTCCTCACCTGTAAAATGAAGTATTTGGACCAACCAATAGAATGCTTTAAAGTTCTCTATCTAGAATAACAAGAGCTGCAAGCATTTAATAAGCACTTTCAGTCTATAGTAAGCACATTACATTTACTTTTTTTTTTTTTTTTTTTTTTTTTTTTTGCGGTACGCAGGCCTCTCACTGTTGTGGCCTCTCCCGTTGCGGAGCACAGGCTCCGGACGCGCAGGCTCAGCGGCCATGGCTTACGGGCCCAGCCGCTCCACGGCATGTGGGATCTTCCCGGACCGGGGCACGAACCCGTGTCCCCTGCATCGGCAGGCGGACTCTCAACCACTCTGACACCAGGGAAGCCCACATTTACTTTTTTAATCTTTATAACAACACTGCAAGATAAGCAATATTGCTATGATCCCCATTTTATAGATGAGGACACTAAAGCATAAAAAAGATAAGAAATGCCAGATTTGTAAAAGAGCTACAGTCGGGATTCACAGGTGGTCTAGCTTCAGAGCTGGTCAAATGTATTTTTCTATATATGTTTATATCAGAAATTGACCTTGAAAACAAGGAGAGGCAGGGCCAGGACATGCTTAGGACTTGCATCACTGTAGGGATCCAAGTTTATTAAGTTCACCCCTTTGGCTACATCTCTCTCTCTCCCCCTGTCTCCCCCTCTCCTCCCGTCTCCCCTCTCCCCCCACCACTCCCCCTCTTATTTTCCTATTGTTTTCCTTTCTCTCCTGGAAAGTGATTTTGGGTGTTGAAAGCATAAAACTCTCCAACATGAAGGATTTGGGCCCTTCCCTGCTAGGACAGAAAGAGGTGAACCTGGGTCCCTGTGTATCTATTCTCTCATGATGCTTTAGTAAAAGATAAGTAAAGGAGCAATACAAAGTGGGAAAAGGAGATTTATTGCGCAGAAACAAATTCAGAGGGCTAGGGAAAGTGTATTTGATTTTGTCCCAGACATATAATGATGTTAAATTTTCCACACGTAAGATTGATGGAGCTTCCTTCTTGGTAGAGAGATGAAATTTACATTCTAAGGATAATTGCTATTGAGTTTAAGAAGATTAAATTTATGTCTGATCTTTTATTTTTTTTCTCCCAGCCTATTACTTAGTGCTTCTCATATTTGGCCATTTTCCAACTCAGAGTTGAGACTCTCTCTCACCTGAGAGAATTTAGAACCTACATAGGGTTTCAAGTAGGTAGAAACATTGAAGGGAAAAAAGGAACCCAAGGTATCTTTTTCATCAAGGCAGTGACAGTAGTAGACAGAGACAGGCGTATTTAGGGCTCTCTCACTGTGTCCTTGCCCTTCTTTTCACATTATTGGTGATAGCTGTGTCAGAAAGGAGAGGGAAAGCTACAGACTCTAAACAACTGGTGTTTATCTGCAAAACCAAGTCATTCAGGATGACCACCTGTTGTTGCACAGTTTAGGATTTGCACAAAGGGCTGCAGGGTGAGTGGGAGCTAAACCATGTAACCTGTGCTCCCTCCATCAACCAAATACCATGGCCTGCATCATTGTTTAATCAGGAAAATGAAACCAGAATGGAAAAATTGCTTAGTTCATTCAACAGATATATGTTGGGCATTGACTATGTCCTGGGGTTACATCAGTCTAAAAAAATCAGAACTCCCTGAGCTCATGCAGCTTATATATCCAAGCTGTGCTGTCTAAAAGGGTACCCAGTGGCCACATGTGATCATTTTTATTTAAATTAATTAAACTATATATTTTAAGTGCTCAGTAGCCACACATAGCTGGCTGCTGCCACACTGGACAGCACTGATTCAGAACATTTGCATCATCGTGGAAAGTTCTTTCATAGAGCATTTACTAAAGACTAAACCAAATAAATAAGCAAACATACAGTACATTAGGAGTTGATATGCTATTAACAGAATTAAAGTAGGGGAAGGATCCAGTTATGCTGGGAGAAGTGAGACGCGATTTTAAAAAGGATGGTCAGAGATGGCCTCGCTCATAAATGATGTTTGCATGAAAACCCAAAGGTAATGAGGAAGCAAGCTGTGAGAGCATTCTAGTCCTGCGAATAGACAGGGCAAAGGCCCGGAGGCAGAGGTTCACTGGAGTTCTCAAAGAGCGAAGAAGCAAGGGGGACTGAGGTAGAGTGATCAAGAGAGAGGAAGGTAGAAGTGATGAGGAGTGGTTATGCTCTGATTTATTGTAAAGGTAAGTGAACGGGACTTGCTGACAGACTGGCTCTGGACAGAGTGGGTGAGGGTAGGGGAGGAAGCATAGCTCCAAGGTCTTGGGTGTGGACACCAGATAGAAAGGAATTGATGGTAAGTGAAATGGGAAAGGTCATGGAAGCAGGCTAGAGCTGATGATCAGGTGTTCAGCTCTGCACACAGACTTGTAAGAGTCTCCTAGACATCTGAGTGGAGCTGTCTACAAGGCAGTTGGATGTATGTGCTGTGAGTTCAGGGTAGAAGTCAGCTAAAGATATAAATGTAGTTGTTATCAGCATGTAGATGGTATTTAAAGCCATGAGCCCAGATGAGATCACCTCGGGGGCCAGTATAGGTAGGTAGAGAAGATATCTAAAGACTGAGACCTAGAATGCTCCAGCATTATAACATCAGAGTCGTTAGGAGGAGCCAGGTGAGGATTGGTTGATTTTCACTAGCTAGTGTCCTGGAACCCAACTGAAGCAAGCGGTTCAAAGAGGAAAGCATTATCAGCCCTGTGAAGTGTTGTTGATGGGGCAAGTAAGATGAGAACTGGTCACTAAACTCAGTAACAGGGAGGACACTGCTGACCTTGTCACCAAGGGGTTTGATGAGTTAGATCCTGATCGGAAAGAATTGGAGGAGAGATTGAAGACTGCATGTATAGATTTCTCATCTTTTGAGGAATTTTGCTCTAAAGGGGATCAGAATAATGGAGCAGTAGGTGGAGAGAGGAAATAAATGAGCACTTAAAAACATAATATTAGTAAAATAACAGTATATTTATGTGATGCTGGGGATGATCTAGTACAAGGTGAAAAATTGATAGTGTTATAGCGAGAGGAAAGAATTAATTTCTGGGGAAATTTCCTTGAATTTAAGAAGGGAATGAGATCTTAGATACATGGACAGCTTGTCCATGGTAACAGTAGGAAAAGCAGAGCACATGGGTCCAGATGTTGGCAGGTGCTTGAATGTAGTGGTAGGAGATTGATGAAGTGTGCTTCTGATTGACTTCTTCCTCAGTGAAATAGGAACCAAGGTCATCAGTGAGAATGAGAGCAGGGAGGAAATTTTGGAGGTTTGAAAACTGAAGAGAAGATAATGACGGAAGTAGCTAGGAGAGTAAAAAGGCATCTACTAGCAGTAGGTGACATAGAGCAACTTTGAGGGCCCACATAATTTTCATGGGCATTGCTTCAAAGTGAGACAGTTCAGCATAGCTGTGTCACTTTCACCAGCCCTGTTGAGCAATAGAGTTTAACAAAGGCTGAGTTAGAGTGAAAGAGGCAAGGCAGTGACTATCTTATGTACTATGAATTCTAAACCGGTTAAAGGAGGGAAATGAGTATAAGACGAATGAAAAATAGATAGGATCAATGAATTGCCGATCTCAGAATTATGGCAGTTGCTGTAGTAGTAGGAGTAGACTGAAAAGATGGGCAGTGATGGTGAGAGACGAGAGTGCTTAGAACTGATATTATGGAAGGCTTCTAATTATTGCTGAATAAGAGGGTCCAGGCATGATCCTGAGTGATTTCACTAAATCCTGTTCTAAAGATCAGTTCACGTAGAGAGTTACTTTAAATTTTTATTAGTTCAGTGCACACTTTGTCTAAATTAGAATGTTAATCTCTTTATGAAAGAAGAAAATTTTGATAAGATGTAGTCAGTTGATGCTTACGTTTAAAAATCAAAAATAGGGCCTCCCTGGTGGCGCAGTGGTTGAGAGTCCGCCTGCCGATGCAGGGGATACGGGTTCGTGCCCCGGTCTGGGAGGATCCCATGTGCCGCGGAGCGGCTGGGCCCGTGAGCCATGGCCGCTGGGCCTGCGCATCCGGAGCCTGTGCTCCGCAACGGGAGAGGCCACAGCAGTGAGAGGCCCGCATACCGCAAAAAAATAAAAAAATAAAAAATAAAAAATAAAAAAATAAAAATAAAAAATAATAGGGTGGCATGTTCCCCTTAGGTAGCATCAGATGGGTCTCTGGCCTGTTCTGTTGTGAAGCAAGACAGTGCAATGTTGGGGTTTGCATTTGATCAGAATAAGCTTCTTGTTCCACTCAATTTCCAAGAGTTTTCAGAACAGAAACTTCAAATACAAGCCAAGTAATAATAAGCATAATTTAATTATTCTTAGCTACTTTCTTTATGAGTAAGTTTCTAAAAGAGAGGAATGGCAGTGTCCTAGTGTGGATTCTGTACTCCTTGACTGTACAACTATAAAGAAACTATGGATCTATTTGTGTAATCAGGGAAACCTCAAAAAAGAACCAGGTACCTGTTTCATTAATGCAAAAGGGAAAAATCAAGAAGACACTTTTCCTAATATGTAGGAAGTTCTAAGTGTTATTTATAAAAAAAAGGAAAATATAATGAGATACAATCAGTTGATGCTTAAATTTAAATTTTATTTTCCATTAGAGTCTTATTTACATTTTAAAATAAATGAACAGGGACTTTCCTGGTGGTCCAGTGGTTAAAGACTTCACTTTCCAATGCAGCGGGTGTGGGTTCAATCCCTGTTTGGGGAGCTGAGATCACACATGCCTTGTGGGCAGAAAACCAAAACAGAAAACAGAAGAAATATTGTAACAAATTCAATAAAGACTTAAAAAAAAATGGTCCACATTAAAAAAAATCTTAAAATAAATAAAATAAATGAACAAGCAAATACATTTATTCTTGAGACATAAATGTGGACATATTTCTGCCTATTGATTTGAAGATTTGTTGGCAGTCAGTGAAAAAAAATAGAAAGTGGACAGTTGCTTTAAGACCTAAGAAAAATGTGTACATTTTCTCCAACTTCACAAAGACTTTGATAAAACACTCAATTTGGTCAGGCAGGATTCATCCACCATTACCTTGAAAAGTACGAGGTAGAAACTTATCTTCATTAAGTGCCACTGAATGTCTGGCACCACATAACTAACCAGAGAATTCAGTAGCTTAGGGTCCATGGGATGCCTCAAGTTCAAAGGGAATAGAGACATCCTGTTTGGTGTTGTATTTCACTCATGCTGTTAAAACTGCCCAGACCTCCTTAAGTGTTTTCTTTTTCAATCTTGAGCATGATCTTCTTTGTTCCTCACGAATAACACAAAGCATAATAAAACCCAATGTCAGACCAAATAATTTTCACAATGCGTCACAAGATTTTATTTTTAGTTATAAAGGTTTTTCCTTTTGTGTAAAATGACTTTTTGTTAGTGATGGTGAAAACAGGTCACATACCACTCCTGAGGACCTGTGGCTTGTTAGAGAAGAAAGAACATTGCTTCAGAGTTACCAGTTCTGACCCAGTACATTCAAAGTGCAAATTCTATTATTGAAATTTTCAGTACACAGGATGCCTATTGAGAAACAATGAAGGTAGGTGAATTAAGCTCTAATGTGTCCAACGAAGAAATTCATTCTCAGTTCCTGAGACCATAAACATGAACAAAGAAAAATAAAGTGATTTAAACTACCTCTACATTCAGTGACATTCTAAAAGATTTAGCAACATATGTTCATTCAATGCACAAAATTCAGATGCTCATTTTTTTCTAGTATAAAATCATGACCTGTGACTTCATTGAATGTCTCAAAGCTTGTTTTCATTAACATTTCCTATTTTTAAAATTTAAATCATGGAAAAAAGTGCTGGCTGAACAAAATCTGGTCTGACTGAATTTTTCAGAAATGGTTTTAGTGATATTTTTCTACATATTTATAACAGAGGGTGATAAATAAATATGAAAATATAAGTCCTGTTATATGTTAGATGTCTATTGAAACTTGGCTGCCATTTGGAGAGAAATTAATAATATTTCTTAACTGATCACTTATTGAGTAATTTCTGAAACCTAAACAGTGTTCAGACTTGGGAGAATTCATGGTTTATCAAAACTCTGGGACTTTACACATTTTCTGTTTGTTTTCTTAGGATATATCTATAAGAGAATAGATAATATCACATGACTCCTAAAATCCAGTGTTACAGTTTTCCACAAGTTGTTTAAAGGATGCTGTGTGAGGGCTTCTGCTACCTTCTGCTACCTTCACTTGCAGAATATCAAATGATCAAAGTTGTAGGTCACATGCAATTTGACCATGTTCTACTGGAGAAGGTCTTGATTGAGCAACCAAAAAGAATGAATAATGGGCTATAATTCTCCATATAATATTTTTTGAATTATTTTCCATTTAAAATTGTATTTGCAATTTGTTACATATGTTAAATCGATATAATTAAATTTTAGAAATGATAAGACAAATGTCATTTTTCCCCACTCAAATATCCTTTAAAAAAATTTTTTTAACAAAACATTGTCCCCCCATTCCAGCTAATAAGTCTTTGCCACCAGTGAACAATGGCATGGACCTAAAGCTAAATATTAAAAGGCCATGTCCACGTATGGTCTTCCTAGATTGCTGCTTTTTACTGTCATTCTCGAAATGTCTCCTCTGAATTAATCTCTTTAGGAATAAAGAAGAATGATAATACCATGTAAATTTTTGTATGTGTAGAAATTAGCAAAGCATATTTTATGCATTTAGAGAAATCACCTCTTCTGGAGCATGAACTTAGACGTGACTACTGTCCTTATGAAGCACTGTTTCAGACATTTCTTGGTGGAGCTACTACTTTTTAAAAAAATATATTTTATTTATTTGGTTGCACCGGGTCTTAGTTGTGGCAGGCGGGCTCCTTAGTTGTGGCTCACCGGCTCCTTAGTTGTGGCAGGCGGGCTTCTTAGTTACAGCAGGCAGGCTCCTTAGTTGCGGCTCACCAGCTCCTTAGTTGTGGCATGTGAACTCTTACTTGTGGCATGCATGTGGGATCTAGTTCCCTGACCAGGGATCAAACCTGGGCCCCCTGCATTGGGAGCACAGAGTCTTATCCACTGTGCCACCAGGGAACTATTTCTTAATTATTGAATCATTTGTTGATTCTTTTGTTTCGTTTAAAACCATTTAGTAAGTCTTTAAATACAAAAAGTAACGATATTAAGAGAGATATGTATACAACTATGGTAATATAGATGTAAAATAAATACTTACAATAACCTATGGGAAAACAGATGAAGTAGTAGATCAGTTTACCTGTTTGAGGAAAGAAAGATCTTGCTGACAAGGTAACTTAAGTATGGCATGAAATGTTGAGTGGTACTTGGCCAAATGGCAGACAGCTAAGGAAATTTCACATAAATGAAAAAAAATTCTAATATTTTCATGAAAATAATGAGTGGCCTCATATAGATAATGTTTGGAGTATGTGAACAAGAATGATTAAGAAAATGCATTATCTCTGAGGGATTTTTCTTTGTGATCACAAAACAAAGTGAGTTTTGGTAAGCAATATTGAGGGAAACAGTATCTTATTTTATTTAGGTTACAAACTCACAAAAAGACTCTGTGACTCTATATATATGTGTATGTATGTACATATGTATGTATGTACCTACCTATCTTATCTATTCATCCATTCGTCCATCCATCTGTCATCATTCTACCTGTGTTGGAATTCACTTATACAATATTTGAATTGAAAAATGGAATAATACTTTTTCCTGGAAAAAAAAAAGTGACTCTGATTTAGTTAATTGGTGTGACAAATAGGACTGGTATTGCCAATTCTATTGTATGGTGGACATTTTCCAAAAATTGAATAAGCTGGATCAAGAGGTCTAATATTTTGAAGAAATATTTTTAAACTGCTTATACAATATGTTGAAAATACATCCTTTAAAAATTACTAGCTCTTAAAAATATTAGACATGCTCTTAAAATATGTAAGAGAGTATAGAGATTTTAAAATTCTGTTAAGATTATGCTACCAAAAAGTATAAAGATTGCTGAGTTAGAAAGTTATTGCATGGGGAAAGTTTCCAAAGTATGGACTTAGGTTTTGGAATCTCCACCAAGCAAACTGTTATTAATGAGAAATCATGTTTTAATCTTAGGATGTATTTGCTATGGTTTCACTGATTGAAAACATAACTTTTGGATGAGCTATCTAGACTGTTCTTTCCCAGAATCAAAATTCTAATTCATTGTCCTATCAATAGAGGGCACTTTCTTTGTTGTGTTTAGATTTGAACTGAACTCTGGTAAACAGCAACCAGTATGATTGAGTTCACTCAAAGTCCTGGTGTTACCACTGGCATCACTTATCCTGAAAGTAACTCACTCTTCTATACCTGAATATGAACTTGATTTCTTCTTTTTTGTTATCTTTACTGAGATTCATGAAGAATCTGACAGCATAGGCTAGTTGTGTTAAAGATATTAATAAAGGGAGACTGTCATCCACTAGTAGCAAATTTCAACTGACCTTGTATTGATTAAATAAATCATAGTTTTAAAATTTTATAGGCCCCGGAAGATACAAATTTTAATTGTTTTGGTCCAAGCTTAAAATTGGTAGCATTTTAATATATACTTTAGAAGATGCGGTGGCTAACTTAACTTACAAAATAATGAATATGAATACAATGGGTTAAAAATATTTAAAATCATTGTATAAGCCTTGAATTATTCAATGTAATTTGTCACCTACCAAGTTGTGTGGATAAAGACACATATCCACATTAATAACATTTAATATTTAATAAGCTACACACCCATGTAATAAACAATTTTTTATTGAGTTTGAAATATTAACAAAAAATTCAAGTTTGTTTCTTATTTCCAGATCTCTAAAATTGAGACTGTTTCGTGTGTTTTCTGAAATGAAGCATTCTTTGAAATGTTCATAGCATACATAACTACTTGAAAGATGACAGAGGAGGGATTTCTTTGCATATAGATCTCAAACAGGGAGTTTCTCTAATTAAAAAAAAAAAAAATTCACACAATACACTCAAAAGAAAGCAAAGAATTCCAGCAGCACAGCGTTCCAGGGTGTTTCCCTTGCCAAAAGGCTGTATGAGTTTTATGAATACATACTTGAGTTTTGTTTTAATTGTGATAGTCTTACTTTTAAATCTACAAAGAACAACTCAAATCCCCCAACACACACACACACACACACACACTCTCTCTCTCTCTCTCTCTCTCTCTCTCTCTCTCTCTCACGTCTATACATACTATCATTATTTAGAGCATTAAGGTAAATAAACTATGTAAAATATGTATCATTAGGATTGGGAAAGCTCTTATTGGTGACAGCTGTAGCCATGAAATGTACTTGATCCTGGGATGGTGTGAAAACGATGAGTTAGCTGATTCAAGAACAGATGGCCCCTATTCACCCCATGTGGCTAAACACACAAATGCCAACCTCCGAGACGCCTTACCTTTGCCCTGTCTGTCCCTTCTAGGCTGGTTCTGTTATATTAGGGGTTATTGCCTTCTTGGCCCTCCCTGCAATCAGCTTTTGAAGTCCATGGCCAAGAAGGCAGCGTGAGACACCATTATGAGAGAGGTGTTTGCTTAAAGATATAGTCTGAACAAGATCCCATGGACCCCTTGATAATCTAGCAGGGAACCACAAACTCCAGCCAATATCTTCTAATCCCCTGAGGATTCGGAACTGCCCACCATAAAAACATAATGGGCTGTTTATCTGAGCAGCCAGGAGATAACATCTTAAAGTTACAGTCTGGGTTACAGACTGGTGACATAAAGCAATAAGAAATTCAAATACCTCCCTTGCCCTGGGAAAAACAAAATGCAAACAGCCCAGTGTATAGATACCACTGGATGCTCTTTTCTCATGCTAATGAGAGCCACAGTTTTCCCAACATTTTTCTGTTAAATAAATTAAATATACTTGGGAAGAAATAGATGGACCCTGCCCCTTTCTCCATTTGCATGCTTTATACTATTTTTGAAGTTTGGGACGATGTTAGGAAATATTCCCACTGGCACAATCAAGTGAATTTTTGTGGCACATTTTGACTTCTTTTCAAAGATTGCTTAAATTCTGTGACATTAATCATGATTGTCTAATAAAATACTACAGTGATTCTCAACAAGATGTTTTATTCCCAGGGCTCCCATACTGCAACAGATCAGACGCTCATTATTACATATGTGTATGTGTGTGTGCATGTGAATAATATTTTTTTTTCTGTGGTTCTTTGTTTCTCTGCTGGGGCAGAATTAAAATATCTCAAAGTTTAAAAATTCTTCTCTAAAGGCCTGTTATTTGTCTGCATTGCTGACATTAGGAAAAAGAAAAGCTAGACTTGATATTTAAACTATGTCTATTGAACACATAATATAGTGGAGATTTTAGAACCATTTGTTTCTGGTGAGCCTGTTTGTTATTATCAGTCAGCTGGGAGAATCCTATGCCTATACAGGATTTTCCTTTCCCCTTAAATAAATGAATCTCTGTGACTATGGATAGGGACCAAATTAACCACTTAGTTGCTAGACTTCTCCCCACTGGATAATGTAGGTATTTTAGCATATATAAATATGACCATTACCTATGTTTCAACCAACTTGGTTCATTTTAACCATTTCCTGAACATTCAATAGGATTGTTTTCATAACCAAGCTTATTTAATTATAAAAATAGGCTCCATGTATCAGTCTAATATGCTTAATCTAATCTTTTTCATCCTCAGACCTACATGTATACATTTCTGATCTATTGTATTTAACAAGTAGCTTTCTTTTCCATTTCTCCCAGGGGTAAGTCATATGATTTTACGTCAGACTCAGCTTAATCAGAAGCTTTGCCTGCTCTTACCTATTTATTTTCTTCTACCTTTTCAATAAAAACATAAAATTGCTCTGAAAAGTATAGAAATAGCTTAAGTCACAACTGTGTTGCACTGTTCAATAAAGCTACCTTCATGAGAGACTGCCCCTTGAGGCTGAAGCCTCTGGAACTGATCTCAAAGAGAATATACTCCATCCCAAACCATATTCCTTAAGGATGACTGAAAAGTGAGACATCTGCTCTCCTTGGGCATGTGCACTATGCTGCTTTCTCTTACAACTTGAAAACGTTTTATTAGTTTTAAGAATTTGTTTAATCAAATCCTCGTGGAGGTCCTTCTCACTTCTGGGGCTATTTAGTAAAATATGGATTAGGGCAAAGCGCTCTAATGTGTCTTGCGGAGAGTCATCATGGGGAGAGCCACCAAGGGATGGGGGAGAGGAACAGTCTCCAGAAAACAGCTTTTAGCCAAAAAGGAGAAAAATGAGGCTTTGGCAGGAAAAGCTCCTCATGTTTGAAACAAAACTATGAAAGAAAGTATGTCAGTAAAAAAGATTTCCCCAAAGATTCGTTTGGAATAGAATTTTCAATATAATGAAGATAAAGCACTTTTTGAGAACCCCCTCTAATAATATTTCATTCCTAATAGAATTGCCTGTGAGCAGCTGAAACAAGGGCAGGGGAAGATATTTATTGAATAAATTACATCGCCGAAATAAATAAAAATATACTTACCTCAGTTAGACATCTTGTTGGATTTCCTAGAATGTAATAATTTTGCTGAGTAATCAAATTAGCACATAACAAAAGAACAGTTGATTTTAGTACCCGAGGAATAGGAAAGGTTGGGAGAAAGAAATTTCACACTGTCAGTGAAGCACTTCTCTACCCTAAATGTGTTAGCGTTCTAAATTCAGGAGTCTCACTGATCTCGTTCCTTGGAGTGTTCTCTAGCGAGAATAATCATCTACAGTGAGGGCACTTATTTACCTATGGTATTGTGCAAGGGATGAACAAAACAAGTTGTGCACAGATAACCCCTGCTTGTAGGAAAGGTCAGTCTGACATAATAAAGCGTGATACAGAGTTATTCAGGGGGAAAGGAGCAAATATACTCGGCAGTTTGCTTGCATGAGCATTTGCAAACAATTTACATGTTTAGGCCAGAGAATAAGTTTATTGATCACAGTAGGAGAAAGGGAACACTTTGAGAATTAATGGACTTTCAGCCTGGGGGTTAATTACAGCAAGGTCTGTGAAACTAGGCAAACCTGGATTTGTGTCCTGACTCAGCTTTGTCTAAGCTACATGACTTTAGGCTAGTTGTTAACCTCTCTAAACTTCAGTTTCCTCATTTACTAAACAGAAATAACACTATACTCATAGTTCGTGTAAAACACTTGCATAGGGCCCCTAAGCAGTGGTAAGTTAGACCAGAATTACTGAATCGATAATGCTCCTCTCGAGCTTTAATCCATTTTCATTTTTCTTAACTTCTTTACTCCATGGTCTTCCTCTTGCCAGTCTTACAAACAGATCTCCAGTAGAATTTCCTCTCTTCCACTTTCTGAAGATAGGCATAGAGTTTCTGTTTTGAACTTTCTTAATTTCCTTTTTTATCCTTATCTCACTGAGTGCCAGTATTTGACCATGAAAAGGGTGATTTTTCATATCCTTGCAGGAAACATTGTTTTCTTGTCCTTGCCAGCCGTTCACTCTCATGTCTTCAGTCATCTTTCTATGAAATACTCTCGTACATCTTACCTACACCTTAAACTAAAATGGAGCTTTTATTCCTTCCTAAGGTCTCTTCTCCCTTTCATTGTCAGTCACCATTAGTCAAGAATGTACCAGTTGACTCACTCTGGTTTGCAATCTTTGTAGTCCAGCACGCTGTTCCTCTCTCTATTTTATCAATCTGGAGTCACTTTAATGTTTCAAGTGGAATTGGAGCCAGATACCTCATATTCTGCTCACCTCCACATGACCTTTACACAACTGGCAAAGGATCTAGAATCAGTATAGTACTGGCTACGACTGGGAACAGAGATTCTGCTGAATGTCCGAGACTGAAATACTCATAATTACAATAAGCATGATTCCTGTCTTTCCAAAAACACCCAACAATTGGAACATGTACAAGCTTTAAAATACCTTGAATAATTTGTAAATCAACTATACTTCAGTAAAAAAGAAGATGAAGAAAAGAATCCTACCAATTAAAATAAAAAAAAAATTCCTTGAATAAAAAATATTATTTTCCCTATTTTTTAAAATAGATGAAAGTTATTTTCTAATGTAGTAAGAAGTAGAACTTGACTGAAATGGTCAGGTTTGTTTTCTACTTCATATGTGCCTACCATGTAAGTAGAAGATAATTATGAAAGACACACTGTTCTTCACACTCCCAATATATTACAAAAGGAGAACGAGCCTCTCTCCTTGGCTTGCAGATGTTTCTCTTTCTTATAAGGACACCATTCATATTATTAAGTCCCCACCTAATGGCATCATTTCAACTTAATCACCTTTTAAGGATATTATCTCCAAAAATGGTTACATTTTGAGGTACTGGGATTGGGACTTCAACATATGAATTTGATGGGGGACACAGTTCAGCCCATAATATCCTCATGGAGATTAATGTCTATTTGGAAGAATAAGCAGTATATAGCAGGGATGAATTTGTTGTACACCCTTGGATTCATAAAATATTGCGCTGATTTATTGTTCTAAATCAAATTTGATCTGGCTTTGAGTTTCCCATTTGCTAGATCCTCAACAAAGGTCAATGGGGATCCCTCTAACCATCCCCAAAGTCATGCTGAGACCTGAGTGAGAGGGTAAAGGGGGCTTCTGTAGTTAAAGAGTTTCACAGGGGGCTGTAGCCTTCAGTCCATCACGGTTGCTGTTGTCCACTGTCCAGGCTGATGTGATCCATTTGAAGGCATGTATTTTCACTCACTCTGTGCCAAGCTAGGGCACAGGGATGTTTTTTGTTTTCCTTTGGCTCCTAATTTCACAAGCTCTTGGAGTGTTCTGTTGCTGTCAATATGCGTATGCTGCCCCATCAGCACTCCTGCCACTTCCAGAAAAACTGTCATGGGAAGGTAAAATTCCCTATCATTTCAAGAACCTAGTCTTTCATTTAGGGAATTTTATTTTATTTTTTTAATTAATTAATTCGTTTATTTTTGGCTGTGTTGGGTCTTTGTTGCTGCACGCGGGCTTTCTCTAGTTGTGGCGAGCGGGGGCTATTCTTTGTTGTGGTGCGCGGGCTTCTCATTGCGTTGGCTTCTCTTGTTGTGGAACATGGGCTCTAGGCCCACGGGCTTCAGTAGTTGTGGCATGTGGGCTCAGTAGTTGTGGCTCACAGGCTGTAAAGCACAGGCTCAGTAGTCGTGGTGCATGGGCTTAGTTGCTCTGCGGCATGTGGGATCTTCCCGGAACAGGGCTCGAACCCGTGTCCCCTGCACTGGCAGGCAGATTCTTAACCACTGCACCACCAGGGAAGTCCCTCATTTAGGGAATTTTAAATGCGTGCATTATTCTCTGTTTGCTCCCTACTTCACCTCTCCAACCTGCTCTGTGCCCACGGAGATCAACCTTTACAGTCCTCAGCCTCAGGGCCCCTTGATGCTAGATGCATGGAGCCCATGCCGGTACTGGCAGGAGCTCAGACGGCAAGAGGAGAGAGAGACTGGAGTGTCTATTCCCTGACAGCTCCTCCTACCCACCCGGCCTTGGGCAAGCGCAACGTTCTTCTGCCTCAGATCTCAGCTTCTCTCAGGGGGCCTTTTCCCCACAGCTCCAGATTGTCTCACTCTGTCTCCTTGCCCCCCAGGCCTAAACGTTGCAATGGCTTCCCACTCGTGCAAGTATCACTCTAGCCTCAGTAAAACGTCCCTTTGGTTTTTTTTGTTTTTTTTTTGTTTTTTTTTTGTTTTTCTTTTTGCGGTACGCGGGCCTCTCACTGTTGTGGCCTCTCCTGTTGCAGAGCACAGGCTCTGGATGCGCAGGCTCAGCGGCCATGGCTCACGGGCCCAGCCGCTCCGCGGCATGTGGGATCTTCCCAGACCGGGGCACGAACCCGCGTCCCCTGCATCGGCAGGCAGACTCTCAACCACTGCGCCACCAGGGAAGCCCCGTCCCTTTGTTTTAAACTCTGTTCTCACACCCTTTGAGGTGCCATCTGCTTCCTGAGGATGCAGTGGTGAGAATGAGAAAGATAAATTCACTGTCCTCATGGAACTTACTTCCTGGGAGTGGTGAGGGTGTGGGAGTCAATTAGCAAACAAAAAGTTAAACGTGGATAGTATTAGTAGCATTAAGTGCTAAATGAAAAATAAAATCAGGCGACATGACAGAGTGACACGATGGCTACCTTAGGTTTAGGATTCTCCCTTTCATGTCTAAGAAACCATGCCTGGAATTGGGCCAGTTTCTCTCCTGTCAACTCAGGCTCCAATCCCTAATTCCCTCCCTCTCATGATGGTCTATATTAAATTATCTTGTAAGGCTGGACTTCTAAACAAAAATCTGGCGGAGTTTGTCTTCTGGTATCTGGCAGCTTCTCATTTCCTCTGAACCATAAAAGCCATCAATAGCCTCTGAAAACCAAAGAACCTATAGCACTCAGAACCCAAAGGCCTGGGACTTCTCTGTGAATAGAAGTGGGCTGCGTGTATGTGTGTGTGTGGAGCAGGGGTGGGAGATGGGGGGCAGGTGCTGGAAAGCAAATACTGTCGTTTTCCCAAAAGGAAGAAAAGGCACTCACTAATTAACATCTTAATAGATTGTTTTTCCATATACATCTGCAAGAAAATTTAAACTAATAGTAGACAGGATAACTAAACCTTACTAACTCTTGCTTTATCATATATATTTGGATTTATTCCAGTGCTAAAATTCTATGAATTTATGGTTTTTGTGTGATAAGTGAGCAACAAAAATAAGTGCTCTAGGCTTTCAGAAGATCACTTCAAGTCAAGATGGTCAGGAATAGGACAGGTTTTATGAAGAAATGACATTCCAGAGACTCCATGGGTTGTCATAGACTTGCCTTACAGTGGTGTTTGCCCTCTTCTACATAAAGTTCTCCTTTTTGTTTAGCAGAACGACCTCAAATCCTCAGCCTTTCCTTTCTCTGTAACGTGCTCAGTGGATTCTCTGCCCTTCCTCCCACTTTGGCCAAATCATCTGATCCTTGAGCTTCAGCAGAAATGTCCTCACCTCCTTGAAGAGCCTCCTTATTTCCCAGCTGGAAGAACTTGCTCTTGTTAACTGCTCATGATACTGTTGGCATCTCTTCTCTTGTTCATCCCCTTATCTTTTCTTGTTGTAGTCCATGACCTTGCCTTATGTCTCTCTATTGGCCTAAAAGCACTTGGGAATCTAATACAGCATCTTAGAGTAGGTAAATGTACACCAAGAATACCTTGACTCTTAAAAGATAGATAAGATGTATTCAAAGCTCCTTTCCATAGAATTTGGAAAGCCCATTTCTCTCCCCAAGATTATGAAGTATCTAGGTTTGTGCTGGTGAGGATAGTGGGATATTTATAGTTTCACGGATGTCTTAAAGGTTTTAAGCTCTGGAAAGCTCTCATTTGGATCAGTGAATACCAGAACTCTTGCCCTAGAGATGGGAGAGTTTAGGTATAAACCTGGGGAATGAGAGAATGTGGGATGAAAGAAAGATCTCTCTTTCATCTTCACATCAGGATCATCCTCACAGGAAAGAAGAAACCAACTCCATGTGCATCCAAAGACTTAGAAACTGCAGGCAGATGCTATGAAAACAAGCTCCAATAAAAAAACCAAATGATCCCAAGGGTGTAGAATCCATCCTGCAGGATGTAGTTCTATTCAGCAGATGGAAAAGGTAGAGAAGCAAGGAGGTTCTCCCACACATCACTAGAACACTCTGATTCGTTAAATGTTTCCCAGGTAAAATAGACAATTCACAGATTAACTGTCTATTAAAAACGTTTGTCACTAGGTGAGGAATAATAGGAATTTAATATTAGTTAATTTGCAAGTGATGAAGTTTTGTTTAAGAAGATTTTTAAAGAGTGACACATCATAAGATGCTATGATGCATATCAAGAGTACATCACTCATGTTATTCCCAGTTGAGTCATGCTGCTAGTGTAAGAATTCCCCACAGATGTTGTGGTGTCATATTATATGACAGCCAAATTTGATTACAGGTGGGTCATACTGCAACCTCGAGGAGCAAAGTAGAATCCAGCAATGATGTCATTGTGGTCCATCGTTAAGAGAAAGGCCATAGATCTTTGGAGCCATAGCTAGTTTATTCCTTGGAGAAGAGTAGACCAGTGATCCTCTGTCATGCACCCCCGTGATGTGAAACCAGATAATCCTGGAAAGAAAACAAAATGCACCAAAGGGCAACATGCATGGTATATGAGGCATTTAGAGTTTACTTTACTCTTGGTAGTGTAGTAACTATTGGTAGAATAGTGATATCCTGAGAATAGGTATAAGTATTTAAGGTCATTTTCAGCATCATCCAGATACAGAATAACCTTGAAAATGAAGGTTAAAGGTGACTTTCATAGAATTGGTTCTGATCAAATTTGTACCTATAATGTATGCCATAGTCACAGTATATTTTACTTTTTATATGTGGTATACATATCTAATATATTTTAGATATTTTTACAATATTTTCCATGATAGTTTATTTTATTCTAAAGGAAAAGACATACTGTCTTACACTGTCTCTTAACATATGGAAGACAAATATCCTCATATGGAGCCCATTTTTAAATGTTGCATGGAATTATTGGTACTTCACAAACGTATGTATATTTTTTAAAAAGATTAATATTCTAGAAGTAAGCATAATATAAAAGCTAAGAGCCACACCAGTTACACTGTTTTTATATAGTCAGTGCTTGGTAATTTTTCATTGACTATATAGATATGAACGTTAGAATATATTTGGATCTAGCACAATAGCTGAGTGATCTTTGGGAAGGTATTTCCTTTTCTGTTTTCAGTTTCCTCATCTATGAAAATTGTCGTAAAAACCCACATGTTTAGGTTATGAGAATTAAATGAGATAATGTTTTAAAGCTTTTTTTTTTTTTTTTTTTGCGGTACGCGGGCCTCTCACCACCGCGGCCCCTCCCGTTGCGGAGCACAGGCTCCGGACGCGCAGGCCCAGCGGCCATGGCTCACGGGCCCAGCCACTCCGCGGCATATGGGATCTTCCCGGACCGGGGCATGAACCCGTGTCCCCTGCATCGGCAGGTGGACTCTCAACCACTGCACCACCAGGGAAGCCCTGTTTTAAAGCTTTTTAAAAACTACGAAAGTATCTTAAAAGTGGGCAAAAGTATTATTGTTATGATGCGGTTTTCTTCTTCATCAGTAGGTAAGAAACCTCTAAAAGTGTGTTATGTGTCAAGTTAACATTTTCACTGGAAATCAGTCTAATTCAATGATTCTCAACCAGAGGTGATTTTGTACTCCAGAGGATGTTTGGCAGTGTCTGGAAACATTGCAGCTGATACAACTAGATGGTGCTACTAGCATCTAGTGGGGAGAGCCCAGGGATGTTGCTAAAGATCCTGTAAGGCACAGGACAGTTCCGTGCAACAAAGTATTATCTGATCCAAAATATCAGTAGTGTGGAGGCTGAGAAATATTGGTCTAATTTTTAATTATAAAAAACTTGTATGTGTCATTAATTGTAATGATTCTAATAAAAATTAGAATAATCTCCTTGCTAGAATTTGGGATAAGACAGATTTGTGCTGAACCTAGGTAGGCCTGAGATTTAGGTATTTCAGTTTCACTAAGGGCGTGCTCATGCTCTCTAAAAATGATGTTACACAAGAGCTTAGGCGGTGTGTTTATACTGATGTTCTCATCCCTGTACTACAAATAATACTAGTCTTAAATATTAGAAAACTACCTAAAGAGGAATTTTCAGTGAAAAAGTTCTATTTAGTTGTAGCACATACAAATGAAATTTTCTCTGCTTAGAAATTTTCTATTCCTCTTTTGGGCATTGAGGGGAATCTAGCATTCTTGAGAACTAGACCAAAGGCTATGTAAGTGTATATAAATAATGCAGTCTTTTCAACACATGGCTAATTTCCATGGTCAGACTTTCTCCAGTTCTTATCCAAATCTCTTCCACATCCCTTCTGGAGAAAGAGATCTTAATTTTCTGTCTAAAATCTGTTTGTATTCAAGACAGTCATTCATATCAGAATAATAGAATTTAAACTACTTGACAGAGAAATGTTTTTCATTTGTAGATGGAGGCTGCTGTCAAAGTAGAATGAGAGGAAGTTT
Organism: Mesoplodon mirus; assembly: GCF_964341445.2. Taxonomy (NCBI): domain Eukaryota; kingdom Metazoa; phylum Chordata; class Mammalia; order Artiodactyla; family Ziphiidae; genus Mesoplodon; species Mesoplodon mirus. The sequence goes on along the minus strand of NC_138985.1, from coordinate 43,838,974 downwards.
GGCAGCCCATCTGATGATTATTTAATACTTAAGGGATTAGGCTACTTGACATACTTGGTACCCCCCTTCCAGACACTTAACAGTCCAGGATTCTAAGGTAATGACATAGCAATAGACACTTTACTCCCCTCTCCTTTAAAAAAAAGAAATTATGAACAGTTTTCTTTCTGTTTCATTTGGACCACGTGTGCCTGATCCTGTGCCAGAAAATAAGAGGAATCTTATACCAACCTTCCTAATTACTACTGACATCACAGAGTATGTAAATTTTCATTAAAGCCTTGAGAGGTGGTTCAGTAGATGTGAAAATGCAGTTTTATTCTAGGCAGAAAAGAAGTTAAAACCCTGGAAGCTGGGAACGTAAAAGGAAAGTCAGTATGTTGAATAACAGTGAAGGGATTGAAAAATAGCATGCAGTTAAGGAGGTTTGAGGAGTTTCAGTCTGTAGGCAAGTGGAAATAGTAGAAATAATTACACGTATTCTCATTCTCCCCTTCAGTGCTCCCCCCAAAAGGAAGTCTGACAAAAATAAATTCCAGCTTCCAATTCTTACTTGAATTAACCCAAGATAAAATATAAAGTGATCACTGTAAGTTGTAAATTAGGTATTTTGAATAATTTAGGTACAGAGGTCAATTAGTGGTGCAGGTAAATGTTTGAAAGGTAGCTCTCTAAAACAGACAAACAAACAGGCCTGTGGTGTAATACTCCCACGTGGCCAATTTCAGCTAAAGTGAAGTCACTAACACAAGTTGAGAAGAGATATGCAGTAGCAAACTATTAACATAGTATTTCCACCAGAGGAATACAATAGATACAAATAACCCTAGGCACATATACAGTAGCAACTGTGCTGAAAAATTAGGAAATGATGAGTTTTGAGTATTTAATACCTTTGTTTTTAATATAAGTTTTAAATTGTAAGTTTATATAATATTTAATAATGGCTGTGCTTGCAGCGTCTCTGAAAATTTAGCCACCAGTTCTCAGAAGTGAGTATAAGCTGACTAGTGATGGGGATAGTTCTTCCAACTTCCCACATTACTTTGCTCTATGGAGTTGGAACTTGACATAAAAAATGATGAGTAGTCACTGAAGGTCAGTACTTTGGATGAAATCATCGTTTTTGAAATTTTGACCATTAAAAATATAGCAGAGGAGAAACCCTGCAGGAGAAATTTCACTCTAACAATGGAAAGAGGTAGAATAAACTATAGCAGTATTAAGAAAGAGTATAAATATTACAATACTTTATATGATAAAACCAATACAAGATTTACAGAAAAAATATAGAAGGAGAAAAATGATTGGGGGTACCAAGAATCTTTTAGCCTATTCATATTTGCATGTAGATTTTAAAGGGGCTGTTGGATTACACAATTCATGTGCACCTTGTTCAAGTAAATATGTATGACCTCTGAATGACAACATTAAATCAGTTTGTGTGTGGTGTGTGTGTATGTGTATGTGAGTGTGTGTGTGTGTGTGTGTGTGTTTTCAAATTTGGCATCTACCAGACAAAATTTGAAATGCAGTTTTTATTAAGAGTCCTTGAAACCTTTAGTAATGATCTTTTGCAATTAGAGCATGAAAACGAAGTAGACATTTTCTCTAGACTGCCTGAAAATTTAAGGTACAATTTTGTCTTTCTGCCAAGAGAATTGGGTACTTTAAGAGCTAAACCCTATATTGCTATGGCTTTTATCAAAAAGTTTCCGTTAATGTATTACCCTGGATTTTCTAGTTCCTTTCTTGTCTTCAGAAAACCACAATAAACTATTTTTTAGTTGATTAAAATAAAAGTAGAAAGCTTCATCTTGGAGGAGAAAAGAATAACTGAAGATCGAGCTTAAAGGGAAAAAAATTACAAAAAACTATGTGCTACAATGAAGCTTTGAAAACAGAGCCCTAAAAAAATGAAAGAATGACAATTTGTAAATCAGGAGTCCCGAAGTTCTGTTTCATGATTATGTTGCAGTTTAATTTCTTTATATCTTTCTGCCATTGTTAAAAAAAAAAAGCAGCCAGAACTTCAAAGGGACTCTGCATGTGTTCCGAATCAGGGCTTCAGAGCTGATGTCTGACAGCCCAGAAATTAAAAGGAAATAAATGTGCTGTTTAAACTCCCATTTTTTCCAACAACAACAACAACAAAATCACCTTTTCTGTACTGAGTTTTTTTTTTTCTTTGCTAACTTTAAAATTCTGTCCCCTCAGATATGTCCTCATTTGTCAATTACGGGCCTGGGTCCATGGAGTGCAGCATTCTCATGGACTTCAGAGGGAATTTTCAGACAACCAGAGGGGATGTCAAGACTTTGGGATCAGCCTTTGTGACTTTTTCTATACGTTAAAACAGATTCCCTCCTCAAAAAAAAAAAAAAAAAAGACAAAGAACCGTAGTTGTTAGGCCATGCCCAAACACCTGTGTTTGACTGTTCTTACATTTTCTTGGGATGACGGAAACAGACATCCCAAAGAACAAAGACAGGCTCAGGATGGTTTGTGTTTGAAAGTGCACTAGCGTGGATATGAAACGTCAGTCAGCAGCCAGAGATTTGGCAGCCATTTCTTGGAGTTCCGAAGAGAGTAATTAGAGTTTGACCTGGAGAGCTCTGCTGCATGGGGGTAAAGATGAATCTTTTACTCGGGAAGAATCATAGATGTAAAGGAACTAGGTTTTACTTCCTTTACAAATGAGAAAGTGACGAAGCTGCATCTCAGTGTGGCAACATGATTTGCTCAAGGTAACACAGTAAACTGCTGTCGAATTTTGGTGAATTCTATATCATATGTCTAATGAGGTGGCTCTTGGGCTTTAGAGAGAAAGGGGCACATAAACATTTTGGGTTTAGGTGGTGCTTCCTACCTCCCTATGAGAACCATTATTCTCAAACCTACCTTTTAATAGATATCAGCAAACAGCCAGGAAATGTGGGCAAACAGCAGCCAGGAGCAAAGGGCTTCCCTGCCACATCTTTGCAAAGAAAAGCAAGCCACCCTGGGAATATGCTAGATTTAATGCGCTTGGGTTCTTTCTCTCAACTCTCACATGCCATCTCACAGTCTGCACATCTGGCCTGCAGAGTATCCCAGAATGTTTATTTCCGGACCTGAGAGGCTTTCCTGAGCATTGCTCGGGTAGAGTCCACATTTTGTTCATGTTAAGTTACATCTCCAGAGGAAGGAGACGATCCACTTCAGTATTCACATTACATTTCAAGTTCTGCAAGCACACGTGATGGAAAGAAAAGAGCCAGTAAAGGTGAGCTGAAATGCTTTCAAAGTTCACAAATATGAAATCTTCCTACATTCCTTGGGGAAAAGTACAGAGAATGCCAAAGCACTGATCTCCCTGGCTCGACTGTCACAATGTTTGCAGTCAGTCAGGACTGAGAACTCAGATCCAAGCATAGGCACTGCTCAATCTAAATGTCCCTTTGGACATGAGAATGAGGAACACTGGCTTTTAATTTATTCAGTAAATACTACTGTTTTGGTTTGGATGACATGTCAAAAATTGGGGTGTTGAACAACTCTTTCAGAATTTCACAATTAAGCTGAAAATAAAAAAGACATGCAAGAAAAGACAGTACCTGGTTAAGTGAATTCTGCAGGGAAAATGTATAGTGATCAGGGAAATTTCTCTAAGAGTAGTGACAGGGGGAAGCAGAGCTGGCTCTTGGATGATGAATTAAGTATAAATAAGAGGAGAAGGGAAAGCAGATGGAAAGAAAGATATAAGTAAACACATCACATTTGCTCTCTCCGGCAACCATTTGTTGCACTTTGCTGTGTCCTCACATTGTGCTTAAGCAGAAATGTGCAGTCTTCCATGTATTCACCATAATCTCAAGTGTTATTTACGCCGAATTCACAGAAGAAGAAATAGAGACCCAGGAAAATTAAAGAACATGCCTGAGATGTCACTGGTGGCTCTTACCCAAAGCAATCTCCAGAAAGAAAGCATCTTTAGGATCGTCAGTTTAACAATATGGCATATTGGGGCCTGGATTACCAAACCAGGTAGTTTGAGCATTGTCATTGGCAGATGTTAAGGGGATTTTAGGAGGAGAAGCTGTGGAAGATGGATCATGGATAATATTTAGACATGGTCAGTTAGAGTCAAGTGTGGATGTATAAAGAAATGCCCTACTGGGCAATTTGTGAATGAGAATTAAATCTAGAAAAGGAGGGTAAGGAGAGATGGAGATTTCAGTCTTTGACTTAGTGATTATGGATGTAAATGATGTAGCAGTGAAAGGATTCACTGATTAGACACCGTTTGCAGAGGAGGAGTGGAGTACTGAGGGCAGAACTCTGGGAGTACCCACACTTCTCAGGAGGAAGGCGGTAGAGGAGCCAGCAGCTAGACTCGGAACAGGAAAGGAAGGAGGGAAACCTGAGAGTATGATCCGTAAGGCCAGTTGAGAAGAGTGTTTCATAAAGCAGGGGAGAGAAAATGTTGATACAGAAAGTCAGTATTGTTCAAGAGACATTCTGTAGGGCTTCCCTGGTGGCGCAGTGGTTGAGAGTCCGCCTGCCGATGCAGGGGACACGGGTTCGTGCCCCGGTCTGGGAAGATCCCACATGCCGCGGAGCGGCTGGGCCCGTGAGCCATGGCCACTGAGCCTGCGCGTCCGGAGCCTGTGTTCTGCAACGGAAGAGGCCACAACAGTGAGAGGCCCGCGTACGGCAAAAAAAAAAAAAAAAAAAGACACATTCTGTGGACTAATGTAATTAAATGAGATATTTATATAAATGATTTACAATTTTCCCCACTTATTTATGCTAAGAATAGATGTAAGAATTCCAGGCCTTCTTCGGGTGATCATTAAAAATTGACCCTACATTAAGCCACCAAAATAACCATGCTTTTATTACCTTTCCTTGTTTATTGTCTGTCTCTCCTCACTAAAAACTTAGTATATCCTTGGGTGATAGATTCACACACAGTCAGTTTGACCATATAGTCCTACAAATGCTGCAACCTCAGTTGTTTCAACCAGAAACAAAACTTCACTAGATCCAATTATTTGACTGAATCAACCAATTGAAATGATGAAATATCCTAAGAACCTGCTTTTCCTTTTATGCTCAATGATGGCAGTTGGGATTCACCAGAGTTCTCTTGTTAATAAACTTAGTTTTAACTTAATTTAATTTATGGGCCTGAAAAATTGTTTTCCATTAAGAATCATGGCTCCTCAAATGTAGTTGTCTGGTTGGTTGAACATAGGCCAAGTCTTTTTGTTTAATAGTATTGCATGTCTCAGATCCTCTATTCAAATCAAGCCTTGCACTTTGAAGTAGTAGGTAATAAAGAGACAAGTACAACATAGAAAACTTTCCTCAATAAATACTTGAGGTAATAAATAGTCATGATTAACTTAAAGGCCTAATCAACAGAAAATTCAGTGTGCTTAAGGAAAATTTTATTATCTTTAGAAATATGAAATCAAAAGCGCACTAATGTGTTGTTTTGCAAATTATTGTTTCCAAAGAGCTGCCTATTATTATTATAACCTAAACTATTTATTTATCATTAGTGGAATGTCTTCCTCATGTTGGCATTTCACACTTTATAATTTATTGTAAGAGTAACCAAAATGATGGTAACAAGGTTTGGTCTTAAATGTGAGTTAATAATTTCCTTTAAGACTATATTTTGGGGGAGAGCCAGGACACAGTTTCACTTGAGAAGGCTTCCTAATAGAAGAAAAAGGCGTTTATCATTCCAGAATTAACAAGTTATATAACTCTTATTATAATGGGTCACCTTTTTATGAATTTTGTAAAAGTTAACATTTAATTATTGAGATGAGGCTCCCATGCCTAAACTTTCCTGATAAAGATAACCCACTGACATAAATTCACCATGTAAGAACCCTTCTTAAAAGTATATTTCATGGAGACCAGAAGGAAGAGGAGAATTGCACTTAAAAGGGAGACTGGGATACAACACAGGGCAGGGAAAGGGTGAAAATACCAGGTTGAAATTCTACTTTGTATACCATCTCATGACAGCCCAAACCTGGAGTAACAATGAAGTCTATTATCTTTATTTCGATGTCTGTCTTGTTGACAAGCAAAATAAAACTGGATCTATTTTGCTTGTTTCTTGGTATGCTTATATTGTTGACTACTACAGATATCAAAGGATCAACCCAAATGGCAGAGCTGGAAGGACCCTTCATGATCTTGTAGTCACATGGCTCTGAAACGTAATTCGAGGGCCTTATTTTAAATGCAGAGTCTGGGGGATTTCCCTGGTGGTGCAGTGGTTAAGAATCCTCCTGCCAGTGCAGGGGACATGGGCTCAATCCCTGGTCCGAGAGGATCCCACATGCCACGGGGCAACTAAGCCCGTGTGCCACAGCTACTGAGCCTGCACTGTAGAGCCCGCGAGCCACAACTGCTGAGCCCGAGTGCCACAACTACTGAAGCCCACGTGCCTAGAGCCCCTGCTCCACAAGAGAAGACACTGCAATGAAAAGCCCACTCACCGCAATGAAGAGTAGCCCCCGCTCGCTGCAACTAGAGAAAGCCCACACACAGCAACGAAGACGCAACACAGTCAAAAATAAATAAATAAATAAATTTAAATGCAGAGTCTGGGTCTCACCCCAGAGATTTGGATTTTAACTTGTTCAGGAATGAGTCTCAGGAATCTGCATTTTAATAAACACCTACATGATTCAGATTAGCCAGAGGTTAACCTCACTTTAAGAAATACTTAATCCAACCCCTTTAATTGACCCATAGAGAAATTAAAACCTAGAGATGAGAATTAGCTTTATCCAGCAGAACTGGAATTTAGTTGGTAATGTTCTTTTTTTTTTTTTTGGCTGCGTTGGGTCTTTGTTGATGCACGCGGGCTTTTCTCTAGTTGCGGGAAGCGGGGGCTACTCTTCGTTGCGGTATGTGGGCTTCTCATTGCAGTGGCTTCTCTTGTTGCAGAGCACGGGCTCTAGGCACATGGGCTTCAGTAGTTGTGGCTCGCAGGCTCAGTAATTGTGGCTCACGGGCTTAGTTGCTCTGCGGCATGTGGGATCTTCCTGGACCAGGGATCGAACCTGTATCCCCTGCGGTGGCAGGCAGATTCTTATCCACTGCACCACCAGGGAAGCCCCGATAACATTAGTTTTTACTGTTGATTAATGTTACCCAAACTCAGAATCAGTAGTGCCACACTGGCTCTGTCACTGATGTTTCACAAGATAGACTAGATAATCTTTTCTAGAAACTAACATTCCTTAGGCAGTAAGACTCAACAGATGTCTTCGGTGGATTTAAGGAGCTGGCAGAGAACATCTGGGTGTCTCTCAAGAGAAGTCATTTTTCCTTAATGAACTTGAGGTTGAAAGTTTTTATGATGAGTTACACAACTCCTTTGAGACATAATAGTTATGATAAAAGGCACATTCCTTTAACAGTCATTTTAAATTTCTTTTGTCATCTGGTATTAGTTAGGTAATTTTGGTCACTCAGTTCTTTTTTTTCTTGAAGCTATGACGCTTTTCATTGGGATAAGAAGAATGCCAGTGGTCATACCTTAATAAAATTCCCACATTTTTCAGTTATGGATCAGTCTGTTAATATCCAGATTCTGCAATTTTAACTATTTTTGGTAAATCTATACTGACACTTTAAGGGAGGAGCAATAGACTAGACAGGTGCATATCTGAAGTGTATTCCAGCTTGACTCCCAGCCTAGTGTATCTGTAATGGTCTTTAGTTTGAAAATCGGTTGCCTAATTTCATTACAGACTCTTTTTTTTTAAATTTATTATTTATTTTATTTATTTTTGGCTGCATCGGGTCTTGGTTGCAGCTTGCGAGGTCTTTGATGCGGTGCACAGGCTCTTCATTGTGACACACTCGGGTTTCTCTCTAGTTGTGGCATGTGGGTTTTTTCTCTCTAGTTGCGGCGTGCAAGCCCCAGGACCTGTGGGCTCTGCAGTTTGAGGAACACAGGCTCTCTAGTTGAGGTGGATGAGCTCAGTAGTTATGGGGTGCGGGCTTAGTCGCCCCGCGGCACATGGGATCTTAGTTCCCCAACCAGAGATCGAACCCGCATCCCCTGCACTGTGAGGCAGATTCTTTACCACTGGACCACCAGGGAAGTCCCTCATTACAGACTCTTATTGAAAGACATCCATGACCTCCCAGTTCTAATGATTCTGGAATTACCAGCAGATTATGCTCCTTCATTTATTCTGATACGTAGTCCAGACTTTGGACTAGCTGGACTCCCAGCTAGTCCCCAAAGTCCTGAAAACTCTTCTTTATCTTTGATCTACCCATTCTGACACTGGCCTCTGCTTAGTTCACTCTGTCAACATTCAATGCTACACTCTTGTCATCTTTCAGATCTCTTAAGTGCCTTGAAGTATTTCACCTAAAAAGCCACCACGCTCCCTGAAATGCTCTGTTTTTGCCACATTTTAGAGTATCTTGGATATTGGGCCTCGTTGTACCTTAAGATGCAAGACCTCTAGCATGATCTAGGGAAGACTCCTTTTTCATGTTCCACATCTCCAGCTCGGGAAAGCAGGAAAAAAGTACAGGATAAAAATCACGATGCAGTGTACTCTGGAATATTTCATTCCTCCCCCCCCCCGCCCCAAAATGATAGTTATACTCATATACTGATGGATATGTGAGGAAGTTTCTATTTTCATCTACCTTTAATTCAGTTAATGATTTTTTTTTAATAGCAGGTGGGAAGAGCCTATAACAGACCAAAACTACTTTGATAATAAATATTTAAAATAAACACTTTTTGGTTTCATGTTGGCACGTTGGCAATTTGAATCATGGCATTTGTAAAGATTGTATAGGATTCTGGCCACAATTGCACTACAGATTTTCTACCACAATGTTGGAGAATAGGCTACTTTTTTTTAAAAGAGCTACCTTACTGGTCTTACTAGATTCTCATGGGTTTTGCTAAATACTATACTTTCCTTTGTAAATGTTCTTTAAATATTTCAATTAAATGGTGATTTATTTTAAAAATCAGCAATAACAAATGTGTAATAGAAGCCAGGTATTACAGAATGCTTAATCTTTGACAAATACATTCAGAGCCATTTCATATTTGTTTAACATACAATTGCTGTCTAATTTAATCTAAATTAAATGGTTGCTTGAAACCTATAATTCAGAGGCTTCCTGAACCTCCTTTTATGGCAAGAAAAATAAGAAATCATCAGTTTTGCCCTGAGGGTAGAAACTTTTCTTTTAAAATCAGGTATTTTTGTCTTGAAATTAAAAACCCGGGTCATTTGGGAAATGGAATTCCAAGGAAATGTTTTTGGCAATGAGACTTATGTCCATTGAGACATGGGTTTAAGCCCTGGTCCGGGAAGATCCCCCATGCCATGGAGCAACTAAGCCCGTGCACCACAACTACTGAGCCTGTGTACTGCAACCTCTGAAGCCTGTGTGCCTAGAGTCTGTGCTCTGCAACAAAAGAAGCCACCTCAATGAGAAGCCCACGCACCGCAATGAAGCCCCCGCTCGCCACAGCTAGAGAAAAGCCTGCGCGCAGCAAGGAAGACCCAACACAGCCAATAAACAAATAAATAAATTTATTTTTTTTAAAAAAGCAATTAGTCATGAAGTAACCACAAGGACAAATATAGTAGATAAACTTTTTGGCAGTGGTCACTACAAGAATTGCCATGACCATCATTATCTGAGCTGGATTTGGGGAGTGCCGTCATGAATTAATGCTATACCAACGTTGAAAAGCAAGCTTAGTTCCAAGGGTTAATTCGAAAAGAAATTAGGGGTTTTAGCAGGGGGGCAAGTAATATATTCCTTTTCGAAGTGATAATATCAGAAAATCAAAGTAGATTTTTTTTTCCTGAAAATCAGTTTTTATGAATGTAAGTTAAAGCTTGATTAAGAAGAATGGGTAACAGTCATTAACATTTGAGGAGTGTTATTCAGGCACAGTTGGTGCCGTGACTGTAGCATTAATACATTGAACTAGTACTTCAGTATGTGGATTCAAACACAGCTGAGAGGTTTGAAGGACGCGTGCTGGAATCAACAAGCCACTTCCTTATTACAGCTTTGCCATTATCTGTGTTGCTTGGGCAAGTTAATTTCTTTTTAACTCATTCTCCCACTTGGGCAGTTGTGATGATTAAATAAGATAATGTTTCAAACACATAGCATGGTACCTGGTGATGGTAGCTCTCACTAACATTAGTTTCTAAGTGATGTAAGGAAAGGGACTGTCTTTGTTACGCTCAAAACTATATCCTCATTGGCCAGCACAGTTCCTGTATTCTTTCACTCTGTAAAACTAAATTAATGAAATTCTTTACAAGTTTCATAGAACTGTGTAAGAAACAGTCTGTGACAGGGACTTGAGTTTTCTTTGTGGCTTGTTGTATTTCTTTGGGCCTAAACTTTTTCCCTGGCTGCTCCCCCAGCCAATCTTTGAGAAAGATTTTTTACGTGTACTGGCCACAGTATTTTTTTAAAAACATTAAGAAAGGAAAATAGTTATTCTGTAGTAGGTGTAAGAGCATGACATTTTTGTTTTGTTTTGTTTTTTTTGCAGTACTCGGGCCTGTCACTGTTGTGGCCTCTCCCATTGCGGAGCACAGGCTCCGGACGTGCAGTCTCAGTGGCCATGGCTCATGGGCCCAGCCGCTCCGCGGCATGTGGGATCTTCCCGGACCGGGGCACAAACCCGTGTCCCCTGCATCGGCAGGTGGACTCTCAACCACTGCACCACCAGGGAAGCCCCAAGAGCATGACATTTTTCAGGGCTTTGCTTTTCTTTACTTTTCTTCAAAAATTGCTCTCCAGTATCACCATGGGCCCTGAATCCAGAAAGTTGGGTATTGTAATTTAAGAGTGTGGACTCCAGAGCTGTTTTACCTTGGACAATGTGCTTTAACCTCTCTGTGTTTACTTCCCATCTCTAAATTGAGAATAATGGTAATACCTCTTTCATACCTCTGTGTGTGTGTGTGTGTGTGTGTGTTAGCTGTGTTGAACATTAAATAAGTTGTAAAGAGCCTACCCTGCAATAAGTTCCACATACACTTTAGCTATTAACACACATTCATCCAAGTCTATAAAGTCAGCTTCAGGTCTCTCTACTACTTATACATCAGTCATTTAATTAACATACTGAGAATGCCAAGCACTGTACTAGGCATTGGATATACAAAGCCAGGCAAGATGTGGTCCCTGTTGTCTAGAAGTTTATAACCTCATAGGGTGAACTCACAAATTAAGGACTATAGAGAGAAATCAGTGTGAAGGGGGCACATAGGAACAATTCTGCATTGCCCAGGGGGCTCAGGATGTTGCTTACACTAAATTTAACAGGTGAGTAGGAGTTAGCTGGATGTGGACAGGACATTTCATCAGTGGAAGCTCAGAACTGTGGGCATTGTTTGGTTGCTGTGTTCATCAAATTGTATAACTAGTTACGTCAAGGGAAGAGTAAATGTGGGGACATGACAGAAGATGGGGCTGGAGAGAGAGACCATGTCTTGAAGGCTTTGAATTTAATCCTGAAAAATGTGAGAAGCCAACGACAAGTGGTTGGGTGGCTGGTGTATGGAGGTCACTGCTCTCTGAAAGTGAGCCTAGAGTTTTCTGCTGGGATGCTTGCCCATCTCCAGGCCCAGGGTCTTCTCCTAACTTGTACACTCTTTCAGCTGTATAAGCCCTCCCATAGTTCCTTGAGCACAAGATGCGTTAGTTAGAAAAGGCTTGCAGTGTCCAATTTGACATGGCTAGTGATCATACAGAGCCCTTGGTTCTTCAGAAGAGTTCACAGTTCTTGAAATCTCTCTGCCTGGAAAAGGTCACCTAATTTACATAAACCTGGGTTCATCCAGGACTGGGATTCTCCTGTTCTTTTAAACAAAGTGACCCACAGATTTTGGCTTTGGTTCAGCGTAACAGAGAAGTTAGCAGCACTGACTCTATTTGAAGTATCTCATCATGACTGAAAATTCATCATAACCTTATTTTCTTCTAACAACCCACTTCTTCCAGATCCAGCAGACACTTTGTTCAGGCATTGTCAAGGTATATGTCTTATTCCTCAGCATACTGGCAGTTGGCACTTAGTGGGGGAAATGGGTGGAGAATAGCGAGGACAGATGAACCCTTTGGGCACATGGTGACATGCATTGGTTACTTCATGTTATTCTAAGTGAAAAGTAAACATGCTTTATGTGTGTGGGTTTTTAAAAAAATTATTTGGGGCTCTTCTCACTTATTTTAAACAGGCAGTAGGGTCAGTGGTTAAGGCCTCAGAGTCTAGAGCCTGAGTCCTGACATTACTATATTCTAGTTGTGTGACCTTGGGAAAGTTACTCAACTTCTCTTTGTTTGCCCCTCTAGAAAGTTGGATACTGTCTGTAGCTACCTCATAATGTTGGTGTGAGGACTGAGTGAAACATCTGTATGAACCCCAGGACCTAGCACAGGATAAATATTTTAGAATTGTTCATTGTTGTAGTTACCATTACTATTCCAGCTTTCCTTACACTTTCAATTTTACCTCATGAACTGTTATTCTGCTATCGATTTATCTTACGCCTATAGCATATTCAGGGATATGTGAAAATTTATTAACTCAAAACACCATCCTTTTTTAAAATTTTATTTATTTATTTATTTATTTATTTATTTATTTATTTATTTATTTGGCTGTGTTGGGTCTTCGTTGCTGCCTGCAGGCTTTCTCTAGTTGCAGTGAGCGGGGGCTACTCTTTGTTGTGATGCACGAGCTTCTCATTGTGGTAGCTTGTCTTGTTGCGGATCTTAGGCTCTGGGTACACAGGTTTCAGTAGTTGTGTCTCGTGGGCTCTAGAGTGCAGGCTCAGTAGTTGTGGCTCATGGACTTAGTTGCTCCGCGGCATGTGGTATCTTCCCAGGCCAGGGCTCGAACCAGTGTCTTCTGCATTGGCAGGTGGATTCTTAACCACTGTTCCACCAGGGAAGCCCCACCATCCATTTATTTCCTCACGGTTCTGTTAGATCACAAGAACTGGGTTCTCTGCTTCTGGTCTTACACGGTTGATATCAAAATATCAGCCAGGCTGGCTCCTTATGCTAGAGGTTGTAAGGAACAATCCTCTTCTGAGTTTCTTTAGTCCCTTGCAGTTGTAGAACTGAGGTCCCCATTTCCTTGTTGGCTAGAAGCTACCAACATTCCTCCTCACATGGTCCCTTACATTTTCAAACCATCAGTGGTGCATCAAGTCCTTCTCATGCTTCAAATCTCCCTAACTTTTCTTATAATACCAACTAGAGAAAAACTCTGCTTTTAAAGGGCTCATGCGGGACTTCCCTGGTGGTCCAGTGGTTGAGACTCTGCGCTTCCACTGGAGGGGATGTGGGTTTGATCCCTGATCTGGGAACTAGGATCCTACATGCTGCGTGGCATGGCCAAAAAACATTTTTTTTTTTTTTTTTTTTTTGCGGTACGCGGGCCTCTCACTGTTGTGGCCTCTCCTGTTGCGGAGCACAGGCTCCGGACGTGCAGGCTCAGCGGCCATGGCTCACGGGCCCAGCCACCCCGCGGCATGTGGGATCTTTCCGGACCGGGGCATGAACCCGTGTCCCCTGCATCGGCAGGCAGACTCTCCACCACTGCGCCACCAGGGAAGCCCCAAAAGACATTTTTTTTAATTAAAAAAAAAATTGAAGGGCTCATGCAATTAGATTATCTTAGCCAACCCCCTCCAGTTCCCTCCGACAGTGCCTGAAATCTTCCCTTTGAGTTACTCAAAGTCAACTGAAACACCTTTTTGCCATACCACAGGAGTATACATTATATGCACAGATTTCATCCACACTCAGAGGGAGACTGTATTATACAAGAGCAAAAGTTATTGGGGGTCATTCTGAGATTTCTGCCTACCATACTATCTAATTGAAATGGAATTAAGTAAACTTAAATAGAATACATTCATTCCATATTCATTCATTCTTTCAGTAGCATGTACTGAGCATCTACTATGTACCAAGCTAGGTGCTAGATTTGAACGTATTAATTCTGACAATTTATTTTTTAGAAAAAATTTTAAAGAGTAGGATTATCTGGAAATATGGGTTCCTGTTCTCCAAACTTATTTTTCCATTCCCCATTTTGCTGTCTGGAACTGTAATATATGTGGTCCTATGTGAGCATAACGGAGTAATTCTACAACTAAGTTTACTAGTAGAAAAACCAAATGAATGAAAAAAATGATACCATTTAGAATACTTTGCCTGTTTACCTAAGAGAGCTTTTGAATCACGAAGAGGGCTGATGGGCTGGTGAGGAAGTAATAGTTATTGATATTGCCTATGTGTGAAGTGCTGGGTGGGTGCATTTTACATATATTTTACTGAAACTAACCAACATGACTGTTCCTGTATCAGAAGTGGGAAGCTGAGGCAAAGATATACAAATGCATAGCACTGCAAATGTTTGAATATGTCCTCTATTATCTTCTGAGTTTCTTCTAAACAGATGTATATCTTCCATCTATTAAGCTTTATAAAAAATGTGTTTATTTTATAACAATTATCTTTCTCTATGTCAAATTTTATTTATCCGTGTATGTGCCCCTTATATGTAATTTCTCTGGAAGCAGGAACTATATCTTATTCATCCACGTATTTCCCTAGTTATTGTTAGAGTGTGTACTCAGTAAATACTGGTTGAATTTGAGTAGTGCAAAGTACTGTAATGGGATCATCATTGCTTAGCATGAGTCTGTCCTGCTCTTGTTCCATCCCACTTGGCCAGTTTTGCATGAGCATCGATGAGAGAATAGATCCCATGTGTTTAATGCATTATTGAAAACAGCAGTAAAAGCTAGTGATTGGCAAATCAAATTGCAGTTGGGGTTTGGCAAAAACAATTTTGTTGAGGGGTGGGAAGGAATGGTCCTATGATATCCAAAAGCATTTTCTAGGGATTTTTATCTCCTCACTGGTTTTATATTTGTGTATTTTAAGGGAAATTTAATTCACATGTTTCTGGATCATTTACACTTAACACACCAAAGCAATGATTTGTAAAAGCCATTTGGTGTCTAGGAACTCTTTTTAAAGTTCCTTTTGAACTGGAAATCATGTCTAAAAAAAATGGGCAGTCTTAATATCTATTGGGTTGGCTGAATAGTGGGAAATGCTTTGGATTCTCACCCCAACTCTGTAGTTAACTATTTGCCTTGATAATTGACCTTTGAGTCTTAGTTTCCTCAACCTTAAAACGAAAGGATTGGAGTATTTAATCTTAAAATTCATTTCTAGATCTTAAGCTCTACGGTTAAACTCTTGTATTCAAAAATATAAAAACTGAATACCTGCTATGTGCCAGGTTCTGTTCAATGTACTGTATTTATATATATATTGAGGTGGCTTTTTATGATTAGATACTTCTTTCAAATCTGTGAGGTAGAATAAATAATCCGTAGTTGTATTTACAGATGAGAAAACTGAGGTTCATGTATTTGAAGTATAAGATTTATATATAAAACTGTGGCACATAGTAGGCATTTAGTAAATAAACTGTTGATTTCTAGATAGATGGATCATGGATGGACAGACGGATGGATGGATGGATGGTCAAAATGCCAGTCAACCTTTCTTGCCATTTTATTCTCAGGAATTCCTGAGGATAAATATTTTTTAATTTCATTTTTCCAAAATACTCGCATTGAAGTATTCTCTTGTCTCAGATTTTGTTTAGGATACAAACCAACTATTCATTTGTTTTCAAAAGGTGCTGAGAATATAAAATTACTTCCTGGAGCATCACTGACTGGAACAGTAAAAGGATTTTTACTGTACTTGAAAGTGCCTTCTTTAAAACATATGCAGTATTTATAGGGCTGCTTGGAATAAGCCAACTGAAAGATTTAATGATAATAATCTCCTTAGTTCTTCTAAAATTGATTTCCAGTTTCAATGAACTTGAAAAGAGTCCTAGAACATCAAATAAATAAAGATCTTAATGTGAAATGAATCTTCAAAATATATTCATAAATTTACATTTTAAACATGACCAGAAAATATATACCTTTCCCATTATTAAGGTGATGCTTTAATGAAAAATTTTCATTTGCATGAAATAAACCTTTTTTGGCTACAGATGAAAGGATTTTATGGTAGCGACAATGGTTTTGTGAGTTAAATGATCCCAACATCATCAGGAACGAATCACAAGTGCCTACCATATGAATTACAGCATCATAATTCTTAAAAAGGTATTTCTGTGGAGACCATTCTTCCCATCTGCAACAATCAGCTTCTGCTTTGAAGTCCTGCTAGGGAGCCTCACAGTACATGAGCCAGCCACATGCTACCCAAACTTCTCTCTCAACTTGAGTTTGACTGCATTTTCCTAAAGAACAACATGGTAACTTAATGACTAAGGGGTTTAGAGAGGAAAATGACTACAATTTTTGTAATTACACTTTACCGTATGTTCATTCTTCAGTTGATCTTTCCTGGACATAATTACGGACATTTTGCCAGTGGATGTGCAAAATTAAATTGCAAATGAAAACAGGACAAAAGTGTCTGACTCCATTGATCCCTACTATATTGAATTTGCAATGAAGTCTTCACAAATATTTTAGGACCAAATGAAACTAACCTGTTAAAAAATGAGTAAAACTGTTATTGAGGCTTTTTTACCATATCAGAAAGAGTTACAAAAATTACATAAATCAGTAACGTATTAGGTGTCAATATTTCTAAAGAGACTGTCATTGCTGCTGACTCTCACTCCACTGCCTCTGCTAAATGGCACCATGGGGTGGGGGATTGCCTCTATCATTCTTGCTTTGTTTACTTGAAGCTTTCCTAGGCAGACATAGGAAATAATAGTGAAGAAGCACTGTAGTGAATGGGAGACTGATATCAGAAAAGTTAGGAGATTTACAAGTAGAAGTGAAATGATTTCTAATCAGTCATTTTGTGTCACTATTTCTTTATTAATCAAGTGAATCATGACCCAAGTACCTACCTTTCTTGGGGGTTGGCTGCTGATTCTAGGGTGTGATTTTTATAGGATGGCAAAATAGCAATGGTTAACTACACTCTAAGTTGGAGAGAAGTCCCTCTTCAACCTACAGCAGAAGTCCCTCAGTGTTGGCCTCCCTAGAGAGTTCTGATATACTACATATTTTCAATTTCATAATGAAAACAGACTTTCTAAGAGTATCTCATTTCTCTAAGCTTCTATAAGAATGTTTCAGTTATCCACAACAGGCATTGCTGAATGCACATGAATGAAGTTTATAAAGTTTAGGAACTTCATTCCCGTCTTGCCATCATGTGCTTTACTATTTATGTTCTATCTCATACTCTGGTAAAAAATAAAAGTTAGCAGTAAAAAAAAGCAAGCCTCTTTTCATCCTATAATAATACGTAATAACACTAGAATCAGATAAGTGCTTCAACCATACAGGAGGATATTATTTGCAACCTTATATATAAAGCTGAAAACTAGTAATAATTTAATATCTAAAAACAGGGAATTAGTTGGTATATTAATACATTTAAAATGATATTGCAGAGTATATGAAACATGTTTTCTACTATATTTGTATTTGTAAATGTAAATTTAAAAATTACAATATGATCCTGTTTTATTTTCAAAATACACAAAAACTATAAGAATGAAATACCACAAAAGTGGGACTGGCTATTTCTGGTCGGTAGGACTGGATTTATAACTATATAAATTATAATTATTTTATTAATATTTATTATTTATTTAAAAATATATAATGTATAACAACATATATCACATTTGTTATATATTACATAATTTTATTTGCCTTTTTTTTCTATTTTCTATTTCCACATTTTCCACAATAAACATGTGTTAATTTTTGTTTTGAAAATAGTTGTTTTCAGATGGAAATTAAAATAAAATTAGGGTTGTTTCCTTGCACTACCAATATTCTGGGAACTATTTGGGAAACATTAGGGAGAAGCATATGAGACATGACATTTGGAAGGGTGAATCCTTTTGTGTCCTATGGCTTAGTTATGAAATATATATCCGAAGTTTAATCTTTGAGGCTTCCTAGAGCAACTTTTCATTTCAAACAATTTCTCCAAACTTAATAAAAATGCTGACACGATATGACTTCTTTAGCAGAAATGAACCCTCATAGAATTTTGGGAAATCACAGTGAAATTGGTCATTTGAAGCACTACCATATTTACTGCTTATTTAATATTCTTTTCAGAAGCAACAAAATTAAGTTTGCTTCCAGTGAATCAGAGGATTTCTAGCTAAAGATGCCCTTGCAATTCTCTTCCTCAGTGGTGTCTCAGTCTTGGTAGTTACCAGTTCAGTATGTTTGGTCATCAAAAAAAAAAAAAAAAGATTTGTTACAGTGTACCTTCCTTCTTATGCTTATAATAATGCTGATTTAATTAAATTAACGTAATGCTTTTTGAAACAACCAGGTTATATATAGTATTCTTTAGCGTAGTGGCAGTAGCAGTAGTACAGTAAGTAGTAGTGGCAGTATTTTGTTAACGCCTCACTCTAGAAGATTTTCTCAGAAGAGCTGAAGGTGCCAACTTTCACTTTGAAAAATATTTCTTAGAGTATTCTGTCACAGCCAATGCACATGGTAGGGACAACTTCTGAGGCTGATTTTCACTGAATATGTATCATTTCCAGTCACTAACCTGATCCTGCCCATCTTGCTGCCCCAGGCAACGAGGCTCCTCCCTAAGTACCCCACCCTCTAAAAAAAATTCAGAAACAAAAGGTATATGTGGACCTTAAGAACCCAGTTCCACCCCATTTCATATCTGTAATTGCTTGAGCTCAACATGCACTGTGTTATGCAGACTTACTGTCTCACTTGATCGCTTCTTTCCCATCAACCCTCACACTGCAGACACTCGAACCTCCTTGAGGAAAACCTTGCTGGCGCTATGCTCTCTGCTATAATTTTTCAGCTGTACAGGTTCGGTTTGTTGTGACAAGTAGGATGAGCTTTTGTGCTTTTGTGAAGCTGGAAGTGAAAGCTATTAAATGAAACTTGTAATTATGCCCATTAAAATTATGTTACAAAACCTCTCAAATGAACACACATACACGCACGCACGCACACACCACTGAATCTTCTTTTTCTCATGTCCAGAAAAATAATACCTTGACATTGGTAGCCACACTTAGCTTTTCTAATCCCTCTTATATATGTACAGCAGTAATGGACACAGTAGAACTCAGGTTAATAGAAGTAAAACGTTGTTCTTAAATTTCTTACTTTGATGGGAAGAGAGAGCTTAGGCCTCGTAGAAATTTTATTTCTTTACTTCACTTGAATGTTTTGTGCAAGGATAACTCAGAGTTCAGCTGCCTCAATCTGTGGCTCCAGAGATCACATGGGTAACATGTGAATGGAAATAAACCTTGTAGGTAAAAGAAAGAGGAATTTGGATAGAGATCAAAGATTAGCTTCATTCCATTCTTTCCTTCCACTTTTTACTATCCCATCTAAATTTGGTATTTTACGGGACTTTTTTTTTTTATTCCCAAAGGAAAGAGTGAACTTAAATCAGATTTGAGACTTTATCCCTCCCCCCACCTCCTTTTTTTTAATCCATGTGATTTGATCCGCTCAGTAGTAACTTTAGATAATTGAATTCTCAATTGCTAGGAACCTTCATTATGAAAGATGTGGCATACAGGCTTGATTTATTATTATCTCTTTTTAAGTTATCACTGTAGCCATGGTTTAGGTTACAGGAAAAGCTGTTCAGAATATTTAACAATATGATTAGCAGAAATATCTGTCTATGAATATTATGAGTATTTCTTGCTCATTTATCTTCTAGAATGGAATTACTTACTATGTGCTATTAACCCTGACTTAGGCCAAGAACGTTTCTAAGCATTAGGATCAGAACTCTGCATTATACATTTTCTGTAAGCTTACCGTTCTTTTTATAGCAGTCAGGTAAGAAGGTGGAGCTTAATGTGTTCAGCCTCATTCCTAAATGGCCTGTGGAAAAGATCTTATTGGTATCATCATGAGGTCCATAGAAGTGAAAAACACAATAATGCTTAAAAACAGTTTTCACCTAATTTTAAAATCTTTTTTAGAATAGTTTTTGCCAAGTATTTAGAAACATAGGGTAATTATAAAGTGAATATTTTGACTTCCATCAAAATAGTAGCTAAGTGGATAGAATCAACATTGAAGTGCTGCACGGTAATGGGGAAATGAACTCACCTTGTTCGTAGTTAACCTCAAGTGCTAGACCAGAGCTGAAATTCTGGACAGCTCTGGTTTATTGAGTGGATATCTCAATGCATTCCAGGGATTAAGATGATACTATTTCATTGTTCTAAAATGGAAGCAACTTAGTGTGGTTTTGGGGTCTCACTGCTTGACAATTTTATGGACTTGCATTACTTCTACCAACCTTATCCTGAAAATTTACTTTCTTTTCAAACAAAAACCCACAATACCTAAGAGAAGAACAAGGTCAGGCTTGAGAGCAGCCTAGGTAGGCTTGCAGACCATGCATTTCCACATTTGTGATAATTCTTTCAAGTTTTCATGGATATAGAAGTATTATAAATATTATAAGTATTATATAAATGAGGGAGAATGAAATAGTTTTGTACTTAGAATGGTTAATACAAGAAGCTAAAAATTTGAATTAATGTAAACACTGAAAAAATGTGTAACAAAACTACAGAGACAAAAAAGATCATTGGTTTGTAGCGATTGGGGGGCAGAGAGGAGGGATGAATAGGTGGAGCACAGGGAATTTTAGGACCTTGAAACTAATCTGTATGATGCTATAATGGTGGATACATGACTTTATGTCTTTGGCAAAGCCCATAGAACTATACAACACAAAGAGTAAATCCTGGTCATAGACGTTTGTTAACAATAATGTATCAATACTGGTTCATCAACTGTAACAAATGTACTACACTAATGCAAGATATTATTAATAGGAGTCAGCAAGGGGGTAGGGTAGTATATTGGAACTCTCTGTGCTTTCTGCTTAAATTTTCGATAAACCCAAAACTGCTCTTAAAAAGTCTATTAATTTTGTTAATGTTTTGGTTTTTTTCCTTCCAGTTTTTTTGAGATATAATTGATATACAAGTATTGTATAAGTTTAAGTGTATAGCATAATAAATTGACTTATATAAATCATGAAATGATTATCACAGTAAGTTTAGTGAACATCCATCATCCCATATATGTAGATATAAAATTAAAGAGATAGAAAAAAATATTTTCCTTGCAATGAGAACTTTTAGGATTTACTCTCTTAACAATTTTCATATATGCCACACAGCAGTGTTAATTAGATTTGTCATGCTGTACATTACATCCGTAGTACTTATTTATCTTATAACTGGAAATATGTACCTTTTGACTGCCTTCATGCAATTCCCCCTCCCCCTAAACCCCACCTCTGATAACCACAAGCCTGATATCTTTTTCTCTATAAATCTGTTGAGTGCATTGGGTCGCATGTGTCTTTTAAAGCCAAAAGACTATCTTTAGAATTATGTTTGAATTCCTTTCTCTTTTTTGTGTGCGTATCTATTGTAGATTTTTGGTTTGTGGTTACCATGAGGTTTATATATAGCAATCTAAATATAAATATGATTATTTTAAGTTGCTGCTCTCTTAAGTCCAAACACATTTTAACAACCCTGAATTTTAACTCCCCTTTCCATGTTTACTGTTTTTGACATAATATTTTACATCTTTTTGTTTTGTGCATCCCTTAAGTACTTATTGTGGATATAGATGATTTTACTTCTTTGGTCTTTAAACTTTCCTACTAGCTTTATACGTGGCTAATTTACTACCTTTTCTATATATTTGCCTTTACCAATGAAACTTTTCTTTTCATAATTTTCATATTTCTAGTTATGGCCCTTTCTTTTTCACATAGAGAAGTCCTTTTAACATTTCTTGTAAAGCTGGTTTGGTGGTGCTGAACTCTTTTAGCTTCGTGTCTATAAAACTTTTGATCTCTCCATCAAATCTGAATGAAAGCCTTGCTGGGTAAAGTATTCTTGTTTGTAGGTTTCTCCCTTTTATTACTCCAGGATCAGCAGGTGTGTCTGACTCAGGCTCCTTTCAAATTACTGTTTCTGCCCTGGGTCCTGGAGAGTGTAAGATTTTGTGTGTGCCTTTAAGAGTGGAGTCTAGGGACTTCCCTGGTGGCTCAGTGGATAAGAATCCGCCTGCCAATGCAGGGGACATGGGTTCGAGCCCTGGTCCGGGAAGATCCCACGTGCCGAGGAGCAGCTAAGCCCGTGAGCCACAACTACTGAAGCCTGTGTGCCTAGAGCCCATGCTCCACAAAAGAAGCCACCGCAGTGAGAAGCCCATGCACTGCAACAAAGAGTAGCCCCCACTCGCCACAACTAGAGAAAGCCCACGTGCAGCAATGAAGACCCAATGCAGCCTAAAATAGATAAATTAATTAATTAATTAATTAATTTAAAAGAGTGGAGTCTATTTCCCACAGCCCTCTGGCTCTCCCCAAAGTAAGCCCCACTGTCCTTCAGAGCTGAACTTTCTGGGATCTTGGCTTCCCAGTGCAGGACCCCCAGGCTGGAGAGCTCGATGTGGGGCTTGGACCCCTCGCTCCTTGGGGAGAACCTCTGTAATTGTAATTATCCTCCTGTCTGTGGGTGCCCACCTAGGAATATGGCTCTTGACTATACTACATCTTTGCCCTTCCTACCCATCTCATTGTGGTTCCTTCTTTATATCTTTAGTTGTAGATCTTTTCTGATATCCTTCTAGTCTTTCTCCTCAATAGGTGCTCTGTAAATAGTTGTAATTTCTGTGTGCCCATGGGAGAAGGTGAGCTCAGGGTCTTCCTACTCCGCAATCTTGGCCACTTGTTTTCAACAAGTCGATTCAGGAACTTGTGGGCCGCTGAGCATCTGAGGATCTGGGAGCCTAGTCCAGGTGTGTTATGCTGTAGCAACACATCTGTTAACTGCTTTAAAAATATAATTGTTTTAAAAATTAAATGTTTATGTCCTGCATGTTCTTAAAGCCTATTTAAAAAATGAAATGCCATATTGAACACATGGTTGGTTTTTTAAAAATAATTAATTAATTAGTTTATGTATTTATTTTTGGCTGTGTTGGATCTTCATTTCTGTGTGAGGGCTTTCTCTAGTTGCGGCGAGCGGGGGCCACTCTTCATCGCGGTGCGCGGGCCTCTCACTGTCGCGGCCTCTCTTGTTGCGGAGCACAGGCTCCAGACGCACAGGCTCAGTAGTTGTGGCTCACGGGCCTAGTTGCTCCGCGGCATGTGGGATTTTCCCAGACCAGGGCTCGAACCCGTGTCTCCAGCATTGGCAGGCAGATTCTCAACCACTGCGCCACCAGGGAAGCCCGAACACATGGTTTTATATATTTTCATTTATCCTTTTTTTTTCAGTAGTGCCTGAAATTGAGCAGGTTTATGAAATGTTAAAATTTTTTAAATATTGAGAGACATTTACATTTGGCAATATGAATGACTGCATATCCTGAAATACTCCTACATGAAAATATCAAGACTGCTCTTTTAAATTTATGGATGACTTCCAAAAAGATGAAGAAAAGTGAGCAAATACTATAGCTGTTGGCCACCCTGGGCTATCCCAAAGTGTTCAGTTGGCGAAAGTTTGAACATTAATAGACTACTGCATACTAGAAAGGGGAGTCAAAGCTTTGGGTCTGTGAAGGGAAGGGTTTTGATTGGAGACCAGAATAGAAAAGGGAATGTCAAAGGGCCAACTCTAAAGAAAAGGATAAATAGGAGAAAAGGAAATACAGCTGAATAAAACAACAAATTGATCTTAGCTATGGCTATCAGTAGAGGGAATTTTAAAGGGAATGGAAAGGGAAAAAAAAAACTATATTTTTTTCTATGTCAATTTGTAATCGTTTTGGGGTCTATATTTACATTATCTGTGCATTAAAAAAAAAAAAACCCTTGAGTCTAAGAATTTAAAATTGATCTTGGTTGGTAATGTTTCAGCCATCCAGCAGAAGCAAACAAAATCACACTCAACTCAGGTTTCAAAGATAAATATCACATTCAACTCAGGCTTCCAAGCTTTCTCACATATAAAGTTCTGCTTAATATGAGCTCAAAAAAATTCAAAAAACAAAGGAGAATTAAGACATCATGAGGCTGAATCATCAGAAACAAAATATAGTAAAACTAAGCCACAAAGACTTCAAATAGCAGATACAAAAAATAAAATAATTATGCCTAAAGAAATAAAAGAAAGAAATAAAAACATAAACCAAAAGTAAGAAAATATAAAAATGACTAGGAAGTTATGAAATATAACCAAATAGAACATCTGGAATTGAACAATGTAATCACTGAAATGAAAATATCTGTAGAAGTATAAATAGCAGATTAGATACATCTGGAGAGAGAAAGTCTGGAAGATAGATACGAAATAAAAGTACACATAATGCAGGACAGAAAGAAAATATGAAAGAAAACTTCAGAGATGTTGAGGATACAGTAACAATGACTACATCTAATTGAGTTCCATCATATGATAATAAAGGTAATAAATAACTTTAATGAATAAGTTTGAACACAAAAGATAGAAACTTCTAGAAAAATATAACTTAGGAAGATATTGAAAACACAAATAGTCCTCTAATCCCTAAAGAAATTCTCAATAGATAAAAATCTTCCTCAGGGGCTTCCCTGGTGGCGCAGTGGTTGAGAGTCCGCCTGCCGATGCAGGGGATACGGGTTCGTGCCCCGGTCTGGGAAGATCCCACATGCCGCGGAGCGGCTGGGCCCGTGAGCCGTGGCCGCTGAGCCTGCGCGTCTGGAGCCTGTGCTCCACAACAGGAGAGGTTGCAACAGTGGGAGGCCCGCGTACCTCCCCCGCAAAAAAAAAAAAAAAAAAAAAAAAAATCTTCCTCAAAGACAACACAAGAGCCAAATGGTTTTACAGAAGATTTCTACCCAACATTCTAGGGTCAAATAATAGAAAAAGAGGGTCTGACCATAATAAAATTCAACATGTTCAACATGCTCAATAAAAGAATGGAAATTCATAGATTAACCCCTTTCATAAACATAGGTGAAAAAAAATTCTAAACAAAACATTAGTGAAACAAATCCAGCTTTGTATAAAAAAGATAATATATCACAACCAAACTTATTTCATAAATTCAATGATGGCTAAATATTTGAAATATTAATGTAACTCACAACACTATGAAATTATAGGAGAAAAACCGTCTCATTTGGTATAGTAAAATAATTAAATTCAACATCTGTTTATAATGAAAACTCTAATTTGGAGTAGAAATAGAAAGGTTCCTCCTTATACTGAATGAAACCACAGTAAGATGCTATCATTCATCCACCCAGTTGGCAAATCATACCAAATGGTGGCAAGGATGTGACTAAACTGGGATTCTAATATGTACTGCTTCTCAGAGTGGGGATTGATAATAGTCCTTTGGAAATGATCTGGTATTATTTAGCAGGTTTTAAGTCATGACAATTTCACTCCGCTCTTGCACATGTACACCAGAAGACTAGTATAAGAATGTTCATGGGGCTTTTTTTTTTTTTTGGCTGCACTACATGGCTTGTGGGATCTTAGTTCCCCTGACCAGGGATGGAACCCCGGGCCCACGGCAGTGAAAGTGCAGAGTCCTAACCACTGGGCCTCGAGGGAAGTCCCATAGGGGCAATTTTTGTAATAACACAAAACCTAAATATTTGTCAACAGGAGAATGGGTAAATAAATTCTTCTGTACTCGTTAAATGGCCTACTAGACAGCATAGAACTGTAGCTACATGTGTCAACAGAGATGAGCTAACAAAATGTGTGAAAAGAGCAAGGTGCAAAAGTATAAAACCATTTTTATAAAGTTCCAAAATAAGCAAATTAACAATGGAAAGCAAAGGAGTTATAAACATAAACTCAGGATCCTGATTTCCCATAGTGAGGAGGAATTATGTTATTAGAGAGAAGCATACAGGGGGCTTCAAAAGTATTTTCCTTAAATTGGAAGGTGAGTGACCAGGTGTTTGTCATATTATACTTTATAACATAAATAGATATTATTTTTTGCATTTAGCAACTATGTTATAGTAAAAGAATGTCTGTAAAATCTAATGTGATAGTTAAGTACTTTGAGCTGTCATATAGAAAACCTCCTTTTATAATGAAGGCAGATGATGGAAACAGGAAAGAAATATTAAGCAAACGGAATTGTTTACCTTATTGTCAAACAAACACTATTCAAGTTTTTCATCCAGGTACACATAGAGTGTGTTGTGAAAGGCAGTAATGTGCACTGGTGAAGAACCAAAATGACTGTTGCAAATCTTAGTTGTGATACTTCTTAGCTGTGGGATCTTGGGTTTTGGTGCCCTCATTTGTTAAATAGAGATACTAATAGGACCTAATTTATCAAGTTATTGTGAGTATTAAACAAGTTAGCACATGGGAAGTGCCGAGAAAGGACATATGCAGAATAAATGCTCAATCAATATTAGATTCTAGTGGTCAGTTAACTTTTAATTTATACTTTGAAATGTTCTGTTTGCATTATGTTAGGCTTTGGTCATTTGACGAAGCAATTGATGACACTGGCTGATGGACATGTGGTGTTGGCTCTAGAAGGAGGACATGATCTCACAGCCATCTGCGATGCATCAGAAGCCTGTGTTAATGCCCTTCTAGGAAATGAGGTAAAAAACTAAAAGTACAAAAGAGTAGGGGTAAAGGACCAGGAATGTATGCATGCATATTTTTTGTCTTTTTTAAAATCACATGAACTCAGAAAACACAATGGAGCTCTTACAATTTTAAGGAAGAAGGCAAGCCTTAGATAAGAAAAGTTTACATGTTCTCATGGTATATGCTATAACTTTTGCCCAGTTATGAAATCCATATAGTACTCCCCTCGATCAGGTTATTGGCAGACCTCAATAAATAAGTAAAGATAACCCTTGGGAGGAAATGGTTTGTATATTGATCCGGCTAATGAGCAATGAAACATTGAAAGAGAAATAACTCAAAGAAAAGTTCTCTTAATATTTTCTGTAGGATTATGTCAGTTCGGGGGGAAAAAAGCTTTTGAAAAATATTTTTTCAGCTTTATTAAGGTATAATTGGCAAATAAAATTATAATACATATATCTAACATATACAGTTATGATTTGATATGCATATACATTGTAAAATGATTCCCTCCATTGAGTTCATTTAACACATTCATCACCTCACAGTTACATTTTTTTTGATGAAAATACTTAAGTTCTACTCTCTTAGAAAATTTAATTATACAAGACAGTATTATCAGTTATATTCACCATGTTATACATTACATCCTCAAGCCTTATTCATCTTATAAGTGAAAGTTTAAAAACTTTTACCAACCTCTCCTTATTCCCCCCACCACTCAGCTCCTGGCAACCACCATTCATTCTACCCTCTGTTTCTATGAGTTCAACTATTTTGTTTGTTTGTTTTTGGTTCTACATAAGTGATACCATGTAGTTTTTTTTTTCTCTGTCTGGCTTATTTCACTTGGCATAATACCTTCCATGTTCATCCATGTTGTCACAAAAGTCAGAATTTCATTCTTTTTTTTTAAGATTGCAAAATATTCCATTGTGTCTGTGTATGTGGATGTGTGTGTATTACATTTTCTTTATCCATTCATCTGTGGATGGACACCTACATTGTTTCCAATGTGTCCAATGATGTCCAAATAGTGATTTCATTTCCTTTGGATATTTACCTAGAAGTGAGATCCCTGGGTCATATGGTAGTTCTATTTTTAATTTCTTGAGGGACCTCCTACTGTTTTCCATAGTGACTATACTACCAAGAATGCACAAGGGTTCCCTTTTCCCAACATCCTTACCAGCATTTATCTCTTCCCTTTTTGATAATACATATCCTAACAATATGTGAGGAAGTATCTCATTATGGTTTGATTTGCATTTTCCTGGTCATTAATGATGTTGAATATCTTTTCGTGTACATATTGGCCATTTGTATGTCTTCTTTGGAAAAACACATATCCAGGTCCTTTGCCCATTTTGAATTATGGTATTTGGTTTTGTTTGTTTGTTTGTTTTGCTATTGAGTTGTATGAATTCCTTGTATATTTTGGATACTAACTACTTATTGGATATGTGGTAAATACTTTTTCCCATTCCATGGGTTGCCTTTTCATTTTATTGTGATTACCATTGCTGTGCAGAAGATTTTTAGTTTGAGGTAGTCCCACTTGTTTATTTTTGCTTTTGTTGTCTTTTCTTTTGTTCTCAAATCCAAATAACCATTGCCAACAGCTATGTCAAGGAGCTTACCCCCTATGTTTTCTTCTAAGAGTTTTAGGATTTCAAGTCTTACATTTACATCTTTAATCAATTTTGAATTGATTTTTGTGTATAAGATAGGGATCCAGTTTCATTTTTTGCATATGGCTATCCAGTTTTACCAACAACATTTATTGAAGAGACTATTCTTTCCCCATTGTATATTCCTGGTTCCTTTCCTGAAGATTAATTAATGGCTGGGATCTCTCTTCTGTTCTATTAATCTATATGTCTGTTTTTAATGACAATATCATACTGTGTTGATTAATTTTAATATAGTTTGAAATCAGGAAATGTGATAACTCCAGCATTATTCTTCCTTCTCAAGATTGCATTGGCTATTTGTGGTTCTTCTATGGTTTCATATGAGTTTTAGGATTTTTTTTCTATTGCTGTGAAAAATGCCTTTTGGTAAGTATTGCATTGAATTTATAGCTCACCTTGGGTATTATGGACATTTTAATTATATTAACCTTCCTGTTCCATGAACTTAGGATATCTTTCCATTTATTTATGTCTTCAATTTCCTTTATCAGTGTCTTAAAGATTTTTGTGTATAGATCTCTCACTTCCTTAGATAAATTTATTCCTGAGTAGTTTGTTTTTGGTGCCATTGTAAATGAGATTTTGTTTTCTTTATTTCTTTTTCAGATAGTTAATTTTTAGTGTACAGAATCACGACTGATTTTTCTGTGTTGATTTTTTTATCCTGCAACTTTGCTGAATTCATTTAGTTTTAACAGCTTTTTGGTGGCATCTTTAGGGTTTTCTACATGTATCATGTCATCTGTAATAGTAACAGTTTTACTTCTTGTTTTCTGATTTGGATGTCTTTTATTTCTTTTTCTTGCCTGATTGCTTTAGATACTATTTACTTACAGTACTATATTGAATAACAGTGACAGGAGTGGGTATCCTTATCTTGTTTCTAATCTTAGAGGAAAAGTTTTCAGCTTTTCAACATTGAGTATGATGTTAGCTGTGAGTTTCTCATATACGGGACTTATTATGTTGAGGTACCTTCCTTCTATACCAAATTTATTGAGAGTTTTTTTCATGAAAGGATGTTGAATTTTGTCAAATGCTTTGTCTGCATCTATTAAGATGATTATATATAATCTTTATCCTTCATTTTGTTGATGTAGCTTATTGCATTTATTTATTTACAGATGATGAACTACGCTTGCATCCCAGGAATAAACCCCACTTAATCATGGCATATGATCCTTTTAATGTACTGTTGAATTCAGTTTGCTAGTATTTTGTTGAGGATATTTGATCTCTGTTCATCAGGGATATTGGCCTGTAATTTCTCTCCTTGTAGTGTTCTTTACTGGCTTTGGTATCAAGGAAATGCTGACCTCCAAAAATGAGTTTGGGCATCTTACCTCCTCTTCAATTTTTTGGATGAGTTTGAGAAAGATTGGTATTACTTCTTCTTTAATTTTTGATGGAATTCATCAGTGAAGCCATCTGATTCTGGACTTTCCTTGGTTGGGAGGTTTTTAATTATTAATTCAATCTCCTTACTAGTAATTTGTTTGTTCAGATTTTCTATTTCTTCATTATTCAATCTTGATGCGTTTTTTGTTTCTAGAAGTTTATCCATTTCTTCTAAGTTATTTAATTTGTTGGCATGTAATTGTTCATAGTAGTTTCTTATGTTCCCTTGTATTTCTGTTATGAATTGTAATGTCTCCTCATGCATTATTAATTGAGGCCTTTCTCATTTTTTCTTAGTCTAGGTAAAAGTTTATCAATTTTGTTTATCTTTTCATAAAACAAGCTTAGTTTTATTGATTTTTTCTATTGTCTTTTTAATCTCTATTTTATTTATTTCCACTCCGATCTTTGTTGTTTCCTTCTTTCTACTAATTTGGCCTTAGTTTATTCTTCACTTTTTAGTTTCTTGAGGTTTAAAGTTAGGTTGTTTGGTTGAGATCTTTCTTTTTTCTTAATGTAAGCATTTATCACTATAAACTCTTCTTAGAATGGCTTTTGCTGCATGCCATACGTTTTGGTATTTTGTGTTTCCATTTTCATTTGTCTCAAGATTTATTTTATTTCTTTTGATTTCTTCATTGACATATTGATTGTTCAGTAGCATGTTGTTAAATTACTATCTATTTGTGAATTTTCCAGTGTTTTCTTGTAATTGATTTCTAGTTTCATGCTATTGTGGTCAGAAAAAATAATTGGGATGATTTCAGTTTTTTAAAATTTGCTAAGACTGGTTTTGTGGCCTACTGTATTATCTCTCCAGGAGAATGTTCCATGTGTGCTTAAGAAGAATGTATATTCTGCTGCTGTTGGATGGAATGATCTGTATATGTCTGTTAGGTCTATGCCATCTAATGTAGTTTAAGTCCAGTGTTTAGTTATTGATTTTCTATCTAAGCTATCCATTGTGTTATATCCTCTTGGTGAATTGACCCCTTTATCATTTTATAATGATCTTCTTTGTCTTATATTACGGTTTGGGGGTTAAAGTTTATTTTTTCTGATATAAGTATATCTGCCCTGCTTTTTGTTTCCATTGGCATGGCATATTCCATCCCTTCACTTTCAGCCTGTGTGTCCTTAAACCTGAAGTGATTCTCTTGTAGACAGCATGTAGTTCAGCCTTGTTTTTTAAATCATTCAGCAACTCTATATCTTTTGACTGGAGAATTTAGTCCATTAAATTTAAAGAAGTTATTGATACATATGGGCTTACTGTTGCCATCTTTTTGTTTCCTGGCTGTTTTGTAGTTCTGTTTTTCCTCTCTTGCTGTCTTCCATTTGTGAGTTGATGATTTTGTGTAGTGGTATGTTTTGATTCCCTTCTCTTTATCTTTTGCATATCTACTATAGGTTTTTGCTTTGTGGTTACCATTAGGCTTACATATAACTCCTATAGTTTTAATAGTGTATAATATTTTAGGCCAATAACATTTTAATTTTTAATGCTTAGAAAAGCGCTACATTTTTATACTTTCCTCCCACAATTTATCCTTTTGATGTCAAAATATACATTTTTTATATTGTGTAATCATTAAAAATTATTGTAGTTATGGATTATTTTTAATACTTCAGTCTTTTAACCTTTACACTAGAGTTATAAGTGATTTACCCACCACCATTACAATATGAGTATTCTGAATTTAAGTATAAAAAAATATATATATGTATGTATGTATATATACGTGTATGTATATACATACATGTATGTGTGTATGTATATATAGATATATTATATATATATATATATATATATATATATATACTTTACCAGTGAGTTTTATATGCTTTTATGTTCTCATGTTACTAGTTAGCATCCTTTAGTTCAGCTTGAAGAACTCCCTTTAACATATCTTATAAGGCAAATCTACTGGTGATGAACCCTTTAGCTTTTGTTTGTCTTCAAAACTTTATCTCTCCTTGAATTCTTAAGGACAGCTTTGCTGGGTGAAGTATTCTTGGTTGGCAGTTTTTTCTTACTACACTTTGAATATATTATCCCATTTGCTTATGGTCTGCAAGTTTTCTGTTGAAAAATCCACTCATAATCTTAATGAGATTCCCATATTTTCTCTTGATGCTTTTGAGATTCTCTCTTTGTCTTTAACTTTGACAATTTAATTATAATATACCTTGGTGTGTGTCTCTTTAGATCCATCTTATTTGGTATTCTTTGGGCTTCCTGGATCTGGATGTCTGTTTCTTTCCCCAGGTTAGGATAGTTTTTAGCCACTATTTCTTCAAATACACTTTCTGGCCCTTTCTCTCTCTTCTCCTTCTGGGAAACCTAAAATGTGTATGGTGGTCTGCTTAATGGTGTTCATTAAGTCCTTTAAGCTATCTTCATTGTTTTTCATTCTTTTTTCTTTTGCTGCTTTGATTTGATGAGTTTCACTACCTTGTCTGAGTTACCTGATCTTTTCTTTTACTTGATCTGGTCTGCTGTTAAACTCCTTTATTGAATCTTTCAGTTCATTTATTGTATTCTTCACTTCTGTGATTTCTGCTTGGTATTTTTTAATATTTTCTTTCCCTTTGTTGAAATTCTCACTTTGTTCATGCATTGCTCCCTGACCTTGGTGACCATATTTAGGACTGTTATTTTGAATACTCTGTGGGGTAAATCACTTATCTCCATTTCACTAAGATTAGTTTCTGGAGATTTATCTTCTTTTGTTTGGAATATATTCCCCTGTTTCTTCACTTTCCTTGACTTTCTTTGTTGGTTTCTGCACATTATAAAAACACCCACCTCTCCCAGTCTTGATAGGCTGGTCTCATTAGGAGATGAACTTTGTCTATCAGCCCAGCCCAAGCTCCTGGTTACCTCTCAAACCTTTGTGATTGTCCAAGCCACAGTCTTCGTTGTTAGTGGCTCCCAGTAGTTGAGGGTGTGCCCAGACCTATAAGTGTCCATAAGGCAAGAATCACAGTCAGCACCTAGAAGTAGGCTGATTAGAAGCTGGGTGGAAAGTATGCAGTCAAACCCCTCCCAAAGAGAAACTGTGAGATGGGAATTTTTGCCTTTCCTTCTACACTGAGCTCACGTGTGTTGACATGAGGGGTACTCCTGTGCCCATTTAAAACTTACTTCTTTGTTTGCTACAATCCTATGGGACTAATAAACACATGCTCTATTAGCTATCAGAGCTAGGTGATTTGGGGTCCCATCCTTCAGGTCGCAACCATAAAACTTGTGGTGCTAGATATGTGAACAAGCTCCTTCCATGGAGACACTTGGTGACCTGGTTTTATTGTTGGAGGGAAGCAGAAGAAGAAGGCAGGAGAAGTGCCCACCAGCTATTGAATGCTCTGGGGAGAATCACAGTCAGCATCTTGATGTGAACTAATTAGAAGCCAGACCCCTCAGGCAGCAGCTTGTAAAGTATGTAGTCAGATCCCTTGCAGAGAAAGACTGGGAGATGAGCATGTTTGCCTGCTCCCTCTGCACTGATCCTTGGGAGGATAGCTATAGTATTGATAGTAAGTGCTCACATACTTAAGAACTGCTTTTTTGTTTGCTCTGGTCCTATGGGACTCAAGAAACCAAGCCCTGTTGGCTTTCAGAGCTAAGTGTTTTGGGAGCCCATTCTTCTGGTGGGAGCCTAAAAGTTGGGGTGCTAGATGTATAGTCCAAACCCTTCACTCCTCAGGGAGAAGCTGGGGAATGAGTGTTCATGGCAAAAGTGTATCTAAGAATTTCCCACCCATTTTGATATGGGTATTTTCTCATTTGCTCAATGTGTAGTAGTCACTCAGCTAGTTTCTTTCAAGGGAATTGCTCTGTTTGTAGCTATACATTCAGTGCATCCATGGGAGGAAGAAAATTCAAGAGCCTCCTGTGTCACCATCTTGGTCTGGAGTCTTAAAAATATTTATAAACTCTTTTTTTCGGTCACCATTTATAAATTCTTTAGGCTGAGAGATACATACTATTTCCATGTTACAGATGGTGATAGTGAGACTCAAAGAGGTTTGAGAAATCCATTCAAAGTCATGCAGCCAGAATGCAATAGATCCAAGACCTGAACTTGAATTTACATTGCCAAAGGTCATTCTTTTTTCTTTCACATCACATAACTAAATTGCAACATATTTTTCTGACTACTCTGGAGAAGACTTCAGATCAAATTACCATTAGGTTCACTTCCAGACCATGGAAAGCTTTTGGACAAATTAATAGCAATTCACAAATATTTCAAAGTTCATATGCATTCATTAATATTATCATATCAATTCATTTACTTTTATAGTGAATGTACAGAATGTTACAGCTACTTTATATATTTTGCCTTTTTTCACAAACTCAAAGTATTACTTTGCTTATAAAATAAACATACACAAAATCATTTAAAAAATCTATAATTCATACTGTTCTTTAAAAGTAACTCATGTTTTCACCTACAGTATTTATGAAGGGGAAAAAGTATATTTTCTTCTGCACACTGAACACATAAGTTTTATTGTCATTATCTTACAAACCTATGATGCTTCAATATGATTATTGTGCTATGTTTATTTAAGTAAATATGTACATTTTTAATTTGAAGGAAAATATGAGACAGAAGACTTGAGCACTGCTCAAGTCTTTACTCTGTTGTGTAATATTAGCACAGTAACTCAAAGGATGTAACTATCTGGTGATTAATGTTATTAGTGGACTGCTAATTCATATCACACATAGGTCATGGTGTCTTAAGATTTTCTAAATATTAGAATATTTCTGAGATTCCTATGAACAAATAACATCAAACAGAATGTTGAGGTTTTATTTTTTGTTTTTTTTTTGTTTTTCATTGAAATAAGGGAGTGCAAAAAATGAATACTACTTCTACCTTATCAGTTAATGTTGGGCTGTTCTATTTGCCTACCAGATAACGTATTTTGCATATTCACCTATATTCTCAAATTACTTATTTCATTTTAAATATAGAAACATTTTAAGGAAGTAGACTGGTTTTAATATTTGCATGCAAAGGCTTACACCAGATGTGCAGAAAATCACAGTATGGTGTGGATTGTGGCTCCATGGATGATTGACCTGCCCAGAAAGAAATGTTACCCAGTTGCAAAAGCCAACCACTTTTCCAACTATGTGAAAAGAAATTATGGATTTCACTGGCTCTATTTGAACACACTCATTCAAATGACATTCAATCTCTGTGCTCTTGTAATCTCTGCACTTGGCCCACTCCCTTCTTCCAAGGGAGGATTTCCAATGAAGATGGAATAATTTGTCCTGTGGTCTCTTTCTTTAAAAGATGATTGTATTTCAGAACAGATGCAAGTCAGTTGTATGGAGTTACATGTTTTTCTTAATTTATCTGAATTTACTAAAAAAGCAAAATGGATGTGTTTTGTACCTTCCTTCCCTTGTATGCTCATTTGACTAGGATGTCTTTGATCATTTTATTATATCAGCTATATCTAGAGATCAAAGACACTGTTTTCATAGAACAGTTACTGACATTAGAGGGATGTCACCTAATTTAAAGTTTGAGACCTTTGCCTTTTCTCTCTGTTTTTAGAAAGACCAGGCTTGAAATAGAGGAAGGGATAAAAGTACCATTGGCCAATCTTAAACATGCCCACGTGTGTGTATAAATGCTAAAAATCCCAGTAAGTGATAAACTAAATGATTTTTTTTGGCTACATTGACTATTTAATCAACTTCAATTATCTGGATATCTTATAGTAAATTTGATTTAGTTATTATAATACCCTAAATACTACCTGTTCCTTTTCATTGGCTGTCTTCAATTACACAAGCACGATCTAAGATTTGTTCATTATGAACTAAACAAGAGAGATTTAAGTAATCTATGTCTTTCTTTTTTAATTGAGATATCTTAGGGATATAAGCAAAAATATAGATTTTTCACAAAATACTTTAAGGGTAACAGATGGATTTGGTATATTGAACTTTGAAAGGTAAATTTTGGTGTGTCAGGTCTATCAATACACAGAGAAACGAAGCAAAGAGAAAGAATGATTTTTTAAATGAAAAATGGAAGAAAAATACCTATGTGTTGTACATTATAATTCATTTGAAAAAAGGAAATGAAAATGTAATACTTGAAACAACTTATGAAACAAAAAGTTCTCCTCTCTTTCATTGACAATATAATTTATAATCCATGGCCTGGGTTTCTGTATTTTTTTCCAGTTCAAAGGTCATCATGACTAACAGCATCACTACACTGAAGTTTTAAGTTTCATTCCCTTAGAAAAACTAATATATAAGGCATAGTGCTTGTACCTCACCATTGAAAAAAAGTGCATACATGTCGTTTTCATAGTAGTATGTGGTAGGCTCTAGGTAAGAAAATAAAAAAGGATGTCTTTCAGGATACCAATTATTGCAATTTCAAATCCCATTTTCCCTCCAAACTCCCTTTTCAAGTGATTAATAGGGCAATTATAACTTATTATCTGGGATTTCACTTTTACAAATAACAAAGTGTAGTAAAGCTTGAGCTTAAAACATTGGCAGAACATACACTGGCTTCTCAACACTGAACATGCAATTGAACTCAAATTAGGAAGGTCAAGAAGGGCTTTTTTGAGAGACTCTGCACTTTGTCAGATGTATTTATTCATGTGCAGAGGATTTAGAGTTCATAAACATTTTGCCAGTTTTTTGAATGCTATTTCTTTTCCTTGTTGTTCTTGGCCAGGCCATGTCAATACAGCAGAATGCTGCTTCATATGGCTTATTATCAGCAGAATAATATGTATTACATAACCCAAAGGGATTGTAAAATCAGCAGGAACTCTTGGCTCTGCATCTCAATGTAGATACATAGATGGGTACCACAAACTTGATTTTTTAAAAAAAATTAAGTTGTCTGAGTGTTACACCCAAAATAGGCATTTCTTCTTTTTAAATATTTTTTTATCATGAGAGTGATCTAGTTAGCAAAACATCTCTTAACTATTCTTTTAAGAAATATGCACAAGGTCA
This sequence comes from Mesoplodon mirus, assembly GCF_964341445.2. Taxonomy (NCBI): domain Eukaryota; kingdom Metazoa; phylum Chordata; class Mammalia; order Artiodactyla; family Ziphiidae; genus Mesoplodon; species Mesoplodon mirus. Next base: position 43,802,112 of record NC_138985.1, on the reverse strand, counting down.
GTCAAAATAATATACTATTGGATTAAAACTAATTTGAGCATGATACAGGAAATGCCTTGAGGCAACTGATTTTGAAGACATACCAGAAGTCCATTTTTTTCCTTTTTGTTGGCAAAGTTCAGGACTTAGATTTATCAGTCCAATCACTGTATGATGAATATTTTTGAACTTCTTTAATGAAGCACTAGAAACTCCAGCTTGAGGATTGTAAGAAATTAAAGTGACTATCTAAATGTGAAGAATCAGGTTGCTTGGACTAGCATCAAAGATACCTATGTGAATAGTCACATCGTTTGTTAGTTATAGTAATAGAAACATCTGTGAGGTTCTCAGAGACACTGATTTTGGTAATCTGCATTTGCGTTTGCTGGCAAACAATGTCACAGTTGCTTTAAGGCCACATTTGCCTACTGTTATGCAAAGCCAATTAGCAGCACCCTGGGTTGCTTCCTCTGAAAGAAATTTTCTTAGGAGGTGAGAAAAGCTTAAGCAGTTGGCATTCCTATGGAATTTAAAATAAAAACATTGAAAAACTTAAGATAGGTAAAAGAAAGGAGAGTACATATAGCACTAAGAGCCTTGAGTAGTGAGTTGAGAACATGGCCATTAAAAGACCACCTGTCAAAACAGAATAAATGACTGTTTTAAGCTTGTTAGAGAAAAAAAAATTGCCATAGACATGGAAACTGTTGAGATGATGATACAGCCTCTGGTACTGAAGGTTCTGCACTTAACATTTGAGTCTATAGCATGTCTTTTCTTGATCTCCCTCACTCTTATTAAGGTTTGGCTTCTAGGCCTTTCTTCCTTCCCTCCTTTCTGTCTCTCTCTTTCTTTCACTACTTGCCTTCCTCTCTCTCATTTCTCCTCTTTTTGTAATAACTGCTATCTCCTGTTGATTAGGTTCAGCTGCTTTTATTTGACTTGATTTCAGCAACAGTGGCTACACTTAGTGATTGTGTATGTTTATAATCTTTCCAAGATGACTTTTTGCTCTAAAGGTGCTGAAAAATCTCTTGAATTGACTTAAGTGTTGACAACCACCGCTGAGGTGAACTGTTGAGATGTTGTTGTCTGAGTTGCTCATCAGGGGTTTGTTTGCATTAGATTTTGAATGGATGAGCCACTTTACCATCTTTTTCATCCTTTAGATGATGTATGGCTGACTCCATCGGGGAATTGGTGTGAATCTGGGAAAGCTTACAAGCTCCTAAATAGTTGCAAGTCATGAGTTGAGAAAGGGAGAAGTGACTACAGGGAAAATGTGTGATAATCCAGAATAATGTTTTTCATGGTCTTTTCTTAGACTTTGAAACATATCCGCACTCTGAAAAAGTGTATGGATAATCTAAAGAGTTAAGATGTTTTGGAAAATATTATTTGAAGATATTCTCTGTTGTATTGATAGATATAGCCTGTGAATTTGCATTTCTTAAAAGCTTATGAGAAGCAGAGCCAAAGTGATTGTGGAGTTTTCTGTTTATCTGTTTTAGCAAATGCCAAATAAACTAGAAGTTATCTGGATAACTCAAAACTCCATCATGCAGATCTGTACTGATTGTCTTTAGGGTTTTTAGAAGGTGTTAAAAGGAATGTGGGCTGGGAACCTGGACACTTCATAGGGTTCTGGTTACCAATAAAAGAGAGAAAGCATTTCTTTTCAGTGGTGAAGTAAACATGTTATGATATTCATTTGTCTGTCTGTTCATTCAGTAGTCTTTTATTGGACATCAATTTTATACCCGTAAGTTCTGATACAAGTAAAAGTAAAAGAAATATAAACAAAGTACTTTGGGAGTGTAATGTAGGACCCATTATTTTTAACTATAAGGATGGAGGAATATTTTAATAGAGCAAGTAACTTTTAACTTTGATCTTGAATAAAAATGATAATTTGACAAGCTGAAATCAAAGCAAAGAATTTCTCTCTTGCAGTGGAGATACATAGATAAAGACATTAAGACTTCTTGGAATTGTGGATGACTCTTTTTTGGGCTTGTTTGTTTGTGGCAGAGGAGAGGATACTTTGAGTGGAATAAAAGTGAATAATGAGATTGGATCAGTGGAATGGAATACTGTAAGGAATTAGAATTCCTGTGGACAATATGGAAGACTTGAACAAATGAGTCCCATCCTTTGTGGTAAAATAACAACAAAATAGTGTATGCGTTTTGAATAAGGCAATCTCATGCAAGAAAACAAAAGTTTATTAAGGAAATAATTGTTAGGAACAATTTCCCCCAGATTATCAACAAAAAAATAATAGCCTATTAGTGATATGTTAGAGCTGTCTCTTAATGGCTTGTGAGTGCTAAGTGTGTGTATCTCTGCTCAAATCTGAGTTCAGTGATATAACATTGTTAGCTTGAAATAGGCTATGGTGGGAGTATTTACACTATGGAAATCAGCAAATGCTACAAATTACAACTATTTTTTTTGACAGTCAGCTGTTAAACATTTACCACTGTACCACTCCTGCATGATATGAAACAGGTCTTAGCAGAAAAGTCAATATTTCAAACACAGTATAGTAAAAATCTCTTTACGTAACAAAAAAATTAAGGAAAAACAGTTTAAAACATGCATATCAGCAGATTGAAATAGAGAAAACAAAAAAGCAAATGAGGGTAAGACAAACAAGAATAAAAGACAGTGAAACATGAGGAGTTACAAAGTATAATTATCAGATTTAAACTTATTTGTAAAACAGCGACTTATTTGCTTATAGGATGAATTAAGCCTTTTTTTATAACAATTGATATCTAGACTATGGACATTACATTAGGAAACTACACATAAAGCACTGACCGCACATCTCTTAAATGTTATTGAAACTTCAGTTTAACATGCACCTTTTAATATATATAGTATTTTCCTAACTCAACTGTGTGATTTGGAATATTTTCTCATTATATTGCATATTTACACTCTTACCTCAATGTTTAAACAAAATATTGATAGTGTGAATTATCCAACTAATTGTATTCATTATCCTCTTTCTAATAGACCACTATGCCTCCTCTTTTTACCTTTAAGTTCATTTTTAATTATTTAGCTAGTTATTGCCGTAGATGCTTAAATATGCCATTATGTCCAAACTTTCCATAGTTAAGTATCATGGAAACTGTGGTATGCTATTTGGATATGATAGTGGATAGAGGCACTTCCTCATAGTCTTCCTCCTTCCATTCATTGGCCAATATATTGTATAACCTACATTTATCTAAGCTGGGGTAGGTTTGGATAAATCTCAACTAATAGAATAATAACCATGTAATAATCTCAGAGTCTAGCCCCACTGTCCCTCATATTTTATTAAGGGAATTCCTTCAGTATCTCCTGTGAGCTGAATGGCCATGACTGTACCCTTTGCCTCTTGGTCCTCCTGTTAGTCTCATAAGACTTGCTAGGTTTATATCACTTCTCTTGGCCAGAGATGTATCTTTATTGCTGTGTGATATCACCATTGTCTATATGAAGGTAGGTTGCAGGCAGACTCAGTCTGAACAATCGCAATAGTGTGTCAGTATAATAACTTGATTATCAGTAGAATCTATTCTGATTTACTTTTGTTTCCCATCTATTTGGTCAAGAATTTTAATGACTCCAAATGAGTAAAAGGGGTTATTTTGAGAATGACTCATGAATCACAATATGGATAAAATTATATCCAGGTTTACTTAAGCAATCAAATTAAACATATACAACTAATTGCAGGCATCTCTAAGATAATTATTTCAATGAGAGCTGAGTTTTAACCACCAATCCCTCCTCACTAGGGAATCCAGAATAGTTCATCAGCGTGGAGAGTCAGGTCTTCACGGCACTCTGCTTCCCTTATCCTCTTGGTCTTGATCATCATATTCTTCCAATGTTCCACAAGATCTTTGATCCTGACAACTGAACCTTTTCTGCATTTTTTTTTCTGAGTTGCTTTGCATGTTACAGGGGACTTTCAGTTCCCTTTATTAAGTGAATTTGTGGCCTGTATCTAAGAATGTAACTTGTTCTTGCTGCAAAACCTATAATCTCACTTTTTTTCTTAGATGCACCATAATATAGTAGAAAAAGCATGGACTCAAGAACCAGACTTAGTTTCCCTATTCCCTTATGTCATAAAACATATTCTCTTTTTAAACTGCTTTTAATGATAAGATACAATATTCATCCAGAACACTGCATTAGACATGAATGTACAATGCAATGAAATATCACAAATAGAGCACATATATAACTATCAACCAGGTCAATAAACAGAATAATGTCCGCACCTCAGTAGATCACATACACACTTTCCCAATCAGCACTTCCTTTCTCTTTTCTGAAAGTAACCTATTTTCTGGTTTCTAACATAAGATTTTAGTTTACCTGTTTTTGAGCTTTGTATACATGAAATCATATATATATATATATATATATATATACACACATATATATGATTATATATATATATAACTTCTTTTGCTCAACATTGTGAGATTTATCCATACTTGTGCAATAAGCTATAGTTTATTCATTTTCATCATTATATAGTATTAGATTCCATAAAAAGACTTTCCAGGACAATGTCATGGTTTATTTATCTATTCTACTTTTAATGAGTAGAGGGTATTTTTCTAGTTTGGGGGCTGTTGTGAACAGTACTGTGATAGACATTTTATAAATGTTTTTTGGTACATTTGTACACACATTTCTGTTGAGTATATATCTAAAAGTAGTATTGCTGGGTCATGGGGTATGCATGCATTTAATCTTTGTAGATAATACCAAACTGCTTTCCATAGGGATTGTCACAATTCATACTCTTATCAGCAGCATATGACTATTTCCATTGTTCTATGTCCTTCCAAAACTTGGTATTAGCAGTCTTTTAAAATTTTAGACATTTTTGTTGTGTGTGTAGTAGTATATCATCATGGCTTTGCTCTTCCAGAATACTAATTAACTAAAACAGCTCTTCATCTATTTATTATTTGTACATACCATTTTTGAAGCACCTATTCAAGTTTTTGTTTACTTTCAGATGGACATTTTCTTACTTACTTGAGCAGTTCTTTTTTTAAAATAAATTTATTTATTTTGTTTATTTATTTTTGGCTGTGCTGGGTCTTCGTAGCTGCACGGTCTTTCTTTAGTTGTGGAGTGTAGGGGCTACTCTTCGTTGCGGTGCCCGGTCTTCTTATTGCAGTGACTTCTCTTGTTGCAGAGCATGTGCTGTAGGCACACGAGCTTCAGTAGTTGTGGCACGTGGGCTCAGTAGTTGTGGCTCATGGGCTCCAGAGCGCAGGCTCAGTAGTTGTGGCGCACGGGCTTAGTTGCTCTGTGGCATGTGGGATCTTCCCAGACCAGGGCTTGAACCCTTGTCCCCTGCATTGGCAAACGGATTCTTAACCACTGCGCCACCAGGGAAGCCCTGAGCAGTTCTTTATAGATCCTCTTGTTGGTTTCATATGTTGAAATACCTTGTCTGTCTTTTTACCCTCTTAATCGTGTCCTTTGGTAAATAAAAATAATTTTCAATGTAGTACAATTTATCAGTCATTTCCTTTGGGATTAGTTCTTTTTGTATTCTGTTTAAATATTCTTTCTGTATACCCAAAATCATGAAAGTATTTTCTCTATTCTATTCTTAAAGATTTTTGACTTAAACATTCAGATGTGCAGTTCTTCAGGAATTGCATATGTATATGGCATAATGTAGAAGTCAAGTTTTTTTTAATGTGGATATATAGTTGATCAAGTACCATTTATTGAAAGGCCATTCATTCCTTATGGCTCAGCAGTGGTACCTTTATCCATATATACATGGAGACTCTAGTCTTTTCTGCAGGTCTCATTATCTGTCCTTGAGACATTATCAGATTGTCTTCACTTACATAGTGTTATAAGCAATCTTGATATCTAGTAAAACAAACCTCCCAGTTTGTTTTTCTTCAAGACAGTCTTGGTTACATTTGTCCCCTTTGTGTTTTCATATACAATTTTAGAATCACCTTGTGCAATTTCACAAGACACATATAAATGGATTTAGTTCACCAATAAAAGCAAAGATTATCACATAGTAATAAAAAGTGCTGTTTAAAGGGACACTTTCTGTTATATAGTGATAAAGTTTGAATATAAAAAATGAAAAGGGACTTCCGTGGTGGCACAGTGCTTAAGAATCCGCCTGCCAGTTCAGGGGACACAAGTTCGATCCCTGGTCCGGGAGGATCCCACATGACCTGGGTGGATACCACATGCCACGGAGCAGCTAAGCCCTTGTGCCACAACTACTGAAGCCCGTGCGCCACAACTACTGAAGCCCACGTGCCTAGAGCTGATGCTCCACAACAAGAGAAGCGCCTGCAGTGAGAAGCCCACGCATCACAATGAAGAGTAGCCCCTGCTTGCTGCAACTAGAGAAAGCCCATGCACAGCAACGATGACCCAATGCAGCCAAAGATAAAATAAATAATTAATTAATTAATTAATTAATTTAAAAAACTTTTTAATGAAGAAAAAATTAAACTACATTAACTTACTGAATGAAAGCTTACATGGCTCTATCAGTATCACTTAAGTGGATGTTAAGACAAAAAAATAACTAGAGTTAGAGATGCTTCATAGAGATAAAATATTCTATTAACTGGTAGGATAAAACAACTTAAAATTGTGTTTTAATAACACAGCTTCAAAACATATCAAGCAAAAGTTGAATGAAACAAATGGAAAAAATAGTTAATACCACAATCATAGTGACAGACTTTAAGATACCTCTTTCAGCAGCTGATAGAGAAAGAAGACAGTAAAAAAGGGGGGGATGTATAAGACTTAAACACCTTAATAAACCTGCCCTAATTGAAATAAATAATAGGCTTTACCCAGTAACTGCAGAATATCATTCTTTTCAAGGACACATGTAACGTTTTCAAAAATAGACCATATTTGGGGGTATAAAGCAAGTTGCAGTAAATTTCAGCTAAAGGATTTCAAACAGAGTATCTCTCATCATAATGAAACTAAACTAGAATCTATATTATATAACAAATGGAAAGATATCCCATGTTCATGGATTGGAAGACTTAATATTGTAAAAATGCCTTTACTACCCAAAATAATCAAGAGATTCAATTACAATTCCTATCAAAATCCCAATACTGTAGCATTTTTTACAGAAATAGAAAAAAAATTCTAAAATTCATATGGAACCACAAAGGACCGCAAATAAAAAAGCAATATTGAGAAAGAAGAACAAAATTGGAAGCATCATATGTCCTGATTTCAAAATATATTACAGAGCTACAGTAACCAAAACAGTAGGGTACTGCCATAAAAACAGACATACAGACCAAGGGAACAGAATAGAAAGTACAGAAATAAATACACACATATATGGTCAACTGATTTTCAAAAGAGTGCTAAGAATACAAAATAGAGAAGGGATAATGTCTTGAACAAATAGTATCAGGTAAACTAGATATCCACTTGTAAAAGAATGAAACTGGACCCTTATCTTATACCACGCACAAAAATAAATGGGTAAGGAGTTAAATACTTTAACGTAAGACCTCAAACTATAAAAATCCTTAAAAAAAATAAGGGTAAACTTTTATGACTTTGATCTTGGCATTGATTTCATGGATATGACACCAAAAGCATTGGCAACAAAACAGAATAAACTAGTGGGACGACATCAAACTGATAAGCTTCTGAACAACAAGACATTCAACAGAGTGAAAAGGCAATCTATGGAATGGGAGATAATATGTCCAAACCATATATCTGATAAGGTGTTCATCTCCAAAATATATAAGGAATTCTTAACAGCTCAGTAGTAAAATATAGTAAACCTGATTTTAAAATGGGCTAAGGACTTAAATAGACATTTCTCCAAAGAAGACATACAAATGGCCAACAGGTCTATGAGAAATGCTTAGCATCACTAATCATCAGGGAAATGTAAATCAAAACCACAATGAGATATCACTTCACATCTGTCAGAATATCAGGATGACGATTATTTAAAAAAAACAAAAAACCCAAAGACAACAAGTGTTGGCAAGGACATGGAGAAATTAGAATGCTTGCATTCTGTTGGTGGAGATACAAAATGGTGCAACTGCTATGGAAAACAGTATAGAGGGCTCTCAGAAAATTAAATATAGAACTACCATGTGATCCAGCAGTCCCACTTTTGGGTATTTATCCAAAAGAATCAAAATCAGGATCTCAAAGAGATAATAGCACTATGAATACTGCAGCCCTATTCACCATAGCCAAGATGTGCACACCAGCTAAATGTTCATTGACAGATGAATGGTTAAGAAAATGATATATACATACAATGGAATAGTATTCAGTCTTTAAAAGGAAGGAAATTCTGCAATATGCAACAACTTGGGTAAACCTTGAAGACATTATGCTAAGTGAAATAATCCAGTTGCAGAAAGACAAATACTGTATGATTCCACTTATACAAGCTATATAAAATAATCAAATTCATAGAATCAAAGAGTGGAATGGTCGTTGTCAGCAGATGAGGAGAGGGAGAATTGGGGAGTTACTAATCAATGGACATAGTGTTTCAATCAAGCAAGATGAATAAGCTCTAGAGAACTGCTCTATAACATTGTACCTATAGTCATTAATAGTGTACTATACACTTAAAAAATCTGTTTAAGTAGTTAGATCTCATGTTCAGTGTTCTTACTACAATAAAGTTAAATTTAAAAATAAAACAAAATACCAGTGATGTAAAATAAAAAGATGAAGTATAAAACAAAACTTTTAAAAAGTGTTTGTATAATTTGAAATAAAAAGATAATTGGAAAATCTCATATATTTGGAGATTTCAAAATACAATCTCTTATGTGTCAAAGAAATCACAGTAAATTTTGTATTTTGAGCTGAATAATTATGAAAATATGAAATATCAAAAGTGTAATATGTATAAGCTGAATTTAGAAACACATGTAAAGCTTTAAATGTATATACTAGAATAGAAGAAAGTTTAAAATTACAGATAGGAACACACGACTCAAGAAATTAGGAGATCAAAGCAACAAATTAAACATGAAGTGAGTGACTTAAATATAAAGAAACAATGAAATAAAAATAAGCATACAATATATAAGAATTAAAATGTCAAATTTTAGTTCTTTGAAATAATTAACAAAATTGATAGCACTCTAGAAAGACTGATTGAAAGAAAAGTCATACATTACCAGCACTCTGAATGAACAAAAAGGACTTTACCACAGATCTTAATGTATTAAAATGATTACAAGAGAATATTAAAAAAAAAACTTCGTGTAAAAGAAAATTGAAATTTTATTTGAAATGGAAAAATTCTTGTAAAAATAAACTGAATCAAAAAGACAGAAAATATGAATGCTACCATAATTAACAAAATTGAATCTTCAATACCAGATATACCAACAGAAAACACCAGGCCCATATAGCTTCAGCAGTGAATTCTGCTAATAATTTATACTGTTTTAGAGTAAAGGGGAAGATGGGAAGAGAACACTTCATAACTGATTTTTGAGGCTAGTATACTATTGACACCCAAGCTCAAAAGAACATTATAAGAAAAGAATATTACAGGAAAATCCTGCTCATAAGCATAGCAGTTAAAACCCTAAACAAAATATTAGCAGTTCATCATTATCTTAAAAACCCATAATATAATTGTGTTTAGGCCAAGAATGTAGGATATTAACATTACAAAATAAGTTGTTATAATTCACCACGTTAAGAGAATGAAGAAGAAATATAACCATTTCAATAGATGTTTAAAAATTTGTTGATAAATTAGACACTCAATTATGAACTACTTTTGATAAACTGGGAATAATTTACTAGCTTGATAAAGGATATCTACAAACATCTTATAGTATGCATCAGATTTAAAAGTGAAACATGAGAATTTTTCTTTGAAATAAAAAACATGACAAAGATATTCACTCTTAGTGCTTCATTTTAACATTACACTGGTGGTCCTAGACAGTGCAATAGGGTAAGAAAAAGAAATTTAAAAATATAAAGATTGGGGTGGAATAAATAAATCTCTCGTTATTCACAGAAGATATGATTGTATAAAGTCTATATAAAATTACGTTTATACATCATTGGAATTAATAAATTAGTGTCACAAAATGGATGGTTAATTTAAAAATCAATTAAAACATCAATTAAAAATCAATTATTTTGATTTAAAAATGAATTATCTCTGTTGTTTTCCCTATTCTTTTAGTCTAAAAACATGCCCTGACTATGGCAGACAACCAAGTGAAAGAACATATTCCATGTAGGTCTGTTAGCTATGGAGAGCCAAATAAAGCCTATCTCCCCATGTTTTCTTTCAATTAATCATTCCTCCATTCATTCAACATTTTTTTAATGCCTATTATATACCAGGCTCTATCTTTGCCTTTAAATTGCTCACAACAAAATAGAGAATGACACACATGGCTGACTATCATATAATGTGTAGAGTAAACGAGAATTTTTGTGGAAAGGAGACAAAGAGTGGAAGCAGTTTGCTCTATCAGAGGATTTTAGAAAAGATTTCAGAGCAGGCAGTGTTTGTGTTAGTCCTTGAATGATTTAGTATGGTTTCACCAATTCAAAGAAGGATAGGGAAAATAAAATTCAGAGAATAAATAAAGGTATAAGAGTATGAAAATACTTGGCATATTTGGGAAACATAATATAAAAGCTAAGAGTACTTAGTAGATCCTTTGCTTGGTTGATGTGTGCATCTGTCCTCTTGTATCTGTTATATTTTGCAAAATCTGTTTAGCTTTTTTTTTTTCTGTTCTTTTCTGAATCATGAAAATAATAGAGATGATTTTCATGTCTCATAAGTACAAAGTGAGTTTTAAAACTTCTACTCGAGCTTCTCCAAGGATACCCTTCTTGCCTTTTTCCATAAGTGCATCTTAGCCAACTAAAGTGATTTTTGATGATTTAAATGATCTGATTCTAAAGAATCTGAAAATTATTTATTCACAACATGATAATGGCCCCAACTTTTATGGTGTTTTAAAATAGCTGTAGTACTTAGCAATTACATGGTATGTGCAATTTAACAAACATCTGAATTGTATCAATAGAGTATTGCAACTTTCTGTAAAAGATGTAGAAAAATAAATATCCCTATACTGAGTCTGAAAATTTATATAAAGAATTGCAGTAAGTAATGATTGCATTTAAGCTTTAGATATAGGAAACCTAGATGAGAGCTTCAAATGCCAAGAAGTTGTGTTAAAATCATCTAGTGTATCTTATAACTCTGTTATTACTTGATGGAATTGTGCAACAAAGACAGTGTGATGGGTGTGTGATATTTCCTACATCTGCATCTGTTTGATCTTAGTATACCTTTTGCATGCAGAAGTTCTCTGGTTTGCATAAATTACTTCCTTATTTATCTTTTAATAACTCTTACTAACATTGATTAGCCTCATTGCCAGTGTTTTTGCAACATCTTATCGGCCAAACTAGGTATATAACACAGCTTTACTGTATATTCTTATTTTTTGCTCCAAAATTATAAAATATGACTATTTGTTTAATATTATTTTATTACAGTTAGTTATTAGATTTTATTAATAATGACCATTACTCATAAATATTTATTAAATAGATGCTTCAGTCAGATGTTTTTAGTGCTTATAACTGTGAATTATTAAATCAACAAACTCGTTTAGAAAAGACAACTCAATTCTGTGGTCCCTCTATACAAGGTTTTAATATTATGAAAACAGACTCTAAATGCTGCTTGCCTTCTTGCCAACTGCGAGTATTACCCATTACCTTCTCAGCAGAGCTACTAGAGAAAAAATAAAGAACCTACATTGAGAACTTTCTGAATTCAGCTCTGTCTGTGTGTATACACTCAAAATGAAACAAATTGGGGCAATTTACTGAAGGTTAAATCCTCCAAATGACATTCACCTAAAATATGCAGGGAAATGGTTTGGGAGGCTTAAATTATCAATGTAATTGCCTTAATTCTCTAGGTTGCTTTCATAAGTAGACACAACTTTATCGTATCTAACTGACAATTCCAAATTGGAGGTTTAGGGTTGTTTGTATTTTTACTCTCAACACCCTGCATCAAGTTTACTTTCTACATAACCCAGGTCCTAAAAATAGCCCACAGACCTAATGTGAGAGCGTTCCAGAAGTGAGGTTTTTACATTAATGATCTGCCTGTAGCTTTCTTTCCAGTAGCTAGCACCTTTCCGTTTGTCAGCATTTTACCCTGAAGTCGCAGGAAAGCTTAAGAACTAAATATGCTCATACTACGTTGTGCTTTTATTCTTAAGTATTCGAACATAGAGTGATATTTCAGAACATTTTATTAATAAAGTCTACCTGATTTCTATTAAAATTTTTCTCTAAGCCCTGAGAGAGAAGTGAAAGGAAAGATTATTTATGAGCAAGGTAGCTCAGCTCTGTCTAATTCTTGAATAAGAGTTTTCCAAGTAACCTTCCATTTATGATTCAGCAATTCCTCTGAGTTAAGAGGGTGTTACTAGGATAACATATTTTTGAAGATACTGTCTGAAATACCAGATTTTTAAAAAATGATTTTTAACAAATTTTAAGAGTTTAAGATTGCAGAACCTTTCACTGACACTGTGGGTTTTTTTTTTTCCTCTCGCCAAACTGTACTGCAAGTAAACCTTTTGATGTTTTAAATGTTTTTCTTTGGCAGCTAAGAAAAACACTCTGGAAAGTTATATTTAGTGAATTTACCCATGTATAAATATCCCTGAGCTAGTCTGTTATCCTATGGCATCTGGAAGAAAGGTGCTATTGTTTTAGATTCCATGATTAAAGTATAGAATAATCAATTCAGAGAGACCCTGGGGGGAAGATTCACTCACACATGCTGTGGAAACTTGGAATCCCTGAGTTTTTTACTTTTTTTCTACAGATGAAGAGACATAGATGGGTTCATGTTTTGGCACAGTGTCTAGTGACATCGTTTCCCATTCTTGCCATGTAATAGTTTGGCCTGTTGAGACTACTAACTTTAAATTTTCTAAGAAAACTTTTTTGTTGTTGTTAATCCCTTTTTACTATTACTTTCCTTGCTTTCTGGGTCACCATAGCTGGGCAGCTATTTTGTTTGCAAGTGCTCTGCTATGCAGTTTGTCCTGCTCCACACCAAGCCACATCACCAAGGTATTCCCAGGGATGCATCATCAGATTTAGTTCTGCCAGAACACTCCATAAATTATTTAAAGCTCTTCTTCATTTCTTGCAAAACAATGTTTTCTGAGCTTCCCCATGAAAAATCAGTGTAATTCCAGAAGATCAGGATAGATTTGCAAGACAGGAATTTGTCCTGTGCTTCCACATGGCTATCTGCATAGATGTGAATACAGTGGAAGTTAAATGAAAATGTACAGTTATTTTACTTTTGGTTTTATTTGAGCATTTTCTCTACTACTTATTCAATAGCAGTTGAATAAGAGCAGCTATGTCTCGTGGCGTTCTGCTGTGAAGTGTCCAAAAGTGTAACGTAGTTAGGTGTAAAAACACCACAAAAGTATGGATAATAGACTTCCCACCTTCTGTCTACTTCAGCTTCCCTGAGGTTTCATTTGCAGGGCCCAGCTGCATATACAGACATGATGGAATTTGGTTTGTCAGGAATCCACAAAAATTACACAAATAACTCGGATTTTTAATGAATAATACACAGACATGCACCTGCTTCAGGGACTTCATAGATTAATTTTGTGACCAGTAGAAAATCCCCTTGGAATTCAATTACATTGCTGCAAAACAGAAAATAAAACTGGCTACACTTTTGGAACTGGTATCAGCAAAATCTTAAGTAGTTCTTGGAGCAGGCTTTTTTTTTAGGTTGTTTCAATTTGGTTTGCTTCTGTGAAACTTACTATAAAGTCATAATGTTCTGCTCATATCATTATTTACCATTCTTGCAGCTGGAGCCACTTGCAGAAGATATTCTCCAACAAACTCCGAATATGAATGCTGTTACTTCTTTACAGAAGATCATTGAAATTCAAAGTATGTCTTTAAATTTTTTTAATATTTCTAATAAGGTACTAATTAAGCTTATATTGAGAATTAGAGCACATGAAAAATATAGTTGAACTTCTCAAATATAAGGAATATATTTAAAGTAATTATAATTTCCACATATTATGTATTCATACCTAAATGTCTTGTTGCCTTGCTGTTAGTGTGGCAATCTTATCTCACACTGATAACGAAATTCAGAGACTCTAGATTTACAACCTTGTTTTTCTCATGTTTTCCAAAAGTGTTTGGATTTTTTTCCATTACTGCCACTAAGTATCTACTCAGAGCTATGAAATTAACATAGAAATTGTGATTATATTGTCCAGTCTTAACTGAGGTAAGTTATCTCCTAGTGATATTGGAATTCACCATTTACTCGTTTTAAGTTTGTCAATAGAGGAAAAAGTTCACGAGAAAGCCTACTAGAAAGTCTAACTGAACAAAAAGGAAAAGTCAGAGACTTTTTTTACTATCCCAGTTCCTTTCACATCACTGTTACTTTCTCAGGAATTATTCTTTTTTAGATGATAACATGCATGAGTGTGCGCATGCGCACACACACGCAGACAGACATACTGAAAGCAAGCACAAATTGACATGAAAGCCAGCATGAATGGGAAAAGCAAATGGCAAAATTAAGTGTGAAGGAGGATCAGAAAACCCTTAGCTTTGCTACTCTTTTGTAGAAGCATTTTTTAACACCGCTGGAGAAGCCACCTTCCATCTCTCTCTGAGTCCTTGTCTTTGCTTGCTCAGTAGTAATTTGGAGATACGGTCGTGACTGGGGTTCTATGTTATCCGTTCATCTGGTGCTTATGCAGTCTAATCTAATACTTCATTAAGGTCACCAGCAGCATAAAAAATATCTACTTTTTACACATACAATTCTTTTTTTTTCTGAGTATTGTTTTTCCATTATACACACAGACTATTAAAATTATTGTTCCTATGTATATTATGATCCCATTACTTTCAATAAGCATTCTTAAATACTTATTACATGTTGATACATGATAACTTGAGCACTCATCAAGGCAAGGCACAGAAGAGGAATAAGGCAGTTTCTAGCATTAGGGAGTTTACAGTCCAGTGAGTGAGAGGCACTAAAATAGATCATTTCATTAGAAGTCATAACATGCACTGAGATCATGGACAAGAAACAGTCATTTTCTTAAGTCCCTTGCAGCCAGAAGGAGAAGTACTGCAAAGTGAGGAAGGTTCACGGAAGGTTTGAGGAAGGCTCCTTGGCGGTGATAGGGCCTGACCTTGGTCTTAAGGTCTTGTTACCGACCAGGGTTCTTGGCCTCCTTAATCAATAGAAATTGATCAGAGGCCAGACAAGGAATTCAGGCTAGGCTTTATTGGGGCCCCTGCTGCAGCAGCCGGGAGCAAGAACAAACAACAGATTCCTTTGTTTGCTTGCTCGCTGAGGAGGGGGGATAAGCTTGCTCTTTATATGAGATTGAGGGTAGGGGTGTGTCCAGGGGTCGGGCCAGAGGGGTGGCTTAGGTGTTTTGCCCACCCCTTAGGTGGTGTTGTGTGCAGGGGGCATGCGCAGTACCCTGCTTTTGCTGCTGACCCCCTGCTTTTGCTCCAGGCTCTTCAAAAGTGGCTCTTGGGTTTTTTGGTCCCTTTGTATCTTTTGTCCAGAATTGCCCCAACTGGGCATGCACGCAGTTATTTTTAGTTCCGTATAGTTTCTTTGTATTTTGTTGCTTGAAGAGAGGTGTGTCCAGGTGCAAGCATTACAGCAGTGCAGCAAAGGGTCCCAGGTCCCAGCTTGTCTCAGTTTGAACAGGATTTTGGCCAGATGAAGAAAGAGTGAATGTTTTGAAGGAAATAACAGAAGCAAAAGACTCAATTTTCACATAGGTGTAAAAATTCATGGTTTATATATGTCTTTAGAAACCATGCTGTTGTCTGTTGCATTGGATCTAACTTGCCAGTAATGACTTTCCACTGCATGATGGTTTTCCTTTCACCACTGACATTTTTGAGTGACTTGTACAGTCTACTTTAGCCAAACAAACCTGTTTGACTCTTGAAAAAGATTCACTGAACTATCAAAGTTTGCTGTATAAGAATTCTGCCCCTGTGGATTGTGAATCTCTGTCTTTTGCTCCAAAGTGCATTTCAAACACCCAACACTGACCATTTCCCCCATTTAAAAATCTATTTCTGGTGGTGCAGTGGTTAACAATCCACCTGCCAAGGCAGGGGACATGGGTTCGAGCCCTGGTCTGGGAAGATCCCACATGCCATGAAGCAACTAAGCCCGTGTGTCACAACTACTCTAGAGCCTGCGCACCACAACTATTGAAGCCTGTGTGCCACAACTACTGGAGCCCTCACACCTAGAGCCTATGCTTGCAACAAGAGAAGCC
The DNA here is from genome assembly GCF_964341445.2 of Mesoplodon mirus. Classification (NCBI taxonomy): domain Eukaryota; kingdom Metazoa; phylum Chordata; class Mammalia; order Artiodactyla; family Ziphiidae; genus Mesoplodon; species Mesoplodon mirus. Next base: position 43,785,676 of record NC_138985.1, on the reverse strand, counting down.
ACCGCAATGAGAAGCCCGCACACCACAACAAAGAGTAGCCCCCGCTCGCCGCAACTAGAGAAAGCCTGCGTGCAGCAGCGAAGACCCAATGCAGCCAAAGATAAAATAAATAAATTTTTTTAAAAATCTATTTCCTCCTAAACTGATATTGAAGATTCCACCCAGAGCTTATTAATCCAGTACTTCTGTAAAGTCTCTGCACTAACATGTAGATTTTAAGTGGTATTTTTATTTAAAATTTTTCCATTATTTGAGTTTTTGTATGTTTTATGGTCTTTCGGTCATGGTTCCTTAATTATATGATAATCATCAAGAGGATGGAACCGTGTCTTCTCACCCCCACTTGTACCTGCAGGCAGGGTTGGTACCAGGGACGAGGTTTGAAGTGCATGGAAACCTGGAAATTGAGAGTTGGAAGATTTGAGCAGGATTGATTCGAATAACTCTTCAAGGCCCTAGGGAACCAAAACTTGCATCAAAGAGAGCTTCTGAAGAAGAATGCCTCCTTCGGAGTCATGGATACAGTATATGGTATAGTGGGTACTGTTGTTGGCTACTCAGTGACTATGTGTACCTCATCTACTTAAAAGAAGCCTGGTTTCACACATGAATCCTTGCCACCAGATGCAGTACAGATCAGGGGAAGATGAACTTAGGCCCAGCTCCAAAGGAGCTGTTCTTAGTCCAAGGCTAAACTTGTCAACCCACTTACCAGTGATTAGTTAAGGAGCCGGCACTTGACCCAATTCTGGCCAGGGAGAAGCAGGGCTGGCTTTGTGGGCTTTCAACCAGTGTAGTCACACAGGCCCCACACTTAGAAGGGCCCTACACATGGTTTAATGCTCTTACTCTTGCTGCCTTAAAATTCTCACTAATTTGTATTTTGTGACAGGGAGCCCACATTTCATTTTGCACTGAGCCTTGCTAATTATGAAGCCAGTCCTGATGAAAATCAAGGTGCTGGTGATGCAAAAAAATATTTACCAAAAAACACTGAGGGTAGCATCAACACAAGGAGAACTCAAGTTGTGGTTGAGAAGGAACTGAATGATGGGTTGAGATTGTAAAAGGAAAGATAAACACAAGATAACAGTGATCTCTCACCAGTTGGGACATAGAGTGAAAATTTGTACAGAGAAACTGCTTCAGTACTGTGGCTTTGACCACTGTGTGGTACATTTTTATGTGTTTCTCTGAATTGTGTGTCTTTGGGGCTACTCTTTTTTTTTTTAACATCTTTATTGGAGTATAATTGCTCTACAATGATGTGTTAGTTTCTGCTTCATAACAAAGTGAATCAGCCATACATATATACATACATCCCCATATCTCCTCCCTCCCACCCTCCTTATCCCACCCCTCTAGGTGGTCACAAAACACGGAGCTGATCTCCCTGTTTGCTAAGTGGCTGCTTCCCACTAGCTATCGATTTTACATTTGGTAGTGTATATATGTCAGTGCCACTCTCTCACTTCGTCCCAGCTTACCCTTCCCCCTCCCCCTCCCCGTGTACTCAAGTCCATTCTCTACGTCTGCGTCTTTATTCCTGTCCTGCCCCTAGCGTCTTAAGAACCATTTTTTTGTTTTGTATATACTCCATATATATATATGTGTTAGCATAAGGAATTTGTTTTTCTCTTTCTGACTGACTTCATGCTGTATGACAGACTCCAGGTCCATCCACCTCACTGCAAATAACTCACTTTTGTTTCTCTTTATGGCTGAGTATTATTCCATTGTATATATGTTCCATATCTTCTTTATCCATGCATCTGTCAGTGGATATTTAGGTTGCTTCCATGTCCTGGCTATTGTAAATAGAGCTGCAGTGGACATTGTGGTACATGACTGTTTTTGAATTATGGTTTTCTCAGGGTATATGCCCAGTAGTGGGATTGCTGAGTCATATGGTGATTCTATTTTTAGTTGGGGCTACTCTTCCAGGTTAAAGAAACAGAAAGGGGTTTTATAAAGTCTATAAAGCAATAAAAGAAAGTGGTATTTCAGAGTAACAAACTTCATGATGGCTTGGAAAATCAAAATTGTGGGTACCTGACTTAACAAACAATGCTATATTTCCTTAAAAACTATAAAATTGTACTCTCAATCTTATTTTTCTCTGTTTTATAACACACTTCCATTTCACATGCTCGTGTAGAACTCCAGGCCCTTGATTAGGCTCCCCATTTTGCCTTTGGTGGGGAAGGCAGTCAGGACTCACTAAAACTTTGTGGATCCCAGTGCTTCCTTGTTAAAAATTATTGATAATTTCAAGAAGATGCCAGCCAAGCATTGAACCAAGCCTGAGAGCCCTTCTGAACATGGGGTCCTTTGCAACTGCACAGGTTGCCTGTTTATGAAGCCTGCCTTGAAGGTCACCTTTGTTTAACAGAGGAACCTTCTCTTCACATGTCTCTGAGTGTCAACCAGGTGCCTCCTTTCAACTTAAGGAGGTGTTCGAATTTCAGCTCACCCCCCAGCCCAGGTTCGGAAGGATTCTTTTGTGCCAGGGTTTGGAACTACTGTATCAGAAAAGTATGTAAATGTTGAAAAACAGGCCTTGTAGCATGTGGGAAACGTTCAGGCAGGTTCCTAGATATCCTTGTCCCAAGGCAGACAGCAAGGTGCTGACAGGCCTTATGTGAATTTCTTTGAGAACTGAGCCCCACAGCTGAGGGTATGCAGGTGCTGGAGGCTGTGATTAGCATTGGCCCTTTGCCTGGCCACATGTATGTGAGTATTTTGCAGCAGGATCATCCCTGTTGTCCTGTTCTTGTTTATATTACTTATTTAGCTGAGAAGAAAAGGCCTTACAAGGCAACAGCAGGGCACCTACTTCTCCTGACAGGTAAAGACCACCCCCCCCACCCCCCGACAGGTCAGGGTCTGGTTTCATCTTCAGATGGTGGGTGTATACAAAGATCAACCATCTCTGAAATAACAAAAGGGAGGTATGGACAAGAAATTTCATGTTTGCACACGCTGTTCACTCTGCTAACAAAGTCTTCTGCCTCATCCCTATTAAGTTTTCAAGACTTAGCTCAGATCTTATCTCTTTTGGGAAGCCATCTATGAATCCCCATAAATCCCTATTCTAGATTAGGTACATTTCCTGGGTGCTTTCATGGCAGAGATTATTTTTGCTGATGTTCATTGTTTTTAATCGCTGTGTCCTCTGCACAGTTCTGGAACGTTGTAGGTGCTCTGCAAATGTTTGTTGAATGAATGAATCAGCCAGTATGTCAGTATTTGCCACACTCCTTTTTCCTTAGCCTAGACTGACTTTTTAACTAAGGTTGTACTCCTTGGTTAGCTCATACAGAACAAGAGATTAAGAAGTGCAGGCAAAATCTATATGAGAGCCCATTTCTTCACTCTCTTTCACAACCCACAATGATGAATCATTTCTAAGTTAGAAAGAACATGAACTGCTTGTGAGCTACCATTTCCATCACTAAGCTTGGAGATGGCAGTTCTAAGAGTTGACTGGCCAGATGTAATCACCAACAAGCAATGCCAGGCAAAAGTCAGCCCAGAGTAGGATAAAGGACCTTCATATGTATATAGGCTTTCCTGAAACCCGTCCTAACAACTCACAGTCCGTTGAACTGTTACCTTTTTCTACATAGTATGGTGAGAAGCAAGATTCCCAAATGTCATGTTTTACACTAGTCCTGGCCCATGATAACATTTTCACTGATTTTGAAGGGAAGAACCATGAAGTGAGTTTTCCACAAAACTAAATTTATTTAGTTTGAAAGACTATAATTTTAAGTTTGAAAAACATATAATGAATGATGTTGATATTGATCTATGAAACCTCAAAATATGAAAACCACAAGTATATAGTCATGGTTTCCTTTTATTTATTTAAATTTTTTAGTAAGAAGAGTACTCCTTTTAAGTGTCAACCAATTTTGTAGACCTCCTGCATGATAATAACGATAATCATAGTATCTTTTGAATTGTGGATCAAGAAAATATATGTGTACACAAGGATTTGAGTATTCTTTTAAAATTTTGCTGCAACCCTCCAGTGGTTTGCAGCTAATAAGTTGAAAAACACTAGTGTGGAGTGTTTTAAAATGATACGAATTTCAGTATAATCCTCACCAGCCATGTGACGATGAGCTAGCCACTTAACTTTCCTAAGGAATTTCCAGAGGAATGACATGACATATCACCACACTGATTTTCTAAGGTGGTGCCACTGTGGCAACAAGATGGCAGATCAGAAGCAGAGTCATAAAAGAACAGCAGGCAGTTTTTCCCTTTACCCCTACTTTCATCTTTTTCCCACTCTAGGAATTCTTCCCTTTAGTAGATTGAGGTCTTCTTAGAATTCCTTATTATGCCAACCACAGAAAACTGGTGACATAGGCCAGAATGAGGAAGAGACAGTAATTGCAATGTCACCGTATGTTTTTGTCAGACTTGTTGTATATCAATGGAGGAACAACATCCATGCCTCCTGCATATAAAATTTGTCACTATGGCTAAATTTATCTGTATTTTTTAAAACTCGCCCACACACAGGACACACATTATTATTTAGGGCAATGAGAATTGCATTTATGGTCTTCTGAATTTATCCAACTTTTGAGACCAATATGAAAAGGGATATGATTATCTCATTGCAGGAGAATATACCATGTAACTATGTAATTGACTATGAGGCAGACAGTTATCCACATGGTTCAGGCAGCAACAATGGGCAGAACACACCTTTCACCCATTCTAGAGAAAAAAAAAAAATGAAATCAAATTTTCTCTGGGAGATCCGAGGCAAGTATAGTTGACACCAACTCCTTGTCAGAATTCTGCTTAACTTATATTTTTATATGTGTTATTGAGTGAATGACTTCCTCTTCCTCTTCCTTTTTGTTGTTATTCTTTTCCTTCTCCCCCTCTTCCTTAATCTGCTTCTCTTATTATTACTATACATCCTCTGTTCCAGAAACTACCCTTAGAAGTAACAGCTGATGTTGGAAACAAACAAAGGAATGTTAATTTTGTTGATTTCATTTCCACTCTATTTCCAATGGAGATACTGCTGGTAAAAATAAAATACAGACACTGTTGATGTTGTATTAGAGTGGATAATCAGAGAAGGTGCTATCCAGTTCTCTTGGTGATTAAGAGATCTGGATAGTAATTAATGAAGAAAAGCTATTAAAGTAAGATAAAACTTGCTCATTTTCTTCTTTTATGTGAAATATCATTCTCAGCCATCTCCTTCCATTACTTTAATACCCTCTACATACCCCCTTCCCAAGGAGAAAGGGCATTTACATCAGCCGATCCAGGAGAAAATCAGATTGTTTCTAATCTGAAAGGAATTTGTGTACATTTCTTGTTGTGAGGAAACTGTCCAAGATTTTGATCTCATGGGGCTATGCACATAGATTAAAGGGTTGTTTCCCCAGATGGCAACAAGCACTGCATAAATCATTTCACTAACTCTCTAGCTTCTTGACTCCACACCCAAATGCTAACCCACACTCAGTTTTTCTTCTCTTTTTGTCCCTTCTTGTTTTGATTTTCTACCTTTTCTCCTTATCTCTCTGTCTTTCCCTCTCTCCTCCATCTCCATCCTCTTGAGACCCAGGGGAGAAGAACAAGAGATATGCACCATGTTGAAAATGGGCTTGTAACTCATAAGGATTTAATGATTTATTTCAAGCAGGGAAGGAACATGATCAAACCTGCATTTCAGAAGATCACTATGCCTGCAGTAAGGACAGGAGATTTAGCAGAACTTACTGTCAAATGTGAGCAGTTTAATTCAGAAGTAGAGTTGGCTTGGTATGTAATTAATAGGCATGGAGAGGATTAATGGTTTCTAAGTTTCAGGCTTGGACAACAGAGTAGGTAGTGATGTCACCTCCTGTGATGGGGAACAGTAGAGGAAGAAAAGGTTTGCAAGGAAAGATGAATATTAGACTTAAGAAAAAGAAACTGCTGATTGAAAGGCTTAAAATTTGGGGAACCCAATCTTAAATATAAGTTTTCTCCACAGTAAAGTTATGGAGGCATATTGGATGAAATTATTTACACAATGCAAACCCTGTAAGCTGTTAGCAAATAATAAAATAACAATTACTGAGTGTTTTCAGTGTGCCAGGCACTGTTCTAAGCACTCTTATTAATATAGGTTAAATTATTTAATCTACTTAACAACCCTATGACGTTGGTACCATTTTCATTCCCCTTTTACAATCAAGTAAACTGAGGCACATCTAGGTTAAATACTTTGCAAGGACACATAATTACTAAATGGACAAAAGCAAGCTCATAAACCAGGCATTCTAGCTCCGGAGTCTGTGGTGTTTGCCATTATGTTATTCTAGCTCACAAAGAAATTCATTCCTTTTGCAATTTTTTGTATGCATTTTTTTCTATTTCATCCAAAAGTGACAGGTTTAGGGGGGAAATCAGTTAAACTGAAGATTTGGAGTTTTGGACATTCTGGTTAATTGAGGTTTAGCCACAGTCACTTCTAGAAGTGCAGTGCCAAATTGCAGGGAGTCATGGAGCTATGAATCCACTCTGGAGTCCCTTGTAAACTTGCAAAATACATCTAATCACAAAAAAATGCAAGGATTGGCAGAATTTCAAATCCCTGCCCTGCTGAGTTTAAAACCCTGACTGTTGTCAGGTGTGAGCTGCTATTTGTCATAGATTTTTTGGCTTTAGACAGAGGCCTTGACGTTGCAGCCCTGGGCCAGGCCGACCTTCATTGAAGAAAAGCAGCGTAAGACATTTTCCCACTATTAACCCCGCCAACCCTTGCTTGTATCAGAGCCAGGTCAACCTTGTACACATGGCTTTTTGAAAGTTGATTTTGAACTTCTAATTAACCATTCTCTTGAAATGTTGAGACTCTGATTATTGTTTGGTGGAGCACTAATACTAGAATATACCAGAATTAAAAGGAAAACCTGCCATCTGCTTAGAGACTTAACTTGTCTGGAATTTTTTTTTAATTCCAACTACATCTGTAATTATGAGTTTTCTTTCACTCATGTTTCTACTAAGGCAGAACTAATCAAACCAAGAGTCTAAATAAAACCATGCATCTTTCTAGGACTGAAAACTCTTTAAGGACAGAAATGCTTTCTGAGTATACTCAGCTGTTAGCACCCAGATGCACTTCACACATGCAATACCATTACGGTGTGCTTGAAGGTCAAGTTTGGGGAAGATCATTTGTTAGGTATTTATATATACATTATATACACACATGCACAAACATAGATTATATATATGCGTATGTATATATAAAGTATATATGTATATATAATCTCTAGTCCTCACATAATTCTGCAATGCATAATTAGTTTCCTCATCTTGTTCATTAATAAATTGAGGCTTAACAAGTTTAGGTCACTCGTTGGATGTCTGTCAACTAATAGTACTAAAACCAACATTTGAACCCTGGTCTGGCTGTGCTTTCAAAGCCCACTTTCCTTCTGTTAAAGCATATGACCTTCCTGTTCCCACTTCATTTCACAGATAAGAACAGAGTTCCACCAGACTTCCTGTTCCCAAGTATCCCAGGATAGACACTAGAATAGACCTCTCCTAAATAGCTTCTGCATACGTTAAAACAGACTCTTTTAATCCATTAGTGGGCTTCCTAGAACATAAGGGAATATGAGGGAAAAAGAAAACATAAGCTGAAATTTAATAGGGAGTGAGCAGTAATCAATAAGTAACACAAGATGGGAGAGTATCCCTGGGGCAAATGATGACATCAGTGCTATAACTGCACAAAAAAGCCTAAAGTCTGCATCAAAGTTAGGGATATGAATTTGATAGATACTAAAGAGGTTTTGTCTTCCTTCTCAGTTCTGGAGGAAGCAAATACAATTCCTTTCTGGGGGAAGTATCCCTAATTTAGACCCTAGTATATGCAGAGATCACATTCAACAAAATATGAGCTCAAGTAAATAAATACATACATATTTAAATAAATGAATAAAATAAAATGCACGAGGACACAAGCGACTAGGGAAAGTCAGCAGAAAAGAGAAACAGAGAATAATTAACCTTATTTGTGGGGTTAAAATGGTGGAGGGGCATAATTTCAAGTAATGATAATAGATTTAAAATATTCATTTTACTTTCACTCCTCCATAAAACTCCACTAAAAATTAAGAGGATCTTTTTTTGTTGTTTTGTTTTTAAGACAGACACTCATAGGGATGAAGAATGCAAAAGGAAATAATAGGAACCTGGAGAGCAGATGACCATCTGTTATTGTCTTAGCAGACCCGAAAAAAATGAATTATAAGCCAGTACTAGCAGGCATATCTCTGCCAGAGAAGGATACATCAGATGCATATAGAATTGTTGACCCACACACCTAAGACTTTGTATTTTATTTCATTTATTTTAATTTGTCATTTTTTCTAATTCATTATCCCTTTCTTCACTTCTATGTCCAGCTTAAAAACAGTAACACTTAAATCCATTTGCCCTTCTACCTTTAATCTGCCTTAAAAATCTTGCCCTTTTACTTTACCAATCTAATGAAATCTCAACCCTGAATATAGTCTACAAGGAACTTTCTCTAACACTGGACGTAAATAAACAGGTCTGCTTGAGATTGTCATGAATCATAGCAATTTGATTTCCTGTAAATTTATGAACACCAAACTCAAGTGGGCCCATTATAATCCTGCTGTGTTTCTCAGGTCAATTTTCACTGCCTCTCTCAAACTACTTTTTCAAATTTCACTGTCCTCAAACCTCCATCTGTCTCACCTTTGCTGGCAATCTCAGCAATAAACTTTTCTTAGAGTAAATTGCAGCTACCAAACTGCTTTCTTTGAATTGTTCATTCTCATCAACAATTAAACAACCTAAAATCTCTCATCTTAAAAAACAAACTCCAACAACCCACTCCTTCCCCAGTTTACTATCCTATTTCTCTCAAACCCTCCAGGAACAAATTCCTGAAAAAGGTTTCTATCTAGTTATCTCCATTTTCACAGCTAGAAATCCCTATTGGAACCACTCTATTCTGGTTGCAATCTCACTGTGGTCACCAGTGGCATTTCTACTGCCAGATTTAAAAAGTGATTTTATTAAACTTTATTTTGAAATAACTTTAAGTTTAGAGAAAACTTGCAAATACAATACACTATAGAATTCTCATATAACCTTCCTCTGGCTTCCCTTAAGTTGACATCTTGCAAAACCATAGCACAATTACAGGAACTAAGAAATTAATAGTCATACAGTACTGTTAACTATAGACTTTCATTGGATTCTACCAGTTTTTTCACTAATTTCCTTATTCTGTTCCAGAATTCAGTCTATAATCAACACATTGCATTTAGTTGTCATGTCTCAGTCTCCTCTCAACTACAACAGTTCTTCAGTCTTTCTGTGCCTTTTATGACCTTGACACTTTTGAAGAGTACTGGTCAGTTATTTTGAAAAATGTCTCTCAGCTTGGGTTTCTCTAATGTTTCCTCATAATTAGATTGAGGATATGCATTTTTGGCAGGATTACCACAGCAGTGATTCAGTATCATTCTTAGTGCATCAGATCTGCAGCACATAATGTCAATATGTTTTATTATTGGTAAGGTTAGCCCTAGCCTGGATCACTTGATTAAGGTGATCTTCAGTATAAAGTTAGAATATTTCCCTTTGGAATTAATAAATATGTTGGGAAGATACTTTGAGATTATGCAAATATACTGTTTCTCCTCAAATTTTTGCCCATTAATTTTAGCACCCATCAGTAGATCTTGCCTGCAAAAATTATTACTCTGGTGTTCCAATGCCTATTTTCTATTTTCTTTACTCTGTCTACATTTCTTACTTGGAAGTTATATGTAAGGAGGAACTGTCCTTTCTCTTCCATTTACTAACTTATTCATTATAATATTTATATCAGTATGGACTCATGTATATCTATTCTATAGGTTATAATCCAATACTATCATTATTTATTTTGTTGTTGAAATTGTTCAAGCTCTGATTATTCAGAGCTCTTTCAGGATGGCTCCTATGTCCTTTTGACTTGGCTTCAGGCAAATACAGTCTTAACATTCCAATCTCCCAAAGTCTTTGAATCCCTTCCTCTTCATTAAACCAAGGTAGGTCTGACGTTTCTAAATCACTTCCTGTGGGCCACCTTTTGGTCCATGTTTTAGCCAACCAAACAAATGAAGTTAGAACCCTTCTTAACTCTTCTAGCTGCAGCATTAAATGCAAGTATCTCTGTTTAGTGGGCCCATCATCCTCTACGTAAATGCTTTTCACCCTACATATTCTTTTCTTAAGTATATTATATGGATAAGTTATTTCAACCCTCTTTACTTCAGTTTTATCAACTGTAAAATAAAGAAAATGAGATTATCTTACAAGGTGGTTTTGAAATTATATGAAATTACATATAGAGCACATTTTCATAGGCAATTAATAAATATTTCTTATCATTTTACTTATCATTGTTTTCATCCCAGACCATAGCTTCATAGTCACCTCTATGTGAATAACTCCAAAATTTCTATCTTCAGCTCAGACCACAGACCTGAGTTCCAGATGTTTCCTAAACTTCTAGCTCAGCATCTTCCCCTAGATGTCACAAAGGCACGTCTAGTCAACATGCCCAAAGCCAGTCATTATTTTTGCCCCAAACCTCAACCTCTTCCACGTTTATTGGTCCAAGTAAACGGCACCACTATCCTTCCAGTTTTGCTGGAGAGGAATCTAGGAGTTATCCTTCTTGTTGTTCTTTCCATTTCTGTCTACATCCAATCCATTACCCCTTCCTGTTTGTTGTACTCCTTAAACATTTCATTTATCCAACCAATTATTTCTCTTCCCATGGCCACTGTCCCAAATCAGGTTTCCATCATCTTTCTATCGTACCATTTCTATATCCTACAAAGTGGTCTCCGACATCCAATTTTGGTTTCTCCATTTTTGTTTCTCTAACATGATGCCAGAGTGATCTTTTACAAAATAAGGCATATTCGTCTCTCTACCTCCTTGCTTTGAACCAGAGGTCAGCAAATTTTTTTCTGTACAATACTAGACAGTAATTATATGAGGCTTTGTGTTTCAGCTGCCTAACTCTTCCATTGTAGCAAGGAAGCGGCCATAGCCAGTGTGTAATGAACATGGCTGTTTTCACTGAAACTGTATTTACAAAAAAACGGTGTGGGTCTGTGTCTTTATTCCCATCTTAACCCTAAGTTCTTCATGACCTTTCTTGGTTTTGTTTTTTCTTAGATTCCATAATATATGTGGACTTGAGGATATGGGGAGTGGGAAGGGTAAGCTGTGACAAAGTGAGAGAGTGGCATGGACATATATACACTACCAAACGTAAAATAGCTAGTGGGAAGCAGCCGCATAGCACAGGGAGATCAGCTCTGTGGTTTGTGACCACCTAGAGGGGTGGGATAGGGAGGGTGGGAGGGAGGGAGACACAAGAGGGAAGAGATATGGGAACATATGTATATGTATAACTGATTCACTTTGTTATAAAGCAGAAACTAACACACCATTGTAAAGCAATTATACTTGTTAAAAAAAAAAGGGTGTGGGACCAATTTGGATTCTGAAAAAGGAAAAATCTGAAACAAGTGGTATCTGGATGGGATATTAAAATACCAGACATCAACCAAAAAACCAATTGTAAAGGACACCTAAATTTCTGGCCTGGGAGATGGAGAGAGAAATATTCAACATTTCTGCCACCTGATGCACTAAACAGGCATGCTGTAGCCACAGCCTGTGACATGCATGAAGCCACCAAGCTGTCAGAAGGTGGGGTTGGGAGGAACATGGGGAATCAGAGGTTAGGAATGGATAAAATGTGTTCAAGAAATAGAGAGGGAGCAGAATTTAGTGCTCAATTGTTTCCCAAGAAAGCTGATAATGAACATGTAACTTTGCACAAAATGTTTATCAGTACTGATCTTTCGTCATGGGGTTATAGTGATATCATGAGTGACAAGAACACTGAAGACACAGTGATGTTGAATCAGTAGTAGTATCTACTTTAAAATGTAGTCATTATTAAAAACAAAACAAAAATAAAAACTAAGGCCACGGGGACAATTTAACGAGCGCAGTTGCAGAAGGTGCATTTAGGTATTACTTATGAAGCATGGATTTTTATTTAGATAAAATGACTATGCATTTAGTTTTCATTTTAATTTTTTAATGAGTTTTCAATTTCAAGCATTTTTTTTTTCCAGCTCCAAAGTGAGGTAATAGTTGTTATTTGTTGACTCCGCTAGAAGAATATCTTGGTTAAAGATGCAGTGTCCTTAGGATGCTACAAACAGAAAAATCAGTTAATTCAAATAATGGTGTGATATTTTTCATTCAATTCATGGAATTAAAGTTTTTGGAAATAAATCTGCCAAAAATAAAACTTAGGGCATTACTATGAAAGCTGTTATAAATTACAGTGAAAATCTAACACTGACAATACAATCTTTTGATTTCATATTCATATGAAAATTTAAATTTTGCTGGAGCATAGCTTAATCTTAAAGAACAGAAATGCATTTGGCATTGATTACATAGTATCAAATTCCTTAACTTTTTATAAATAATAAAGTATAATTATAAGTTTAATAAAAATGTATTTTTAAATCCCTAAAAACAAAACCCAGTAAGCTTGATATTCTATCAATGAAAGTTTATGGTATTGCTCTCAAAATTTAAAATAATTTTTTATAAACACGGGGTAAAATACAATTAAATGAAATACAAAGTTCTTAAAATACAACTGATACTGATGACAAAGAAACACGTTCAGCAGGGCAGTACAAAATTTCTCTCTTTGCTGCCCATTATCAACCATACTTTAGAAATGTTTGAAATGACTATTCTGCAATAATATTGAACTATTTTGTAAGTGAGTTTTCTGAACTTTGATTACATCTTTCTAATCAGTTAGAATTCACTAATCAAAATATTCAATAAATGGCCCTCTGAGCTCACATATGAAGGAATAACTACTATAAGAATTGCCTGTTGATCAGAAATAAAAGTAAACTAGGAAAAGCACACATATGAAACTTTTAAACATTTACTTTATTGATGTATAGTTGATTTACAGTGTTGTGTTAATTTCTGCTCTACAGCAAAGTGATTCAGTTATATACATATAGACATTATTTTTCATATTCCTTTCTATTGTGGTTTATCACAGGCTATTGAATATAGTTCCCTGTGCTATAGAGTAGGACCTTGTAGTTTATCCATCCTATGTATAATAGCTTGCATCTGCTAATCCCAAACTCCCAATCCATTCCTCCCCCCACCACCCTTGGCAACCATAAGTCTCTTCTTATGAGTCTGTTTCTGTTTCATAGATAAGTTCATTTGTGTCATATTTTAGATTCCACATATAAGTGATATCATATGGGATTTGTCTTTCTCTTTCTGACTTAACTTCAGTTAGTATAATAATCTCTAGATCCATCCATGTTGCTGCAAATGGCATTATTTCATTCTTTTTTATGGTTGATTAGTATTCCATTATATATATGTACCACATCTTCTTTATCCATTCATTTGTTGATGGACATTTAGGTTGTTTTCATGTCTTGGCTATTGTGAATAGTGCTGCTATGAACATAGGGGTGCATATTTCTTTTTTAATTATAGCTTTGTTGGGATGTATGCCCAGGAGTGGGATTGCTGGATCATATGGCAACTCTGGTTTTTTGAGGAACCTTCATACTGTTTTCCATAGTGGCTGCACCAGTTTACATTCCCACCAACAATGTAGGAGTGTGGAACTCTGTTTTTGGACACTGGACAGCAGGCATTGAAGGCCTGTGATCCTAGCAGCAAACAAACAAGGAAAGAGAAACAAAATGATTCCTACAATTGCTGGAGCTTACTGATAAGAGGCAAGTTCCAGGCTGCAGCATAGGGAGAGAGAATTCAAAGAGTGTAGTGGTTTTTCTGAGTAGAAAATGAAGTGATCAGAGTTTGGGGGGGGTTGAAGTGTCTAGAATTTGTGAGGCAGAATACTTGGAATAAAGTTGCTGCACAAAGAAAGAGTTCTGGGTATCTGTACAAGAGTTTCCTTAAACCACTGTCTTACTTACCTTTCCATACATGAGGTGAAACTCCACAAGGCTAGGGAACTAACCAGTGGAAAACAGTAGGTTAAACGATTCAAGGAGTTCAAACAGAACTGGGAATAGTTTGCATTCCTACTAGCCAGAGTGGAAAGACCTTGTAATATACAAGGCATCATGTAGAGATATTGAAATGGTTTCATCTTAGTTATAGGGCTAAAGTAACTTTATACTAAAGCCTGCTCTGAAGTTAGTCTAACAAAGAATACAAGCATCCTCAAAAAGTTCATACTGAGTGCAAGCAATTTAACTGCATGCCCAAAGTCCAATGCTTTAAAAGAACACAGCAAAATTCAACAACCAAAAATGTTCAAATTAACAATGTCGAGCATCCAAATGAAAATTACCAGGCATACAAGGAAGTAGGAAACTATGACCTAGAACCAGAAGACAAGTCAGTTAACAGAAACTGACTCAGTAATGCAAGGTATGATGAAATTAACAGATGAGAATGTTACTTCCAATGTAAACAGGAAAGTGCAAACATACTGCAGAAAAAAATGAAAAACAGAACATGTAAATGGAAGTTTTAGAGATAGAAATAAAATATTTGATATTAAAAAATTCTGCAACCTAAAAGGATTAATGGCAGATTATAAACTACAGAAGACAAAAGAAAAAAAACAAAAAAACAGTGAAGCTGAAGAACAGAAACTATCCAAAGAGAAGAATAGAGAGAAAAATACTTTAAAAAAGTATATTAGTTATATATTGGACAACATCAGTCAGTTCGACATATGTATAAATGGAGTCTCACAAAAGGGGGGAATATTTGAAGAAATAATGGGAAAATGTTTCATAAATTTGCTGAAAACTACAGATCCACAGATCCAAGAAATCCATTCACCAGCAGAATAAATATGAATAAACTCACACTGAGGAACATCAGAGAAACCAGACAAAAGAAAAAGCATATTACATTCAAAGAAACAAAGATAGAGATGATAAGATAAAAAAATGATAAGAAATTTATTGTTTTGGCCGCACAGCACAGTATCTTAGTTCCGTGACCAGGGATCAAACCTGTGCCCCCTGCAGTGGAAGTGTGGAGTCCTAACCACGGGACCACCAGGGAATTCCAATAAAGAAATGTTTTGAATCTCAAAAGTATTATGTTGAGTGAAAGATATTAAAGACTACATAGTATATGGTTCCATTTCTATGAAATTCTAGAAAAGGCAAAAGTTGTACTGTGTCAGAATTTTAGTGGTTGTCAGGGGCTAAGAAGGAGGGTAAGAAATTAACTCCAAAGGGCCAAAAGTAACTTTTTGGGTTGAAGAAAGTATTACATATTTTGATTGTTGTAGTGGTTATCATAACCTGCCCTTAAAGTTGGTAAATTTTATTAACCGTATACACTATACCTCAATGAAGCTGTTAAAAAAATAGTCATGAAATGAAGCAAAAATATAACCTTTGGAACTTTTAAAGGATTGCAATTACAGGAAATAGTATTTGCAAAAAGGAAAACATGTAAATTGATCCCTACAAAAGCAAAGGAATAAATGAACAAACTGAAGGATAAGAACTCAAACCATGTACAAGATTTGATTTTGAAAATCTGTAACTAGGCTGTCAAAGATATATATTTGTTGATAGAATCATTGATAAAACTGTTCTTAGCTGGATAAATTTATATTCTGTTTTGGAATACAATGAAATTTAAGAAGTCGTATGATTTTGCAGCATCTAAATTTGGTAAATAAAATTTGAAGTTATAAACGGAGAAAACTTTTTTGATAAGTTCAGCTTACATAAAATATTTGCCAAGGGTACTCTGAAAGGAGGAACAAGACAGTAGTCATGAAAATATTTGGTGTGAAATACTCATTTCAATATTTTGAAAATTGGAAGTGAAAATCCTTGACATTTAGCGGATATTGCTCTGAGCTTACCAGATAGCACTGCACTTGTAGAGACAGTATTTGTCAACCAAAAATATTATAGTCTCTCAAGAAGAGCAAATTAAAGATGCCACAATTTAAAATTTATTAACTCTAAAATTCCGCTTTGAAGAAGATTTCAGGCAATTTTATGAAACAGTCTAAAATATTCAGACCATGTTGAAACAAAAAATACCAGTGATACTCTGTCAGTGAGATATATGACCACAAAACTGATTAACATGTGAACATTTACCAAAAATCATACTACTGTTTGTCATTTTCTAATATTTAGATAATATTTTGAAAGTTGGTTACTATGCTTTGGCATACATGAATTGTGCTATTTCTATATTTCAGAATGAATAACTAATAATTAGTTGTGACATTTTTTGAATAGTACTATTTTATAGGCCCACTGATATAATTTGTCGACTAAGTAAATAGTTCTATAACATATAATTTTTATTTTTAACCCCATTTTAGCCTCAAAATTGCCCCAACATGAATGAAAAATATACCTGATCACTCTATTTATACACCAGTTTCCAATATATCTTTATTTTTGCATATATACAGTGCTTAGGATCCCAAGAAAGTTCTCCATTTAGCTAAGAAATACATTCTTTTTTTAATATATTTATTTATTTGTTTGTTTATTTATTTAGTTTTGGCTGCGTTGGGTCTTCATTGCTGCACGTGGGCTTTCTCTAGTTGCAGCGAGCAGGAGCTACTCTTTGTTGCAGTGCGTGGGCTTCTCATTGTGGTGGCTTTTCTTGTTGCAGAGCACAGGCTCTAGGCGCGCGGGCGTCAGTAGTTGTGGCTCGCAGGCTCAGTAGTTGTGGCTCACAGGCTCTACGGCGCAGGCTCAGTAGTTGGGGCACACGGGCTTAGTTGCTCCACGGCATGTGGGATCTTCTGGGGCCAGGGCTCGAACCCGTGTCCCCTGCATTGGCAGGCGGATTCTTAACCACTGTGCCACCAGGGAAGCTCCAGAAATATATCTTAATGAACCTGAAAGACAGAGACCACACTGTAGAACTCCTGGGCTGCCAGTGGGAGCATTTACTCTTCTCTGAGGATTTAGTATCCTGAAATGGGAGCAAAATTACCAGACCTGTGTTTTAGAAGGACTCTTACAGCAATGTGGGTGATAGATTGCATGAGAATAGACAGGAAGAATGCAGAAAAGAATTTCTCTTTAAAAAGAGCTAACAAGCTCTGAGATCTGGAGAATCCATGAACCTAGGCCCCTTGTACGTCCCACAGGTGTTAATAATCTCTAAGGTTGAAGGGATAGGAAGAAGTTTCGGTCAGCACCAGCTTCTTTTCCTATGGGAACATGGTACCTAATGACAAAAGAGGACATCATTCAAGCGGCAAGAACAAACTTGAGAAGTGACTCCAAGGCTCCCAATGATGATGGAAGGGGGAGGTTGTGGGGTCAGGAAGTTTTCAGAGTCTCAAAGGGCTTTGGTTGGGAAAACGTTTGGTGGATAGGTTATTTCTAACACAGACTTTCATGTGTCAACAAGTACCTCTTTTTCTAAATTGATCATTATCAAGAAAAACCTGGTTTATGCTGAAGTCTGATTACACAGTACCTGCAACATGTCCTCTCATGGCTCCTATCTGACCCAGCGACACTCCATCTGTGTCCCCCCACTTCTAACTCTTGACTGTCTGCATTCCGTTATCTAGTTTTTACCTTTATTTTAGATTCATTCTTTGCTTTACTTCTACAAGATAAAACACAAATGCAGAACTATGAAAGCCAAATAATTCCCCCCCAAAAGTGCTGAGAAGTGGGAAGATTTATGCAATGGGAAAAGTGAATAAAGATAGAGGATACAATCAAAGAGGGAGTGTGTGTGTCCAGTTTTAATGGAAAACCCCTCTCTTCTGCCAGTTTTATTGCCTTAGGAGAGCAACACAGTGGTGGCTGGTTACTAGTATTCTACTTTATGAATAGCAGCTCCTGAAAACTCTGGCAGTACACCTTACTTCATTTGTCTAACTTGCTAATGGGGCTATTATTCTCATGCCAACAGATAGGATTTTTCTTGCACAAATGTTTCTGTAGGGGGAAAAAAAATACCCATCACATGAAAATGTAACCCATAAATTGTAGGGTTTGAATTGGCTGCATATTGCAGTCTTGCTATACCTACTTCCATTTTAATTATTATTCTTTACAAATAGAGATAGTGGCCTATAAATGCATTATTAATGTAGAATATTTCCCTTGTTTTTATAGGCTTTGCTAAAAGCCATGTTGAATTTAAAGTTTTGGGTTATTTCTGAGTGAAGAACCTCATATATTTGGATAAAAGCCAACTTGTAACATTTAACTTTAACTTAGCAGGATATTTTATACACATTAAATTTTATTGAAAAGGTCTCAGCTGTTTAAAATCCATCTCACTACTCACATGCATAAAGGCTAAACTTTGAAGAATCATTGTCAGTCATTCTGCTGAATGGTTCTTATTAATGACTGTCCTTCTGTCCTGATTGTGTTCCTCTGTGTTCCTCTGTGTTCTTGAGGAAGAAGTACAATTCTTGAAAATTGAAGCTCTTGGTATTCTAGATGTGCCATATTATCTAAAAGTAAGTTGTCCGCTGACCTCTTCAAGGGTTCACAGGCTCACAGAAAACTAAGATTTTCTGCCATAACAAATTTATTCTAATATCCAAGAGTGATATACGACATCAGAAGAATCACAATCATTGAGAATTAGAGCAGGAAGAGACCTTTCCTTATCATCAATCCCACCACTATCATTTTATAAATGTGGACACTGTGCTCCAGAGTGATCCAAATGATTTCTCTGGGACTAGTATGGGGTCCCAATTTATAAATCTTGACTCTCAGTCTCCCTTTAGAGCCCAAAATACTCAAGAGAAAAATTTTGCATGGGTAGCTTGGTCAAAAGATATTCTGGTGACTCTGGGCAACTCTTGGCTGTAATTGTGTGAAACGGGCCTCTGATTCTCTTCTCAGTTAGGTACCTGGTTTAAAGAAAGCGATCCATGTGGGCTATAGGACCTCTAGCGATACAAGTCTGTGATGGACAACCCTACAGGCTTCAGAAACTTGGGGTAGGCTCCACAGGTTCAAAGAGCACTGTGCCTAATGGTGCCTTTAGCTAGGTGGTGAGAAACACATCACTTTAAAAAGGGATACTCTTCAATGAGCACTCGTCTCCAGTTTCATGATAGCTTCATCAGTGAAGCAATGAGGTACTTGCAATAGACTATGAGAAATGAAGGTAATGAGAAGTGAAGAGTAGAAACAACTAGTCTCAACATGGTTGTCTCACTAGGTGCAATAAACCCATGCCATAAAGTCAGTAAAAGGTAGATCAGCTGAGTCTCATATCTAAGGAGCAAAGGTAATTTGTTGTTACCAAAGACGATTTCTTTGGTAAAGGGAAGAAAAAAAAAAAAAAAATATATATATATATATATATATAATTGTTTTGCCATGTGCATAATTCTTTTAAGTTGCGATTTTCCTATATTGAGTCTATTTTTGTATTTTTAGGGGTAGTGGGAGGTGGTAGAGAGGGACTAAATAAAGGAGGACAGACAATTACAGAGGAAGAAACATTTTGGGAGTCAAGCAGTCCTGGGTGAGGATTTCAGCTCCTCTGCTTTTTAGCCATGTGACCTTAGAGAAAAATTACCTAACACTGCCTACATAGTTGTCATGAGGAGTAAATAAAATTATAAATGTGAAAATACCTAGCACAGTCCTTGGCACATATTGGGAGCTCAGTAACACAAGTTTCTCTTTCCTGTAATTTGTAACATAATTTAACCCACAAAACCACCTGTTGTTTATTTGTCAGAGGCCTGATATTAGTCACTCTAGAGAAAAAGGAAATGATGACTTCTAGAATCACCTGCTTTGTGAATAGCATGTGCTAAAATAACAATTAATAACAATACTTTGTGAAACTCATTACATCTGAAGGCACTTACAGATAGAATATGACATTTCCAACTTGGGTAAGATGATAATGACATTGTGATATAGAGAAATGAGGGTTTGGAATGGAACTGTCAATCCAGATTTATCTTTCGAAGTTGAGAGAGGTAGGGGGCCATTAAAGGATAAGACAAGACGCATTTCCATTGCTCACCTCCTAAACCTCTCTTTAGTCCATCTCTTCATTTCTATTCTGTCACTTACTTTTAGTTTAGACATCATCACTTCCTGCCTGGATTTTTTGCCAGGAGGTGAAATTGCTTTTCCTGCCACCACTCTCACCGCCTGCTAATCCATCACCCATGATCTCTCCAGAAGGATCCTTGAAAAATTTAAATCTGATTCTCTGCCTCTTCTGTTTAAAATGACCCCTCATCACCCACAGGTTGAAGGCCAAGATCACTGGCATGTTATTCAAGATTGTGTGTTAATTAGCCCATGCCTACACCATAGCAGTCTCTTGCATTACATTCCATACTGCCTACATTCCACTTGTGCCTAGCAGTGGACTTTGTATCCCAGTGAACAACAGAGACTTGAGTATCTGCACATTTGTGTGCATTATTTCCTCTTCTAGGGATACCTCGTCACCACCATCTTCCTCTGTTTCAGCTTGACTAACTTCTGATGGTCTTTCAAATACTTGGTCAGGTGTTATTTTTGCTGGCAAGTGTTCTCTTGCCTTCTTGGCATCAAAACTATATGTTCTTCTTATTTCCTCTTAGGATCACATGGGCCTTTTCCATACAGAATTGTCATTGTTTGTTAACTACAAGGGCTTTCTCAACTAGACCATGAATTTCTTGGTGTCAGGGAAGCATCTTTGTGTCCTCAACATCTGGCACAGCCTTGGCTTTCAAAAAATGTTATTTTGTGGGTTCATTCAGTTAGAACTGGTATCATTTGGTCCAAATTAAGAGCTTTATGATTCTGACTTTGGTCAGACTAGGTGATCACAGCAAGTAAAGTAGTAGTAATAGATAACTATGCCAGAAGGTTCTGTTGACACAGTGAGTGGATGGGAGAC
Organism: Mesoplodon mirus; assembly: GCF_964341445.2. Lineage (NCBI taxonomy): Eukaryota > Metazoa > Chordata > Mammalia > Artiodactyla > Ziphiidae > Mesoplodon > Mesoplodon mirus. The sequence continues at coordinate 43,764,637 of NC_138985.1, read as the reverse complement.
TGGGTCTCCTCCCCTAACATGACATGACATCCATTCCTTTGTGAAGCAGTAACATAAGGAGAGGCCAATCACGAAATGTTAGTTATAGCTGGAAGGAATTTGAGGCCATCCCACTGTTTTTGAGAAGCAGAAATAAAGTGCCAAAGAGCCCTGCCAGCATAGGATGGTTAGTGGCAGAGCTGGGTCTAGAACTGAGTTATCTTACTCCCCAATCCAGTATTCACCCATTTGTCTTTTCTACTCTAGCATAACTTTATTTTATTTTAATTTTGGGGTGGGGTGGGGTGGAAGTAAGCTACTTTGCATGCCAGCTTCCCTCTTAACTGGTCAGGCTGCCGAGATACTGCTTACCTGGTGAGTCATGTCAGCACCTAGGGAGACTCTCCTGCTTTGATATGGGGCTATTCAACGCTTCACAAAAAAATAGCTTACGGGCTGCAAAAAGGCTGTTGACTCTGCTCTTTCTTATTTATCCCACTGGCATGTTCTCATGAAATTACCTCCTATTTTCCTCTCATTCTCCTCCCCTGCCTCAAGAAAAGAAACATCCGTATAATTGGATCCGTATAACTTATGGAAGGGCTCCAACATCAGCCAATGCATATATTAAAGTTTTAAATCAATTATTGTTCTAGTACACACCCTAGGGTTGAGAAAGAAAGAACATCCAGGACTAACAAACCTGATTGTTCTGGCAAAGCTGACATTCGATTCATGCTGGCATTTCTGGGCTTTTCTTTTCCTTTAATATTCCAACCTCATTAAAAAAAAAAAAGTTAATGGCTCAAGTAGCAATTTTTAACATTACTGGTTCATTCAGTTTCTCCATAAGACTTCTATCTCCCAGTCTCTTGAGGATTACCCAGAGGGCATGATGCCCAGAGTTTGCTTACCTGGTTGCAGAGACAGCTGTCAGTCTGATAGTGAGTTCATTAGACTGTGGATTATTCCTCACTTTATTAACTTCTGAGCAAGGGAGAGACTCAGGCTTGGGAATATGAGCACTTCACAACTTGGCATTCCAGATTGAGAAAAACACTTAATCATAACAGTTAAGAAATTAAATTACAACTGTGTATAACATTGTGAATTTTAACCTAACAACTGAGTTGGACCTATACAAGTTTCTGATTAACACTGTTGAACTAAAATTCCTATAACATATGATGCATGGGTCTTTGTGTTTTTTAGGCAAGTACTGGAAGTCGGTAAGGACGGTGAGTGTGCCGAGGGGCTGCGCTCTGGCTGGGGCGCAGTTGCAAGAGGAGACGGAGACCGTTTCTGCCCTGGCCTCCCTGACGGTGGATGTGGAACAGCCCTTTGCTCGAGAAGACAACAGGTATGAATGCAACATGGGGGGAATCATCAGGGTCAGTAACATCCAGGCTCATCATTAGCATTTGTGAGCCTCTCTCTAGGCTCTCCTTCTCCAGTCTCCTCCACTTCCACTTCTCCTAAGCCACAGATGCCACAGCACATGCTGTCGGCTGTCAGGAATTCATGTGTTTCATTCTTCATGAGAAACACAGAGGTGGAGCATGTTCTTACAGTTCACAGAGAAACAGAGTGATGAGATAGATGGTCCTCGCTGGATAATTTAGTACAGATCATTATGGAGAAAGCTTCTTATGGGCTTAACTTCTTTCCTTAGTTATCTCTAGTTTTCAAGATGTTCTTTTTCGGGCCTCCCTGGTGGCGCAGTGGTTGAGAGTCCGCCTGCCGATGCAGGGGATGCGGGTTCGTGCCCCGGTCTGGGAGGATCCCATATGCCGCGGAGCGGCTGGGCCCGTGAGCCATGGCCGCTGAGCCTGCGCGTCCGGAGCCTGTGCTCCGCAGCGGGAGGGGCCACAGCAGTGAGAGGCCCGCGTACGAAAAAAAAAAAAAAAAAAAAAAAAGATGTTCTTTTTCTTTCTCTCATCATTTCGAAGTTACTGATATAACAAAGGGGGAAAAGGAGAGCAGAAGCTGGAGGTATGGCTTGTCAGTTGGGTAGCCTTATATGACTGTCCGTGAGGTACAACTACTGGATAAAGATGAAAGTTACCTTCCAAGGAGATAGGAGTGTGTATAAAGGAATGTGTGGACCTGGGTCTGATTTTATTTTACTTTATGATAAGAAGGAGTTGATTTTAATTAGTCTTCATATGAATCGCTTTCAGGAAAAAAAAAAACAAACATAAAGATAACCTAAGATTGAGTTTGCTTCTTCTCCTTTTAAGAAATGTTTGTCAGTTTGTACATTTTGGTGTTCAACAGACAGTGCTACATACAGGATTTCTTTTAAGTTTACTATGACCAAAACCACCCCAAATGTACAGACAGTAACATTGGTGCTCTCTGTGGATGACTTCAAAGTCACATTTCTTCAATTTAAAAATGAATAGGTGAGCTTTCGCTAAAGCTCTGCCAGCTTGCACTTTTAAATTGCTTCTGAGAATGAAATCGAACTCCCTCTGTCAATAACATCACCATTAATTACACAGATCCTGCTACTAGTACATAGGTTGGCAATTTTCCCAAGAATGCACAAATTTGAACAGTTTTAGTTTTTCTTGCTTTTACTGGGTATTCAGAGTTTAATGGATTTAACATCTTGCTTTGGTCAAGACCAGGAGATACATTGAATAAGAGATTTCATTTTTATGCAATTGTTTTTTCTTACTATAACCACTTAAAAAGAAGATTACCAGTAGGAAAAAAAAAGTTGTACAATATTGTATTAAAAGACATCTTCATATGGGCATCTGGAGCATAAGGGTAAACTTATTTTACATCTTTGATAATATGAACTAACCCCCTGCTGTTCCCAGCTAAGAACCAAACCAAGTTCATAATCCAAAGGTGTTGCAGTTGTTCCCAAGGCCAAATACAGTTAGTTGTCTGTCATATGAGGGCTGTAAAACTAAGGAAACTAGCATCTGTTAGTGTTGGATATAAAAGGAGCGTAGCTATTCTTTAGAATTATTTAGTATAGAGAAATGAAGCTAAATTCCAGCCCGAGTGAAATGAATTGTAAGTAATTTTTCCCATTAAATTGCAGGGCTTAGAATAATAAAGAATAATAAGTCCTGTTGTGAGCCCCACATAACATAAAACTCTCAGCACTTTGGCAGGAGTTGGCTCTATAAGCATGCTTGTTTATCCTCAGGTACATAGTGTGCTTGACTCCTGATAATCTATAGGGACTTGACCCTGGCTTCAGTTCACAGTGATTTTTAAGCTTCATTTGACGGCAGAGAAAGAATAGGAATGGGAATGTTTTGATGTACAGGGAAACAGAGTTGAAGCTTGTGGCCTGGATTCATGTTTCTTTATCAGTTTTAGACAGATTGTATCTATTTTGATTGATTTTTCTTATGGGAAGGAAAATGGTTTTGCTTGAAATATTTTCTGTGGCTTTGAACTCACTTTTTCAGCAGAGGAAAAGAAAAATTCTTCTAGAACTGGCTTTTGCATTTCTATTGAACCATGCATGAATTTCATCACAGAGAGTCAGACAGGGAGAACCCTTAAAAGCCATAGAGCATTTATTCTTTTCAGGGGAATGCTATCAGAATTGTCCCCCTACTCAGTATAGGAAAGATGGCTTTCACAATGAGGTAAAGAGGTAGAAATGTTCTTAGGCCTTTGTTATGAATGTAGTGTTATAAGTACACAGGAAATTGAAAAATTAGAAAAATCAGAGAACTAAATGGATGGAAAAGGGTGAAGGCAAGATTCTTTTTATAGGAAATTCTTGCCAGTTATTTTGGAGAATATATTGGTGTTTGGAGTGAGATGACTCATTTTGTACTAAGATTTTGGGTAAAGCAGCTCTTTTCCTGGCCAACTCATATCTGACTCATTTACCACTAGTGAATAAGGGATAAAATGCTCCTGGCTAAGAACCATTGTAAGTATTTTTTGTTCATTTTTCGGGGGGGGTGGGTGAGGGAGATGACAACACAGTGCAAACAGTCATTTCATTTTTATAACTCACTGATGGACCATGAAGAATAAATTATTAGAAAAAGGCTTGGGATTCATTTTGGGGATGATTGAAGTACAGTTTTCAAAACATAATTTTCAGGTGGCAGAGGACTTGAGCAGGAACAAAATGACTGGTGGGTCAGTAAAAAAAACGAAACAAAAACAAAGGGCAGAAAACTAAGTGGGATCAAGTTATATGTTCAAAAAAAAGTAGATAGGACTAGTCACATATAGCATATTGTTTAGAAGACAGAACTGTGATCTTAGTTTCTTTCTTGATTGTCAGGAGACTATACCTTTAAAAGATTATAGTTTGCATTGTTCAGGTATCTATTTCAAATGCTTCTACTTTGAAAAGGTCAGTTCAATATTGAGGTTTATTCTTGGATACCAGTTCGGGCTCTGCTGAAAATCAAGAAAAAGTTTTCTCTGGCAATCAAGACTTCAGAATGATCGACTCTTAAGTTACTGGGAGCATATTTACACTCTAGAATTTCTGACTCTCTCATTTTTTAATCAAAACAAAAACTGAAAGTTAGGTTTTCAAATGTCAGTTTATTGATTACAGTGTGAGTCACATTAGATTTTCTTTAATACAAGAGGATCTGGTCATTTCTGAATCATTTCATCTTCAACTTTTGTCAACTTTTCTCATGAATGAGATGGTTTCAGTCATTATATGACACAAAAGCATGAGAAAAATATATGATTCTGAATCTGGCTATATTTTAATTAATTTTTATTGGAGTGTGGTTGCTTTACAATGTTGTGTTAGCCTCCACTGCACAGCAAAATGAATCAGCCATACACATGTAGCTATCCCCTTCCTTTTGAACTGCCCTCCCATTTAGGTTACCACAGTGCATCAGGTAGAGTTCCTTGTGCTGTACAGTATATTCCCATTGGCTATCTTGTTTTTTGAATAACTGTCTTATTCATGAATATTTTTTAAAAGTGTAATAAGCTAGAAAATCCCAAGTATCATCTGCCTTAACTTTGAATGGTCTATCAGTAGTGCCAAGGACATTGATAACCCCATTTTCCTGTGTCTGGAGATTTATATAGAAATATAGACCAGTCTTAAATACACATTCGTGTCTAACAGAAATACAGCTTTGTTTTCCATGCTTTAGGATTGTCTCTCCAAGGCTTCTGGAAGCTAAATATTGCAATGATTATTCAGGTCTCTGATTTTTCTCTCTGATACCGTTATTGTGAGCACCTGTTTATCTAAACAGGCAAACATTCCAATATAAATTTTATTCTTAATTTTCATCCAGTGTCAACAATACCTTAGTTGAAAAGTGGACTGAGATTTGGAAGCTCCTGGTAAAAGAAAGGAGCTCCTTTATCTTCTTTTCCTCTTCCTCCTGGGACCATCATTTTATCCCTGTGTTCAGTGCCTAACATGTGGTCTTGGGGCATGTGTGAACTCTTAGTATGTTAGGGATTAAAACCAGTGCCCGATGTATTTCAGGGTTCCCTTCTAAACTGTTTACAAACAAGTGTTTAATTTGAAAAAAGAAACACAATGGACTAGAAGCATAAGTAAAATGAGATGCACCATAACTTTAGCTTCCCATCATCCTCATCTTTCAGTCCTGTCTTCTTACCACTGCAGAGGAAGAGTAGGTTGTGACTCTGGTATCAGCTTGCCGAGGTTCAGATCCCATCTCCATCTTAATAACTGTTGATCAGTGGCAAGTTACTTACCTCTCTGGGCATTACTTTCTTTGTCTTTAAAATGAAGGGAAAATTTCAGAGGGTTTTGAGGAGGCAATGAGACAATACATCTTAAGAACTTAACACAACACTTGACACAGGGTAAGTACTCAATATTAAGGTTGGCTTTTGTTATTTTTTTTCTATCTTTTTCCCACTTCCTCAGTTTGCTCTGTTCTTTCCCTCCATTAATACATTGTTCATCATCCAGGGATCTATAATATTAGAAATAGAGAGGCTGTACCTGAGCATCTATATGTTTAACTGTTCATAGGTTAAATCAATACTATAGTCATTAAAAATAAGAGATTGATAAATAATCGCTAAGCAAAGCAATAAATTGATTCAGTTAACTAAGCCGTGGTTAGCTGACTTAAAGAACTTTCACAATGCCTAATACATTGTAGGTAATAAACAAATACTCATTGAATGAATGAGTCCAAGACAGACAACAAGACATTGTTAAAATGTTAACAGAACAATTTGTAATGATACCTGAAACTTCTTTGTCTCCTCGTCTCTATGTACTATTTTTCTGAGGGAATCAGTGTTTTTATCTTTCACAAGAGTTTTCAAAATGTGTATTTTACATTTTTTCTTCCATAGTACTAATTGACAGTGTCCATTTTCAGATATGTTGGCTAACCAGAATCCATAGTACTCATATCATAAAGATCGATTGACTGAGGAGACATGATAAAGGTGGGAAGGGAAAGCGAAGTGTCTAAATGGAGAAAGGAATTGTCTTGGGTGAGGTGGAGGGGCTATGGGAGTGATGCTGACAGATTACAGGATTATTCTGTGACTTGCAGAATGAGGAGGGAGAAAATCCGGTTCATTTATTCTTTAAACATTTTCTGTTTAGTTTTTATGTGCCAGACAAAGTGTTGGGAGTCAAGGTCACAAAGCTTCCGTGGAGTCTCCAAAATATCCACATACTTTGAGATTGTATTAGTTTTCTATTGCTATCTTAACCAAAAAATTACTTCATGGCTCAAAATGACAAAAAGGTCAGAAGGGTGACAAGTCTCTGGGCTAAAATATAGAGGTTGGCAAGATCTTTTCCTTTCTGGAGGCTCTAGGGAAGAAACTGTTTCCTTGCCTTTCCCAGTTTCTAGAGGCTGCCTGCATTCCTTGGTTGATGACCCACTTCCTCTGTCTTTAAAGCCAGCAACTTTACATCTCTCTGACCTTTCTTCAGTCATCACATCTCTCTCTGACTGAAAGAAAAAAGCTGGGAAAACTGGCTTAAAACCAGGAAAGTTTCTCTGCTTGTAAGGACTCATATGATTAGATTGGACTCACCAGGATCATTTCTCTATCTCAAGGTCCTTAACCTTAATCATAAATACAAAGTCAGTTTGGCTACACAATGTAACATTCAAAACTTCCAGGAATTAGGACATGGACATCTTTGGGGGCTATCATTCTTCCTACCACAGGATCAGACATGAACGACCAACTATTGTAAATGATAGGTCATTTGATAGACCGAGCTCCAGAATAAAAGAAGACCTAACACAGGCCAAGAACTGGGGAACAAATCACTGACCCAGGGTAGAAAAATGGAGGATTTCAACTAGTAAATAAGAACAAAGGCATCCAAGATACAAAAAATAGCTTGAGCAAACGATCTGTTTTAATTTTTATTTTATATTGGAGTATAGTTGATTAACAATATTGTGTTAGTTTTAGATGCACAGCAGAGTGATTCAGTTATACATATACATGTATCTATTGCTTTTCAAGCTCTTTTCCCATTTAGGTGATTACAGAATATTGAGTAGAGTTCCCTGTGCTACACAGTAGGCCCTTGTTGGTTATTTATTTTAAATATAGCAGTGTGTACATGTCATTCCCAGTCTATCCCTCCCTCCGCCCCTGCTTCCCCCCAGTAACCAAAAGTTCGTTCCTGAAGTATGTGAGTCTGTTTCTGTATTGTAAATTAGTTCATTTGTATCATTTTTTAGATTCTGCTATAAGTGATATCATATGATATTTGTCTTTCTGTCTGACTTACTTCACTTACTATGATAATCTCCAGGTCCATCCATGTTGCTGCAAATGGCGCTATTTCATTCTTTTTTATGGCTGAGTAACATTTCATTGTATATATGTACCACATCTGCTTTATACATTCTTCTGTTGATGGACATTAGGTTGCTTCCATGTCTTGGCTATTGTAAATAGTGCTGCAGTGAACACTGGGGTGCATGTATCTTTTCGAAGTATGGTTTTCTCCAGATACATCCCCAGGAGTGGGATTGCTGGATCACATGGTAGCTCTATTTTTGGTTTCTTAAGGAACCTCCATACTGTTCTCCCTAGTGGCTGCACCAATTTACATTTCCACCAGCAGTGTAGGAAGGTTCCCTTTTCTCCACACCCTCTCCAGCATTTATTCCTTGTAGACTTTTTGATAATTGCCATTCTGACTGGTGTGAGGTGATATCTTATTGTAGTTTTGATTTGTATTTCTCTAATAATTTGTGATGTTGAGCATCTTTTCATGGGCCTCTTGGCCATCTGTATGTATTCTTTGGAGAAGTGTCTATTTAGGTCTTCTGCCCATTTTTTGATTGGGTTGTTTGGGTTTTTTTTGATATTGAGCCTCATGAGCTGTTTGTAAATTTTGGAGACTAATCCCTTGTCAGTCACATTGTTTGAAAATATTTTCTCCCATTCTTTGGGTTGTCTTTTCATTTTGTTTATGGTTTCCTTTGCTGTGCAAAAGATTTTGAGTTTCATTAGGTCCCATTTGTTTATTTTTGTTTTCATTTCCATTACTCTAGTAGGTGGATCAAAAAAGATCTTGCTGCGATTTATGTCAGAGTGTTCTGCCTGTGTTTTCCTGTAAGAGTTTTATAGTGTCTGGCCTTACATTTAGGTCTTTAATCCATTTAATCAGTTTATTTTTGTGTATGGTGTTAAAGAATGTTCTAATTTCATTTTTTTGCACTTTTCCCAGCACCATTTATTGAAGAGACTGTCTTTCCTTAATTATATAGTCTTGCCTCCTTTGTTGTAGATTAATTGAACACAGGTACATAGTTCTGACTTGCATTTCCCTGATGATTAGTGATGTTGAGCATCTTTCCATGTACCTTTTGGTCATCTATATGTCTGCTTTAGAAAAATGTCTATCTATTCAGATCTTCTGCCATTAAGGGCTATTGCGAATAAAGCTGCTATGAAGTTTTGTTATTGCGGAAAAAAAACATAACATTTACCATCTGAACCATTTTTAAGTGTACAGTACAGCAGTGTTAACTATATGCCCATTGTCGTGCAACATATTTCTAGGACTTCTTTGTCTTGCAAAACTGAAAGGCTATTAAACAACTTCCATTTTCCCCTTCCCCCAGCTCCTGGCAACCACCATTCTACTTTCTAAGAATTTGACTACTTTAGATACATCAAATAAGTGGAATCATGCAGTATTTGCCTTTTTGTGACTGGCTTACTTCACTTGGCATAACGTTTTTTCTAAAGGCTTATCCCTGTTGTAGCATATGACAAAATTTCTATCTTTTTTATGGCTAATATTTCATTGTATGTGTATACCGCATTTTCTTTATCCATTCATCTGACAATGGACATTTAGGTTGCCTCCACCTCTTGGCTATTGATGCTTCAATGACTATAAATGTGAAATTATCTCTTCAAGATCCTATTTTGAGTTATTTTGCATATATACCCAGAAGTGGAATTTCTGGATCATATGGTAATTCTATTTTTAATTTTTGGAGGAACCTAACTCTTTTATACACGTTTTTACTTTGTGAACACAAGCACTCAGTTTTCTTTAATGTACACCGAGGAGTGGAGTTGCCAAATTATAGGAAAGTCATATGTCTTACTTTATAAAAAAAAAACTTCCAAACTGCTTTCCAAAATGGCCGTACCAGTTTTCATTCCCACCATCAATGAATGACAGTTCCAACTGTTTTGTATCCTCACCTGCACTTTGTATAATTGGTCCTTATAGTTTTAGCCTTTCTAGTGGGTATGTAGTGATAGTCCATTGTGCTTCCAAATTTTCTCCAAAATTATGTCCATATCAGGTCTTCTCGGAACATAACCTCCCTTCCTTCTGTTTGGAATACTTAGCTTGTCTTCCTTCTCTTCTCACTGACCCTTCACTGGCCTTCCCATTGTCTTCCAACTTACCCTGTAGATCTCATATCAAATATCACTTCCTCTTCTTGGACAATTTTCACTGACCCTCAGTCCCAAAATTAGATCAGGTCCATCTGTTATACTGTATTACATCTCCCTATACTTCCAGTACCTAGAACACAGCCAGGGTGCATCATAGACACTAAGTAATTATTTCTTCAATCAATGAAAACTTCAGTAATCCGGGGAATGCCAGCATTGGTGGAGATGTGGGGCCCTGGAGCTCTCATAACTGTGGGAAGGTAAACTATGGCAGCATTCTGAAAAGCACTTTACTACCGTTTTTAGTATACACAAAACATAACCTGGTAATCTTACTCCCGGGAATGTATATTGAAGACATTCTCATCTAGGGTAATTAGAAGACATGTACTAAGAAGTTCACTAAGCTTCTTCTTTGTGGTGGGTAGAGAGGAGGAGTCAAACCCAGTGTGCATTATTGGAAGAACAAATAGTTAAAATGTGGTGAAGGTACACCATGGAGGAGATGACATGTAGCACTTGGCCACTACAGACTAGATAAACATAACTGCTTACAGTGATGTTTATGTAATAACTAACTACACTACTGGGTGAGAGAAGTAAGCAACAGAAATGATACATGTGTGTATAAAGATAAAATAAAAATATACGCTCATAAAACAATAACATATAGCTTTACAGAACACCCTATGAACAGATAACGTACGTAACAGGAATTAGCTCTCTGTCGCCTCCCTCTTGCGAGAGCACAGGAATCACAACTAACTGCTGAACAATCATCAACAGGAATACACTGGAACTCACCAAAAAAGATACCCCACATCCAAAGACAAAGGAGAAGCCACAATGAGACAGTAGGAGGGGCACAATCACAATAAAATCAAATCCATAACTGGTGGGTGGGTGACTCACAAACTGGAGATCACTTGTACCACAGAAGTCCACCCACTGGAGTGAAGGTTCTGAGCCCCACGTGTTAGGCTTTCCAACCTAGGGGTCCAGCAACAGGAGGAGGAATTCCTAGAGAATCAGACCTTGAAGACTAGTGGGATTTGACTGCAACACTTCAATGGGACTGGGGGAAACTGAGACTACACTCTTGGAGGGCACAAAGTAGTGTGTGCATCAGGACCCAGGGGAAGGAGCAGTGACCTCATAGGAGACTGAACCAGACATACCTGCTAGAGTTGGAAGGTCTCCTGCAGAGGCCGGGGGTGGCTGTCTCTCACCGTGAGGAAAAGGACACTGGCAGCAGAAGTTCTGGGAAGTACTCCTTGGCATGAGCCCTCCCAGAGTCCACCATAAGCCCCACCAAGGAGCCCGGGTGGGCTCCACTGTTAGGTCACCTCAGGGCAACCAACCAACAGGGAAGGAACCCAGCTCCACCCATCAGCAGACAAGCAGATTAAAGTTTTACTGAGCTCTGCCCACCAGAGCAACAGCCAGCTCTACCCACCACCAGTCCCTCCCATCAGGAAACTTGCACAAGCCTCTTAAATAGTCTTATCCACCAGAGGGCAGACAGGAGAAGCAAGAAGAACTATAATCCTGCAGCCTGTGGAACAAAAACCACATTCACAGAAAGATAGACAAGATGAAAAGGCAGAGGGCTATGTACCAGATGAAGGAACAAGATAAAACCCCAGAAAAACAACTAAATGAAGTGGAGATAGGCAACCTTCCAGAAAAAAAATTCAGAATAATGATAGTGAAGATGATCCAGGACCTTGGAAAAATAATGGATGCAAAGATCGAAAAGATGCAAGAAGTGTTTAATGAAGACCTAGAAGAATTAAAGAACAAACAAACAGAAATGAATACAATAACTGAAATGAAAAATACACTACAAGGAATCAACAGCAGAATAACTGAGGCAGAAGAACGGATAAGTGACCTGGAAGACAGAATGGTGGAATTCACTGCTGTGGAACAGAATAAAGAAAAAAGAATGAAAAGAAATGAAGAAAGGCTAAGAGACCTCTGGGACCACATTAAATGCAACAACATTCGCATTATAGAGATCACAGAAGGAGAAGAGAGAGAGAAAGGACCTGAGAAAATATTTGAAGAGATTATATTGGAAAACTTCCCTAACATGGGAAAGGAAATAGCCACCCAAGTCCAGAAGGCACAGAGATTCCCATACAGGATAAACCCAAGGAGAAACACACTGAGACACACAGTAATCAAATTGACAAAAATCAAAGGCAAGGAAAAATTACTGAAAGCAGCAAGGGAAAAACAATAACATAAAAGGGAAATCCCATAAGGTTAACAGCTGATTTCTCAGCAGAAACTCTACAAGCCAGAAGGGAGTGGCATGACATATTTAAAGTGATGAAAGGGAAGAACCTACAACCGAGATTACTCTACCCGGCAAGGAGCTCATTCAGATTCAATGGAGAAATCAAAAGCTTTACAGACAAGCAAAAGCTAAGAGAATTCAGCACCACCAAAACAGCTCTACAACAAATGCTAAAGGAACTTCTCTAAGTGGGAAACACAAGAGAAGAAAACGACCTACACAAGCAAACCCAAAACAATTAAGAAAATGGTCATACAAACATACATATCAATAATTACCTTAAACATGAATGGATTAAATGCTCCAATCAAAAGACACAGGCTCGCTGAATGGATACAAAAACAAGACCCATATATATGCTGTCTACAAGAGACCCACTTCAGACCTAGGGACACATACAAACAAAGTGAGGGAATAGAAGAAGATATTCTAGGCAAATGGAAATGAAAAGAAAGCTGGAGTAGCAATACTCATATCAGATAAAATAGATTTTAAAATAAAGAATGTTACAAAAGACAAGGAAGGACACTATATAATGATCAAGGGATCAATCCAAGAAGAAGATATAACAATTATAAATATATATGCACCCAACATAGAAGCACCTAAATCCATAAGGCAACTGCTAACAGCGATAAAAGAGGAAATCGACAGTAACACAGTAATAGTGGGGGATTTTAACACCTCACTTACACCAATGGACAGATCATCCAAACAGAAAATTAGTAAGGAAACACAAGCTTTAAATGACACAATAGGTCAGCTAGATTTAATTAACATTTATAGGACATTCCATCCAAAAACAGCAGATTACACTTTCTTCTCAAGTGCGCACAGAACATTCTCTGGGATAGATCACATCTTGGGTCACAAATCAAGCCTCAGTAAATTTAAGAAAATTGAAATCATATCAAGCATCTTTTCTGACCACAACACTATGAGATTAGAAATCAGTCACAGGAAAAAAACCGTAAAAAACACAAACATATGGAGGCTAAACAATACGTTACTAAATAACCAAGAGATCACTGAGGAATTCAAAGAGGAAATCAAAAAATACCTAGAGCCAAATAACAATAAAAACACAACAGTCCAAAACCTATGGGATGCAGCAAAAGCAGTTCTAAGTGGGAAGTTTACAGCAATACAAGCCTACCTCAAGAAACAAGAAAAATCTCAAATAAACAATCTAACCTTACACCTAAAGGAACTAGAGAAAGAAGAACAGACAAAACCCAATGTTAGCGGAAGGAAAGAAATAAAGATCAGAGTAGAAATACATGAAATAGAAACAAAGAAAACAATGGCAAAGATCATTAAAACTAAAAGCTGTTTCTTTGAGAAGATAAACAGAATTGATAAACCATTAGCCAGACTCATAAAGAAAAAGAGGGAGAGGACTCAAATCAATGAAATTAGAAATGAAAAAGAAGTTACAACAGACACCTCAGAAATACATCCTAAGAGACTACTGCAACCAACTCTATGCCAATAAAATGGACAACCTGGAAGAAATGGACAAATTCTTAGAAAGGTATAACCTTCCAAGATTGAACCAGGAGGAAATAGAAAATATGAACAGACCAATCACAAGTAATGAAATTGAAACTGAGTAAAAATCTTCCAGCAAACAAAAGTCTAGGACCAGATGGCTTCACAGGTGAATTCTATCAAACATTTAGAGACGAGCTAACACCTATCCTTCTCAAACTCTTCCAAAAAATTGTGGAGGAAGAAATACTCCCAAACTCATTCTATGAGGCCACCATCACCCTGATACCAAAACCAGACAAATATACTACAAAAAAAGAAAATTACAGACCAGTATCACTGATGAATATAGACGCAAAAACCCTCAACAAAATACTAGCGAACAGAATCCAACAACACATTAAAAGGATCATACACCATGATCAAGTGGGATTTATCCCAGGGATGCAAGGATTATTCAATATATGCAAATCAATGTGATACACCATATTAACAAATTGAAGGAGAAAAACCATATGATCATCTCAATAGATGCAGAAAAAGCTGTTGACAAAATTCAACACCCACTTATGATAAAAACTCTCCAGAAAGTGGCCATAGAGGGAACCTACCTCAACATAATAAAGGCCATATACAACAAAACCACAGCAAACATCATTCTCAATGGTGAAAAACAAAACATTTCCTGTAAGATCAGGAACAAGACAAGGATGTCCACTCTCACCACTATTATTCAACATAGTTTTGGAAGTCCTAGCCACGGCAGTCAGAGAAGGAAAAGAAATAAAAGGAATACAAACTGGAAAAGAAGAAGCAAAATTGTCACTGTTTGCAGATGACATGATACTATATATAGAGAATACTAAAGATGGCAGCAGAAAACTACTAGAACCAATCAATGAATTTGGTAAAGTTGCAGGATACAAAATTAATGCACAGCAATCTCTTGCATTCCTATACACTAATGATGAAAAATCTAAAAGAGAAATTAAGGAAACACTCCCATTTGCCACTGCAACAAAAATAAAATACCTAGGAATAAACCAACCTAGGGAGACAAAAGACCTGTATGCAGAAGATTGTGATACACTGATGAAAGAAATTAAAGATGATATGAACAGATGGAGAGATATACCATATTCTTAGATTGGAAGAATCAATATTGTGAAAATGACTATACTACCCAAAGCAATCTACAGATTCAATGCAACCCCTATCAAATTACCAATGGCATTTTTTACAGAACTAGAACAAAAAAATCTTAAAATTTGTATGGAGACACAAAAGACCCCGAATAGCCAAAGCAGTCTTGAGGGAAAACAACGGACCTGGAGGAATCAGGCTCCCTGACTTCAGACTATACTACAAAGCTACAGTAATCAAGACAATATGGTACTGGCACAAAAACAGAAATATAGATCAATGGAACAGGATAGAACGCCCAGAGATAAACCCACGCACCTATGGTCAATTAATCTATGACAAAGGAGGCAAGGATATACAATGGAGAAAAGACAGGCTCTTCAATAAGTGGTGCTGGGAAAACTGGACAGCTATGTGTAAAAGAATGAAATTAGAACACTCCCCAACACCATACAGAAAAATAAACTCAAAATGGATTAGAGACCTAAATGTAAGACAGAACACTATAAAACTCTTAGAGGAAAACATAGGAAGAACACTCTTTGACATAAATCCCAGCAAGATCTTTTTTGATCCACATCCTAGAATAATGGAAATAAACACAAAAATAAACAAATGGGACCTAATGAAACTTAAAAGCTTTTGCAAAGCAAAGGAAACTACAAACTAAACAAAAAGACAACCCTCACAATGGGAGAAAATATTTGCAAACAAATCAACGGACAAAGGATTAATCTCCAAAATATATAAATAGACCATGCAGCTCAATATTAAAAAAACAAACAAGCCAATCCAAAAATGGGCAGAGGACCTAAATAGACATTTCTCCAAAGAAGACATACAGATGGCCAAGAAGCACATGAAAAGCTGCTCAACATCACTAATTATTAGAGAAATGTAAATCAAAACTACAATGAGGTATCACCTCACACCAGTTAGAATGGGCACCATCAGAAAATCTAATACAACAAATGCTGGAGAGGGTGTGGAGAAAAGGGAACCCTCTTGCACTGTTGGTGGGAATGTAAATTGATACAGCCACTGTGGAGAACAGTATGGAGGTTCCTTAAAAAATTAAAAATAGAATTACCATATGGCCCAGCAATCCCAGCCCTGGGCATATATCCAGAGAAAACCATAATTTAAAAAGACACATGCACCCCAATATTCATTGCAGCACTATTTACAATAGCCAGGTCATGGAAGCAACCTAAATGCCCATCGACAGATGAATGGATAAAGAAGATGTGGTACATATATACAGTGGAATATTACTCAGCCATAAAAAGGAATGAAATTGGGTCATTTGTAGAGGTATGGATGAATTGAGAGAGTGTCATACAGAGTGAGTAAGTAAGAAAGTGAAAAACAAATATCGTGTATTAATGTATATATGTGTAACCTAGAAAAATGGTACAGATGAACTGGTTTGCAGACCAGAAATTGAGACACAGATGTAGAGGACAAACGTATGGACACCAGGGTGGGAAGTGGTGGGGGTGTGAGGTGGTGGTGGGATGAATTGGGAGATTGGGATTGACATATATACCCTAATATGTATAAAATGGATAACTAATAAGAACCTGCTGTATACAAAAAATAAAATTCAAAAAAAATTCCCCTCTGTCTGTGAACCTATGAAACTAGAAAATAATCAGTAGTAAAAATTAAAATGTTTTAACTGAAAAAAACAAAACAAAAGAGGAATTAGATTGCTTGCCTTGGAGAAGGAAGAGGAAGGTATAGGGAGTAAATTAAATCAATAAACCAAGAGGAAATGTGTCTTTAAAAATAACATTATTAATATAAATTAACAAATACTGCTTTAAAAATCATAGGAAATGAAATACCCCTTTAAGGGAAAATACAAGAATATAATTTTATGCTATATCTTATCTCAAATTCTTTCTTTCTGCTTTTTATTTTTGCAAATTATCTAAACTACTATGACTGCTGGACCTAACTGATCCTTCCCTTAATGTATGAAATCTTTGCCCTTCATCAATAAAGGACCATCTGTGTTCACTTCTACTTGCTATAGTAGAAGTTTGTGTCTTTCAATCAGCTGAACTATTGTACTAAAATTTACCTTTGAATGTTTTATTTTACACTTATTCCTGACCTTCCTATGTCTCTACCTCACCTAATTGCAAAAGGAATTAAATCCAAATATTGAAGATTATCTCTCCCCTTCACCCAGCCCTTTCCACAACTGTGTTTTTGTTAATCAAGATAACCTTGGTATCTGTCTATAAATGATTGAAGTGGGGAGCCCCCCACATTTCAAGAGTACTGCTTCTCACTCTGTCACCAAAAACAGCCATTAAAGGGTCATCCCTGACCAGTTCGCTTTCTAAATGTTTCATGAAGATGACTTCTTAAATTAACTTAAAAATATATGTAGACAGTTAACAGTTACCTAGGGACAGGGATTAAGTAAAGATAATACTAAATCCACTGAGAGCTATGGATATGAGAACACCCAGAGAGCAGGTCAGGGATTATTATTTCAGTTTTAAAGAGAAAACTGAGAATCTAGGGACGATGCCTTGCTCAAAGTTAAATTTTAGAAAATGGCAGAGCTGGGACCTAAATACAACTACCTTATGAAATCTACCTTGAAATAATCCAGGATATTTTCCAACTTGCTATACTAGTAATAAAACTTCTGTGTTGCAAGACACTGAGAGATTTGGCTGGTTATGTGTATTTGTTTCATTAGAATGTGGCAGCAGTTAATTAACTATTTTCCAAAAAAGTGGTTAATATGAAATGACTTTGAGGGGAGGAAAGTGAAGAGAAGCATCTGATGGAAAGCTTTATATTGTACCTGAAAGTCCCCATATTTGAAGAGAAGAAGTTCCATTCTTGCAGTGAATGGTTTGTGCTGAAGACACTTTGCTTACCTCCTCAAAGCCTACGCTGGATGTCTGGAGAATGCACAGACACTTACCACTGTCTCTGAAATTCCAGCCACAATTGAGTCCTGGATGTGGGGGAAAGATCATCTTGCTGTGGCTTTAGGTTGGAAGTAGGAAAATTCAGATGGAGGGGAGTATCATCACCAAGACGGTAGAACAGGAGAACTGAGCCTCTGTCCCCACACAAAGATCAATAATTACACAGCTATCCATGAACAGAAACAGCCCTGGGAGAGCTCAGATGTCCACCTTAGAAACACCAGCAACACACTGGAACAAAAAACCTGAGACTAACTGGACAAAAAAGGAAGAACAGCTTCATTTTGCCTATGTCATCCCATCCTCCAAGTTGGCACTGCTCAGCACCAAGAGGGAACTCCCCAGGTAGAAGGAGTTTCCCTCACTGGGAAAGGGAGAACAGTGGTAAACAACCAGCTTCCCCAGCCTTTTGGGACACTGCAGGAAAAGACCCACTTCAGTTTCACCTCACCCAGAGAGCAGGAAAGCTGAGATGTATAGAGATGGCTAGGAACAGGGAAGAAGGGCATGGGGGCAACCATAGTTCCAGTGACCTGCTCTTCAAGGACCCCAGCAGCTTTCACCACTGAAGAAACCAGTGGCCAGTACAGCCACGTTTGACCCCCTGCAGATTTCACCATTGAAGTTTGTACCTCACTGGTTTTCACGTTCATGGTCACCAACTGTCTGAGTCCCTCCTCATTCCCTGCCTGCCACACACACACAGCTTGGGACCCATACTGGTGATCAGCCCCAGCCTCTGTGGCTGCACAAGTGCAAGATGCCCACCTAAACCAAGCTATGTACCTCCACGCTGCCAGCCTGACTCCCATCACCAGCCTCCACTGCTCTGTGCCCTCCTGTGGCAAGAGCTGCAATCATGGAAGTCCATGCTGACAGCCAAGGCCCCCACAAATGCCTGTGGGCCAGGATTCAGTCCTTTCTCCCATTACCAGCCTGAACCTCAACTTCAGCTAGCTCCTCCAGCTGTGTGCCTGCACCCCCCTTGGCCCAACTCACATCACAAACCTCTACTACCATGCTCACATCTGTGGTGAGACCCTTCCTCCATGGCAGTGCACCCCTACAGACAAGGCCTCCAAAACTGCTATGGGCCCACATCTGGCCCTGACTCCTGTCACTGGCCTGCAATGCTGGGCTTAATGTCAGTTAGCTCCTCCAGCTATGTGCTTGCACCCTGCCAGCCTGAGTTCCAACACCAGACTCCATTACCATGGCCCCATGGAAAGACCCTGCAATCACAGGAGTGCATGCCCAGAGCCAGTGCCCCCACAGCTGATACTGTACCTGCGGGTGGCCCTGGCCCTTGCATGTGTGTCTGAAACTGGCCCCTGACACTACACAGGCACCTGAAGCTGGCCCTGCAGTCAAGTGTGTGAACCACTGGTTCCAGCCACTACAGCACCTGCCCTGGTCCCTAGCTGCTGTATCTGAAGAAGATGCTGAAGACCCCCAAAACCCTTAGTCCAGACCCACCCCCCACCATAGTACTCACCAAGGGCCACATAGTTGTCATTGTCGTGGACCTGAAAGGCCTGAGCCAACAAGATATCATGCCCCCCTGCCCCAGACCCAGAGCCACAGGGATCACGAAGAGGCAGGGAAACATAACAACACCAAAGGATCACAGTAAACTTCTACTAACTGACCCCAAAGAAATGGAAATATATGAATCGCCTGAAAAAGGATTAGAAATAATTTTTCTAAAGATGCTCAGAGAGTTGAATTACAAGAGAACACCAACAAACAATTTAACAAAAATCAGGAAAGTAATACCAGAACAAAATGAGAAGTTCAAGAAAGAGATAGAAAACAAACAAGTACCAAAACAGAAAGTTTGGATCTGTAGAATACAATAACTAAATTAAAGAATTCAATAGAGTTAAACATCAGACCGAACCAAGCAGAAGAGTCAATGAACTTGAAAAGAGATGATTTGAAATTATCCAGTCAGAGGAGCAAAATGAAAAACAAAAACAAACAAACAAAAAAAACAAGAAAGGGGATGTAGAAAGCCTGTGGGACTTATGAGACACCATTAAGACAAACAACCTATGAATTATTAGAGTCCCAAGAGGGGAAGAGAGGAAAAAAGGAAAAGAAAGCTTATTTAAAGAAATCAGGGCTCAGAACTTCCCAAACCTGAGGACAGATGTGAACATACAAGTTCATAAAGCTAATAGGTTAGCTCCAAAGTTCAATCCAGAATGATCTTCTCCAAGGCTCATAATAAAACTCAAAAATCAGAGACAAAGAGAATTTTAAAAGCAACAAGAGAAAATTTTTCTCTCATACAAGTGAACTTTCATAAGCCTATTAGTGGATTTCTCAGCAGAAACCTTGCAGGCCAGGAGAGAGTAGGATGATATATTCAAAGTGCTGAAAGGAAAAAACTGCCAACTGACTACTTTACCTGGCAAAGTTTTCCTTTAGAAATTAAGGTGAGATTAAAAAGACTTTCCCAAACAACAAAAAAAAAAGTTGAAGTAGTTCATCACCACAAGACTTTCCTTACAAGAAGTGATGAAAGGAGTCCTTCAAGCTGAAAAGAAAGTACGATAACTACTAACATGAAAACATATGAAAATGTACAACACACTGGTAAAGGTAAGTATATAGTCAGATTCAGAATACTCTAATACTATAATATAGTGATGTGTTAAACACTTTAGGATAAAGGTTAAAGGACAAAAGTATTTTAAATAGCTATAGCTACAGTAATTTGCTCATGGATACACAATATTTAAAAAAATATCAGAAACAAACTATAGGGCTTCCCTGGTAGCACAGTGGTTGAGAATCTGCCTACCAATGCAGGGGACACGGGTTCGAGCCCTGGTCTGGAAAGATCCCACATGCCGCAGAGCAACTAGGCCCATGAGCCACAACTACTGAGCCTGCATGTCTGGAGCTTGTGCTCCGCAACGAGAGGCCGTGACAGTGAGAGGCCTGTGCACCGCGATGAAGAGTGGCCCCCGCTTGCCGCAACTAGAGAAAGCCCACGCACAGAAACGAAGACCCAACACAGCCAAAAATAAATAAATAAATTAAAATTTTAAAAAAACAAACTATAACACACCATTGTAAAGCAATTATACTCCAATATAGATGTTTAAAAAAAATACTATAGACAGGAGGAGTAAAAGGGTAGAGTTTTGTATGCGATTAAAGCTAAGTTGTTGTCAGCTTAAAATTAGACTGTTATATCTATTAGATGTTTCAAGTAAGCCTCGGGGTAACCACAAAGCAAAAACCTATGGTAGGGCTTCCCTGGTGGCACAGTGGTTAAGAATCCACCTGCCAATGCAGGGGACACGGGTTCAAGCCCTGGTCTGGGAAGATCCCACATGCTGCAGAGCAACTAAGCCTGTGCACCACAGCTACTGAGCCTGGGCTCTAGAGACCACAAGCCACAACTACTGAGCCCACGTGCTACAACTGCTGAAGCCCGTGAGCCTAGAGACTGTGCTCTGCAACAAGAGAAGCCACTGTGATGAGAAGCCCGTGCACCCGCAACAGAGAGTAGCCCCCACTCGCTGCAACTGGAGAAAGCCCACGCGCAGCAACAAAGACCCAGTGCAGCCAAAAATAAATAAATAAATTTATTTTTTTTAAAAAAGAACCTATGGTAGATAGGTAAAGATAAAGAGAAGGGAATTAAAGCATACCACTATGGAAAGTCATCAATTTAAAAGGAAGACATTAAGAGAGGAAGAAATGAACAAAGTAAGTACAAAACAGCAAGAAAACAATTAACAAAATGGCAATAGTAAGTTTCTAACTATCAATAATTATTTTAAATGTAAATGGCTCAAAGTGAAGGTATGGAAACGGATATTCCATGCAAATAGAAAACAAAATAGAGCAGGAGTAGCTATACTTATATCTGGAAAAAAAATAGACTTTAAGTCTAAACTGTAACAAGAAACAAAGAAGGTCATTATATGGTGATAAAGGGATCAATTCATTAAGAGGATACGATAATTTTAAATACATATACACCCAACATGCGAGCATCTAAATACATTAAGCAAATACTAACAGATCTGAAGGGAATAATATAGACAATAGTACAATAATAATGGGAAATTCAATGCCACACTTTCTACAATGGATAGATTATCCAGGCAGAAAATCAATAAGGAAACATTGGACTGGATCTATACTTTATATCAAATGGACCTAACAGACATATACAGAACATTCCATGCAACAGCAGGAAAATACCTATTCCTCTCAAGTGCACATAGAACATTCTCTAGGATAGGTCATATGTTAGGTCACAGACAAGTCTTAGCAAATTTTAAGAGTGAAATCATACTAAGTATCTTTTATGACCACAGTGGTGTGAAACTAGAAATCCGTAAGAGAAGGAAAATTGGAAAATTCACAAATGTGTGGAAATTAAACAACACATTCCTGTATAACTAATGGATCAAAGAGGAAATCCAAGAAAATCAAAAGTTATCTTGAAACAAACAAAAATGAACACACAGCATAACAAAACTTATGGGATGCAGCAAAAGCAGTGCTGAGGCAAATTTACAGCAATAAATACATACATTAAAAAAAACCCTCAAATAAACAACCTAACTTTACAGCTTAAGGAACTAGAAAATGAACAACAAACTAACCCCAAAGTTAGGATAACAAAAATCAGATCAGAAATAAATGAAATAGATAATAGAAAAGCAATAGAAAAGATCAGCAAAACTAAGTTGTTTTTTTTAAGATTTTAAAAATTGACAAACCTTTAGACTTACCAAGAAAAAAAGAGGACTCAAATAAATAAAATTATAACTGAAAGAGGAGACATTATAGCTGATACCACACGAATACAAACCATCACTAGAGACTACTATGAACAATTATATGCCAACAAATTGGACAACCTATAAGAAATGAGTAAGTTCCTAGAAGCATACAACCTACCAAGACTAAATCATGAAAAAAAATAGAAAATCTGAACATACCAATAATGAGTAAGGAGATTGGATCAGTAAACCAAAACCTCTCCAAAAAGAAAAGCCCAATCCCAGATGGTTTCACTGGTGAATTCTTCCAAACATTTAAAGAAGAATTAACACCAGTTCTCAAACTCATCCAAAAAATTGAAAGCCTGCCCTCCCTCCCCACCCAAAAACTGGTGTCTGACAGACATTACCTGTCACAGCTGCCTTTCACAAGGTCCCACCTCCCAGACTCACCATGGGACCTGGGGTAGGTGACAATCCCCCTTTCTGGTCATCTGTTTCTTTTTTTTTTTGGGGCTGCGTCAGGTCTTAGTTGTGGCATGTGGGCTCTTCGTTGAGATGTGCAGGCTTTTCTCTAGTTGTAGTACATGGGCTTCTCTCTAGTTGTGGCACGTGGGTTCCAGAGCGCTTGGGCTCTGAAGTTTGTGGCACACGGGCTCTCTAGGTGTGGCGTGAAGGCTCAGTAGTTGCGGCGCTTGCGGCGCGTGGGCTTAGTTGTCCCGCAGTATGTGGGATCTTAGTTCCCTGACCAGGGATTCGTCATTTGTATCTGAATATCTGATTTACTGATTTAGGGAAACTATCACTCCTAAATTCATTTTATGCAGCCACTACCCTGATACCAAAGGTAGATAAGGATACTGCAAGAAAACTATAGGCCAATATCCCTGATGAACATAGATACAATAATCCTCAGCAAAATACTAGCAAACCAATTTCAACAGCACATTAGAAGGATCATACAACATGAGCAAGTGGGATTTATCCCTGGGAGCAAGGGTGGTTCAACATATGCAAATCAATGCATGTGATACACCACATTAATGAAATAAAAGATAAAAATCATTGTCTTTTCAATAGATGCATAAAAAGCAGCAGACAAAATTCAACATTCTTTCATAACAAAAACTCTCAACCAAATTGGGTATAGAAGGAACATACTTCAACATAATAGAAGCCATATATGACAAACCCACAGCTAACATCATTCATACTCAACAGTAAAAAGCTGAAAGATTTCCCTCTAAGATCAGAAACAAGACAAGGGTTTCTTAACATGATCCTGTACTTGTATGTAAAAAATCCTAGACTCCACCAAAAAAAAAATGGTTAGTAATAATAAATGAATTCAGTAAACTTTCAGGATAAAAACTAAGATCTATATACCAGAAACAGTAAGATCTGATGAAACAAATTGAAGAAGACACAAATAAATGGAAAGATATTCCACGTTCATGTATCAGAAGAGTTAATATTGTTAAAACATCCACACTATTCAAAGTCACTGATATATTCAATGCAATCCCTCTCAGAATTCCAATGGCATTTTTCACAGAAATAGAAAAAAAATCCTAAAATTCAGTGGGATTACCAAAGACCCTGAATAGCCATAGCAATCTTGAGCAAGAACAAAGCTGGAGGCTTCACACATCCTGAGTTCAAATATTACAAAGCTGTAGTAATCAAGAGTATGGCATTGGCATAAAAACAGACACATAGACCAATGGAACAGAATTGAGAGCCCAGAAATAACCCCTCACATATATTGTCAAGTAATATTTGACAAGGGAGTCAAGAATACTCCATGGGCTAACAGTAATCTCTTTGATAAATGGTTTTTGGGAAAACTGGACATTTATTCATATGCAAAAGAAAGAAACTGGACCCCTACCTTATACCACTCACAAAAATTAACTGAAAATGTATTAAAAACTTAAATGTAAGAATTGAAACTATACAACTCTTAGAAGAAAACAAAGAAAAAAAGCTCCTTGACTTTGGTCTTTACAATTAATTTTTTGGATATGACAACAAAAGAAAAAGCAACAAAAGCAAAAATAAGCAAGTGCAGGGGCTTCCCTGGTGGCACAGTGGTTAAGAATCCGCCTGCCAATGCAGGGGACACAGGTTCAAGCCCTGGTCCGGGGTGATCCCACATGCCGCGGAGCAACTGGGCCCGTGCGCCACAACTGCTGAGCCTGCGCTCTGGAGCCTGTGAGCCACAGCTGCTGAGGCCCGCGTGCCTGGAGCCCACTCTCCACAACAGGGGAGGCCACCACGAGGCCTGTGCACTGCAGCAGAGAGTAGCCCCTGCTCGCCGCAACTGGAGAAGGCCCGCGTGCAGCAACGAAGACCCAACGCGGCCAAAAATTTAAAATAATAATAAATAAATAACTTTACTAAAAAATATAAGCAGGTGCAATGACATCAAACTAAAAACTTTTGCACAGCCAAGGAATCAACAAAGTGAAAAGGCAACCTATGAAATACAAGAAAATATTTGCAAACTATATATCTGATAAGGGGTTAATATCCAAAATATATATGGAGCTCATACAATTCGATAGCAATAAATAAGTGAATAAATTAACTCAATTTAAAAATAGGAAAAGGACCAGAATAGATATTTTTCTAAAGAAGACATACAAATAGCCAACAGGTACATGGGAAGGTTCTCAACATCACTAATTATCAGGGAAATGCAAAGCAAAACCACACGGAGATATCACTTCACATGTGCTAAAACAGCTTGCATCAAAAAGAGATAACAAATTAGTGAGGATATGGAGAAAGTGATCTATTTGCACTGTTGATGGGAATGTAAATTGGTGTAGCTGCTATGGAAAACAGTATGGAGGTTCCTCAAGAAAGTAAAAGCAGAACTACCATGTGATCCAGTAATCCCACTTCTGGGTATATATTCAAAGGAAACAAAATCACTATCTTGAAGAGGTATCTGCACTCTCATGTTCATTGCAGCACCATTTACAATAGCCAAGACAAGGAAACAACCTAAGTGTCCAGTGATAGATGAATCGACAAAGAAAATGTGGTATATACATACAACAGAACATTATTCAGCCATAAAAAAGAAGGTTCAACGTGGGTGAAACTTGAGAGCATTATGCTAAAACAGAGAAAGATAAATACTATATGATCTCACATATGTGAAATCTAAAAACATTGAACTCTCTATATGAGATGACGGATGTTAACTAAACCTATTGTAATCATTTCACAATATATGTAAGTCATACTATCATGCTGTACACCTTAAACTGATACAGTGAGGTTTGTCAATTATTTACAATAAAACTGGAAAAAAAATTGTTGAACTCATAGAAACAGTAGATTGATGGTTAACAGGGGCTGGGAGATAGAGGAGATGGAACGATGTTGGTCAAAAGGTACAAGCTTCCAGTTATAGGATGAATAAGTTCTGGGGATCTGATATACAGCATGATTACTACAGCTAACAATACTGTATTGTATACTCAAAATTTGCTATGAGAGTAAATCTTAAATGTTCTCATCATAACAACAAAAATGATAGTTATGGGAGGTGAAGGATATATTATTGTGGTAAACATTTCACAATATATATGTGTATCATATCATCACATTGCCTTAAACCTATACAATGTTATATGCCGATTGTATCTCAATAAAGTTTGGAAAAAGTAAATAGGAGAATTCAGTCTCCATTGGAGTATCTAGTTTGAGGATTCTATACCTGTATAATCCACGTAGTCTCAAATGTAAATAAGTTTGCATGTTTACGTATAAATCAGTTTAGTTACTTACATGTTTTCCTTAATTTAAAATTTTTCTTGTGGGAATGCTGATAATTTTAGTTTGAAAAGATTTTAATAGAGTATGACTCATTTAAATAGCTTTTATCTTATATAGCAGCTGTAAACACTTTCTCACAACCTCCTTATCCAGTATACTGTTGGACAGGCCATAACTTCCTAAGAATTTTTTTTTTTTAAGTATTCCACATGGACTCATTTGGAACTCTCTCCTTTTAGTAATGTTAAATAATGAATACCTAATATTTCTCATTCTTTAGAGGATGCATTAAAATCTTTTTTATTACTATTCCATGGATAAAATCTTTCAGTGTTTTAAATTTATTATACAAATGCTAAATTTTTTTTTTTTTTTTTTTTTTTTTTGCGGTACGCGGGCCTCTCACTGTTGTGACCTCTCCCATTGCGGAGCACAGGCTCCAGACGCGCAGGCTTAGCGGCCATGGCTCACGGGCCCAGCCGCTCCGCAGCATGTGGGATCCTCCCGGACCGGGGCACGAACCCGTGTCCCCTGCATCGGCAGGCGGACTCTCAACCACTGCGCCACCAGAGAAACCCGCCCCCCAAAAAATAAATAAAAGCTAAATTAAAATGGCAACTACCTTATTTGTAGATACATAGAAATCTTGGTTTTTTCTTTATATATCTATAAAATAACATGGCTAAATTGTTCATTTTTCTTCATTCAGAAGTGTTCTAAATATAGCAATCTGTTCTAATAGAAAAGTAATTCATTATAGAATACTGGCAAGTAGAAAAACAGTATGAAAAAGAAAATTTAAACCACCTACCTATTATTCCACCACCCAGAGAGGACTATCTTCCCAATATTGCATTTCCTTATGGTAGCACAGGCATAACTCTGTATCTGTGTACCATTCAACACAGTTTTATACATATGTTAGATGATGAGGGGACAAATCCAGAGTTAAATAACTACTGCCTCATAGTGTGTATTGTTTAGAAGTCCATTTTATCTCCTTTATTTTTTTTAACCTTCACTAATTCTGTAAGGAACATCTTTTTTCCTCACGGGTTTTAAACATGAAACCGCAGCTTCACAGAAGTATAGTTACAACATTCGCAGTTGCAACATTAGCAAATCGCAGAGCCCAGACTCATACTCAATTCTCCCGGCATCTCAAACCCCAGCGTTCTTCCCTCAGCAATCCAGCTACCTCATGCATTTGGATTCCTGCTACAATTTGTCCTTTTGACTAAATTAAAAATCATTCTAAAAGTTTGCCTTAAAACACCCTCAGAGTGTTACTAAATTAAGGCTAAATCTCAAGTATAAATTTTCAAGCAATTAGTTTTGGTTTTGCCAGAGCAGAACACCCCTCAGATGACGCCGAATAAAAACTATTTACACACTACCATAGTGCGTTTCTTGTAAAAACGTTGGGTCTGTAGCAGTGATTTGCTAATCAGATTCAGAATTTGATTTGAAATGCCTCCGGCAGGCAGCCAATCCAGTTATGAAAGAACAGAAGCAAAAAAACCAGAGCCCTGGTGAGTCTCCTCCAGAAGCTAGCTGGGTCCTTTGCTCTCGTTAGCAAACTGGTTCCATAGGAAATCACTGTAATTGCTCCTAAAATAAAATATCATAGTTAATTTTTTCAATAAATTATTGGACTGTACTAGACACAAAACATGTACATTTTGGAATCTAGAGTTATAAAATATTCTGACATGTTTTAATATAAACAGGAACATTTCCAATGATTGCTTGGATCGAAAATGTTTTTCCACTTGACATTTGTTTATACTTCCTAGGAAAGAAACTCTATTTATGGATAACGGAATAACACAAATAAACATCAGAGAGAGCTGAAAAATCAGCTTTGATTATGCATGAAAATCTACAATGTCATTGTGTACTCTTATGCTGTATTCTGATTGCCTGTTTATTTTTACAGAACTGCTGGCGAGCCTATGGAAGAGGAGCCAGCCTTGTGAAGCGCCAAGTCCTCCCCAGCCTTCCCCACCCCCGATATTTCCTGTGTGTGACATCATTGCATATCCCCCCGCCACCCCAGCACCCTCAGACATGTCTTGTCTGCTGCCTGGGTGGCACAGATTCCATGGAACATAAACACTGGGCACAAAATTCTGAACAGCAGCTTCACTTGTTCTTTGGATGGACTTGAAAGGGCATTAAAGATTCCTTAAAAGTAACCGCTATGATTCTAAAGTTACAGTAAACCACGATTGGAAGAAACTGCTTCCAGAGTGCTTTTAATATACTGGGTGACCCACTCCCAGGCCCAAAGTATGAACTAGAAACATCCAGTACAGCGTTAGATACTGTTAATTACAGATGGTATGACAGCCAACAAAATTTTGGGCAAAACCTGAGAAATCTCATTCCTGACATTCTGATCAGTTTTTTATTGGGAACTTTTTCGTCAAACAGTCTTAAATTGTTTACAGGATTTGCTTTCAGCTATGAAAGGACAGCAATTCCCGACAGATCACGGGTTTTTTTTGTTTTGTTTTGTTTGTTTGTTTTTGGCCTTTGTTTTAACATATGGTTCAACTCTTGCTAGGAAGAGTCCAAGATGGAGGAACCAGGATGAGGCTTTTTTCAGTGGAATAAACCACACTGTATCTCAAAGTCCAATGCCAAAGCAACCTCACACATTTTATGTAATGGTGCAATATTTTATATCACATTTTTTGAGAAAAATTACCCTGTTTCCCTAACATCCCTCTCTGTGTTCTCACACACAGGAGATTTGCAGTTGATTTAGGATGAAGCCTCCTTCCTCCCTCATACATCCCTTGCTCTGGTGACATAGCTCTGAGCATATGTTCCATGGAGGATTTTCAGTGTCTTTGAAAAGTGCATAACTTCTCAAAGGCCATCTTAATTTGTTCCAAATCTATCAAGAACTTATTCTCTCACTTTTATTTTTCTGCTTTCCATCACTTCCTTTCTTTTTGCCTTTCATCCTTCCTTCCTATAAAAAAAGACGAGGATTACCCATAATCTCCCCAATTACTCAGGAGCTTTGAGGACTCAGTTTATTTTCTTGCTTCCCAGGTTAACACAGCTGCTTGGTCTGATGTGTTCTTTTTAGCTGTAAAACCATTGAGGACTTAAGCAATGTTACTGAATTTTCTAGATCTTTGAAATGTGTTAATGAAGGCATTGCTTATTTGAAGTCACCTTGAATTGAGTTATCCTTGAAGTTGTGCCTTCATGTGAAAAAAACAACACGAACTTAACCTTTACACATGTTGCCTTAGTGTTAAAGGCTAAAAATATAGGACATTTATTTCTGAGATTAAAAGCAACTTACTAAATATAAGTAGGTTATCCCCCTACCTCCCCAAATTCTATTTCACTGTATAACTCACACACCTAAAGACACTGATGTAGAATACCTCGCAGTATTTAATATCTGACAACGCTTTCAAAAGAGTTGATGTTTCTTTTTATATATTTTCCTAACTCAAAGGATATATTAAAGCCATAAGTGAAGATTGTCATGCTTTTATTCAAAAATCTGAAAGAAACCTTAATTAAAACAAGGTTTTAGGGAAGGCCATGATATGAAAGATATGGGACAATATGGTTTTAGTTAAAGAGGACTCCAACCTGTAAATCAAAGATGAAAGATTTCACTCAAGTAGAATTATATAACTCCCTTTTGTTATACAGTCAGACCATATTTTTCATGCATTTGGTTTTTTTAGGATTACCATTTTAATTTTAAAGACTTTTATTACATATACAAAAATGGCTCAATACTTGGTTTAACATCTTAGAAATTTGAGACACCCTTTGAAATAGGAAATCTGAAATGGAATGTAACTCAGTATTAGTTAAAAATTACTTTCATTGCATAAGGGTAAGGTCAATCTAGATTCACAGTAGTAATGAATTTTTTCCATGATATTTTTAGAGAAATTCATGCCAATCATATTTGCTAGCTCTTGCTGTTTTTGCTGTAATTACTTGAGGAGATTTTACTTAAAGAAACCAAAGCCTTAAAAAAAGAAGACAACCCCCACCCTTTAAAAAGGAAAGCTATAACATAGGGTAAGTGGAAACATAATTGTGACTTTTTAAAATCAACTTCATAATTACAAATCTCTATTATTCCTCTCAGTCCTCCCAGATAGTTTTTAGATTTTGAATAAGAAAATGAAACAGTATAATGCAAACATACTAATTTACTGAAGTTTCCTGCAGTTATTTTACCACATACTTAGGCATAGCCATCAATCTGATAAAGCCAAATCAGTAGGACATCTCCAAGGTTATTTAGATTTAAAATATGACACATTAATGAGTTAATCACACATTCTTCCAAGTGATATGGTACCCAATTGGTTGCAGTTAGAGTCTTGAGGATACATAGAGAGACAGATAAACTATGGAGAGGATTAATCACAGCTGAATGTAGTTGTAAGAACAGAATGCCAGCGCTTTTTGATTATATCGTTACAAGATGTAATGTAGCCCTCAGGGACAGAATGGAGGCTTTTGGAGAATATCAACACTTCTTTTGAAATAGAACAGTACTTTTTAAAAGGGTAGTTTCACTTGGTATAGTTTTCTTCACTTATACATTTAATTTTTATTGCTCACAATAGTTCCCAGTAAGAGTCTGTTCGAAAAACTCCTCTTTAAGCATTACCAATAATATATCTCTTTCTGATCCATGCTTTGAAGGATAATCACATAGGCTTTCTCACGATCTTATAACTCATATGATGAATAAAAATAAAGGTTTTTGAGAAATCTATTACTAAACAATGCCAGGACTTTAATAAGACTTGATAATAAGTCCAAAAAGAAAACGTAAGAAAATTTTCTCAATTATATAGTACAATCTGGGGTTCTATATTAAATTGAAAACCAGACAGTTTTATTAAATAATAAGTAAAATGGACCTCAAATGGTAATAGAGGCTATTTAATCATTGCTTAGTAAATGAGAACACTTTTGAGATGAAACATTTTTTAATATTTTAACGAATTTACAACATCAATAGTGGAGATAGAAGTCAGCTTTTGGAGAAAACAGATATTTATGAAAAACTATTGTAAATCGCATTTCCATTATCAATTGTAGGAACTGAAATCTTGCCTTCAGTTTTGACTATAACCCTTTGCAAAAATTCTCCCACACCTCTCACTGGCAACATGGTAGATTTAAAAGCAGGACAACATCTCCTCACAGGAACATTTCAGAAACTATAGGGCTGGTCTTGCCCAACAATTCAGTACTGTCCTATTTCCAAAGGTCATTCTCAAAGCTTTGTGGATTTACTAGGTTTCTTTACAGATTCCATATGGAAGTAAAATAAAATGATCAGTGGAAGTTCTCCTGGGAGAAAATTTCTCTCCAATCAGCACTTTTATACTTATTTTTTATCCTAGCATTTATGTTTAAGACAATTTATTTAAATATTTTTTACTGTTGATCTTTAGAAAGTTTACTCTCAGTTTGTCTCAGTGGAAGTATTAAATGCCTAATAACCACAAAAACAAACAAGCCAAAGTTTTCTGTCTTAAAAGTGATTCATTCTGAGCTTGAAATAATCACTCTGTCAAGAGTTGGACATCGTCACTTCTAGCAGCATCTATCTTAACATTCTTTTCCTGCTTCAGGAATGAAATCACTTGACTTACTGAGAAAAGAGAAGAAAAAAAAAGAAAAGAAGATGTAGGAAACAACACACCTGTTCAACCATTCCATAAAGAGGGCATTTTCACCTCCAAAAGAAATGAAGGCATTTTATTGTTGTCTTCAAAACTGATCATCAGCATGGTCATGACCATCATCAAATGTGTCTTGTGTTCACAAAGGACACAAGTATATTTTGGTCTCCAGCAGTATTTTGTAGTATTCACTGCCTTTTTAATGAAGTATCGTAAGTATTACATCATCTTCATCAAGACCCTCACTAAAAAAATATGTAAGTGCCTATGTGTGGCTTCTTTCCTGGTCATATTTACATTGAAAATCATAGCCCTTGCCTCCTACCAACTTGCTTTTACTCCATCAATGCTTCATGAAGCACGGCATGACTGTCATGTGACCAGAGTATAAATTTTTTAGATGAACATGGTATACTCACACAGGGCTGTAGAACTTGATTTTTCCAAATCAACTGCAGTTTGTTGTTTTTTGTATGATACACCTGGCAGGTTTTATGTAATAGTTTATGCAACACCTGAGTCAGTTATTAATATCCTGGAAATAGTTGGGTCAGACAGTTGAACCTTAGACTCTTGATCTGGGGCTGCTTCGACTTGACCTCAATGATAGGGTAATAGGGTTGTAACAGGGTTGAAACAATTTCTCAAACCATCTTAATTCTCAAACTGGAACACTTAGTAAATATGTGGTGAATTCACCGTACAGTGCCAATCTTTCTAACCAATAATTTCCTTTCCACCCCTCTCTCCTTCCCTTATCCAACTGCCAATACAAAATTGCCGTATCTAAACTATCAGAATACTTTCTTAAATCTCTATGTTTCCTAAGTTGAAGCAACCTTGGCAGCTTATTTTCTGAGACATCACTAGGTATGCTTTCTTTGTGCAATTTTATATAAACACTCTAGTAGATACTTTTTATCTTCTTTTTTACCTCTTTCTTTCAAGAACCACTTGACTTTTTGCTATTCTTATCTTAAAAGATAAATCAGGTTAATGCGTTTTGGTCTACAGTTTTAGACCTGGCATTTGTTTCATTAATACAGATTTTTTTTTTGTCTAAAATATAGTTTTCCTCCGTTCTTGGTACTACTTAATTGTCTTGTGCTAGTTATCACATAGAAGATTGTATATAGACTTTTCTTGCCCTCTGGATGATGTTTTATGAGTCAAACCCACAAGCATAAATTCTAAGCATAAAAAAAATGACAAAAGAGAAATTTTAAATTCAATATAATTTGGAAGTAAGATATTTCCAGACGATTCAAAGAAAATTGAAGTGCTTTTATTTTTCTGTTTGGGCCTTAGGTACATTAGAGCCAAATGTTGCAACATCAAATAAAATAAGGAGGGTCAAATGTGTTGTGGGACATTGTGGCTATGCCCTTTAGGCTTCATTGTGGTGCCCTTTCTTGGAGTTGGCATTTTATGACATTTGATAGAGATCTTGCAACAACATCTGGCTATTGCTTTTACTAACTTAAAATTGAGTAGAAATGGAACAATTTTTTAAAACATAAGAATTAAGAATTCTAAAATCTGAGGAGGAATGTCACTTCCTTATGTATGCAAAGATTTGTTTTTAGGTAAAAAATCTGCATATGCTCTTTCTAAATTGTAAGATTCTTAAACTCTTTCTGGGTAAGCAGAGCTGGGTTCTATGAAACTGTCCTTTCAGTGGTGACTGGGTATAACAGGCATGTTGTTAAAAGTGAGTGATCATTTTGTAGATTATAGCCTTGGCAGTCTGTATCACTTTGAAAGCAAATATACTGATATTTTTAAGTAAGGTGGGCAGAGCAGGCAGAAAACCAATATTTATCACTCTTGTGATTAAACACTCTAGACCTGGCTTTGTTGATGTGTATGCCAATAATCTGGAGTTTCTGTCTTAGTGTAAAATTAAAATGTTTTTTATATTGTGGTCTGATATCTGTTTCTGTAATAAGATCAGTTTGTTGTCCTCTGTGCACCAGTGGTTTTGCCCTTAATTTTTTTGGCTAGCATTCACCAAAATCTATCATCCAGAGCTGCTGAGAAAAATACGTGTTGCCAAACTTCTTAAAATTGTGCTGCCAGTGATGTTTTCCCAGATGTGAAAAATAATTATCTAATAAAGGATTAATACCTAATAACAATACCATTGTTGAACATGCTCATGGACTGTTCACCTTCTATCTGATTCCTTTTTTTGTATTTGAAAATACTGAATGGAAAATTCAATGGCGTGTTCCAAATTATTGCTGATGTTGTTAATGTCATGATTCTCCTTAAGAGTGTGAAAGATCTCCTTTTGTCTTGTGTTTTCTACTGAATTAGACTTTCCTCTAGTCCTAGTGTGAATAAAAGCTATTTGAAATAAAAGTGTTCTTATTTTTCTACCTCTTTGGTGCCTACCATTAGACTCTGAATACTAGTTATTTGACAAAATTTGTTGAATAAATATTACTAATTATAAATTACTGTGACACTGTTCCACTTTCAAAAAATTAAAAGGTTACTTGCAAGTAAACTCCCTTTATGGTGATGTGAGAATTCACAAAAGAAGAAAAAGTAAAACAGTTGCTTTTTTGGACTTCCTGGTGGTCCAGTGGTTAAGACTCTGCACTTACACTGCAGGGGGTGCGGGTTCGATCCCTGGTCAGGAAAGTGCTGCATGCCGCATGTTGTGGCCAAGACAAAAAAACAAAAAAACAACAAGTTGCTTTTTGAATGTAAGTTTCTGGTCAGGATAAATAATAATAAGACCTAACACTGATTAAGCACCAACTATGTGCCTGTTACTCCACTGAGCACTGTACCAAAATTATATTATCCATCACATGACTTCTACATCATGTATTATTATTCCCATTTACAGATGACGGCATGGAGCAAGGAAGAGGCTAACTCCTTTACTTGCCCATTGTTACAGACAGTAAGAGGATTAAATCCCTATCTGTGTCTATTTAGCTCTACAGTCTTTCCTCTCTGCAAATGGCAAACATGGCATGTCAAAGATGGCATACTAAAAGCATTCTTTTTAAAACTATGACTAACCTTCAGAATAAACTGTGTGCTCATTCTCTGCTAACCTCATGATTTTATTAAATTATCATTTTAAATGGATCTGGTAATTGTGGCTAGGTTTGTACACTAAGTACAAGTTACAAAACACGTTTTTTTTTCTCCCTATTTCAACATCTTTCTTTAATCTAGCCAAGAACTCTAAGATGTCTTTGGAATACATATTCCAAACACTTTTGAAATCTATTCCAATGACCAATACTTATTTTTGTATTTTATAACCCCCTGCAATGTTTAACAGTCTAAAACATAACTGTTTCCAATGGACAATGGTTTGGGTTCCTTCTGGGAAAAGACAGTAATATTTTGTCTAACAGAAAGTAAACTTGAGATGGAGTGGGTGAGCAGAGTCGGTTTCAATGGTAAACACCTTTGGTTTAATCAGATTTGTCAAATGGCAAATGTTACTTCATGGTTCTTTGTTTCTTTTAAGTTTTAGTGGTGAAATGATAGCAATTGCAAAAGTGGAGTATAAGCAAAAATAAGAATGAATGTTGTAGGGTTTTTTTTAAGTGATTTGTAAACAAAAATAGAAGTCTATAAAGAATTTCTTCCTCTACCTAACAATTTTAGAGTTAGGTCAAAATACTTCCAAATATTATAATTACTTCTCAGCTTTGTAATATTAACATCAATATCAATTGCTGTGATTCTCCCAGTTGACCACAAATGGATAATTCCCCACATATCCTAATAAGTACTTTGGAAAAAACTGCTCTTCTTTCAAATGTCATAAGAACAGGAAACAAGATTCAGGGAAAGAGATGAATGAATTCCCTTTTTAAAATCTTTTAAAAACTGGAGATAAATAGAAGAAAGATTGCATTTACCTTAGATCAAGTAAAATTTAAAGTTCTTAGTGTATCTAGAAAAGCCACTATATGGGACTTCCCTGGTGGTGCAGTGGTTAAGAATCCGCCTGCCAATGCAGGGGACACGGGTTCAATCCCTGGTCTGGGAAGATCCCACGTGCCCCAGAGCAACTAAGCCCACGTGCCACAACTACTGAGCCTGCGCTCTAGAGCCCACGTGCCACAACTACTGAAGCCCACGCACCCTAGAGCCCATGCACCGCAATTTCAGAAGCCTGCACGCTTTAGGGCCTGCGTGCCACAACTACTGAGCCTGCATGCTGCAATTACTGAAGCCTGCGTGCTTAGAGCCCGTGCTCCACAACAAGAGATGCCACCGCAATGAGAAGCCCACACACCACAACGAAGAGTAGCCCCCACTCGCCGCAACTAGAGAAAGCCTGTGCACAGCAATGAAGACCCAACACAGCCAAAAATAAAAATAAAAGCCACTATTAATTCTGTATTGAAAGCTTATACAATACATTTAAATTTTTACATAGTCCCACATATATATTTTGCTTTTCCCTCAAAAGAATTTTTCCCAAAAATGATTTTAAGACTTAAAATGTGATAAAGTAAATCAATTTAATGATGTAGTAAAAATAATTTTTTTATAAATTTATTTAGTTATTTATTTTTGGCTGCATTGGGTCGTTGTTGCACATGGGCTTTCTCTAGTTGTGGCGAGTGGGGGCTACTCTTTGTTGCGGTGCACGGGCTTCTCATTGTGGTGGCTTCTCGTTGCAGAGCACAGGTTCTAGGCGCATGGGCTTCAGTAGTTGTGGCACATGGGCTCAGTAGTTGTGGCTCGCGGGCTCTAGAGTGTAGGCTCAGTAGTTGTGGCACACGGGCTTAGTTGCTTCACGGCATGTGGGATCTTCCCGGACCAGGGCTCGAACCCATGTCCCCTGCATTGGCAGGCAGATTTTTAACCACTGCACCACAAGGGAAGTCCGTAAAAATAATTATAATAATAAATTATATATTTATGATTATTTTTTCTTAATTGGATGTGAAGACTTTAATGTCCATGTTAAATGCAGTTGTTTCTTTTAAAAATGTATACTTTTAGTACATTATTTTTAATTTTTCTCTTTGCTTAACGTTTGTTTTAGTTGTTTTATTTATTCTAAAAAAAATTAATATTTATTAAACACTTACCCTGTGTTCCCATTTAAATCTCAAAATACTCTTGTGAGGTGAGTAAATTAATAGATGAGGAAATTGAGGCTTAAATACCAGGAAAAAAAAAGCCCATCTACTTTACTGCTACCCAAAATATTTTATCCAATGTAGTCAACATTCACTGAATGCCTACTATGTCACATGTATTCAGTATTATTCTTGTAACAGCATGGAGAATAGCAAGAAAATGGGTAATATAACTATATAAAAGAAATGAAAAATTCATTAAAGCTCCCCCTTCTATAACTGCAAAAGAAATTTAATCAGAGATTTGAGTTTAGAATAGTACGATACTAAGGCTTTAAAAAAAGTTGTGACCTGTTTTTTTTCTCCATAGAATTATAACATAGAGGCAGACATAGAATACATTCAAGAAATATTTGTTGTCTAAATTATGTATCATATTCACAGGAAGATTTGGGCAAAGATCTATTAAGAGAGTAGATACAATTTAGGGTGTTTGTTAATGTCCCTTTCATCCCTAATGTCTACCATCCTTAATGTCAACATTCAAATTAAAAGTATCTAATGTTGAGAATTAGAAAGATAGGAGATTAGATTTGTAGACACCCTAAAAATCCCCTTAGAAATTGCTTTCTAAATTGCAGTCATTTGCATTTCTCTCGGTATTTCTTTTTTTTTTTAATCAGTTAATTATAATTTTTGGTACATCAAGCCCCAGATAATCAAGTTCTTCAATAACCACTTCTGGTTTATTTCATTTGCCCTTTAATGAAACGTAATTTTCAACCTCTTTTACTTTTCAAAGCACTAACCTTAATAAGCAGTACTTTCAGTTCTTTCATCAGAACCCAAACCCTGATAGACTATAACACCCTCATCAGACAGAATGTATTTATAAGGAGTCTCTGTGCCATTAAAACTATTCTGCCATTTTGAAGTTATAGTTTCCCCAGTTTAAAATTCGGCCCATACTTAACTAAATGCATTCTAACTTCTTTCTATGGTTACATATATGTCCATCTCTTGCAAGAGACTATTAGGTTCAACCCAGCAATCCCACACAGCCATAAACACAGATTTGCAGTTGCTGAATATTTATGAAAGGACTGTTAGATGCTATGAAATAGTTCCTTCTTGTCACTACTCCTTTTAAGCTCAATGGAAAGTGAATGGGAAAGTATATGGAGCCCTATACTATAATCTGTGTTACAAAATCATTGTCCTCTATGTTGAGAGCAAGTTGAGTCAAGCGTTTAGAGCTTTAAGAAACAAACCTTTAAAAGCAGGCAAATACATAAATCTTATTTACTCTACAAAAATTCAAATTTGGTTGATGTATTTCCAGAGTATTCCCAAAGAAGATAATGCAGAACTGGAAATACACACTTTTGGCTTCCAGACCCACTTCTGCAAAGAACTAGCTTGTGACAATGGGTAAATTTCTCATGGTCTTAATTCCTTCATTTTTTCATCCTTTAATGCTTTCAAAGTTAAACATTCTACTTCTGTTCTTTTAGGAAAGTTATACATGATGTTTCTATTATTTTAGTGATTACTCATATTATTGACTTAAAGTCAATTACCTTAGTCATACATCTCTACTTTCCCTTTTCAGAATACAAGAGCCTTAAATTACATTGATTCCTATATACCCTGTTTTATCTTATGTCTCATTATTGTCTAGTATTTACTTTCACCTTGTTTGAAACCTTAAATTTATTTAAAACAATAGTTATATATCAGTGATTAATATTTTTCCATTTACAACAACAACAGTAAGTCAATAATTATTGTTTCATCACGTTTGCCAACTTCTTTGCACAACAATTTTGCTTGCACCCATTTTCTTTCTTCTTTCAGGCTTGGAATGATGATCAGCTTCCATTTTCCCTGTCTAAAATGTATTTTTGGGGGCCTTACTCTTAAATGATATGTTGGCTGGGTATAGAATTGTAGGTTGCACTGTGATAGCATCATTTTACTGTACTCCTAACTCTACTTTCACTATCAAGATGTCTGCAATTGCCTAATTATCATTCCTTTGAAAGTAATCTATTTTTTCTGTCTAGATCTTTTAAGATCTTCTCTGTGAGCAGGTATGATCTTTGTGTTTATCCTGCAACGGACTTAATGAGTTTTCTAAATCTGAAAATGAAATTCTTTCCTCTATTCCGGGTATTCTAGGTTATTTATGATTGGTAATAGCTCCCCCTATCTTCTATTCCCTTCTTCTCTAGTATTTAATACAACTCTTATTAGACATATATTGATAGGCCTCACTCTGTACTTTTTCTCCATAAACTTGCCTTTTACATTTTCCATTGCATTGTCTTCTTATACTTCCCTCTGCATAATTTCCTCAAATCTTTTCAGGCCTAATTTTATGCATTTCTATACTATGAATTTTAACTTTCAAAGACTGCATTATTCATTTTAAAAAGATGTATGCACTTCTTTTTCAATATTCCACTATTCTGGTGTCTTATTTTCTTATTACTTATACTTCCTGTTTTACGTTTCAATCATCTTCTACACATTTAGTTTATAGTATCTATCAGAGTTCTCTATGGCCTCAAGTACTTAGACATTGCTCATATTAGTTTATTTACTCTTCTGAAAAAATTTTGTTGTGAATTCATCTTCAGTAGGCTTTTACCTGTGGGAATTCCATATTATCTGAATTAAGGACATATCCCTCTTCAGCATTATTATATTTGCTTCTGGCAGGGATCCCAGGCATTTTTACCACTTAGGACAATTTTTCTGCTTATTTTTCTACTTATGGGTTCTTTGACCATATGAGTAACAAGAATATAAATAATAAATCTATGTGCAGGCTTACCACTTCTCAGCAGGAACTTTCTTTCCTCCCAAGTATCCACAAAAAACTACCAGCTTCCTTCTTGTCATTCTGTTGTCAGTAGGCTTTTTTTTTTTTTTAAGTCTACCCTACCACTTAGGGGGCAGCCTTTCAAGGATCCTAGGTTAATTGTGAACATGTGTGTACAGGAATAGGTTTCACAGTTCCAATTCTCTACCTCAGGAAGTTCCAAATACTCAACTCCTATCTCTATATAGGTATTAAAGCATAAGCCTTTGGGTTACTTGTACTGGCAACTCCCCACAACCCCATCCCAAGCCAATGGCAGCATTAGCTCTCCCACCTGCCACTCTTATTTTCTGTGCCTTCCTCATCCTGGTACTTGGAGGTTTTCTTAGTTTTGGTGAACTTATCCATACATTTAAAAGAAAATTTCATTTAGCATTTCTTGATCTTTATGACAGAAGTCTTGCAGCTTAACTGGTCCTTCACATTGACAGCATTAGAAGTGGTCTCAAGACTCTTTCTATGAAATGAGAGCATCAGATATCTAATCTGTGTGGTCCCCATTAGCTCTGATACGGTGTGAATTATTTATATGCATGAAATTTATACTTTAGTTTCTGAAACTGCTGGTCATTCCATTGCTTAAGAGAACTCCTCACTCTGAGCAATGAGTAGCTACTACCATAAGAGTTTTTCACAAACTAAAATGATGAAAGGGTTTGCCAGCTGCTTCAAGAGAGAAAGAAAGTTAGAAGCACATAGGCCATCAGCAGAGATGTGACTACTCTTAATTATTAAACTGCCTCTGACAATGCAGTGCTGGTAGTCCTTTCTTTGGTGTGTATGCTTAATCTCACTGTTGGCTGCAAGTGAAAAGAGGAAGAAATAGTAGTGAGTACCACTTGCCTGAACCTTAGAAATGAGGATAGGGTTACATGGGCAATATTTTCTTTTCTCTCAAAACATGACAGGGAAACAGATACCCATCACATGTCAGAGAGTGAAAGATTTGGGCTAATGCTTGGCAGGAGCATGCATAGCTGAGGTTTCATTTCTTTGCTCTCTAGTACATACTGTGGCCATGTTAAAGTTCAGCCTTCACATTCCTTTCTGGTGAAAAAGGGATTTAATGAGTATGCTACATGTTCTTCTAGATGCTAAATGACATGCATCTTCCTCTCATTTTGGCTACCATTCTTTGAATACCTTGGATATACCGTCCGTGGGTATCTGTCCAACTAAAAAGTACTTACTGAGAAGGAAGAGGAATCATTGCTGTGGGACAAAAACATTTTCCCTCAAAAAAGAATGTACAAGCACACAAAAAAGATGTGGGATTTTTATGAATCATATCCTGTAATTTTTCACTTTTTTCCAGCTACCTCCTTCTTAGAACAGAATCCAAGAAAACCAAAGAAAACTATTTGTGCTGTGAGCAAAAATTTTGCCAAATTGAATTACATAATTCATCTAGCAGATTTGATGAGTTCCTGGATGCAATTTGCAAATTTGCATTTCACGCACAAGGAAATAATGCATGTTATATATGAAAAAACACTGTGCTTGTTACAAAACCATATTTTGTAACTGCTCAGGATTGTCTCTGTATATATGTATAGTATATATACTTAGGCATGAAAGTTGGCTGTTTATCGTGTAC
Organism: Mesoplodon mirus; assembly: GCF_964341445.2. Classification (NCBI taxonomy): domain Eukaryota; kingdom Metazoa; phylum Chordata; class Mammalia; order Artiodactyla; family Ziphiidae; genus Mesoplodon; species Mesoplodon mirus. Next base: position 43,723,088 of record NC_138985.1, on the reverse strand, counting down.
ACTTCAGGATATTTGACAGTGAACATAGTGAACTATGGAATCAAATACGTGAATTACTAGAGATTTAGCATTTTTATAAAATTATGATATTAAAATATTCATTAAATATTCATTAAATATATCAACTTTCAAAACACCCAGGTAAACCAATATACTCACTTTAATGTATCATACTTAGATTCACTATATGTTATCCCTTACTTTCCAAAATAAACATTCTAAATTATGAGAAGGACGGTTGATGACAGCAAGATGGTAAACTAGGAAGCTCCAGGCACTCATTTCCCTACAGAATTATCAAATAAACAACCATACACTGATTAAGATAACTTCATAGGAGCTTTGGGAACTAGCTAAAAATCTATAGCAGCCAAGAAAATGCCCAATCAAGAAAAAGCCACATTCAAGCAAGATGATACGAAATTTCCCGGGGCTTTTACTCACCTTTGCCCCATCCCCTCTACGTCCTTGGAGCAAGGACAGAAGGAAGTGGGCTGTCTTTGTTTGCTCAAGCATCCATAAAAAAAAATACCATGGGGACTTCCCTGGTGGTGCAGTGGTTAAGAATCCGCCTGCCAATGCAGGGGACATGGGTTCGATCCCTGCTCCGGGAAGATCCCACACGCCACGGAGCAACTAAGCCCTAGCAACACAACTACGGAGCCTGCACTCTAGAGCCCACGAGCCACAACTACTGAGCCCTCGTGCCACAACTATTGAAGGCTGCACGCCTAGAGCCCATGCTCCACACAACAAGAGAAGCCACCGCAGTAAGAAGCACGCACACCACAACAAAGAGTAGCCCCCACTTGCCACCAACTAGAGAAAGCCCGTGTGTAGCAACGAAGACCCAACACAGCCAAAAATAAATAAATAAAATAAATAGTAATTTAAAAAAATATACCATGGACTGGTTGACTCAAAAAACAGACATTTAGGGCCTCCCTGGTGGCGCAGTGGTTGAGAGTCCGCCTGCCGATGCAGGGGATACGGGTTCGTGCCCCGGTCTGGGAGGATCCCATATGCCGCGGAGCGGCTGGGCCCGTGAGCCATGGCCGCTAAGCCTGTGCGTCCGGACCCTGTGCTCCGCAACGGGAGAGGCCACAACAGTGAGAGGCCCGCGTACAGCAAAAAAAAAAAAAAAAAAAAAACAGACATTTATTTCTCATAATTTTGGAGGCTGGGAACTCTGATATCAGATTGTCAGCATGGTTGGACTTTGATGAGGGCCCTCTTCCTGACTTGAAGGTGGCTGCTGTATCCTCACATGGTGGATAGAGGAAGCTCTCGTGTCTCTTCCTCTTCTTATAATGGCACTTTTCGTGTTGTGGGCACTCACAATATGACATCATCTAAACCTAATTACCTTCCAAGGGCCCTACCTCCTAATACCATCACAGTAGGGGGTTAGGGTTTCAACATTTGAACTGGGTGGGAGGGAATAAACATTCAGTCCACGGCATGGCCCAATTCCCAGTTCCCTCTCTCGGGCTGGAAAGAACAGAGTGAAATTTGCTTGCAAAGTTCAGGCCTGTCTGTGGGATTCCCAAGGAACTGGAATCTATCTTGCCTGACTTGAACCTTAGTCAGGAAATGGTGGCATAGCTTGGACATCAGACTGGAAGCCACAGAAGTCAGTGGTGGGCACCATGGTGTGTAAAAACTGCAGGTGGACTGCAGACTTGTGGATTCCTACAGACAAGAGATTGATCATGGGTAGAGGAATACAATAGAATATCTAAGGCCCCAAGAAGAAATTGATGTGTGACTGGGAAACTAAGCCATTTAAAAACAACCAGGGGTGACTGGCCATCAAGATGGAGTAGAAGGATGTGAGCTCACACCTTCCTACAAAAACACAACTAACTGCTGGAAAAGAGTAAAGAAAAGAGAATGAAAAGGAAGACAGTCTAAGAGAACTCTAGGACAACGACTGACAAAAATAACTCTAGAATCTATCAAGAAAGATACCCTATATCCAAAGACAGAGAAGAAGCCACAAGAAGATGGTAAAATGGGCTCAATCATGATAAAATCTAATCCCATACCCTTCGGGTGGGTGACCCACAAACTTGAACATAATTATACCACAGAAGTTCACCCACAGGAGTGAAAGTCATGAGCCCCACCTTAGGCTTCCCAGCCTGGGGGTATGGCAATGGAAGGAGGAGCCTACAGAGCATAAGGCTTTGAAGGCCAGTGGGGTTTGATTGCAAGAATTCCACAGGACAGGGGGAAACAGAAACTCAGCTCTTGGAAGGTACAAACAAGGTCCTGTGCACACCAGGATCCAGGGGGAAAAAGCAGTGACCTCATAAGAGACTAGGCCAGACCTACCTGCTAGAATTGGAGGGTCTCCTGTGGGGGCAGCTGTGGCTCACTGCAGGGACAAAGACACTGGCAGCGGCAGTTCTGGTGAATACTCATTGGTATAAGCCCTCTTGGAGGCCACAGTTTCCTCCCCAAGACCTAGCCCCACCTAACAGCCTGTAGGCTCCAGTGATGGGTGCCTCAGGCTAAATAACCAACAGGGTGGAACCACATCCCCACCTATCAACACACAGGCTGCTTAATGTCTTCCTGAGCACAGCTCTGCCCACCAGAGGGACAAGACCCAGCTCCATCCACCAGGGGGCAGGAACCAGACCATCCCACCAGAAAGCCTGCACAGCCTCTTAGACAGCCTCATCCACCAGGGAGCAGAGAGCAGAAGCAAGAAAAATTAAAATCCTGCAGCCTGCAGAACAGAAACTGCAATCACAGAAAGTTAGACAAAATGAGACAGCAGGGGAATACATCCCAGATGAAGGAACAAGATAAAACCCCAGAAGAACAACTAAGTGAAGTGGAGATAAGCAATCTACCAGAAAAAGAATTCAGAGTAATGATAGTGAAGATGATCAAAGATCTCAGAAAAAGAATGGAGGCACAGATTGAGAAGATACAAAAGATGTTTAACAAAGACCGAGAAGAACTAAAGAACAAAGAGAGATGAACAATACAATAACTGAAATGAAAAATACACTAGAAGGAATCAATAGCAGAGTAACTGAGGCAGAAGAATGGATAAGTGAGTTAAAAGACAGAAGGGTGGAAATTATTGCCCTGGAACGGAAAAAAGAATGAAAGTAAATGAAGACAGTCTAAGAGACCTCTCAGACAACATTAAACTCACCAATATTCACATTACCTAGGACCACCCTAGGGGTCCTAGGGGGCGAAAAGAGAGAGGAAGGGCCTGAGAAAATATTTGAAGAGATAATAGCTGAAAACTTCCCTAATATGGGAAAGGAAACAGTCACCCAAGTCCAGGAAGCACAGAGTCTCCCAGGCAGGATAAACCCAAGGAGGAACACACCAAAACACAGTAATCAAATTGACAAAAATTAAAGACAAAGGAAAAATATTAAAAACAACAAGAGAAAAGCAACAAATAACATACAAGGGAACTCCCATAAGGTTATCAGCTGATTTCCCAGCAGAAACTCTATAGGCCAGAAGGGAGTGGCACGACATATTTAAAATGATGAAAGGGAAAAAACTACAACCAAGAATACTCTACCCATCAAAGCTCTCATTCAGATTTTACAGAGAGATCAAAAGTTTTACAGACAAGCAGATGATAAAAGAATTAAGTTCCACCTGACCAGCTTTGTAACAAATGCTAAAGGAACATCTCTAAGCAGAAAAGAAAAGGCCACTACTAGAAATAAGAAAATTATGAATGGAAAAGCTCACCAGTAAAGGCAAACATAAAATAAAGGTGGGAAATCATCTGCACACAAATATGATATCCAAGCCAGCAACTGTGAGAAGAGGACAGCACAAATGCAGGATATTGGAAATGCATTTGAAATTAAAAGACCAGCAATTTAAACAATCTTGTTTATATATAGACTGTTATATCAAAACCTCATGGTAACCACAAACTGAAAATCTACAATAGATACACATACAAAAAAGTAAAAGGAATCCAAACACAACACTAAACAAAATTTTCTTTTATAGATGTTCCTTTAGTCATCAAATCACAAGAGAACAAAAGAGGAATGGAAGAAAAAGAGACCTACAAAAACAAATCCAAAACAATTAAGAAAATGACAATAGGGGGACTTCCCTGGTGGTCCAGTGGTTAAGACTTTGCCTTCCAATGCAGGGGGTACAGGTTTGATCCCTGGTCAGGGAGCTGGGATCCCACATGTCTCGCAGCCAAAAAATCAAAACATAAACAGAAGCAATATTGTAACAAATTCAATAATGACGTTAAAGATTGTCCACATCAAAAAAAAATCTTTAAAAAAAATAAAATGTCAATAAGAACATACAAATTGATAATTACCTTAAATGTAAACAGATTAAATGTTCCAACCAAAAGATACAGACCGCCTGAATGGATATGAAAAAAAAACAAACCCATGTATATGCTGTCTAAAAGAGATTCACTTCAGACCAAGGAACACACACACAGACTGAAAGTGAGGAGACAGAAAAAGGTATTCCATGCAAATGAAAATCAAAAGTAAGCTGGAGTAGCAATATTCATATCAGATGAAATAGACTTTAAAATAAAGACTCTTACAGGAGACAAAGAAAGACACTACATAATGATCAAGGGATCAATCCAAGAAGAATATATAACAATTATAAATATATATGCACCCAACAACATAGAAGCATCCCAATATATAAGGCAAATACTAATAGCCATAAAAGGAGAAACAGACAGTACCACAACAGTAGCTGGGAACTTTAACACATTACTGACCAGAGACGTATTAATAAATCTTTTGTTACCCAAATGTTATTGGCCAGAGACGTATCAATACATTTTTAGAGTGCGATACAATTAACATCACTGTGAAGTTCTTAGAGCTTAAAATTGATGAAGGGTTCATTATACAACTTATGATAGTCATTATCATTCACATTTTGCTCCATTACGTTTTTGTTCCAAGCCTGTGTATATTATAAATGTAAAATTTTCAAAAACGATGCATTGCAAAATTTTGAGTAAAAAAGAATTTTTTGGTGAATTTTATGCAGATACTTGCTCTGATTGTCCAAGCAACATACATACTAGGGTCTCAGAAGATGATAGTTCTTCAGAATATAGTGCTGATTCAGATGATGTGAATATTAGACCAATAAAAAGACAAAAAACTTTAGTGATTGATTCTGATATGGAAAGTGAAAATGAAACTCATGGTGCTGGAGAATGCTCCTTTGCTTCTACAGAAGAGTGGATTGAAGACAACATTTCACAAAAATTAGACTTTACAGGTGTGTCAGGTGTGAATATTGAATGTAATAACCCACAGAGTGTTAGTGAAATAACAGAATTAATTTTTTGGCCAGCCAAAATAAAAATCGCAGGCCACAGGCATTAGTTTCTGCAAAAATCCCCTGGTCAATAATGAGTTGACACCCAAATTTCATCAGTGGACAGATCATCCAGACAGAAGATCAATAAGGAAATATAGGCCTTAAATGACACATTAGACCAGATAGACTTAATTGCTATTTATAGAGCATTCCATCCAAAAGGAACAGAATACACATTCTTCTCAAGTGCACAGGTAACATTCTCCAGGATCAATCATGTGCTGGGCCACAAAGCAACCCTCAGTAAATTTAAGAAAATTGAAATCATATCAAGCAACTTTTCCGATCACAATGCTATAACATTAGAAATAAATTACAAGAAAAAAATGTAAAAAACACAAATACATGCAGGCTAAACAATATCCTACTAAACAACCAATGGATCACTAAAGAAATTAAAGAGCAAATCAAAAAATACCTAAAGACAAATGAAAACAAAAGCACAATGATCCGAAACCTATGGGACACAGCAAAAGCAGTTCTAAAAGAGGGAAGTTTATAGCAATACAATCTTACCTCAGGAAACAAGAAAAATCTCAAACAACCTAATCTAATACCTAAAGCAACTAGAGAAAGAACAAACAAAACCCAAAGTTAGCAGAAGGAAATAAATCATAAAGATCAGGGCAGAAATAAATGAAATAGAAACAAAGAAAAAAATAAAAAAGATTAATGAAACTAAAAACTGGTTCTTTGAAAAAGTAAACAAAATTGATAAAATTTTAGCCACACTGATCAGGAAAAAAGGGGAGACAGCTCAAATCAATAAAATTAGAAATGAAAAAGGAGAAGTTACAACGTGCACCACAAAATTACAAAGGATCATAACAGACTACTACAAGAAACTATAGGCCAATAAAATGGAAAACCTAGAAGAAATGGACAAATTCTTGGAAAGGTACAATCTTCCAAGACTGAACCAAAAAGTAACAGAAAATATGAACAGACCCATCACAAGTACTGAAATTGAAACTGTGATTTAAAAACTCCCAACAAGGATTTTCCTGGCAGTCCAGTGGTTAAGACTCTGCACTTTCACTGCAGGGGGGAAGGGGTTCAATCCCTGGTTGGGGAACCACGATCCTGCATGCTGTGCCACATGGCCAAAAACAAAAACAACAACAATGAAAAAAACACCCAACAAACAAAAGTCCAGGACCTGATGGCTTCACAAGTGAATTCTATCAAACATTTACAGAGGAGTTAACACCTATTCTTCTGAAACTATTCCAAAAAATTGCAGAGAAAGGAATACTCCCAAAGTCATTTTACGAGGCCACCATCACCCTGATATCAAATTCAGACAATATCACTGATGAACATAGACACAAAAATCCTCAACATAATACTAGCAGTACGAATCCAACAGTATGTTAAAAGGATCATACACCATGATCAAGTGGGATTTATCCCAAGGATGCAAGGATTCTTCAATATCTGCAAATCAATCAGTGTGATACACTACATTAATGAAATAACAGACAGAAATCATATTATCCTCTTAATCGATGCAGAAAAGGTTTTTGACAAAATTCAAAATCCATTTATGATAAAAACTCTCCAGAAAGTGGGCATGGAGGGAAGCTACCTCAACATAATAAAGGCCATACATGACAAACCCACAGCAAACATCTCAATGGTGAAAAACTGAAAGCATTTCCTCTAAGATCAGGAACAACACAAGGATGTCCACTCTCACCACTATTATTCAACATAGTTTCAGAAGTCCTAGCCACAGCAATCAGAGAAGAAAATAGAAATAAAAGGAATCCAAATTGAAAAAGAAGTAAAACTGTCACTGTTTGTAGATGACATGATACTATACATAGAAGATCGTGAAGATGCTACAAGAAAACTACTAGAGCTCATCAATGAATTTCATAAACTTGCAGGCTGCAAAATTAATGTACAGAAATCTCTTGCATTCCTATACACTAAGAAGAAAAGATCAGAAAGAGAAATCAAGGAAACAACCCCATTTACCATCGCATCAAAAAAATAATACCTAGGAATAAACCTACCTAAGGAGGCAAAAGACCTGTACTTAGGAAACTATAAGATACTGATGAAAGACGACATAAATACATAGAGAGATATACCATGTTCTTGGATTGGAAGAATCAATATTGTGAAAATGACTATATTACCCAAAGCAATCTACAGATTCAGTGCAATCCCTATCAAATTACCAATGGCATTTTTCACAGAATTAGTACAAAAAATTTGTAAAATTTGTATGGAAACACAAAAGACCCCGAAGAGCCAAAGCCATCTTGAGAAAGAAAGATTGGAGGAATCAGGTTCCCTGACTTCAGACTATAATACAAAGCTACAGACATCAAAACAATATGGCACTCACACAAAAACAGAAATATAGATCAATGGTACAGGATAGAAAGCCCAGAGATAAATCCATGCACCTATGGTCATCTAATCCATGACAAAGGAGGCAAGAATATATAATGGAGAAAAGACAGTCTCTTCAATAAGTGGTGCTGGGAAAACTGGACAGCTACATGTAAAAGAATGAAATTAGAACACTCCCTGACACCATACACAAAAATAAACTCAAAATGGGTTAAAGATCTAAATGTAAGACAGGATACTATAAAACCCTTAGAGGAAAACATAAGCAGAACACTCTTTGATATAAATTGCAGCAAGATCTTTTTCAACCCACCTCCTAGAGTAACGAAAATAAAAACAAAAATAAAACAGTGGGACCTAATTAAGCTTAAAGGCTTTTCACAAGGAAACCATAAACAAGATGAAAAGACAACCCTCAGAATGGGAGAAAATATTTGCAAACGAAGCAAATGACAAGGGATTAGTCTCCAAAATATAAAAAGAGCTCATGCAGCTCAATATCAAAAAAAAAAAAAACAATCAAATCAAAAAATGGGTGGAAGATCTAAACAGACATTTCTCCAAAGGAGACATACAGATGGCTAAAAAGCACATGAAAAGATACTGAACATCACTAATTACTAGAGAAATGCAAATCAAAACTACAATGAGGTATCACCTCACAGTCAGAATGGCCATCACCAAAAAAATCTACAAACAATAAATGCTGGAGATGGTGTGGAGAAAGGAAGCCCTCCTACACTGTTGGTGGGAATGTAAATTGGTACAGTCACTCTGGAGAACAGTATGGAGGTTCCTTAAAAAACTAAAAATAGAGCTACCATATGATCCAGCAATCCCACTCCTGGGCATATATCTGAAGAAAACTATAATTCGAAAAGATACATGCACCCCAGTGTTTATTGCAGCACTATTTACAATAGCCAGGACATAGAAGCAAACTAAATGCCCATCAACAGAGGAATGGATAAAGCAGATGTGGTACATATATACAATGGAATATTACTCAGCCATAAAAAAGAATGAAATAATGCCATTTGCAGCAACATGGATGGACCTAGAGATGGTCATACTGAGTAAAGTTAAGTCAGAGAAAGACAAATATCATATGATATCACTTATATGTAGAATCTAAATAAGGGAAAGAATGAACTTGCCTACAAAACAGAAACAGGGTTACAAATGTAGAAAACAAACTTATGATTACCAGGTGGGTAGGGGGTGGGGCAGAAAGCGATAAACTGGGAGATTGGGATTGACATATACACACTACTATATATAAAATAGATAACTAGGGCTTCCCTGGTGGCACAGTGGTTGAGAGTCCACCTGCCGATGCAGGGGACACAGGTTCGTGCCCCGGTCTGGGAAGGTCCCACATGCCGTGGAGCAGCTAGGCCCATGAGCCATGGCTGCTGAGCCTGAGCATCTGGAACCTGTGCTCCACAGTGGGAGAGGCCACAACAGTGACAGGCCTGCATACCGCAAAAAAAAAAAAAAAAAAAAGATAACTAATAAGGACCTACTGTATAGCACAGGGAACTCTATACTCTGTAATGGCCTATATGGGAAAAGAATCTAAAAACGAGTGGATATATGTATATATATATAATTGATTCTCTTTGCTGTACATCTGAAACTAACACAACATTGTAAATCAACTATACTCCAAGAAAAAAAATTTTTTTAAATGAAGAGAGGGCTTCCCTGGTGGTGCAGTGGTTGAGAGTCCACCTGCCGATGCAGGGGACACAGGTTCATGCCCCAGTCTGGGAAGATCCCACATGCCGCAGAGCGGCTAGGCCTGTGAGCCATGGCCACTGAGCCTGCGCGTCGGAGCCTGTACTCCACAACGGGAGAGGCCACAACAGTGAGAGGCCCGCGTACCGCAAAAAAAAAAAAAAAATGAAGAGAAAATAAACACTCTTTTAGACATGGAATAAAAACCAAAAAACACAAACAAACAAATAAAAACACTATGGTTCTGGCACAAAAACAGAAATATAGATGAATGGAACAGGATAGAAAGCTCAGAAATAAACCCATGCATCTATGGTCAATTAATCTACAACAAAGAAGGCAAGAATATACAATGGAGGAAAGACAGTCTCTTCAATAAATGATGCTGGGAAAACTGGACAGCTACATGTAAAAAAATGAAATTAGAACATTCTTTAACACCATACACAAAAATAAACTGAAAATGGATTAAAGATCTAAATGGAAGACAGGATACTATAAAACTCTTAGAGGAAAACATAGGCAGAACACTCTTTGACATAAATGGCATCAATTATCTTTTCTGAGCTGTCTCCTAGAGTAATGGAAATAAAAAGAAAAAATAAACAAATGGGACCTAATTAATCTTAACAGGTTTTGCACAGCAAAGGTAACCACAAACAAAACGAAGATACCTCTCAGAATGGGAGAAAATACTTGCAAACAATGTGACCAACAAGGGATTAGTCTCCAAAATTTACAAACAGCCCATGCACTCAATATCAAAAAAAAAAACCCAATCAAAAAATGGGCAGAAGACATAAATAGACATTTCTCCAAAGAACACATACAGATGGCCAAGAGGCCCATGAAAAATGCTCAGTCACTAATTATTAGAAAAATGAAAATCAAAACTACAATGAGATATCACCTCACACAGGTCAGAATGGCCATCATAAAAAGAATGTACAAACAAATGCTGGAGAGTGTATGGAGAAAAAGGAATCCTGCTGTATTACTGGTGGGATTGTAAACTGGTGCAGCCACTCTAGAGAACGGTATGAAGGTTCTTTAAGAAATTAAAAATAGAGCTACTATAAATAGACCCAGCAATCCCACTCTTTGTAATATATCCACAGAAAAACATGGTTCAAAAGGATACATCACCCCAATGTTGACTGCAGTGCTATTTACAGTAGCCAAGACATGGAAGGAACCTAAGTGTCCATTGGCAGATGAATGGATAAAGAAGATGTGGTACATATATACAATGGAATATTATTCAGCCATTAAAATGAATGAAATCATGCCATTTGCAGCAACAGGGATGGACCTGGAGATTATCATACTAAGTGAAGTAAGTCAGACAGAGAAAGACAAATATCATATGATATCACTTATATGCACAATCTGAAAAAAAATGAACACATGAACTTATTTACAAAACAGAAACAGACTCACAGACTTAGACTACAAACTTATGGGCACCAGGGGGAAAGGTGGGGGGGGATAGATTGGGAGTTTGAGATTGACATGTATACCCTGCTATATTTAAAATAGATAAAATACATAACAAACAAGGACCTACTGTATACCACAGCAAACTCTGCTCAATATTCTGTAATAACCTAAATGGGAAAAGATTTTGAAAAAGAATAGATACATGTATATGTATAACAATCACTTTGCTATACACCTGAAACTAACAACATTGTTAATCAACTATGCTCCAATATAAAATAAAAAATGTTTAAATAAATAAGTAAAATAAAAAACTAGATTGTAACTTGTAAAAAATAAAATAAAATAAAATAAATAAATCAACCAGGAAATAAAGGGTGGTGAGAGGGGAGAGAAAAGCATATACCCAGGCCCAGACAGAACAGATGTCCAGAAAAGATTTGAGAAGACCTTAAGCCTTCACTACAGGCTAATCTCAAGAGTGAGGAGTTCTCTAATTAGTAAAGGTCTTCCACATCAGTCTACAAAGACTGAGAGAGACTGCAATTCTTTCAAATGCCCGAATTTTTTAAATGGTTACAAGGCACATAGAGGAAAACATGGCTAATGTAAAGGTACAAAATAAACCTCCAGAAACAGTCTCTGAAGAAACACATGCATCAGGGTTACTAGACAAAGACTTTAAAACAATGTCTTAAATATGCCCAAAGAGCTAAACGAAAACATGAACAAAGAACTAAAAGAAATTAGGAAAATGATATTAGAACAAAATGAGAATATCAATAAAGAGAAAGAAATTATAAAAGATTCAAAAAGAAATTCTGGAGCTGAAAAATACAAAAAAAATGAATTGAAAAATTCACTAGAGGGATTCAACAGCAGACTCAGAGAGGGAGAAAAAGAAACAGGAAACTTGAAAACAGGTCATTTGAAATTATCAGTTCTGAGGAACAAAAAGAAAAAAGAATGAAAAAAAGTGAACAGAGCCTAAAGGACTTATAGAACATTATCAACTGGACCCATATATGCATTATGGGAGTACCAGAAGGGAAAGAGAGAGAGAAAAGGACAGAGAGATTATTTGAAGAAATAATGACTATCATATGACATCACTTTATGTGGAATCTAAAATCTGACACAAATGAACTTATTTACGAAAGAGTAACAGACTTACAGACATTGAAAACAAATGTATGGTTACCAAAGGGGAAAGGGGGTGGGGGAGGGATAAATAAGGAGTTTGGGATTAGCAGATACAAACTTCTATATATAAAATAAACAACAAGGTCCTACTGTATAGCATAGAGAAGTATATTCACTATCCTGTAATAAACTATAATGGAAAAAAATACAAAAAAGAATATGTATATATATATGTATAACTGAATCACTTTGCTGTACACCAGAAACTAACACAGCATTGTAAATTATACTTCAATTTTGAAAGAAAGAAAGAAAGCAGGAAAGAAAGGCTGAAAACATCCCAAAATTGAGGAAAGACATAAATACACTAATCCAAAAAGCAGAATAAACTCCAAGCAGAATAAACTCAAATAGACCCAGAGGGCAGTGGAATGATATATGTTAATTGCTAAAAGAAAAAAAAAAAAACTTTCAACCAAGAGTCTGGCAAAACTATCCTTCAAAAATGAGGGAGAAACTAAGACATTCCCAGATGAAGAAAATTTGAAGGAGCTCATTACCACTAAACCTACAAGAAATGCTAAGGACTTGTTCAAGTTGAAATGAAAAGAAATTAGTAACTTGAAATCATATGAAAATAAGAAGTTCTCCAGTAAAGGTAAATAAATGTACAAATATTAAAAAATAGTATTTATAATTTGATTTGTAACTCTACTTTTTGTTTCCTGCAGGATTTAAAAGAAAAATGCATAAAAAATGATAAATCTATATTAATGGGTACACAAAATATATAGATGTAATTTGTGACATCAATAACATAACTGGGGGTTACTATAAACAGAGTTTTGTATGCATTTGAAGTTCAGTTGCCAACAATTTATGACAGATGGTCATTATTTTAGGATATTATATGAAAACCCCATCGTAATCACAAGGAAAATATCTATAGAATATACATAAAAGGAGGTAAGAAAGGAATCAAAAGGTGTCATTAAAAAAAATCAACCATATAAAGTCAATAATAGATTAAGTGACAAAAAGCTTTAAAACATACAGAAAACAAATGAAATGGCAAAAGAAAGTGCTGCCGTATTAGTAATTACTTTAAATGTAAATGGATTAAACTCCCCAATCAAAAGATGTAGACTGATAAAATGGGTTTAAAAAAAAAAACAGGATCCAACTACGAGCTATCTATATGAGACATATTTTAGATCTGAGGACACTCGTAGGTTGAAAGTGCAATGATAGAGGAAGATATCTCATGCAAACAGCAACCTAAAGAGAGCAGAGATGGCTATACCTACATCACACAAAATACATTTTAAGTCAAAAACTGTCACAAGACAGGGCTTCCCTCGTGGCGCAGTGGTTGAGAGTCCGCCTGCCGATGCAGGGGACACGGGTTCGTGCCCCGGTCCGGGAAGATCCCACATGCTGCGGAGCGGCTGGGCGTGTGAGCCCTGGGCGTGTGAGCCCTGGGCGTGTGAGCCATGGCCGCTGAGCTTGCGCGTCCGGAGCCTGTGCTCCACAACGGGAGAAGCCACAACAGTGAGAGGCCCGCGTACCGCAAAAAAAAAAAAAAAAAAAAAAACTGTCACAAGACAAAGAAGGACACTATATAATGATAAAATGATCAATTCACCTGGAAGTTATAGCAGTTATAAATATACATGCATGGAACATCAGAGCACCTAAATATATAAAGCAACAAAACATATGAAAACTACAGGATACAGTGAAAGCAGTGCCAAGAGGGAAATGTATAGCTTAAATACTTTCATTAAAATCAATAATCTAACTACATCTTGAGAAACAAAAAATAAAAGAACATTAAATCCAAAGCTACCAGAAGGAAGGAAATAATGAAGATTAGAGGAGAGATAAATAAAACAGGGAGTAGAAAAGAAATAGAGAAAATCAACATAACCAAGAGTTGGTTCTCTGAAAAGGTCAACGAAATTAATGAACCTTTAGAGAGACTGACTAAGGAAAAAAAGAGAGAAGACCAAAATAACTAAAATCAGAAATGAAAAGAGGGGCTATTACTACAAATTTTATAGAAATAAAAAGGATTATAATACTGTGAACAACTATACTCCAACAAATTGGATAACCTGGATGTAATGGATGAGCTTTTAAAAACACATAAATGGGGCTTCCCTGGTGGCGCAGTGGTTGAGAGTCCGCCTGCCGATGCAGGGGACACAGGTTCGTGCCCCGGTCCGGGAGGATGCCACATGCCGTGGAGCGGCTGGGCCCGTGAGCCATGGCCGCTGAGCCTGCGCGTCCGGAGCCTGTGCTCCGCAACGGGAGAGGCCACAACAGTGAGAGGCCCGCATACCGCAAAAAATAAAAAAATTTTTTAAAAATTAAAAAAATAAAAAAAAAATAAATAAAAACACATAAATGGTACCAAGACTGAATCATGAAGAAACAGAAAATCTGAACAGGCCTATAATTAGTAAGGAGAGTAAATAATCAAAGACCTTTTAACAAAAAGGTTTTCTACCCAAGAACAAATGGCTACACTGATGAATTCAACCAAATATTTAAAGAACCCTTCTCCATGTCTTCTGAAAAACTGAAGGGGTGGGAGCACTTCCTAACTCATTCTATGAGACCAGCATTAACCTACTATCAAAACCAAAGACACTAAAAGGAAAGAAAATTATAGACAAAAATCCTCTCTGAATACTGGTGTAAAAAATTTCAGCAAAATATTAGCAAACAGAATTCAACAGAACATTAAAAGGGTTATACACCATGACCAAACAGGATTTATTCCTAGAAAACAAGGATGGATCAACATACAAAAATGAATCAATGTAATGTATGACATTAACACAATAACAGAAAAAACCTACATGATCTCCATTAATACAGAAAAAGCAGTTTACAAAATCCAATACCCTTATGACAAAAATTTAACAAACTAGGAACAGAAGGAAAATACCTCAACATAATAAGGCCATATATGAAAATCCACAGCCAACATCATACTTGCATTATTCAGGGTTCTCCAGAGAAAACAGACCCAATTGGAGATATATGTACATACATTTGTGTATTATTTTTATTGTTATTATTATTATTATTATCAATTGACATGATTATGGAAGATGACAAGCCTCAAGATCTGTAGTTGGTAAGCTGGAGTTCTAGGAAAGATGATAGTGTAGTTCCAGCCTGAAGGGTGGTAGGCTCAAGACCCAGAAAAGGCCAGTGTTTCAGCTCAAGTCTGATGGCGGGGGAAAAAAACTTATATCCCCACTTGAAGGCACTCAGGCAGAAGAAATGCCCCTTGCTCATGGGTGGGTCAGCCTTTTTGTTCTCTTCACACCTTCAGCTGATTTGATGATATCCACCAACATTAGAGAAGGCAATCTGCTTTCCTCAGTCTACTGACTTGTGTGTAATCTTGTCCAGAAACACCCCCACAAACACACCCAGAATGACTGACCCAATGTTTGGGCATCCCATGGCCCAGTCAAGTTGACACATAAAAGGAATAATCACAATACTCAATGGTTAAAGTCAGAAAGCTTTTACTCTAAAATCAGGAAAAAGGCTGTCCACTTTCATCACTTCGATTCAACATAGTACTGAAAGACCTAGCCAGAGTGATTAGGCAAAAGAAAGAAACAAAAGAGATCCAAATTGGAAAGGAAGACATAAAATTATCTCTGGTTACTGATGACATGATCTTTCTTATATGCCGAAAACTAAAGATTCCACAAAATCTGTTAGACCTAATTGAATGAATTCAGCACAGCTGCAGGATACAAATTAATACACAAAGATTAGTTGTGTTCTGTATAGTAACACTGAATAATGCAAGAGGAAATTAAAACAATTTCACTTACGGGAGCATCAAAAAGAAAAAAATAAATAGAAATAAACTTAACCAAGGAAATGAAAGCCTTGTACACTGAAAACTGCACTTTCTGAAAGAAAGTAATGAACACACACAGAAAAGGAAAAACACCCAGTGGATTGGAAAACTTAATATTGTTAAGAAGTCAATAATACCCAAAGCAATTTACAGATTCAATGCAATTTCTATCTAAATCCCAGTGATTTTTTTTGTTTTTCCAGAAAAGAAAAAGCCATTCTAAAATTCTTATGCAATTTCAAGGGATCCTGACTAGCCAAAAATAACCTTAAAAAAGAAAACAGTTAGAGATCTCACACTTCCTGATTTCAAAACTTACTGCAAAGCTAAGGTAACCAAAACAGTGTGGTACAGGCATAGTACAGACATAGAGACCAATGGAAAAGAATAGACAGCCCAGAAATAAATCCTCACATATTTGGATGAGTGATTTTCTACAAGGGTATGAAACCATTCAATGGGGAAAGGACAATTTTTCCAACATATCGTGTTAGGAAAATTGGATATCCACATGCAGAAAATAAAAATTAAAAAATTGAAGTTGTACCCTTAATTTACACCATATGTGAAAATGAACTAAAAATGGATAAAGACCTAAACTTAAGAGCTAAAACTACAAAAGTCTTACAAGAAAACACACGGGAAAAAACTCCATGACACTGAATTTGTCAATGATGTCTTGGACATGGTACTTAAAGCACAGTCAACAAAAGAAAAAATAGGTAAGTTAGATTTCATCAAAATTAAAAACTTTTGTGCATTGAAGGGCACTACCAACAGAGTGAAAACACAAATAATGGAATGAGAGAAAATATTTGCAAATCATATATCTGAAATGGAACTGATACTCAGAATATATAAAGAATCTTACAACTCAATAACAAAAGTACCTCTTTTTTTTTCCTTTTTTTTTTTTTTTTGGCCACGCTGCACAGCATGTAGGATCTAAGTTCCCCAACAAGGGATCAAACCTGCGCCCCCTGCATTGGAAGCATGGAGTTTTAACCACTGGACTGCCAGGGAAGTCCCCAAAAGAAACTAATTTAGTAATGGGCAAAAGACCTGAATAGATATTTCTCCAAAGATATACAAATGGCCAATAAGCACATGGAAAGATGTTCAACATCACTAGTCATCAGAGAAATGCAAATCAAAACTACAATGAGATACCACTTCATACCCATTAGTATGGCTATTATTAAAAACAAAACAAAAAAAACAGAAAATAACAAGTGCTGGCAAGGATGAGAAAAAACTGGAACTCTTGTGCATTGCTGGTGGGAATATAAAGGTGCAGCCACTGTGGAAAAGAGTATGATGATTCCTCAAAGAATTAAAAATACAATTACCGTATGATCCAATAATTCCACTTCTGGATATATACCCAAAAGGACTGAAAGCAGGGTCTTTTTTTTTTTAACATCTTTATTGGAGTATAATTGCTTTACAATAGTGTGTTAGTTTCCGCTTTATAACAAAGTGAATCAGTTATACATATACATATATCCCCATATCTCTTCCCTCATGCATCTCCCTCCCTCCCACCCTCCCTATCCCACCCGTCTAGGTGGTCACAAAGCACTGAGCTGATCTCCCTGTGTTATGTGGCTGCTTCCCACTGGCTATCTATTTTACATTTGGTAGTGTATATATATCCATGCCACTCTCTCACTTTTTCTCAGCTTATGCTTCCCCCTACCCGTGTCCTCAAGTCCATTCTCTAGTAGGTCGGCATCTTTATTCCTGTCTTGCCCCTAGGTTCTTCATGATGAAAGCAGGGTCTTGAAGAGATATCGGTACACCCATGTTCATAGCAGCATTATTCATAATAGCCAAAAGGTGGAAGAAACCCACTGACAGATGAATGGATCAGCAAAATGTTGTGTAGACATACAATAGACTATAATTCAGCCTTTAAAATAAATGAAATTTTAGGACTTCCCTGGTGGCGCAGTCATTAAGAATCCACCTGCCAATGCAGGGGACACGGGTTCAAGCCCTAGTCGCTAGCCCTAAGCCCTAGCCCTTAGCTGCTGTGAAGCAACTAAGCCTGGGTGCCACAACTACTGAGCCTGCGCTCTAGAGCCCATGAGCCACAACTACTGAGCCCACGTGCCATAACTACTGAGCCCACATGCCACAACTACTGAAGCTTGCACACCTAGAGCCCAAGTTCCACAACAAGAGAAGCCGCCACAATGAGAAGCCTGTGCACCACAACAAAAAGTAGCCCCTGTTCACTGCAACTAGAGAAAGCCCGCGCGCAGCAACAAAGACCCAACGCAGCCAAAAATATAAATAAATAAATAAATTTATTTAAAAAACAATAAATGAAATTTTGACACATGCTACAATATGGATGAAATTTGTAGACATTATGCTAAGTGAAATAAGCCGGTCACAAAAAGACAAATGCATGATCCCATGTATATGAGGTTCCTAGAGCAATCAAATTCTTAGAGACAGAAAGTAGAATGGTAATTGCCAGGGGCTGGAGGGAGTGGGAAGTTATCATTTAATGGGTACAGTTTCACTTGCAGATGGACAGTAGTGATGGTTGCATAACAATCTGAATATAGTTAATGCCACAGAACTGTACACTTAATTGTTAAAGTGGTAAATTTTATATTGTCTATATTTTACCACAATTTTTAAAAGTTCTCAATTTTTCCTAAAACTTTTGGAAAATGTTCAGAGTTAGAGTACTCAAGGTGAATGAGAAACTGTAGGTGGGCAGATTGGAAAGAATGCTGGCAGCAGCTCATTGATATAACACTCAGTTAACTTCTGACTTCACTCTCCCAAGTGAATGTAATGTCCAAATAAATGTAAGATGCTGGACTAAACATTCTGAAGGTGATAGTGCAAATATTTTATTTCCAATATTCACAAGATACTTTTAATATTATTGTTTATTGCACTGTTATTTTGCAAACAATATATATAAACATTACAAAGGCCTTTATAAATAATGCATGAGAATTAATACAACAAATATCCTTGTAGAGTAAATACCTGACATTAAACTTCTTGGTTGTAAAAAGTGCCTGACATTGAGCTTTTGATTGCTGAGGCATCCATTTCAAAAGATATCTGTCTTGAATAAACTTATTGCCAGCTGTATGACACAGCTACAAACAAAACAACCAGATAAAGAATTAGGCCACCCCACCCATAAAGTTCCCTCTTTCAGAAAACCCTGCATCACCTAGACTACTTGAGTGACCCTGCTTCTCCCTTCCTGCACCCTAATTCCTGCTCTTATGCTTTAAATTAGCCAATAAAGAATGAACTCGTAAAACCCCAGACACCCCAACCTCAGACCCTCATAAAGGCAGAGCCCCAGGTCTGTGTATTCTACTCACAACTTTGCTGTGTGCCCTCTGGCATGCTGTGTACCCTCCAGGACTTGTGAGTAATAAATCTTGTTCCTCAAACCTCCCTGATGGTTTTTGCTTAAGTACATCCTGCGATCATAGTAAGAAGACAAGGGCCCCTTCAGCCACACATTAGGAGAAATGTCTTTGGGGGCCTGCTACAAGTAACAGTGGCCAGAGGTAGTGTCCCAGGCATTCCTAGCTGAAAGCATCTCTATCCATAGTCTAGGACCCACACAAAAATCCTTTTCAAAGTCATTTGCATATCTGGTAGGAAGGACTAAAAGATTTGTTTTCTATTCTCAAATATATCACCATATTTAAAATTTTTTTGTTTTGCTTCATTATTTCTCTGGACCCAATTTCTACATTAGAGGCTATTGTGAGAATCTACTCGGCAAGTCTGATAGACTATTACATAGGACTCTGTGCCAAAGCAATTCCTAAATTATATCATCAGAGCCATTCAGCCCTCTGCCCCAAATTATCACCTTCCCAATCATATAGCAGACATGTATTTAACCTGAGGAAAGTTATTAACTTCATAAGGAACAGTACAAATACCCTTACAGAAAGCCATGTATTAAATTTAAACTCATTTATCTATAGGGTAGTATGTGCAAGTAGAACTTAGAAGGTAGAAATACCTAAAAATATCTGAAGCAAAAGCAACAGGAGAGCAGCAGTTTTAGAAAACTGAAAGAACTAAGAATAAACTTCTGCTTTATACCATCACTGTAGAAAAATCTTTGAAATGAGCTACATAGTACCCTTTGCTATGATTAATAATTTTTCTTCTAGTAAAAAATGGAATCTCTTTCCTTCCTGTTCATCTGTACTGAATCAAGAATTTTTAGTAGAAAAAAATTTCCTTATATCCATCTAATCACAGAGAAAAAAAAGAAAAAATGTCTATGGTCTATTGAATGATTTCATTTGAAGCCAACTACACTGAAGAGAAGCAGTCTTACTTTTCAAGGCTCTAAGAAGTTGTGAAGCCTGTGCAGATTAATATATGATAGATACAACACCACTGCATATTAGCTGGGGATTTCTCTACAAAGACCTTCTCTCCTTGGCAGTTGATACAGTGGGGTTTTCCTGCATTTAGAAGGAAGCACTGTCCGGAATGTTAATTCAATAACTATGATTGTTGTGAGCCAAATCATATCAAGGGGTAGTCTGACTGGGCAGCTGCCTTGGAAGCCAACTATAAAATGTACTAAAATATCACTGGAAAAAAATAGTAATATGATGCCAGCTAATGCAGATTTCCACATGGGACTTCTAACATAACTGGCAAGAGGTCAATTGGCCCTGATTTCCCTGAAACAGATAGCATCCCAGAGTGGAAATAACATACACTCATCACCCTCACTAGCCTGTCTCTATTGAGCATTTTTGCCACAGACATGTGTAGGTTATGCGGTGATACTATAGGGCTTAATTCCCAGGACCAACAAAGCCACAATTTCCAGCAGTTGGCAGCCTCAGGGCAGGTTACCAGGGACAGGTGATTTATATTTTCATTTAAAAATGGAAACCATTTAATTTGTCTCCAAAGAATAAATTTAGTTCAGAAAATCATAAAAGAAAAGCAAAGAAGAAAAAAATCAGAAATACCTTGCCTGTGTGGAAGCTGGAAGTAGAGCAGGTAGTGGGAAAGAAAATTTAAATATTCTCTCTAACTTTAGTGAGTATGATGAGTGACTGACGCTGTATGATAATGAGTAATGGAAAATTTGTGGAACAAAAATAATCCCAAATAATTTGAAATGATATGTCATATTCTGTCCAAGTAATAAATGTCTAATTACGATGATAAAATGTATTAATAGAAAATTTGTTTACCTCTAACTCTAATAAAGAAATGTTTTAAAATATTTAAATAAAAATATTAAAAGTAAGATACAAAATTAAGCAAATCATAAAATATTAAATTGAATAAAATATTGAAATATTTTAAATCATTTTGAAGTAGCCCTCAACAATTAGTCTAGGGCTTCCCTGGTGGCGCAGTGGTTAAGAATCCGCCTGCCAATGCAGGGGACACGGGTTCGAGTCCTGGTCGGGGAAGTTCCCACATGCCGCGGAGCAACTAAGCCTGTGCACCACAACAACTGAGCCTGTGCTCTAGAGCCCATGAGCCACAACTACTGAGCCCATGCACCACAACTACTGAAGTCCACGTGCCTAGAGCCCGTACTCCGCAACAAGAGAAGCCACCACAATGAGAAGCCCGCACACCACATCGAAGAGTAGCCTCCGCTTGCCGCAACTAGAGAAAGCCCGTGTGCAGCAACAAAGACCCAACACAGCCAAAAATAAATAAATTAATTAAAAAAAATTAGTCTAGGACACCCACAATGTCAGTCTAGCCCTAGTTGTGAGAATTGATGTTATAAAACACCTTTATTAAATGCATGTCAATGCAAAAAACAGTATCTGAAAATAATTAGAATATGAGTAGGAAACAGCTAAATAATTCACATCTTTCTTGCATGCTGATTTTGCTGTTCTTTTAGAGGTTTTCGAGGTGGGATTATAACTTTTGGCCACAGGGTACCACTTATCCTACTGCCATTGCAAAACTGAATGTCTTCCTAAGCATCCAGAACATAGATAATTCATGTTTAAGCTATGGCCAATCAATAAAAGGAAAATGAAAACAAATTATATAAAACCACATATATGGAAAACAAAAAATAAGCTATAGTTCATGAATATGTCAATAAGAACTCATCAAATTATGTACTACTTAATAGGGTTTAAGTACTTCCTAATATGGAATTATTCCCCAGGTTAGATGACAAAGGCAGAGACAAGGTCTCTATACAACCACTGTAAATATCCTTTGTGTTACCTCAGAGGAAAAAGCCTATACTGCTATGGGAAGCCTTCTCCAATATGTCCCCATTAGACCTTCAGGTTCTCAGAGCTCTTGGGTATTAGCATAAAAGACAGATTTTTTTTTTTTTTTGCCGTACATGGGCCTCTCACCGTTGTGGCCTCTCCCGTTGCGGAGCACAGGCTCCGGATGCGCAGGCTTGGTGGCCATGGCTCACAGGCCCAGCTGCTCCACGGCATGTGGGATCTTCCCGGACCAGGGCATGAACCCGTGTCCCCTGCGTCGGCAGGCGGACTCTCAACCACTGCGCCACCAGGGAAGCCCGAGATTTTTTTTTTTTTTTTGAGGTCTTGGTTGTTAATACTGATCAGGAAAAAAAAAATTGATATTGTGGTACGATGATAGAATAAGAAGGTAAGAAAGCAGGATGGTAGACAGGCATGGGTGGCCAGAATTAGTTGGTTACTCAGGGTGCTGTGTGGGGAAGGCAATAACCATTGGATATGGAAGGGTTTATAAGACCAACTTTTGACTAGAATAAGCCCAAATTGTTGGCACTCTTTACCCCAAAAAGATTCGCAAGCTGTGGGTTTAGAGAGGCCAAGTTGGAAGAAGGACAATATCACAGAAAATAAAGTGGTAATAAATTTTCTTGACATAATAAACACTAGTAAAACTATACAAAGAACTGGATTCTGAACTGGAGAACTCTCATTCAGAATGATGGAGACAAGTTGCAAGATTTTCAGACTGGGGACATAGAAGTTATATGAACCTTAGGGAAAACAATGAAATGAACAAATTTTATATGAAATTTTGTCTAAGTAATGGACGTAGCGAGGCCTTGTCATATTCCTACATATCTTTACCCAATGTAGTAATTAGATTTTTCAAGTTCTAGAGAAAATCCCAGCAAGCTGTCTTCCACGCTTTGGAATGTTCTGTGGCTTCAAATGTTTTCCTGATTTAATCCCTTGGAAAATTTGTATAAAACTATAACAGATTTTACATCTTAGCATCAAAAATAGAAGGTAATAACTTAGAAGTTTACAGCACTAACTTAAAAAAAAAAGACCAAAAGTAAAAGTTACCCTCCACAACATTTGCGTAGTGTCTTATATATAATAGATGTTGGAAAAAGTTTATTGGATGAATGGTCTCTTGGTTGTCCTAGGCTCTCCACTTAATGACCTTTCAGTGGTATGGAGTGAAATCCCTGTGGCGTGGCATGGCATGTTTAGTTGGGAGGGTTATTTTAACATAAAATCAGGCTAAGAGAAACTGACAGAGCCATGAGTATGCTTGTACCACCCCAGGTCACTCACTTTAAATCACTACAAGTCTCTCTGAATCTCTGTGCTTCATATGTCTTTTTGCTCTTTGAAGAATTTTATTTTTCTTTTTATCTTATACATGTCAGTTTATGTGATTTGATTTTATGAAGGATGAACAGTCCTAATTTCTGCAGTGTTAAATTTAGAAATGAAGCTATCAGGTGACTTATTTTAATGGGCCAAGGGTGGGGTCTGCTCTACGTTTAACAGGACTGCCTTTAAAATATCATTAAAAATGGAATCTGGGGCTTCCCTGGTGGCGTAGTGGTTGAGAGTCCGCCTGCTGATGCAGGGGACACGGGTTCGGTCCCTGGTCTGGGAAGATCCCACATGCCGCGGAGCAGTTAGGCCCGTGAGCCATGGTCGCTGAGTCTGCGCGTCCAGAGCCTGTGCTCCGCAACAGGAGAGGCCACAACAGTGAGAGGCCCACGTACCGCCAAAAAAAAAAAAAAAAAATGGAATCTGTCTTGGTGCAGCCACTATGGAAAACAGTATGGAGGTTCCTTAAAAAACTAAAAATAGAGTTACCATATGACCCAGCAATCCCACTCCTGGGCATATATCCAGAAAAGATTAAAACTCTAATTTGAAAAGATACATGCACCCCAATTTTCACAGAAGCATTATTTATAATAGCCAAGACATGAAGGTGACCTAAGTGTCCATCAACAGATTAATAAATAAAGAAGATGTGGTATATATATACACAATGGAATACTACTTGGTCATAAAAAAGAATGAAATATTGCCGTTTGTAGCAACATGGATGGACCTAGAGATTATCATATTGAGTCAAGTAAGCCAGACAAAGACAAATATTATATGATATCTCTTATATGTGGAATCTAAAAAATAATACAAATGAACTTATTTACAAAACAGAAACAGACTCACAGACATAGAAAACAAACTTATGGTTACCAAAGAAGAAAGAGAGGGGGTAGGGATAAATTAGGAGTATGGGATTAACAGTTATACACCACTCTATATAAAATAGATAAGTAACAAGGATTTGCTGTATAGCACAGGGAACTATATTCAATATCTTATAATAACCTATAATGGAAAAGAATCAGAAAACAATATATATATATGTATAACTGAACCACTCTGCTGTATACCTAAAACTAACACAATATTGCAAATCAACTATACTTCAATTTAAAAAAATCTGTCTTTATAGACAATAGCTCAGAATTAGTAATTTATTTATAGAAGTTTGGTTTTACATTAAATTTTATTAGTTTATTTTTGGCTGCATTGTGTCTTCATTGCTGCATGCCGGCTTTCTCTAGTTGCGGTGAGTGGGGGCTACTCTTCGTTGCAGCGCGTGGGCTTCTCATGGCAGTGGCTTCTCTTGTTGCGGAGCATGGGCTCTAGGCACGTGGGCTTCAGTAGCTGCAGCACGTGTGCTCAGTAGTTGTGGCTCACAGGCTCGAGAGCGCAGGCTCAGCAGTTGTGGCACACGGGCCTAGATGCTCCACGGCATGTGGGATCTTCCCAGACCAGGGCTTGAACCCGTGTCCCCTGCATTGGCAGGCAGATTCTTAACCACTGCACCACCAGGGAAGCCCCTACATTAAATTTTAAAATGCAGTTACTTTGTAATTGCCTTTATGGAGTATCCAAGAAAATCCCACTTCTCTCTAGTCTTCCAAAAACTCCTCGAACAGCACTGATTCCTATGAGGTCCCCAATTTGTTGGGAAGAAGTGTTTATTTAATCCTAAATTTTGTAGTTACATGATAGGTAAGCATAAATAAGTTTAGTTACTAACTAAAATGAGGTTAGAATTTCTGAACTGGACATATTATTGCTTCTTCCCCCTCCTCCCACCTTTTATACTACTCTGTGAATAGTAAGTTGAGGTCACTTTAATCATTCAATAAATCATGGACATCGGAATAGTAATAACTGAGCAATCTCAACTGCAAACATTTATAGTGAGCTTACAAAATGCCATGCTCCGTGTTAAGCAAGTATTTAACCCTTACAACCACACTATGGCATAGGTCCCCAAGACAAATGATAATATTCCTGTTTTACAAATGAGAACACTGAGGTTTAGTTAACATACCTCGAAGAGTCCCACAGCTAGTAAATACCAGAATCTAGAATCTAAACCAAAGTCTTCAGTATTATACTTCATTTATACTATGGAACTGAAGTATACTTACAAATCAAGTTATTAATAAGTCTGAATGTCATTTAGAACACTTCATACCTAAAACCTAGGTTGCAAATGAAGGTGGAGGCCAAAACATGCTCTCAACCAACTACTGCTCTACTTTATACTTTAGCTTTATGTGCTATTTACTAATACTAATGATTTAATTTGAAGAGGAATGAGGCACACTGTAGATATGAAAGCATCTGTCCACTGTCTACACAAGAGTCAATAACCTTTCCCTACTGACAGAGCTCTTAGATTGTTCAGATGGTGCCTGTGGTGCCTTGACCTCAGAGATTTTGATTCTTACCATAGCTCAGGGAGTAAATCTCCATTGCCTGAAACCATTGTAGTTATCTGATTTCCTTTGGTCAATTATTAGTCTGGAAGTAGTCATGTGACTTCCTTCTAGCCAATAAGATATAAGAGGAAGTCTACTGCACTGAGCTTCTAGAAAGGCTTTTTTCTTTCTCAGTAAAAAAGGAACAGACATGGCTGGCATAGATCTTTGCTCCTTTTCCTTTCTTCTTGCCTGGACTGTGGACATGCTTGTTGGTATGTAGGTTGTGTTGTGACCAAGAAATGACAAACATGAGAATGAAGACAACATGCTAAGCACAGCAATGCACAAAGGATGCAGAAAGACCTAGATTCCTGATAATTATCGTTGAGTGTCTGCATCAGCCTTAAGCAGCTTAACATTGACATTCATGTTATAAGAAGGGAAAAAAAACACCCATAATTTTTTAAGCTGTCATAGGTAGATTTTCATTTATCTGGAGCAGAATATATTGCGAACTGATAAAAGGTCTCAAAACATGACCCTTGCGGGCTTCCCTGGTGGCGCAGTGGTTGGGAGTCTGCCTGCCGATGCAGGAGACACGGGTTCGTGCCCCGGTCCGGGAAGATCCCACATGCCGCGGAGCAGCTGGGCCCGTGAGCCATGGCCGCTGAGCCTGTGTGTCCGGAGCCTGTGCTCCGCAATGGGAGAGGCCACAGCGGTGAGAGGCCCGCGTGCCGCAAAAAAAAAAAAAAAAAAAAAAAATGACCCTTACAACATGTAACTGGAAGGCAATCTTTGTTGCTATATTTATCAAACTAAAAATCACAAGACCCCAAACTTTTGCTGATCCTAACCCTGGGTACCAGCAAGCTCTTTCTCATCCTGAGCTAGACTCTGTGCCTTTGGATTCAGAGGAAAGAGAGGCTGCAGAAATGACGTTTAGCAACACTGGGTTATTCGTTTAAGTCATGAAATATCATAGACTTTAGGCTAGCAGGTTGCTTTAAGATTTTATGATACAGTTTAGAACAATACATACCTAGAATTTTGAAAAGAGTTCATATTAATGTTGGCAGAAATGACTATGAGAAATCTGAAAAATAACTTAGAATGGTAGAATTCTGTAAGCATGAGACTTACTGAAGACAGGTCCCTTACTGATTATAAATTTTTTAATGTTAGATTTATGGGAGGGTTCACCACTTTAGTATCTTCATGACAAAACATTTTCAGTTTTATTTCTGATACGCAATCTGATTTGCATGAATCCCTTCCCACACCAGGGTTTACTTTATTAATCTGTAATATTTCCCCACAGACATTGTAATAAGCCAAATAAAGAAGAATTTGGGGAGCTTCTCTATATTTAGAAAAGTTAAAAAATAAAACAATTTCTGAGAAACATGTTCAAAATTCTTGAAAGGCATGTTAGGTATTTAATTGAATTTCAAAGTGCCTGGAAACAAGGGTAAGGTACATTTACAGAGATTTGTCTTTTTAAAAGAATTTCTTCCCATTTGGTTTGACATATTTTTGTGTAAAACTTCTAGTTTATATAAACTATAATTTACCAAAATAAAATATACAAATATAATGCTTAATATTGCCAAAATGTCATTTGTTTTTCTGACTTTGAAGAAGACACCATAGTGTCAACACAAAGAAAGAGCATGAACTTGATATGTTTATCATTTTACCATTTGTAGCTAGATAAATGTAATTATTTCAGTGGGTGTACATACACATATGTCTGTGTGTATACATATACATTAAACAGTAAGATCTTATGTGGCCTGTACTATGGGGAAAAGAAAAAGTACAGTAGGACAAGGAGAATCAGGAGTTAACAAAGAAGAATATGAAAACTGCAATTTTAAATAGGGTGATCAAGGGAGGGCTTATTTCCATGGTGTAAATACTCCCACTATGGTCAATTTCAAGCTACCAAAGGTTTGAAACTGGCTTGTAAAATTCCTTCATATTTAATTATTCACACTTATGAACTGGTAAAAGCTGGCTCTAGAAGAAAATTTGAGCAAAGACTTGAAGAAATTGAAGGTGCTCGCTTACATCTGGGGAAGGAGCCAAGCTTGCATCCGGGAGAGCAGCTAGAGCAAGGCAGAATCTAGAGGACTTGAGGAACATCAAGTAGGTCTGGATGATGGAGCACAGGAAAGAAGTAACAAGGGAGAGAGGTCAGGTTCTGTAGGGCCTTGTAAGCTTTCCAAGGACTTTGATTTTCACCCTGTGCGAAAAGAGAATCCACTGCAGAGTGCTGAGTAGAAGAGTGACATCATCACATTTTCAAAGGATCAGTTTGGCTGCTTTATTGAGAATAGATTTTAGGAGAACAACTTGGAAGGAGGGAGACCAGTTTGGCAGCTAAGCCATTGATCCAGATGGTGATGTTATCTTTTGAAAGTAGAACTAACGGACTTTACTAATGGATTGCACGTATGGTGCTGGAGAAAGAGAAGAGTCAAGGATGACTCCAAAGTTTGGGAGCTGAGAACTAGAAAGATGGCGTTGCCCCTGAATTAGATGGAGAAGGCCCAGGGTGGAGGAAACTCCAGGGGAAAGATCAGAAGTTCTGTTTTTACTGCTTGCCTTTGAGTTCTCTCAGGTTGGAGAGAACAGAAGGGATCATAAAGGGAAAATGAAAAGGAGTAACAAAGTGGACAAAAATTAAGGGAGGGTAGTGTCCTAGAATCTATGTGAAGAAAATGTATCAAATACGGATTCAATATCTTTTCTTATTGAGGTGCATTTTTTTCAGAATGACTTTTTTGCTCACCCAAAGTATGTGGCATCTAGGATTTAAACGTATAGGATATTCTAATTAAATTATGTTTAGTTGGAGATAATACCCACTTACTATAACAATGATCAAGAAATAGCATCTATTTTAGCAATTTTAACTTGATTTGCGTTTAGTTCCAAAAAGAATCTGAAATCTTTTATTAGGAATTCCACTATTAAATCAGAATTTTATTTTCATTTTTTTTATGTTTGGGGGCACACAAAATTGAACTAATCATAATCCTTAGTTCATAACAAACTTTTAGCACTGCATGGTCTGCTTTTATTTATATAGCTATTTATATATTTGTATTTATCACCCATAAGCCCCCACCTAAAATTCAGCACCCAAAACAAAAGTTAGGACCTCGAAAATTACCTGATCTAACAATATTGCTTGCCTACCATTCCATTCTTTTGGCCCTTCTCCCCAAAATAAACATCCTCTTGAATTTTAGGTTTATCATCCTTCCCATGCATTACTTTTTTATAGATTTAGTGCCTATGTAAGGATTCCTTTGAAAGTATATCTTATTTTATTTTAGTTCTCTTTAATTTATAAAAAGGATAAAATGTATACTATTTTGAGGCTTTTTCATTATCATATTGCTGAGTTTCATATACATTGTTTTATGTTTGAGTAGTTATTTATTTTGACTGCTGTATCCATTCATCCATTACTGAATTGATGGACCCTTGCACTGTTGCCAGATTTTGCTAGTGTGAAAAATATTGTTATGAACATTTTTGTACATCTCTCCTGTTGGCTATATATCTGCTCCATTGGTCTCTTTCTAGCCCTGCACAAATATCACACTATCTTAATTACTATAACATTATGATAACTTTCAGTATCTTAGGAAGCAAGTTGTACCAATTTGTCCTTCAGTTTTATCTTAGCATTTCTTGGCCATTTGTTTTTTCATGTAAATTTTAGTATCTACTTGTCAAGTTCTACAAAAATTTTGTTGAAATTTGGATTATAATTGAGAGGAAACTAAATTAGTTGGAAATAAGAATTGGCTCACTCACTTATGGGGGCTGGCAAGTCTAAAATCTGCAGTCAATGTCCCACTTCAAGTCTGAGTCTGAAGGTTGACAGATTGCTGTAGAACCAGGAAAAGTCTATGTCTCAGTTTGAAGGTGATCAGGCAGAGAATTCTCTCTTATTCAGGGTAAGGCCAGCCTTTTGTTTTATTCAGGCCTTCAACAGATTAGATGAAGCCCACTGAAATTATGAAGGGCAATCTGCTTTATTCAGTCTACCAATTTAAATGTTAATGTTAATTTTGGTTAATCCAAAAATACCCATACAGAAATACCCAGAATAATGTTTGACCAAATATCTGAACACCCCATGGCCCAGTTAACATGTAAAATTAACCATCACATTCATCTACTGAGATGACCCCATGACTTTCTCTTTTCATGTGTTAGTACGAAGACCTGTAATTGATTTTCTAATGATAAATCCTACTTCATGAATTATTTTTATACACATGACTCAACAGTTTTTTGACTTGTATTTTATCACATTTTTGCATTTATCTAAGTGAGATTTACCTATTATTTCCTTTCTTGTATCCTTATCTACATTTGAAAATATAGTTATTTAAGCCACTTATGATGAATAGGGAGTGTTTTCTATTTCTCTCTTCTCTGGAGTAATTTGTATAATCTCAGCTTTTTTGTTTCTTGAGTGTTGTAAGAACTTGCCTGTGAAAACCATTTAGACCTAATGTTTTCTATTTGGGAAAACATTTAACTACTAATTTAGTTTCTTTTATATGGTTATCAAGACCATTCATATATATTTTAGTATTACTTTTAGTTAGTTACACCTTCCTAGGAATTTGACCACTGCTGTTAAGTTTTCAAATTTAATGATATACATTTCTTCATAATTTTCTCTTACTATATGATATTTACATCCCTTTTATTATTTTAATAATGATTATTTATGCCTTCTTTCATTTTCTTAGTCTCTTCAAAAGTCTGTCCATTTATGAGTCTTTTATGAGATTAAACTTTTATGTTTTTTATTTCCCTGAATCAGAGTTGTTTTCTATTTCTGTAATGGCTGTATAGTAAATATTTTCAACTGTGTGTTATGGAGACCATATGGCCTCTCTAACAGCTACTCAACCCTGACATTGTGGCGTGAAAGCAGCATGGTCAATACTAAATGAACTGATGTGGCTGTGTTCCAATAAAACTTTATTTACAAAAACAGCGAACTGGCCTACAGGTTACAGTTTGCCGACCTTTGTTCTATTTCATTAATTTCTGCTCTTATTTAATTATTTATACTTTCTTTGGGAGTTTTCTGTGATTTCCTTGGGTTATCTAGCCGAACGCTTAACTCATTAATTTTTGGCTCTCTTTGGTACATAAAAATTTACCCCTTAAAGTTAAGTCCCTCTCTTTAAAAAGTGAGTTAAGTAACTCTGTGGATAACTTTTTTATCAGTGCAAATACATACAGATCCTACTGCATGCAGTTTTGATAATAACTCTGTAGAACCAAAGAATGTCTGGCCTTAGAACACAGGATTTGCTACACGATTCAAAGGGAAGGACAGATATCTTCAGGCAAAACAGTCCCTGAGAATTAAGATATTATCTAACAGAAGCCATTAGACACAAAACAAACAAACAAAGGAGCAAACAGAGATATGGAAACCCAGAAATGCAACAAATTTGTATTGTGCTTACTGCAGGTTAAGTTCTCTGAGAGCACAGGCTGAGATGAAGTTTTTGGGAATTAATACCAGTGGAAGGGAGAGGAAGGAAGCAGCAAGGGCCAGAGGGGAAGTCAGACTGGGCATGCAGCTCCTACAAAGCCTCAGCCAACTCCATAACAAGGTCTGGAATTAGAAGAGCCCTTCAGAGTTATCCAGCACCGAGCTGAAATGGTAAAGCTTTTATGTCACACCG
Source organism: Mesoplodon mirus (assembly GCF_964341445.2). Taxonomy (NCBI): domain Eukaryota; kingdom Metazoa; phylum Chordata; class Mammalia; order Artiodactyla; family Ziphiidae; genus Mesoplodon; species Mesoplodon mirus. Next base: position 43,691,374 of record NC_138985.1, on the reverse strand, counting down.
TGACCAGTCACTAGATGTGGGTTGCCTCTGGCAAAGTGCGACTAGGGCCCAGACAATCCTCTGTAGCTGAGGAAAACCCCGAAGGGGCTGACAGTGGAAGTTTGCCTGCTGACAGACAGGTTATATGTCCTCTCATGAAATGATGTCTGGGCCCACATGTCCTTGTCCACCACAGCACTCCATCTTTATTCCTGACATCATGTTAGGCTCCATGAAAGGTGCCCTTGGGCATGCTTTTTAGAATGTCAGTCTAAGAAGATGGGCACATAAGTTTTGGTTCAATTTTTAATATCCCTGAAGCTTCCACTACAATGATTCACCTTGATTGCCAAGATTCACCCTGATCTAGAGACTGAAATCCCCAGTTTCCTGGAAATTGGTCCTATCTTACTGACAAATTTTGCAGTGTTATTCATGATTTAGGTTCTCCTTATCAAGTGTACACATGTGTATATTCTGCCAAAGAAAGTAAATGCCAATAAAGGATCACCATCACCTAGTCAATTAGAAAAGGTTAAATTGCCAAATAAAGAATCACCATCACATAGTCAATTAGAAAAGGTTAAATTGCCAAATGAGGAAACAAAGACTTTCTCACATTCCTTAACTCTGAAAAATGACACCTGCTTTTTGAGAGAAGAAAATTACATAAAATACATGAAGTTTTATCACAAGCATTCTAAGGATGCATATAAACAAGGCCAAGGAGTAGACTGAGCTTGTGAGAGGTAAGTAAGGAGGATTGTTAAGAATGCCACTGTCACATGTAATTTGAGTACATTCCTTTTAATAATGTAAAACCTAGTTTTATGAGTATCTAATAAATGAATATTTTTTAAAATTTCTGCACTATTTTCCACTCCTTGCTGTGTGCTGATATTTCAAAGATGCAAATATCATATGATTTCTAGACTATGGCAAGATTACATTAATAAATGTTCCTGGGAAATGTTCTCCCTTTATATTTTCTTGTTGTGTGTGTGTGCCCTGAAAAGCAAGACGTGTTTGCCTTCTGTGACTTCTTCCCAGACTATAAATAGCTTGAGATAGGATAAGTGGAATGAAATACCAAGTGTTAGATTCATCGAAAATGTTTAGCTTAGACATTTGTAATCTATAAATTTTGTAAACCAAATCCCAGGATTCCTGTGACTTAAGAGTCACCAGTATGTGCAGAAGTTAGTGGCACAGTAGCAGTCAAGGAGTGTTCAGTATCTTCTATGCCATGGCCAAATTATATTTTCCAGTGTCTAGATGCCACAGGGCAAAATACTTTCTGCTGCACATAGTGTGATTTTTTGTGAGCTCACCATTCTTCTGTAAAGTGTTCTTTCTTGTCTCTAGAATTCATAGCCTCAGCATTTGTTCTCTGTGCTCTACCTTGTCTAATTTTTTAAAACCACAAGTTATTTTTTAAATTGTACCAAACCTGAAAAATAATAATAATATGGTGAATATTCTAACAACTGACAGATTTTGGCTCTTTTAAAGAGTATTGTTGATCTTTCTCTATGCATTATTTTACCTCAAAGTGTATATCATACTGTAACTCAGAATGTAGTTGTCTTGACTGATTTGCAGCCAGACTGACAAAAACCACGACAGTCATGGCAAATTCTCCCAGTTCCACTTTATGGAGTGTTAACTAAGAAACGTAATTTTGACCTCTTAAAGACTGGGCCTTAGGTATTTTTCCCAAACCACCCTATCCGAGGGAGAGGAAGTAATTCCTATTAACCTATAGGACACTTAATTGGGAGGACTGTCTAATTGAGACATCTTCCAGATACTCCATTTAAACATAATGATGTATAATGGCAGTAACTGCCATTTAATTAGGAGAGTGATTCTGCTACATCTGAAAGTAACCAAACCATTGAAGGATTTTGCTTTCCCATTAAAAAGATAAATTTCCTATCAGCTCAGGAATATTATTTTTACTTTTCTAAACTCTCAATTCCTGTGATATTGAGGTACTAGTATTTTAGCACCACTGCTATTCTGAAATGCCAGTGAATAGGGGACGATCAATTTAATTAAGACATTTTTTACTTGGAATATTATCTTGGAAAATATAAGAGAAGAAGATGAAAATGACCAAATATCTATGTTGTGTCAGGGGCCATATTAAGTATTTAAACATATAATATCTCCTTTGATATTCACAAGATATTATTACTCATGTTTTTAAAATGGAGAATCTCTGGGCTTCCCTGGTGGCGCAGTGGTTGAGAGTCCGCCTGCCGATGCAGGGGACGCGGGTTCGTGCCCTGGTCCAGGAAGATCCCACATGCCACGGAGAGGCTGGGCCCGTGAGGCATGGCCGCTGAGCCTGCGCGTCCGGAGCCTGTGCTCCGCAACGGGAGAGGTCACAACAGTGAGAGGCCCGCGTACCGCAAAAAAAAAAAAAAAAAAAAAGGAGAATCTGAAGCTCAAAGAACTTAACTGGCTTGAGACTACATAGCACACACACACTAAAAAAAGAAAAGTCCTAGTGAACTGCAAGCCTCAATCTATTTGATTCTTCCTTGTACATATGGGTTCTTAGGGTTTTAACAAAGGTTAATATGGTATTATCTAGGATCCATAATTTTTGAACACCCATGATGAATAAAGAAGAATAACAAGTTGTATGCTATTCCTACACTCTTGTCAGTTCAAAGTCTATTTAATGATTCATTTATTTGTAGACACAGTTCACATTTTCTCACATTCAACTCAGTTCTGGTCGGTGAAAGTGAAAATGGAAGAATATGACAATTAGGTTGAGAATTATAGTGCTGCCGCCACTAAAAGTGTATTTTCTAAGAAAGATGGGGTAGAGTAAAAAATATTATTTACCTAAGATCTGAAGGCACAGTCCTAACCTGGACTGTATTTTTAGGTTTTACTGAGGCCAGCAATCTTTCTCCCAGCCTAGCTTTCTGAACACAAGAAATAATACACTAGGTTGTACCTACAAATCTTCCATGCTAATGGAGGTCTTTATGTTGGCTTCCAGAGAAATTACACACACACACACACACACACACACACACACCACTCCACACTCTGTTATCCCAAAGAAATAGCTGTTATTAGACATTCATGATTTGTCCATTTATCAGAATTAAGTAAAAAGAGTGGAGGCAATTTTCCAAGTTGGACCTCCAAATCTTCTGTTTAGGAAAACAAAACTCAGTTTGCCTGTCTGCATTGATAAAATTCCCTTGTTAAGTGCTTAGTTCTACATTTTGCTTTACCTGTACAGACATATCTAGAATAAAGCCAATAATAGTAATTATACGTCTACAAATTTTTTGAAACTAAGTCAGTGTAGTTTTCTGTAAATTAAATCAAAGAAAGGACAAAAATTGGCTCCAATTATTATATTTATCCATTATCCCAACTCATAAGTAATGGACTAGTTTAGTTTCTCATTATCCAAGTGATCATTTCTTCTGATTTTTCTTTTCTGATTAAAAAAATATGAAATAAACCCTAAGATTTTGCTAGAGTTATGGGACTTAAATATTAGGAAGCAAACTTCTGTAACGCTGAACATAAATATCTATGTCAGGGTCATGCTTGAGGCTTATTTATATATTTATTTTTATAATGATAGTTTTTAATATAGTACAAATTATCATTAAAGTCATATTACAATGTTAAATCTCTTTATCCAAAATTAGAAAACATTTAAATAGAAGGCACTAGAATTTTTAATTAGTTTCCTCTTGGTCTTTCCTGGATTTATTCTTTTATTGACTATATTTGGCATATAACATTGTGTAAATTTGAGGTGGACAATATGTTAATTTGATATATTTGTATACTGTAATATGATTGCTGTTGTCATGATATTTCACAGCTATATTGTATCACGTAATTACCTTTTTTTTTAGTGGTTGGGATAATTAAGCTTTCATCTCTTAGCAAACTTGAGATATATTTAGAACTTGAGCAAATACAGGTTCTTACAGGAAATACATTTTTCTGAGTAATTTAACTCTCTTAAATAAATGTTGCCTAAAAACAATAATATGTACACAAAACAGAAGCACCTATATCCATTTAGGTACATTAAAATAGAGGGTAGGTTACTTTCCGAATTGGATACTTTAGCATTAGGCAAAAGGACAACTGACTAACTTGATCTGGTATATCAATGCTATCACAACATTATGCAGTATTTATTAAAAACCATATAGTCAACATTCCTTTTGTGCCAACCTCTGTGTGAGATAATGGGTGTAAGAACACTCTTGCTGATGAGTGTCCTGGGCAAAAGAGGAAATAGGAAGGGTGAGTTGGCGCCATTTTTTTTACTTGAAAGAACGACTGCCAGACAAACTGGCTCATCGGCCATGGATATTTAGCAGACATTTTCCCCAAAATTTACCAAAATGGCCTTGTCACTCCAAAACAATTGAAAATGTTTTTTGCCAATGGTAAAATTCAATCTTTCAAAAAAAAATTCTGAATTCTAGAAAACTTGCACTAACCACTCTGAGTTTGATAGCTTTCCAATACTTCAGACTTTCTGGATGAGATTGGTGATATTAATGAATGTGAGTTTTTTATTTTGTATAATGAAATGTGTCAACATTTGGAAGTTCTGCATAACTTGAACCAATATTTTTCAAATGATCAATGCATAATGTTAAAAAATCATACATTGGTAAAAGATCTATTCAAAGTACAAGATAGACTAATAGATTTTAATGTACAGTAACAGAGAAGGAAAAGTACATTGATGTGGTTTCAAATTCCACACTGAAACTAATCTTTAAGATATGACTATTGTTCAGTTTTGGTATAGTACCAAAGAAGAATGTTGCCAATTATCTAAAAAGGCTAGTAAAATACTCCTCCTTTGCCCAACTACATTTCTTTGTGAAGCCAGATTTTTACCACATATGCCAATCAAAACAACACATTGCAACAAACTGAATGTAGAAGCAGACTTTAGCTGTCTTTTCTTAAATCAGATATCAAGAGATTTGCAAAACTTGTCATACCATGTCACTTTTTTCACTACGTTTCTTACTCTTAGAAAATACAGTTATTCTTTAGGAAACTATGTTCTAAGTTTTCCTATCTAATAAAGTAAACATTAATACATATAACCCAGATAAGTAAAAACTCTTTGGGGAGTTCAATAATTTCTAAGATTGTAAAGGGTTCCTGAGACTAAGAGTTTGAGAACTCTAGTTTTCAAGAGAGATTCTGACTATCCAAGAAAGACCATAAAAAAGAAGAAAGGATAGAAGTCAACATGGACCATTCATGAGATAGTTGTCTCTCTGGTTGTTAAAACTCTGTCAGAGTTATTTTTGATCCCAATGTTTCAGAGGCAGAGGGGGCTGAAGATGAACTTGCTACTTTTGTGTTGTTTCAGGGAGAAAAGCCAAGCAATTATATTATGCATTGATGAGATAGAGTAAGAGCAAGCACTAATAGTGGGAGATAGAAAAGAGGAGGGAGGCCTGAAGGAAAGGGAATAAGAGGTCTTATTGTTCCAGGTGAAGCCTCAATAAACCCTGATAATAAAACTGAAGCTAGGAGTGGCGTGAACTCAAAGGAGGAAATAAATTCCATTTGAAGGAATATAAAGGATGGCTCTGAGATTTCTGGCTTAATATCTGAGTGTATTGTATAAGAATTATTGATACCCAAAAACCCCTATAACATTACCATTAAGCTCTGCCTTCATGTGATTCTCAAGATTTCTACCTATAAATCACAAACCAAGAAGTCCTTGGTGTTCTGTGATTAAAACATAGGATAGCATGAATATCAAAGAGCATCTGCTTAACTTTTTTTTTTTTTTTAACAGATGAAGAAACCAAAATCTTGAGCGGTGAAATAACTTTTCTACATCATAGCAGAGTTAGACTAAAACCCAGGTTTTCTCACTCTTGAATCTGCAGTTTGTGTGAATATAAAGAAAAACTACACCTTAAAATATTATCCCAGGGCCTCCCTGGTGGCGCAGTGGTTGAGAGTCCGCCTGCCGATGCAGGGGATACGGGTTCGTGCCCCGGTCTGGGAGGATCCCATATGCCGCGGAGCGGCTGGGCCCGTGGGCCATGGCTGCTGGGCCTGCGCGTCCGGAGCCTGTGCTCCGCGGCGGGAGAGGCCACAACAGTGAGAGGCCCGCATACCGCAAAAAAAAAAAAAAAAAAAAAAAAAATATTATCCCAAAGAGACCAAGAGATTCATTTCATCCTAAATCATCCAAATAGCTTTGAGCAATGTAAATGTTCTGCAATCTAGATTTGAATTCACTGGGTATGTCAAAGCTATATTAATCAGAAGAGACCGGGTTTTCCATATGAGATATTTTAGAGAGGAATGTCAAACATCATCTACATGGGCAGCCTAAATCTTATTTCATTAATTCCATCTGCAGCCACTTTTGCTTTTTCCTATATAGTGTAAGTCACTTTTTTTCCCCTTAAATGTATTGCATACACCCATGTTTATGATGTGGCAGTACTCTCTCAAGTATTATAATGCTAGTCCACTTCCATGCCCCAATTAATAAGTCACAATAATGGTACAACATGCAATCCAGAAAACACTTGATTCTACACAATAAAAGAAAGAAACAGGGTGTGGATAATTCAAAATGGTGACTAATCCAAAAGACATTTAAATTTGTAATGTGCCCTGTGCTAACATTAAATATGGACATAATTGTTTTTTGAAAGTTCTCTTCAAACAAATGAAGTCACTCTCTAAATGTTTTCCTTTTTCTTGTTTTTGGTGTTTAATTATCCGTACCCTATCACATATCCTCCCTTTGTTATACTTTATGATAGTTATATCTAAAATATTCAACAGGATCCTTATTTTAGAAATATGAAGAATTTGATAAATTACATAGCTAAGATATCAGCAAATATTTACTTCAAATATAGCTATTTTCTCATCCTTCACCCTTAGTACTTATCCAATGATCACAGTAGTCTTATTGATCACAGTACTCTTAACCAATGGGCCTACATTCTGCTTCAGAATTCTTCTCAACACACAACTCCCAGACAGCTGTGTTGGACTAACACAAGAATTCAAATCGATTTTACACTCCTGATCTAGTCAATGATGCTTTTCCCAATGATGCTCACTCCTTATCTGATAACACACAGTTGGTTAGCTACACAACAAAGTCTGGAATGCAAAACTCCTCATTCCAAATCTGTAATGCTTTTTGTAGCATCTTTTTGTGTCAAAATTCACGCTTCTTTACATTTGAATTAGCTGAGTTATCTCAGTTAACAAAAGTTATATGAATGTGTGTAACATAACTGCTACATGTTAAAATTACAGTAAGATTTGTTTCTGAAAATTTACAGTAAGGACAAGTACAATTAACTTATTGTTTATCTTAAATCATTCTTAATTTGCCCATGCTTTCATATTTTCAAAGAACATTATAAAAACTAATCTCTTGCAAATAATTTTTCATTTAAGTAATATATTTTAATATTAAAAGACCTTAAAGATACTTAAAACCCAGACTCAGTTATCACTCCCACATGTGTATCTATCTGAACTATCCTGTTGGATGTAGCAAAGACTGGCTAATTGGTCATCAAATCTGTTTCCTCTTTCTCCTGAGCACACAGCTAAGCCAGTGCTACTCAAAGTGCTGGTCCACTACTAAAAGCTTGTACCAGAAGGTACGTCAACAAACTTCACCAAGAAAGTTGTAACTGTACTCAGCAGTGTCTTTAGTGACATAAATAGTTAATTCACATCCAGAACACGTTTCTGATCTTATCAAAGATCAGTAACGAATAGTTTATAGATGGGCAGCCAGTACATGGACCACAAATCGAATACCACTGACCTAGACTATAGTCTCCCTCGCAGTGACTTCTAACCACTGCATCGTGGTTGGAGAAAAGGTCCATCATTTCCAGGGCTGCAGACATAAATCTCCCATGTTCCCTCCATTATCCAGTGACTTTGGAAGCCATGTAGTTGATGTAGTTAGGCAAAGAGCCTAGATTCCTTAAATAACCCACATAAACACTTATGTTGAACTTTATATGTGCAAAATAAAAATTACTACTATGTTAAATCGCTAAAATTGAGCAGATTATCTATTATAACAACTAGAATAGCTTCAACTACTGGAGTGCATAATACAGCAATGTTTAGATGTTAAGATTTTCAATCAGAAATAATCCACAATTGTCTATTTTTTAATGATTATCTCATTTTCAAAAAAGTCAGGGTTTAGTAAATTAAGTTTAAATTTTAAACATTTTCTTATTTGTGAATATCACATTTTACTTTACTGTTTTTAAGACCTCAAGTAAGGTTTTCAATTTTCTCAAGCAGGACTCGCCTGCCACTTTGCAATGGGAACAAGCCAACTACAAATGGCCTGATTGGGGTATATGCCCACATTACTTTTCTTCAGACACTCTGACGTGTAGGTCCTATGTGTAAAGAGACTGAATGTATCTCTACCACATAGAATAGACTAGGCTCTGGATGACTATTTGTTGAATGAGTGATGAAATCAATGCTGTCATTTTTCACATACACATTATCAGCACACACTTCCATACTGAGAAAACTGTCCTTTAATTGCAAGATGCATAGCTTCCCATTTTATGCTTAGATCTGCATTTGCATTTGTGCATCTTTGCCTCATATAATGCATAACATCTTTTCTTAATGCTAGAACTCCGCACAGAACAAAGGCCCTTTTCATTCTGTAAATTATACCTATTACTCATAGTATACACAATAATACTAGCCAAAATTTATTGTGTCAGATGAGTGCTTTCAAACTAGTGTCACTATTCCTCATAATAACTCCTCCAACAGGCATTATGAGGCCATGTTATCGATACAATGAAAAACTAAGGATTGTTGAGAGTACCTTGTCAAACAATGTGAGTTTTAAAGAACAACTGTGATTTGTACTCCACAGCCCATTATCTTTCTACCATCTCATTCCACCAACCACACTGACTGATATAACCTGTACACGTCCACATGTCCTTAATATGATTTTGCTGCACATGTTATTTGTGATAGATACCACTTAATTACACTATTCAACAGCCAGTGAGACAGGCTAATTTCAGGAGTTTTCTACATGATGAATACTTCCTCTTCTGCATGGGAACTGGGTGTGTTCTAAGACCTCACTATAGGGATCCTGTTTACCAGTTGGAATGTGATACTAGTATACTTATCAAATGAACAAGTGATTCTGTCTGTGATAAGTCCAACCTCTGACAAAAAGAAGATCAAAGCACTGGGCAGTTTCTAGGCTTTTAGCTTACTTCCCAATCTCTTAACATATTTAGTTTAGTGATTAAGAGTTTGGGCTCTGAGGCCAAGCAGAGTCAGACTCCAGGCTCAGATATTCCATTTACTGGCCACATGACTTTGTACTGATTTCATAACCTCTGTGGGTCATCAGTTTCTTCAACTTTCTATTTCATGGAATTGATTTGAGATTAAATAAATGAATGCATATAAATCAGTTAACAGTGACAAGCAAGTGATAAATGCTAAATAAATACATTATTACTGGTCTAGATTTCTTGTTTACTAATTTCTAGTTTTGCATCTTTCACTCTTTCACTGGAAACTGCCCTGTTCCGTAGGAAGAGGATTATGGTAGTATTTGTCCTGTTTGGGTAAATACATGGAACATGGAACTAAAATCCAATTAAGCATAAAATGGGGGAAGAAACCTAGGTAGAGAAAAATATTGAGGAATGTAATAGGTATCCCATAGAGTGATTTAAGTACCCACCCTAGTGAATATGAAAAGGTATGCAAATTGATAATTAGCTTTTTAAATGTTTTATATATGGATGATAATATTTATGGGCCTCTGACATGGGAGTGGCTCAAAGGAAAGAGGACCCACCATTATCTTTAGTTTTAATTTGTGTTTCTTTTATAATAATAACTAAAGATGATGTTATGAGACTAATGCTTTAAGTCCTTCTTATCAGTTGTTCTAAATGTTTTCAGCAACTAGAAAATTTAATATTATTTAAAATCACTCATGTTAAGGGCATTTTAGGAAACGCTCCCAATATGCTGCAAATCCGTGTTATGACAGAAAAACTAAACAGAAAGTGCTATCCAAACTGACTGTACAATGATAAAACAAACAAATAAAAAAAGACAAGAAACAGTGTCAAAAATTGACAGTTGTCAAGGTGTTAGCATTTAAACAGTATCCACCCAATAAAATGTTTTATTAAAAAAAAAATTTTTTTTAAACAACAAATTCTGTCATCTTGAGAAGATAATTCCAGAGTTTCCTGTCTCCTCCACTTTGTAGGACTTTGTTTTTTTTAGTGTAGGAGAAAAGAGACAAACAGGAATTTGTTTTTTAATGTTAAGTACATCTAAATACAAACCAAAAATTTTTAAAGTAGCATGAAAAATTATTGGAATTCTTCAACTAACCAGGTATTTAATATATTCATGAAATTCATCCTTTTATAAGCCTCAAACAGAACAATTTATACAAATCTAAAATATTTTTATAAAATACTAATTCAAAATTTCATGGTCATAGAAAATAATTTTATATAGAGCATATTTTGCATTGCTATAAAAATGACTTTTACTGCAATGCAAAGTAAGATAGCTGGAAAAAACAAATTATCAAAAAAAATACCCATAATCATACCCATATATTTTAGCCTTTTTTGTATGAATACTTTAAAAATTCATAGTTAAGATTACATATAATAAAAATTTTGCATCCTGCTTTTTTCACTTATTATAACCACTTTCAATGTCATTAAAAATTCTTTCAAAAAATAATTTAATTGTTACATAACATTTCAACATATGACTGGATGTTAACATTTTCTACTACAGAATATTAAAGATAATTCTATTCTTGATATTATAATTAATTATATACCAAATACTGTTATGTGTAAATTCTTATTCACATTTTCTGAAAAAAGTCTCGTAACTATCATTACTGGCCCAAAAGGGAAAGAGTGAAGATCGCTGACATGCCCTTCAGTACTGTTTAACAATCAGGATAGCTTTGCTAATCTAAGACATGAGAGTTGGAACTTTTTAAAATTTACATTCCCTTGATTACAAGTGGGGTTGAATTTTTTTCACTATCAGTTGTATTTATTTTATCAACAATTCATTGCTTATGACCTTGATTCCCTTTTCCTTTCAATTGATCTCAATTTAAAAATACTTATATACACAGAGTAAGAAACTTAGAACAATCTATATGTGTGATTCTCTACTTAGAAGTTCTGCTATTCAAGTCAAGAATATGTTTAGATTTTCTTCACCTCTCCCAAATCACCTTGTTTCTAAGGCTAAATCTTGTTATTAATTGTTCATTAATTTATTTGTTCTTATAAAGTTACAAAATCTACAAATGTTTGGGACTTCCCTGGTGGTACAGTGGTTAAGAATCCGCCTGTCAATGCAGGGGGCACGTGATAGATCCCTGGTCTGGGAAGATCCCACATGCCGTGGAGCAACTAAGCCCGTGTGCTACGACTACTGAGCCTGCACTCTAGAGCCCGCAAGCCACAACTACTGAAGCCTACATGCCTAGAACCCATGCTCCGCAAGTAGAAAAAGCCTGCACACAGCAACAAAGACCCAACGCAGCCAAAAATAAATACATAAAATAAACAAACAATTTTATTTTTTTTAATCTACAAATGTTTAAGAAAGAATAAAGTGTTATAAAGACAGCTTGAAGAGTTATAAAAGAATCATTTTTAAGGCAAAAATTTACACACAGTAAGACCCTCAAGCTTATGTCATATTTGCTAAAGGTATTTCCCAAATTGTTTCCTAATTTTACTTTTGATTTCTGTATATTAGACATGCATTTCTGTATATCAGACATGCATTACTTTTGATTTCTGTATATCAAACACATATACTTGTGTTTGTTGATATTTTCTTTTGTAATTACTTCCATTCCTTTGAGTTAAGAAAGTCGGTAGAGATCAGATATTCATATTCCTTTTCTTTTTATCATTTAATTCTTTCCTTAATCCTTGAAAAAAATTTTCAGCTATGGTATGAGGTAAAGAACTATTTTTTTTCAAATATCTATTCATTTTTTCTGATATTATATGATTAGTAATAAATCCATCATTGGTTTTTAATTTTACCTTTTTATATTAAACTCTTATGTCCATATATATATCAAGACCAATATGAGTAGATAAACGTATGTTTGTTATAATTTTCCATTCTACTTATCTATTTTTTTCCCTGAATTCACACTGCTTTAATAATTGTAGCTTCATGGTATATTTTAATGCCATCCTTTTGCCCACCCCCTTTTCTCAGAATTCTGTTTAAAGTGTGCTTTGTTGCACGTTGTTACATGTTGTCATGGAAATTTAAGGAAATAATATATGATTGTCCCATAATTTAATCCCTTATAATTGGAAATTTGGGTATTTGTGTTATTTCATTTTTTTCTTTCTGTATAAACAATGATGTGATAATATATTCTTGGAGGGAATTCATTGCACATACACCTAATTAATTTTGCATATGCATTCCCAGAGATGGAATTGTTGACCAAATTTGTGCATACTTTAAAGGCATTTTATATGTAGTGGTCTCAAAAAGAATGTAATAATTCATATTTCTAGAAACTGTGCATGAAAGTAACTCCCTACATTCTTGTAAAAAAAAAAAATAAAGCTAATATTTAACAATGGCTTATTTCTTCCCAGGAACTGTTCTAAGTATTGTAGTATATTCATACACTTAGTTCTCACAATAACTCTTGAGGCACTGATTGTTATTTGACCCATTTGCTGAAATAGAAAAAGAGGTACAGAGAGATAAAGTAATTTGCCCAATTTAATCTAACTAGAAAGTGATCATCAGGATTTAAATCCAAGCACTTTGAGCCATACTCTTTTTCTAAGTTTTATCTCTCTATATATATTATATATATATATCAAATGCTATTATAATTTGCAAGGCTAAACATTTTTCCTGTGTTTACATATCATTTTCAGGGAGCACCTGCCTCATGTGCCCCAAAAAGCCTCATTATGTGAATAATAAACCTTTTCTAACTTCTTTGTGTGTGTGGTATCAGCAGTCTCAACAACTGAACCCAATTTTGTATGAGAGATCCACCTTGTTGATGGGAATGCCCAAAATAAGTTGTTTCTTTGTGGGTGTGGGGGTAGTATTTTGAATAAAGCTGCTATAAAAATTTACATTTAAAACTTTGGGTTTATATATGCTTTTACATTCTCTCAGGGGAAAAAAAAAACTAGGAATAAAATTGATGAGTCATATAGCAGGAGAACAATGAACTCTGAAAGAAACTACCAAACTATTTCCTAAAGTAATTATATCAGTTGTATTCTCAATTACAGTATTTGAGACTTGCAGTTGCTCCACATTTTTACCAGCACTTTGTACTGTCAGTCTTTTAAAATTTAGCCATTCTAGTGAGTAAATAGGGTGTCTTATTGGGGTTTTAATTTGCATTTCCTTGATAACTTGTGAAGTTCAGCATCTTTTTCATGTACTTGTTTATCACTGGTAACTCTTTCTTGAAGTATTTATTTAACGTCTTTTGTCCATTTTTTCAGGTTGACTTTTCTTATTATTATTGATTTGTGTAAGTTTTTAACATATGCTAAATATAAGTGGTTTGTAAGATATACATAAAGTGAATGTTCTCTCTCAGTCTGTGACTTGCTTTTTAATTTTCTTGGTGGTGTTTCTTTATTCTAATTGGTATGTCTTTTATTTCTTTCTCTTGCTTTGTGTAAATATTTAAGACATCCAGTATAATACTGAACAGACTTGGTGAGAACAGAAATCCTTCTCTAGTTCCTGATCTTAAGGGGGATAGTATTCAGTCACTGAACAGCAAGTATGATATTAGCTATAACTTTGTAATAGATGCCCTTTATTAGAATGAGGAAGCTCCTGACCATTTCTAGTTTGCTGAAGTTTTTCTTTTTACCTTCAATGGTGTTGAATTTTTTCAAGGATTTTCAAGGATTTCAAGGATTTTTTCCAGGATTTTTATTTTTGCATATTTTGAGATGATCTTTTTTCTTTTGTAGTTATATATGTAATATAGTGAGTTACATTGATTAATTTTTCAAATGGTAAACCAACTGTGCATCCCTCTGTCATGGTATATATTGTACTTTCTATATATTGCTGGAATCAATTTCCTTAATTGATTAGGATTTTTTTAAAAGCTTTTTCCATCTATGTTCAGAAGGAATATTTCCTAAAATATCTTTTCCTAAAATACCTTTGTGTGTTCCTGGTATTAAGATATTACTGGCCTCATAAAAAACTTAGAGACATTTGTTTTCAGGAAAATGTAATAAATGCACTTTTCCTCACACCAAGTACAATTTAAAACTCTGGGTGTTATATATAAAACAAACATAAGAAGGTGGAGAGAAGGCACACCAACTAGTGACATCAGGACCCAGGGAATGGCCAGAGTGGTGTAAGTGGAGGCCTAGTGGGCATGCACCTACCCCTATCATTGGGGTCAGTGGAAGCCAAGTGAAGAATCTGGACTCCCACTGCCATCTGGCAGTAATGATGTGGCACCTTCATCACTCAATGGAACGGTATCAGAGAAACCTTGCTAAAACGCCAGATTTAAACAAAATGGAACAGTGTCTTGTACCACAGTACCCAAACTGTCCAGATTTTAATCAAAACTCAAGTCATGCAAAGAATCAGGAATATCTCAAACTGAACGAGCAAAGACAATTCAACAGATGCCAACACCAGATGACACAAATATTGGAATTATCTGACAGGAATTTTCAAGCAGCCGCCATTAAAATATTTCATGAGCAATTACAAACACACTTGAAATAAATGAAATACAGAAAGTCTCAAAAGAAGCAGAATATATAAAGAAGCAAATGGAAATTTTAGAAATAAAAATGACAATAACCAAAGTAAAAAAAAAAAAAACTCAATGGATGGATTTGGTTTCATGTCCAAAATGTAATGAATTTGAAAGTCATCACTCCCATCATTAAACCAGGAAAAAATAAACTAATCAAATCAAAAATCAATACGTTTTCTTGGACCTATTAGAGAAACGAGTTCTAAGAGCAAATCACCATACTGAATCCGATGAGAATCAGATGAACCCAGAACATTACAGCTAAGATCTACTTACCTGAAGCAGAAGCAGGTGGAGCCATAAACTAGTGGTAACACTGACTGACAATTTTAATGAATTGTTGGAGGCTGAATGAGGACTAGTGTGAGAGTGAGAAACCTTTGGGGGCTACAGTCTTGGCAGGGAGGGTCTCTCACACTTTTATGGGCTTACCTCCAGGAACCCCACTAAATCCTCATGAAGAGCAGAGAAAGATCCCTTTGTGGCTCTGGCAGGGAAGGTGAAAGATAATCATTGTGAAATATCCTCTCAGTGTTCTCCATAAGAAGATTTGCTGTCCATACTCTCCAGGGGAAAAGACTTTAGCAGAGCCAGATCTCACCTGAGGAAAAGGCATTTCTCCCACTCCAGCCCCCTCTAGACTTCTTGTCTAACCTAAGGGAGAGGGGAACAGCTAAGAAACACTTGTGAAGATCAAAGCTTATGGTCACAGGCCCACTAACAGATGGATTTAATCAAACAATTATAGAACACTTTCCTCCCATCTACACCTTGCCACCATAAAACAGGGCTCCAGTATAAAAGTAGATTACAGCTGAACAAGCTGCAAGACAGCCTCTCTAAGGAGGAATACTTCAGGACGCCCAAAGTCAACAGGGAAGAAAAGAAAAAAAGGCCAACCCCTAGTTGGGATGTGTTTATTGTTTAATGTTAACATAAAACCTCACACTAAAGGCCTATTTACCTTAGTTCCTATTACTGGATATGTTATACCCAGGTTTCAACAATAAAAAAATCACAGGGCATGCTAAAAGGCTAAAAATCCATAATCTGAAGCGACAAAGCAAGCATCAGAACCCAAATCAGATATGACATGGATTTTGAATTATCAAACAGAACATTTAATAAAGAATAAAAGAAAATACTAGAAATCAAAAACACCATGCTTTTTGGTTCACTGATCTTCTCCATATTGTTGACACCTGTTCTTCCCTAGCTGCTTCTGCTTAATTTGGAGTTAATTTGCTCTTCTTTTTCTTGTCTTCTTTAGGTGAATGCTTGGATCATGGATTTTAGACCGTTTTTCTTTAGCCCCTCTTTTTTTCTTTTAGCCCCTCTTTATCCCTGATATTACTTGGCATTAAATCTACTTTGTTAGATATATATAATCACTACAGTTCTTAGTGTTTGCATTCTTTTTCCATCCGTTTACTTTTAACATCCAATGTATAGTACCTACAATAATACATATATTTTATTTTCACATATTATAAGACATCTCTTATAGACTGCAATATAGTTGGGTTTATGCACTTAATTCATTCTTATAATCTCTGCCTTGTAATTGGAATGGTTAGGAGATTGCCCAAGATGGTGGAGTAAAAAGAACCTGAGCTCACTTCCTCTCATGAGCTCACCAAAATCACAACTTTCTGCAGAACAACCATCTATGAAAAAGACCGAAACCTACCAGAAAAGATCTTCCACCACTAAAAACACAGAGGAGAAACCACAACGAGACAGCCAGGAGAGGCAAACTCGTGATATATTTAACTCCCACACCCTCAGGTGGGCAAATCACAAACTGGAGAATAATCATGGTGCATTGGTTCTCCCACAGGAGTGAGAATTCTGAGCCCCACGTCAGGCTCCCCAGCCGGCCGTCCTGCACCGGGAAGACGAGCCCTCAGAGCATTTGGCTTTGAAGTCTGGCGGGGCTTAATTTCAGGAGCCCCACAAGTCTGTGGGCAAGAGAGACTTCCTCACACAAAATCTCACGCGCACCGGGACCCAAGGCAAAAAGCAGTAATTTGATAGGAACCTAGGACAGACCTACCTGCTGGTGTTGGAGAGTCTCCCAGAGAGGCTGTGGTGGGCGGCTGAGGACGCAGACGCTGGGAGCAGCCATATTTGGGAGCTTGTTCTACACGCGTGTGGAAGTGGGAAGCCGTGCTGGCTGCACCAGCAGACCCTCCCTCTCGCTCATTGGACCGAGACCTGGCCCCGCCCAACAGCCTGTAGGCACTGGTGCTGGGACACCTGAGGCCAACTAACGGGGTGGGAACAGAGCCCCACCCATCAGAAGGCAGGCTGCCTAAGGTCTTCCTGAGCTCATAGCTGCCTCTTCACAGGGCCCTGCCCACCACAGGCCCAACTAGCTCCACCCACCAGTGGGCAGACAACAGCCCTGCTCTCCAGGAAGGCTGCACTAGCCTCTAGACCAGCCTCCATCCACCAGAGGGCAGACACCAGACCCAAGAAAACCACAATCCTGCCCGCTGAGAACCCAGCCTGCACACCAGCTGGCCAGACCCTACCCTGAGACCAGCTGGGCCCCAGCCCTGCCCACTAGCAGGCCAACACAAGCTTCAGGATACCCCGGACCCCATACCCAACTGTGTCAGGAACTGCCCCCCCATCCCCTCCAGCTAGTGATCTGACACCAGCTCTGGGATCCCTGGGCCTGGCAGCCAGGGCCCAGCTCTGCCTGCCAGTAATCCAGCTCTAACCCCAAAACCTGGCTTCACCCACCAGTGCGGGGCTAAAAGCCCCAGTGTCTTCTGGACCCTGACTCCGCCCACCAGTGAGCCAGCGCTAGCCCTGGGGCCCCCTGGGGTTCTGCATCAGCCACCTCATGACCAGGGCCTGCTAACCAGCACCAGCAGCATCTGTACAAGGCAAGGCCTGACAACCAACTGGGCTTGGGGCCAACCAAGCCTACCAGACCACCCACATACTCAGCCTGCTACAACAGAAGGACCCATGCAGCCCTCTTAGGGGGAACCCCTAAAGCATGTTGCTTGGGTGAGCACACTACAGGTACTCATAGGACATCTCCTACAGAGGCCACGTCTCCAAGGTCGAGAAATGTAACTAACCTACAACATTCGTAAAAATATACACAGCAACTTAGACAGAATGAGGCAAAGGAACATGTTTCAGATGAAGGAACAAGACAAAACCCCAGAAGAACTAAGTGAAGTGGAGATAGGCAATCTACCCGAGAAGGAGTTCAGAGTAATGATCATAAAGATGATGAAAGAACTCAGGAGAAAAACGGATGCACAGTGCAAAAAGTTAGAAATTTTTTAACAAAGAGCTAGAAAATACAAAGAACAACCAGAGATGCAGAATGCAATAACTGAAATGAAAAATATACTAGAAGGAATCAACAGTTCACTAAATGATACAGAGGAACAGATCAGTGAGCTAGAAGATAGAGTAGTGGAAATCACTGCTGCTGAATAGAAAAACGAATGAAAAGAAATGAGGACAGTTTAAGAGACTTCTGGGACAGCATCAAGCACAGTAATATTCCCATTATAGGAGTCCCAGAGGGACTGGGAGAGAAAAAGGGGCTGAGAACATATTTGAAAACATAATAGCTGAAAAATTCCCTAACCTGAGAAAGGAAACAGTCACCCAAGTCCAGGAAGCACAGAGTCCCACACAGGATGAACCCAAAGAGGAATGCACCAAGACACACTGTAATTAAAATGACAAAAATTAAAGATAAAGAGAGAAATTAAAAGCAGCAAAGAAAAAGCCACAAGTAACATACAAGGTAACTCCCATAAGGCTATCAGCTGATTTTTTCAGCAGAAACTCTGCAGGCCGGAAGGGAGTGGCAAGATATTTAAAGTGATGAAAGGGAAAAGCCTACAACCAAGAATCCTCTACCCAGCAAGGCTCTTGTTCAGATTTGATGGAGAGATCAAAAGCTTTACAGACAAGCAAAAGCTGATTGGAATGGTTAGACTGTTTCCAATTAATGTGCTTTCTAATATGATTTTAAGTGTACCATCTTTTCTATTTTTCCTATCTTTCATTTATTCACTTTTTTCTCTTTCCTTACCTAGTTTTAAATTAAGTGATATCTTATAGTTTTCAAAATAATCTGTACATTTGGCTCAATAGCTATACTTCTTTTATTTTCATTTTTTGTTTAGGGTTTTGTTTTGTTTTGTTTTTTTGCTTAAATTTGGTGCCAAGGTTTTTGTTTTGTTTTGATTTTTTTAATGGTTGCTCAAGAGTTTACAACATGCATCTTTAACATATTTCAATCTACCATCAAATGATATTATACCACATCATGTAAAAAGTAAAAGCTTTACAGCCTTATGCTTCTACTATCCCCTCCCATTGTAAATATTATGTTGTTGACTGAGTTTTGTTGCCTTCCTTTAAAGAGTATTGAACTTCGTTTTGTTTGGGAGTTAAATTATTTGTAGATCAGCTTGATTATCTCAAAGCTTAGTCTTAAGTTATATTAGGGCAGGTCTAGTGTATCCTTTACTCTGCATCTAGCTTAGTTTTACTATTAAGTCAGTGTATTTTAATACCTAGTAATGTCCCAGGTGTTCAACAAGGTCTCTGGCTAGTTGGAACTCAAATATCTCCCATTCCCATGTGAGTTCTAGGAACTGCTCAGCTTAGAGCTCCCAGTAGTTTTGAGTCTGACCTCATGAAGTTTCATCATATACATGCATGGTTTAGTAATCAGTCACAGACTCCAGACACCCCAATGCAGACTCTTATGCTCCTTTTCTATTTAGCCGCCTCCTCTCTGGTATTTTGTACTTTCAGTTGCCTCAGTGTCCTAGAACTCTGAACTTTTTCCTCTACCCAGCAAGACTTTCCCTGGGTTCCTCCTCCCTTCCAGAAAATTTCTTCAGGTAGAAACATGGTACAGTCTAAGGTTCATTTTGTTTCCCTACTCTTAAAGATCACAGTCCTGTACTGTCTGCTCTCCAACGTCTGAACATTATGGTTTCATATATTTTGTCCAGTTTTGTAGTTGTTTATATTCTAGAAGTAAAGCACAACTGGGCCTGATTACTTTTTCATGGTAAAAGCTAAAGTCCCCGAATTTCCTATTTTCTGTCAACTACAGTGTAACAGAGTGGTGTAAATCCCAATTTTACTACTGCCTAGCTAGGTGACTTTGACCACTTGATTTAAGTTTGTTGAACTTCCTTTTCCTCACCTGTAAAATGGACATAAAAATACCTAAACTACTAGTCCCTTCTGCTTGTTGAGTTAAATATGTTAATAAACATATCTAGAAGAAGCATCTAAATGTCGATTTTCATTCTCCTTCCAAAAAAACTGACTATGGAACAAGATCATTTCATTAAGCATCAGAAATATAAAAAGCAAAATTTTGTGATATCTATAATGTAAAATATTCCTTTATGCTCCTGTGTCTTCAAAACACATGCTACGTACTGATTAAATCATGTATCCTAAACTCATACCTGAGCAGACAGTTCCATATGCTTATGTAGACACCAAATATAAACAGAATCAATTTTGTGGAGGCACAATTGGCTTCTTTATGATTATAATCATCATATGAGTGAGATTACTAGAAGCTGTGAAATAAAAGCATTGTATTTGCACTTTCTCAAATAAGACCATCCTTGGCATTAAATTAGGGAGTGCACAAAACTTGTTAAGGGGAAACAGATCCACATCTTTAAGATCAATATCTAAAATATTTATAATATTCAACACGATTTCTGAGCATCTACTATGTGCTAGTGATTATTAGGTTCTGGAGGAACCAAAATAAACAAGATATAACCCCTCAAGATTAGGAAAGATCAAGACAATAATATTTGGAAAGTGTCATAAATTGTATAGGTAATTAAGTGGGAAAAATGTAAAATCAGAAAACAGAACATGCAGTTACCTTCTTACACTACTTCATAAAGGCACAAGGTAGATTTCATACTTTGCATGATATTCCCTTCCATCCAAAGTAAAAAATAAATAAAAATCCAAGGCTTCTTCTAACATTTCAATTTCTATTATATTTTTTTATCCACAAAAATTAACTGGTTGAGTGACTGAGTTAATCTTCATGATTAGGTTCACTAGGGATCTGAACCCATCGTTATGAGGATGCTTTTAAATAGCTTAAGTCCTTCTTGGCATCTAAGTCTTTGCTATTGGAAGCCACACAATATGAGATATGAAGCAATTACATGGTAACAACATTGAGGCAACCATAGTAGTGCCACTCAAAGGATAAAATGGCAGCCTGAAAATCAGTTCATCATCAAAGGAAGACAGAGTCATCTCTAAAGAGGCTTTAAAACCCTTATTATCACAGCATCACATTCTTAGCCTTCTTTAGAGTCATAAAATTATATAAAGCAGTACTTATAACAATATATTGTTCAGTTTGTAACATTTATACATGTAATATCTATAATGATAATATCACAAGAAGGGGAAAGAGACTAGAGCTCTATAGGAGTAATGTTTCAATATCTCACCAAAATTAAGTTAGTATAAGTCTGATTTTGAGGAGTTAAGATGTATAAGGTAAGCCTTAAGCAACCACTCAGAAAATAATTATTAAAACTATAATGGAGGGCCTCCCTGGTGGCGCAGTGGTTGAGAGTCCGCCTGCCGATGCAGGGGATGCGGGTTCGTGCCCCGGTCTGGGAGGATCCCATATGCCGCGGAGCGGCTGGGCCCGTGAGCCATGGCCGCTGGGCCTGCGCATCCGGAGCCTGTGCTCCGCAACGGGAGAGGCCACAACAGTGAGAGGCCCGCGTACCGCAAAAAGAAAAAAAAAAAAAAAAACTATAATGGAAAGAAATTTAAAGTAATTAAAATGTTACATTAGAAAATATTCAATGTAAAACAAAGCAGTGAAGGAAGAATAGTACAACAAAAGAGAAAAGAGATATAATAGAAACAAAAAGTAAATCAGCAGATATAAATCCAACTACATTAATAACATTACATATGAATGGATTAAGCAACTCAACCAAAAGGCAGAAATTGTCAGACTAGATTGTTAAAAATTCCCAACCCAAATACATAGTGTCTACAGGATACACACATTAGGTTCAAAGATACAAATAAATGG
This sequence comes from Mesoplodon mirus, assembly GCF_964341445.2. NCBI lineage: Eukaryota > Metazoa > Chordata > Mammalia > Artiodactyla > Ziphiidae > Mesoplodon > Mesoplodon mirus. Next base: position 43,669,367 of record NC_138985.1, on the reverse strand, counting down.
AAAGTAAAAGAATGGAAAAGGGTATATCATCCAACAGCAACCACAAGAGAACCGGAGTGGCTAGAACATCAAGCAAAATATACATTAAGACAAAAAATGTTACTAGAGATAATGAGAGAAAAATTTTAATCACAAGAGGGCAAAATCACCAGGAAGGTGAAATAATTATAAACATATATGCACCTAGTGAGATTGTAGCAAAATACATAAGACTTGACAGAAATGAAGGGAGAAATAGAAAACTCAACAATAATAGAGACTTCAATACCCCATTTTCAATAACGGATAGAACAACTAGGCAGAACAAGGAAATAAAAGACTTGAGCAAAACTATAACCCAATCACCACTGGACCTACATATCCTTGGGTTTTGATTCGTGGATTAGACCAACTATGGATCGAAAATATTTTTTTTTAATTCCATAAAGTTCCAAAATGTAAAACTTAGATTTGTCATGCACTGGCAACTTATTACATAGTATTTACATTGTAATTACAACTATTTACATAATGTTCACGTTGTATTAGGTATTATAAGTAATCTAGAGATGATTTAAAGTATACAGGAGGATATGCATAGGTTATATGAAAATATGATGCCATTTTATATATGGGACTTGAGCATCCTCGGATTTCAATATCCTCAGGGGGTTCTGGAACCAGTCCCCTGAGGATACAGAGGGACCACTGTAGACCTAACAGAAATCTATAAAACCTTCCACCCAAAAACAGCAGAATATTCCTTCTTTTCAAGTTCATATGAAATATTCTTCAGGATAGACTATATGTTATATGTTAGGTCACAGAACATACCTCAATAAATTTGACAAGATAGAAATAATATGTATGTGTGTTCTGACCACAGTGGAAGAAAACAGAGGTCAATTATAGAGAGAAATTTAGAAAACTCAAAAATATGTGAAAATTAAACAGCACACTCTTAATTAACCAATGGGTCAAAGAAAAAATCAAAAGGGAAATTAAAAAACACTGAGATGAATGCAAATGAAGACACACATATCAAAACTTATGGGCTGAATCTAAAGCAGTACCTATAGGGAAATTTATATCTGTAAATTCTTGTATTAAAAAAGAAGGAAGATAAGAAATTAACAATCTAAACTCCCACTTTAAAACGCTGGATAAAGAAGAGTGAACTAAATGTAAAGTAAGAAGAAGAAAGGAAGTAATAAAGATTACAGTGGAAATTAGTGAGATAGAGAAGAAATAATCAATGAAATCAAAAGCCAGTTCTTTGAAAAGATCAACAAGATTGACAAACCTTTAGCCATATTGACCAAGAAAAATGTTGAGGGCTCAAATTTATAAAATCAGAAATGACAGAAGGGACATCCCTACTAAATTTACAGAAAGAAAAAAATAATTATAAAGGAATACTATGAACAGGTGTATGCAAATATATTAGATAACATAGATGAAATGGACAAATTCCTAAAAGAAACACAGACTACCAAAATTGACTCCAGAATACACAATCTGAATAGAACAAAAAGAAGAGATTTAATTAGTAATCAAAAACTTACCCACATGGGGCTTCCCTGGTGGCGCAGTGGTTGAGAGTCCGCCTGCCGATGCAGGGGACACGGCTTCGTGCCCCGGTCCAGGAGGATCCCACATGCCATGGAGCGTCTGGGCCCGTGAGCCATGGCCGCTGGGCCTGCGTGTCCAGAGCCTGTGCTACGCAACGGGAGAGGCCACAACAGTGAGAGGCCCGTGTACTGAAGAAAAAAAAAAAAAAAAAAAACTTACCCACAATGAAAAGTCCAGGCTCAGATGTCTTCACTGCTGAATTCTACCAAACATTTAAAGGAGAATTAGTATTAATTTTCACAAACTCTTCCAAAAAATAGAGAGAACACTTCCCAACTCAGTCTGTGAGGCTATTTTTATCCTGATACCAAAACCAGACAATCAGAAGAAAACTGTACACCAATATCTCTTATGAATATGGACATAAACTCATCAACAAAATACTAGTCATCTAGCAACATGTAAAAGAATTATACACCATGACAATATGGGATTTATCCCAGAAATACAAGGTTGGTTTAGTATGTGAAAATCAATTAATGTAATATACCATGTCAACAGAATAAAAAACAAAAACCACATTATCGTCTCAATAGGCTCAGAAAAAGCATCTGACAAAATCCAACACCTTTTCATGATAAAAACACTCAACAAAGTAGGAATAGGAGGGAATATTGTGAACCTGATAAAGGGCATCTACAAAAAAATCCATGGCTAACGGAATGCTTAATGCTGAAAGACGATGCTTTCCCCCCTAAGATCAGGGACAAGACAAAGATGTCTACTCTCACCACTTCTATTTAAAACTATAGCAGAGGCTCCAGGAAAACTATGAACTATAAGGAAATAAAAGGCATCCAGCTCTTGTCTGTAGAAAATTCTAAGGAATTTAGAACAATAAACATACAGACAAAAAACTAATACAACTAATACATGAGTTCAGCAAAACTGCAGGATCAATACACAAAATTCAGTAGTGTTTCCATACACTTGCAATGAACAATCTGAAAGTGGAATGAAGGAAAATTCAATTTACAGTAGCATCAAAAATAATAAAACAGTTAGGAATAAATTTAACAAAAGTCCAAAACTTATTCTGAAAACTACAAAACACTGTTGAAAGAAATTTAAAATATCTACATAAATGGGGAAGGGGGAGGTCCACATTCAGGTATTGGAAGACTTAATAGTTAACGTGGCAATACTCCCCGAATTGATACATAGATTCTATGCCCTCCCTATCAGAATCCCAGGGACTTCCCTGGTGGCGCAGTGGTTAAGAATCTGCCTGCCAGTGCAGGGGACACGGGTTTGATCCCTGGTCTGGGAAGATGCCGCAGAACAGCTAAGCCCGTGTGCCACAACTACTGAGGCTGCACACCTAGAGCCCGTGCTCCGCGAGAGAGAAGACACCTCAGCGAGCAGCCCACGCACCACAACGAAGAGTAGCCCCCTCTCGCCACAACTAGAGAAAGCCCACGCACAGCAACGAAGACCCAACGCAGCCAAATAAATAAATAAATAGAATCCCAGCTAACTTCTTTGCAGAAATTGACAAGCTGATTCTAAAATTCATATGGAAATTCAAGGGATTCAGAATAGGTAAAACAATCTTGAAAAAAAGATCAAAGTAGGTGGATTCACATCTCTCAATTTCAAAACTTAGTACAAAGTAACATTAATCAAGGCAGTGTGGTGCTGTCATAGGATAGACATACAGATCAAATGAATAGAACTGAGAGTCCAGAAATAAACCTATGTGTCTACGGTCAACTGATTTTCAGCAAGGGTTCTAAGATCATTCAGAGGGGAAATAATAGTTGTTTTGACAGACGGTACTAGGACAACTTGATAGCCACAGGTAAAAGAATGAAGTTGGGCCCTTAACTCATAACATATATAAAAATTAACTCAAAATAGATCAAAGACCTACATGTAAAAGCTAAAAATATAAAACTCTTAGAAGAAAACACAGGAATAAATCTTCATGACCTGGAATTTGGCAATGACTTCTTATATATGACAGTAAAAACTTGAGCAACAAAAGAAAAAAAAGAGATAAATTGGACTTCATCAAAATTCAAAATTCTTGTGCCTCGAGGACAGTATCAAGAAAGGAAAAGATATCCCACAGAATGGAAGAAAATATCTGCAAATCATATACGTGGTAAGGGACTTGTATCTACAACATACAAAGAACTCATACAACTCAATAACAGAAAGACAAATCACCTAATTTTAAAATGGGCAAAGGATCTGAATACACAGCTCTCCAAAGAAGATATACTACAATGGCCAGTAAGCACACGAAAAGATGCTTATCATTAGCCATCAGGGATATGCAAATCAAGACCACATGAGATTCCACTTCATACCCACTAGAATGGCTAGAATCATAAAGTCATAATTATAAAAAGTATTGGCAAGAATGTGGAAAAATTGGAACCCTCATGCACTGCAGATGGGAATGTAAAATGATGAGGCCACTTTGGAAAACAAATGCAGTTCTTCAAATGATTAAACAGAGTTTTTATATGACTCAGCAATCCCACTCCTAGCAATTTGCCCAAGAGAAGTGAACACACACACACACACACACACACAGACATATATATTTACAAACTGAGACTTGTACATGAATCTCTATAGCAGCGTCACTTATAATAGCTAAAATGTGGAAAAAAACCAGATTTCCATCAGTGATAAGTTGATAAACACAAGCTGGCATTTCCATACAATGGGATATCATTTGACCATAAAAAGAGTGAAATACTGTTATGTGCTACATTGATGAACACTGATGACATTGATGAACCCCAAAAACATTATGTTAAATGAAAGAAGCCAGTCACAGAAAACTACATATGACATTATTCCATTTACATGAAATGTCCAGAGTAGGCAAATCAATAAAGACAAAGTAGATTGGTAGTTGCTTAGGGCTGGGGAATATAGGGGTATAGGGAGATGGTAGTTAAATAATAGATGGTTTACTTTTGAAATGATGAAAATATTCTAAAATTGACTGTTGTAGTCCTTGCATATATTTATGAATATACTAAAAATCTTTGATGTATGCACTTTAAATGGTGAACTGTATGGTATGTGAACTATAGCTCAATAAAGCTGTAAAAAAATTCTACTTTTCAACATACCAGTTGTAGAACTGAACAATAGTTAGAAAATTTGAAAGAATCTATGGCCAAATATTTTTCCCCTTGAAGTCTTGAGTTAATAATATCTCTGTTCTGACTCATTTACATGTAATTCATCAACATGGTTTCTAAGGAGGCATTTGATGTCTAAGGGGACTGATGAGCTTTTAATTTGGTGAACCTTGGTTGGATGCTTTTCTTTTTTCCCTCTGAACCATGATGTTGTGCTTGACGACATTAGTTTTAACTTAGTTCTGGAAAGGTTCACTTCCAGTTCCAAACTCAGATCTCAGGAATTGCAAGGGAGTCCTACATTTGGTAAAAATGCGGAACATGTTATTTCCTTTGGTTTGAATGATGAAGCAAGATTACATGTGACACTGATGAGTAAGATAGCAAGTTCAAATGCCTGGAGTTTTGAGCCATATGTAAAGTAATACATAGCACCCAAAACATGCTTTGCACTAGTTCTCTTTCCTGTAGCTGGGGCAGTGGTGGGGGGTGAGAAGGGATGCCACATGGGTACTTTCTAGAAAAGGCAAGAGGGACAGGCATAGTGTGTGCTTCTGTTAGCTTAGTCTCACTCAGTGACTCTCCGCTGGCCCCTTTATATGAGTTATGTCTGTGGGAGAGTAATAAAAATAAAATGCACTATGGAGAAGAGACAGTGATTTTGGTGCTCAGTGGGGAAGAGAAAAAATGTGATGTTATAAATCTCATGTTTAATTGTAGAAATGAAGTGAAGCAGAGACACTGACTCAGGGGTATTTAGGAGCCACCAGTGGCCTCAGATCCCCCAGCGTTCCACACTCCTCCAAACATTTCTTGGAGTAGCAAGCATGGTATTATCCTCAAGACATAAAATGATGTACTAGTTGCCCTCAACCTGAAAAGTTTACTAGGTTTTTCCTGTTGATTGTGTTTGAATGTGTATAAGAGGCAGGAGTATTGTCAAAAGAAGTAGTACAGCTTGCAAAGAGTGGTATACAAGATATATTTCATATCCTCCTATTTTTCTGTTCCCCTATGTCTATACCCAATGCCAACAATTTCAAAACTCTTTGCAAAAACTTGCCAAGGAGTTTCATTTCTAAATCAAACTAGAAACTAACTTGTTAGTGACTGTGTGGTCAGTAACCAAGAAAATAGGGGCTTTATTTTGTTAGCCCTAAAATCTTAAGTAGTCAGTAAGGTGGTTTTTGTTTTTTGTTTTGTTTTAAATATTTGAAAATAAGGAATCACATAAAAGAGTTGTAGGATAATGCTTGGTCCTAGATGTCAGATAGGTGACCTTGCCTAGCTCCCCCTCTGACCCAACAGAAAGAAACCTTCCTGTTAATTATTAAGTCAGAAACAGTTTTACAAGCCTTCTCATTGCTGAGGATTAGCCATCCTTACCTCACCTGCTCCCGAGGGACTGCAAGTGAATCAGATTTACCAAGGGAAAGGGAAGAGGTACAGGGGAGAACCATTCATCCCAGTGACCTAGTATTATTTAGGAGTGGAGGTCCAACCTCCTACCCTCACTATACACATACACACTTACACTTTTGAATCTGTGAGTGTGGCTGGGAAAGGATTTAAAGTGTGGGAAAGGCTAATAGTGAATTCAGACTTGGGGTAGCAAGTTTGTACTGTTAACTGTGCTGCATCCATGTTGTCATTAGAAAGCCGAGAGAGTCTCAGCTTCAAACATGTGTAGAACTGAGAGAAGAAAAGTTCAAAGATAGGGCTTTTCTTCCTTTCCTCAAAAGCTAAGAGTATTTTTTTCATGTCTTCTGTGATGATAATAATAACCACAATAATAACAAGATGGAATAGTGATTAGGCAGTTTGATGGGACAGACACTGGTTTAAGTCCTTTACATGGATATTCCTACTTAATTTGAATACCTCCTGAGACACATACCATTATTGCCCACTTAACAAACTGAATGTAGAGACTGAGTGCCTTGTAAAACATCATCTTGCTGAGCAGCCACAAGGGAGATCTGAATCGAAGGAACAGACTTTGGAGGCTAAGGGTCTCACCAGTACGTGACAGTGAAAGGGGGATCTGGGGCAAGTGAACAAGACATATGGATGGCCACAGAGTAGTTCAAATCAGCAACCACTTACTGAAAGCCTCCTCTATACAATATTACATACATGTAACCCTGAATATATGTTTGTTCTACCCCATATTAAAATCCAGTCAGGGAGTTCCCTGGTGGCGCAGTGGTTAAGAATCTGCCTGCCAATGTAGGAGACATGGGTTCAATCCCTGGTCCGAGAAGATCCCACATGCCGTGGAGCAACTAAGCCAGTGTGCCACAACTACTGAGCCTGCGCTCTAGAGCCCATGAGCCACAACTACTGAGTTCCTGTGCTGCAACTACTGAAGCCTGCGCGCCTTGAGCCCGCGCTCCGCAACAAGAGAAGCCACCGCAATGAGAAGACCGTGCACCACAACAAAGAGTAGTCCCTGCTCGCGGCAACTAGAGAAAGCCCAAGGGCAGCAACGAAGACCCAACGCAGCCATAAATAAATAAATAAACAAATAAACAAATAAATAAATAAAAATAATTAAATAAAATCCAGTCACTAAAATTAAATATGGAGAGCAAAAAATTTATTTGATTTACTTTTAGATCTTATTATGCTTTGGGCTGGGAAGAACGGCTTCCAGTCATATACACAATATTTAGTTTATAAAGCATTTAAAAAAAACAGATGAGACTGAAATTGCAGATTGATAGAAATTACATTAAAATGATTAACAGGTCCTATACAAAATTAAAAGAAAACAAGTCTTCCTGCTGAAGAACCGTCATAGCAGAATCGCTGCCCAAAATGAGGTCAATCATATGATTTAAACAATTCCTCTAGAGAATGGGAAGGGGACATGAAGAAACAGGAACATTTAAAATATTTAAAAACCCTTCTAGAGACTTGAGAACAATGCAGCTTTCATAATGTGGGTACCAACTCCCAAACTGCCAAGTTGCCTTTGGGGGTAAGGACACTTAACTGCGATTTTGGATGGATAACAAAACAGACTGTTTTCCTCTTCTCCTACCTCCCCTGTAATAAATAGTCAAAGATACACCCTGTGAAAATACTGCGTTTGGGCTTTGAGGCCATATGCTAACACTGAGAATCTGAAATGGGCTGACTCATGCACCTTGTGAATTTTTTCTTCATTGTTCTGATTAATAAGGTTAGCTGAAGTAAAGTTTTGCGAAAATCAGTTGAGAAAAGGTGGATGATTTCTCTTTCTTTTCAGAAAATACCACCCAGCTTTTAATTACAAATGCTGTATTTACAACAACAAGCCAATATTTTGTTTGACTTTACTGAGAAGGAAAGTAGAATTTTGACAAATTTTTTATCCTTTTCAAAAAAGCAAGATATTTAAAAATATAATTTGGTTATAATTAGCCATGTGTCCTCAACCCCAATAGAACGCCATTTAGACTAGAGACAAAGTTGGGTGGAGGTGAGGTCATGGAGCTTTGAACCTGTCCAACTTAAATTGAAATCCTGGCTCGGTCAGTTAATGGCTGTGAAACCCTGGGTAAGTTTACTCAATCTCTCGGAACTACATTACCTTATTTGTAAAATGTGGATTATATACATCACACTGCGAGTTACTTTAAGAATTAATGTATATATGCCTAGTATATGCTCTAACTTATATTAACAACTGATCATTTATCTGATGAACTGATTGGCTCACAGGTATGTCTGCTAGTCAAGATGATCTTTGATCTGACTGAGGCTGCTATCAGTTTTAAGTTTTTTTTATCATGAACTGCTTTAGCTAAACAATGGACTTATGAGAGACCCAGATATTTTTTGTTGCTCCTACAGTACACGGAATACATGATGAAATAGAGAGTAACTTAGAGCTCTAAATTTCTAGCCTCTAATGTCTAACAACAACCTTGCCACTTATTCATGAAATATTTACTTAGCTTTCATTCTATGGCTAACACTAGGATTACACAGGTGACCAAAGCAGACAATGCTCTACCCCCATAAAATTTACATATGGGGGAGCTTCCCTGGTGGCGCAGTGGTTGAGAGTCCGCCTGCCAAGGCAGGGGACGCGGGTTCGTGCCCCGGTCCGGGAGGATCCCACATGCCATGGAGTGGCTGGGTCCGTGAGCCATGGCCGCTGAGCCTGCACGTCCGGAGCCTGTGCTCCGCAATGGAAGAGGCCACAACAGTGAGAGGCCCGCGTACCGAAAAAAAAAAAAAAAAAAAAAAAAAAAAATTTACATATGGGGAATGGATAGGGATGAGAGGGTCAGAGCTAGCAGGTTGGAGATGCAAGAAACAAAGGCTAGAGGGAAATATAAGGCAAAGTTATAGATGAGGTTGTGGATTATTTGTGTGGCTTGATCTAAGAAAGAACAGATGTTTGAAGTAACTCTCCCCTTATACAATGAAAAAAAATGTTTTTTAGGTTATTTACATTTTATCATCTTTGGTGTCCACTTCTGATTTTACTTCAGTGTTTGCTTAGTTTGTTTAATCCAAAAGTCTTGTCAAGATATCCCCTAGGAATCCCATCTGTAATTGTCAGGATTGTAAATTGAATACATTTTAACTTTTCTGCAATGCCAGCTGGAGTTCAGGGAAGAGATTTCTTCTTCAAGGTATTTGAGGCAGAATTTTTCAATAGACTTTAGGGGAAAAAAAGGGCTCTGTGATGGGCTGAGTTGTGTCATCCCAAAATTCATATGCTGAAGTCCTAACCTCCAGTACCTCAGAATGTGACTCTATTTGGAGACAGGGTTTTTAAAGAGGTAAAATTAAATGAAGTCACTAGGGTGAAGCTTAATCCAATACAACTAGTGTCCTTATAAGAAGTGAAGAGTAGCAACGACCTAAGTGTCCATCAATGGATAAATGGATAAAGGAAATGTGGTAGATATAGATATAGATATAGATTGATAGGAAGGTAGATAGATAGATATTAGAAAATTACTCAGCCATAAAAAAGAATGAAATTTTGCCATTTGCAACAACAGGGATGGACCCCAAAGCCATTATGCTAAGTGAAATAAGTCAGACAGAGAAAGAAAATATATATTCCACTTATATGTGGAATCTTAAAAAAAAAAAAAAAAAGACAAGCTCATAGATACAGAGAACAGACTGGTCGTTGCCCGACATGGGATGGAGGGTGGGAGAAATGGGTGAAGGGGGTCAAAAGGTATAAACTTCCAGTTACAAAATAAATGTCAATGAGATAAATGTACAGTATGGTGATTATTGTTAATAAAACTGTATGGCATATTTGAAAGTTGCTGCAAACAGATCTTAAAAGTTCTCATCACACACACAAAAAAACATAACTATGTAAGGTGAAGGATGTTAACAAGAAATGGCGTGGTGATCATTTTGCAATGTATACAAACATCGAAGCATAATGTTGTGTACCTGAAACTAATATGTCAATTATACCTCAAATATAAGTGAAATACATAGAAATACACAGAAGAGAGACCATGTGAAGACACAGGGAGAGGATGGCCATCTATAAGGTGAGGAGAGAGTCCTCAAAAGAAACCAACTCTACCCCAAGTGAATCTTGTACTTTTAGCCTCCAGATTTGTGAGAAAAAAATGTCTGTTGTTTAATCTCAGTCTGTGGTCCCTGTTATGGAAGCCCTAGCTAACTAATACAAGTTTCAAAGTAATATGAAAGCCATTTAGCTCATTTGCCTACTCATTTACTTTTCAGGTTATCTGACTTCAGCTCATAATAAAGACACAGAATTATAAGTGTTGTTTAAAATTTATGAAAAGCCTCAGTCTTCACCCTCCAGGACCAAAGATGTGCTTTCCTACTCCAACTCCCTTGCTTTTTTTTTTCCCCATTTGTCAGAAAGGTAAGGTATTAGACTAGGACTAGGCCTCTACATTTCTTCTTTATAAAAGAGGAAAATCATTCAGAAAAAAAAGACATTTCTATTTTGATTTTCGAGGTCTTACTGGAATGCAATATAAAAATTACATTCTATTTTGCAGAGGAAGAGATAAATCTGAACTGCAAAACTATCCTAGTGGAGATTGAAAAAAAACTTTGTCCAGTAATTATTCCTTAATTTTCATTTCTCTCTCCTGTACTATCCACAAAAACAAACGAACCAAACAGGCAACAAGGGTAACAGGATACTAAACAATATCTGTCTGCAGGTGATGATTTGGGATGGTATCGGCTAGTACTTTTTCATGGATACCTCAGAGTTTAACAGAAAGTTGAGAATGCTGGACCAGCAGAGCAGGAAATTCCTTACAAGCCCCCACTTCCACATGTGCTGCCTCTTTTTAAATCCATTGACTGTAGAGAACAAACTTATGGTTACCAAGGGAGGAAGAGGGGGTGGGACGAATTCGGAGATTGGGATTGACATATATACACTACTATGTATAAAATAGATAACTAATGAGAACCTACTGTTGAGCACAGGGAACTCTACTCAATGCTCTGTAGTGACCTAAATGGGAAGGAAATCTAAAAAAAGAGGGGATATATGTATACGTAAAAACTGATTCACTTTGTTGTACAGCAGAAACTAACACAACATTGTAAAGCAACTATACTCCAATAAAAACAAATAAATAAATAAATCCACTGACTGAAGTTCAACAGTATCCCCAAGTTTCCTCCAATTCATCTGTCAGTTAGCAGTTCCCTGCCAGTGACCTCATATTTTTGGTAGATGAAAGACCTGCAAATCCTTTTTGCCAAAAAGATTAATACTGTCAAAATGTTTGCAAAGAGGTAATGAGAATGGAACACTAATCATATACAGTCTGTGCCACACATATACATAGTTATCAGAGTAGTACATTTGTAAAGTGCTTTATATATCTAACTTCTTAACCATTCACTCATATCATCCTCAAGACAACTGTTTCAGTAAGTAGGCAGTTATTGTCCAGGTCTTGCTGACTTCTAAGAGGGTGTGAGAGAGGGGTAGACTAATGGCAGAGATGTCAACTGACTCAATAAACAAATAGGTGCACCTAGAACCCAGGTATACTGTTCCCCATCTAGTGCATTCAACCATGTAAAAGTACATAAGAGCTGTGCTTATGTGCATACATTTGACCTTTTTAGACAATGTGAATATATCAGCAATATTTTTTAATCTGGTAGTTTGATTGAAATTACTGATCAATCAAGTGAAAAGAGTTACTGTGGTTGTAGATGTAAAACCATTGCCTTTGGGGGGGGGGGTCTGTAGTATCTGGGACACAGGTGTGCTTTGTTATGTGAGGGGGATTCAGGGCAATTAATGTTTTCTTTCTCCTGTTGCCTATTTAGCACACAGCAAGGCTGGCCTGTTCCAGAATCCTCATGTGATCCTTGATTGCATTACAAAATATGATCAAAAGACTCCACCTCAATGGGCATGATTGTGCTGCTTGCTAAACTCAATGGCAATTTATTTAAATATGATACTCTGCAGGAGAACTCCTTCAAAGAAAAGGCACAACAGGCAGTTTATCATTTCCATGCGAGGCGTTTCGAGTTATTGCCTCTTGAAAGCATTGGGGAAACAAGGATAATGCTGGTGGAAGAGTTAAAATGTGACATGATCATAAGACCCACTCTCTATGAACAATGCTAGTTATGTCCTAGAGTTAATAGCTTGGTGGTCCCTTCTTAACACAAATCAGCCTTCCAAACAGAGGAAAGAGATGGGTGTGGGTGGTAAGGAAATTAGGAGCATGGATTCTAGACAATAATGCATCTGAGATAATCGAGTGATGCAAGCACATTACTATTCAGTGTGTGGCAGAGTGCCGCTAATTCACTAAAAAGCTAAGTCAGGCAAATATAAATTAAAGCATGTGCAGGACTGGATTGTAAAAAATAAGAGCAATTAGCATTGCAGTATGTGCACATCTGCAATAATCCTGTTTGATGCATCTTCTATTAATTAACTTTATTGGAAGAAAAAAAAATCAGGTCAACAGAAGGAAATGCACAGCTTTTGGCCACTACAAAGCATTTCCAAACATTGACTAAGTTTGCCATGTAAATGTGTCAAATGTCCTCCTTTAAACCTAGAAAAGCAAAATGCCTCTTACTTGCAAAGCTGTGATTTTTTTAAGCCTACAAAGTTTAATTTTTAGAAGTGCATTATGACAACTTTTGTTCAGGTACTCTTTTTTCTCCCTAGTGATGTGCTTCCTGTGTTTATGAGGGAAATTATGTTAAAAAGCAGGTTGAATAATTTCATTTATTTACACATGAACTGCAACCCAATCAAACCTATGATTTGGAATATGTAATATGAAAAATTATAATTATGCTCCTGAATCTGGAAATATTTTATTGTATAATCTTAATTCAATAATGTGTTTTAAATATTTCCATATTCAAATAGAGAAAATAAGATTTTAGATCTAAACTAATATATAAAGATTTAATCAACATAGAAAGTATTTTTAGGATGCAACAATTCTTCCCAAAGTATAAAAATAATTTAATTCCTAGTTTAGTAGGCTGTTAAATATTTCTCACTAAATATTTGCTATTTTACCAGTATTTTCTGAAATCACTAGTATAGGGAGGCAAATTAGCAGTTTTCAATGAATTGAATTGTTTACTAAGAAATCAGTATTTCTTAAATATATCATTGATTATGTCTCATTCTTACAGTCAGTTTGCTTTTAGCACAGATCTCTAAAATAAAAATTGTATTGGGGGAGGTAATATTTATATCAAAAAGTAAAAATTATTTTTCTTAAGTAAAATTGGAAGTAATCTATGATTTCTAATTTATGTAAATTCATCTTTATTTTTTTGATTCCAAATGGGCTTACTTTAAAGAACTGATAACAGTTGGTTTTCACCATCTTTCTTTTTCATTTACAAAGAAGGCAAATAATATGCCTGTATAAGAAGCAATATATTAATCAATTATCATTGTTTAATTCTTTTGACAAAGCTCTAACTCAACAGAAATACTTTTAAAAGTGCACTATTACCATTATATGATGATGCACTTAGATAATGCCATCAAGGGTATACCTATAATTCAAGAACTGTCAGTCTTTCTATATTTGTAGTTTTTAAAAACTTAAAGCATTGTACTTAATCCAATAAGATATTTTGCTGTAAATTAAGCTTAATTGTGATAATAAATTGTGTATTTAATAAGTTATTGATATTGATATTCTTGATACTGATATTACTAAAAATTCAAAATATGTTTTCTGAACTAAATGATAATTAAATTTTAAAATGCAAACAAGCATTTGAGGAAACATGTTATGCAATTTAATACAATAGCATAACAAACCAGATGAAATGTTTTCATCAATAAAAAATTGCTCTCTTGACTGATTTATGAATTTCAGTTTTTAGATGATTATATGTAACATAATGTTTGAAAAAAACTATAAAAATATGTCACTACAACCATTGAACTTTTGCCTTCTGTGTTATGTACATAAAGGAGACTTTTTTCCTGAGACCTAATCTGTGTGAATAGCCTGAATCTCTGGCCTCTGAAGTGAGATCAGTAAGATAGAAGGACTTGAAAGTATTGCTTCCCCCATGCATTATAAGCAAAGATTGTGCAAGTGAATATTACTTCTAAAATCTCATTAGAGAATATCATTTTTGTCAAGTTCATATGGTTGAATACATCTACACTACAGATCAGAATGTACATTGCCATTTTAGAATTTGTGACTTTTGTCTACGTATTAAGGTTAGATAAGAATTGATGTTTACAAAAACTTATTTCATATTAAGGAAATGTGATTAGTGTCTGAGAATTGTACTAACCATATGTACCCTCTACCATACCATCTTGCCAATACTTTCTTATTTTATTATTTTTTAAAATATTTATTTATTCTCTCTCTTTTTTTTTTTTTTTTTGGCTCTGCCAGGTCTTAGTTGCGGCATGCATGTGGGATCTAGTTCCTTGACCAGGGATCGAACCCGGGCCCCCTGCATTGGGAGTGCAGAGTCTTAACCACTGCACCACCAGGGGAGTCCTGTCAATACTTTCTTTTTAAAATTCTTACATGTATGTGGACTAGGCACTACCTGTCATTCTTCAGAGGTCCTAGAGTCCCTTGGACATAGAGCCATATCAGAGCTTCCACATTAACTCTCAATTTCCTGGCTCTTTCAGGGCTTCAGCAGACTCATAATGTCTCTTTAACATTGGGGTTTTTTGTGGTTTAATATTTCTAAAAGCAGTAAATTATTTCCAGTGTACGTAAAAAAGACAAATTTCTCTGTGGTTAGTGACCACAAAACAAAACAAGAAACAGAAATACTTCAGAGCACGAATCCTAAGAAAAGTTTCAAGTTTTAAACTCTTACTTTGATGTCATACGTGAAAAAGGAAATTTTGATAAAGAATTGTGAACTACTATGTTAAAGAAGGCTTGAAGCTAATATACATTCCTATGTCTATCATTTTCATTACCAATAATAAGCATGCTAATTGTTAGGTAAACACACAAACTCATTGTCTCTCATAGGCATATAGCATAGCCATGAGCTGCTGAACATGACTAATATTGACTAGTAAAGATATCTTATGATTTAAGATAGACTCAATCTTCAATTTAAGGGATTTATAACAAATAGTTTTTTTAACAAGAAAGTAAAACTAGTAGCAAATGAGTTTTTAAAGCAATGAGATGTTACTGATTTATCACTGCTTTTGTACTTGCTCCCAGACCTCATTATTATTTTTGTTTTTAATTATAATAATTTGAAGTTCAGAAAGAGTTTCTGGCTTTTAAAATAATGCTTCCACTTCACAATTTTTAAGTGATACTTTTAGAAAATATATTTTAATTGATCTTGTAGATTTAAAGTTTGGCAACTGACGGAGAAAATTTCTTGACAAGCTAATTAACAATGGTAATTTAAAACTGTATTTATTGAAGCATTGTTAGAGATATTAGATCATAGAATGACAGAATGATAATGCTTGTGATATAATTTACCATGCTCCCCAATTTTAGAGAACTGTATGCTCAGATAAATTCAGTTAATTGGCAAACAACACAGCTAATAAGTGGCGGAGCTTAGATTAGACTTGCTCTTTTTTTCATTTACATTCTAAACTAACTTAACAAGTGTAACTTTTATTTGGGGCAAAATTAATAATGCAAGAGGATGTTATAAGTTCAAAACAAAGATACATAAGTGAACGAAAAGAACAGCATAAGGGGTTTCATTATTCTATACAAGAAAGAGGAGAGAAAAAAGCATGCTTAGATTACATGATAAAACAGCAAGATTTTTTGAGCACCTTTCCTTGTTTCATATTGCTAAACCTTCACCTTCTTTCTCAAATTTGGCCTCATTCATAGAGAGAGCACTAAGCAATAGAGATTTTGTGGGAGAGAGAGACCAATAATGACAAAATGCAGTTCAGATTCTAGACTCTCAAACTCAGGCAAAGTAACATAATCAAGTTTTTTACTTTTTTCCATCATTGCTCCTGCTTTTTTCTGCATATTTCTTCTGGACCAGATCAAAACTAAGCTGAGAACCTAGATGGTATGTACAGATAAAGAAAATGGGCATATCACTTAGAGATTTTTACCCCTGATATGGTAAAACCAATGTTATATACAGAACAGCTTTTTCCAAACTGTCTAAATTACATATTTTGGATCTGAGAATTTCTAAACCTAGAAAAATAGGAAGACACACACCCATAATTTACATATATATATATATATATATATATATATATATATGGCTACCAGTAAGATGGACCAATGACAGCTTTAGGATATATGATATCAGAATTGTTCTAGAATGTTGCTCTGACTCTGTGATAAACCTTTATGAAAGATAGGTTTCACTTTAGAAACTGAAATTGAATAGTAAATAAAGAAAAGAAAAACAAAACAAATAATTTTTTGACAAATAATTTTGTTTCAGATGTATAATTATTCTCAGATGAAAACTACAGTCTCATTTATTATGAAGTCCTCTCTATCAAGATACTTACATATTCCTTCTATTAGCTCTTCTTAATGGAATAAAATACAGAAGTTACTTTACTTGCAAAAGCAGAGTTGGGATCCCTGCTCCAAACATGACAATGAGTTTTTAAACTAAAAGTAAATTACGATATGGTGTCCCAAGAGGATATTAAAACATTAATGTTAAGTAGAATATCACAGTCGGAACTGTCAAACACTGAGTTAACAGTAAATCACATAGTGAGGCCAAAGAGGAATAATCCAGACTTCAGGGCTCTTCAGACTAAGAACTATGATGCTGAAGCAAATGACTATGTTTGGAGACAATGAGGCAAAACAAAATTCCAGGAAAGAAAAAAGATAGTCATAAATAAGATATAAATGAAAAATGCTTTTAAGTTTTAAAATGTGCACATGGCTTAAAGAATATATATATTCATTCATATATATTTATATATAATACATAAAACATCATACCTATGCTTCCTGGCTGAGATCAACACATGCTCTCTTATTTAGAAGGAATGGAACTTAAAGATCACGCTTCCACTTTCTATGTGCGAGGGATATTCCTTTTTTTTTTTTTGACTCACTAATTTGACTAGACATTGTGTGATTTTCCTGGAGAAGTAAGACCCACACGCTTCTTCATGTTCAACATTTCCAAAGTTGCTACTCTACTCTCCTCCCTTGCACTGGAATCTTGTCTAATATGCACAAGGGTGCCATTTCTTAGAGGTGTTCATTCTGAAAGGAGAAGAAGCAGATAGGTGGGATGTCAAACAAAGACAGCCATGCTAATGGTCTGGTAGATGTTATGACTATTTCCAGCAGTAACAAAGACTCCACTGTGTGCCCTCAGGTAGGTCACTTAACCTGCGGTGTCACAACTGCTCCACCTGCAAATTAGATGATCACCTTTGCCACCCATCTTCCTCTCAGGGTTGTTTTGAGAATGTCATAACTGGTCATTTGTTTGATCTATTTAAGAAACACTCAATGCCCTTGGACCTCTGAATGTGCATACCCAAGTGCAAGCTCAGTTATGAAACTACATCCAACAGGAAAGTTTCCTTACTGAAAGAGACAAAGGGCAGCCAATTGAAGAATGCCAGACCCAAATGACATCTTGAAGGCCTTTGAGATTCTCAGATGAAAGGCTTTATATAAAAATAAAGTATTGTTATTACCTAGGCAAAGAAAAATGCATGCGTTTTTCTGTCAGTGTTCAAAAGCCAAAATATAGCGGTGCCCTTTGCTCCCCTTTGATATTTCCTTCGCATTTAGTTTGATGACAATATAGATAAATCCTCTATTTGGTGCCATTGGACCTGGGTTACATTTCAGTATGTGGAAAATGACGAAATGAAAGAGAGAAGCCTTTGAAAGAAAGTGAAAATAAATGTAATAGCCAAAAGCCAAATAATAGTCAAAGTATATTTAAAGTCTATTAAAGAGCAGCAGTCAGGGTATCAAATGCACACTCTCTCATCCTCTGTGGTCAGCCTACTATGTGGACCACCTGCCTTAAATTACACAAATTCACCGCATCCCTGGAGTGAAGGGGGGAAGGCAGGAGAAAAATGGGGGTGGAGAAGCAGCTTTCTCCATTCATACTAATCATACGAAATTTTAAATATTTTTCAAATGCCCCTTTTCAATTCACAATGAATTATACTTCAATCTCTAAACTGCCACTCTTGGGTTTGGAATATGTGTGCATACATGCAATAAGTAAGTAACTTGGAGTTTCAGTTTTTCAGTAGATACTGATTGACATGTATTATTTAGTTATCAGTGATTATGCTGTTTTAGGAGGTAACAGGGCAATGTAGAGCTGTTTATGGCACAGGAATATAGGAAACTGGAACCCCAATTGGCTGGAGTAGGAGAAGATACCCTTCTGGGTAGACTGCCCCAGTTTGGTTAAGAAGCACATGTGGAGAGTCTGAGTTTGGATCTTTCATAGAAATCAAGTGGAATCAATTTCAGACACATGAAAATGCACTGATAATAAGCTAGGCAGATTCCTTATTAAATTTGACAATGATTGCTTTTGGGGTGCCAAGACTGCTACATATGGTTGTGAGGGATGTTCATTGAACAAAGGCACTTGTCCATGGGGAAATGGGGCCTGAAATCAGCCCTACTCTGACTGCTTTTACAGGCAAGCCATATGCCGCAGGGGAAAAAAATAAAAGCTTCCCTTTACTTATTCACACAAAGAAATCACATAGGACAATGGCAGCTGTGGGCTCCAAACAGAAAGACACTCTAAAACAAAAGACACTCTAAAACAAAAAATTGAGTTGAAATAAATGTCTGAATACCAGTGTTTTAATAAATGTCTTATTTTGTGCTTACTTGGGTTTTCATTCTAAACATAAACCTGAGAGACAAGTATATGAATTCCTCCGCTATAAGAGTATGGGACTGTTATACTGTCATTTTTTTGGTTCTTTTACATGTGGATTCTGCTTCTCTCCCTCAGTTTCCCTATTAGTATAATGGTGATGTTAGTTCAAATCAACAAAAATGCCATGTGACAGGTGCTAAGCAAGGTGCTGGGATTATAATAGTGAGCTGGATAGGCACCTGTCTACAAAAAGTATAAAGTCTAATAAGCAACTATTAATCTATAGGATTTTGCTACAGATTGATGAATGGGCATTGAAAAGAAATAAAAATAGCAAAGGCAAAAAAAAAAAGTGTTCTTGGACTCACTCTACTCTCTTTGTCAAGTTTCCAATTTTAGAATGCTAGATGGAGAGGGACCATGTTTGCCTCTCCACTCCTATTCTTCCACACTTAGGAGAAGTCCTAATTTTCTGCACCGCTTCAGAATAGCAAACAAAACTGGGGGTGAAGTAACTACTGTAAGGGCCTCTGCACACGCAGCAAATAGCCACAGGTGAGACCAGCCTTCTGTGATTAGAGGCGCCTTTGTTTATGATAGGCATGACACAGTCACTTCCACATAAGCTTCAGACATTAGAGAGAACTTCAAGAAATGTTTGTTGACTGAATAATCATGCATCTGTTTAAGGCAGTATCATAGTGGCCACCCACACAGCCTGTCACTTGGGGAAAAGTGCTTGGGAAAGAGTGAACATTTCAAAATTGCTTCTGCAGATCTACCGATGTTTAACTCTAGCTGTAAAATCAGACAACTGGGTAGATATGTTCTAGGAGTAAGTGAGAGTCACTTGTGGTCATATATTCGAATAAGTTCACACACTCTTTACCTAGGTTGTTATTTTTCTGAATTGTGCTACCTATAATCTGATTTCAAGTTGTTCTTTGCATCAGTAACTCAGGAAAACAAAGCCCACCAGGAAAGCATGTCAGACATGAGAATAGCATTGCAGATCACAGATTCAAAAGGCCTCTGGGAACATTTGTACAGAGTAAGAAAACCCACTTATGATCACTCTCCTTTGGTTTTGCCTCATTCCATAATCACTCCATGGGGCAAACTGTACTCCTGGTTTTTCTACCCAACAAACAGTTTCTGCACATTCTAGTTAAATTATCTTTCTTTTTCCAACAGTCTTGAATTCATAAGAGTATTCTTAGTGGTAATTATCCTTATAAAAGGCAAAAATAATGGTCTTGGGGCATTTTTCCACAAACAAGGCTTTGTATCAGTAATTGTAAAAATCAAAATAAAATAAAAAGTACTCTGAAAGGTACACATATTCATAATACTACTATTGGAATTTTTAGTATAGATAAAGTCATACTCATTTTCATTCTTAGGAAAGGAAAAGATAAAACAGCTAAATAGGATCCTGGCCTTTACAATTTACCAGGTGTTACGTCTATGCAGAGTAGTGTCCAGCCTCATTTATCAGTCGTGGTCTTGTCTACTTTGTTTATGCAAGACTTTGTAGTAAAAGAGAAAGATAGTGAGCCTTGGAGGATAGTTGCTCAGCTGGAAGTAATGGGTAGTTCTAGTACACAGGCCAATTCTGGAGTTTACTAACCTGCTTAAAATCTTAAAATCACGCCCCCAAGTAGAGAAAAAAAGCACTGGACTAGGCCCAATTAGTCTTGGACAAATATCTTAAACACTCTGGACTTCAGAGTCCTTTGCCATAAATTAAACGGTTGAATTAAATGAATCTAAACCTTGAGAGAAATGGAGACTTCATAGCCATGGTCGAGAGCCCACTGGTAACCAATCAAGGAAGATATGCAAATCACCATCAGGCTAAAATTGACCCTGGGAACCTGTTGTCTAGGGAAGCAGATAACCAGGTACCCAAAGCAACTCTTGAAGACACTGTGAAATGAACCACAGGGAAAACTGGAAATAATGACAATGAAGTCAAAACAAGTACCAATATCAGGATTTATCAAAGGATTGGCCTAAAAGCAGTAACCAACCAGCAGGTTAACCTACAATTCAGCAGTTAAAGTTTGCTGTCCTTTCTTAGAACTCAAAAGTCCTATGTAAGCTATAAGTGGAAAAGAAGCTGCAGCTCATAAGTGGAAAAAGAGATTATTCCAAGTCTCACGTGGGTCTTGCTCATCACAGCCAACTACAGAACCAACCTATGTCACCACAGAGCCGACACCACCTATGTCACCTTCCAGTGTAAAGAGCCATCTCTCAACACGGCAGAATTATAGGTTGAAAGAATATTTGGATGAAACATCTCAGAAGGCAATTTGTGTTAGCTATTAAAAATTTAAAATGGCCACACCAGTGTACACCTTCCCTCCTCCCCCCAATGAAATAACATTTGCTATGGTAGACATGGCAGTCTTCTACAGAAAATAAATGCCAAACACACAGGAGTTCAACACTAATTTCTCCTTACACAGAATGCACATGACCCCTTTGACCACCAACCTGTCTTTCATGCTAGTTTTAGAAACCTGGTCAG
This sequence comes from Mesoplodon mirus, assembly GCF_964341445.2. Taxonomy (NCBI): domain Eukaryota; kingdom Metazoa; phylum Chordata; class Mammalia; order Artiodactyla; family Ziphiidae; genus Mesoplodon; species Mesoplodon mirus. Next base: position 43,647,791 of record NC_138985.1, on the reverse strand, counting down.
AAAAAATAAAAATTTCTGTGGCTTGTGAAACTTTTTTGGGGGGGGTATAAGGTCCTGACCAGCAAATATGAAAATATATTGTTTGGTTTCCTCTCAATATCAATACTTAGTATCGCATTTTGGGTCTTGTAACTGCTCCCATATGTTTCAGAAATAATTAAAATTTTATTGACATTTTGGCCTGCCTCCTAAAGATGAATATCCTTCAGCTGTTAACCATTTGATAAGATTGAAGTTGGGAAAGTTTTTTATTTAATATTTTTATGCTCTTGAATATATACATACAGAAAAGACAAGAGGTGACCTGAGTCTTTTGATGTGGTGATGGGAACTCAAGGAAAAAGCAGTGACTTTCCAAAACTCTCAAGCTGCCCTTTGAGAGAGAGGAGGGGATAATCAGTATACCTTCTGTCATATGATTAAGCTTATCAAATCAGGATCGGTTCTACATAAGCCAATAAACTGATCTGGTTCCTTGTTTGGTAACGGTAATGAAGAACGAAGAAAGCTTATGCATTGGGAAACAAAGTTTTTAAAAAGGCTCTCAAGTTAACCCATTCTCTTTCACCCAGGAAATCAGCCTTCTTTTCCTTTGGGAAAACAAACCTCTGACCTTCAAGTTACTAACGTCGAAGGGACATGGGAGGAAGGGGGGTAAAAGTTCATCAAAAAAATACTGAAATGGTCAGACACTGTTCCCCAAATATACAGATTCCCAGCCTTGTGGGATTCTAAGCAAATAACCAGACTATCACTCAGGCCCAAACCTTCCTCTGTAAGCAGACATTTGCTAGCGGTGCCCTGGCCTCGACCCTCCTCACCGCTGGTCTTCAAGCCTGCGCGGCTAATTCCTTCCGTAATTTGCCTTCACCTTGGGAAAGAAGAAAGAAAACAAAGCTTCTCCTCCGCAATCCCCAATCTGTTACACTTCGAAAGAAGAAATGGCTGGAAAACCTCTCTCGTTTCCTCTGGGAAAAGCGTCCGCTGGAGGCTACTGTGGGTCGGGCCCACCTTTAGCTTCAGGTTGACAAATGTCTTTAGCGCGTTCTCAGTTCTGCCGGCCTTAGGGGGTCCCCTAAAATCGCGCTAGCGTCCGCCCTGTCTGACCTGCCCCCCTGCAGCGGCGCACATTTCAGCTTTTCAGCTTCCTGGTGGAGCTCACAGTAATTGAGTCGGGAGGGTTATTTTTCCTGGCCTCGCTTCGCCGTCCAGAGACGGCAGGGAGCTTTCGAGAAGACATCGCCTCCTACCCCCTGACGCCCCGGCAGCTTCTGAGCGCCGCCCGGGCCTCCGCCCCGCGGGAACCAGAACAGCGATTCTCGCGGCCGCGGCCAGAGGCTGAGGCCGGAGGGTGAAACCACCAGGGGTCCCAACGGAGGGCTTATTCCCGCCCCGCTTCACATTTGGGGTCAAATCGTATTAACACCAAACCACCAACGGGGCGGGAGCAGGTGGTTAATTGCATAAAATAGTTAACTGCAAGAAACTAACTTTACAGGCGGGTGACTTGGTTTCCCTCCGTAGCTTTGTCATCATAAAAAGAAGGGCCCTCCCTCCTCCTTAGTTGGAAGGCGGGGAAAGGTTATCAGCTGCTCCAGAAGAAGGCTGGTGCACACTGTCAGTTTAGCGTGGCCGGCAGGCGGGCGCGGTAGGCGCGCTGGCTCCCGGTCCGCGCGGCTCTTGAAGGCAGGTTTCCCTCACCCCTGCCTGGAAGGTAAGAGCTCTGGCATCTGGAAGTGTCAGAAAGGAGCCTTTCGCCATAAATCATCCTGAAAAGCATTCAAATCACACAAGCGTCTAGAGACCCCTTAGACACTCCACCCCCAAAATCCCAGATCAAAGTGAAATTCCTGGAACCATAAACACCTATTATAATCAAAATCCTGCTTATCTGGAGGATGCTAAAACCGGGGAAACAAAAAGGGGTAAGGGACATTGCCGCTGTAAATCCCCCACACGAAATTCACAAACCTATCTTTTCTTAACATTGTCAACTGCTTTCTTGGAGACAGCCAACCACAGCGCTTCTAAACTCGCCCAATACGCGTTTCTGGAGTACTCGGAACAGCTGGCGGGAGCGTTCTGCACGCGGGACTGGACATTCACTTTCGCTTGTTTTTTCAATCAGCAGGAGCAGGTGCGGGAGAGTCCGGGGTTTGGGACGTGGGAGGCGGAAAAAAAAATCCGCTTGGTGCTCGTTTAGAGGACAGCAACCATTCGCTACATACAACTCTAGCGCTGCAAACCTAGTTGTTCGAAACGTAACAAAACTCCGAACAGAAAACACCCGCCCAGGAAATTTCTGCTCTCGCTGAACTCCCTGGATTGCGTTACATTCGCACCTAACACTTTGCAAATTTCCGAGATCTCGCAAGAGGGATCGTCAGAGGGACGAGAACACAAAGAGGGGACCTGGAAGGGAGATGTCTTCGATTCGGAGAGAGCAATTTTCTCTCCTCGGAAATGAAAAGACCCCAGCTTTTTCCCACGAATTCCTTAGTCAATCCAAAATCTACCGATTGTACTGAAATCTCAAGTCTGGATGGAGCACGGATGGCCGGGCCCGGCGTCTACGGCGGAAGCTAGGGGGTGGGGTGGAGATGGGGGTGGGGAGGACCAGGCAGGAGAGACCTCCCCCCACATACATTCCCTGGTGGGAGACGCGCTGGGCGCGCGGATTCTGCGAGAGGGGGCGTCATGAACCCCGCGGGCTGCGAGCGGACACCGGGGTTGAGATTATTCGACACGTGTCTTTCACTCCTCACAATCCATTTCTTACGCGTGATTTACGAACGAAACACTTTGATCAGGCTCGGTTTTATCTGTCCACTACTTACGACAGACGCGGCTGCTAAAATGCCTCGTCCCAGCTGCCTAAAAGTTTGCCCCCCCCCCACTTCCCAAATGCTGTTTCTTTTTCCCTGGCGATTCCTCACCCCCTGCCTCTTCGCTCCCCTCCCCTACCCCCAGCCCCATTTGCTCTATTAGTTGCAGTCCCTCCGGGTGTTTTAAATCAACAAAAAAACTCCGGGCAGGGTCAGCTGGGAGCCAAGGCAGGCAGATTTGGGGCACGCCGTCCCCTTGGTGCCACAAGTGTTGGGGTCCTAACAAGGCTTCCAGCCAGGGACCAGGAGAACTTGCTCCCAAAGTGCGGCGGCCCGCTTTCAGAAGGGAGAAGGCGAAGCCCTCGTAGTTAAGTCCCCGGGGGCCTGGCTTTGCTAAGAGAAGGGACCAGAGTCGGCATGCAGAGGGCAGCAGTCCACGGTTATCTGCGGGGGCCGGGACTCACCAGAGCAACCACTTTGGCTTAATTGGGGAGGAAAGGAGGCAGCGGGAGAAGGGGGAGAGGGTATCACGTTACAGAGCCTCCTGCTTCCTAATAGGTAAAGGAAAAGCGGAGTCTCAGAAGCGGTTATTAGTAGTAGATTTGTGTGTGTGTGTGTGTGTGTGTGCATGCGTGGTAGTAGTATTTCATTAAAACCATATCCTGGAACAAAGAGTTGTTCTTTCATGTTTCTTTGTTATTACTCTGACAGGAGTTCTAAAAACAGGATTTTCCAAATCAAAGGATCCCTGGAGTCTTCTGCCCCCACCCAGCCCCCCTTTCCTTCACCAAACTGCTCTTGGTATCATTATCCCGGTAAGGATCCTTATACTCTTGATTTAGCCGGAGGACATTTAATAGCTGACTGGATTAAATATTGCAGACTCCAGCCTGGGCCATTTGAAAATCCGGGTCGTGGACTTGCCTTCAGAGAAGGAAAACTGATCTGTGAGATGTGTTTTAAGTTTCACTCAGTCGGGGCCTGGAGAAAAGGAAGAGGAAGAAGGATTCTCTGCTCCAAGTCTCTTTTATACATTACAAAGTTAGACGTTTTAAAAGGTGTGTGTTGATGGGGTGGGTAGCAAGAGGACTCAGGGAGGCATGAGGCCAGAGGCAACCTTAGCAAGAGGCTAACTGAAATTTCCTTCTTCCATGATGTGAAAAAGGGCTTTAAGAACATTGTAAAGAATGCTGCTCTGGAAGGTAGGGTTCTGCCCCAGGAATGCAACACTGATTTAGGGGTGCATCAGCAGACCTCTCTGAAGGATTCATTGTCATTGCTAAGCTTGCAGGACTGAGAAGGTCTGTGTTTGCTGCATGTTGGCTTTCAACAATAGTAACAATTCTTTGATTGGTGTAAAGTTTCAGCAACAAAAGAGGAAAAGAAATGTGGACTGTTTTGTCCAGTACTATGTTTAGAAATGGAGTTCTGGAAGCCTCAGAGGAAAGCTTTACATAGCAGAGTCAGCAAGTTGGGGTCCAACCCAACATTCATCTAGGCTGGGCAAATCCAGAGGGTCAGGATCTGAGATCTTTGTCCGGGGCACTTTGGGGGCTATCACCAGATATGTTATGCACCCAAAGGTGGTAAGTCAAGGTTAAGTTCCTCCAGGGATGGCTAGATGGGTATTTAGATTAAATGCTATAGAGAGAAAAGATATGTCTGTTTATCTGGTCTTGTGCGTTTTAAAAACTGTCAACCCTTAAAGCTAATGTGATCACTTTGAATCTATTTCAATTCTGACCACACCTTTGGAAATCCAAAAAGGAATAAGATAAATTCTGACAGTAAATTTAGATTTAATATTGTGGAAAAATACTCCAACTTTTAAATTTTGTTTAAAGAAGAAAGCTGAATGGGTGGCTATATAATAACTGTAAGCCAGGTGCAATGTCAATTTAACAAAGACTTAGGAATAGTGTTGCATTTAAATGAAGAGCCACAGCACAGTTCATTTAATGTACAACCTTAAAGTTATTGTCGACAAATATTTAAAACCTTAACGTGGGCAGAGACCCAAGCCTGTGCCACATGGTAATATTCACAATAATATCTATGAACATCTCTCTTAAATACAGAGAAAGGAATTAGACTGTTCCACCACTGGGCAACTGCTAATTCATTTTAATTTTGTTTATAAACTGAACTTCCTTCTTGCATGTAGGGTAAAAAAAAAAAACCCTATCTGTACAAGTCATTAAAAAAAAAAATCCTTTCAACCAAACCAATAATTTAACTTGGTGAAATCCCTACCCTGTCGGCAGCAGGGATCCCCAGAGCTCTGGATCCCGCCCCAGGAGGGAGGGATCACCCGCTCATCTTTCAGCCCATCCAAGCATCTTGGAGGTTTAGGGTCTGTCAGGCCTGGCATTCCTTCGCTCTTCTTATCACTCTCTACCCCTTCAAAAAGGCAATTGATTAGTTTCAGCTTTTCCAAACCGAGATCCGATATGTTTCTCAGGATCAAACGTCTTTGAGAAGCCAAGAGAGTAACGTGGGGGATGGGGAATGTGAAGAAAGAAAACAGGAGCAGGAAAGAAATTTGCCCTCCATCCAAACCATCCACACCCAAGACACCTAGAGGACGGGGGGCGGGGGAGGGATGGGGGAAGTGCTGCCCAGAAGATTGGATCGTGACTTCTGGAAGACGCACTTAGGATGTGTCTTCCCTTTCCGGAAGCAAATATTTAAAGGAGAAAATAGATATCTAGAGAAGGAGGTTGATGATTTATGCCTGGATTTTCCCTCCAAGCATTTGCCTCCCTTGTATTTACAGGCGTGTCCCCATTTGCAAGTTGTACATCTGTTCTCTTCACGTGACATTTCATAAAAGCCCTAACATCTGGGCGAGATAAACTTCCTTCAGGTACCTGCTTAACTTTTCACTTGTTGCACTCACGTCACCCCAGGCGCGTCCCTTTCCCCCCTCCCCGCCTGCCTCACTGGTGGGGTCTGTGGCACGCTTTGTTCCAGCCCCTTTCGCTGGGACCCCCATCCCCAGATGGTCCCACATCGCCCGCTTCCCAGCGCCAACCTTTGCCAGGGCCAGTCTCTTCCGCAAACCCCCGATCCTTGCGTCTCCCGCCTCTGGTTCCACTGTGCAGGTGAGAGAGGGCACCATCTTGAACCCAAGGAGAAAACTCCTATTTCCTTCGATTCTGGCTTTAGACCAAAAACAAACAAAACAAAACAAACAAACAAACAAAAGAAACCTGCCTAATAAGCAGCAGGCAAACTCGCGCTTAGATTCGACCGTCTCATACACATCCATATATACCTCAGTGGAATGAGTAATAGGGAACAGCTGATTTTGATGATTGTCTTTTCGCTCTCTCTGGTAGATGTTTAAACGGCATGTTTTTTACAGAAACCTAATTTCACTTGCTCGCAATCTCCCCTCCCCCAAGAAGGCTGCCTTCTAGGATGAATGTTTTTAGAATTGCTTTTTCATTTCCTAATCTGGAATTTTGTTCCTCTGGCTTCAGCCTAAATCGCACGCATAAGTACGAAGACACATCCACAAACTTGAGAGGGGAAAAAAAACAGAAGGAAAAGAAAATAGTCCACGTAAACAAGAAAGACGGCAGGCAGTTGGAGGCCCTCGCTGCAGCAAACCCCAAACGATCTCATTGCAGGGCGCCCACGAAATCCCGGCTATAATTGAGTGTTTTCTTTGAGGTTTTCTGACCATGTGCTTTTTACCATGGTTACTGTGACTCTGATACGAGAAGCTGGATATTCATTATGATCCCGTCCCATCCTTTCCCCAAGGCTTATCTCCGTGGCCCTTATAAAAGAGAATATAAAAGGCGGAATTTTGTGCCAGTGATTTTAACCTGCCCCAGCTTCCAGTGACCTGCCACATGCTCCTTCTTACTTTATGGACATCTGGGAATTCCATACATGCCTTAAACTCCAATTACACACCTTCTTCAAAGGACACGTGCTTTGATTTGCTAAGAATATTAAGTGGGCTCACATCCTGGGGCCTTGGGACAAAAGCGAATGGAAAAATGTATCCCATGCCCTGTTTACTAGGTCTATCTTTTGCTTTTCAGTAAGTAAGGATCATTCATAATCCTGTTTGCATTTTCGAGGTGCCTGGCAAATAGTGGGGTGATCCGCTTTCAGAAATTATGAGGAAACCTATTTCTCCTTCCACTTTGCCGGTACACTTCCCTTCCACAGTCGCCGGTGCTGGGGGTGGGACACGCTTTACGACACGCCGGTAGAAAATTCTGGAAAAGTGGCCCGCGTGGATCCCTCTCCCGACCCCTGTTTGTCGCTAATGCGGTCCTGTCTCTGGAAATATGAGGTTGGGCCTTTGCCTGACTCTCTTGCTGCTGCTGCCCTTGCTACCGCTGACAGTTGGAGTTGCCTCCTCCGCGCAGCGGCCTGACGCTGGGCCCGGGGCTGGGGCCGTCCGCGCTGTCCCAGGAGGCCACGGACACGGTCACTCTGCCCACCGTGCGGCCGCCCGCCACCCACGCAGGGGAGTCCGGGCCCGCGCCCCCTCCCGCGCTCGCCGCAGGTGAGACTCCCGCTCCCCACGGAGTTCTGTTTGGGTTTCCGTGGCGTTTGTTCCCCGCAGGTTGGTTTGTTTTTCTTCAAATTACAGATGCAGGGAAAACCGCCTGACATCATGAGAGCGGGACAAACGCTCACTTTGAAGGATTCCTGGGCAGGACTTCAAGTGAAATCATATGCCTGAGAAGAACTTGATACCGGTCTAGAGAAAATAACCAGCTCTGAGTCTGCCAAACCGTGGAATGTGCAAAATGCTCTACTTTTTTGCAAGAGGCCAAATGTCCCTTAAAAAGCTCCATTATGAATATGAGCCTGAGGACCGAAGGAGCAAGAAGCTTGTGTCGGTTGCTGAGTGTGGGGGAAAAGTACACACGTTGTGTGAGTTTCTGCTCTTTGACGTTATTTTATTAATATGTTCCACTTTGGGGAGGGTACCTGCAACTGTGCATGAATTATCATCTGTGCATGCGCTTGTTACCAAGTGTGTGCACAAAGAGGGGAAATGTGTGTAACGGGAACAAAAATTTACTGCTTTCTTATGACTGAAGGCTGTCAATCCAACAAAATTAAAAGCAAGATTAAAAAATTATGTGCACAGTAAAGGAAACATTCAATTGTTTAGAATTCACCCAAGACAATTTAATACAATACTTTCCCTTCAGTGAATACACTCTGGCTAAACGGTAAAGACTCCCGGGTCCAGAAATCGTATTAAATCCTCACTTCTGAAACAGAGGTAGTTCATCCTAAATGTCCTTTAAATAAGAATAGGTAGTAAAAATAACATGAAATAAAATGAAAATAGGAAATATTGATAGAAACACAGGTGTTTCATTTCTAGTCTAAAAAAGAATCAGCACTGTGGTGTGTATGGGGTGGGGAAGGTTGGGAATACAGATATAGTCTGGCAAGCTGAAAATTGTATTCTAATAGTTAATATTTTCCACCATGAATCCTTCTCATTCAAAGTAAAACTATTCACCACCTTTCTTTCATTCATTTATTTATCTGAAAATCTCGGGGAAAATATTACCTTCAGTTTAGTATTTAGTATTACTCAACATAAATGTGGCATTTGATTTTCTTCCAAGTCTTTTCTCTTATGTGAAAAGTGGAGAGAACAACACACACACACACACATGCACACACACACAAAGAAAAAAAAAGGCAAATGGAAGGCTACCTTTTTTGAAACTTCTAGTGTCTACATCATCAGAGGTTAAGATAGAAATTACCTTCTCAGCAAGGATGGTCAGCTCCAGTCTGATGTACATCAAGAAATCTGAAATATCAAATAGTCAGGCCAAGCTAGTAACAAGATCCCTCCATGAACAACTTAGAAAATGGAGGTGGTTCAATGACACACACAAAAGAGAGAATTACCATCTTGATGATCTCCCTCATCCTTCTAGGGCACCCTCTTTACATTTCTGCTCTACACACACACACACACACACACACACACACACTCCACAAATAATCAGTTTCCGTCTTGTTATTTTGTAGAGGACTATCAAAATCTAAAAAATTATTTCCCTAAGCTTTCACTAATCTTTTAATATAAGTAAATTCTACAGGCTCCTTATTGTAAAACATGGTCTAAAATACTCACAATAATAAATTTACAATATTGTTATGTCAGCATTCTATGATGTGTGGAGAAGGGTAAAAAAACCTTCAGGCAATATAATAACCTCAACCTGAGCTGAGCAAACACTATCTGTTTGGATTCATACACTTATTTGCCACAGTCATTATTTGAATTAGGCAGCAAAATTATTTGCCAGTTTGAAAGCATCCCTAATTATACTTGAAGGCAATAAACTGGATTCAAAACTTAAGAACTTAGGGATACAAGGTCATTATTTCTAATGTTATTCATTGTAAAAGCCAGTATTTTTTTTGGCCCAGAAATGAGCAGAATGAAATTAAAAATCAAGCAACATTTGTCCCTGTTATTCCTTTACTTAACTAAATCAGATTTTGTATACATGTAAGTAACCAGGGAAAAATTCTGTGTAATTTTGGATAAAATATATTTGCTAATGAACTGACTAGAAAATGAATAGCTATAGCATTTAAAATTGTAACTGTTCCAATAGTTACCGAAGATACTGAAAGTTCAGGTTCTTTATTGTGTTCTCCTGCATAGCTGTATGTACTTTACATATAAAGAAGGAGCATGCTTCCCAAATAGACAACATCAACATGGGAAAATATTCTTAACTTTGGCTTGTCTTCTCAGCAAACTTGACATTAAATGTCATTCTCATTCATGAAAGAAGAGTTAAGCGAATCACTTTATAAATGGAATTCTGTCATGCCAAATTAAACTTTATTTTCTATATATTTGTATTCATTTATGTGTGTATAGATAGGTAATTTTGATAACACTTTATGCATCCCTTCACTGAAATAAACCTATTATTTAAAAATCCTCATAAAGAGTAGAAATCATGACAAAAACAAAGAGAAAATAGTGCTGAATTCATAGTGCTTATTTGCATTTAACTGTTTTACAGCTGCCTTCTCAAAATATAAGGAAGAGAGGTGAATAACTCTTAAGTTTTTGCTGTCTGGGGACCTGATAAGAGATGAAGGGGAGATGCTAAGTCCACTGAACACCCAACAGGAATAACGATAAAGCTGTCTTTCTAAATAACATGCCTGTACCTGTCAGTAACTAGTTTTGAGTTTTTCACTGCTTTGTTTATATTAGTGCTCCCTCACCCTCCTGGGTGTCTCCAGAGTTAAACAAGCAGGTTTTTACCTCCAACTTAATCCTTTAAAAATATAGACCAAACTTTAAGGTTCTGACAATTTTCAACCATATTTATTTATTGCAGAAAAATAATATACAAAGATATTTACAAAACAATCATAAAAATATGAATGCATTTAGACACCGGATCTATTTGCATTTTACCATGGGTCATCAATAAATAAATAGAATGTTGTTTTTGTATTTTAAGTTTTTTTTTCCCTCAGAGGAAGAATGAAAAAAGGAATTAACTGACTGTGATTTTGCAAGTCAGTTTGATCCCAGTATTTTTATTTCTAAAGGTGTTCTTAAAATTCCTCTGATTGTTACCATTTTAAAATGGAGAAAGTCCATAATGAAGCCTTTCCTTTCAGTGGCTGATTGGCACGACCTCTTGAGAATGCATGCATGAAAAAATAAAAATAAAAACATTCTTCGTCAAAAAAAAAAAAAAGGAACACAAACAAACTGTTCAGACTTCTATCAGAATGTAGAGGTGTGAGGATGGTGCCGCTGCCCGTCCGGGAATCACTGTCCACGGGCCTGTCTCGCTTTCTCTTTTAAAAGTGCGCCCCACGCCCTGTTTCTTTGAATTTGGATTCTGCTCTTCTAATTTCCAAGAAAACCTTTGGCATATATATTTATTTTTAATTATCCAGCTCCAGAGTCTCTAGACTGTCCATTTTCTCCTTCTCTGGAAGCAATGACATCTGCAAAAACCCAGAGGGGGGAAAGTTGGTTATTGTTTAGGTCCCTGTGGCTGTTTTCTAAGTCTAGTGAGCACTGTTCTTATCACCACCACGGAGAAATTACGCTGAACAACCTGGAAGGATTTCAGCCCAAGGGCAAGAGGAAGTGGGTGGGCGGAATGGAGGAGGAGGTGGAATTTGGAAACATTTGTTTTAAGGAGAACGAAAACTTAAAGCCAAAAGAAAGGGAGGCGCTGGCAAGACTGTCCTTATCCATGACCCTCGACTCTTTCTCAGTCTTCCCTCCTGTCTGTCACGCGCACTCACGCACACGCACACCCCTCACAAGGGCGCATCCCTCTCTCCCTAGCAGGGACTAAGCTGCCTTCCAGGGACGCTCGGGAGATGGGGTGGCGGTGCCAGGTTGGGTGGGAAGGCTGAGAGGGGAGTAGGAGACGGGGAGGAAGGCGAGGCGGACAGGGAGCCGCGGCCCGGCCGTCAGTCGGTCTGCCACCTGAGCGGCGAAGGGGCGCAGAGGCGCCGGGTCCTTACCTAGGTCTCCGGCCCTGCCGAGGGGGTGGGGAGCTCCGCCTGCTAGTGGGACGCGGACATGGACCAGGCCCCCTCCATCCTCCAGACCGAGAAGGCGTAACTGAGCCGCTCGTGGGCCACATAGCTGCAGCTTGCCATCTTGGAGTCCAGCTCGTCGCTCTGTAGGACCTGGTAGAGGAAGTCGATATACCTGGCCGCCAACTTGAGGGTCTGGATCTTGCTCAGCTTGTCCGAAGGCAGCGTGGGGATGATCTTCCGCAGCGCGGCGAACGCCTCGTTCAGCGACTGAGTGCGCTGGCGCTCCCGCACATTAGCCATGACCCGCTGCGTCTGAAGCTCCTCGTAAGATTGCGGACTCCCGCCGCCGCTGCTGCTGCCGCCGCCGCCGCCAGCGGCGCCGCCGCCGCCGCCGCCGCAGCCCGCAGACTTCTTGCCGCGCTTGCCTTGGGCTGGGCTGCCAGGCTCCTCGCCGCCTCCGACGCCCCCGCCCGCGGCCCCACCGGGCCCCGCGCCGCCCCCAGCGCTGCGCCGGCTGCTGCGCCGCTTGCGCCCCCCGCGCTTGCCGCTCGGCGGCTGCTGCCGGTCCGGCTCCTCCTCGCTGTTGCTCAGGCTGTCGTCGGCCGGCGAGACTGGCGAGCTGGACACGTCCTGCATCATCTCTTGGGCGGCAACGCGCGGCCTCGCAGGCCCGGGGCAGAAGGGCGGCCCGGGGAAGAGGAGGAGAGCCTGGCGCCTCAGCCCGCCAGCTTCCCTCGCGCGCGGCGCCGGCCCGGGCGGTGCGGACCGCGGAGGAGGGAGCGGGAGGAGGGACAGGGAGGATCTCCGCGGGGAGGGCGCGCGGGGGAGGCGGGGAGGGAGGCGGGAGGGGGAGGGGACGGTGTGGATGGCCCCGAGGTCCAAAAAGAAGGCGCCCAACGGCCGCACGCACACCCGGCTCGGCCTCCTGGAAACGCTGCCGGTGCCGGCGAGCCCGCGAGGTGTCTGGGAGTTGGGCGAAAGCTGCAGACTTGGAGGCTCTTATACCTCCGTGCAGGCGGAAAGTTTGGGGGCAGCAGTGTCATTGGCCTGACGTGGGGAGGAGGGACTTTTCGAAGTTTTATAGGAAAGTTTCCGCTTTCCAGCCCCCCTTCTCCGTCCCCACCCCCGTTCCTCGGGGTCTAACAATTCGTCCTCCCAAACCATTCAAAAACGACCTGGCCCAGGCGGCCGGCCCCTCTGCCCGCCTCCTTGCTGCCCTCCCCCTTCCCTCCCCGCTACCCTCTTCCCGCGGGCGCGGGGCAATTTCCTTCCGCGCCGGAGCGAGCGGGCCGCGCCCCCGCACCCGAGCGCAGCCCGGGGAAGCGGCCGGAGGGTACCATTCCCGCCGCCTTGTCGGCCCCTCCCGGAGTGGCTGTGACAGCAGCGGCGGCAACAGCTTCTACGCAGTGGGTGAAGTCTCATCTCGCCTCAGTACCCTCTAGGTCCGTGGCACGATTTGGGACTGCTGGGGCGGGGGGGACTGGCAAGAATACCGGCAACGGCGGAGCCCACCCGATGGTCAGGTAGACGGGCCCCTCGAGTCCCAAGGGCCAAACCACCGTGGCTGGTCCTGAGGTCGTGGGCGTTTCTGAAGACGTGGCCGCGCAGGGGACTGCAGAACTGCGCCCCGGCCTATTCTCTCACCCTTCCTCGAGAAGCATCTGGGCCTTTCTGTTCCCTCCACAGTGTCTCGATCTGACGTTTCCCAACACCCAAAGGACTACACTTCCGAAGGTGCTAGAAAGAGGCAGACGTTCATTCTCCCGCGGAAGGCAGTCCTGTCCTTGGAGAAGGCAGCAGGGCCGGAGTGGGGCAACGCGGGGTCTTCGCCGCGGCCCTGATTGCCTGTGCTGCTCGCCCAAGGTGGAGTCCCTGTGGCCGTTTCATCCTCACCCCACTCCCAGATAAGGCCCTGCATTGTGACCTCTAAAGGTCGGCTCTGAGAGAGTGAGACGGGGGCTCAGCATTGCCTGGACACACGGGGCTGATGGTTGCGAGAGTCCCCTTCCCCACCCCACTCCCCACTCCTAAGAGGTCCAGTGAGCCTGTTCCGCGCGCCCCAAACGCATTCCAATCGTTTGGACACTGACATTTTAAGCGTTTCTATCTAATAAGTCACAATGAAGAGCCCCGAAGAGGGTGTTAATGCAGATTCTGTCAAGTCGGAAGCAAGAAAAGTTGGCGAGCTGGAAAGGAAGGGACGCTGCCGTGGACGAGAACCCCATCTTTGCAATGCTAGACTTTTTTTCCCCCCCTTTTTGGAACGAGTTGGCAGAGAATAACCGTTTCATGTTCATTCTTTAAGTTGCAAAGCAAACCAGAGGTCAAACACAGTAGTTAGTTTTCGGGGCAAATTTGGGGGTGCGGAAGTTGCGTGCCCTGTGCTCGGGTACCCTGCTCAGGCCGAGGTCCGCTCTCCACGGTTTGGACTCTAAGCCGGGAATTAACTTAGCTAAGCTTCCCTTTCTGGGCCCGACCGTGGGTCGAGGCCCACGGTGTCCAGAGGAGGAGGCGGGAGCTCAGGCGACGCGCGGGCAGGCCACGTGGCTGTGCCCCACTGAGGCTCGCAGCTTCGGTCCCGGTCCCGGAAACCCCGGGGTCTGCAGCGCCTGGGGCCGGTTGAAGGGCTCAGCCTTCCAGGGGAAGTGACAGCAAGCAGAATCCCTTCCGCGGGGGGCGAACAAGGCTAAGCTTTCATGGAAGGGGCGACCTGCAGGGTTTGTCTATCACTATTCTTACAAATATTCATAGACAATGACCACAGCGTGCCAACTTGCCTGCTTTTTGAGTCGCTGCCATATTTTAAAATGAATGCCTGTCTGAAAATCAGATTCTACTTGACCTCCACTTAATCTTTTACAGTCAGGTCTTCTTAAAGCGCCCTCTGATAATTCACTCCTGTGATTGCATCTTCTGCCTATAGGATTTGATCTCTTGGAAGCAGTTAGAGAATAGGCAGAAATCATCTTTTTATCTTTTGTAAATCTGAATCGCAGAGTATTCCACAATTCTTATTTGCACGTCGCTGCAGGATTCTTGAAAAATGTCATCCTTTTACCTATGTCTGTGGGTTTTTTTTTTTAAAGATCAATCTCAAATCTTTATTTTGTTTTGTTTTTTTTCCCTTCAGCTGAATACTCAAAAATAAAGAGATCAAATAATTGGACTCTTTCCTTTGTGGCTATGGGTAAGCAAGACAGGAAAGTGTGGGCAAAGTGTAAAGGAAACCTTACCTGCCCAAGGGGAATTGGAGTTGGGGGCGGGGGTTCGAGGATGGAAATCGGGACGGAGACGCTGGAGGAGAAACCGAGTCCACAACAGCGCAGCAGCCATTAGTTAGCCCGACTTGCAAAGTCATCAATCTCTAAGACTAGTTCTGTTTAAAGTGAGCCCAGCCCTTCTCTGGGCACTCAACTTCTAGGGGATAAAGAGCTCCCGGTCACTGAATACAGGGATCCCCAGGAGTGAGGCGATGCTATGGATGCAAGAATGCTTAAAACAGGGTTTTAAATGAACTAAGCAGAACTACCCCGGGCACGGAAACTTCTTGATGGAGTCACAATGAATGACTTTAGTTCTGAGGGAAAAAAAATGTCTCTTGTACTCTTCGAAGGAGTGGAAAATGAGGATGAGGGGTTTTGAGTATTTAAAAGTCAGTATTGAAGCAGAAGGTTGTAGCTTGCCAAATGAATTACCTCTCAAAACATCTGAGGCTTGATGCTCCCTACTTTGCAAACTTCAACATTTCCTGGCCTGATTATCCCATCTGTATTCTACCTAACATTTTATGTAACAAATTTCTTATCCACACTTGCTGGGGCAAGAATAAAGGCAAACTCTCTTTTTAATGTGCTGAAGAGCCAAGTATAATTCTTGATATTTTGTATATGCAATGATAATGGCACCTTCCACAATATTTGGTTTAACATATGAAAGCTTACTTAGTTCTAAAATCCTAATTTCAGGCTCTTTAAAAGGGGTCTTAGGAATTTTCCTTTGGGGCTGACCTCAGCCTGACTTAAAGGACGTCAGTGGAAGACTACCTTCTTTGGGAATACTGGATTCATTGGAATTAAATCATTTCATCTACTTCTAAAATAAATGCCCTAAAAAATTAACTGAAAACAAAACAGCTTTCTTTTGCACTTGGATAATTCAAAACGAGCTTTGTTTTCAAACTGCAAACTTGGCATGTTCACAGTCCTTCCTGAGGAATGTGTGCTGTGTTAAAATATGAAAAAAAGAATACTGTTAGAAATAACAGAGTTAGGAATCTCATACTCAGCATATGCAAAAAGTATGTACATATCTGTATTCCTACAGTATGAATAGGCACTGGCATTCTCCTAGCAACATTTATAAATACTTTTAGAGAAGGAAAAGAAACACATACACTATAGAATGTTAGCAAGCTGGTACATTTTGGAGTTGGGATTTGCACAAAAGGCGAGCACTTGAATCTGTTCCTACTGTTTCTCCTCAGTTTTTGGATGACTTACCACCTGTTTATTGGCTTAGAGTTCTGCGAAATAATTTCTCTGGATTGCATGAATGAAGCACAGGAACATTCACACAGAAGGGGGCGCAGATTGGAAAAGGCTGCATTTGAGTGCATCTCAGTTGAGATTGTACATGTTAGATTTCATCTTGTTTTGAACACTTCACAGGGATTGCTTAATTTGATATTTAAATGAGAGAATTTTATCAAAGTGGAATATAAAATTTTTGTCAGCAGGAGTGACTTGGATAACTCTATATGAAAGCAGATTCTTTTTCAGTGACACAGGTAGCTTTAAGGATGTTTGTGCACCTTGCCCTAAAGAGGTCATTCTCCTTCTCTTTTAATGATAGTTTAATTCATGAATTTAACTGATTCTACCTTTCTCTTTTTGAATTTCTTTAAGAATAGGGATCTAAACTTATGAAATTTGAAGCTTTCAATCCAGAAATAAAATGAAAAGTATAAAGCACAAGAACTTGAGTTGCCAAGAGCACCTCAAATGAGCAAATCGAATTTGCAAATAAATATTAATCTTTAAAGTATCTGGCATTCTGCAGTAAAAATTAGGATGGGATTAGGAGACATAATATGCCAAACTTGTAGGGAGAGAAGAATCAGAGTGTGGAAAAGTATAAAGTCTTCAAGAGTCTCCCCCCCACCCCCTTTATTACCTTATTGGGTATGCATGCTAGAAAGTTTGTGTCCCAGCTTTGCTGCCACTTAACCTTGTTGAAATATGCTCTCACTTATATCAGAGTTACCGGAATGACTGGAGAAATAATGTAAGAAATACACAGTTATTCATAGAGGCTTTTTATCATGGCCACAATTTTCCTACATAGTAATCATTTTTTCTCTTCTTTTTAATCATCTGATGATCAAGCAATTTAAATATAAGTTGAATGATTTACATTCTGTGTTTTTCCAGCTAAAGTTCCCTTTCTGATTACTCACAGCTTTCATCTCTCTTCACTTCAAGGGATTTCCTTTTTTCACAAGTGGCTTTTCCTGAAGCCTTAAATCCTATTTCCATTGTTTGGATTGATTCTTCCTGCAAAAACATGTTGTTTTTGCCAGTGACCACAAGAGGACACAATTTCCCAGAGAACTTTGTTGAAAAAGACACAGAAGAGGAAAACTAACAAAATAGCAAAAATACTACACAATGAATGAATGTCGTTTGGGGAATGTCTATTTGATTTATGTTACTTTTATTAATTTTTAAAAACATAAAAATGAATTGGCATTCAGGCTTCAGATTTTTTGGAAGACTTTATCTTTTTTCTTTATTGTAGAGCATACATGAAAAGCATACATTTAAGAAAATACCATTTTAACAGAAAATATTTATTTTACATTAACAAATTTTTTTTACAAAACAGCATTTTGTTCAAAGGAAAAAAAATTCTTTTTATATTAGCAAATTCTGTACAAAACTCTCAGTGACCTGGAATTCTACTATTTAAATTTTAGAGCCATGTTTGACAATGAAAAACAATTTTAAAAATATACTGCTATTCCAAAATGCCTTTGAAAGTTTGAGTTTTCTGCCTGGGCACTTGGGATGTCTTTACATGAAAAATTACATGGAAATCATTTTATGGTCTGTCAATTATATAAGAACTAAAATTATTTTTTCCAAGATATGGCAAAATAGGATATTTTTAACGTATTGACTCTTAACACTTCCCCAGAATTATGATATACGATGTTTGATTTAAGATCACCTTCCTCTTTCTTACTACTTTTTCTCAAAAAAAGTTTTCAGAGTATTTGATTACTTTGTAAATTAAAGTAAATTATGTTTTGATATTTATCTGGAAGAATTTTTTAGTTCTGGTGGGGTGCCATGACAACCAGGCTGGGAAATCCCTGCTTCAGTTAGAACTCAATGCTTTTGCTTTGCATTTGTGTCTCTTTGCAGATACATTTCTAATCACATTCTCTGAGACCCTGCTGGAGGGACTGAGGAATGGGCCAAAAGACCTGGAAAAAGAAGAAGAAAAAACAAGAGAGAAGGAACAGTAAAAATAAGGAGATCAAGAGAGAAAGAGCAGAGTGTGGAGAGAGGTGAAAGAGGTAGCTGGACCAAGTGAGGAAGACTGATATGGAAAAAGAGAGAATGAGGCTTAGAAGGTAGGGGGAATAAAAGGCTTAAATGACAAGAGAAAGAAAGAAGTTAATGCACTTAGTGGGAAATAGAAAAGCACTGGGATTATTGGCCTCAGTTTCTGCTCAAAGAGACCATTGCAAGTGGTTGCCTGTCCCTTGGTATAGGCATTTAGGTTTTTTTTTTTCTTTATACAGCAGGTTCTTATTAGTTATCTATTTTATACATATTAGTGTATATATGTCAATCCCAATCTCCCAATTCATCCCACCCCCACCCCCACCAGCAGGTTTCCCCCCTTGGTGTCCATACGTTTGTTCTCTACATCTGTGTCTCTATTTCTGCCTTGCAAACCAGTTCATCTGTACTATTTTTCTAGATTCCACATATATGTGTTAATATACCATATTTGTTTTTCTCTTTCTGACTTACTTCACTCTGTATGACAGTCTCTAGGTCCATTCACGTCTCTACAAATGACCCAATTTCATTCCTTTTTATGGCTGAGTAATATTCCATTGTATAAATATACCTCATCTTCTTTATCCATTCGTCTGTCGATGGGCATTTAGGTTGCTTCCATGACCTGGCTATTGTAAATAGTGTTGCAATGAACATTGGGATGCATGTGTCTTTTTAAATTATGGTTTTCTCTGGGTATATGCCCAGTAGTGGGATTGCTGGGTCATATGGTAATTTTATTTTTAGTTTTCTAAGGAACTTCCATACTGTTCTCCATAGTGGCTATATCAATTTACATTCCCACCAACAATGCAAGAGGGTTCCCTTTTCTCCACACCCTCTCCAGCATTTGTTGTTTGTAGATTTTCTGATGATGCCCATTCTAACTGGTGTGAGGTGATACCTCATTGTAGTTTTGATTTGCATTTCTCTAATAATTAGGGATGTTGAGCAGCTTTTCACGTGCTTCTTGCCCATCGGTATGTCTTCTTTGGAGAAATGTCTATTTAGGTCTTCTGCCCATTTTTGGATTGGGTTGTTTGTTTTTTTAATATTGAGCTGCATGAGCTGTTTATATATTTTGGAGATTAATCCCTTGTCCGTTGATTCATTTGCAAATATTTTCTCCCATTGTGAGGGGTGTCTTTTCGTCTTGTTTGTAGTTTCCTTTGCTTTGCAGAAGATTTTAAGTTTCATTAGATCCCATTTGTTTATTTTTGTTTTTATTTCCATTTCTCTAGCAGGTAGATCAAAAAAGATCTTGATGTGATTTATGTCAAAGAGTGTTCTTCCTATGTTTTCCTCTAAGAGTTATAGTGTCTGGTCTTACATTAAGGTCTCTAATCCATTTTGAGTTTATTTTTGTGTATGGTGTTAGGGAGTGTTCTAATTTCATTCTTTGACATGTAGCTGTCCAGTTTTCCCACCACCACTTATTGAACAGACTGTCTTTTCTCCATTGTATATCCTTGCCTCCTTTGTCATAGATTAGTTGATCATAGGTGCATGGGTTTATCTCTGGGCTTTCTATACTGTACCATTGATCTTTATCTCTGTTTTTGTGCCAGTACCATATTGTCTTGATTACTGTAGCTTTGTAGTATAGTCTGAAGTCAGGGAGCCTGATTCCTCTAGCTCCCTTTTTTTCCCTCAAGATTGCTTTGGCTATTTGGGGTCTTTTGTGTCTACATACAAATTTTAAGATTTTTTGTTCTTGTTCTGTAAAAAATGCCATTGGTAATTTGATAGGGATTGCACTGAGTCTGTAGTTTGCTTTGGGTAGTATAGTCATTTTCACAATATTGATTCTTCCAATCCAAGAACATGGTGTATCTCTCCATCTGTTTGTGTCATCTTCGATTTCTTTCAACAGTGTCTTACAGTTTTCTGAGTACAGGTCTTTTACCTCCTTAGGTAGGTTTATTCCTAAGTATTTTATTCTTTTTGCTGCAACGGTGAATGGGATTTTTTCCCTAATTTCTCTTTCTGAACTTTCGTTATTAGTGTATAGGAATGCAAAAGATTTCTGTGCATTAATTTTTTATCCTGCAACTTTACCAAATTCATTGATTAGCTCTAGTAGCTTTCTTTAGGATTCTCTATATATAGTATCATGTCATCTGCAAACAGTGACAGTTTTACTTCTTCTTTTCCAACTTGTATTTCTTTTATTTCTTTTTCTTCTCTGAGTGCCATGGCTAGGACTTCCAGAACTATGTTGAATAATAGTGGTGAGAGTGGACATCCTTGTCTTGTTCCTGATCTTAGAGGAAATGCTTTCAGTTTTTCACCATTGAGAATGATGTTTGCTGTGGCTTTGTTGTATATGGCCTTCTTTATGTTGAGGTAGGTTCCATGTATGATGGGTGTTGAATTTTGTCAGATGCTTTTTCTGCACCTACTGAGATGATCATATGTTTTTTCTTCTTCAGTTTGTTAATATGGTGTATCATATTGATTGATTTGCATATATTGAAGAATACTTGCATCCTTGGGATAAATCCCACTTGATCATGGTGTATGATCCTTTTAATGTGTTGTTGGATTCTGTATGCTAGTATTTTGTTGAGGATTTTTGCATCTATATTCATCAGTGACATTGATCTGTACTTTTCTTTTTTGTAGTATCTTTGTCTGGTTTTGGTATCAGGGTGATGGTAGCCTCGTTGAATGAGTTTGGGAGTGTTCCTTCCTCTGCAATTTTTTGGAAGAGTTTGACAAATATGGATATTAGCTCTTCTCTAAATGTTTGATAGAATTCACCTGTGAAGCCATCTGGTCCTGGACATTTGTTTGTTGGAAGATTTTTAATCACAGTTTCAATTTCATTACTTGTGATTGGTCTGTTCATATTTTCTATTTCTTCCTGGTTCAGTCTTGGAAGCCTATACCTTTCTAAGAATTTGTCCATTTCTTCCAGGTTGTCCATTTTATTGGCACAGAGTTGCTTGTAGTAGTCTCTTAGGATGCTTTGTATTTCTGCGGTGCTCATTGTAACTTTTCCTTTTTCATTTCTAATTTTATTGAGTCCGCTCCCTCTTTTTCTGGATGAGTCTGGCTAAAGGTTTATCAATTTTGTTTATCTTCTCAAAGAACCAGCTTTTAGTTTTATTGATCTTTGCTATTGTTTTCTTTGTTTCTATTTCATTTATTTCTGCTCTGAGCTTTACGATTTCTTTCCTTGTACTAACTTTGGGTTTTGCTTGTTCTTCTTTCTTTAGTTTCTTTAGGTGTAAGTTAGATTGTTTATTTGAGATTTTTCTTGTTTCTTGAGGTAGGATTGTATTGCTATAAACTTCCCTCTTAGAACTGCTTTTGCTGCATCCCATAGGTTTTGGGTCATCATATTTCATTGTCATTTGTCTCCAGGTATTTTTTGATTTCCTCTTTGATTTCTTCAGTGATCTCTTGGTTATTTACTAACGTATTGTTTAGCCTCCATGTGTTTGTGTTTTTTACGTTTTCTTCCCCCTGTAATATATTTCTAGTCTCATAGCGTGGTGGGTGGAAAAGACGCTTGATATGATTTCAGTTTTCTTAAATTTACTGAGGCTTGATTTGTGACCCGAGGTGTGATCTATCCTGGAGAATGTTCCATGTGTTCTTGAGAAGAAAGTGTAATCTGCTGTTTTCAGATGGAATGTTCTATAAATATCAATTAAATCTATTTGGTCTATTGTTTCATTTAAAGCTTTTTTTTCCTTATTAATTTTCTGTCTGGATGATCTGTCCATTGGTGTAAGTGAGGTGTTAAAGTCCCCCACTATTATTATATTACTGTTGATTTCCTCTTTTATAGCAGTTAGCATTTGCCCTAGGTATTGAGGTGCTCCTATGTTGGGTGCATATATATTTATAATTGTTACCTCTTCTTCTTGGATGGATCCCTTCATCACTATGTAGTGTCCTTCCTTGTATCTTGTAACATTGTTTACTTTAAAGTCTATTTTATCTGATATGAGTATTGCTACTCCACCTTTCTTTTGATTTCCAGTTGCATGGAATATCTTTTTCCATCCCCTCACTTTCAGTCTGTATGTGTCCCTAGGTCTGAAGTGGGTCTCTTGTAGACAGCATATAGATGGGTCTTGTTTTTGTATCCATTCAGCGAGCCTGTGTCTTTTGGTTGGAGCATTTAATCCATTCACGTTTAAGGTAATTATTGATATGTATGTTCCTATTACCATTTTCTTAATTCTTTTGGGTTTGTTTTTGTAGGTCCTTTTCTTCTCTTGTGTTTCCCACTTAGAGAAGTTCCTTTAGCATTTGTTGTAGAGCTGGTTTGGTGGTGCTGAATTCTCTTAGCTTTTGCTTTTCTGTAAAGCTTTTGATTTCTCCATCGAATCTGAATGAGATCCTTGCTGGGTAGAGTAATCTTGGTTGTAGGTTCTTCCCTTTCATCACTTTAAATATGTTATGCCACTCCCTTCTGGCTTGTAGAGTTTCTGCTGAGAAATCAGCTGTTAACCTTTTGTGAGTTCCCTTGTATGTTATTTGTTGTTTTTCCCTTGTTGCTTTTAATAATTTTTCTTTGTCTTATTTTTTGTCAGTTTGATTACTATGTGTCTCAGCATGTTTCTCCTTGGGTTTATCCTGTCTGGGAC
The DNA here is from genome assembly GCF_964341445.2 of Mesoplodon mirus. Lineage (NCBI taxonomy): Eukaryota > Metazoa > Chordata > Mammalia > Artiodactyla > Ziphiidae > Mesoplodon > Mesoplodon mirus. The sequence continues at coordinate 43,625,243 of NC_138985.1, read as the reverse complement.
TCTCTGCGCTTCCTGGACTTGGGTGGCTATTTCCTTTCCCATGTTAGGGCAGTTTTCGACTATAATCTCTTCAAATATTTTCTTGGGTCTTTTCTCTCTCTTTTCTTCTGGGACCCCTATAATGCGAATGTTGGTGCGTTTAATGTTGTCCCAGAGGTCTCTTAGGCTGTCTTCATTTCTTCTCATTCTTTTTTCTTTATTCTGTTCCATGGCAGTGATTTCCACTATTCTGTCTTCCAGGTCACTTATCCGTTCTTCTGCCTCAGTTATTCTGCTATTGATTCCTTCTAGTGTATTTTTCATTTCAGTTATTGTATTGTTCATCTCTGTTTGTTCTTTAATTCTTCTAGGTCTTTGTTAAACATTTTGGGCATCTTCTCAATCTTTGCCTCCATTCTTTTTCTGAGGTCCTGGATCATCTTCATTATCATTACTCTGAATTCTTTTTCTGGAAAGTTGCCTCTCTCCACTTCATTTAGTTGTTTTTCTGGGGTTTTATCTTCTTCCTTCATCTGGTACACAGTCTTCTGCCTCTTTATTTTGTCTATCTTTCTGTGAATGTGGTTTTCGTTCCACAGGCTGCAGGATTGTACATCTTCTTGCTTCTCCTGTCTGCCCTCTGGTATATGAGGCTATCTAAGAGGCTTGTGCAAGCTTCCTGTTGGGAGGGACTGGTGGTGGGTAGAGCTGGGTGTTGCTCTGTATAGGCATTTAGTTTTAAAAAATCCCTGTCATTTTCACCCAATCATAACAAAATGTAAGGAACAAGGTGGAGGGCCAGGAAACTTTTAATTAAAGTTGATCTTTATCTAATAGTTATTTAGAATTACAGTCAAGATAGTAACATATTGTGATCACTGGATCTCAAGGTGGCAGCAGGAAGATGTTTGGGGGAATATTGATGCTGTTATTCCATGAAAAATATTGGATTTCAGAAATCTTATGTGGTTGCTAAGGCTCCTAGCTCATTGTTTGTTTTCCATTTGACCTCCACGATGAATATCAAACTGGGTGTTTTTCCCTGTAGTTATCTAGGATCAATGCCTTTGCTCTCCCCACCTCAGATACCTCAGGGAAAGATATAGCAGTAAGTGATGAGTCTTATTTTCACTCACCACTGCTCAAGACCTTGAGAAATTATAAGGTTCTGGTTCTGCCTAATGATCCATTCAGGAGACCTGAATTCTGGTTTCAAATGGCCCTAGTTACTTGCAACACATTTATTGATTCTCTTGTAAATGAACCAAAATGCATCAAATTCTCTAATTATTTTAGGTGCCCTGAATTAGAAGATTTAGTCTCTAACATCAAGGATGTCACATTCTAATGAGAAATAAAACAGGACCATATTGGATGTCACCAAACGGAGCCTATTTAAGACCTCATAGATATGGGTGCCTCATGAATATGGGGTTCCCTAAGAGCTTCATGCTTACATAGTCTTTCTGTCCCTTCCTACTTACTTTAGTGATGTCTGAGAAGTCTCTCAGGTTATTTATTTTGATAGTTAATATTATCAATTCTCCTTGTTGGTCTTACTCTGTTTAGCAGAATTGGGTATTCATAAGTAACGCAGCAAGCATAAATTGCAGTTTTCCTGAAATGCATTTTATCTCAGCTTTAGTCTTGAAGGATAACTACGGGTGAACCAGGAGAGTAGAAAGGGTAGGAGGAAAGAGAGACACTGGCAGGGGCATGGGCAAAACACGGAGGCATGAGCATGCATGGCCTTTTCAGGGACCTGTAAAGAGTTTTGTATGGTTGGAGGTAGAATGGGTGTGGAAGCAGCCAGAAATGATACAAAGTTTAGCTCACAGTAACACTGTGTGCTATGCTAAGGAATTTGGGTGTTATGCTAAATGCAACCAAAACTGAAGAATGTTAAGCAGGGAAAGGACATGATCAGATGTATATTTTAGATGTGTATTTTGGTCTGTGGACAGACAGTGCAGGGAATGTGATTAGATTTAGGAAGTCCTTGCAATAACCTACCATGTACACAATATAAATAGCATTGTTTTACTTATGAGAACTTACACCATTGTAGTATCTATGGGGATATGGACAGGCTAATATAAAGCTGAGAGAAAATGACTGGATTTAGGGAGATTTGGAGGCATCAGTTTCCTCATCTGTAAAATTAAGTAATTGGATAGATAATTTGAAAAAGTTGAAACATGTAGAAAGGATTTTATAAATGATCTTGTCTGACTAGTCAGTTTTATAGATGAAGTTTTCTCTATGACTGCTTATAACTCTAAGTATCTGGAACCTGAAAGCATTTTCCAACGTGATGAGAATGAGTTTCCTTCTAGTTCTGGAAACCACTTGTGGCCAGCTGTGGTCCTAAACTGTTGTGCCAAAAATGAGTAAAAGAGGCGGTGAAGTGGTTCAGGGAGGTCAGAAGGGGCTGCCTCCAAACACCACCTTCTACTTCCCATAGTCATGCTTTAAATTGATCGCTGGTTACTCATTAAGTTGGGGCCTGGCATTGTCCTCTCCAGGCTCCTCTTTTAGATGGCAAAGTCCCCAAAGTGAGGTAACACATTAGGTCACTAACACTTTCGAGTGAATTATATTGTATGATGTTTTTCTCATGAAGGGAGTGGCTCAGGGTAGCAGAAGGACAGTGGGACATATTAAAGAGGATGGACTGAAAGGCAGGGGAAATTGTGAAAAAAGGCAAGTTATGGTAATAGGGCCTTTGCGATTTTTCCAAGTGTAGGCCTTGGCCTGACACCATGGGCTTGTCCGAGCATTCCATGGCTGTTATTCAGTGTGGCTGAAGCTATCCAGTTCTGTCTTTCGGATTCAACTCTAGATAGATGGAGCACAATGAGATAATGAGGAAACCAGAGCCCAATGGCCTTGACTCATCATCTCAATTTCTGTCAAGTTCTTAGAACCTTGAAATGTGTCTATCAAAGGTCTTAGGGCCTTGAACTCTTCTATTTCACTATCAGATATGTGTTAAGAGCAAACAATAAACCATGATCTATTTGTTTTAACTACATATAATTGCCCTATTTAGATGTAGTTGTGCTCAAGAGTAGAAACATTTCCAGGGAATATGAAGTATACGTAGTGACTGAGAAAACAAATTATCCAGTAATCGTCATAAGCACCCTTAATGGCAATTTTAATTTCACAGACTAGTGTTTGGACTGAGGAGAAACATTGTTAAAAATACACTAAAGAGAAAGACAAAGATGTTAATACTGAAGATATCAGCAGGCTTGGACTATCTGAAGAGCAAATTAATTCTATTTATTTTCTAACTGGATCTTTCTCCAAAATAGGCTACAGTCTGATATAATTATTAGGAAAAATAAACTGTACTTCTAGATTTATGTAACATTTACTCACTATATTTTCATTATATTGATTCTTATATGAAAATTATTTTCATTAGAGTGATTCAGATATTTTACAGAAATTTATTAAAATATTTTACATTACAGTACATTGTTAAACACATTTTAAATGGTAGAGAGAGAATTTCATGGCAAATTTTGGTAAAACAGAATGACTACTGGATTTTATATGTGAATACATCAATGACGGAAGCTGAAATCACAAGTATGCTTTAGTTTTTGTCGTTTCTGTGAGTTAATAGGTATGGCAGAGGATCATATTATTAGAAATAATCGAGTAATATAGAATGAAAGCAGAATAAAAATAGGAATCTAGGTAATTTCCCTAGATTAAATTAAATTAGTTGATGATTTTACTTTAATTTAATATTATAAAATTCTTAAAACATAACAATTACTGAACTGGAGAAATGGCTTCAATCACTTGAATAAAATCACAGACTACTAGGGCTAAAAGAAGTTTTATAAGTCCAGAGCACTTCTTCCTTTTCTGGCAAGATAGCATGGCCAAAGAGAACAATGTAGTGAATGATGGCCCAGATTCTGGAGCCAGTCGCCTAGGCTCAAATATGGCTCAACTTCTCACCACCTGTATACTTTAGATATGTTACTTACCCCTCTTCGTTTCCCGTGAAAGGGAGATGCACATCATTAGGCTGATGTTGTGATGATAAGATAAAGCCATCACTCCTAACAGTTTTAAATGGTGCCTGGCACTTGATATGTGTTTTATATTATTATTTTAAATGAGGACTAAGTTATGCAGTACCTTGCAGACTGAGATGAAGCATTTGCACTCAATTCTAAGTACAAAAGGAATGGTTTAAAGGGTAAATGAAGAAATGAATTGATGATCCAGTTCTGTCTGAAGAGCAACTGTTCCTTTATTCTTGTCTCACTCCTAAAGACTCAAAGGTCAGGGCAGGGACACTAATTGGAGGAGGTTCAATAATTCATCTATGCACCAGCTGCCAAGAAATGCTACGAGGAGGTGTATGACCCCTTCGGTTTCAGTATTGGGTGGCATCTTGCCTGAGCTAGAGACTCTCATATTCAATTCTCCACTTGATGCTACAATGTGGGCTTCTCACAGACATGTTAAACTGATTCGTCACTTTCAAATAACTTATTCCTTACGCCCCTGCAAATCGGTACATTTCAGTAATTTATCTAATTGTTTAGCCTAAAAATCTAGGAACCATCATTAATCCCTCTGTTTCCCTCAGCCCACCCTCTCCTCCACCCAGGTGATCATGAGGAGTACAGTCTCCCGCCAAGACTGACAGACTGGGTATTCAGGCAATAGTAGGAAGTTGGTTTGGGTGTGGTGCATTCAGAACTCCAACAGAGATGGCATTTCCAGAGTCCATAGCATTGAGACTACCTGTACCACAGTTTGGTGTTGAGTGGCTCAATCGGAGTGTGTTTCATTTGTATTAGTGTTTTCTTCCCAAGTAGCCTAATTTCCATAAGAAACTAAGCTCTCCTCATATTCCTGATGGGCTCCTTAACGTACAAAATGAGTACTCCATAAATAATTGTTTATTGATTGTTATTATTTTAAAAAAGTAGAAAAATTACAAGTACTATCATAGGTCAAATATTCCTCAATTTACTTCAACGTTACCCTGAATGTATATTTTAGTCAATAAACTCAAACGACAGTGAAATGGAGTAATATCTATTACTCAAAGATCAGAGATTTAAAACAGTTATGTTGAAAATATTAATTTGGAGACTGTTTCCTCCCACAAATATTCAATCAAGTATTACTACTAACTTGATTCTGAAATTACTCAGTAAACATATCTGGTCTTCCTCACCCAAATTCTGTAGCTAATAGTTAGGACAACATTTTATTTTGTATAGGAGCACGAGAGGGACATGCACAAATATTGGTGAGGAGGGGAAAAGACTATAATAAAGCAAAAATTATCTGTAAATTCTCATTTTATTTTCTTTAAGAAGCTGAAGCAGTTGACCCTGAGCTGGAAAAGAAGGAATGCCTTACAGCTATGTAATTTCAAAGAGCCAGAGGTATGTGTAATAAAATAGTTGGGAGAAAGTACTAAGGACAGTGCCCAATCTGAGGCTGTGGCAATTAGAATAGGAAGGGTTGTGAGTTCTTTGCTGAAACGTCAACCCTGTCCTTTTCTTGATCCCATAGGATGGCACAACCATTTAAGGAATGGTCCATTCTGGTTATCATATGAAGATATCACTCCACCACAAGTGTCAGAACTCAAAAGTATTCACTTGACGACATCTCTGTGTAGCAGGAATAGTGCTGACCCAGTAATGTGCCAAGGTCAGTGGCATATGGACTTTTCTTTGGGGAAAGAGAGACTAGTAAGGAGACTACTATAGTAATCTAGGTGAGAGCTGACTGTGACCTAACCTGGGGTGGTGGCAGTGGAATTTAAAGTGGACAATGAGCGGTTATATTCTAGATATATTTTGTAGGTAGAGCCAAGAGGATTCACTAAAGATAAGATATAAGGTGTGTAGAAAAGAAATCAAGAATGACTCTAAGGCTTTTTATTTGAGAAAGATAAAGGGGGAGTTGGCAACCCCTGAGATGGAGAAGGTCGTGGTGGAGCACATTTCAGGGAGGATATAGAGTTCAATTTCAGACATGTTGAATTTGAGATGTTTGTTAGACATCCAAGTGGAACTGTTGGGTAGGCAGTTGGACATGCAAGTCTGGAGTTTGTGAGAGAGGTCTGTGATGGAGATAAAATTTGGAATATATCAGCATATAGACAGCCTTTTAAGGTATGTAACTGAAGGAGGTCGCTATGGGAGTAACAGTGTGAGAGGAAGAGATGAGGACTAAAACCAAAGGGGGAAAAAAAGATGGTGATCACTGTGTTGGAGAAAAAATAAATCAGAGAAGGGGTTTAGGGATTGATGGGAAGGGTGTAATATTTGTGAAATTAGAGATAATTCATTCTCCTAAGAAGATACCAGGACAAATTGAGAAGACACAATAATCAATAATAAAAAACATAAAGAAAATAATTCTCCAGAGTAGGAAAACAAATTAACAGAGTTCATAGACTGGAATGGAAAATTGTATTCCAGGCAAAGTGAATAAAAACAGATTAATACCCATTAATATTCTTAGAAAATTTTTGAATATTGAAGATACAGAAACCATCCTATAGGCATCCAGATAGAGAACATGGATTACTTATAAAGGAGTGAAAATTGGACTACTTAGATCTTCTCCATAAGAACACATGCCAAAAGTATGTTGTAGTCCAAGAAGTTCATATACCCAGCCAAAGTCACATTTACACATAAGAACAAGGATGGAAGCACTCAGAAAATACCATTTTGTCTTCTTAACAACAACAAAAGGTCAAGTATATTCTTAGCTTACTGAGAATGACACAAGAACTGTGGTGAACAATGATATAAGGAAACACAGCAATTTAAGCCTAATCAGTTGTTATAAAAAAGGCAACAAGAGTGAGTGCAAACTAAACAAAAAAAATTTTAAAGGAAAACATCATATAAAAATATTATGTATTTATAAATATACACTTAATTCTAGAAAAATATTTGAGGTAGATGACATAAATTTTAAAAAGCCAGCAAGAAGACATATATTAAAAATAAGTAAGATAAATTAATCAAAAAGAATAAAAACACAGGGTATATAAAGTAAAACTTAGTTAAGTTAGCAGAAGAATGTATATCTGTCCTATGTATTTTTTTTTTAGGATTTATAGCTTATATTTAAGAGTCCTGGGACTCTAGGAAGCTAGTTATCTTTCTGTCCTATGTATTTTTTAATGGAGGATTAGACACTTGGCTCTAAGAAGACTAGTATACAATGTAAACAGGTATCACAAACGATTGTAGATCCACAGGGTCCATGAGGAAACACACACACACACACACACACATACACACACAGACGGTCCAGGAGAAGTCCAACTATTCCTGGTACTGTGACCTGAAAAAAGTTTCTTCCATTTAAGTTCATTGGAGAAGGAAGCATTGGGTATCATAAAGGACAATATCCTTGACAACATCTGTACATTAAACCCAATAAATTTCATAGAGCTGTTCTTTTTAAAAAAATGTCATTTCATATAGGTTTTATGATATTATGGTGGCAAAAGTCAATTACTAAAAGTAATTTTTTGCAAAGGCTTATGTTTTTCTGATTGTGTGGTTTAATCTTCTTACAGATATTTGAGATCTTGAATAATACATATACTTCAGTAAATACTGTCTGTCTTAGCTGAGATATTGAAAGTTATTGAGAAGTGATTTTGAGGTTGTGCTCCCTGAAATTTGGTAGTAAAATGTGGTAATACAGTTTACCAGTGAAGTGATATTTTCTTGAGAAAACCATTGAGCCCAGTAAAATCCTAAGTGGAAGACTTTTGCTTAACTTGAAAGCTTTGTTATCCCTAGTTGGAGGCAAGGGTATAGCAATTAATAATTACCAGCTTTTGTATGTTAGTACTATTAGCCCTATATTGTCAAAGAGAAAGTCACAGCAGCAGATGGACTAAAAATATGCTAAATTTCTTATAATTTAAAAATTTGATTTTAGATTAGATATATTTGACCTATGTTTTTTGAAAACTTTTATTGCATTCAAATTTATACTGTTTATACTGTCATAGAATGAAAATAACTTTGAGCTGTGTTTCATAATGTAGACAGCTGATTTTTATTCTATCACATTTCACTTTCTCTTTCATTTTGTATAGTTAGACTGTTTTTACCCTCTGAAACATTGGAATTGTACCTTGTGAGATGAGGCTAGAGTATGTGGAATTGAGGTATGTTTTAAACTGGAGTGCGGAGAAGGCATAGTGTGTAGCACTCATATCAGGCTAACATGCTCAGAACAATTTCAACTTGGCCCCTGCCTATCTACTCTGGACTTAGGCTTAAAAACATTTTGTGTAATCTGAGGTCATTCTGTCCCTTTGTGGTCCACAATATTAATGAGACCTTATTATGTGTCAGGAACTGTCCCAACGCACCTGGGAGGAAGAGATATATTAAATGGGATATGGCACTATAATAAAGATATAGTGGATTAAACAAGGCAGTTTGTTTCATGAAAATTTTGGTTAGATGTTACAGGTGCGGTTCAGTGGCTCAGCCAAATTGGAGATTTAACTTCTTACTTTACTATTCTCAAAATGTGACCTTCCATTTCATGGGCCAAATGGCTACTCCAGGTCTCACTTCCATTTTGCATTCCAGCCAGTGGAAAAGAAGAAAAGCAAGGGGAAGACATGTCCCTCTTTTAAGGGACCTATCTAGAAATTATGTGTGACTTCTGCTCATATTCCATTCCTAGATCTTAGTCACATAGCCACAACTAACTACAAGTGAAACTGAAATGTAGTCATTAGCTGGATAGCCAGGTCTTCATGGGTTCTACTGTTAAAGGAAGAAGGGGAGAATGGATATTGTTAGATAACTAGGTCCTTTATGAAGTAGTGACCCAAACAGTCATGATCCTTGGCTTCAACCTGGCTCTGAGCTTAGAATTTCCTCCTTTAGACCTAGACGTAGTCATAGTCTGCACGCTAGGTATACAGCTATTTTACCCAGCCTGCCAATGCTGTTTTTCCCAGCAGCCTCAACTTAGGGCCATTTAAGTACAAAATAACACAGAACTTGCAATATATTAACTATATTTCTTCCATTCCATCCCAATAGCTATTATTTCAAATGCTCCCACATCCAATATCTGCACAAGTTGGTTGAGTGCATGTCCCTCATTCTACGATGAGCTCTTTATTAGGCAAGATATCTTAACCAAACTATAAAATTGTGTTGAGAACAGAGCCAAGTCCATAGTAAGCATCCAATAAATATTTGATAGATTTTTGTTGAATTGGTAATGAAAGTTAGCACAAGAACTGGATGCTGATCAGAGAAAGAAAACTCAATTGGATCCAACCCAATTTAAATGTAAACTGAGCCTACATTATCACTACTTTTCACCCTCTCCTCACTATGCCATTTATGTGCTTGTTTAGTTTAGGGCTACACATAAGAATGACCATGAACATTTGACTTGGGGAAGGGGAGTCAGGAAACTGTTCACCTTCTTGATCACTTTGTCAACCCCTTTCTCCCAAAGGAGATATTTATGCAGCCCAGTAACTTCACTAAATTGTAATAAAATATATATTCATGTTTTCTTTCTCTATAATTTCTGTAGAAAGCATATAATTTGCATGCATTTTTACAGAAGAATCTTAAAAAGAAAATAAACTTTTATTTTATATGCTAGCATATAAAATACAGTCAGTAAATCCAACAGACAGTAACAGCACAAAAGGAAAAAAAGACTGTGTGGGGGGAAAGAAAGAGAGGAGAAGGGAAGCAGGAGAGATCTGTAATGATTTTAGATTATTATTATTATTTTGTTATATGAAGCCACTTATCCTTGCAACATGAATGATAAATGAGCAACTAGTACAACTGTAGTACAGTACAATACATTGAAAGCCAATTACTAATGATATAGGAGCATTAAAAAGCAACTATAACTAAATCGTATAAAATCAGAGTATGAAGGAAAAACATTAGATTTATGAAAGAGTGAAGCGTACTCTAAAGAACATCCGCAAAATTAGAGACATAATAATGGCATTATACTTTAAGCTGATGAAGAAAATGTTATAAATCATATCTTCTGACTTGGAAATTCTCCCAATGGTTGGAATTTTATTTCTAGAGAACCTCTATTTCTGAATTAAATGCCATAAATCTGAGAATTGTGTTCATTTTTGTCACTTGATCCGTTTGGTAATAAATTTATGGTAAGCATCCATGAAAAGTTTCCAGCTACCCTCAGATTCATACTTAAGGTTAGTGTGAGTAGTACTCTTTCCTCTTAAAAGATGTTTCCTCGGAGTTTGTCTACACTGTCCTTTTGAAGCTCAGACTCAGAATCTCTGACCTCGATGCTGCTTTTGATGTTGTTTTGGGTTCCGTGGCTGTGACATTATAACTTTAGCAAATTATTTTTTATACTAGCATTGCATGTAGACAAGAACCAGCCTTAGTTTTCAATCCAGAAGTTGTGTTTTGTCTTTTGTTGAGATGATGAAATAAACATCTTTAGAAACAATTTTTCTCTGCTTTAATGTTTTTTTTTGTTTTTTTTTTTTTTTTTTTTTTTTGCGGTACGCGGGCCTCTCACTGTTGTGGCCTCTCCCATTGCGGAGCACAGGCTCCGGACGCGCAGGCCCAGCGGCCATGGCTCACGGGCCCAGCCGCTCCGCGGCATATGGGATCCTCCCAGACCGGGGCACGAACCCGTATCCCCTGCATCGGCAGGCGGACTCTCAACCACTGCGCCACCAGGGAGGCCCTGCTTTAATGTTAAAGTTTCACATTTAGAAGTTCATCTCAATTTAATTCTAATTTTGTCAAAGAGCAGGAAAATGAAGTGAATAAAAGGAGAAAAAACCCTGAAAGCAATTCTAACCAGTAGCACAAGGATAGTTATATCCAATTTGACTAGTGGGATGGACCTGGCCAAAACACAGGATAGATTTATCTAATAGTCATATATTTTTCTTGCCTTCCCACTTTTTTTTGCCACTCCAAGCACCATAAATATGATAAATATCATATATAGGGTCTTTAGCTGACAGAATACATTATGATTAATTATGAAACAGAGACTCTAATGAAATGCAGCACCTGAAGGAAATACCAAAGATTATGCAGTCTTGAGGTGGTAGCCTTTTCATTATAGTATCAGGCAGTAGGAAGCTATATATGTATGTCACACACTCACACACACACACACACAGGCACACACACATGTGTATTTCTGAAGCATTTAGAAAAATAGCCCAATTCAGATGCAAGGAATTATTTCTTTCACACACTATGAACATAAAGCAATAATAACACAGAAAATGACACTAGAGGAACATATACAGATGGCATGAAATAGAAATCATCCCAGTAGCAACAGCTATTTTATTTTAAAGATGGTATAAATTGAAACCATAGGAACTAACAGAAACTCTTAAAGGAGCCCTTCAGTTTATGCTTTAAAAAGTGCCTTACTGAGCTGCCTACCCAAACAATGCTGGGCTGCCTTTGCAAGGAGAATATGCAAGCCTCCCACTAAGTGACATGGGCATGGAGCTACATTATAGCAACATTTGTCACTGTTACCTCTAGAGAAGGAGGCAACTGGGTCAATATTTGGCTCCATTGTTAAGTGTAAGCTTGGACAAGATATTTTTAACTAAATTGTTTCTTTATTCGTAAAGTGGATATATAAATATTCATTGTAGTATTTTCTAAGGATTGGATGACATAGCTTATGTAAACAGCTAGTGCATAGTAGTTGTTCAATTAACTCACTCCTGTCTCAGCTGGCTTTGTGTGCGGTTCCTCACTTAGCCCTGGGAGTGCGTTCAATAACTCAGCTGAACAGTCCACAGGAAAGAAGGTGCCTATGAAAGGTGAGGCCAAGAACCAGCCAAACAAATCAAATTGGATTACTCATTATTTTTCAATTTGCTCTTTGTGTTCCTTTTGACTAGTAATGAAGATAATGGAGTTGGAAAAGAGTAAGTAAACACTGTTGTTTTGGGTGGTCTTTTCTCTTTAGAATTCACCCAGATTTTCAGTCTCGATGACTGATTAATTTTTGACAATTAAATGAGAACAAAGAAAAATTGTAAATACTATGTAACATGCATGAATCAACGTTTAGGGTTTTGTTTTGTTCGAATTAGCTCTCTAGGGGCTAATACGGTCATATTCTAGGTATTAATTTAGCTTAAGTGGCTCCCACCAAAACTGTTTTGGTTTCTATGGAGACTTTTTCTCTGGTTTACTGGTATATAACTGTTACCTCACCTTTTCATTTCCTGAAATAGCACCAAGTACAGTATCTAAATTTTGACTAATATAAATCAAAGCACATGCCTTCCTTTCAGTAAAGTCCTCTATTTCAACATGCGTGCAGGATTTTCCTTTTTAATGCATTAGACATCTGTTATTGCTAATGGGGATAAAATGTCACATGTTAAAAACAATAAAAGTTATTAAAAGCAGTGCAGGTTTTAAATATTTTGAAATTATTTATGTTAGAAGTATAATTTTTTTCTTTAGATGTATGGTAGAGATTTCAAACAATGAGGATTAAAAGTATGTGAAAATGAATATGTGTATGAACATGCAAATATAATCATATAAAGCTTTTATGGATCACATTTATCAGGTTATAATGTACACTTTTTTTTTTTTTCGGTATGTGGGCCTCTCACTGTTGTGGCCTCTCCCGTTGCAGAGCACAGGCTCCGGACGCGCAGGCTCAGCGGCCATGGCTCACGGGCCCAGCCGCTCTGCTGCATGTAGGATCTTCCCGGACCGGGGCACGAACCCGTGTCCCCTGCATCGGCAGGCGGACTCTCAACCACTGCACCACCAGGGAAGCCCCGATAATGTACACTTTAAAAAAATAAAGTAAATATTAAATATTACACAATCTCCATATTCCTTTACTCACACAATCACATGCACATTCATGCATACAAACGTACACACATTGTGTTCCCATGGGCTAAATAGGAGCAAAGCTATGATGCTAATTGTTTAAAAGCCAGCAATTTCATATTTGAAGTGTATTCCTGACTAATCAATAATGTCTTATCATTAATATAGTTTACCGTAGCTATTTTAGTTGGATGTGTCTCTTTGTGTGTGTGTGTGTGTAATTACAGGTGAATTCAACTGTTTAAAAAAAGGAACACCTCAGCATTTTAAATGAATTTCCCATTTCAGTGTCAATGAAATTAAAGTCATATTTGCTAAGTACTTTTAACTTTTAACTTTGTATTTAATTAACTTCAACTTCTCTTTTGGGGCAACTCTGGGAATACTTGTTTTATTGAAGAAAGACTTATAAATGAAAATCATTTCTCCAAACCCAATGATTTCATTTATATAAAAGAAAACAAAAATGGGGAAGCAAATTGAGGTTGTTTGAAATCAGGATCTGGGTATTCCTGTAGGAAGAGAAGGGCAATACTGGAAGGAATCATGAGAGGGGACCTCTAATATGCTAGTAATGTTTTGTTCTCTAGTATCTGAAGAAAAGTATTACAGAATATCACTCCTAAGCATGTAAAATACCTAGTCTAAATGTTTTAAGGTTAGAAAGGCAAGCGTTCTTACATAAGTAACAGCATCCTGCCCTTCAACTAAGAGTAAAACTTACAAATTGTATTGTTGTGTGGCTATTTTTAATTCAAGATAATTTTATTATTTTTCTCTTTTTTCATTCTTTGTGGTGATAACCGTTAAGATTTACTCTCTTAGCAACGTTTCTAATATATAATACAGTATTTTAAACTATAGTCACCATGCTACATATTCGATCCTCAGAACTTACTCATCTTATAAATGGAAATTTGTACCCTTTGACCAACATTCCCCCATTTCCTCCACCCCACAAACCCTGGCAACCACCATTCCACCCTATTTCTATGAGATTGGCTTTTTAAAAATTCCACGTATAAGTGAGAACATACATTTGCCTTTCTCTGTCTGACTTATTTCACTTAGCATGATGCCCTCAAAGTCCATCCATCTTGTTGCAAAAGGTAGGATTTCCTTCTTTTTTATGGCTGAATAACATTCCATTCACACCTTCTTCAACCATTCATCTGTTGATGGAAATTTGTTTGTTTCCATGTCTTGGCTATTGTGAATAATGCTGCAACGAACATGGGGGATGCAAATATCCGTTCCAGATAATGATTTCGTTTCCTTCAGATATATACCCAGAAGTGGGATTACTGGATCATATTGTAGTTTGATTTTGATTTTTTGGAGGAAACTTCATACTGTCTTCCATAGTGGTCACACCAATTTACATTTCTACCAATAGTGCATGAGGGTTCCCTTTTCTCCACATCCTTGCCAACACTTGCCATTTAACAGGTGGGAGGTGATAACTCATTATAGTTTTGATTTGCATTTCTCTGATGATTAGTGATGTTAAGCACCTTTTCATGTACCTGTTGGCCATCCGTGTGTCTTCTTGGAAAAATATCTATTCAGGTCTTTTGCCCATTTTTAAATTGGATTATTTGTGTTTTTGCTAATGAGTTGTATGAGTTCCTTATATATTTTGGATGTTAACCCTTTTCAGACAGATAGTTTGCAAATATTTTCTCCCATTCCATGGATTGCCTTTTCATTTTGTTGATTGTTTCTTTTGCTGTACAGAAGCTTTTTAGTTTTATGTATTCATACTTGTTTTAAAATAATTTTGTTGTTTTTCTGTTTTCTGTCTACAAAAGGATGATAGAAAACTGGAAAAATACAAACAAGTACAAAAATGACCAGTTCTTTTATAGCATGTATAAAAAGAACATTTATATTTATAGATAAAAGTATACCTATATACAACTTATATATTTACACACATTCCCATATGAAACAGAAATGAAATCATGACTCGCATATTGCTTTCTTTATAAAATAATGTTTTACTTATTTATGTTAATAATCTTTCCATGGCACAAACTATTTTGTACATCATCCTTTCAATGACTGCAACAATTTAAAATAAGTACTCACATTTTTAGACATCTAGGCTGTTTTCTATATTTTGATATCAAAAACAATACTGAGATGCATACTTGGTAGTCTAATCTTTGTACATAATTTTGATTATTTCCTTAGGCTAAATTCCTACCAATGAAATTTCTGTAAGCAAGCCATAAGAATCCACAAAATGTCCTAATGTTGTAAAATATGGCTTAGATCTTCCTAACCAGAGCCAAGTTTCAGAGAGCATTCTTGAATCCTTTCTAACTCCTTTCTTGATATGGTAAATTACCTGAACTTCAGATACTCTTGAATCACTCCAAGATGAAGTAGCTCTGCTTCCAGGGAAAATTCTGTTTTTCTCATTGAGTCAATGACCCTCATCTAATCAATGAATGTTCAGTAGGTTTCCTGAATGGCAATTCCAGACACTTTGTTTTCTACAATTGGCTGGTAGCTGGTCTTGGTAATTATATTCAGGCCTGATATTCTTATGTGGGGCCAATGCTCAGTCAAAACCTGGAGTAATTCTTGGGCTTGTTTTCAATATATGCAAAGACATTGATACTCACTTAAATACCTGTCTTAGTGACAAGTGATGGAAACATTAAACAATCATTAATATTATAACATATGAAGTATTCAAGAAAGAGATGCCAGTTAGTAAAAAAAGAGCAAAGCTACCAGCATATGGAGGAAAAGAAAGAAAAATAAAACCTTTTAGAGGTTTGATCTGGGAGCAAAAAATTTTTACTTATGTACCATCCATTCTAATATACACGTGAAGGTATTCTGATGGAAGTAATTTTGTATGTATGCATGTTCGTACGTATGTGAATCATACAATGGAGAGAGGGGTTATAGGTACAGAAGTAGAAACTTTGAGGCTGTCCGGGGTAAGGTCCCTGAAGTATGGTGTATATTTTCATGTGGATGTAATTTGTGAAGATTTTTGTTGCGTTTTGTTGTGTAATGCTTTGAGTTCTGGGCATTTTTCAGCCTGCTTCATGTTAACTTTAGAAGTAGTTGATTGAATTTGATGAAATATAGTACACTAAAGTTTAATTTGTAGTCGTGTCATCTTGAAACAAAGTGGCCCCCAATATATATATTTTAACTGAGCTCATCTGCTCTGATTTTAATGGGCTTCAGTGAGATTAGGCAAATGAACAGTGATGAAAGAAATGGTGTGGCATGTTCAATAAGATCTACAATTAACAAAACCACTACTTGTCAAATGCTTGTTAACTACAGTCACCACATTTTTTCTGGTCAAAAATATGAACCCATGGTGAGAATATTTGAAACTGGGTATGTCTCCCAAGTCAGAAAAGTTTTAGTAAAGTTCAGAGGGCCCTTCAAATAAGACTCTTGAAGTTGAATCAAAGCATTTAAAAGGAACAAGATATTTAATAATTATACTTTTAACTTTCTATGCAAGGAGGCAAATTTTTCATATAAAATAGTAGATATGAAAAAAGTTACCTATTTTTAAATGTTGAGAAATTATGTGCAAGTTAAGGCCAACTTTATCTTTTCAAAAACTGATGTTTAAATTGCAAGTAAATCTAGTGTCAGAGTGAAAAGGAACCCGTGCGAATAAAGAAGATAAGTCCAGGTGCTAAATTTTCAAAGACTGTAAATGGCAGAAGTAACACAGAATGTCCAAGGATGCATTTTGGAACCCAACGTCCCCCTCTGCTGCTCCAAAGAGGAGTCTTTTCTCTTTTCTTCCTGATTCCTCTCTGTTGCAGGTGGCAGCCACTTAACCTTCCTGGGTGCACAAGGACTCCTATGTCCCTCAGAAAACCTAACACAAAGCATGGCCATGCTATCTCATTCCGGTTGACTAGGCTGAGTGAGTCCCAGGTTTTTGGATTTCACATCAGCCATCATCAGGCATGAATAAATGCTTAGTATGTGAGGCAGTCCTACTTCTAAATTACTTTCACAAATACAGCAGCTTTCAAGATGAATTTGCTCAGAAAAAAAATTACTAGAGGATTTACCAATTGAGCTATCGCTTTTTCATATGAAAGCTTTTTATGCAAAATTCAGAGATTATTTTAGGAATGTAGGATTTACAGTGACCTTCCTGGCAGACCAAAGATTATAATTATGTATGTCATGGACCAGAAGCCTTACCCTTAAATTTTTATGTTTTTAAAACAAAACAAAAATACTTTATTAGGGCAACAACTTAAATTGGGCACAAAATGCCAGGCTAAAAGACTAAGTCTAAAAGACTTTGATTCATTTAGGAGAGACAGGACAACTATTTAATATTGCTTTTATATGTGTTCTCATGAGTCCTTCTTAAAAGGCTGAATTGTCATTTTGCTCTGCATACACATTCAACATTGAAAGGGCATAAACAACAATTACAATATTGGCTAAATATTTATTTTGCATGAGGCACTGTACTAAGCACTTTACATGATCTCTTATGATACTTTTAATAACTCTGTGTTAATTATTTCCACTTTACAAATCAAAGTATTAAAGCCCAGGAATTTTAAGTGAGTTATCTAAGTAAGTAGCACAATTAGGATGTGAAGCTCCTCACTACTATAAATCCATACCTGAGAATGTAATCTGGCCAAGAATGTCAACATGGACCAAGGGACATAGAATCAGATACTCAGTTCTTGACTATGACCTTTACGGGTACAGTACTGATTTTTATTCCAGGACCCACACAGTACCATGCACAAACTTGGTTTCACTTTATGGAATACTTAAAGAAAAATTGTAGAACATGATGTGAATCAAGTGTATGTGAATGTCTCCCTGAAATTAATGATAATTTACATTTATAAGGTGCTTTATAGGTTCAAAGTAATGTCAAAATAATTATCCATTTTTTCACTTTTTATTTTGAAATATGTACTTATAGACTCACAGGCCATTACAAAGATGGTGCACAGAGGTTCTGTGTACCCTTCACTCAGTTTCCTCCATTAGTTAGATCGTATATAACTACAGTAAAATACCAAAACCAGGAAATTGACATTGGTATGAAATTATACAGTTCTATGTCATTCTATCACATGTGTATTAGTGTAACCACCATTGCAATTAAGATACAGAACTATTCCATCAGGAATCAGCTGATTTGAATAAATCCACACTGATTTGGAAAGCATATATTTAATATAATGTCTGGGCTGCTGACAAAATAGAACTCCTTTGAATGAACTTAGTTCATTTTTTTCAGATTTAAAGTCACTTCCTTTTTAATATGTGTTCTATTACAGGAGCAGATTAAATTTGGAAGTTTTGGGGGTATATTGGGGGTTTACTGCTCCACTTAGAAGGATGCATAGACTAGGACTAAATGCTGACACAAATATTCCGGGAATAAGAAATTTGGGATGATAAAAAAATTCATTTCATTTTTTTCATCTTATTTTAAAGCATTATATAATGAGCGCTGCTCTTTATATATTTTATGCTTTCATGTATTACCATTGGTGGTGAAGTTAATGTCTTATTCTTTGAGTTTTCATTGCCATAGAATTGGAAGGGATATAATAATAATTATAGTGATGATGACGTGTATTTTAATAGTAGTTACCATTTACTGAGTGCTTACTCTGCACCATTTAGTCTGTATACATATTTCAGTCAACTCTCATAAAAGCCCTATGAGACGAATGTTATTATCTTTACTTTAAAGATGAAGAAACCGAGGGTCAACAAGGTTAAGTAAGTTGTACTGGCTTTCACAGCATTATGCTATGTACTTGTGATTCAAACCCACCTCTGTCACATTACAAAGCTTGTGCTTATGTTCATCAAAAGAGTTTTTTCTCTTCTCTTCTGGCAGGATTGCACTGAAGCCACCTGAGGAAAGTCGTGGCTTTAAAATATCCATAGAAGATTAGTTCAGAGACTTCAAAAAATTCCACCTGGGCTTCCATGGTGGAGCAGTGGTTAAGAATCTGCCTGCCAATGCAGGGGACACGGGTTCGAGCCCTGGTTTGGGAAGATCCCACATGCCGCGGAGCAACTAGGCCCGTGAGCCACAACTACTGAGCCTGCGCGTCTGGAGCCTGTGCTCCGCAACAAGAGAGGCCGCGATAGTGAGAGGCCCGCGCACCGTGATGAAGAGTGGCCCCCACTTGCCACAACTGGAGAAAGCCCTCACACAGAAACGGAGACCCAACACAGACAAAAATAAATAAATAATTAATTAATTAAAAATGAATATCTGGTAAAAAAAAAAAATTCCACCAGTAGTCCACCTTCCCCATTCCACTGCAGCGACTAAATCCCTCCGCATGATATGCCCATGCCTACATTTCTGATCATCAGTAAAGATGAAGAACATTTACTCATTTTTACCACACTATTTCTACTTAAATACAACCATCATATAATAGTTCACAAATAAACTCAGACCCTGAGAGTTTGGTCTCTGAAATCCTTGACTGTGTGTAAATCGTGGCTTCACTATTTATTAGCTGATTAACTTTGGGAAAGTTATTTAACTTCTTTATTCCACAGTGTTTTCATTACTAACAGAGTAATAATAATGTCTATAGCCTAAAATTATTGTGAGAACTTTAATAGTTATCAACATGTGCTGTCATGTAAGTAAGCAATACAGTAGATAATTATAGACATTACTAATTATTATAGATATTATTACTTCATCCAGACCTAATAATCCAATTATTCTCCTGTTCTCCTTTAGACCATTTCTAGTTTCTCCAACATTTCACTAAACTATGGGATTAAATGTAGCCAACATTTTACTAAACTCTAGGACTAAATACAGTCAATCAGTTTAAGATCTGACCAGTAACAAATACAGCCTGTGAAGTTTTGAAGAAGTTACAAAATTATCTGCAGTAAAATAATTGTGTAATCACATTCATCATTCATTCATTCAAATATGTTTACATGACATTGTTGTCTTCTATTGTTCACCAACTGTTTGCTCTATTTCCATATTCTCATAGATATTTTCCTCCTTTTTGAAGACTGGAAATCATAAAAAGCTGTCCATAACAGCTGCTTTGAGATCATCTACATTTGCTGGCTGCAGGTAGAAATCTCCTTCACAGAGCCTTAAATAGAAGGTTGTAAAATTTGGCCTTTGAGGGAGCCAGACTGTACCAGCCTTTTGTATAATTTATCATCCACAGAGTGTGTTAAGGTGCTTTTGATCTTGAAGGCAATATCTTTCAAAGAAATGTGTTGTTTACATGTGACCATTGGTCCTTTATAGGAATCTCAGTATCATGCTGATTTCCATAGGTGAATGAATTTTTTAAATGGTAAATTGATGACTCAATTTACTTGAGAGACTCTAGATCTTGTTGAAATCCATTCAGAGGATCAAATGAAAGAAAGTATGTGAAGGGTGCTTTGAAAACAATAATGTGCTAAGTAAACATTTTATTATGATAATTATGACATTTTATTATGATAATTCCCAGCATATTTGTCAAACTCTTGACTTCACTGAATATTAAAAGTTCTTTGCCTTCTGCAAAACTGAGTGGAATTCTACCAAGTATTAGCTGTAAAGAATGTTTAAAAATACATTCATACTATTCTTTGCATTTCCTTACACTTCTTTACGGAATGTGTTTTCGGCACAGAACTAAAATTTGGTATCACAGAGAAAGTTGTGGAAATTTATAGGCTTTGGTTTATCGACACTTGAAGAAGTTTTTCCATCTTTCTGGTATTTTATTCCTGTCAGTTTGCATTGCTTCTTTCCTTTCCTTCTCTTCCTTCGCCAGGTTTGGTTTTGAGCTTTGGATTCAAAGAAACCCCAAAGTCAAAACAAAATGGTCAGAACTGCTGACTCTTGTTTTGTAAACTTTTTTAGTCAGGCATTCACAGGAAGAGAGGGCACTGACCAGAAACTGGGACTAACTTCACCCAAAATGTTGGGAAAGTTCAGGAACCTTTGACTGAACTTGGGCCAAGATATAGATATATACCAACACTTTTCTAACACATTTAAACTATAATTTAATCAAGTAATATCACCCAATAAGTAGAGTTAGTACTTAAAGTTCAATATTAATCTGCCAGCTATTTTTGATAAAAATAAATCGAAATAAAAATAATCTAATTTATATTTTGTATTAAATAGAATCTTTTGGTTTTTAAAGTTGCACTACATTTGGGAACCTCACACGTGAAGTATACCTAAGTGTCTTCATTAACTTTGAAATTTTCTTTGAAGATTTATAATTACAAAAAAAGTTATGCTAAACTGTGCTTTATCAAGTTTCATTTCAAATTTTTGAAGCTGTTATAAACCTTCCACAATAGTGTTTTTATAATGGAAATGCTGACAAATGCAATAATAAACACGAATCCCAGGGTCTTAATTTATGTTCATGCAGGAATTATGCATAATAGCATAAAATTTGGTTCAGTTTCCAGTGCTAATTTTGCCAAAATCTGTTTTCACATTGGGTAACTGTAAAAGATGATCAGCCTGAATGGCTGCCTGTTGATGGCAAAGGCTTTTGATTATTTTTACTTTCCTTGGAAAGCCTGATTATCTTTCAAATATGATTTCATTTAGATCTTTTTTTTGGTTTACATATCTGAATACTAATAGTAACCTGATAGTTATGCGGAACTTAGTTTGAGACCAAAAGGCAGTTTTCAGTCAGTAAAGAGTGTATAAATAAATCGCCTCCAAGCAATGTCTAAAATGGTATTTACATTCCAAATGTCCAAATTACTTTAAGATTTCAGAAACCAATTATTACAATTTTCCAGAAGTAATTGATACCCTTAGGATTTTTTTTAACTGTTGGAAGGTATTGAAAAAACTATGTCTGCTGATATTTCTATCAGTGTTGGTTTAGGAGGTAATAAAGAATAAGACAATTTTAACAGAGGATGTGTTAAATACTAAAATCACTTGTATTAAAGAGTGCACTGAATTTATGGATCTAACATGGGAAAACAAATTATCACGTTGCTTAGAAAAGTTGAGTGTCAAGACATCGAGGTGTGTGGATTCATGTTCGAAATGCAGATAATTTTGCTTTATCTCTACGGATGATTTGGTATAAGGAATAAGTCAATCCATTTTTTTCTGTATTTCTTTTTTTTTTTTCTTTTTTTTTGGCCACTCCGTGCAGCATGCGGGATCTTAGTTCCCCGACCAGGGATCGAACCCATGCCCCCTGCACTGGGAGTGTGGAGTTTTAACCACTGGACTGCCAGGGAAGTCCTCATTTCTCAGTATTTCTGATCCTTATTTGGCTTCAAATTACTCAGTTAGTACAATGATTAAGAAGAAATCTTAAGAGACTTTACATTTTAGAGCAGCTTCTAAGCATATAAAAAGACAAAGAATGAAGCATTTAAGAACCGTAACAGTTTTAAGAATCGTGGACATAATTCTAATAATAATGGGAAAAACCTTTTTATTTAGAGCTTCTTTGGGTATTATTTACTATACTGAATAAGAAGTATTCACTGTAGGATATCATGAGATTACTAAGAATATAACAGAATGGTTCAGAATATGAGGGAGAGCATTAAGGATGATGGATGGTTGTATTTACTCTTCAGGACCCGATGATTTTGAAGTCCTTTGTCTATGCAGTTTTTAAAAATTTCTTATTTTCAAAATTGGTTCTTTCAACAAAATATTAATGATTCCTAAAGTTGAATCTTTTTAGAAAAACTTATTCATCACTTGCAGATTTAAAAAAATGATGTTTAATTCTCAGGAGAACTTTAAGTGGGAGGAGGAAGGGAGCTTCTATAAGCTCTTTCAATTTTGAACCCATTCACCCTATATGTAAAACGTCAACACACCTTTTTAATTGAATGAATAAATAACTGGATAAACATGAGGGATTACTGAAGCCACTTGCACTACAGAAGAAGTTGGGGAGCAGAATACTGTTTGATGATGAGTTGAGAAATAGTTATTTTTCTTTGACACATTGAAATGAGTAATTTTAAATGTGTCTTTAAAAATACACATATGCTAGTCTGAGCAGTCAAAAAGTTGTCTAGAAAAAGAGGAGAAAATGAGTAATTTTATTTTATAAAACTGATACAGAGGTCATTGTCCAAACTTCAGTTTATTTTAGTAAAGGTGCTAGAGAATTAAAAAAAAAAAAAAGACACTCCCTGGTTTTGTTGTTGTTTGGTTTAGTTGGTTACCTTTTTTCCTTTTACCTGTTTATCCTGATGTTCTTATGGTAGAGGTGGAAACAATCCTGGTGAAAAGATACTCAAAATAAGAAATCATCTTTGCGAGGGTAGTCATTTCAGAGTTAATTCAGTTCCTATAGATAGGAGAACTAGGAAAAGTTTTAAATGAAGGTGTATGAGAGACAAGAAAATCGCTGTTAATTCTGGTGGGAGGGAGTGTGAACTGGCAGATCTGCTTGGAAGGCAATCTGGCCATTTGTAGCCACACACTTAAATGTTCACTTGATGCAGAAATTTCACTTCTAGTTACCTAATATCAGGAAATTATCAAAGGTAGAGAAGACATTTATAAGAATGCTCTTGCATCATCGTTTATTTTTTTTAAAAAATATCTTAGCTATCCACTTGTAAAGGATTGGAGTTAGGTTGTGATACACGGATATAACAATAAAATACAATGATTAGAATTACGGTTGAATAATATTTAAAGTCAAGGGAAAAGTGCTCATTCTATAAGGCTGAGTGGAAAAAGATAAATTCTAAAACTATCCCAAATTTGTTAAACACATTGAATTTATTTCTGTATAAAAAAGACTAGAAGGAAATAGATAAAAATGCTAACTGTGAGGTAATGAGGAGTGATTTAAATTTTATTTCTTTTTTAAACTTTTATTTTCCAAACTTTTTGGGATGAGTATATATTACTTCTTAATAAAATGAATTATATTTCTAAAAGTGTGATAGGGAGACTTGTGTGTGTCTGTGTGCCTCCGCGCAAGGATGTGAGAAGTGAGAGCAAAATAAAGTGTTGGAATAACAGGATTTATTTTTAGGATTACGGACTTTACAGTTAGATGGGCATTATTCATTCCGCTTCCTCTCCTCACTTACCTACTCCTGTCTGAAGAACCCCAGTTCAGGTGTTAGCAGGTTGCCCAGAAGGAAGAACTGTGGAATGGCAGACCGTCCAAACTCGAGGGAGCCCCTCAGCATGGTCCTACTTCAACCTCATCTCCATCGCACACATTTTGGCAAAGTGGAAGAATGCATCGCCTCCTCTGACGTTTTGTCTCTCCTGTCCCTAGATGCGAATAGAATAAAAACTATCTTTCCCTACCTTCAGCTAAAAATGTGAAAGTGCGCACTCAGGTGTCGCTGCCCCTGGGAGGACCCAGCCCTTTTCCCCCCTGTAGGCGACAGGGGAAAGCACCCGCGGGCGGTAAGGCTCGGGGCGCCCAAGACACCCTGTAAACCCAGGTGCATCCCCAGCTCGTGGGCCGGAGCAGTCACCTCTGGGTTCAAGCGTCCATAACAGGGTTGCTGTTCTGAGCCTAAGGGGAGGGAAAGGGAGGGGGAGGGAAGGAAGCGGGGGGGTAATGTTCCTTTTTAGAGGTCGCCCGTCCCTTCGACTCCCCTTCCTTTCTCATCTCCTTCATTCTGCCTGTCGACAAGCCTAAGAGGACCGGAGGAGAGATCCGGAGCCCCTTGGCCTCTCAGAAGACCCAGTACCGCACTCCTCGCGGGTTTCTGGTCCAAGGCCTCCCTAAGAGCACGTCCGGAGCGGAGTGCCTGCCTGGGATGGCTGAGCACCGATTCTTGAGGCTTAAAAAAAAAAAAAAAAAAAGAAAAGAAAAGTAGGAATGCCTCTTTTATATTTACATTAAAACACACACACACACACACACACACACACACACACACACACACACGTAAGAAGGAGGGAGATATGGGACTCCATAGAAGCCCCCGAAGTCTGCCTTTTCGGAAAGGATTAGATTCCCACCCGCCTGACAAAAGCTGCTTTGGGGCGTGGGCCTCGACTGCCCCAACTCCTTCTTAACCAGTCCTAACGTGCCCCGCCCGCTCCTGCCCCACACTCCGCTGAGAGCGATCGCGTATATATTAACTCTACGGCTTCCATGCTTCTCAAGGGCTGTGGGAATTTTATAATCCAGAACCAAGCTCCCGAAGGCCAGACGTTCTGTCTTGGAGCGTCCCTCCTGGCCTTTCAGCCACACCCACTGCCGGGTCCTGAAACACCCCAACCCGCGCGCGCCCAGGCGAGGAGGGGGCAGACACTTTCATCCCACACTGGCTCAGCCGGTTTCCTTCTCGAAGCTCTCCAAGAGCTCGGTCATGAAGGAAATGTAGACGATGGCCAGG
The DNA here is from genome assembly GCF_964341445.2 of Mesoplodon mirus. Lineage (NCBI taxonomy): Eukaryota > Metazoa > Chordata > Mammalia > Artiodactyla > Ziphiidae > Mesoplodon > Mesoplodon mirus. The sequence goes on along the minus strand of NC_138985.1, from coordinate 43,599,972 downwards.
CGTAGGGTCTCGATCCGAGACAGCCTCTTCTCGTAAGCAAAAGTGGGTACCTTCCTCCGCAGCTGGTCGAAGGCCTCGTTGAGGTTGAACATCCGCTTCCTCTCTCGGATGTTGGCGGCTTGGCGCTGGGCGTACGTGATCACTCTTTTCCTCTTGGGGCGGCCCAGCAGGGAGGCGCCTCTCCCGTGCTCCTCTTCCTCCTCGTTTCCCCCCTCTTCTACTTCACCCTCCTCTTCTTCTGGATCGTCCTCAAAACGCGCCAGACTCCTGGGTCCTTCCTCTCGGAGCACAAGGTCCTGGTGGTCTCCATAGGGGACCCCGGCTGCGAAGTCGCAGAGAAGAGGGTGCCCCGGGGAGGCTAGGGACAGGTCTGCGACGAAGTCCAGCACGGTGGCGTCCACGCAGCTCTCGGGATAGGCTGCCATCGCGTCGGCTTGGCCCTGCGTCTCATCGGTTTCTCGAAGGGAGGGGCGAGGCTGGTGATGGGCTTCCTAATAGCCCTGAATCTGATGGGTCACCATCACCGAAGGACCAGGGGACATTAATATTTATAACCAAGCTGATAACAGGATTAGTTTCACCGACAGGGAAGGCTCTGACAACGTCGCTCCTCTCGAAACTGATGGGAGAAGACAAGCTTGAGCACGCATGGAAGACTCAAAGGGACAGGCCTCCAATTCTGCGATCTTTTTTCCTGTGCCACCTGGGACAGTTCCTTCTTGGCAACAACTCCCAGCCCTTACCTGCTGTGCTTTTTGTGTCTCTCCACACCCCCGCAGTCAACTAATATTCTTCAGGCTCCTTATCTCATGTAGCTCTTTAATTTAGCTTTGGATTTTCAAAGCAAGGATGTTTTCCACCGCTCTGGCTTCTCCTTGGCTTCAGAGTAGGAGTTCTGAATCTTGCCACCCTAGGCTGCCAGTGGGTGTGAAACAACTGCATGTGCTTTTAATGATGTCCTGAAGAGGGGCCCTGTCTGCCAGGGGTCGAGGGGAGCTGTTTGTCTGGTATCCCAGTGCAGCGGCTACTGAAAGGCAAGATCTTCCATTAGCTTAAGTAAGCACGGTAGGGGGGCCGAGAGCGCATTCCCCAGAGTCGCTGTTGGAACCGGCTTTCTCTTTCCACTGGGTCGTAAACAGCTCTCTTTTCGCTTTACCAACCTGGACTTCTAAAATCTGTTTTGCTGTAATCAGTCTAACATTTGAGGTACTTGACTTTCCTTTCCTAACCCTATCTCCCACCCAGGTAAATGATTTTACTTAGAGGGAAAAAGTTATGATGGCAATAAAACGAAAAAGGGAAGCTCAGAATATTTCCACCCAGTGTGCTTTACTGTATAATCCCAGCATGGGAGGCAAAGCAAACTCTCCCCCCCAAACAAAACAACTTCAGTCTCTTTTCAAAACTGGGATTCACCCTTTGATAAACCAATTGGTTGATCAGCTCACCCTCTGTTGAGAAGTCTTTCAAATTTTAAATTCCTGATCAGTATTTGTGAACAAAGAAAAATCCTGACACTTCTATCTGGTTTGTTTTCCTCATTACCAGCCTACAGGATTTAAGAGCGGAAACTATATTGCATTTTATTTAAGAGAGATTTTGGTTATCTTTTTTTTGAGATGAAAAAAGACTTAAAATTTGGATAGCGAAAATAAAATTTTACTGATTTCAGATTATATATATATATATCTAACAAAGAAGGGTTTACTTTTCCTTCTTTTTTTTTTTTTTGCCAGTAGCTATATTTATTTAATTATTCTGTGTAGGGATTTTTAAGAAGACACGGTGGGGCAGAACAACATAGTAGAAAATCATTTTAAAGATGTGTTAAAAGAGATAGCCTAAAAAGATGAGTACAGAGATGCCTTGGTTCAAGGGAGAAATACCTAGGACATCAATTCCTATTAACAAGGTAAGTTGTGACTATGATGGTTAAGTTAGTACATTGGACAGCTCCCAGAAACCTCTTATTTCTAACAGGTAAGCACAATTCCTTTTCTTTTTCGTAGCCTTCCGGTGAGTACTCCCAGATACTATTAAAGCAATACCATCTTGTAGTCTTCTTTTTGCTTTCTTCTTCTTCTTCTTCTTCTTTTTTTTTAACCCATTTGTGTCTAGGTTCCCCCTTGCTCGTTTGTCCTTTAATTAGTTTTCTTTTCTCTTGCTTGTGTTTACTCTTCGCTCTCCAATTTGCATTGTGATAACTCAGGCAGAAAAGAATCAAAATTAATGTTCCTGAAAGATGTAATGAGAATGAGATCTTTGATTATGATTACCTATTTGGTTTTTACTAAACTTCTGTCAAAGAGAAGACTGAAAAATAAAAAAAGAATTGGAATTTCAACAGTGGCTAAGGAAAAAGTAAATGGGAGGATTAATTTTTGTTTTGACAAGCAGTAACATTCTTTCTAACTCTTGTTTAACTTAATGCATTGTTAAGCGTTTGGATAAATTTTATAGTTGATTTGCAGTTGTTGAATGTTTCTCATGACTTATTTTTTCCTTTTAAATGCATACATAAGCGGAATAAATACCTCACCTAGTGAGAATCTAGTTCTACATCAAACATACATTAGGACATTTAATGAAGGGAAATATGGTAGAAATTTAAATTTAAAATTTAATAAAATAAATGTCAGAAGCTATCATGAGACTCTAAGAGACACTTTTCTTGGACTAAAATTCTTTATGATTTTATCTAAGGGAATGAATTTTTCAACAATCACATCACAAAAGAAACTGTAGAAAAATTAAAGGAACCAATACACAGGATTGGGTTGAAATTGGGTTGAAATTCTCTATTAAAATATTAGAGAATTTATTAAAATGTTTAATAGGCATGCATATAGCAACTATTTAAAAATACTTTCTCTTCAATTTTATCATAAAATCCCAAGATAAACATTTCTGTTTGTACCACAATAATTTGTTTATCTTACAAGGTTCTAATCATGGTGACATAATCAGAGAAAAATGTTAAAATCTAAGTTATCATGATTGAATCTACTTTTTGTTCATAAATATAATTAATTATAGAACAGAAATAAGTGAAATTGTTTTCTCTGCTTATTTTGAAACATCCACATTATTTTAAAAAAGGTTTTTGTGGATATTTGGTTCCACAGCAAATATAAATAGTAAATGCAGTAAACTTGTAAAGTACTATATGGTTTAAAACAGTTCATTTCACTGGAAGGAACTATTATTTTCATTTCTAGATTTGAAAGAAGAGAGAAACATTTTTTAAAAACCCAACTGAGGATTAAAGGACATTAAATTCAAACTTGATTCTTTTGGGTTCCAGGCCTATAGATGTTTTATAATTATTCAGTGACCTACATGGAGGCTTTTGGAAAGAGTTTGATAAGCCCTCAACAAATTTTGATCAAGATGTTTCAGGAAATGATTACAAAATGACAGTTTTGCTTAGTTTATTACCTGCTTTATCTTTGTTGGCCATCCCAGTTAAACATTAAACATTCTGTGTATACAGATGGTCCCTGATTTACCGTGGTTCAACTTAAATGATTTTTTTGACTACTATGGTGCAAAAGCAATACACATTCAGTAGGAACTGTACTTCAAATTTTGAATTTTGATCTTTTCTCTGGCTAGTGATACACAGTATGATATGGCTCTTGCAATGCTGGGCAGTGGATGCAAGCCACAGCCCCAAGTCAGCCATGCTATGGCGAGGGTATACAACCCATACACTTAAAACCACTCCGTACTCATACAGCCATTCTGTTTTTCACTTTCAGTACAGTATTCAATAAATTACATGAGATATCCAATACTTAATTATAAAGTGAGCTTCATGTTAGATGATTTTACTCAACTGTAGGCTAAGGTAAGTATTCTGAGGATGTTTAAGGTAGGCTAGGCTAAACTATGATGTTCAGTAGGTTAGGTGTATTGAACACACTTTGACTTCCAATATTTTCAATTTATGATGGGTTTATCTGGATGTAGGCCCATCATAAGTTGAAGAAGAGCTGTACTATTATCTTGTATTCAGAATCAAAGCGGAAAAAAACAAATGACCAGGAATAACCTGAGCAATAACTGCTAAGGGGGCTGGAGCATGGGATTAAGAGTGTTAAGGAAGGAGAGAAAAGTAGATAAAAAAGTATCCAGCGAGTAAAGCAAATACCTAACTCTCCCAAATTTATTAAAACTCTTCCCTTCCTTCCCTTCTTCATGCCCCTTCTCTTATTCTTACAGATAATTAAGCAAATTTTGGGAAAACGATAAAATAAAACAAAGGTAAATGTTTGTCATGATTGCAGGGAGAAAAGGCTAAGAAACACTCCCTTAGCTGACATAGAGAAGGGGCCTGCATTCTCTTCTTAATTCATTTCAAATTATGCATGGTTTATGGCCTTGGCTGATTTTAGAGTTAGGAGAATGTATATGCATCTCTTTTATTTTTCTATTTTAGGTAAACTATTTTTTTAAGTTTAATACATATACTTAAAAATTCACCAGTCATATATGTGCAGCTTAATGAATTTTCATAAAGTAAGCATACTCATGAAACCTCTGCCCAAACTGAGGAGTAGAATGAACCATTGAAGTTAGAGATTATGTAAAAACAGGTAAATATTAAGTATATGGCTTGAGACTATTTCAACCTCTCCCACAACATTGTACCTATATCATGTCACAGAACACTCTCCAAAGTATTATTCTTGACTTCCAAGATTAATTTTACCAATTTTTGAGCATTATATAAAAATAAACTATGTGTACTCTTTCATGTCTTTCACTCAACATTTTAAAATGGGATTCATGTATATTATTCTCATTGCTGAATAGTATTTCATTGTGTGAATATATCTTCTACTGCTTATGGGCATTTGGGTAGTTTCCAGTTTTTATCTATTACAAATAGCAGTGCTATGGTTATTTTTGTACATAACTTAGGTGAGAACATTTATGCATTCCTGTTTTTGTATACACCTAAAGTAGAATAGGTTATGTATATGTTCAGCTTTAGTAGTTATTGATAAATTACTTTCCAAAATGGTTGTAACAATTTATACTGTCACCAGTGATGTACTAGAATTCCAGTTTCTTCACATCCTTTTCAACAGCTGGCATTTTCAAGCTATTCTGAAGATGTTCATGTGTATCACATTGTGGGTTTGACTTGCATTTCCCTCATGACAAGTGAAATTGAAAACCATTTCTTATTGGCTAATTGGGTACTGGCTCCTTAGTAAAGTGTCTGCTCAACTGTTTTGCTAATTTTTATAATTATTTATTTATTTATATATCTATTCAGCTATGAGTCCTATGTCATATATATGTATTACAAATATATTCTCCCTACTCTGTGGCCTTTTTTTTCACTCTTAATGATTGTCTTTTGATGGAAATAAATTTTTATTTATTTTTATTATGACAATTTTTTAGAGCAAAGTCCATACTTCTATCTTAGGATTCACTTTTGATGCTATACATTTTATGGGTTTGGATAAATGTATAATAACATATATCAAACATTATAACACAGAGTATTTTCACTGCCCTAGAAATTCTCTGTGTTCTGCCCATTTATCCCCCATTACCCCCCAGCAATCACTGATCTTTTTATTATCTCCATAGTTTTGTCTTTTCCAGAATGTTATATAGTTGGCATCACACAGTATATAGCTTTTTCATATTGGCTTCTTTCACTTAGTAATATGTATTTGTTTTCTCCATGTCTTTCAGGCTTTATAGCTCATTTCTTTTTTGCACTGAGTAATATTCCCTCGTCTGGGTATTTATTTATCCATTCACCTACTGAAGGACATCTTGGTTGCCTCCAAGTCTTGGCAATTATGAATATAGCTGCTACAAACATGCATGTGCAGGTTTTTGTGTGGAGCTAAGTTTTCATCTTCTTTGGATAAATGACAAGGAGCATGACTATTGGACTGTATGCTAAAAGTACATTTAGTTTTATAAGAAACTACTAAACAGTCTTCCTAAGTGGCTGTACCATTTTGCATTCCCAAAAGCAATGAATGAGAAAGTTCCTTTTGCTCCATATCCTCACCAGCATTTGGTGTTGTCAGTATTCTGGATTTTGGTCGGAAGTTTTTAGCTTGAATATAGTCCAAATTATCATTTTTTTCCTTCATAGTACTCTTTATGTCATGTTTAAGAAATCTTAACCTATTCCAAAGTGATGGAGACATTCTTTTTTGTTTTCATCTAAAAGCTTTGTTTTTTTTCCTCTCACATTTAGAACTTTAATCAACCTAGAAGTGATTTTTCTATGGTATGAGTAACAGACGTGGTGGCCAAGATTTATTTGGTTTTCAATTGGATATCCAATTAACACAGCAACGTTATTGGAAAGCCCATCCTTTCCACATTAAACTTATTCATTATATGAAAATATATCCTGTCTTTAGAAGCTGTCTTTAGAAGCTCTAGGAAAAAATTCAAGAAATGTAAAAGAAAATCAATTCTATGATTTGAATACATTTAGAGTTAAGAAATTCTTACTAACATTCAAATTAACACCTCTAATTAACATTCTAATTAAAATCCTGAGTTCAAATGAAAGCAAGGGCTCCCCAGAATGCCATAGTTCAGAAATTGTCAAACTTTCTTGTTAATGGAAAAAATAATAAACAATTTAGGCTTTTTATAGGTCATACAGTCTCTGTTGAACTAGTCAACTTTGCCTTTCTAGTATAAAAGTAGTCAGAGACAATACGCAAATGAATAAGAATGGTTGTGTTCTCTAAAACTTTGTTTACAATATTTGGCAGTGGGCTGGATTTAGCCCTCGGACTTTAGTTTGCCGATCCTCACTCTGGTTAATGAGCCTATCTCCACATTCCCTGTGACTCCTAATATGGAGACTTGCTAAGATAAGGCACTCAGAAATATAAGTGAATATAAAATTGGTGAGCATGTATCTTGTTTACGTGTGTATATGTGTGTGTCAGGGAGTGTAAAAATGCTCCTGAAGCAATTGAATCTGTAACTAGTGTCTTTGAAATTATACTGAGGTGCTATAGAGTAACAAGAAGAGGCTGGATGGGAAGCATACATACCAGGTTAAAGTTACCACTGCAGAGATTAATGACTTATCTCTAGTCACTGAAAACAAGTGCTCTGCTGATGATCTGCTCTTTAAAATATTAGTATTGCTAGGCCCTGGGTGAAATACATTTAACTAGGAATGAGTAAGGAAGAGATAAAGTTCCTGGACAGAGCAGGCTTCTACTTTGTGAATCACTTCTCATTGTCAAAGTTCATTCATTCAATGAAGAGGGCAGCTGTTTCAAGAGGCTTAACCTTTCCATCCTTATTTCCACCTATACACCCTCTTTTTGCCATAGATAACTTGTGGCAGAAACTGCTCATTGTTCTCCAGTATCTACTTAACCATTTTCCTTTTAGTAATAGACCCACCCACACATATTTTAGCTGAGCCCCACTAAAATTATGCCAATGGGTTAAATGAGAAGTGATATATGCAAGTTCAAGTTGGTCTCTTGAAACCTTTGCATTCTACTTTGTCCTTTGCCTTTTTCCCACAGCCTAGAATGTGGGTGCTTTGGTGGTGAGCTAGCATTGACCATATAGACAAGGACATCACCCTATCGCAGGGGTTGGAAAACTTTTTCTGCAGAAGGCCAGATAGTACATATTTTAGGTTTTGCTGATCTGTCACAACTACTCAACTCCACCATTACAGTGTGAAAACAACCATAGATAATACACAAATGAATGGGTGTAGCTGAATTCCAGTAGAATTTTATTTACAAAAGTAGGTGCCAGGCAGAATTTGATTCTCAGGCTGTAGTTCACTGACTCCTGCCCTAGAGGATGGCAAAGCAACAGGAAACTGGGACTTGAAATGATTCAATGAAGCAGAGCTGAACCTCTCAAATACAGATTAACATGTGAGAAAAAAATATATTTTCAGTGTATCTCAGATCTCTTTTTTATAGTGGTGTTTTCTGCTGGCACCTAAAAAACTAGACCATGATTTGAAAGATTAGACAGATATGTTACTTTATATCTATTTTTAAAGTATATACATAAAAAATGCTTAAAATTGGTTATTAGTTTTTTGCCCCAGGTTTTTCCTCTTCATAGGAAATAATTCCATTTCAGTTAGCCATTGGAATAAATGTATTTTCCAGATTTTTGAATATATTAGTTCTTAAATTAGTTGTCATTTGAACGCTCTCCAAATTCTTCACTTCTTTTTGAAAAACGTGGAAAATTAGAGAGGTGTGAAGGCAAAAATATCCCTCAGTATGTTATAAAATACTACCCCTAAATAACTTCCTTTCTTTCCTCATTTTCTATACTATATTTTTGCATGTTATTATTATTATTATTATTTATTTTTATTTTTTTGCAGTACGCGGGCCTCTCACTGCCGTGGCCTCTCCCGTTGCGGAGCACAGGCTCCAGATGCGCAGGCTCAGCGGCCATGGCTCACGGGCCCAGCCGCTCCGCGGCATGTGGGATCTTCCCGGACCGGGGCACGAACCCGTGTCCCCTGCATCGGCAGGCGGACTCTCAACCACTATGCCACCAGGGAAGCCCTGCATGTTATTTTTAATAGTAACTTTCCTTTGTAATAAATGTTAGGAGTTTGACACTTATCCTTAAGTCCATAAGTTCTCTGTATGTTTGGAGATTAATACTATATGTGTAGTTTTGCAATTTAGTAATTTTTCAGCTTTTGCCATTATACTATTCATTTATGATATGGGGAAAATATTAGTATTAAATTGAAACATATGTAGCTGCCAAAAATCAAACAATTTTTAACCTAAAAAAGTGAGCAGGGCTTCCCTGGTGGCGCAGTGGTTGGGAGTCCGCCTGCCGATGCAGGGGACACAGGTTCGTGCCCTGGTCCGGGAAGATCCCACATGCCGCGGAGCGGCTGGGCCTGTGAGCCATGGCCACTGAGCCTGAGCGTCCAGAGCCTGTGCTCCGCAACGGGAGAGGCCACAACAGTGAGAGGCCCATGTACCACACAAAAATAAAATAAAATAAAATAAAAAAGTGAGCAATTTAAGTTGGTTCCATGTAATATATTCAGACCTCCTACTTAATATGAAAATGAAATTAAATATATTAATATAATGAATGTACTAATCACATCAATACAAACAAATTATAATCTGCTATTCTATTGCATACTAAACTTTATTGCACACTAAATTAATTAAATTAATTAATTTATTTATTTGGCCATGCTGGGTCTTTGTTGCTTCACGCGGGCTTTCTCTAGTTCCAGCGAGTGAGGGCTATTCTTTGTTGTGGTGCGCGGGCTTGTCATTGTGGTGGCTTCTCTTGTTGTGGAGCAGGGGCTCTAGGCATGAGGGCTTCAGTAGTGGCAGCACGCAGGCTCAGTAGTTGTGGCACACGGGCCCCAGCGTATGTGGGCTTCAGTAGTTGTGGACTAGGGGCTTAGTTGCCCTGCGGCATGTGGGATCTTTCTGGGCCAGGGATCAAACCCGTGTCCCCTGCACTGGCAGGTGGATTCTTAACCAATGGACCACCAGGGAAGTCCCAAATGCACACTAAATTTATATACAATGTTTTTCAACAAATTCTTATTGAATGCCTATGATGTGCCTGATCCTTGCAGCACTGATCTAAGGGTTTGGAATACATCAGTGAACAAGATAGGAAACACAAAATATTCTTTATTGCGTTGAGGGTGGTAAGTGCTATGGAAACAAACTGCTTAGTGTAAGTGGGATCATGAGTGCTGAAAGTTGGGGACAGGTTGCTCTTTTAAACACGGTTATCATGTAAAAGTCTGATTGGAAGGTGATATTTGAATAAATACTTGAAGGTACTAGGGAGCTAGTTAAGTGTACATCAAGTGAGAGAACTGACATTTCAGAGAAGATACAGTAGAAGAATGCCTGGGATATTGGAGGAACATCACAGAGGCCATTAGACAGAATTGAGGGAAGGAAGAAAATTAGGAGATGAGGTCAGTGTGGTAGTATGAGGCAGGGTTTAAGGACCCTTAGCTTCTACTATTTAAGGACCTTGGTTTCTACTTTGAGTAAGATGGGTATCCGCTGGAGCCTTTCGAAGATTTACTTACTATTTAAAAGAACCCCTTTGGATAATGTGTTGAGGATAAATTCTACAGGGAACAAGAGGGAGACAGGGAGATCTGACCAGAGATTCTTACAGTAGCCCAGGTTAATAGTGGTCTCTGTAATGAGCAGTGGTTATATTCAGGATATATGCTGAAGAAAATTCAACAAGATTTGCTGATGAACTGTACATGGAGTATGAAGGAGAGAAGAGAGTCCAGGGTGATCCCAAGGTTTTAGCCTGAGCAATTGGAAAGTGCTGTGACAACTGAAATGAGAAAGACTCCAGCAAGAGCAGATCTGGGGGAGGGTGAAGATCAGGAAATCAGCTTTGAACATCTTAAATTTAATGTATTTATTAGACAGTCAAGTGGAGACACTGAGTAACTTTCTACCTCTCTCAGGGTAAAAGTCATCACTGTGTCTTAAAAGGCACTATTTTACATGATACACTATTGTCTCACCCCAACACCTGTGAGAACTCGTCTCTTGTTATTTTCCCTCCTCCCTCACACTGCGTTAGCTATGCTGGTCTCTTTGCTGCTCCTCAAACATGCAGGCACATTACCTGCCTCAGTGCCTTTGTATTTCTGTTGCCTCTGACTGCAATGCTCTTCTCTCAGACATCCACATAGCTCACCCCATCTCTTCCCTCTGGTCCTTGGATAAGGCCAGCTTATCAGAGAAGCACTCCCTGATCACCCTGTATAAACTAGTACTCCCCGTCCTCTGCCTTGCACTCCCTAACCTTCTCACCTTGCTTTATCTTTCTCCATTGCACAAAAAGTACCTGACACAGTATATATCTACTTTTTCACTTGTTTTACTTTCAGTTTCCCTCATTAGAACATGAACTCCAAGTGGTAACCATGGCAATTAACTGCTTGGATTTCTCTTTTAACTGTAGGGATTGCAATTAGCCAATATTATCCAAAAGCAATGCCTTAGGGATCCACGGCAGCATACAAGGTGAGGCCATACTCTTTCTGGCCAGCCTCAGCAGATAAGGCATACTAGGGCCTGGACATTTCTGCCCAGTGGGGGACTTCTTCAATAGGGAATATTTGCTCTAGAACTCCCTACTGTGTTTGCTGAACTTTTGTCAGCTCCACATCATAGTTTGAGGTTCTTCTTGTGCAGTCCTCATTCCTCTTATTTTTTTTTCATAGCTGTCAGATCAGTATTATGGTCTCAAGCTTTTCTCAGCATAATTCTGTTTTCCCCGCTTTATCTTTCCCAGGAGTTACCACCCTCCTGCCCCAAAACCCAACCACTACCACCACCACCACCACCACCACTCTCTTGCACTTCAAACTCAATCTCAGTATCTCCTTTCTAGAGGATCTAAACTGACGGTTGCTACTAAGAGTGTTCTGAACAAGTGGTAAGTGGGGTTGGAACTTGGGGAGTGCATCACTTGCCATCCTGAGTGGTATATGAGACACAGTTCCTGTACCAAGTGGTGGTCCATTTGCTAAAAGTTTCACTGGTAGAGACTAGGAAGGATATTCTAGTGGAAGGGATTACCCTGGGTAGTGTAATGATGCAGACTTTTGAAAAGTATGAAGGATGCAATGCATCGAAGGACAATGAAATTGACTGGCTGTTAATAAGCTACAATGATATCATAGTGAAAAAAGGATATTAAAAATTTCAATCAGCTTACAGATACTTAAAATGAAGTGTGAAGGCAAGAAGTTCTTATCTCCATCAGTGGGAGAGCAGAAAAATTTGGAAACCAAATTCAGGACTCAATTCTTAGAGTTGTTGAGCTTCAAAGACAGCAAAGGTCTTGCTGAATTACAAGCTTTGGTGCCATGTGGACCTTTGGAGTGCTCAGGGATCAGCAGATATGAAGCGCAGTCACTGTCCTCTGATGAACAGGAGGAAAATATATGGAACTCAGGTGATCCACTACAGTACCTCTTAGCAATCCCTTATCTAATTTTGAGTGAGGAGGAGATTACCAGACTCAGACTCCTGGAAGGAGAGTCTGAGTTACATCATTAGATAAGCCTCTAAGACTAGCAGAGATGGTAGCTGAGGGTGGGAGGAATTTAGAATGGAGAGTGGAAAAGGAAGAAAAGGAGTACCAGTTGCAACCACAAGAAGAACTGCAGTAATGGGGTTATAGTTGGTTCTATTAATCTCTCTCTTCCAAATTTCTGATCAAAAAGAGTTCAACTGACACCCTGGAGGAGCCACCACTCAACACATGTATGGAGAGGTGAATCCATGTGGCACAGAGTGAACTGTGGTATCCATGGAGATGCAGTGCTCAGATTTCCCTTCTAGAAAGAACATATTCAACTCTGAGGAGTGCAGTTAGCTGACAGTTTCCCGTTGCACTGTAACTCCCCACTCTATGGACTGAGACACTGTCACATCGGCATCACAGTCTAATGTTCCCTCTACTCAGTTCTGCTTCCTCACCTCTTTCCTTTCATGAGTGTCTATCTCTACCACAATCTGAAAGCTTTCTTGCCAGTTCTGCTTCCTCTCTCTTTATATTAATATTTCACAGGCATCACACCACACTCCCCCTATCCTCACACACACACACACATTAGCCTTTCCATTCTTAATTGGGCCTCAGCATCTGCTCCTGAAGGATCCAAACTGACTTATTCCATGAGGACGGGATTTTATCTTTTTGATTCTTTGCTGAATCCCCAGTGCCTTGACTAGTATCTTCCAAGTTGTAGGCATTAAATAAACAGGGTTTTGAAAGTTGTAATCTGAATTACACATGATAATTATCTCCCTTTTCATTAGACTGTGGGCTTCTTCAAGACCATAATAATAATAATAATAATAATAATAAATGTTGTTGAATACTTACTATGTGTGAAGTGCTATGCATGCATTATTTCATTTAATACCACAACCTTATGCAGAAGATTCTCTCATTATTCCATTTTCAAAATGAGTCTTAAAATGGTTGTGATCACAAATGTGTGACTGCTCACATCAAGATCAAACATAGGTCAGAGCCCAGGGGTTTGATTATCCAGTCACAGTATTTCCCACTAACTCATGTTGCAACCTTTCTGATATCAGCACCTAGCACAGAGTCTAACTTAATATTTCCTCAACAATTTTCAGAGTCTATGAAATTTACACCTTCAATTTTATTTGCATTTTGTTTGGAAGCTTTTTGTCACCTTTTTCTTCAATGAAGAATAGTGTATTGAGCTCACTAGATATTTTCATTAAATAACTTTCTTAAAATAAGGATACCAAGGGTATCATTTAGATTTATTTCTGTCCTATATTATCTCTTCTAAATTTAAGTGATTTACTTAAGCTTAAAAATGCTGGCTGTATCAGAACTAACAACTTTGAAGTGAAAGGCTCCCTAACCATTTTCCTGCTTCTTGACTCACCAACCTTCCTTGGGCAGGCTTTGCTGGTTATCCTACCACTGTCTTTAGCCTTTTTGTGGCTGCTTATGGCTATCATTTGAGGATTATGGACTCTCCATACTGGTTAGTATCATGAATGGAGAAAACCATCATCTTGGTGGAAGCCATTACTGTCATTATCTCTGTGGGTCCTGAAAGATGATGACCCTCCAGAGCATTCTCACAAGTGTCGCTCTATGCCACGAGAAAATTCTAATTTTCAAACACGTCCCCTCACCCCATCCAAGTGGCAATTATGTCATATCTGTCATCTTATTTGGCAAAGTGGTTTGTTACACACTTTTGTTTACTCTCTTCTTAGACCTCTTTCACTATATTTCCTCAGGATATCACATAGTTCTCAGATCCAAATTTGAGCCTGTCCTGCTTCCGTCCTTTAGAGCCACATTGGCTCACCCACACTCATTAACTTAAAGGATGTTTAAAACTAAGTTGCCACACCCACCAGTGGCCACATCAATAGAACTATTTTCAAGTCTGCTTACATCTTCTCCCACAAACGTATGCAGTCTCATTTTATTTCTCTATCTCTCCAGGCTTCAAAATGTAGTCTCTGTTACTCCTACCTGGATTTATGATTATGTTCTGTGGATATGATCTGTTATTCCTCTCCATGGTCCTTTGAAGTGGCTCTTGGGACCATTACCTCCAGATTGGTTATCTTCAGTCAGAATCCACTAGGAAGAACATGATAAATTTCTTTCAGTTCATTACAAGGTGGAGTTACAATATGGTAGATGCATTGAAGATAGCAGAAATGATTAGATACTATACTATACATTAAGAAATGATTATATTATACTATACAGAAATGATTAGATACTATACTATACTATACTATACTATACTTTTAAGATTCTGGAGAAGAAGAATGGTCAAGTGGTTTTTTAGTTTCTGTCTTTACTATTCTGAATTTATCATTAAATTAAATTTACTGTGAATTTATTTGTACTTTATAGGTAAAACAAGACTTGCAAGATTTGTTTTGTCCTAACACTAGCTCACAGTCTGGTGACTCTGACCTTGTTTGGATATCAGGTTTGGACTTGGCATGCTATGGAAACGAAAAACTATGTAGGGAAAGTATGAGCTGGCTCAGTGCTGCCCTTGTTATTAATAAAGTAAACCACATTGAAAGCAATACCATAATGTTGTTCGCCATTGTCAATTTGCTTTCTCTCATCTTAGAATAAACATCCCGAACACATACAGTATTAGAATAGAGTGGGCCTCCGGTGCCTTAAGACTCTTCTGGAGTTCCACACTGGGCCTTTTTTCTCACTCATTTTGCTCTCCTCTTCTTGCATGTTTTATTCATTGACCCTCAGATCTCATAATAAGCTCCCTTTCATTAGGACATGCACTGTAACCTAACTGGTACTATAATACGAAGCTTAAAAAGGGTCACCTGGAGGTTACAGCCCCGCGGCTGCTTGAGGGCCGGAAGCTCGTTCCGCGCGCCTGCGCATGCCCACTTCCTTGCGCTTGTCTCGGCCCGAGATGAGAGAAGTGCGTGCGCAGGCACGCACCCACGGGAAGAGCGCCTCGTCCACCAGGAGTGCGCTGCTCCGGCGGAACAGGTAGGCCAGGTCGCTGCAGGTGCGGGCGGGAGCCGGGCAGGATGCCGACCCACCTGGCCCGCTACAGGCTAACCAGGATGGGCCTCGAGTGGCCGTCTCGGGATTGAGGAGTTTCAGAACGGGGGCGCCCGACGTCCCTCGTCACCGGGCTGGCTCAGGGCGCTGAGTGGCTGACTCACCCCCCACCGGTGAGTCCCTTGGTTTTGGCCGCAGTCTCCGGAGTGGCTTTGGGGGGCGGCGTCGCCGGGGTTGAGGTGGGCCTGGGACTTCCGCGTACGGCCGAGGCCTTCTGTTAGCCCGGCCTGCTGGTTGGGCGGTGGGACTGGCAACATATCGGTGTTAACCGCGCACATGCCCGGTGGGGATGGCAGCGGGAGCGCCGGGTGGGACTTGAGGGGGTTGTCAGCGGGTCGCGGCGAGGGACCACGAAGCCCTCCACGTCTTCGGTTGGGTCCACGGTGCCGGGGGCGGCAGGCGGCCGGGGTCTGAGTCGCACAGGGTGGTAGGGACTTGCTGACGGACGTGGGCGTCGTCTTCTGGGCCCCCGGAGCACCGGCCGGCTCCTGGGACCTGGCAGTGTTGTCTTTGGAGCTGCTGAGGGACGCAGGTGCTGCGCCAGGCACAGGTCTACGTCGTGCGTCGTGCGCGTCGGCCGCGCGGAGGGAGGTGCAGCTCGGCCTCTGTGGGGCCGTGGGAGGTGGCGGCAGCACTTGCGGGAAGGAGGTGGAGAAGGACTGTCCACTTCCGCGGAGTGTGAGAGCCCCCCGCCGTGGGCAGGGAAGGCGTGGTTACTGTGGGATACAGTACTGTTGACTTCTTCGCTCTTTTCCTTATAGGCATCTATTTCAGACCAGGTATTTCCTTTAGTATGTCTCGGCCCAGACCAAGGCATTTTCTTGCATTGAAATAATCAGTTTTGCTTTTCATCATGAATACCCAGAGGGAGCAATTCTTTTTTTCCCATAGGATGTGGCTATGGTTAATACCTGAGTAAAGCAGTGGATTACTTTTATTACCTCAGTAAAATATTGGCCTGGAATGTTCTATTTCAAGGTTCTCTAAGGAGAGTGGGTTGATTTTGATGAATGTCATAATCATTACAGGATGAAGTTTTACATTTTACAACCTAAAATATGCCACCTTTAGGGTTTTAATTTATTTAAAGTTATGAAGAATTAAAGTTGATAATGTGCTACTACAGTCCTGAACAAATCAACTGAAATTTTTTGTAGTAACAGTAATTACACTGGCTTTTGGGAAGAGCACAGGGCCTCTCTTTAGTCTTCCCCTTACTTCATTCCCTAGGAGAAGTAATTTCTGGTGCAGGTTCTAGGACGTTTTATTGGACACAGGCCTAGTGGGTAAAACTTGCACAGGTGGAACTTCTGCTCACCTGAGTGTTTTCTTCTCTTATTTCTCTTCATTAGGTTATATGAAAGTTATGAGAGTGCTGGAGCCCTCACATGTCAACTGCCCTCTGATCTTGCTCTCCTTCCTGACTCTCTGGGTCCTTTTTCCCCTCTGGTACTGGGGGGTGGGGGGTGTACTCTAGACAGACCTTAATAAACTGAAATTGGAAAAATAGAAAGTTTGGTTTTGAACTTAGGACAACAATTCTCATTTGACGTGTAGACCACCTATCTCAGAATGACCTGCTAGCTAAAAGGTAGATTCCTGGACTTATCCTAGAGTTATGGAATCAGAATATCTGAGGATACACTGAGGTTGACCTATCTGGGACATTGTTGTGTATGTTAAAGACTTTGATTCATGGCTTAAAGTCTAACAGTAGTTCTCAATCATGGCTGTGTATTAGAATCACCTGTGAATTGAAAAGTATTGCTAGTGGGGTAATATTATGGAAAAACTAAATCAGCATTTAAATTGAATTCCCCAAGTGACTCTAGTATGCAATTACAGTTGAAATTTATTGATTAGGAGAGCGGTATTGCCTAAATAGTGAAGTCTTTACTTTGATTTTCCTTTCTTTCTGACCTTATGGTATATGGTTTAATCAAACTTACATTCCAAAGAATCAGTTCAGTAAACACTTCCAGGAAGAAAGATGAACTGCATTTAGAATCAATAATAACACAACTAGAATATTTGTGTTGCTCTACTAGCCTGTGAAACTTTGTTTTATATAACTTGTAAAAATAAAAATACAATCATATTAAAGTCAAGTTAGATAAATTTTATGCTAAAAAACGGAATAGGTTTTTAGACATATTTCACCAAAGATTGCCCCCTGAGCTTTGAAAGAAAGTGATTAAAGTATCACTTAAGTTGAAAAGAAAAATCTTTTCCAGCCATCTTATCCATATTGTGGAAATCCATATTGTGGTCAGTGATGGAAATCTGCTGCATAAAGTCCTGGTTACTGCAGCTGATGTTGGGTGTTTTCTTATCACTCTTATATTGCCAGGACATAATCAGTGCTCAGATCAATGTTCTATTGAATAAGTTTGTGTATCAGGTGATCTCCTAAATGACTTCCTGGGGTTCTTAGGTATGCCACATCATTTCTTAATGGATTCTAGCTTCAGTCATCTCACATGCATATATGCACATGCACACACATGCACACGCTCCCACACACAGTGTGCTGAAAAATGTATATTTATCTATTATAGTTACCGAACTGTCATTTATGAATTTTAAGTCTATGGTGATGATGATTTCATTGAACCTGAGTATTCATTTCACTGATGTGTTGTAGCCTTAAAAAATTAATTAATTAATTAATTTTGGCAGCGTTGGGTCTTCATTGCTGCCCACCGGCTTTCTCTACTTGCGGTGAGTAGGGGCTACTCTTCGCTGCAGCGTGTGGGCCTCTCATTGCGTGGCTTCTCTTGTTGCGGAGCACGGGCTCTAGTCGCGCGGGCTTCATTAGTTGTGGCCCATGGGCTCTAGAGCACAGGCCTAGTGGTTGTGGCACCCCGGCTTAGCTGCTCCGCGGCATGTGAGATCTTCTTCCCAGACCAGGGATCGAACCCATGTCCCCTGCATTGGCAGGCGGATTCTTAACCACTGCACCACCAGGGAAGTCCCTAGCCTTTGGTTTTGAAAACAATAGAAATGATAATTTAGACAATTTAGATAATTTAGAGGGAAAAATCGATAGTAATTTCTATAATACAACTTTTGGATCAAGTGGCCAAAACCAAATCTGAAATTATAGCACATAGAATATATTTTCTTCATCACAGGGCTCAATTTTCTAAGAATCTTTTCCATAAAGGGAAGGGGAAATGTACATGCATCAGTCTTATCATTCTGTCTTCATTGATAAATAATGATAACCATGAAGATGTTAATTTGTTAAATTTGACTATTAATCTTTTTATTGCCATTAATCTATTAAATGCTTAAACAGGCTGGTGTATAAATCAATGGCTGGATATGGTTTTTATAGTTAAAATGCTAAGCTTAATCAAAATTATATGGCTGAAATAATGCTAAATGTAGTCAGAAATTATTTGCATAATACAGAAAATATTACAGAATGCTATACAAAGAGTACTTAAAATATATAAAACATACTGAGGGCTAAATAATATTTTAGGCTCATAAGAGACAATCATCTATAAATAAGGCAGAATTGAGAAATTAGGTAGTTTAATGAGTGCCTGTGAATAAATTTTGAAGCTTTAAAACCAGATAAGGAGATTTTTGTTGTGATTTCAATTCCCATTTTCACAAATCTATCACAGTCTTGTATTGCTTTGACTCAGTATCAGCAATTATCTCCAAATGTTCTTGAAACTCATCTTCATCTCTTTTAATCCATGGACCATGTTACTATCAAACTAAATAACTTCTCTGATATTTCTGCACACAAAACCTTAAATTTGCTCAATATTTAGTTCTGTTATTCATATGATGTGAAATCCTTTGATTACCATCAAAAACCTTCCCAACTTTCTCTGTCTTCTAACTGACCGTTAAATCTCACATGCTCTCTCTTAACCATGTCAAGAATATACTTTCTCATTCCTGATTATTTGCCTTTGGTCATGGTATAACTCGCATCCTCCACCTGTGACTTACATTATCTCATGCATCTGCCTGAAATGTTTCACATTTCCTAACTGGTCTCTGAATGTCTTAACCCACTGTAACACCTTGCATTTCATTCTGATTCCATTCTTAGGCTGGAATTAGAAATCTGTGATATGATATATGAGGTCTTCAGTAATCTGATCTCTGTCAACCTATCCAGTTTCATCTCTCACCTTTTCCCTTGTTCTAGACATGCTTGGGCTTTTAAAATTCCTGGGATAGGCCACAGCTACTCTCCAGGCCTTCTGACATGGGACATTCTCTGCACGCCTAGTGGTATACCACCTTCTGGGTTTTTTCCCCAGTTCTCCAGGTAGGAAGTAAATACAGATTGTGTAGCTAATGCTCCTAGAAAAAGATAGGATTTTAAAACAATCCTCAAAGTCTTTCTGTATCATACAACCTGTGATTGTAACTTTGGCCACCTAACTAACCACCATGCATTTCTTCAGTGATACCACTTCAGTAAGTTTAATTTTATGTATATTGAGACAGAATTAAATGCTACTCAAAATGGATCTTAGGCTTAAACATAAAGCCTGAAACTATAAGATTTCTGTATAAAAACGTAAGAGAAAATCTTTGTGATCTTGAGTTATGCAAAGATTTCTTAGGTATGACTCCAAAGATATGATCCATAAAATTACTAAATTGATAAGCTGGACTTCAGCAAAATTAAAACTTTTATTTCAAAAGATACTGTTAAGAGAAAGAAAAGAGAAGCCGCAGACTAGGAGAAAATATTTGCAAATTGCATATCTGAATACATGGGAAATGTATTTAGAATATATTAAAAATACTTTCAAAACTCAGTTATAAGAAAACAAAAATAAAAAGCTGGGCAAATTCTTGGACTCTTTAACAAAGAAAAGGTATTCTTGACAGTAAGTACATGAAAAGAAACTCAACATCATTAGTCAGTATGGAGATACAAATTAAAACCAAAAGATAGTACTACATACCTATCAGAATGGATAAATTAAAAAGACTGACAGTACTAAGTTTTGGTGAATATGTGGAGAAACTAGAACTCTTATGCTCTGCTAGTTGGAATGTAAAATGGTATGTCTACTTTGGAAAACAATTTAGCAGCTTCTTAGAAATTTAAACATAACACTTACCATATGATCTAGCCATTCATTCTTAGGTATTTACCCAAGAGAAATGAAAATATGTGTATTGCACATAAATGTTCATAGCACCTTTACTTTAATAGCCCCAGACTGAAACTATCCAAATGTGCATCGTCAGAAGAATAAACAGTGGTATATCCAAACAATGGACTACTAGTCAGTAATAAAATAGAATGGACTATTGATACATGCTACAACATAGGTGGATCTTAAAATAATTATGCTGGGTTAAAGGAGACCAAGCAAAAGCAAGTACATATTTTATGATTCCATTTATATACAGTTCTAGAAAATGCAAACTAATCTAAAATAACTGGTTGCCAGTGAATGAGAATATGTAGTTGGGAGGGAGGAATTACAAAAGGACATTTAGAAACTTGATGGTGCTGGGTATACTCATTATTTTGATCGTCATGATGGTTTTTACAGATGTATACGTATGTCAAAAGTTACCAAATTGTATTTAAATAGGTACAGCTTATTAAATGTCAGTTACACATCAATAAAGCTGCTTTACCAAAAAAAAAAAAAAAGAGTACTCCTAATAGGCAAAACTTTCCTTGAGGTATTTTTCTAGCTTTCCTGAGTTGGTGAGAGGTGTGATTGCTTAGAAGACTGTGGTGCACAGCCAAAAGTGAGAATCACAAACCAGGGAATTGGAAGAGTGTGGCTTCTAGTGGCTTGAGGGTAGATCTGAGTTCTTGAGGTACAGATATGGGAATTCTCAAAACCTTAAAAGTTATCAGGTTAGAATTCTGGTCCATGATCCGGTTAGGCAGTTTTTGAATTCAGTCTCCTTGCTTTGTGCCACTGGTGATTCAGTGAGATGGCTTTGTACCCTGTTGTTTAGATTATACCTGTTGTTTAGATTATATATATATATAGCACTTAATGCAGATAGAGTGTTGTGGAATCCAATTTGTAATGACCTTAATTGTTTTCAGTAACTCTGGAAAAGGCCTTCATATCATAATTTTATTTATTTATTTATTTATTTATTTATTTATTTATTTATTTATTTATTTATTTATTTTTGCGGTACGCGGGCCTCTCACTGTTGTGGCCTCTCCCGTTGCGGAGCACAGGCTCCGGACGCGCAGGCTCAGCGGCCATGACTCACGGGCCCAGCCGCTCCGCGGCATGTGGGATCTTCCCAGACCGGAGCACGAACCCGTGTCCCCTGCATCGGCAGGCGGACTCTCAACCACTGCGCCACCAGGGAAGCCCCATATCATAATTTTAAATCACTGTTTTAGTGGATCACACATACCGAGCATGCTTTTAGAAATGTCTTGGTTACATTTATATTCAGTATATAACCTAATGCAATTCTTATCCTAAACTTTGATGAAATTTAATGTTGATTTTATTATTTTTAAAGCTTGTAAAGCCTCTCTATGTGGAAAGCAATTAAGTGTAGCACCAGTGGTTTTAGTAAGTAGACTAAAAAATATGAAAACCACATAACCGAAGTAGTTATATAATACTAAATAAACTTTCTGAAACATATTTTTCAGGCTATATTCAGTCCCCAAAGCATGGAATCAGCAGTTTTCTCATGGATTATTTTTTGATGGTTTAATATTCTGGTCCTTACATGATTGAATTTATAGTTGGAGATCATTGAAATTTACATTGCTGTGAAAGTCCCTTCCTTTTCTGTTCAATGAGTATTGTTGATGATTAATATGATGGTCTTTAATCTGCTTCATGTTAGGAAGATTATTATTTATATTGAAAAATGCAAATAATTGTATTTTCAGGCACATAGAACAAAATAAATTAGTATTTTTGACAGAAATAGTATTAGATATGTTTCCCATCAAACATGAAATCAATATTATTATAACATTGCTCATATAGGCAGTATTAGGTGTTGTCTTCTTAACAATAATGAGATTCTAACTTTTAATAATTTGGTGGGGCCATTCTTTTTTTTTAATTTTGTTAATTTAACATCTTCATTGGAGTATAATTGCTTTACAGTGTTATGTTAGTTTCTGCTGTATGACAAAGTGAATCAGCTATATGTATACATATATCCCCATAACCCCTCCCTCTTGCGTCTCCCTCCCACCCTCCCTATCCCATCCCTGGTGGGGCCATTCTTAATAGGCTATAATGATTAATCCTTTTTCTAAGGAGTATAATAGACTTCTAAGCAGGAGATTGTTTATATCTGAATATTTGTTACTTACCTGAATTCACATTACAAAGTTAAAATACCATTTTATCTTATGGTTTCACTTGTGCTCATTTATGCTACTTGAATCCTGGGCTAGCAGTTTGTAAGGAGTAAACAAATAAACCATTTTTCCCTCCAGATATTCATATTTTGAGCATGACTGCTTACTTGTACTAATTGGTATCATTTTCAATATCACACTGGCCTTTAAAAACGTATTTATTTTGTATGAAGACTAGCTTGCCAGTTTTACTCTCAATTTTTGGGGGGGTCATATCTACCTCTTTATGTCTATTCTTCTCTTTAGTTCAGGTGTGGTAGGTAAACCATCTTTCAGTGGAATAAAAACTCTAACCAATCAGGTAAGACTTTCCAGAATTTTCCAACAAAAATCTTTGAATCTTAGTAGGTAAATCATATTTCACTACCATTCAGTAGGTAAATCATATTTCACTATCATTCTGAATTTCCAATTTAAGCACTCTGTCTCCTGTAGCTTGAAATGATTTTTAATTCTTAATTTTGTTTAAATATTAAAAAATTTTAATTATTGTTTTCAAGATTTTTTTACTACTTGCTCTCTCCTTGTTTTTGCTAGATATATGCTCTAGAGCATATAAAATCAACATAACGCAAGGCACATATATACCTATACCCTATAGCAGTTTGAGTCCAGTCGGGAGACATACATCACATAGTGATTTAAACAGGGGATGTTTAATATAAAGAATTGTTAAGCTAAGAAAGGAGAGTAAATATGAAGGTATAAAGAGAACTCTACAAGGTACTCTAGAGCTGAGGGAGAGTACTCAAGGAAGGATAACCTTGGCGGTGGGGGGGTGCTACTCCAAGGCTGAGTTTCAGACTCCCTTGGAGAAAGTGTGGTTTCAGCTCACTGGATGGCCAAGAAGTTTCCTGGGTTTCCTGGGCCAGAGGTGGTCCATTGTCTTTGAGCAGCAAGAAACAATCCTTGGAAGTATTACGGAGCCACGGTTGGTAGGCAGGTGCTCAGAAAGAGTTGAGGCACTCTTATGGGTGTGAGAAATGGAACATGCAGTGTCTCTATCTGAAGGGAAGGTGATCACTGGGTCTGGGGTGGGGCTGTGAGGTTGCTGAGGGACTGTGCACTCTGAATATCTATCTAGAGCAGAGTGTCACCAGGTGTCCTCAAACATCCACACTGCTGATGGCTGTTCAGCGAGAGCAAGATAAAAGACAAAAACTCAGCAGTCAGAATCAAGGGGAGTCCGCTTCATCTTGCAGTGTTCCTCTAGCACCCTCAACTTAAAAGTATGTGGACAGTAAAGGCAAAATGCTTTAGGAATGCAGTCCGTTATCACGGAGCAAGTACTGAGAGTGTATTTGGAGCTCAGAGGCAATAAGTTGATAACTGACACATCGCCACATATAAAAAGAAGCAGGTGAAATTAATTTTAATAATGTATTGAATATGATATATCAAAATATTACCATTTCAACAGTTAATCAATATAAAAATTATTAATGAGATTTTTACATTATCTTAGTACTAAGTATTCAAAATCAAATGTATATTTTGCACTTACAGGACATCTCAGTTTGGACACAATTTTCATCGGATGAACTTGATCCATATTTAAATTTCATAAAATTTACAGCTTAAAAAGAAAATTCATATAACCAAATTGTTCCAGATGTACTTAAAAGTTTTCAAAAAAACTTAGTTGAGAACCCCAATCATTTTCCTTTAACATTCACATTTGTGAAACTCATCTGTTTTAGAGGAATTGATGTGAACACATATCAGTTTCAAACCTGTGTCTAAGTTAAGTAAGTTCGCTAATTGTTGTGTTAACTCAGTATCAATATGAATTCAAAAGGGTATTACGGAATTGAAAATTAACTGAATTTTATCACTATGAGCAAAGTTTTCTTCAAAATTTTAATAGGTTTGCAGCCAATTTACATAATGCTGTCAAAAACAATTAAAATCTGTGTATAGAAAAATGTATAAAAGCGTTATTAGTGATTGTATTATGCAGTTTCAATTTTAAAACATAAATTCTCATACCTGTCTAGTTATGTCATAAATAAGCTTTTCCTTTACTTGGTGATTCAGCTCTCATTCATTCATATGCAATGTGATATGGATTATAATTTGATAAGCAAGAAACCCACTAGGCTTTTAAAGAACCTATACTAACTTGAATTTAAGGAACAGAGTCATTTTATAATGAAAGGAGGTCTCTGGGTCTTCAACCTTCTACAGACATGAATCAGACAGAGGAAGTTCTTCAGCTCTAAACTCAAGCCAGAAAGCAGGGCCAGTGGTCATGGTAAATCACTCTTAGGCAACTGGTCTGGATTTAATCAAGGAATTGGAAATATGCATTTAGCTGTATTTCAGAATTGTAATAGATCTGTGATTGATATGAGCCTTCCTTTACCTTTCCTCCCTTTTTTTCCTCAATTTTTTTTTTTACTGTGGTAAAAAACACATAACATAAAAATTACCATCTTAACCATTTTAAATATACAGTTCAATGGTATTAAATGTGTTCACATTGTTGTGCAACCATCACCAACATCTCCAGAACTCTTTCCATCTTGCAAAACTGAAACTCTGTACCCGTTAAACAATAATTCCCCATTGCCTTCCTCTCCCAAGCTGTGGTAACCACCATTTTACTTTGTGTCTCTTTGATTTTGACTACTCTAAGTACTTCATTTAAGTGGAATCGTACAGCATTTATCTTTAGTGACTGGCTTATTTCACTTCACTTAATGTTCTCAAATCAAGGTTCATTCATGTTTTAGCATATGTCAGAATTTCCTTCCCGTTTAAGGCTGAATAATATTCCATTGTATGTATATACCACATTTTATTTATCCATTCATCCACCAATGAATACTCGTTTAAGCTATTGCGAACAATGCTGCTATGAACATGTGTGTATGGATATCTCCTCAAGACCTTGGTTTCAGTTCTTTTGGGTATATATGCAGAAGTGGAATTGCTGGATCAAATGGTAATTCAATTTTCAGTTTTTTTGAGGAACCACCATATGGTTTCCCACAGCAGCTATATTATTTTATATTCCCACTGACGGTACAAAAGGTTCCAATTTCCCTGCATCCTTACCAATACTTGTTATCTTTTCTTTTTATGATGTAGCCATCCTAACATATATGAGGTCGTATATCATTGTAGTTTTGATTTGTATTTCCCTAATGATTAGTGATGTTGAGCATCTTTTTATGTGTTTATTCACCATTTGCATATCTTCTTCAGTGAAATGTCTATTCAAGTCCTTTGCCTATTTTCAAATTGGCGTGTATTTTTTGAGTTTTAGGAGTTTTCTGTATATTCTGGATGTTAATAAATTATCAGATATGTGATTTGCAAATTTATCCTATTCTGTGAATTTCCCTTTTAGTCTGATGATAGTTTCTTTTGATGTACACCATTTAAACATTTTCATGAAGTCCAGTTTGTCTGTTTTTTCTTTTGTTGTCTGTGCCTTTGGTGTCAAATCCAAGAAATTATTGCCAAATCCAGTGCCATGAAGCTTGCCCTATGTTTTCTTCTAAGAGTTTTGTAGATCTGGGGCTTGCAATAATGAGCAAAGATACTATAAAAATGACTACCCACCTCCACAGGGAGATCAGCTCGGTGCTTTGTGACCGCCTGGGGGGGGGATGGGGAGGGTGGGAGGGAGGGAGATGCATGAGGGAAGGGATGTGGGAACAGATGTATATGTATGACTGATTCACTTTGTTATAAAGCAGAAACTAATAAAAAAAAAAGGGAGAAAAAAAAATGACTACCCACCTCTTTGCACCTCTTTGATTAGAAGTAGTAACCAGTGGTCAGAGCACAGATCCCCAACATTTGGAGGAAAAGGTCCTTTTAACCCACTGTGGGTCCTGCAAATTGTGCCCAAGCTGCTCCTGGAAAGTCTGCATGGCTGCCTGCTGTGGAGCTGGGAGTTGGATTGGGTAGCTGTTATTGTGCTAAGAGCTGAAACTGATCAAAATTAACTGCGATTTACTCTCCAACTCCTAGGAGTTACAAACCCTCAATAGACTGGAGTGCCAGAGTAGTTATGTCAGACAGAATCTACTAACACAATTGTCTAGATAGGGAAACAGATTTCTTGGCCTTCCTACCCCACCATCTTCTCAGAATCCTCTCCAACTTAATATGACTTTTTGATCAGTCTCTTGAAGTGATTGTTTGGACATAGGCCAACATTTAAAATATGTTTTAAAGAATCCATTAACTTGAGCTGGAAAGGTGAATAAATCATGGAAGGCTAGCAGGCGCTTTTGATTCCCTCCTAAAAATTATTATTCTAATATAATTAATTTTTATGTACAATGATGTTCTAATAGTTTTATTTGTCCAATATGTCATTTAACCAATAACCTGTTGTATTTATCAATCTCTAGATTTCGTGAAGAGGGCCAAGTCAAACATAACTACCCAGTTTATGACAAATTATTGCCATTGGTCTGTGAAAAGTTTCTCTGTTTATTTGTCTGTTAAAAATTATTCCATTTTACCTGCAGTTTCCCTCTTATATCCTCACCCTTATGGGCAACCGTAGAGCGTGTTTGAGGTGTATCCTTCTGTTTGTATTTATTCTTATTAAAAACTATATTGTTGTGTGGATTGTTAGTTTACATAAATTGTACTGTTATATGGATCTAATTTTGTTTCTTGTTTTTCTCTATTCAGCACTTAAAAAAAGATCTGTTACTCCTTTTATATCTATTCAGTATTTTCCCTGTTGCCGCACAGTAGTTTATAGTATGCATTTACACACTATCTGTCTTATTTCCCAGTGGCAGACCCAGAGATCTCCTATTTCTTATCACAAGCAATCCTCATGTACTTCCCTTATGGGGTCATAAATTTTATTCAGCATAAAACAGCACTGTTAATGCTACATTTGAGATAGCCTACATTCATATATGTATCTTTAAAGACTCATATCCTATGCTTCTCCTTGGGAATTTAAATTACAGGCCATAGGAAGAAACCTTTTAATCCCAAATTAAGGGGCCACTGATTTCCCCACAGACTTACTAATGAAGTGAATCAAACTATTATGGTGTGGTCTAACTTCTGTGTGAATATTGAGTAGTGTTTAAATAGTCATTAAAAAATACTTATGGAAAGAAAAATTCTCCCATGAAAGTGTATGAAAATTGTTTATCATTATAAAGTCATTTGAAAGGAGCATATTTTTGCTATGCAGTCTATCATAGTTTCTTACTTTAAAAAATAATTTTAAGGGCCTCCCTGGTGGCGCAGTGGTTGAGAGTCCGCCTGCCGATGCAGGGGATACGGGTTCGTGCCCCGGTCTGGGAGGATCCCATATGCCGCGGAGCGGCTGGGCCCGTGAGCCATGGCCGCTGGGCCTGCGCATCCGGAGCCTGTGCTCCGCAACGGGAGAGGCCACAACAGTGAGAGGCCCGCATACTGCAAAAAGAAAAAAAAAAAAAAAAAAAAAATAATTTTAAGTACTGTGAAAGAATTGCCATTTTTCCCCCTATAATCTTGAATCTGGGCACCTTTGCCAATTCATCTGGGCTGAGTTGAATTTATGATCTATAAATAACACCATCCATTAGATTTTCGTACTAGAGGCTAACATAAATAAGTACACTTGGAACACTGGTCAACATTATGTACTCTAGTTATCGGCTAATTAAAACTTAAATTTCTAATGGAAAATAATTTCTAACTATGGACATGATTAAGCATATTGAATTTCACTGCTTTTTAACTTTTTTAAGAAATTTGGGAAATAGATTTTTGTTTTCAAAATAAAATTAGAGATTAAGGATTTATTTCCAGCCGGGAGCTTAGTATTATAGACTAAAGGTGGTCGTGGATTACTTGACCTTTCTCCCACTGAGATGTAAGGTCTCTTCTGCACTTCTGTGATTTCTTTGATTAATAGAATGTGACAGTGTGACCTTGTGTCTGTTTCCAAGCCTAGCTTTTAAGCAACTGGCAGTTTCCAATTATAATTTCTTGAAATGCTCATTCTGAGGGCAGCCAGCTTCCATGTAAGAAGACTAATTGAGCTTCATGAACCATGCTTAGAAGAAGCCCAGGTGACCACATGGAGAGCCCAGTGAATGTTTAGTTTGCCCCTAGTTGTTCCAGCTACCTTAGCACAGGCATCACACACGTGGGTGAAGAAGCCTTCAGATGCTCTTTGTAATCCAGTGAGAGACCCCAAACAAGAACGACTTCAGCTGAGCTCAGTCAACCCACACAGAACAATGTAAAATAAATAACTGTTTTAGGCCATTAGATTTTTGAGGTGATAGGTATGCAGAATTAGACAACAGGAACACTTGATCTCCAAATTGTTGCTCAGGCTTATGGGATGTTATGGCAATTGTGTGAAAATGAAATGTGTCAGTGGGGTCATGTGTGCTCTTTTTACTAAAATATTTGTATCTATGATAACTAGGACAAGTAGCAGGAGATAATGAGTAGTTTCTCAGTGTAAGGACTGGACAAAGCTTGAAACTTATTATTGCAGTGATCTATTGATCAAAGAAAACCAGAAAGAAAAAGTGACAAATGTGTTTGCAATTGCAGATAAATTTGATAAGCCTGAAAATGACTTAATTCTTGTAATGTTAAAGAGTATATTTCCCAGAAATTCTGTCATCACCCTACAGGGAACATTCAGCATTTCTCTGTGGGACTCTATAGATTTGTAAAGTTTTTATTTTGTGAGATTAATTTTTATTCCTTTCTCTATTTGGGACTGTGTGTATGTTATCAGAATATGTAAAATTTTAACACAGCCTATTCGTATATTTTCAAATGATTGAATTTATTTTTGCAGTAATAGTGGTGGTGATTTCCATTTCAAACATGGATGTTCCCTTAACACACATTAAGACCATGTCACACTCTATAGTATTCCAAAAAGGAAGGTGAACTGTTTTCAAAGGTAATAAATAGCTTTAACAACAAAGGATGTAAACACCTCATGAAACAAAAAGTCTCCAGTCATGTGAATGACTTGTGGCTAAATATTTCAACAGGATCAACCTTTGTTTCTTTGATCTTTAGGTTTTTACTTTTGAATATCCACACCTGGCATCTGCAGTAAAATACACAGCATCTGGATTACAGAATGCAAATAACATCCATTCAGGCAAACCTTTAAGAATATATGCTTTGGTATCTGCCTCACACATTAGAAATAAATTGATTTGGACTGCAATAGGCACTTTATATGATTTGGGGGTCAACTTACATTTTTTTTGGATGGACCTATTATGTCTCCCTTCTTGGTATTGAATAGGATCTTTTACTCTTCTCAATATCATTTTAGTACTAAACAATACTAATCTAGCATATTTAGTAAGAATGATGAGTTTTGCCTAAGTTTCTGTGTACCATTTCTGCTTTAAACAGATTTGTAAAACTCAAGAGAGAACCATTCATTAGCAAGATACTTAAACATTCCCCTTATTTATTGTCTGCAAGTTTTAGGTACCTTGGAAAAATGTAAAAATTTGAAACAAGCCAACAGATTTTTTCCCCAACTGTATACGATTATGACTTTTTTTCTCCCAGAAGTTTAATGGAAGTAGGGTTAGAAAAGTGCAGGGGCTGGCAAAAAACAGAGGAAGGCAAATATTAATTGTTGTGTATAATTGAGTAATGTGCCTTAGAGGCAGAATGTTTCTGGTTCACATTTTATGTTAAACAGACAACATTGTGACAGTGCTTCAGGAAAACTTGCAGATCATGTTCTCTTTAAGTGGATTGTTAAACTTATATATAATAAGAGCGATTGTAGGTTACTCAAGCAATTTATAGTAATAACTTTAAGGTCTTTTTTACTGAAAGCTGTTTGGTTATTATGCATTTACATGTGACTGATGCAATTGGGTTATGAATTTTTATTTCTATTCTAACCTGGCCATTGTTTAAAGAAGGTATGTTAAGAAAATATTATATTCAAAGTGAATAATATTATATACAATTAAAATCTATTAATTCAGGTAATGCTTTAGGTCTTGTTAACTTTCCTCCTATCCCTATTCATCTACATATCCAGATGTTTGATGTTACATGTGATTGTATGAAAGCTCTGATCTGAAATCCTATGGCTTACTGGATTACCCTTTGCCCACATGGTTTAAATTAATAATAAAAAAATGAACCAGGGCAATCTTGCAACAAAAGAACAAGACTTTATTGTATAACAAAATTGCAGATGTGGAAAGGTGCTTATAATAAAGACAATATTTCTGTTTCATAGAGCATCTGGAATGCTACAGGATCTCTAAGTTATCAGGAGCTAATGTTAGACAGCCTTGGTTTGTGATTAATTTAATATTCAGAGAAACATTTTTTTAAAGCCTTGTGCCATTCATCATCATAATGTCATTTTTGCAATCCTAAAATGATTTACAAAGTCAACTCTCCCCCCTAATTTCTAAAACAATATTAAGACATCAAAAAGTTTCAGATATAACTTCAAAGGGCAGCCAAATCAGAGATTACTGGCTAAGACAGTTTAGATCATTTAATATCCTCTGGTTTTCCTAGGATTAAATTACAGCCTATAGAATTCTTGGAATCTGGCTAAGGAAGTATTATATAATATAGCATGGCAATTCTGGGGAGGCTGGCAAAGGACTACACAGAGAAGGAGATGCCATCTTTTCAGTTTATCAACCTTTCAGCGAGTGCTTGTGAAATGTTAGGGGTAAGAGAAGTTATCCCAGTGTGAATAACAAGCTCTGATAACTGGAGAAATGTTTGTATGTAAGCTCAGGATGACATTTATTTGGGGACACTTACTTTCTTCTTTGTAGTCATCACACTACAAGGAAGCTTATATTCAAGGAGTGAAGCTACGGCTCATGAATGAATATCTGAGGCAGGAACCAATAACAGGAACTCATTCTGGCACAGCCACGAAGGCAGTTCTTCCAAGTACTGTGGTTTTCTAGGGACAACAGTGAGTGCTGGTTGCTTGTGTAGTTCTGTGACGTGGCATGCGAGAGAATCACACCACGCATCATTCTGGCTGCAGGAACAACCTCATATGTAACCACTGGGTCTCTCTGAGGAAATTTAGCATTTTCTAAAAGAAAAACATTCAGCTTGAAGTTGAGCTGGTAAAGGTCTGTAAAACAAATGTTAGTGCTCTTAACTAAACTAAAATATAAGTGATTGTTCGGGGAAATAACCTGTTAAGACTTTCCACCCCAAACACTTGCCTCCAGAAAGGTGAGCATGTTACAGGTTGTGATGTGCACAAAAGCAAACTCAGTCACTCTTAGGATAATACATATTTATAAACAATATTTCGGTGACCTCAGTCTACACTATTGGTCTGATAATCAGGTTTGCTTCTATGCCTTAAGTTGGCAATGAATTGTACAAACAAAATGCACTGAAGTTTACATGATTTAGAGAGAGAGAGAGACTAACAACAACAGAAAAAGAGAGACAATTACAGGAAAAATTAACAGAAAAATCACTCCTCACAAGTTTAAACTGATTTAAAATTTAAATGTATATGTATTATTCCTAACTTCAGTGTTTTGTGCATGTGCACAAGAGCATCAGTACCCTTAATCCACAAAAGCATGATTTAAAGTGATTAAAGTGTGAGATCTGCTTAAAATTCAGTGCATGTAAACCATAGTCTTAGGAAACCAGAGTTCACTTTGTAGATATATTTCAATTTGGCATAACTAAATAGATCCAAACCTTTATTAGTTCAAGCTGCATTTTATACTGTTCCCAACATGTGTTGATTCTCCCAGTTTATTTTATTTGCACTTCACATTCAGATATGTATTCCATCAGAATCTGATTACTCTTTATTTTTTTTAAGGGTTGAGAACATAACTCTCTGTTTGCTTTAGCATAAACTCTTGTGTAAATTGCTCTGTGTCATATTTTGGGGTTCATTTTTTCCCTTGCATCCTTCCATGTAGTTACTTATAATTTCTTTGTGTGTGAAATGGCTAAAATAAAGGAAACCATAACAGCACATTCAAAATTGCAGTAGGGATGAACATTACATCAGTATCACTTTTCACATTCTTTCTAGAGTAATTCTTTTTATTCACTTTAAAGATAAATGAAAGCTGGTAAAGAGGGAGCAGGTAGGGAATGAAAGCACAAATAGATTAGAAAGCAGGATAGAGATACAAAATGGGGTTAAAAGACCCAATAAAAGAGAGGTGGCTACTGAGCTAAGGTTGGAGCTATGCCATATGCTTTCCCTAAAGGTATTAAAATTATGATAATAGAATAAGGGTGGGTAGAGAAGAAGCAGGCGTATACAAATGGATGTGGCTTCAGGGAGTTCATCAATGATAAAATGTTACCCTCTTGCCTTTAGGTCACAATCCTCCCACCAGTTTCTTATGTATCTGCTAGAATCTAGATTACTTTATTTTATTAAAAAATTCATTTTCCTCTCTGTTGAGTTCACACACTAATGCAGACCAAGAGGAAAGGATAAACATGTCCTATTTGTAATTACATATTTTTAAGCAAGATTTTTGAAATCTTGGATTAAGGAGGCACTTGTTCTTTCTAAAAGGTGCAGCTTGTGCCTCAACTGTTTGCTGCTATGAGGGACTGTGAGGTCTGTGTAGCTGTAGCTAACTCCTCACGTGTGAATAAGAAAACAAAAATGTTAGTTTCTTGTTATTAAAAAATACAGTAGAAAATTCAAAAGCATATATACGTTTTTAGTATTATGCAGTTTATTCCAGATATCTTCAAATCAAGGGCAAACCTAATTAAATCACATGGTAACATCATAATTTTCTGCCTGGATATAGAGACAACATACATATTCCTCTTTTTTTTTTTTTTGAAAATCCATCCTTTGGAGGATGTGGAACCAAATAAGATCCTAGATTCCAGAGTGAAAGAAATAAGACCTCATATTTTCTTGATTCTGTCAGTTCTTCTCATTTGTCAACTCTCTTGAGGATTGGCTGTCACACACAACTGAGGGACATTAGAATACATCTTGTACATGAATTGTCTTCCACTGTCTGATTTTTAAAAAATCTCATATATGTTATTAAAGCAAAAAGATATTAATTCCAGTGATTACATTAAGGTGGTTTCTAAGGCTTTGCTATAAGTCCTCTGAATTTACACAGGTTTCCTCATAAGCATATGTCGTCAGGTGTCTGAATGCCATTTAGATTATGTTTCTTAGAACCAAACATTCATTGACAAGAACATGTGTGCCAAATGCAAATATTTGATTTAAAGGTAGGATTTAGCAAGATTTTCTGTGTCTGTTTTGCAGGAGATTACCTGTGAGATGGTTTGGGAACATACCTTTTAAAAATCAGTTAGGAGCCCCTTGATAAAGAGCCTAGGTAATGTTGTCTATCAGATATTCAGCTGGTATGTGTATTTGTTGGAATTTACTTGGACCTAATGAATCACACAGCTTCTAATATAAGGAATCTCTACATTGTTTTAGGTTGGACTGCTTTTTTTTTTTCAATGAGAATTGGACCATTTTTTCCCAAATCAATACAAGAATTTTATGATAAGGAAAAATGATGGTGACATATGAAATGTGGAAAGACCACAGCAAAGTTACCTTTCAGACTAAATGTCTCCTTATAAGTCTTCATCAAATGTTAATTTTGAATAGAGCCCCATATAAAGTAAATTTATGGCCCTAACCAAATGGTTTTAGGTTTTTCAAGTGACAGGAATGAATTTTCTTTGTACCTATGTGCCTTTTTGGTTAAACATAAATATATAGAGGTATATATGAATTAATACAAATGACTCAGAAGCCAATAAATCTCTCCTTAATTAAAATAAATAAATCTAAAGAGTCTAGACAACTTAAGATTTGCTTAGACTCCTCAGTCACTATTCACAAGAGAAGATACAGATATTGGTATATTCATTCTCTCCAAAGATATGTGTTACCCAAGATGACCTAACATTGAAGACCCTTTCTTTGTAGGTAGTTGCTGATGTCTAGGTTCGACTCTTGTGTTGGACAACTGCAGAGGCTGGTCTGGACCCTGAGTTTGTTTGTGGGGAGGTGCCAAAGACCACTGCTCTGTGCTCTGTTTTTCTGAACAACATTAAAATTCAATTTCAGAATTTTGTTTTAATAATATATAAGAGGCTAAAGAAGGGTGCCAACAATGTAACTCATTTGAATCAGATTATCTTAGGCAGGTCCACATTGATGGAGTTGCCTTCTAGACATAGCCTTGCTAATGTCAAGTCTTTTCCCTTCTTTTGGAGCTCTCAGTTGCCTTCCCTTTGCAACCAGGTCTTTTACTTTTTAAGAGTGATTGTCTTCCTCCTTTTTCAAGTGGCTTAGTGGTCAGTGATTACTTGAGGAGAGCACCAGGGGTATCTGTACCTGTAAAGTCTAGTAAAAGCTTTGAGGAGTTCATGAATCGTGACAGTGGGATCTTTGACAAACTGAGGTTTCTGTGTAGACTTTCTACTTCTTTAAAGGAAATATGTTCCAGCCTTCAAAATACCTGGTGTATACTGCTAGTGACTTTTGAAAACTAAATTTCTATATTAATTAAATCCTTGCTTGGAAAAATTAGAATTTTTGTTTTATGTTAATACATGTTAAAATATGTTAAGTGGTATTATGTGCAAAATAATATTATATTTATTCTCCATCTCCTTTGCTTGGCTAGATGTGTGTGTGTGTGTGTGTGTAAATGTTTTTCTACATTGTAGTAAGTATGATTTGAAGACATTTTTCCATTAGACACCTTAACTGTCTTAGGGTCTACTAGACAGTGCTTCTAAGAAGTTCTTTAGGCTTTTGATAAAGTTGAAAAATCGAATGCAATTAGATAAGGATAATAGTGCTAAGCTGTATTACATGAGTATTTCTTCTAAGGAGGGGAAACGAAAACAGAATCTTCTATCCTTTATGGATACCTCTGTATCTCTCTCTTAATTTATTTAAAATAGCTTCCTATATTTTAGGCATGGTGCTCTCTGGTCAGCAACAATCACTGTCTCACTTCTTCCTTCATGCACTTGATTCGTTTGTTCGATTCTCCTCATTCTCATTTTGTTAACTTTGACATGGTACTGCTTTTGTTGTTTTACTCAACCTGCTCCATAGTGGTCATTAAGAAATTATGCAGAAACTTTGTGCGGTGGTGGGAGAACAGGTACTTAAGTCTCTTTTCAGGTAATCTGGAGGTTAGGAAAGTTGTCTAGAAGGTAGATCTGAGGAATAGAAGTATGTCTATATAATAAATGTGCAGAGTTTCAGATAAAGTGACAGTGAGATATAATGGCAAAAACATTGACTTGGAAAGCGGGATTCCTGAGATGTATAGAATTGCTTGTTACCACTGTGTGGTATTGAAAAAGTTTGTAATATTTTCTAGCCTCACTTCCATCCTCTATAAAATGTAAAGGTTGGGATGTCCCTGGCGGTCCAGTGGTGAAGAATTGGTCTTGCAATGCAGGGGATGACTATTCGATCCCTGGTCCGGGAACTAAGATCCCACATGCTGTGGGGCAACTAAGCCCGTGCGCCGCAACGAAAGAGCCCACGTGCCGCAACGAAGACTGACACAGCCAAAAAAAATAATAATAAATACATTAAAAAAATGTAAAGGTTTAGTTAAATGGTCAGTAAGGTCCCTTCCATTGTAAAATTTATTCTATTATTTTAGAAGACAACCTTAGGGAGTTGAACATCTACCACTAATGTAATTATTTGGTGGATTAGGAACTTACTATTAATTCACATTTTGTAAATTGATTTATCAGACAGGACTCCCTAAGGATATCTGTTTAATTAATTTTTAAGAATCCTGGAATTGCCATGCAATATGACTACTGAAAATTCCAGGACTCATTAATAGAATGTATGTGTTTTTAAACACCATTGAGAAAAGTATGAAATTATTCTCATTGTTATATCTAAGTATCTACAAGAAACAAACTTTCTTGGAGTCATTTAAACTCACTTGTTTTTTGAATTTCTCAAAAGATAAGAAGAGTTATATGTCAATTTCTTTTATATAACAACGATTTATTATTATTGATAGCCTTCTTCACATTCTATGAATTCACACTTCTGGCTCTCTCTTCTCTACACTAAATAATCTTTTAAAATTGTATTAGCCAATTTAAGGGATTTTCAGTGAAGCTAAGTGATCTGAAATCAACGTTTTGAGTAATTGTTACTTAGTGAACTTCACTGTAAAACGGCGTAAAACAGAAATATGATCTCCTTAATTTTGATTCTGTTTTCTACATGTTCCATAACTTCCTCCATCAATACAACCAAAGCAGCTGAAAGTTAGAAAACTGTGGTACTTGTCTTCAAATCCCTTTACACTTAGGTAGTGGGTGAGAAAACAGAAATGTAAGAAACGGAACATGTGTGATATATGAATCAAAGTGTAGAGGCTATTTGGTGTGAAACAATGTGATCCTTGTAGCTCCTGCTAATGCATCATTCAGCAAATGCCTGAAGAAGACAGAGTTTTCAATGGCAAAAACAGTCTCCTGGAAAGAGACCCTTCATTCAGTCCCTGGCATGAAACTTTATTGGATGAAAACAAAGGAATATCTTTATCTCATGAACTTCATATAGGTGTCTGTAATTGGATACATAACAAATACAGGGAAATGAATTTGTTCACATCATTACTCGTTCTTCTGCAAAACTAGCTGCTCTCCATTTCAGTTAAAATTCTTAACAAGTTAAGGTGTCACATGTAGCATATGGAAACTAATAAATGTGGCTAAAGTATATTTTTAAAGGGTGTGAATTAACTGGTTTTGCTTACCTTGGGCTCCAAAGTATGATTATAGTAATTAGGTAGAATTCATACAACCCCAGACATCTGAACATAAATACTTGGAAGTATTTTTTAATCCAGAACTGATGAAGGTGGTATGCTTAATTGGTGAGAATGACCATTTGTCATTATACGTATAAGTGATACAGATTTCTATTCAGTTAACCTAAATATTATTATATAACAAGTTACAGAGGAAATGCTGCAGATCTCATGTCCTTTTATTCAGTAACTGGTTAAAATGGGTATGACTAAGAGAAACTATGGATAAAAGAATTAATTGTTCAGTTTGGCTCTTTCACAGGTATTTATGATCTTTTTCTGTGTGTTCCCACCTTGCTTATCTTCTGTTCTTGTACACCTGGTTGTATTTTTTGTTTGTTTCATCGACCCTGTAATTGCTCTAAGATCTCTAAATATTGATTAATACCATTACTATGGAAGTTTTTTTGTTCTCCCCTCAGAAAATCCTGCAGAATATCCCAAGTCATTGATTACTCCAGCATTTACTTTGCTCGGTTTGTTCAGCACCATAGGTCAACTTTCTAACCAGAGCATCAGTGTTCTCTGCTTAACACCTCTGGTCATTGGAAAGAGTCCAGAGTCAGAATGTTCTCTTTCTCCTGATTGGGGCCAGAGGTGAGAAACTACATGATGGTCTCATGAAACAAATTATGTCATTCAGTTCAACAAAGCTCAAACTCGGCATCCTTCGATATCATCCTTGTCTCCCACCTAAAGACTATCAGAAATGTCACTATATAACAATTTCACCACTTCTGGTCCCCCACATTTTCCAGCCTCCTTTCCCATTGCCAGGGCTATGAACTACCAAGTCCAGACCTGTTGACCTCACTTTTGCATTTATTGTTTCACTTTCTTTTTCTGGGAATGTTTTGCTTGTATTTCCCCTAGACTGTATACCCTGTGTTCTTTCAGAGAGCCTTTTCAGTTCCCCCTCCACTGCTCTTTGTATCTGCAGGCTGGTTGCCTGAGTAGACAAGTGGTGGAAGCTCTGTTGGAATGTTTTTTTCTTTCTTCTACTTATGGATAATTTGAGTTTGGAGTCTTGTCTATCTAATGCTGAAGCCATAGGTCCTGTGTGGGTTTATTCTTATTCTTGTTGATTTTATTGTTTTGGAAGAGTGAGGAGGATATTCAGAAATGGTCACCCTGTTCTCCAGGCATCCAATGATTATATTTTTAATAAAGATATCATATGGACTTCTAAATATTGTTGGGCGACTACATGATATCATGGATGTACAGGTTCAAGCATTCCATCTAGAATATAGGTGCTTATTAGATGAACAAATGTTAGTTTTCTTCTATTTTGTAGGGGACTTTTTGAGGACAATATGAGGTAATACACAGGATGTATTTTGTAAGCTGTATGGGCTTCATAATTGGCATTTTTCATTATTACCCATTCATGTGTTTACTTCTTCTAGGCCCAGAATTCGGCTTCACACCTCTAGCCAAGTCTAAGCCCTGATTCCTTTTTATAGAGTGAGATGCTGTTCCATTAGGGTTTTCAAAACTGATATTAAAAAAAAAAGATGGAGTAACACTTTCAGAGATTGCATATGATTTGGACATGCTACATCTTTTTATAAGCATGAGAAGAGTCCTTGGCAGTTAGAATGCCTCCGACTATTAATCTCAGCTTTACCTCTGAACAGCTATTCATGATGGAGAATATGTGTTTTTGTAAGCTTTCCTGAATTATTTTTTGGAACAATATTGTGTATAACATGAGCAAAGAAACACAAAATAATTAACCAGCTTTTTGTCCTTTTTTGAGTGGGGATCTATACTAACTGGGACTAAACTTAAAAACCCTTTAAAAACTTTAGTTTAAAAAATCCTAGGTTAAAAAAGAAAGTAAGTAGGTTTCTTTTACCTCAGGATTTCTCAGGGCCCTTGGTTAGTTCATGTGTGTTGTGGTTTCCCACAAAGGAGTTATAGTATGAGTGATTGCATTCATTCATTCATTCATTCAAGAAATATTTTTTAGTGTCTTCAGTATGGCAAGCAGTGTTCCCATTTATTCAGACTTAAGCAGAGAAGAAGAAGGCAGAGTCTGTTCTCCATGGCATTCTCTTGGAGAATGGTGTTCTCCAAGAGAATGGTGTTCTCCATTGACACTGTATTTTTTTTTTTAGGAATATCTCCTGGGAATAACTATTATTCTGCCCTCATTATTTAAGTTAATATTATATATTTTCCCTTTCTTTGCTTCTGTTTTCACTCTTGTTTATAGATACACAACCCCCCCAAGCATTATCATAAAGGCTAACAGCAAGTATTTATTGAATACGTATATGCTAGTTATCATACATAAATAAATGTTGAGTTCACGAACTAAAATGACAAGGCAAAATGGTACAGCCCTACTTATCTCTGACATTATTTTTTTCCTAATACACTTTTCCATTATTTTTCATTGTATTTCTAAACTTCCATTAAGCTTAACATTTACACATTGGATTGTTTTCTTGGGTATGTATTTTCTTTTAAGTTTCTAGTCACTGGAGAATTACAGGAATGCTAGACAATTAAGGGTTTGATTATTTTGGTGCCTGATCATCTTAAGAAATGATTTTGTGTTCCAAAGCCAAGTTTGGCCAAGAGTGGAGACCAATAGCATGGATTATTTGGAGTCTTGAAAAGTCCCACAAAGAAACTATTCCTTGAAAATAATGTAGAACTGAGAGTAGAGGTGCTGGACCAAGAAGATGTTTCATCACCAGAGAGAGATACAGGTTCCAAACAGTGGCGGTCCGAGGAGAGTTGTTGATGGCCATTGTGTCAAAGTTCTCGTTCTTACTTTTCATTGACAGGGAGCTGGCACGCATCTCAGCTGTGTCAGGAAATGTGTTTTTGACATTTGAGAGGTGAGAAGAGAGCCAGAGACTTTGGGACCTCTTAAATGATTACACAACTTAAGCCAGATTCTTATTCTATAGAAATAGTTACACTGAGTTGTAAGTATGAAAATCTGGCTCCACTGTCTTATATTCTCTAAAGAGCTTAACATTTCATCTTATTTTTTCCAGCAACAGTAATGTGCTTCACCTGCATTTATCGTTATGAAGTAAATATTTAATAGGATTAAGTAGCTGGGGCTTTTGTGCTCTGATATAGCCTTTAATAATTACAAAAGACTTATCATTACTATTTTGGAATGATTTTACTCTCTTATCAGCAGTATTTAGCCAGTCAAAAGAAACTGTGCCTCTATCCTTTTATTTCTAGATTTAACACAGTGTTGTGGAATAAAAAAGCATTGAGCTATAATTCTGTTAAGGTTGGGTGCTATTTCAAGTTTAGTTTATAAGTACTTTAAAAATTAAAACTGCTTCAGAATTAGGTCAAGCTATTGTGCATTTGTTTTTGTGCAGTAATTTCTGCTGCTTACTCAGTAAAGGGTTGTGGGGTTAGTATAAGTAATCCTTCCCTCTCTCTCTTCATGCTCTGTGCTCAGGATATAAACAAGCAGGGTGTGTGCTGATTCAAGGAAAGCATTTTTTCAAAAGGGCTGCTGCCTGCTCTGCCCCATCCATGTGGGCGTCTCAAGATAGCAGCCACAATTTTGGTTGGTTACAACAGGCTGAGGAATTCTTCTCCCTAACAAGACATGAAGGCAACATTCAATAGTAGATTTTATAAATTGAACAAAAAGACTAGTTTAAGATGAATTGTATTCAAACAAAACAGCAAATAGTCTGGTGTTGACTACCTGCTCCCTCACTGGAATATTTGTGGCACACATGGTCCCACACCCTCCTCCAGTCACCAGCCTGGTTTTGGGTCTTCACTTCCACCATCTGTACTGGCCCACACAGCTCACAGACCTGTATCCTACTGATCACTTCCTTGAACCCCAGCCCATATCCTCATTTCAGAGTGCTTTGTTTATGTCTGCAGTTGGCTCAAATGCCATCTGTGAAGCATCGAGCTGTTGTGCCTGTATTTCTGCTGGCTCCAGTTATTTCTCTTCCTATTTCTATGTGTAACTTTTGGGAAACAGATGTTTTTTCATTGTGAATGATTTTGCTCACACTTAGCAAAAATTTACTTGCTACAAAAGGCCTTCTGAGACTTCCCTGGTGGCAGAGTGGTTAAGAATCCGCCTGCCAGTGCAGGGGACCCGGGTTCGATCCCTGGTCCGGGAAGATCCCACATGCCGCGGAGCAACTAAGCCCATGCACCACAACTACTGAGCCTGCGCTCTAGAGCCCACGAGTCACAACTACTGAGCCCATGTGCCACAACTACTGAAGCCCGTGCGCCTAGATCCCGTGGTCTGCAACAAGAGAAACCACTGCAATGAGAAGCC
This sequence comes from Mesoplodon mirus, assembly GCF_964341445.2. Taxonomy (NCBI): domain Eukaryota; kingdom Metazoa; phylum Chordata; class Mammalia; order Artiodactyla; family Ziphiidae; genus Mesoplodon; species Mesoplodon mirus. The sequence goes on along the minus strand of NC_138985.1, from coordinate 43,558,313 downwards.
CGTACACCGCAACGAAGAGTAGCCCCCGCTCGACACAAGTAGAGAAAGCCTGCACGCCATCAACGAAGACACAGTGCAGCCATAAATAAATAAATAACTCCAGTTCTTCAAAAAAAAAAAAAAAAAGGGGGCTTCTGCACTTGGGGTAAGTGGGACTTTGTTGACCTCCCTCAATTTAGGTAGAGAAAAGTTTGGTTCTAACTTGCATGTTACCTGGATGACAATTTTTTTTCTTATATTCCTTGCAAATTTTCGTTTCTTGGAATGTTTCCTACCTCTTGTTACCAAATCCATCAAGCTGCAGCAGAGGGGATTAAAACTGTTCACTTGCTTTCCAGGCAGCGGTTTTGCTAGGAGGGTGGGACTTGTGAGTATCTCTGTCAGGAAGCTGTTTATTACAGACTGCTTCAGAATTTCCTAAAGATTATTGTTGTTACCTAAAGGGTAACAGTGGGATAAATATTGGCTACATTTTTGTCCCCTGGAAATAGTTTTGGGAATATGTAGGGACAATGAGTTAATATATAAAGTTCATAGAACAGTCTGTGATACACAGGAAGTGCTGTGTAATTGTCAGGTATTATCACTGTTGCTCTTTTTAATCTCTTTGAAGCTATAGTGGAACTACTGATGTAGTTCCAAGTTCCATAGGCTTGTCATAGAAGATCTCAAGGAAGCAATTGGTGTTTCCACTGCCAAAACTTCCACTTGCTATTTATAAGACTATATAATTATAAAAAAAACTTTCACCTAAATTTTTTCTTCTATATGATGATTAGAAGTACTTTGTCATTTTTCTTCACAGGAAGTTTTCTCATTGAGGCTTTTTAGATGTGTATTGTACCTCTCAAAGTACAGAAATGGTAATGTAAGGAATATGCGCCTGCTTTATAAAGGAAGGTAATATTTCAAGTAGGTACAACAGATAAAGGAACAATGGTGTGAAGGTTTTATTTGAGTCAGTGGCAACTTGAAAGGTTTATTAGTGACACAGCTAACACAGGCCTGGATTCAGAGTCTGAAGATCTGAGGATTGCTACTAGCTTGAGCTTTGTATCAGTCACTTAACCTTTGTTTCTTCTCCCTAAAGAAGAGGATACTATTACTAAACCAAGCCAAGAAGGGACAGAGGAATGTTGATATATAAGGATTTTGAGTGTCAAGATTCTCAGAAAATGTATTCTTTATTTTTTCCCCTATAGTATTTGAAAAAATATTAATCTTTTCCTTGTTTTCCAAAGTTCTGGATTGTGTTCTAGTGGACCCCATCAATTATGATGCCACATCTTAAAAAAAAAAAAACTTCAAAATGAATATTATGAGGTGACAAGGTAATAAAAGCAGATAAAGCCTTCTAGTCAAGAATTTTTTTAACATTAACTCTGTTTTGGTTTTGGTTAGAGTTTAATAATGTCCTTTAAAATTATACCTAGAGTCATACATAACTGATATTTATGTGGCATTTTATTATTTTGCAAATTCTAGCACGTGTTATCGCACTTAAACATCACAAAAACTTTGTGTGAAATTTCTTGAGGAATTTGGATTTCAGAGTGATTAAGTGTCTTGCCCAAGGACACACAGCTGGTAAGAGGTACATCAGAATATTCCAGCTTCAAATCCAGTGCCCTTTCCAAAATCCACCACAGCTTCATCAAAGACAAAAAGACATTATCCCTTAGACTTCTGTCTGATGAGCCTTATGATCAACATGTATTATACTAACACAAAACCTACATAGTGAAGTTAATGATAAAATAATGATTTGATCTCCAGACAGTCTTCCCAAACCACCTCTACCTCCACTTCCCCAACCCCAAACTTTCTATTTATCTTTAATAGGCAAACACGCTTCTTAATTTACTTGAACATTTTTATTTGCTCATGCATTATGAATTTGTGGCTTTTATTTTTAACTCAGTCTAGAATTGGTACTTTTTTACATGATGTTCTCATATGTAACAAAGCAAATTCTCAAACACATTTGGGCAAAGAAGTGGAGGAGTGATTTGAATTATAATACAGCTGGCAAAACTGTAAGCATCACTGGTAATTAAGTCTAATTTGAGTCAATGTTTATCATTCAGTGCAAGCAATGTTATCTGATCCAGTTTCCTTAGTTCTTGATATTTTACTGGGCTTCACCTCTTCATTCTGTTTGCTGGCATTGACTATTAAACACTTGAGCTCTTTAAATTGGGGGAGATTCTGTTTAGCTATCTCATACCTTTCAAACATTTGCCTGTGAATTAACACGTATGTTGTTTAAAGAGTTATGTTAATAGAAAGAAGTGAAATGGCTGCCATGAAGTCATGTGTGCTCTGTGTTTGACCCTAATTCTCTTTTCTTTATCTGCCTTTAGCCTTTTAAATTATAAAAGTGCCATGATAACATTAACTGACTTCTAAGAAAACACATAAATTTCCATCCTTCCACCCTTCATACAATGGACTTTTTTTCTGGTTTAACTTTTTGTCTTCATTGTACTTCGTACCCTTAACGAGTGGACAGGCAGTTCTGGCTTAGCCCTTATTAGAATACCAGTTGCACTGCGTTGTAATTGGCTATTTGCTTATTGGTCTCTCATTCTAGCCTGCAAACTCTTGCAGGAAGAAGGCTTTATTTTGTTGGAATTTTTACTCCCAGCTCATAGAATGATGTCTGGTACATATAAGTTAATCATTAAATGTGAGTAAACGAATGACTTTCGAATCAAGTGAACCGTGATAGTATCCCTATTTCTTCCATTCCCTGACTGTTTTCCTTTGGCATGATACTGAGTATCCATCTATAAAATGGAGGCAGTGATATTATTCTTAGAGACTACCAAAAGAGTTCATTAGACCAGCTCTTGGAAGTTTTTATACTGTGAAGTATTCTTCAAAATATGATTATGCTAATTATCATAACTTTGTATCTTTGTGTTTTACTTCTCATGACTATACCATAAATACTTTTTGCTTTAGTTCAGGTCTGTGTTATTGTAATAGCAAGGTGACTAGTCTCTATGTGCCTCGATTCCTGCTCTTTATTCCACACTGCATCTAGACTAAGCCACTGAAAACATAAGATAGGGTTGTCAGTTCTTCACTTCACACCCTTCAACAGGGGCTTGTCTGTCTTGTTCATCCTCACATCCCCAACCCCCAGGCCAGTGCCTGATATCTGTGCCTTTGGTAGTTGTATATCAAGCATCTGGAGGCCTCCAAAGAAGGGCATAAAAAACTATTATCACATGCCTCTTGCATATCTCTCCAGCCTCCAAACTCACTCTAGAAAGACTTGGACACATATCCAGGAGTGCAGTAGTAAAGAACAATGGGGTATTTCCCAAATGGCCAATGCTTTTTCACACCTCAGTGCCTTTGAGTATGCTCTCCTTGTCTTCCTAGAAGGCAGTCTCCCTCCTCCACTGAGGTATTTGTCAAATGTTTATCCCTTACTGTGCAGCTTAACATTAGACTCCTCTTCAAAGCACTTCCCTTTCACCTGGCAGAGGTTTCCTGTTATTTGAGCTCTCACAGCACATTGCTTGTAAGCATATCTATACAGTACGCAAGTAATCTGTAATAATTGTTTGCATGTGTTTTTTTCCTAACTAGATGATGAGCTCTTTGTGTGGAGCCTGAAACGTAATGCCTATATTCCTTGCACCTAATGGGGTCCTTGGTACTCCATAAGCACTCAATAAATGTTTCTGGAATGAATTATTATACAACCTTTTTAACTATAATTTCATGGGCAACATTATATTCTACCATATTCTTCCGCTAGAATTTGCTTTACTATTCTCCTATTGTGGAAATTTTGGAGATTACCAATCATTCTACATATAGATTCTCATTTCAGTTGAATTTTTCACTTAGGGTAAATTCTCAGGCAATATGAATATTTAAAAATAGAGTTTCTGATAAATAATGCTTTACAATTGTTAGGTTAAATTAGAAAGAAAAAAATACTTTTATAAGCCTATTTTTCAGGCAGGTTCTTTGTATACACACATACATAGTCAGATACTTAAAATGCTTAGTTATCCATGTAAAACGTGAAATTTATGTGCATATGTGATTTTAATTTATATAATGAGTATATAAAACAGGAAGCAAAATAGCAAAATGGGTAACTAGCATGACTGGGCAATTCACAGAAGGGGAACTATGAGTGGCTTTCAAGTGTGTGAAGAAATGCTCAAACTCACTAGTAAGAGATGCAAATTATTATATCAGTAATCATCATTCACTTCAATCAGAATGGCAAAAATTAAGGAAGAGGGTATTTTTTTAACTTTTTATTTTATTTTGGAGTATAGTTGATTAACAGTGCTGTGATAGCTTCAGGTGTACAGCAGAGTGATTCAGGTATACGTATACATGTATCTATTCTTTTTCAAATTCTTTTCCCATTTAGGTTGTTACATAATACTGAGCAGAGTTCCCTCTGCTATAGAAATAGAGTATTATTAATTATTGGCAAACGTGGGAGGGCATAATTTTTGTGCACTGCTAGTCCAAGTGTAGACCAAAGCGGTCATTCTGGAAAGAAATCTTACAGTACTTAGTAAAATTAAGTCTACTTCTTACAGTATTATTTGTGGTACCAGGGAGGCGAAGGAAGCCTAGATGTCTAATGCAAGCAAACTATATAAGAAATGGGATGAAAGAAAGAAAACTACAGGCCAATATCACTGATGAACATAGATGCAAAAATTCTCAACAAAATACTAGCAAACAGAATCCAACAGCTTATTAAAAGGATCATACACCATGATCAAGTGGGGTTTATTCTAGGAATGCAAGGATTCTTCAATATACGCAAATCAATCAACGTGATACACCATATTAACAAATTGAAGGAGAAAAACCATATGATAATCTCAATAGATGCAGAGAAAGCTTTGGACAAAATTCAACACCCACTTATGATAAAAACCCTGCAGAAAGTAGGCATAGAGGGAACTTTCCTCAACATAATAAAGGCCATATATGACAAACCCACAGCCAGCATTGTCCTCAATGGTGAAAAACTGAAACCATTTCCACTAAGATCAGGAACAAGACAAGGTTGCCCACTCTCACCACTCTTATTCAACCTAGTTTTGGAAGTTTTAGCCACAGCAATCAGAGAAGAAAAGGAAATAAAAGGAATCCAAATCGGAAAAGAAGAAGTAAAGCTGTCACTGTTTGCAGATGACATGATACTATACATAGAGAATCCTAAAGATGCTACCAGAAAACTACTAGAGCTAATCAATGAATTTGGTAAAGTTGCAGGATACAAAATTAATGCACAGAAATCTCTGGCATTCCTATATACTAATGATGAAAAATCTGAAAGTGAAATCAAGGAAACACTCCCATTTACCATTGCAACAAAAAGAATAAAATATCTAGGAATAAACCTACCGAAGGAGACAAAAGACCTGTATGCAGAAAATTATAAGACACTGATGAAAGAAATTAAAGATGATACAAATGGAGAGATGTACCATGTTCTTGGATTGGAAGAATCAACATTGTGAAAATGACTCTACTACCCAAAGCAATCTACAGATTCAATGCAATCCCTCTCAAACTACCACTGGCATTTTTCACAGAACTAGAACAAAAAATTTCACAATTTGTATGGAAACACAAAAAACCCTGAATAGCCAAAGCAATCTTGAGAACGAAAAATGGAGCTGGACGAATCAGGCTCCCTGACTTCAGACTATACTACAAAGCTACAGTAATGAAGACAGTGTGGTACTGGCACAAAAACAGAAAGATAGATCAATGGAACAGGATAGAAAGCCCAGAGATAAACCCACGGACATATGGTCACCTTATCTTTGATAAAGGAGGCAGGAATGTACAGTGGAGAAAGGACAGTCTCTTCAATAAGTGGTGCTGGGAAAACTGGACAGGGACATGTAAAAGTATGAGATTAGATCACTCCCTAACACTATACACAAAAATAAGCTCAAAATGGATTAAAGACCTAAATGTAAGGCCAGACACTATCAAACTCTTAGAGGAAAACATAGGCAGAACACTCTATGACATAAATCACAGCAAGATCCTTTTTGACCCACCTCCTAGAGTAATGGAAATAAAGACAAAAATAAACACATGGGACCTAATGAAACTTAAAAGCTTTTGCACAGCAAAGGAAACCATAAACAAGACCAAAAGACAACCCTCAGAATGGGAGAAAATATTTGCGAATGAAGCAACTGACAAAGGATGAATCTCCAAAATTTATAAGCAGCTCATGCAGCTCAATAACAAAAAAATAAACAACCCAATCCAAAAATGGTCAGAAGACCTAAATAGACATTTCTCCACAGAAGATATACAGACTGCCAACAAACACATGAAAGGATGCTCAACATCTTTACTCATTAGAGAAATGCAAATCAAAACTACAATGAGATATCATCTCACACCAGTCAGAATGGCCATCATCAAAAAATCTAGAAACAATAAATACTGGAGAGGGTGTGGAAAAAAGGGAACACTCTTGCACTGCTGGTGGGAATGTGAATTGGTACAGCCACTATGGAGAACGGTATGGAGGTTCCTTAAAAAACTACAAATAGAACTACCATATGACCCAGCAATCCCACTACTAGGCATATACCCTGAGAAAACCATAATTCAAAAAGAGTCATGTACCAAAATGTTCATAGCAGCCCTATTTACAATAGCCCGGAGCTGGAAACAACCTAAGTGTCCATCATCGGATGAATGGATAAAGAAGATGTGGCACATATATACAATGGAATATTACTCAACCATAAAAAGAAATGAAATTGAGCTATTTGTAATGAGGTGGATGGACCTAGAGTCTGTCATACAGAGTGAAGTAAGTCAGAAAGAGAAAGACAAATACTGTATGCTGACACATATATATGGAATTTAAGAAAAAAAAATGTCATGAAGAACATAGGGGTAAGACAGGAATAAAGACACAGATCTACTAGAGAATGGACTTGAGGATACGGGGAGGGGGAAGGGTAAGCTGTGACAAAGCGAAAGAGAGGCATGGACAGATATACACTACCAAACGTAAGGTAGATAGCTAGTGGGAAGCAGCCGCATAGCACAGGGAGATCAACTCGGTGCTTTGTGACCGCCTGGAGGGGTGGGATAGGGAGGGTGGGAGGGAGACGCAAAAGGGAGGGGATATGGGAACATATGTATATGTATAACTGATTAAATTTGTTAAATAAAAAAATAAAAAAAATGGGATGTATGCAGATTATTACAATGCAGCGGTTAGAAGCAAAGGGACTGAATGACATACAACAACATAAATAAATCATGAAAACATATATTGAGTAAAAAAGTAAGAAATAGAATGCAATATATACTAACACTTTCTAATACGCCCTTTTCTTTCTCATGCTTAATGGCAGTGAGGTAATATGATTACAGTTTTATATTATCCTGCTAGCAAAGTGGAAGCTCCTGTAGTAGTGTTACATTGTTATGTGACGTGTTCCAAAGCTATAGTTGTTTCTTGAAGAGCTAGATATTAAAATAAGTTTATTAAAAGAAAATAAGATAGATTTCCCCCCTACAGTATATGACTGTGAAAAGCCGTTCTTAATAGTTAAAACTATATTTGTTGGATTGCTACATTTTTAAAGCATTTTCCTTCTCTCTGAGGAGATATCGAGGGCAAAGCATTAAGGAAAAATAATTATAAAATATTTTAACTTCTTGATTTATTTAAGAAACCATGAGATCGATTCTTTTCTTTTTCATGGTATTTTTACATGGATTACTTTGGTAAATGTTTTCCACTTTCTGTTAAAATGTCATTTAGAGAAGGTGTTAAACTGTTTTTAACTATTATAATGGTAAACTGGGTGGCAAAGATAGAGCCTAGAGAGTAGAGGAGATGGCAAAGCAGAGAAGCTGACATTTAATTTTGTTGACAAATCTAGAAGTTTATATATGATTCACTGTTTCTGCCCTTCACGTTTCTCCAGTTGGAAGTTATCATAGGTGAACACGGTCATAAGGTATAAATGTCCAGTTATAAATAAATAAGCCCTGGGGATGTGCTAAACAACATGGCAACTATAATAATACTGTATTGTATATGTGAGAGTTGCTAAGAGAATATATCTTAAAAGTTCTCCTCACCAAAAAAAAAAAAGATACATTTATGTGTGGTGACAGATGTTAACTAGACTTACTGTGGAGATTATTTTGCAATATAGGCATACCTTGTTTTATTATGCTTCACTTTATTGCACTTCGAAGATAATGTGTTTTTTACAAATTGAAGGTTTAGGGCACCCTGTGTCAAGCAAGTCTGTTGGCATCATTTTCCCAACAACATCTGCTCACTTTGTGTCTTAGTGTCACATTTTTTGTAATTCTCACAATATTTCAAAAATTTCCATTATTATTATTTTCTGCATATTAAAATAATAAAACAAATAATAATAATTATTAACAAATAATATCAATTAATAAACAAATAAATAATTTATCTAATTTAAATAAATTATTAATAAATTTATTTAAATAAATTATTTATTTAATTTTTTTTGTTTTTTTTTGTTTTTTTGCGGTAAGCGGGCCTCTCACTGTTGTGGCCTCTCCCGTTGCGGAGCACAGGCTCTGGACACGCAGGCTCAGTGGCCATGGCTCACAGGCCCAGCCGCTCTGCGGCATGTGGGATCTTCCCGGACCAGGGCACGAACCCGTGTCCCCTGCATCGGCAGGCGGACTCTCAACCACTGCACCACCAGGGAAGCCCTATTTATTTAATTTAATAATAAATTTATTAATAATTAATAAAAATAAAACAAAGTATTATTTTCTATTGTAATCATTTTGGGGCACCATGAACCACAGCCATGTAAGACTTAATCAAAGTTAATCAATAAATGTGTGTGTTCTGACAGCTTCACCAACTGGCTGTTCCCTTATCTCTTTGCCTGTCCTTGGGCCTCTCTACTCCCTGAGAAACAGTAGTATTGAAATTAGGACAATTAATAACCCTATAATGGCCTCTAAGCATTCAAGTGGAAGGAAGAGTTACGTGTGTCTCACTTTAAATCAAAAGCTAGAAATGATTAAGCTTAGTGAGGAAGACCCGTTGAAAGCCAAGACAAATCAAAAGCTAGGCCTCTTGCACTGATTAGCCAGTTGTGACTGCAAAGGAAAAGTTCTTGAAGGAAATTAAAAGTGCTACTCCAGTGAACACAGAAATGATAAGAAAGTGAAACAGCCTTATTGCTGATACAGAGAAAATTTTAGTGGTCTGGATAGAAGATCAAACCAGCTACGACATCCTCTTAAGCCAAAGCCTAATCCAGAACAAGGCCCTAACTCTCTTCAATTCTGTGAAGGCTGAGAGAGTTGAGGAAGCTGCAGAAGAAGAGTTTGAAGCTAGCAGTTTGGTTCATGAGATTTATTGAAATAAGCCATCTCCATAATATAAAAATTGCAAGGGGAAGCAGCAAATGCTGATGCAGAAGCTGCAGCAAGTTATCTAGAAGATCTAGCTCAGATAACTAATAAAGGTGGCTACACTAAACAACAGAATTTCAGTGTAGACGAAACAGCTTTGTAGTGGAAGAAAATGCTATCTGTGACTTTCATAGCTAGAGAAGAGAAGTCAATGCCTGGCTTCAAAGGACAAGGCTGACTCTCTTGTTAGATGCTAGTGCAGCTGGTGACTAAGTTGAAGCCACTTCTCATTTACCATTCTGAAAATCCTAGGGCCCTTAAGAATTATGCTAAATCTGCTCTGCCTGTGCTCTATAAAAGGAATAATAAAACCTGGATGACAGCACATCTGTTTACAAAATGGTTTACTGAATATGTTGAGCCCACCTACAGCTCAGAGAAAAAAATTTCTTTCCGAATATTACTGTTCATTGACAATGCGCCTGGTTACCCAAGAGCTCTGATGGAGATGTACAGTGAGATTAATGGTGTTTTCATGCCTGCTAACACAGCATACAATCTGCAACCCATGGATCAAGGAGTAAGTTTAGACTTTTAAGTCTTACTGTTTAAGAAATACATTTCGTAAGGCTTTTGCTGCCATAGTAATTCCTCTGATGGATCTGGGCAAAGTAATTGAAAGTAAATCCTTCTGAAAAGGATTTACATTCTAGATGCCAATGAGAACATTCATGATTCATGGAAAGAGCTGAATATCAACATTAATAGGAATTTGGAAGAAGTTGATTCTAACCCTCATAGATGACTTTGAGAGGTTTACATTTCAGTGGAAGAAGCAACTGCAGATGTAGTAGAAATAGCAGAAGCACTAGAATTAGAAATGGAGCCTGAAGATGTGACTGAATTCCTGCAATCTCATGATAAAACTTTAACAGATGAGGAATTGCTTCTTATGGCTGAGTAAAAAATGTGGTTTCCTGAGGTGGAATCTACTCCTGGTGAACATGCTATGAAGATTGTTGAAATGACAACAGAGTACTTAGAATATTGCATAAACTTAGTTGATAAAGCAGTGGCAGGGTTTGAGAGGATTGACTCCAATTTTGAAAGAAGTTCTGTGAGTAAAATGCTATCAAACAGCATTGCATGCTACAGAGAATCATTCGTGAAAGGAAGAGTCCATCGATGCAGCAAACTTCATTGTTGTTTTATTTTAAGAAATTGCCAAAACCACCCCAGCCTTCAGCAACCACCATGCTGATCAGTCAGCAGCCATCAGTATTGAAACAAGACCCTCTACCAGCAAAAAAGTGTGACTCTGAAGGCTCGGATGATGGTTAGCATTTTTTTAGCAATAAAGTATTTTCAATTAAAGTACTTTTGGGGGATATAATGCTACTACACACGGAATAGACTATAGTATTTTGTAAACATAAAACCAAAAAATTTGTGTGACTCACTTTATTGTGATATTTGCTTTAGTGTAGTAGCTGGGAATTGAACCTGCAATATCTTTGAGGTATACTTGTATGTACAAATATCTAATCATTATGTTGTATACCTGAACTTAATAAAATGTTATACATCAGTTATTTCTCAATAAAAAAGTTATGATTATCTTCAGCTAGTCTATTCTACTGACTCCTAGATTTATCCAAGGTTATTAAGTTATGTGGAGTCTCCCTTCTAAATCTCTTTCTAATCAGTCTCCTCTATTTCACCATAACATGTCTATTTAACTTCTTCCTTAGTTTCCTGGCACAGCTTTCTTGTTTTAGTCTCTCCTCACTGTAGCCCATCTCCCCAGTTATTCTTTTTCCATTGTCATTGACTTTCTTAAAGCTAGTTCTCCTGTTCCCCACAAGATCAAGTCTAGACTCTTTGTGATGGCATCCAAGACCCTTTGCAAAACGGCCTCGTGCTCACTTCTGCTTCCATCCTCCAGCACACTTCCTCTACGTTGCTCCCTGTGCCTAAAATCGTGCCATCATCTGGTGAATGTGCAGTGTGTTTAGCACCCAACAGAAAATGATCCTACCTCTGTGAAGCTGCTCCAAGAAAAGTAGGACCCATCCTGTGAGTTTCCATTATGCTTTGTAAATGCATCTATTATCGCACTTATTTCTGCAAATTATACGTATTGGCATAGGAGTCCAACTTCCCAGGAAGAGCTCTACATAATCTGACAGGGCTAGTGCAAGTATTTAATATGTATTTCTTTAGAAAATTATTAAGATACATATCTTCCTTGTAAATGTAAAAGAGAAAAATTACTAAGTGTTAGGAACCTTTTTTGTGTGAGAACTGGGAGGCCTATCTATCTGTCTAACATCATTTTATCTCTATATCAGTTCTTTCTTCTGAAAAAAGAGGCCAGAATAGATGATGAAGATACTTCAAATCTTTTTCCTCCTACTTTTCCCCCAACGAATAAGTATGTATCAGCCAGCCTTGAAGATGTGTCTGTGTATAAGACCTAAGTCACTGTATTTACAATGAAGAATGCTGTTATTTATGCCACAGATCTTTCACCTTAAAATTCATTCTATTATAGCAAAATTGGGCTGAGGACTTCTAAAGTCACCTAACCATAGATACACAGAATAGGAGTCAGATGTTTGAAAGTTCCGCTGAGTTCTCTTTAAAATACTATGCTTGTGTTACTTTATAATGAACTTAGATTAAAGATACAACTGTCGGCATGAAGGAATGTCCTTACTATTACTATGATTTTGAAGTATAAACAACAAAACTGGGGATCAAACCATTAAATTGTTACATTTTGGTCCTTTTCTAGCTCCCTTTTGGGTATAAATAAGACATTGTTTTTATGTAGTTTGCAGAGTTCTCTATAACCTTAATGGGGGAGATTTTTTTTTCTGTCATTTGTTTAGACAAAAAGACAACTGGTAAATTTAGGATTTCTTTGTGGAAAGTCTCTGTAAATGAAACTAATGAATCTTGATTCAATAAACTTGAATGAATATGTATTTTGTCATAGTTGAATGATCTAAGTACTCTGAAGTCAGATGTGCTTTCAAAATACTCCCATAAATGTAAATTCTTAATTATGACCATTTTTAGGGTATTTATCTGTCTCCTGGTGGTTGTTGCTACTTTGCCTCTTTTATATGTTTTGGACAGAGAAGGAAACACAATGCTTGCATTCCTGTGGTTGCTATAGTAATGGGAAAAAAACTGCAGCTGTGATTGTAGACTTGAAGAAAAAGACTGAGGTAATTTCGGCCAAATCTCCAGCGGCCCTGGAGACTTAGTAAATATTAATTGTGAAGAAGAAGGCTCTTGCTCTCATTCTCTGGTAGTTTTTAAAATTTTATGTAAGAGCCAGAAATTGTACTGAGATAAATTGTGACTCATTGTTACAGCCTCTAATTGCATTCCTAAGGTAGGTTGAAACGTTAGCTAAAATTCTAAGCAGTAGAATTTTGCATGTGATTTAATAAATTCTCTGGCTAGAGCTGATAGTCTGTGATGCAGAAGAAAAACTTGTGGCTTCATTAAAAAAAAAAAGTTGTTGATGTAGGTTTCCTCACAGAGCAAAGAACTACAGTTTTTCCTCAGATGTTTCTTGATTAGTTTTTTTTTTTTTTTTTACTGAATAGGTATTCCATTTTAGAGTGCTCTTTGGACAATTGCATGGTCCATGCAGAGCAGTCTTAGTGCAAAATTCTTTCTGTATTGCATAGAGCCCAGCCACTATGACAGCCCAGGGTAACAAAGACTAAAATCTTAGCTGATGCTCAATAAATACTAACTCCTGTCTTTATTGTGGTTCTTATTATCATTGTTGTTTTTGTAGTGGCAGATTTTATATTGTTACTGGTTTTGTTCTAGGGGTAGTGATCTGAAAGGAGTTCGGGGGTCAAGGTTCAAAAGTTGAAGGTGAAAGTCAGCTGTCATAAAGACAATACAAATGCCAGTTGAGCAGGCAGGGGTATCCAAGAGTGGTGAGCAGCCACAGTGTTTGGTGGGTTTTCATCAGCACATATTTATTGTGTTTACCATAGAATAATTTTCCTTCCTGCCCAAGCTAGGATCACAGAGGATTTTGGATTATATTACTATAAATGATATAGTAATAATAATATAATATATTCCTATGTATTAATAATAATATAGTATTACTATGTATAGTAATATATAAATAAAACATTTCTCTCTGTATAAAATATTATATAATAATAATTAATGTATAAATAATAAAATACTGTTTTAGCATAATTTGAGAAGCACCACGACAGAGGCATGTATAGGGTGCTACACAAGCACAGAAGAGGGTAAAATGCAATCAAAACTTTATAGAAACAGTATGAAAGCTTGGTGGTCGAGAATGGACTCTGGAGCCAGTCTTCCTAGGATTAAATCTCAATTTTGCCATTTCCTCCTTGAGCAATGTTGGCTATGTTATTTAATATCTCTGTTTCCTTTTCTGTAAAACGTGGATAATGAGTACCTAGTTTACAGGATGTTATGAAGAGTGTGTTTGCTGTAAATGGAGATGAAGTGAATATATGTCTATTTCTCTCTGTCTCTTTATATATATATATATATATATATATATATATATATTAGAATAGTATCTGGCATACAGCAAGTGCTATATATGTTTGAGAAGGTATTATGATGAAAGTTGGGCCAGTAATATTTCTGCTTTCAAACAGTTTGTTTATTTTAATAATGTTTTCATTTATTTTTAAAAATATTTATTTATTTATTTAGCTGCATGGGGTCTTAGTTGAGGCATGCGGGATCTTTGTTGCGGCATGCAGGGTTTTTCGTTGTGGTGCACAGTCTTCTCTCTAGTTGTGGCACACGGGCTTCGTTGCCCCACGGCATGTGGAATCTTAGTTCCCCAACAAGGGATCGAACCCGTGTCCCCTGCATTGTAAGGTGGATTCTTAACCACTGGACCACCAGGGAAGTCCCCCAAACAGTTAATTTAATACCACAATCCTGGGCCTCTGGTTCCTTGGCTTCAATGGGCACTGGAAGCCAGGAACAATGGACTGGACGTTTGGATGTAGCTCTATAGATGGGGGGTGGGCACCATTCTCACACTCTTGCAAGACACAAGTAATTTGATGTACACTGTTCAAAAGTACGTTTAGACATTTCAGATTGAAAAAATAAAGAGGTTAGGTATAGGGGACTGAAGAATATTTGGCCAGTGATTTCAAGGCCTGATAAAGCTTAGTAGGGTTATTGCCACTTAAGATTTAGTACTGTCTTTCAAGCCTTATAAAATGTTTTAGTTTTAGTATATTCTAGAGGCATTTATGTCACACTTAATTGATTCCATAAATTCAATTTACATGAGTCTAACTTATGAGTTAGAATGTAAATTTACTTCCCTCTGCAAAGAACTTCAATGGGTCCTAATTGCTTATTGGGTATATTCCAAATCTGTCAGAATTCTTTGCTCTGTGATCTGACTCAAGCTACTTCTCAACCTCATTATTATTTTCTGTCTAAATTCATGACCTTCAACTGAAAGATAAGAAGATGCCACTTATGCCCTCAAGTGCTCCAGTTTTTTAAACAAGGACTTTAAAATCATTAGAAATGCGTCTCCCATTTCTTTTGTGCTCAGCCTTCCTATGTGGGTCAGGCATCAACAGCAATTGATAGCAGTTGGTAGGTTTGATTAACTAAAGATCGACTTTTATTCACATCTCGTATACATGGTCTAGAAACATATCTGATTAGCCATAGCAGTTCTTCATTATGCTGACCTTGTGTTTTTCAGCAGGAAACTGTCAATTGCTAATGTACATCTCTACTTTTTGAGACTGATAATGGTCCGCAGAGTTTTCAAGGGCTCAGCATTTTTTAATCATTTCTTGGAAAATGGGGTGTCATTTGTCCTATTGCAAAAAATCTAAGTGTAGCTTCTGTGGAAAGAGTCTCAGATGTGTTGTGCTGCTGCAACAGTACAGGATAGAAGTGTTTGTCTTTTTCCAGTCTGTGTCAAGCTATTATTTTCTCTGTTGACTAATTCTTGAGACTGGCTTTGAATTATCTCTTTCTAGAATCTGTTTCTTTAATGTTTTTTGTCTAGGTAATTCTTCTGTGCTGTTTAGCAAGTCTTCAGTCTCCTTAATGAGATGGATTACATAAAAGCATTTTTCAAATTCACCTACTTTCCTCTGCAATGCATAGACCAGCCTACATGATTAGGGACCCATCTTCAAGCAGCAAGATGTGGTTCTCTTGGCAGCTGTATTGCTGGGACTCATGCTTAACAAGCACTGATTTACTAATTCATTCATCACTTATTCACTCATGCATTCAGACATTCGCTGAATATTTCAATAAGGCAGTCACTGTGCTAGAAGGTGGCAGTCATGACAGAAAGATATTTTGACCACTGTGAAGAGAGGCCCTGATTTCAAGAGACAAATACATAAACTAATAATTATGACATTCTTTAAATACTAATAAATCATTTTGAGGGAGTCCTTTGCAGCCTTGGGTATCAAGAATGCCTTCCCAGACTAGATACTTGTGAAATAATTCTTCATGGATGAATGGGAATGTTTTTCAGTGAGAAGGAAAGGAGGGAATTGCAGGTAGAGCTAACAAAATATTTAAGAGCAGAGGAGTTTAATAGTGACCTGGCATATTAGGGACCTCCAAAGCGGTGGTTATGTCTGGAGCTTATGGATCAGAGATAGGAGATCAAAGCAATGCTTGGCAGGACCATGTATGTCATGTGAAAGACTTTAAGCTTTGAAGGGTTTGGTTTTGAAGGATTTTAGTCTAGGCACCAATGATCAGTCCAGAATGAACAGTCTTCTTGGATACAAGGATATAAGGCAGGAAGTGATTGCAAGGTCCCTGTAATGACAGCCTTGAATAAAGCAGTGGCAGTCGTGATAAGGTAGGAAGAGATAGAAATAAGGGATATTTTATTGGTTGAATCGGTAAGATTTAGTGACTGACTGGATGTTGGACAAGAAGGAGAGGGAATAATGTGTGACATTATACCCAGATTATGGCTTGGGTATCTGAATGGAAGGGTATATATCCTGCAGGAGTGATTCTTTGTTCAAACATATTTCCTTTACATTTAAAAAAAAATTAACGTTTTAAAATATTAAAATTATTTTAGTATGGCAGTTGCAGAAACAAAACTTCTGAGTATATTTGACCTCTCTGTGTCTCAGTTTGCTTGTCTTTTAAAAATGTTTAAAAAATCATGGGAAAATAAACGTCACACAAAACGTACCATCATAACCATTTTAAGTGTACAGTTGAATAATGTTGAGTGCCTTCATGTTGTTGTGCAGCCAATCTCCAGAACTCTTTTCATCTTGCCAAACTAAAACTGTATACCCCTGAACAACAACTCTGCCTCTCCCCCTTTCCCCAGTTCCTGACAACCATTCTACTTTCTGTCTATTTGAACTTGACTCTTTTAGGCACCTCATATAAGTGGAATCATACAGTATTTATCTTTTGTGACTGGCTTATTTCACTCCCCAGAGTATTCTAAAGACTCATATACATTGTACCACGTGTCAGAATTTCTTTCCTTTTTAAGCTGAATAATACTCTGTTGTATGTGTATACCACATTTTGTTTATCCATTTCATCTGTCAGTGGACTCTGGTTGCTTCTACCTTTTGGCTATTGTGAGTAATGCTGTTGGAAACCTGGCTCTGTCAGTTTTCTGATCTTTAAAGTCCAGATATTGCACCTACCTCATGAGTTTTTTGTGAAAATCAAATTAGTTGATTAGTATTTAACATAACCATTAGCATGAAACAATCACTAAGTGATTTTTAGTTATTTTTACCGCATCTGGGTGAAAAAGATAGAAGTAAAGATCAGGAGTCGGGGAGGGAAGGATGCCTTCTGTGGTCTTGGTGCACTGGACTATAATAAGACTAGTGAGGCTCAACTCGGGGAAAGAAGATTGAAGCAGTCTAGTTAGGGCACCCCTCCATCCACTTCCCCCACTTCTATTCTGACCTGTTTCCAAGCTTACCATACAGCAATTTCATTATTCATACTGCTTTTTATGTAGACCAAATTTTAATTTTTAAACTAAGAAGAGGATCACATTGCAAAGTATTTTGAATGTTGAGGAAAGGTTATCTTACATGAAATGTTAAGCTTTTTCATTTTATGATTCAAGCACATTAGTGGTTACAAGACCTGAAATAGACACATTTCAATGAAAAAGCAGCTTAAATGGTAGTTGCTTTCTGGCAGATAGGGGAGTTTAGTTCATATCTAAATATGAACTTTGTTTATTTTTATCAGATTACCAACTCTGCAAATTGGATTAATGTGTAATTTTAAACATGGCAGGCATAAAACTTCATAGAAGGGTTTTATATTTCTAGCATTTCCATCTTACTGAGTTATTTTTAATTTTTAAACTGATGTTGGGTAATGGCATATATTTATTCTCTTTCCAAAATTGACATATAAAATAATGTTATTTCTTTGATAGACTCCTTGAAAGAAATTGTCTAACAATCACATCTGCCTGAAATTTGCAGCTGACAGGAAGAGAAACTGAAACTATTAGGAGTTTGTGAAAAAAATAAGGCCTTGGTGAGGAGATTTCCTTGTTTTCCCAGTCCCAAGCCCACATGATTTTAGATTTGTGTTCAAGGTCACTGATGGACCCTTTAACTAAGCTCAGCTCTGGGCTCAAGGCCAGTGATTCCTGGGCCTCTTCCATCAGTCTGTCTTTTGGAGTAGGGAATAAAAATCTGAATTCAACATCTATGTAATCCCTTCCTCTAGCTTCACATGTCCCTCTATAACTTTCCAGCTTTTCTTGTCATTCACATCTCAAAGTGACAGCTTTTGGCACTTCTAGGTCCCTCCACTAGTGAGGTGTAAAGGTGTAAGGACCATCACACATCTCATCCCTGCTCTCCAGCTCTTTAGTTTACAGAAATAAAGAAGTCTCTGGGGGAGAGACATAGTATAGCATAAAAAAATGGTTGCAGTAGAGTTTGGAAAAACAATTGAATGTGGTAATAGTATGTCTTTCCATGAGCTAGAGATCGTAATTTGTTTTGGTTTCTAATTTGAAGAAAACCAAACAACATAGCACAGACATAACAAATAGAACCATGACATATATTTCATAGTGTACATAGCTGATTTTATCCAGCTCCAGGCTCTATCACATTTCTTTGGGATGTTATATTTGAATGCTAGAGTGGGTACACACTGTGATGGGGACTGGAGGGTGGAGTGGGGAATTCTCTGTATTCTCTACATGGTATTCCATTGGGGGAGTTGTATTTTCAGAGTCTGCCATTAACTTCAAGTATCCCAGGAGAAATTTTATTGGATTTACTTTAGTCAAAACAACTGAAGTGCTTTTCTGAGACGATCACAGTCCTTAGATGATCTCAAAACTGTTCAAACATTTGTATGATCCCTGCTGACTCCAAGACTTAATTGTGCAGTTCTTTACTCTGGGATGCAGGTTATACCTGGCAAAACATAATCTATCCCTTTATAGTGGGAGCCTTATCAAACCTGCTTGGCACAGGTTCTGGATGCAATCACAGGCTCTAGGAGCAACTTATTGTTAAAATTACATGGATGACCAAGAGGTAGAATCTCCATTTTATCGACAGGGAAGCCACAATAACTAGTATCAAGATGGCAAATTCACTGCATGTAATTCGATTATGATTCTATCTATGAAGAAATCAAATTTACATTTATACTTCTTGTTGCAATGTGTTGGTATGGATATATGAAATAATGTTTTATATTGAAATCAATAAAGATTATTAAAGTAATGTTAAACAGCTGAAATTATCTGGAGCTAAAGAGCCTGACTAGTTTCCCATTCTGGGAATCAGACTTCTTATTTTAGCAGACTTCTGGCCTCAATTCTGTGTAGTAATATTCAGTCACAGAACGTTTAGTTCAAGCTTAAAGGAGATTCATTAAAAATGCACAAAACTAGCCAGAGTGCCATGCACAAATTTTTTAGATAATTGTCTATATTTACGTTTACTGACTTTTAAGGCCTTTTCAATGATTTTAAAGGCAATATTATGATTTGTTTAAAAAATGTTGATAAAAATAAGCCTAAAAATGATTATCCCATTAATTTTCTAGACATTATAATTATTACAATTCTAGAAAAATATTTAGCACTTATGTCTGTAAAATGCTTTATTCACTAAGTTTCTTTTTCAGCATGATTTAGTAATTATTCTCAGTATTAAAACTCTGTCTTATCACCACAAGGTAGCAAAGTGAATGTTAACATTCTAGTTCTGCAATATGTATCAATCCTTTATATGTACCAAACTTAATATTTCACTGAATTTGCACTCACTTTGCAAAAATTCTCCTATATATTTTTTAATTTAGTTGTTATTTTATTTTGGAGTATAGTTGATACAGTGTTGTGTTAGTTTCAGGTGTACAGCAGAGTGATTCAGTCATACATATACACATATCCATTCTCCATCAGATTTCCCTTCCCATATAGGTCATTACAGAATATTGAGTAGAGTTCCCTGTGCTATACAGTAGATCCCCATTGATTATCTGTTTTATATATAGTAGTGTGTATATGTTAATCGCAACCTCCTAATTTATCCCTCCCCACCACGTTTCCCCTTTGGTAACCATAGGTTTGTTTTCAAAGTCTGTGAGTCTGTTTCTGTTTTGTAAATAAGTTCATTTGTATAATTATTTTTCGATTCCACATACAGTGACATCATATGATATTTGTCTTTCTCTGTCTAACTTACTTCACTTGGTATGATAATCTCTAGGTCCACCCATGTAAATGGCATTATTTCATTCCTTTTTTATGGTGGAATAATATTCCATTGTATATATGTACCACATCTTCTTTATCCATTCCTCTGTCGATGGACATTTAGGTTGCTTCTCTGTCTTGGCTATTGTAAATCAGGCTGCAGTGAACATTGGGATGCATGTATCCTTTCGAATTATGGTTTTCTCTGGATATATGCCCAGGAGTGGGATTGCTGGATCATATGTTCATTCTATTTTCAGTTTTTTAAGGCAGCTCCATACTGTTCTCCAGAGTGGCTGTACCAATTTACATTCCCACCAACAGTGTAGGAGGGTCCCCTTCTCTCCACACCCTCTCCAGCATTTGTTGTTCGTAGACTTTTTGATGATGGCCATTCTGACTGGTGTGAGGTGATACCTCAACTGTAGTTTTGAATTGCATTTCCCTAATAATTAGCAATGTTGAGCATCTTTTCATGTTCCTCTTGGCCATCTGTATGTCTTCTTTGGACAAATGTCTATTTAGATCTTCCACCCATTTTTAATTGGGTTGTTTGTTTTTTTGACGTAGAGCTACATGAGCTGTTTGTATATTTTGGAGATTAATCTCTTGTTGGTCACTTTGTTTGCAAATATTTTCTCCAAAAATTCTTCTATATTTTGAATTGGTTTAGTTTAAAATTTGCATGCACATCTTAAGAAGATCTACTGATGAAACAATAAGTGAAGGTTAGCATTGCAAATATTCTATGATTTTTTAATTCAATTTTATCTGACACATTTATTTTAATATATCTGCCTTTATTATAAAAGTAGTTAATATTTATTGATAAAATGAAAAAATGTATAGAAGAATAAAGAATAAATAAAAATCATTTATCACTTTAATTACCACATAATATTTGGTTAGAATTTAGATGTGTTTTACATATATTCATAAATAGGGTAATCTTATTAATATACATGGCTTTATATATATCTTTTCGTCTATATGTATTACGGATATGAAATTGCTAGACATCTAACTATACAAATATATACATATATTTTTCCTATTCACGTGAATCTTGAGGCAGGACTACCTGCATCTGTATTCATATAACATGACTTTTCTCTGTTCCTCTCCTTTCCACTACCAACAGCATCACACAGCTGATTGGACTAGGGTGGGTAAATGGCCCAATCAGGGCCAACAAAATCTTTCTATAAGGGATCTGGAATTGGTATGAACAGATTCCATCCTCATACTTCTTAGTCTATTGAATAGAGGAAAACCAAATGTTTTCTGACATATAGACCAGAAGGCAGAGGAAGTCAGGTGGCACCAGGATAAGAGAATAAGACAGGCCAACAGAAAGGAGCAGAATCCAGAAGCGGAAAGAGGGTCCTAATTACCGTGAAGGCCATGATTAGTGTATTTCCAAGGTTTCGCTAAATTCCTGTCTTTGGTCTTCATGGTGCATTTTCTTTTTTGCATAATTGACCTAAGGTGTGTTCCATTTTTTTTTAATATCAAAAAAACCCTTAATTAGTATATTATTTCTACAAACTGCTGTTTTATTTAGCAATATATTATTGACATTTTCCCATCTTATTAAATATTATTTCTGAAAATTTATTTTTACATTGTGATTATTTGCTTATCAAAATTTTCAGAAGTGCAGGTGCTCAAAGTATATGAATATTTGTAAGCTATTTGTTAATGTTTAATAATTATTTTCCAGAAGGATTTATGAAGCAGTGAATTTTCTTGCAGTTTAACAAGTGCTGGATATTATCAGTAAGGATATTTTAGGTTGACATTTCAAGTTAATAATATTTGAAAACATAATAATAATGGAAATAGTGTACCATGTACAAATTTCTTAGATTATTGGAGCACTTATAATTTAAAATTAAATTTTATCAAAATATTAAATTTGTAAGTTTTCATAAGAAAAATTGAAGCCTGAAATATAAGATGTAAAGAAAACCAGTAATTTAAAAAAGTGCAACCTTGCAAAGAATAAAAAGTAAGTGTAAGTATTTTTAAAGAAATATCTAGTTAAAATGCTGAAATTCTGGTTGTTTTCCTCTGTGTGGAGAAAAATTACACATACAGTTACTAGTCTGTAGTTGGTCATCTCATAATTCTTTAGATAGTTATAAAGACCTCAAGTAGAAGAGGTAAATCCCCTTAAGTAATGTTCAGTGTTGAGTAACTAGCTTTTCAAAATATGGACAGTATCCATCAAAATAAAGTGTGTATATTGACTGAACAATCTAGGATGTAAAGATAAATATAAAACGATATTTATTACAGCTTATTTTTGATACCAAAACCCACATGAAAATGGGAAAAACTTGAATTTCTATTACTGATTGATTAAAATATGATATAGTTCTATTATGAAGTGTTATATAACATAATCTGTACATAAAAAGCTACATATACATACATATGTGTATCCATGCTTGTATGAGCATAGAATATTGTGTTGAAGGATATATGTAAAAGTGTTAACATCTGTTACTTCACAGACAGTGAGATGGGAGAGAGGGAGAAAGAGATTATAAACATAGTCTTTACACACTTCTTTATTGACTTGTATGTGCATGATTGTGTAATTAGAAAAAAACTTGAAAAAATGTAAAGAAAAGATAAAGAAGTTAGTGTAGATCACTTATTTTAGGAAAAAAATGATTATTATCTGATTGTTGCTGTTAACTACCCCTCCCCAAGAATTAGACTTTTTTTTTTTTTTGCGGTACGAGGGCCTCTCACTGCCGTGGCCCCTCCCATTGCGGAGCACAGACTCCAGACGCGCGGGCCCAGCGGCCATGGCTCACGGGCCCAGCCGCTCCGCGGCATGTGGTATCCTCCCGGACCAGGGCACAAACCCGTGTCCCCTGCATCGGCAGGCAGACTCTCAACCACTGTGCCACCAGGGAAGCCCAAGAATTAGACTTTTTAAATTAAGTTTTTAATTGAGATAAATACAGATCCACATGCAGTTGTAAGAAATAATTCAGAAATTCTGTGAACTCTTTACCCCGTTTCTTCCATTGATAACATCTTACAAAAAACTATAGTACAGTATTATACCAAGATATTAAGACCACAGATCTTATTCAGAGTTCCCAGCTTAACATGTACTCCTGTGTGAGTGGATATATTTAGCTGTAAGCAGTTTTATCACTTATGAAGGTTTATGTAGCCACCAATGCAGTCAAGATACAGAACAGTTCCAGCACCACAAGGATCCTTCTTTTATATCTACATCTACCTTCTTCCTCCACCTTGCCTCTAATCCATGGCAACTAATATTCTGTCAGTTATTTCTGCAGTTTTGTCATTTTAAGAATGTTTAAATGGAATAACACATTATGCAACCTTTTGGGACTGGCCTTTTTTACTCAGTATTAGTCCCTTGAGATTCATCACAGTTGTCTATTGTGTCAATAGTTCTTTCCTTTATATTGTTGAGTCGTATTCCATGGTATGGATATTGCCAGTTTTTTAACCATTCACTCACTGAAGGACTCCTGGGTTGTTTCCAGTTCATGCCTGTGTGAGTAAAGCATCTGTGTACATTCATGTGTAAGTTTCTGTGTGAACGCAAATTTTCATTTTTCTCTGATAAATGCCCAGGAGTCCAATTTTGGGTTGTATGTTAGTTGCCTGTTTTTTTTTTTTAACTGCCATTTTCCAGATAGGTTGCACTATTTTACATTCTTACCAGCAATATATGAATAATCTTGTTTCTCTGCATCCTCACTAGCATTTAGTGTGGTAGTGTGGTTATTATATTTTTATTTCAGGCATTCTTATAGGTGTTCATTATGTTTTACAGGATTTTGGAGATGGAAGGAACCTCAAAAGGCTTTAAGTTGCAGGGGTTATATAAATATCTAAAGCAGAATTTCAGTTCCTCATATTTTCTGAGTCTTTCCCTGAAAAACTGAAGCCATATATCACTGTTACTACCTTAGGTAAAGCATGAAAATGATAAACTTCCAATTCTTTCAACAAATTCAGCAAGTATTTATTGTGTCCAGTATGCAATAAGCAATATTCTAGGTGCTGATGCTATAGGAATGAAAAAAATAAAGTCCCTCATCAAATGGGAAGTATATTATTGTTGAGGTCTGAGGGCACTTAATAAATAACACCCCCTTCAACCCTAATTGATTTGAAAACAACTGAAAGGCACAGGAGTCAAGAAAACTCGAGGTTAAAATGTGTCCTAAGTTACCGACAAAACCTGTTGGAGAATATGGCTCAGTTTGGTGGAAATGATGGACTTTATATCACTGTACTTAACCTTAAGCCGAATTATTTGTATGGGCACAAGAAGTTCTTGAAAGGCACAGGCAACCACCCCAAACTGCTTCTTATCAGGGAACCACCAGTACATATGTTCTCTGAGGTAGGAATGTCCCAAAGAGAGGATTCAGAAGGCTGGGCCATGTAGTCTCAGGTTCCCCCTCACAGCACCATCCTCTAGACAGAGGAAGGGATTTTACTCTAGTGGAAAGTCCTTCACAGAGAAACAGAAGGACTGGGGAATGGGAATTCTCTCCTAACGATTATTACCAATAATACTACACTAAGATTAAAAAAAAATCTTATCTTGTTGTTCATTTAACCTTCCAATTTGTTATATTCCTTTTATTCTGGAATATTTTGGGTACTATTTGCAGACCCCTCGTTGCTCTTCTTAAATATAAACACAGAGTGTACTTTGAAGGTTGATAAAGAGGAGTATGAAGAAAATCCAAGGAGAGTGGCCATATGTTACGTATTAGACATATATTTACTTAACTTATATAATGGGTTTGGGGTTTGAAGGAGTACAGTAAATGTTGCTCTTCTTTTCCTTCTGAGTTTGAAACCAGTTTAGAGGGAAAAAAAAGCACTCAAGTGGATAGATAGCAAAGTATAAGATTAATGCAGGTAAATGATGTATTACAGGATGTGGCAATGATAAGTTACGTAGTACTGAACCTCAGAATTATGCTTACCCACCAAATTACAACTTTAAATGGTCACAGATGTTCCCACATGGGAGTTCTTGTAAAATGTATAGCTTGGAGGAGCAAACCAAAGTGCGTACTCGCTGCAGGCAAGTAGATTCTCAAAAGGAGGAAAAGTTAGTAAACTGAACTATGTTTCAGTAAACTGAACTATCAGTTTCTTGTTCCACATCTTGTCAATCAGAAGTGTCCAGGGGAGGGCTTCCCTGGTGGCGCAGTGGTTGAGAGTCCGCCTGCCGATGCAGGGGACACGGGTTTGTGCCCCGGTCCGGGAGGATCCCACATGCTGCAGAGCGGCTGGGCCCGTGAGCCATGGCCGCTGAGCCTGCGCGTCCGGAGCCTGTGCTCCGCAATGGGAGAGGCCACAACAGTGAGAGGCCTGCGTACCTCAAAAAAAAAAAAAAAAAAAAAAAAAGAAGGGGGAAATCTCACCTTAGGGAAATGTAAATAGTAAGGAATAAATATTTCTTTTACCACTAAATTACTAATTACAACTAAATTCTGGGGAGACACGCTGATGGGTGGCTTTTCACGTCAAAAGTAAATAATTAAACTAGAGCTTAGTATACTGAAAAATGATGGTAGAGGAAGCGTGAAGAATAAGGACAAAAAATGTGTAAGTTAGTTGTGAGTGCAGGCAGGTATGTCAAAAATTAAGGTAAAGTTGCTAAAGCCTTCTGTTACCTGCAAGCATGCAAGTAGATACTTTTATTTGCCAGTCAGTATATGAATTTGATAAATTTTATGTTCATAAAGTCTTAAATTATCAATAACTTCAAGGAGAGTCTTCATAATTAGTGAAATATAATTACATAGGTGATGACTCATTAGTGATAACTGAGATTTGCTGCATGCCAAGGCACAATGAATCAGGGATTTTTAGACATAATTAGTTTTGCCTTTTAATGTTCTTTCAATTACTATTTAGAATCCAAAATATATATCTCTTTTCTCTAATCTCTGACAAGCAAGCTACCAAAAATTCGATCAGCATAGATTGGTAGAGTTCCAGCTTTTGCAAATTTTCCAGAAAAGGGAAAATGTCCATAGCCTTTTGTGAGAAACCAAATCTTAGAGTGTCCCAGTCACAGATGTGTGTAAGAGTCATCCTTGGAACTTGTTAAAAATGGATAATCTACGTCTAAATCTGAATATTCATTATGAAGTCCTATCATTTTATTCAGTTTACCCTGATGTTATGCATCTATCAGGCATGAGGTGGGAAATTCACATGGATTAATCTTCAGAGGTCTCAGTTATTTGCAAAAAGTGCCAACTTTAAGCACCAGTGGAATGTTGGCATTTAAAGAATGCTACCACCACCGTACCACGAAAACAGTTGCCAGGAGTAAAGTAGCTTAATAAAACTACATGTTTTATCCATGGAGAGTTTCCATCAGCTTTCCACTATTTTTAATTTCAGCGGTTCTTAAAATAACATTTGAGATTGAGAGTAAAACTAAATTCAGCTATAGAAGTCTTGAAGACATAAACTAGAGCACTCAAACTGAAAGATGAAGTTCTAAAGTCTTGGACTCTGTGCCAGTGGCTTTAGAGCCAAAGGTGAGATTTTGTGGCAGTAGTATCTCTGATTTATATTCGTTTCTCTTTAATATTCATTTTCTCTTATTCAGTTAAAAAATAATGGCATCTGACTGTGGCCTAATTCCATATCATCAATGTAATTTTCATTTCATTTTGGCTGAGGAGACGGATTTTTAAAATGAGAATCTCTCACTGTTTTTCAGTCAGTTACAAAGAAATGGTGTCCACAAATCTAGCTATACTATGAATTTACCAGAACCTCTGGTGTAACTTTAAAGACTGTTGTTCCTGGAAATAGTGACTCTTATTACCACATCTAGATGTGTGCCCAAGCAGACCACAGCACAGAGGGTAAGTCATTCCTCCTCTTTTCATGGTGGCAGAAGTTGCCTTCAGACCAATCCTGTGGTGGTCTTGATTGCCCCACCATTTCAGGCCTTGGCCCCTTCATTTAGTACATATGAGGGAAAACAAGGTTTTTGGAATTTTGTCCTTTTATTATCTTTTCAGAGATCCATGTATTCTAGACCTTTGAATTATGTATGATAGATTTTTTTGAAATCTTATAAAGTAGCATGAGATTTTTTTTTTACTATGTCTTACTCATGGACTGCATGTTTGTGGTAAAAGCTTTAAGTGCCATGACACAGTGGTAAATATTTAGGTGTCAACATTTTTTAATAGTCATGTCATAAAATATCATGTTTTAACTCTCCCCCCTAAAGAATCTACTGAGTCAGTCTGAGCATCATCATATTGATTGTACCTTATAATAATTGACCTCATATATTGCTAGTTGCTGAACAGAGAACTTTCTTTTATTTATCTCATAATTACATTGTTCAAGTTACAGAGTTTCTTTGTTTTCATCATGTCACCATTTAAACAGGTCAACACATGCTAATCCATTATACAAATGAAAAAATACTCTTACATGATATTTGTTATCAGTTTTTTCCTTTCTTGATTTTTCTTCTATTTTTCATATGTAATTTTGGGGTTGATTTTTATCTTTTTTTGAGTTGTCTTGAATTTCACCCAGAATTGCATAAAACAATATATAGGTGAAGATGTCTGATATGGGTTGATAAAAGATTATGTAAGAATGATAAACTTTTGTTTTTCACCCATCTTGTTGATTGGCTTTAATAGGCCTTTTCTTCTACAATGGTATGTGTTGTTAACTTCTGTAAAGAAGAGACTAGAATGTCTTCTAGATTTTATTTCAAGTCACAAGCAGTATTTTAGAATCAAACACTTTACAGTAATAGTTTGGGTTAATGGTCTTAAATGCACTAATGTGATCACATTGAAATACGTTTGTTACTCTTCGCCTTACTTGCAGCATCACTAAATCCTTCCTTGAGTTTATTCCTCATCCTCCTGCTATTCTGTTTTACTATACAGTTTTATCTGCAGACTTGGAGATTTACTCTTGCTACTTACTATTTACTCTTGCTCTCAGTAAAATTATAAACATGTGTAAGTAGTTTAATTCCTCTCACCTTCTTTTTATCCTCAATAAAAGAGTTGGGTGGACTAGTTAATGCCTAAGATGCCATCCAGCCCTGAAAGTGTATGGTTTCCTCAAAATTGGAATTGTAAGTTGTCTGAAAAATTATTTCTATGTATTTATCTAGAGAAATGCCTATTTATTCTGACCTTTTTTCCTCTTTTTTAAAACAATTCCATATCAGTGAGAACGAAGTTTCTTATAAATGTCATTTGGATTGACATCTTTTCTGAGAATTTTTATAAATTCATTAGTAGATTAATCAAGTATAATTTCCACTGACCAGAATTATGTTCCTTTCACATTATAGAGTGTATAA
The DNA here is from genome assembly GCF_964341445.2 of Mesoplodon mirus. Classification (NCBI taxonomy): domain Eukaryota; kingdom Metazoa; phylum Chordata; class Mammalia; order Artiodactyla; family Ziphiidae; genus Mesoplodon; species Mesoplodon mirus. Next base: position 43,529,730 of record NC_138985.1, on the reverse strand, counting down.
ATTAAATACACTTATGTGTTTTGAGTTGCGATTCATCATAATAGATATTGTGTAGAGAATGGAAAATGCTTTCTATCCTGTAACATAGCTGTGTCCTTCTTTTAACATGCAGAAGTTACTGTTGTCACCCAAATGGGATGTAGGGTTAAACTACATCCACTTGTTGAGTTTCTTAAAGACAATGATCATGTTTTTTTCCTTGCTATTATTGTACGATATTACCAGTACATGGTAGGTGCCCAAGGTTGTTAGTGGAATTAAATTGGATTACTTACGATATTATTTTTCTATTACCTCTTTTCTGTCTTCTCCTCTCTCTCCCCCACCCTCCTTGTATAAAATAGGTAATTTAGTACAGAAAGATGAAAAACACTTTTCATTGAGTTGTCAAAATACTGAGTTAGGGCTTCCCTGGTGGCGCAGTGGTTGAGAGTCCGCCTGCCGATGCAGGGGACACGGGTTCGTGCCCCGGTCTGGAAAGATCCCACATGCCGCAGAGCGGCTGGGCCCGTGAGCTGTGGCCACTGGGCCTGCGCGTCCGGAGCCTGTGCTCTGCCATGGGAGAGGCCACAACAGTGAGAGGCCCGCGTACCGCAAAAAAAAAAAAGTACTGAGTGAGATTAGTAGCTGTGCAGTCGTGGATAAGTTATTTCTCTCCTATGGGACTAGATTCTTCATCTATCAAAAATTGAATTAAACTGAACCTCAAGTCCCTTTCCTATCTACATTTCCATGTTTCTAGACATCTATTTTTTTGTTTAAGTCAGCATTTCCAAAATTTATTTGACTATGAAACTTTTCCTTTTCTTTTTTTTTTTTCAATTTCTGATAACCTGATATTGACCCTGAGAATCAAGTGTTTGAGAAACACACTTTGGGGAATGTTGATGCAGTTGGATGATATTTTCGTATGTTAAATGGTGTGTATTTCATTCCTGGTAGTTCTTTTTATTCCAGGGATTTGCCTGTATTTGAACTAGTTATTCATTGCCACCAGGGAGAGATGATAATGTCAAAAATGAAGACAAAGATTTTTCAGTTTTAGAAGTTAAAGCTTTTAAGTTGGCAGTGCTTAGTCCTGAAAACATCAGTGTTTCTAATTTATACTATGACTAGCAGGCTGGAAAGGCTGGACATTGCTGTTAAGAGTCAATTTTTCCTCCTCTGAGTATATAAAGATTCCTTACCTGGAGGGCAAAATGATTTGATGCAGTGTATGTCTGTGAGAAGGGGACCTGCTTCCTGATTGAGTGCTATTGGGAGATATAAACTCCAGAAGCATTTTGGGATTTGAAAGTAGCAGGAATTGCTCGGGTGACAATAGGGAGTAACCAAGCCCTGTAGTAAGCCTCACATCCAGCAATGAGGTGGGTGTGGAAGAGTAAATATGGTTATGGGTGGATTTCTAGGTATGTGGTCATGAAATGACCTCCTAATTTTCTGTGTACAATATGGCAAAGTATTATGAGTTGAATTGTGCATCCTTCTCCCCAAATTCATATGTTAAAGTCCTAATCGCCAAGTACCTGAGCGTCTTACTCAGGCAGGGTAATTTGCTTTCTTTGGAAATAGAGTTATTACAGAGATATCAAGTTAAAATGAGGTCATTAGGATGGGCCCGAATCCAATATGACTCCTGTCCTTATATGAGGAGGAAATTTGGCAACAAACATACCCACAGGGAGAATGCCATATGAACAGTAAGACAGAGATCAGGGTGATGTGTCTACAAGCCAAAGAACACCAAAAATTGCCAAGAAACCACCAGAAGCTAGGGGAGATGCATGGAACAGATTTTTCCTTATAGCCTTCAGAAGGACCAACCCTGCTGACAGCTTGATCTTGGACGTCTAGCCTCCAGAACTGAGACAATCAATTTCTATTGTTCAAGCCTCCCAGTTTGTGGTACTTTATTAAGGCAGCCCTAGCAAACTAATACACAATGGGAAGAGAAAAATATTTTTAATTTGCCTAAGAGAGATTCAGAAGTATCTGATGGAAATCAGGACCTGAAGAGAACTTGTGATAGATGCGTAAGAGTAAAGACCAGATAAGGCACAGTACAACTTTGGACAGAAGGTAGACAGTGGGCAGCTCACTCACTGATCTAACGAGGTTGCTGTCACATCATTGTCTGTGTGCTACACTAGAAAGCTTCTCCAGCTCCAGGTATTTAAAGATCTCTGATATTTATATAAAACCTTGTAGAAGGTGGCAAGGGAGATGGAAGAACTTGAAATACCTGAGATTATCTGGAACTGAGCAAAATTATATTTTAAAGCAGAATTGGGCTTAAAATAGATGATAAAATTATAGAGAAATAAAATAATTTCATTTTGTGTACACCAGAATTGTGGATTGAAATTTCTGCTCTCAGAATTGATTTTAGTAAATATTACGTTCGACCTAACAAATATATATGTCTGTCAAGAGCCACTTTTTGTAATATGCAATTTGAGTGATCAAAAATGAAGAGAGATGAGGACAGTTTAAAAAGCAATCAGATGAGTCTGGAGGGCATTATGCTAAGTGAAATAAGCCAGACAGAGAAAGACCAAATACTACATGGTATCATTTATATGTGGAACCTAAAAAAAAATTGAGGACCTAGAAACAGAGTAGAATGGCGGTGGCAGGGGTTGGGGGAAATAGGGAGAGGCTGGTAAAAGGATACAAACGTTCACTTATAAGGTGAATAGGTCTTAGGATCTAATGTATATAGCATGGTGACTATAGTTGATAACACTGTATTGTATAATTGAAATTTGCTAAGAGAGTAAAACTTAAATGTTCTCACCAAAAAGAAAAAACAATAGGTGAATATGTGAGGTGATGGATTTAATTAACTTGATTGTAGGAATTCTTTCAGAATGTATTTGTTTATCAAATCATCATGTTGTACACTTTATATCAGGGGTCCCCAACCCCCGGTCCACAGACCAGTACTGGTCTGCGGCCTGTTAGGAACTGGGCTGCACAGCAGGAGGTGAGCGGCAGGTGAGCGAGCAAAGCTTCATCTGCCACTCCCCATCGCTCGCATTACAGCCTGAACCATCTCCCCCCGGCCCTGTCTGTGGAAAAATTGTCTTCCACAAAACTGGTCCCTGGTGCCAAAAAGTTTGGGGACCGTTGCTTTATATCACAACTTTGTTTATCAAATACACCTTAATAATACTGAATACAATAAATACATCTTAGAATTGACCCCTCTTATCACCTCCACTGCTACTATCCTGGTCCTATCACTCTGTCCCAAGGCACCATTATTCTCATTAGGTGATTGTAATAGCCTTTTAACTATTTTCCCTACTACTGTATTTACCGCCCCCCCTTTCAAACTAGAATATTCAAAACACAGCACCTAAGTCATAACACATCACTTCTTTGCACATAACCTTCCAATAACTTACATTTCATTGTATATAACATTACCTACAAGAGACCCTATGAAGCAGCCTCAGGCTATATTCCTGACCTATTTTCTTCTGTCTTTCCTCAGTTGTACTAGCTTGCCCACACTGTCTTTGCTGCTCCTTTAATGCATAGTCATGTTCTGTACCCTTGTTCTTTGTATTTGAAAATGTCTTCCCCTAGATTTCTACATGGATTTCTACTTCTTTCAGATCTTTGACCAAATGTCATATACTCACTCACATGTCTAAATTTGTGATCTCTTAACATAGCCTTACATCTCTAACTTCTTCCAGTAGTACTTCTCAGCATCTTTTGACTGTATTAGTTTTCTAGGCTGCCATAACAAATTACCACAAATTTGATGCCTAGAAACAACAGAAAATTATTTTTTCACAAATCTGAAAGCCGTAAGTCCAAAATCAAGGTATTGCCAGAATTAGTTCCCTCTGGAGGCCCTGAGGGAGGATCTGTTTCATGCCTCTCTCCTAGCTTTTGGTGGCTAGCTTCTCCTAGCCTCCCTCCAAGCTGTCGGCATTCCTTGGTTTAGGGCTGTATAACTCTGATCTCTGCCTCCCTCTTTACATGGCCTTCTTTCTGTGTCTCTGTATCTTCCCCTTTTATAAAGACACCTGTCACTGGATTGAGAGCTTCCCTTACAATCTGTGATGACCTCATCTCGATATTCTTAAGTATATCTGCAAAGGCTTTTTCTTTTTTTCAAATAAGGTCACATTCATAGATACTGGGGATTAGGACTTGGACATATCTTTTTTCTTTTTTTCTTCTGTGGAGTTGGGGACACGTATTGACCCACTGCATTAACTTAGTATGAATTTATTTATTGGTTAATTTTTAGTCTTCCCCCATTAGAATGTCAAGTCAGTGACAACAGCGCTTAAATATGTTTTGTTCATGTTTGTGCCTTCACCAATTTCTGTCACATAATGGCAGCTTAATAAATGTGTTGAATGAATAAAAAGAGAAAATATGGACAAGACATAGGGGTTATCAGTATAATTGGAGCCGAAAGTAGAAGAACCAGGGAAGGAGAATTTGAAAAGTAGGTCAGACTAGTGTGAAGAAATATAGAGAGTGGTGCCCCTAAAGTTGAAAGAGGCCCGAAAAGAGACCTCCTACTGATTTGAATATTGGAATTCTGTTGGTGCCTGGGAATATCTTCATATTACTTGGAAATATGTCCAAATCGGAGCCAGGTTTTGCCTGTGTATTCTGGTATCTTTGTGGCTACATCACCACCTTGTTATATGACAAGATAAAACAGATCAAGAGGGAAATGATCTCTGCCATTGGATTAGAACTCATCAACCTTGTTTTTTAGTAGTATTCTTGTGGGATCTTTTACTTTCTAGACCCATTGACTTGCCAGTCTACCTATACAGAGCACAAAGGTTAGAGTTAAAGGAATAGATCCAATATGGAGTCAGGTTTGTTCTTATCTGTTAAAGTCATGGATCTTTCAAGGCTTTATTCCACATACTTAAAATTCTCCTGGTCCATCACCCTTGTTTTGTCTCCATGTGCTTTGTTGAGATGACATGATCAGCCATTTTCACAGGGCTTTCACTAGTACTTGGGAATCCTTAGCTATTGGCAACACTCCCACTAGCAGGAATCGCTTATGGAACCCTGCTCAGAAGGTAGATGCTTTCTGGCATGACCTCTCTCAGCCATTATCTTCTCCCTCTCAAGATATTTAGGTATCTCTACCAACCACAAATACCTTTGACTCAAAAGGAGTTATATCTCTTTGTTTACTAAAGTTTACCCAGGTTCTAGATTCAATTTATCTCTACCAAGACATGCCCTTTCTTTTGCCTTCATCCTTAATCTCTTCTTTCCTTTTGTTTTCTTTTTCGTTTCATGTTATCCATGCCCTGAAAATAAATAACCTAAATAACTTAAATAAAACTCACTTAACCCTAACACTGTTGAATAACAAAAGTTTAACTGAGAAAGTTTGAAGATCTAATTGGCTTTATTAAACGATTCATGAAGTGGGCAGCATCCCATCTAGCAAACAGAAAGGAACTCCAAGGAACTGTACAAAATGGAAGGCTTTTTTTTTTTTTTTTTTTTTTTTTGCGGTATGCGGGCCTCTCACTGTTGTGGCCTCCCCCGTTGCGGAGCACAGGCTCCGGACGCGCAGGCCCAACGGCCATGGCTCACGGGCCCAGCTGCTCCGCGGCATATGGGATCCTCCCAGACCGGGGCACGAACCCGTATCCCCTGCATCGGCAGGCGGACTCTCAACCACTGCGCCACCAGGGAGGCCCAATGGAAGGCTTTTATAGGCAGAGAGAGGATTACCACATCTTCCTTTGGGGGATGGAAAGGGCCTACCTATGTGGCAGATTCCCTCATTGGTGCTGACCAAAAAAATCCCGACTGACTGGTTTAAACTACATTCCTGAGGGAGGTTGTAGGTGATTAGGTTAGGTATTAAGCCTTGGGCTGATGACATGGACTTAGCACAAGTGACTCCACTTGAGGCCTGTTGTCCCTTTTTTAACACCATCCATGAATATTACTATTTTTTCTTAATTCTTTGCTTCGTGCCCAGATATCAGGTAGGAACACACTAAATGGTTGCTCCAGAACCTCACTACTCGTTCAATATTTTCAATTTATAATATGGCTTTTCCCACCAAACCTTCTACTGAAACTGAATCTTAAAGATGAATGAGGGCTTCCCTGGTGGCGCAGTGGTTGAGAGTCTGCCTGCCGATGCAGGGGACGCGGGTTCGTGCCCTGGTCCAGGAAGATCCCACATGCCACGGAGCGGCTAGGCCCGTGAGCTATGGCTGCTGAGCCTGCGCGTCCGGAGCCTGTGCTCTGCAACGGGAGAGGCCACAACAGTGAGAGGCCTGCATACCGCAAAAAAAAAAAAAAAAAGATGAATGATAACTCTAAACAACAACCCTCACAGAATTTCTGTCTTATTCTCTATCTTCTTCTATTCTGTTATAGCTACTGTCACGTGCTTATATCAGGTATTTTTTTCCCTTCTTTACATTCACTGCTCCTTTTCCTTTCTCTAAGGGAGACAAGCAAGAAAGTGAGGAGGGGCCTAATAGCTATTGATGGTTACCTATATACAAGGCGTGGTGTTATGTGATTTTATATATCTCATCCCTTTTACTTTTCAGAATAATTCTGTGAGGAAGATATTTTTTCCACTAAAGAAGTTCTAGAAATTTTTTCAAAATCACACCGACTTTGGTGGAACCCAAATCTGAACCCGTGTCCTGTCTTTATTCCATTGTATGGTGACCTCATATGCCTTTTCCTCTTCCCACTCACAAAGTATTGGTGTCCCTGAAGTTGTGTCCTCTGCCTTGTTTAGTTTGTGATGTTTGTCCTCAATGTCTTGGGCTTATATGCAAATGGCTCCAAAATATATATCTTAAGCCCAAACCTGTCAAAACCCCCAACTTCCCTCCCTCCCTTCCCATCTCTTTCCTTCCATTCTTCTCTCCCTCCCTCCCTCCTTTCTTTCTGCTCTTCCTCCTTCCCTGTCTTCTTTTCTCTTTTGTTTTAAACATTCACTGAGCATTCACTATATGCTAGTCACCATGATAGGTACTTCACATGCATGGTCATACTCTCACTGCACACTTGTTAGTAGCTCAGTTTTAAACAGGAGGAAAGAGAGGCTTAGAGAAGTTGTGCAACTTGCCAAAGGTCAAACAGCTAGAAAGTATAGATCCAGGTTTGGAGCTTCTTATCCTCTGAAATCTTTTCACACTTTCTCATGCTGCTGAGAGATTACTGACTGTTTTCTGAACATGCACACTGCTTTCCCACTTGCTGCCATGCATATGATGTTCCCTCCTGTTCTGTCAGAATTCTACACATTCCTCAAGGTGATCTCTGGTGGACCGTTCCTGAAACTCCTTGACTGATGTGATGTGTTCTCCTTTCCCAGCCTCATAGCACATTGCATCTCATGTAGTCAGTTTTCTGCGTGCACATATCTGTTTTCTTCATACAACAGTATAAGCTCCTTGAGGTAGATAACTGTCTTTCACACGCAGTAGGTGCTCTCAATAAATCTTGTTGAATTGAGGTGAATTCCAAGTGAGCAGTGCCTTTTTAAAAAAAAAAAAAACAAATGAACAAATATAGCAATCATATATTTCAAATGTGGTATTACTAAGATAACAATGAAACACAGAACTAATTTTCATTATAACTTAGAGATTAGTAACATGTAGACTACATTAATATTTATGTATGTCATGGCTTTGTAGTTTACTGAATTTCTTTTCTGATTACTCTCCCATCCAAAGGATAGGGACTGCTGGAAAACCTTCCATTGCTAACATTTACAGTGTGCTGATTGGAAACAAGTTCCAAATGGCAGTGAGCTCATTATATGTGATGGTATTTTAATGTCTCTTTAATTTTTTTTAGTAATTCCCTCAAAAAAAAAAAATCCAATGAATGAATTCCAAGTCTGTTGTCAAACTTCCCTAATATAACTGAGCAAGGCAACTAGAAGGGTCTGATTGAACAAGGTTGTTTTGTATTTCCTGTTTATTTGTGTATTTCAGTTTCCAGCTTTGTAGGTCAGACTTAAAACATTTACATGGATGCAATTCCCACAGTGAGTCATGGGAGATTGGTATGAGGGGGATTGCAGCGTGGGTATAAAAGAATTGTGTTTTGCCTTTCTTTCCTTTATTCTCCAGCTGCTGTTCCTTAAATAAAACTTTAAAAATAACTTTTATAGGGTGGTTAATACATTCCTACCCTGTGGGGACAGGCTGCATTCTCAGCTGCCCCAGATTTTAAGCAGGCTCTAGTAATTTGGGTAAAGAAACCGGCTCTTGTCTTGAGTCTTGAAGAATTGCCAAAGGGTCAAGGCCAGAGCAAGGGAAGTGTGGGCACTGGTGAACTTGCATTCTGCACACTTTTCCCTGGGGGCTGCAGGAGAAGGGAGGGGGCAGAGTTCAGGTGGTGAGGAGTGGGACAGGGTTGTAGGGCTAGTCTGAATTTTATGAGAGAAGAGGGAAAGTCACAGTTCTTAAATTTAGAAGGTCCTATGCCTTTCTCAAGTAGTTTCCTTTATCATTGCTTGAGTCGCTCTTTTTTTGAGTTAAACTTGGATATTGGGCAAACTGGGTGAGTGCAGCAGATACTTATACCCTCACTGTGACTCCATAGGAAATCCATGTATGTTTAAGTTTCCGAGTTTTCTTAGAGGAGGAAGCTGGGCAGAGGTATGTTGGAGGCTCTAAAATTACATTGGTCCTTTATGTAAAAATAACTACCCCTGAACACACAGGTGGAGCAGCACTGTGTGCTCTCACACCTGCCCAGCAGGCTCCAGGTAGAGATGCTGTTGAATCTGTGAGGCTACTGGTTTGGCTATTTGTACTGCATAATTCAATACCCTGCTCTGTGAAAGAGATTCGGCTTTCATTGAAAAATCCAGCTTAAAAGTGGGAAGGATTTTTGGACATCAGCTACCTGCTTCTCCTCAGCCCTGAGCATTTATACCATGCATATGTTACAGATGAAGGAATAGGTAGGGTATAAGAAAAGTGAGCAGATAATCTACCTTTGTTAAGTGCCTTCTATGTGCCAGGCACTTGTAGGTATTCAGTGTCACCTCATATAAACAAGATTTACCTCACGTAGGACCAAACAAATAGGTATTATTACCTCCATTTATAAACTTAAAAAGTGAAGCCCAAAGGAAGCTAAGAAACTGAGGCATTAGTGTGATATTATGTTACTCATGTTTGGGTCTTTAATATGCTAGTGGGGAAGGGTGCACAGGATTGCTTTGGTGTCTTTATTTCAAGATGCTATCAGCTTTTATAGCACTTTATAATTTAAATAGTGTTTTTACTTATGCTATTTGATTTTCAGAATAATTATGTGTGGTGTGCAGAGCAGACATTATTATTCCCACTTTACTGATGTATATACTAAAGTTCAGAGATTTCAAGTGATGTTCAGGTTTATGGAGTAAAGGCATCGGCCAGCATGGAGGTGTTTCCTGACTTCAGGCTGCCTGGGCACAGTAGGTGTTGAGCACTGTAATAATCATCTACCAGATTTCTGCTTCTTGTAACTTTTAAACAGAGTTTTTACCTGATAAAAACTAATACATATGCCTATAGAAAACTCTCCAAAGTCCACCACATTAGATTATCATTGTGGTCTGGTTTTTTTTTCAGTTTATTTTTCTAGGCAAATACAAATATGTACAAAAGTGGGATTATACTTTATATGTTTATCCTACTTTTTCACATACTATTGTGTTTACCCACATAGTCACATTTTATTTATATATATAAATATATACATAACAGTGTCTAGTGTTACGATAATAAATTTATAGTTTATTTAGTCATTTCCCTACTATTGTTTTCATTTTTGTACTCTGAGAAATACAGTTTTTAAATGTTTACCATAATCTTTTCTTTTCTTCTAATTGTTTTTTTAGACCAGATTCCTAGAAATTAAATTACTAGGTCTAGGGGTGTGATGGACATCTGTTATCTTTAAGTGCACAACATCCATTTCCCTTCCTCTGGAAATAGCACCTGGATTTTTTCTTGTTAACTACTTACCCTAAACTCCATCCCTATGATTTAAGCTCTGATTCAGGCATGATGAACCCCACACCTCGTTTCTATCGCAGGAAGCTGAACCTATTCCTTGACCATAGTGATTGCTTCAGAGAGGAGCAAGTGTGACCCAAGTCATGCCAGTAAGATACAATGAGGTGTTATCCTGAGGTTTTAGAAAAGCCATTGGGAATTTGAGGTCCTCTTTTTAAAATTTTTATTAGAGTATAGTTGATTTACAGTGTTGTGTTAGTTTCTGCTGTACAGCAAAGTGAATCAGTTATACATGTACATATATCCACTCTTTTTTAGATTCTTTTCCCATATAGGTCATTACAGAGTATTGAGTAGAGTTTCCTGTGCTATACAGTAGGTCCTTATTAGTCATTCTGCTGGCTCGTAAAGTTGGTAGAACAGAAACCTAAAATGCACCTTGAGGGAGAGCTTGCCTGAGGGGAAAAAAAAGCCATCACAGTTGAAAGCAGACCTGATATGGAGAAAGAGAGATACATAAGTGCAAGTTAGAGCACTGGGATCCAACATGAACACAGCTGGAATTTTCACCTCTCTGAGCCAATCCATTCCTTTTCTCATTACAGCATTTTGAATTGGGTTTCTGCACTTGTAAGCAGAAGTGCTGATTTAGTACAGTAGCTCAAAAAGGTATGGCCACATACGAAGGTCTTTATATGTGTTGCAAAATTAATTTCTGACAGTGCTGCCAACCATTTAGTACCTATTTCTATGTACCAATATTGGGACAGGTACTATGTATCAATATTTTAAATTTGAAAAATTCCTTTACATTTCTAGACTATTTTTTACACGTTTAATGACCTTATGTATTTCTTTTCAGATTTGTCTGTTCTTCTGTGATTTGCCTGCTTTTACTGTACTTTGGGATGTTAGCATATTTCTCCATATTTTTAGAGCCATTTTTGCATTAAAAATACAAGTAACTTTCGTATATTTGTGTCATATTTGTTGTGGATATTTTCTGTTATTTGTTTATGAAAGGTACTAATGCTACATATGTATGAAATGCTAAGTATGTAGTTTTCTTTTTTTGTCATAGAGATTTTACTTTTAGGATGTTCTTTACCTTCCCAAGATGAATATTTTAATAGTTGCATTTTACCTCATTTTAAAATTTAGCATGTACTTTTTTTGAAATTTATTTTGGTAGATAAAGTAATTTTATTTAGGAATTTTCTGAATGCTAGTCACAAGAATTCTGGAGCTCTTAAAAGGTAGGCTGTTTCTTACTCTGAATGTGGGTAAGAAATGTGGGACATTCAGGATGCTGCCATGCTTCAGGGAGAGACAGGGAACTATGGTGGGCATGCCATTGGGATTCTGTGTCTCTGTTTTTCTTCTCTCACCTTTGCTCTCAGTGCATTTCCTCATCCTTTTCATTTGTTTTCCCTACTTCCTTGTCCCAGTGGGAACCCTCTAACCATCCAGAGAAAGACTAAGTCTGGCTGTCACTCCCAACCCACATTCCCAGGAAAGTGACCCTGTTTTTCTAATTTGGATACGGTGCTTCATGTTGCCCTGAAACAAGGTCACGTTGGATGAACTCTGGCTTCTAGGAGTCCATTCTCTGTGGATCAGATTCCATATCAAAGAATCAGGGGAAGGGTAGTTACCAGGGAAGGGGAAATATTTTGAGCTGGGGAGACGAACAGTAGGGCAAGTGGTCATTATAGAGATAAAGGCCTAACTTGATTATTTCCCAAATAGCTTTTCTAACAACAAATATTGGTGCCCTGTGCCTCATTATTGATTTATAATGTTTGCTTTGTCATGTATTAAACTCATGTGTGCATGAATGTTCATGTTTCTGGAGTAAGATTTTCTGATATGTTGGTCTCTTTGTCAGTTCTTACAACAATTTTTGTTTCAATTCTTTATGGTAAGATAAATTTCCCTTTCTTCTTTTTCTTTTCAAATTTGTTATACATGCATTCTTCCGTTTATTTTTCCAGGAAAATTTTGTTGCATATGGGAATGAAATATTTTTATAGTAACTATTCTAACTTCTTAAAGAAAGCTATTATTTTTATTCTTTTGTCTTATACCTGGCCACTTTTCTAATCTATGGTATTCTAAGAAATTTGCAGTTTTCTTAGAATTAGAGTTACATTAATTATGTACTTGTTAATAATAATAGTCATTTAATCTTTTTCCTTCTAATTATACCTTTTATTTCCACTTTATGTCTTATAGTATTAGTCAGAATGTCCAATAAAGCAATTATTATGTTAATGAGTGTTGTTATGAGCAAGAATAAAAACTGATATTGACTGACACCATGTGTCAAGTGCTATTAGAAATTTGTGTGAATTATCCACTGTTATTGTTTTTCTGATTTTGCTGCTGAAGAAGAAACTGCAGCTTAGAGAGATCAGATTACTTGACCAAGGTTACATATCTCATGAATGGTGGAACTAACATGCAAAAACAGGTCAATCTGACTCCAGTAATCATTACTGTAATGATCATTTAGACTACCTTCTTTAAAAAAGGAAAGCCAGTTTATTATTTGAAGGTATGGTTATATACTGAGAAAACAAGAGAGTTTTATAACAGAACAAATGATTTTTGCTGTTCTAAAGTGGTCACTGGTAAAACTCTGTCTTTGGAGTCTTTTGTGAAAATAATTAACTATGTTTGTAACCTCCCCCATGGTTAATGGCCTATTCAAGTTTCCTAATGCTTTTGGGGTGGTTAATGTTGATAACTGCTTTTTTTCTCCTACAATATTCTCAATATAATTGAGAATTATGTAATTACATTGAATTGTCCTTCTGAATTTCTGTTTCAAGAAGGAGCCATGATACTGTATTCAATAGATAGCTCTGCCCTTAGAGTGAAGTGCGTAGGTGACAGATGAATCTCAAAAGTTCTCTTTTTAGGTGAGAAGAAAGGAAATAGTATGCAATTGTTAAATCATGTGCCAAAGGATTTCCCTTTTAATTCTTGATTTAAGAAGGTTAATGTATGCAAGAATTGCCAACTGCGTGCAAACCTTGTTACCTTTTTGGCATTTGAGCACAGTTTTACATTACAAGTTATTGCAACTTGATTTTTTAAAAAAAAATAAACAATGCCAGTAATAATTGAGGTAGGTCCCTGTTGGCATATTATCATCCAAATATGTTAGCATAATAACTGTGCAGTTAGTATACTCTCTAACCATATGTACATTTGGGTTTGTGTCCCGGTCCGGGAAGATCCCACATGCTGCGGAGCGGCTGGGCCCGTGAGCCATGGCCGCTGAGCCTGCGCGTCCGGAGCCTGTGCTCCACAACGGGAGAGGCCACAACAGTGAGAGGCCCACGTACCGCAAAACAAACAAACAAACAAAAAACAGCAAGAAAATTTAGCTGGAAATTATTTAAGGTCACAGAACACGGTTTGGAGGATTAAGCATCCACATGGGTTTGGTGGGAAGTACCTTCCAGCATCAGGAGACCAGTGTTTGTGGACAATCCTTTGGAATCCTTACAACTTTTAAAACTTTGTGGTAAAATATACACAACATAAAATCCATCACTTTAAGCATTTTTAGATGTATAGTTCAGTGGGTCTGTAAACATCTCTTCATGTCCCCACATTCAATTCTTTTGTAGATATACCCAGAAGTGGAATTATTAGATCATATGGTAACTGTTTAATTTTTCGAGGAATCACCACACATGTTTTCCACATCAGTTGTACTACTTTACATTTTAATATAACATAGGGTTGTAATAGGGAAGAATATTTTGTATTCTCTTACAAGTTAATCACTAAAGGGATGTTGCCTATAAGCTTAAATTGCACAAAACGGCCCATCTCGGACCCCTGCCTCCGAGAGATTAAGGTAAATGAGCATTCAGCTAAAATACCTGTGTTTAGCTCCCAGGAAACCTCCTGAGCAGGCCCACCTGTGAGTGACTGCATGAGGGAGAAATTAACACCTCCCCTCTGGAGGCTGACGGGAAGTGCTTGGTTTTACGCCCTCCCCTTTTAGTGTAAAAGGAGCGTGAATTCTGACTCAGCAAGACGTCCAGCCCGCCATCTTGCTCTGCTGGCTTCCCAGATAAAGTCACTCTTCTTTGCCCCAGCAGCTCGCCTCTCAATTTATTAGCCTGTCGTGTGGCGAGCAGTACAAGCTTGGACTTGGTAACAAATTTTGAAGAAGCCACCCAGGAGCCTTGCTGCTCGTGGCCTGCCAGCCCTGGTTGGGGAATTCTGGGGTAAGACCCTAGCAGCTGCCGGGACCCCGTGTCCTGAGGGTCTGCCCTTCAGAGTTCTCTGAAGCAGCACCGGCCGCCCCAGCGCTTGGCAGTGGAAGGAAGGAATCCACGTTTGGGAGCCGACGGCCTCCGTATGGTAGGGTAAGTGGCTCCGGTGTGTACAGCTGGGAAATTGATTCCTCTCCGTTTGGGGCTTTTTCTCTGTAATAAGCCAGTTTGTTTCGTATTGGAGTGGGGTGTGCCCTGTTGGAGAGAGGAAAGAGTTGTTGGACTTTTTACCCGATTTGTGAACTGGTTCGTTTGCTTCTCTGAAGGCTAGCACTTGTATGCGCTGTTTGTGTTTTATCTTGAATTTCTGTCTGCAAAAATGGGGAATGTTTACCACCAGCTAAAGATTCTAAAGAATATTCATCGCCCCCGTTCAGTAGGAAATAGCCAGGGCAGTCTTTGTCCCTTTTCCCACAAGATTGTGGGCTGGACGTTGACAGTGGGTTATGGTAATGGGGAAGAACCTCTGTATCCTGTTACTAGTTAATCACTAAAGCGAGGCTTCCTAGAAGCTTAAATTCTCCATAACAGCCCATCTCTGGGACCCCGGCCTCTCGGGTAATGAGCATTCAGCTAAAATACCTGTGTTTAGCTCCCAGGAAACCTCCTGAGCAGGCCCACCTGTGAATGACTGCAGGAGGGAGAAATTAACACCTCCCCTCCGGAGCCTGAGGGGAACCAGGAAGTGCTTGGCTTTAGTCCCGCCCCTTTTAGTATAAAAGGAGCCCGAATTCTGACTCAGGAAAGATGGTTCTTTGGGGGCACGAGTCCACCATCTTCTGGGTTTGGGGGCTCTCTGAAGGAAGTCGTTATTCTTTGCCCAGCAACTCGTCTCTTGATTATTGGCCTGTCCTGTGGCGAGCAGTATGAGCTTGAGTAACAGAGTTCCATTAAAACTTTTGTTTGGGGGCTTCCCTGGTGGCGCAGTGGTTGAGAGTCCGCCTGCTAATGCAGGGGACAAGGGTTCGTGCCCCAGTCTGGGAAGATCCCACATGCTGCGGAGCGGCTGGGCCCGTGAGCCATGGCCGCTGAGCCTGCGCGTCCGGAGCCTGTGCTCCGCAACCGGAGAGGCCACAACAGTGAGAGGCCCGCGTACCGCAAAACAAACAAACAAACAAAAAACAGCAAGAAAATTTAGCTGGAAATTATTTAAGGTCACAGAACACGGTTTGGAGGATTAAGCATCCACATGGGTTTGCAAATTTGCTGTTCCACATCCCAAGCCAGAGGTGGACCTGTTTAATATTGTCAGGCAGGAGAAAAAGGGTAATAGAAAAAACACTGAAGTTTGGTTGATTTCAGAGCCTCTCTTGTCTTAAAAAAAATTAAACGTTGTCTAGTGAGTTCAAGAAAGATTTAAGAATATACACTGCATCATGTTTAAACAATCTGAGTGAATGAAAGAGAAAAGTGTCCTGGGGGTGGGTAGAGGGAGGGGAGGAAAGTGGGGAGGTGACACCTGCAGAGGGGAGGGGCCCTCAGAATGGGTCTTGAACTCGTGTGGGTCACAGACCCTCTGACAGCCTGATGGAAGCTTTCTCAGAAAAATGATACGTGATTTTGCATATAGTCTCTGAAACACATCCTCATTCACAAGATGCAGATGATAAACCCCTGGGTTTGGTGGGAAGTACCTTTCAGCATCAGGAGACCAGTGTTTGTGGACAATCCTTTGGAATCCTTACAACTTTTAAAACTTTGTGGTAAAATGTACACAACATAAAATCCATAAAAAAAAATTAACAAACAATGCCAATAATAATTGAGGTAGGTCCCTGTTGGCATATTATCATCCAAATATGTTAGCATAATAACTGTGCAGTTAGTATACTCTCTAACCATATGTACATTTATTTTCAGGGTGATGGGGAACAGATTAAATGTGCAGGGAGAACACCTACTGGAGTGTGCCAAATATACAATAGGGCGGACTGTGTCAGTCTAGTTTGGCATATGCTGTGTAAACCAGAGACAGATGTAACTTTCTAGAGGGGCCCTCTGGTATTCTTCAGACAGTCCTGGCAAACTCAGGTGAGCAGGATAGGCCTTGGATTGATTATATCTTCTTTATGGTTGAAATGTAGTAATCAGTGATTATCAATAAAGCAGATGGAAATTTGCATTCAGTTTTGTAGCCACTCTTATTGTATTCTAGGTAAAATAATGCATTCACCTGTTGGTATTTTGTTGTATTGACAAAATAGTTTTTGTGGTGGAGAGTAGTGAACTTGGAGCTGAGTTTTGTTCTTAACCTTGACACCGATTTTAGTCTTTGGATGTATACTTTATCTCTTTGAGTTTTATTGTCTCATCCATAAAAGAGGTAATGCTACCTACCATGCAGTCAAAGGAAAAGAAAACGTTATAACATTATAAGATTAAAAAAAGACATTTTATGGAGGATCAAACCAAAAGGCCCAGAAGGTTTAAATGTCTTTCTTAGGACACAGTGCTCACAATAGAACTCAGGTCATCATCTTCTTCCAGTAGATCCCCTTCTAGATTCTATACCCTCAGTGGCATTGACATGTCTTTAACTAAAGCTGCAGCAGCTGTATGAATTTTACTTGGTAGACAGGTTAATGATGCTATTAATTTTGTAAAACACATACATTTCTGTGTTTGATTTACAGATCTTTATACATTCCATTAGTGACTAAAAAACTGTATTCATAATAGTAGTAAAATGTGAAATTAATGCATTTATATCTATTACTTTCTGATGTTTATGTTAAGAAAAATTGGGTAAAAATATGATAAACATATGTGGCAGATTGTATTTTCCAAAGATCGCCATGACATCTCCCTTTCCATATTCTAGCTTTACACTATGATTTTGAGAAGTGAGTCTATATTCCTTCACCTTGAACCTACCTTGACTTGTGACTACACTGAAGCAACACTCTGTGACTTCTGAGGCTAGTCCTAAAAGGTACAGCCTCAAACATTCACAAAGAAACCCTGAGCTACTGTGTAAGCAGCTCTATTTCCCAGAGGCTGCTGTGCTATGAGGAAGTCCAAATTAGCCTATGTGGACAGACCCCATGGAGAAACTCTTGAGAATACATGAAGACACATAAATGTATGGCTAGTCCCCACCTGTTGCAATTCTATTTACTATGTGATTGAAACCACAGCCCACGTCAGAATCACTCTGCTGAACGCTTTCCACATTTCTAAATTTCAAGATCTCCCATGGTTTAGAAGAGAGGCATTTGATGGGATGGTTTCTGAGAAATAGGCCATCTGAAAAATAGTTGTGTCTAATCTTCTATTTGAAGTTATTTGTGTGGTTGTAATAGAAACTTTTACCTCCTCTGAGGCAACTCCTTCACTGTCTTCAGGAAAATCTATAGTACATGAGTGGTTATTTTTAATGAGTCATTTTTGTTTTGATTTGTTAGAAATTACAGAATGTTCTAATACCCCATCTGGGTTGATGCAGTGTAGACAGGGACAGAGAACTCAATGTTCGATAATGCCAAACTGAGTTCATTTAGTGGAAGCAGCTACTCAGATAGGCCAGAGGTTTGGGAAGGTATTACTCATCTAGAGGACATGGAATGAGTGAGTGTTCAGATAATGTAGTTGAGATCTTAAGATGTAAGTGGATGCCCGTTGACATCTGGCCTATATGTGTTACACAACTGATGCTCATCAACAAGCAAGCTATTATTTAACATTACTGTGAATGGCTGTCTAGGTGTTAATGCATCCTGGTTATTTAGACTGAGGTAGCATTTTCCCCCCAACTTTCTGTAAAACTGATCATATTTGAATGGAATTGTCTTTATTTTGATTGTTACTATATTTCTTCAAAACTGTTTCTTATTTAATCATAAAAATGAAATCTTGATATACATTATTTTTTCTTACTCTCCATATAAAGTTTAGTACTTGAATACATGATGTATGTCATAGCTGTAAATATTCAAATCTTATTTGCCAGTTTTATTTAAAAATTACTTTTAAGCTTTAAGAAAAGTGTGCCATAAGACAGCTATTTCTACAAAACTTATCCCATCATCCTTAGGAAATAAAAATCTGAAAGTATCACTCTAGTATATAACTGCCTCCATAAAAAGTAGCAAAATAAAGCTGAAAAATATAAGGATCCTCCTCACATGCATAAAGATTCTATAAATAAAGTACTGAAGTTATTTATAAATGCTTTTATAATAAATGTCAGTAAAATAGACCCCATACTGCATCATTTATGATGAAACATTAACCATGAATGTACCTGAATGTGCATAATTAGACAGTAACTCTGAATGGTGTTGATGGTTCATGGATGAAGCACTGGAGAGATTCATGTGGCAAAGACATTTTATTTCTACATCAGCTAATCTTGACTTTACTGAACAGGCTTCAATTCTTTATCTCTGAAATATAGAAGTGCCTGTGGCACCTGTTATTATATAGGGTGCTTATATGGGCTTCTGGCTTTTTCCTCAATTACATTTACATTTAGAATTATGTGTGGCCTATGTGTAACCTCACACCATGAGTTTTAACATTTTATCTAATTTAATAATCACTTCTTGTACTAGAAGTAATTGCCTAAGTAGTTTCCTTAATTAAATTTTCTTATTTTTGTACATAATGTATGGTGAACTCATTTATACAATGAACTCATTTATACAACCATCACATTTGATTTATGTGCTCTAATTTATCTATAACTTTTATTTTCTGACTGAGGAACTGTTGCTTTTTAAAACTGTTTCATTTTCTTTTCATTTCTATCAACAAGGCTAGCTCTTGGCATTCTTTGGGATTTTCCACAGGGACAATGTTTTATTCACTTCCCAAGACTTATTTAAAATATTGGGGGAAGGAGACAAACAAAACTTTGAAGTTAGCACATTGAAGTGAGCTATGGATACTTTGGGTGGACAGCAAGTCTCTATTATACCAACCTCTAAATCCACATGATTCAAATTTGTAACTCAGAAAAATATACTTTAGTTACATAGAATTTTAGGAATTGTTTTTAAGATTTCTTAGTAATAGTTTAAATTGAAAATGTCAATTACTCAAATGCCATGAGCATACTGTAATTTTAGTTAAGACCCATATCAAGGGATTTGATAATCACTGAGAGTAATAAATAACAGTTTTGGAGCTGTTGTCAATAGTTGATATCTAAGGTCTGTCCTAATTGAGAAGTTGTTCCCTTTTCTCTCATTTAAAGAGGAAGAAAAAAAATGTTTGTGCCCTGTAATTTCATTCAAAACCTTGGAAGAGACACTCTGTCCACTTCTAAAATCTGGTTCTGGTAGTAAAAATGAAAGTATTTTAAAATTCACGCTACACTAATTATAGGTGCAACTTTGAAATTTCTGCTTCTCTTAGATTTGACAAATGTTACTTAGTGTTTTCATAATGACATAACAGTTTTGTGTAGCACACAATCAGAATGTCATTATAGCATATTACCCAACCACTGAACACGCCATTCTTTGCCAGAGAATCTTTTCTTAGTACATGTGTTTCAAAAGCACTTACTCTGTAAATGAAAGATTAAGGCTTAGCTGACCTAGATTGAGCTGTGGGGATTTAAAATCCAGGGATCAATCATCTTGGGTCTACCTCAGTTCAGTTCTTTTTTGGATGACTCAGTGGATTCATTCCAGTTTTCTGGACAAAGAAAATCTTTCATGATTGTTAAAAAAAAAAACAACCCAAAATGAAAACAAACAAAAAAAATGAAATAAGCAAGCATGATTAGATGATCCTCTTTTGAATAGGATACCACAAGTAGCTTTGATTTTATATTCTGTTGAAAGAAATTGGAAATTCTGTTGCTGTCTCTTTAGTCTCACTGGTTATTGACAGAGAAGTCCCAAACAGATGTATAGTTTTATTTGGAAATAAACCTGTTTTCACAAAAGCATCTCCTTTGAAGCTATGGCTTGCGTTTCATGGCATTCAACTTGTATTTCTCCCAAGCCCTGAGATGAGTGGAAAACTATTTTATCCCTTATTTATGAAGAACCAACAGCAGAGAGACACAACATAGAGTCATTGCATGTTTATTTAAGTCCTATAATTAATGAAATAACAAATATGAAACCTTTGAAGAGTCCCCAGTAGTTATGGAATTTTTAAAATGTAATTCTACATGGAGGAGTCCTTTTGTAAAAGTCTGCATGATATCCAATTCTACTTGCTTTTTACGAAAAGAAAGTTATTGAAAATATCTTTGGAATTTTCCGTTTTCATTGGAAATGAAAAATGCGATTGAACTTAACACTTTTGACTCCAAAAGAAAACTAATTTTATGTAGCAATTTGATTACATATTAAGACAAGATGAAAATATACAATGACAACAACCTTCAAAATACACTTATTTTTCTAGCAAATTTTATTTGAAAATTCATTGTATATTAAAGGAACTTAAAATAGAATTAAAGTAATTAAAATGTAAGGTTAAACTTTTGACAAACTTTTAGTAACCTTCATAGAAAAAGAAACAGTGTAGACTTCCTTTTTTCACTATGATGGAAAAATAGTGAAACCAGATTTACTGTCTCACATTAAACAACTAGAAAACCAGACAAGATATTTGTGAAACACCAGATTTCAGGCAATGGCCAAAAGGTAACACAGAGCATTTATCCATGAGAGAAGGAAAACAAAGTATGTGATTCTTACAACTGCCCCAGCTCGTGGCCTGGAGTTTCCAAGAGGTGGTGTAGTTAAGAGAAACCTCAGCAATGCTCAGAGGCCTTGTGAAGTTGAGAAGACAGAGTTTGAGGAGACCAAGTCACCTAGATTTGAGAGCAAAATTCCGGATATGAGGGCACAGCACGGACATGGAGCTCTAAATATCTGCAAGGAATCCACTTGAGGCCCTAGGTGAGTACTGCTCTGTACATACATATAAGAAAAGTATATGAAACTAAGAAATGAACCAACAGAAAAGAGTAGGTAGAGCAATTTCTGGAGCTCACATGAGGCTAGGTATAATCCACATTGGCACCAGCCAAAGTGGAAACATCTAATGTATAGGACATTGAGTAGAATCCTCAAAAGTATATTGCCTTAGTGGTAGAACAAAATTATACTCAATAAAAGGCTTTACTGTACTTGTTCCTAAAAAAAGATGAAAAGCAAGCCTCAAAAGATAGAATTCTATTGAAGTTAGCTGCATCCCCAAATAAAGCCACATAATATTTAAAGAAATACAACAAATTCCCAATAAATAAAATCCATAATTCCTGGAACCCAATAAAAAATAGGTATGCAAATAAACTGGGAAATATGGTCCATAAGAATTAGAAGAGCTGATCAATAGAAATAGACCCAGAAATGACCCAGGTGACAGAAATTGCAGAAAAGGATGTAAAAAGAGCTATTATATATTCCATACATTCAAGAAGATGAAGGAAAAATAAACATTAAGAAGCAAAGAAATGAAAAAGACTGAAATGAATTTCTAGAGATGAAGACTATATTTGAAAAAAAATACCCTCAAATGCCTTAATGAATAACTGGTTCAACATTGCAGAAAAGTCCTTTCAAATTGAAGATATAGGAATGGAAAATACATAAAATAAATTACAAGAAGAAAAAACCTGAAAAAAATAGTACAAATTGACTTGGGGGGTAGTATTAAAGTGTTCTAATACATGTGTTATTAAAGGCCCAGAAAGAAGTAGTAGGGGAACATAAATGATAATGGAATAAATAATGGCCCAAAATTTTCCAAACTTGTTGAAAACTATAAAACCATAGATCCAAAAAGCTCAATGAACTCCAAGAAGAAAACATATGAAGAAAATCACACCAAATCATATTATAAACATATCTAAAAAGCAGTGATAAAAATTTATGAATAGGCAGAAGAAAAAAAGGTGTTATACACATGAAACAAATATAAATATGGCATGGCAAAGAAGCTTACGGAAAAAATATCGGACTCTGAGGCACTCCCATGTTGCCTTTGATATAACAGCCGTGTGGCTGACAGGGTATTGGTGCTCCAGCTGGGTGTCAGGCCTGTGCCTCTGAGGTGGGAGAGCCGAGTTCAGGACATTGGTCCACCAGAGGCCTCCTGGCTCCATGTAACATCAAATGGTGAAAGCTCTCCCAGAGATTTCCAACTCAACGCTAAGACCCAGCTCCACTCAACAACCAGCAAGCTACAGTGCTGGGAAAACAATACCAAACAACTAGCAAGACAGGAACACAACCCCACCCATTAGCAGAGAGCCTGCCTAAAATCATAATAAGGCCACAGACAGCCCAAAACACACCACCAGACGCGGTCCTGCCCACCAGAAAGACAAGATCCAGCCTCATCCACCAGAACACAGGCACGAGTCCCCTCCACCAGGAAGCCTACGCAACCCACTGAACCAACCTTAGCCACTGGGGGCAGACACCAAAAAGAACGGGAACTATGAACCTGCAGGCTGTGAAAAGGAGACCCCAAACACAGTAAGTTAAGCAAAATGAGATGACAGAGAAGCACAGCAGATGAAGGAACAAGGTAAAGACCCACCACACCAAACAAATGAAGAGGAAATAAGTAGTCTACCTAAAAAAGAATTCAGAGTAATGATAGTAAAGATGATCCAAAATCTTGGAAATAGAATGGAGAAAATACAAGAAACTTTTAACAAGGACCTAGAAGAACTAAAGAGCAAACAAACAATGATGAACCACACAATAAGTGAAATTAAAAATTCTCTAGAAGGAATCAGTAGCAGAATAACTGTGGCAGAGGAATGGTTAAGTGACTGGAAGATAAAATAGTGGAAATAACTACTGCAGAGCAGAATAAAGAAAAAAAATGAAAAGAATTGAGGACAGTCTTAGAGACCTCTGGGACAATATTAAATGCACTAACATTCGAATTATAGGAGTCCCAGAAGAAGAGGAGAAGAAAGGGACTGAGAAAATATTTGAAGTGATTATAGTTGAAAAATTCCCTAATATGGGAAAGGAAATAGTTAATCAAGTCCAGGAAGCACAGAGAGTCCCATACAGGATAAATCCAAGGAGAAACACATCAAGACACATATTAATCAAACTATCAAAAATTAAAAACAAAAAATATTAAAAGCTGCAAGGGAAAAACAAAAAATAACATACAAGGGAATCCCCATAAGGTTAATAGCTGATCTTTCAGCGGAAACTCTGCAAGCAAGAAGGGAGTGGCAAGACATATTTAAAGTGATGAAAGGGAAAAACCTACAACTAAGACTACTCTACCCAGCAAGGATCTCATTCAGGTTCGACAGAGAAATTAAAACCTTTACAGACAAGCAAAAGCTAAGAGAATTCAGCACCACCAAACCAGCTTTACAACACATGCTAAAGGAACTTCGCTGGTTGGAAACACAAGAGAAGGAAAAGACCTACAAAAATAAACCCAAAACAATTAAGAAAATGGTAATAGGAACATACATATCAATAATTACCTTAAATAGAAATGGATTAAATGCTCCCACCAAAAGACATAGACTGGCTGAATGGATACAGAAACAAGACCCGTATATATGCTGTCTACAAGAGACCCACTTCAGACCTAGAGACACATACAGACTGAAAGTGAGGGGATGGAAAAAGATATTCCATGCAAATGGAAATCAAAGGAAAGCTGGAGTAGCAATTCTCATATTAGACAAAATAGACTTTAAAATAAAGACTATTACAAGAGATAAAGAAGGACACTACATAATGATCAAGGGATCAATCCAAGAAGAAGATATAATAATTGTAAATATTTATATACCCAACATAGGAGCACCTCAGTACATAAGGGAAATGCTAGCAGCCATAAAAGGGAAAATCGATAGTAACACAATCATAGTAGGGGACTTTAACACCCCACTTTCACCAATGGACAGATCATCCAAAATGAAAATAAATAAGGAAACACAAGCTTTAAATGATACATTAAACAAGATGGACTTAATTGATATTTATAGGACATTCCATCCAAAAACAAAAGAATACACTTTATTCTCAAGTGCTCATGGAACATTCTGCAGGATAGATCATATCTTGGGTCACAAATCAAGCCTTGGCAAATTTAAGAAAATTGGAATCATATCAAGTATCTTTTCCAACCACAGCCCTATGAGAGTAGATATCAATTACAGGAAGAAATCTGTAAAAAATACAAACACATGGAGGCTAAACAATACACTACTTAATAACCAAGAGATCACTGAAGAAATCAAAGAGGAAATCAAAAATTACCTAGAAACAAATGACAATGAAAACACGACAACTCAAAACCTATGGGATGCAGCAAAAGCAGTTCTAAGAGGGAAGTTTATAGCAATACAAGCCTACCTCAAGAAACAAGAAACATCTCAAACAACCTAACCTAACACCTAAAGCAATTAGAGAATGAAGAGCAAAAAACTCCCAAAGTTAGCAGAAGGATAGAAATCATGATCAGATCAGAAATAAAAAGAAATGAAGGAAATGATAGCAAAGATCAATAAAACTAAAAACTGGTTCTTTGAGAAGGTAAACAAAATTGATAAACCATTAGCCAGACTCATCAAGAAAAAAGGGGAGAAGACTCAAATCAATAGAATTAGAAATGAAAGGGAGAAGTAACAACTGACACTGCAGAAATACAAAGGATTATGAGAGATTACTACAAGCAACTTTATGCCAATATTTAAATGGACAAGTTGGAAGAAATGGACAAATTCTTAGAAAAGCACAACCTTCCGAGACTGAACCAGGAATAAATAGAAGATATACACAGACCAATCACAAGCACTGAAATTGAGACTGTGATTAAAAATCTTCCAACAAACAAAAGCCCAGGACCAGATGGCTTCACAGGCAAATCCTGTCAAACATTTAGAGGAGTGCTAACACCTATCCTTCTCACCTTCTTCCAAAATATAGCAGAGGGAGGAACACTCCCAAACTCATTCTACAAGGCTACCATCACCCATATACCAAAACCAGATGAAGATGTCACAAAGAAAGAAAACTACAGGCCAGTATCACTGATGAACATAGATGCAAAAATCCTCAACAAAATAGTAGCAAACAGAATCCAACAGCACATTAAAAGGTTCATACAGCATGATCAAGTGGGGTTTATCCCAGGAATGCAAAGATTCTTCAATATATGCAAATCAATGTGATAAACCATATTAACAAATTGAAGGAGAAAAACCATATGATCATCTGAATAGATGCAGAAAAAGTTTTCGACAATATTCAACACCCATTTATGATAAAAACACTCCAGAAAGTAGGCAGAGAGGGAACTTCCCTCAACAAAATAAAGGCCATATATGACAAACCCACAGCCAGCATCGTTCTCAATGGTGAAAAACTGAAAGCATATCCTCTAAAATCAGGAACAAGACAAGGTGGTCCATTCTCACCACTGTTGTTCAACAAAGTATTGGAACTTTTAGCAACAGCAATCAGAGAAGAAAAAGAAATAAAAGCAATCCAAATCGGAAAAGAAGAAGTAAAGCTGTCACTGTTTGCGGATGACATGATACTATAGATAGAGAATCCTAAAGATACTACCAGCAAACTACTAGAGCTAATCAATGAATTTGGTAAAGTAGCAGGATACAAAATTAATGCACAGAAATCTCTTGCATTCCTATAAACTAAAGATGAAAATTCTGAAAGAGAAGTTAAGGAAACACTCCCATTTACCATTGCAACAAAAACAATAAAATACCTAGGAATAAATCTACCTAAGGAGACAAAAACCTGTATGCTGAAAACTGTAAGACATTGATGAAAGAAATTAAAGATGAATGAAACAGATGGAGAGATATACCATGTTCTTGGATTGGAAGAATCAACATTGTGAAAATGACTCTACTACCCAAAGCAATCTACAGATTCAATGCAATCCCTATCAAACTACCAATGGCATTTTTCACAGAACTAGAAAATATTCCACAATTTTTGTATGGAAACACAAAAGACCCCGAATAGCCAAAGCAATCTTGAGAAAGAAAAACGGAGCTGGAGGAATCAGGCTCCCTGATTTCAGACTGTACTACAAAGCTACAGTAATCAAGACAGTATGGTACTGGCGCAAAAACAGAAATATAGATCAATGGAACACATAGAAAGCCCAGAGATAAACTCACGCACATATGGTCACCTTATTTTTGATAAAGGAAGCAAGAATATACAATGGAGAAAAGACAGCTTCCTCAGTAAGTGGTGCTGGGAAAACTGGACAGCTACATGTAAAAGAATGAAAGTAGAACACTGCCTAACACCATTCACAAACATAAACTCAAAGTGGATTAAAGACTTAAATGTAAGGTCAGACACTATAAAACTCTTAGAGGAAAACATAGGTAGAACACTCTGTGACATAAATCACAGCAAGATCCTTTTTGACCCACCTGCTAGAGAAATGGAAATAAAAATAAACACATGGGACCTAATGAAACTTAAAAGCTTTTGCACAGCAAAGGAAACCATAAACAAGACGAAAAGGCAACCCTCAGAATGGGAGAAAATATTTGCAAATGAATCAATGGATAAAGGATTAATCTCCAGAATTTACAAGCAGCTCACGCAGCTCAATATCAAACTAACAAACAACCCAATCCAAAAATGGGCAGAAGACGTAAATAGACATTTCTTCAAAGAAGATATACAGATTGCCAACAAACACATGAAAGGATGCTCAACATCACTAATCATTAGAGAAATGCAAATCAAAACTACAATGAGATATCATCTCACACCGGTCAGAATGGCCATCATCAAAAAATCTACAAACAGTAAATGCTGGAGAGGGTGTTGAGAAAAGGGAACCCTCTTGCAGTGTTGGTGGGAATGTAAATTGATACAGCCACTATGGAGAACAGTATGGAGTTTCCTTAAAAAACTAAAAATAGAACTGCCATACAACCCAGCAATCCTACTACTGGTCATATACCCTGAGAAAACCAGGATTCAAAATGAGTCATGTACCACAATGTTCATTGCAGCTCTGTTTAAAATAGCCAGGACATGGAGGCAACCTGTCCATTGACAGATGAATGGATAAAGATGATGTGGCACATACATGCAATGGAATATTACTCAGCCATAAAAAGAAACAAAATTGAGTTATTTGTAGTGAGGTGGATGGACCTGGAGTCTGTCATACAGAGTGAAGTAAGTCAGAAAGAGAAAACAAATACCGCATGCTAACACATATATATGGAATCTAAAAAAAAAAAAAGGTTCTGAAGAACCTAGGGGCAGGACAGGAATAAAGATGCAGACATAGAGAATGGACTTGAGGACACAGGGAGGGAGAAGGGTAAGCTGGGATGAAGTGAGAGAGCGGCATGGACATATATACACTGCCAAATGTCAAATAGATAGCTAGTGGGAAGCAGCTGCATAGCACAGGGAGATCAGCTCGGTGCTTTGTGACTCCCTAGAGGCATGGGATAGGGGGTTTGGGAGGGAAATGCAAGAGGGAAAAGATATGGGGATATATGTATATGTATAGCTGATTCACTTTGTTATAAAGCAGAAACTAACCATTGTAAAGCAATTATACTCCAATAAAGTTGTTAAATATATATATATATATCAATATGACAGCGGACTTCTTGTCATGAACTATGCAATTGAGAAGACAGTAGAGCAACATCTCAAGGCATTGAATGAAGAAAAAACCTCTGTTATCTTAGAATTGTATATGCAGCAAAATATCTTCCAAAAAATAAGAAAAAATAAAAACTCAGTCAAATAAAAAAAGAGGGAAGTCATTGTCGGCAGTCCTGCACTATACGAGATGTTTAAGGCAGTTCTTCAGACAAAATATGATAACACATTGAAATTTGGATCATCATATAGGACTAAGGATCACTGGAAATGATAAATGAGTCATTAAATATAAAAGATTTTGGCTACATATTTGAAAAAGTCTTTAAAATATAACTCCTTAAAGCAAAACTAGTAATAATATATTTTAAAAATTATAACATGTAAAAGTGAAATATATAGCAGTAATAGCACAAAGAATGGGAGGAAGTAAATGAAGTATATTGTTTTAAGGTTCTTTTAATGTTGTGAAGTGTTATATTTTTTAATGAAAGACTTTGACAAGTTAAATGTGCATGATGTAATCATTAAAGCAACCAATAAAAAAACAAAATAATTTAGATAGTAAACAAATGGTGATGATAAAATGGAATCACACCTAAAAATTTCAGTTAATCCAGAAGAATACAGGAAAAGAAGGAAAAGAAGAACAAAGAGTTGGTGGGACAAATATAAAACAAATAGTAGTATTCCAAACAAAGCCATAAACGCACTAAATGTAAATATTCTAAGTACTACATTTAAGACAGAGATTGCCAAATTGGATAATATAGCAAGACACAACTATATGCTTTTCCCAGAGAAACTTCCTTAAATATAAAGTGATAGAAGATATGCTGTGTCTTTATAACCTCCTATTTACTAATTTTTTATTACTCATTACTTTGATGTATTACTCTTTTCTTTGTTCTGTTTTCTGTGGATACATATTTCCTTCCATATTTCCCATCTTTATGTTTGTCCCCTTTTCTTATAATGAGGTTGGGAGATGTTCCATGAAATTTTTTCTTTTAATAAAAGTATCTCTTCCTGTTTCTATTTTCTGCCTATATCTGAAGGTACTTTGCCTTTGAATGAAATTCCATTGTTTGCTAAATGCAAAATATGAAGAATAGCATTGTGAATAGTAGTTGAATTATTTCAGTAAGTTCAAAAAACATATGCAGGGTTTGTTTTGTTGTTTGAAAATAAATGTTTGTTTTGAAAATAAATGTTTGTTTAGAAAATAAATGTCGTTACTTTTATACCACTCTGATCATGTGCAATTCCATGTGCTACAGCTTCACATCTTAAAGGCTAATGATTTTTAGCTCATTTTGATAAAAAGTTCTGTCCTGTTTCTGAAAACTTTCTTTCCTAGGCTGACTGAATTTTAATACTTACATTATTCTTTTAGCCTAGTGTGCAGTTTGAGTTTACTTCTTGGTATTTATATTGAGCCATTCAGGCTTCTTCCAAATCACTTTTCAACCAGGGAAGTGTATTTTCAAGACACAGGTCAAATTTAGGGGTCCAGATCTGCAATTTTGTCTTTCATTTTTCTTTTGCTTTTACTAATCTGATTTAGATAACTGGCCTAGACCTTAATAACTTCTTTCTTCTCTTAGAAGCCTGTGATGCTAATATATAAATTATGTCAGGGCACATAATGTAAAAATAATTATCTTGTATTATTACAGAAGTGGTTAGAGAAAATACTCTTCACAATTACAAAATAGTCATCTTATAGGACCCTAGAGGAATGGTTTCATAGTTTCAAATATAAAGAATTTTGTTTTTTTAAATATGCTTATATTTACACATAGAAAAATACCTTTATTGCTCAGACAAAAGCAACAGTACTTTAATAAATTAAGTGTTTCTTAAATGGAAAAATCTCTGTCCTCCTAACAGACTCTGTCTTACTTTACTTTGAAGACTTTGATTAATGTAGTGAATGTCGAATTTTAAAAGATACTGATTTTTAGTTTTTTAAGGAACCTCCATATTGTTTTCCATAGTGGCTGTACCAATTCACATTCCCACCAGCAGTGCAAGAGTGTTCCCTTTTCTCCACACCCTCTCCAGCATTTATTGTGGCACATATATACAATGGAATATTACTCAACCATAAAAAGAAACGAAACTGAGCTATTTGTAATGAGGTGGATAGACCTAGAGTCTCTCATACAGAGTGAAGTAAGTCAGAAAGAGAAAGACAAATACCGTAAGCTAACACATATATATGGAATTTAAGAAAAAAAAATGTCATGAAGAACTTAGGGGTAAAACAGGAATAGAGACACAGACCTACTGGGGGTGGGCTTGGGGATATGGGGAGGGGGGGCTGTGAGGGGGCGGGGGAGAGGCATGGACGTGTATACACTGCCGGGCGTGGGGTGGATGGTTGGTGGGGGGTGGCCGCGTGGAGCGGGGGGATCCGCTCGGTGCTTTGTGGCCGCCTGGAGGGGTGGGATGGGGAGGGTGGGAGGGAGGGAGACGCAGGAGGGAGGGGATGTGGGAACAGATGTATATGTATGACTGATTCACTTTGTTGTAAAGCAGAGACTAATAAAAAAAATTACAAGAATAAAACATAGAATTGCTAAAAAAAAAAAAGATACTGATTACAGATTAGAATAATTTTGTAAATTCTGGTGTGACTTTTTTCCCATAACACTCATTTGAAAGGCATATTAAAAGTGCAGATTCCCCCAAGGTCTGTAGAGATTCTTATTCAATAGATTTGGTGTTATGCCAAAGAATCAGCATTTTTGACAAGCTCCCCAGATCTTTCTGGTGCTCGTGGTCCTAGGACACTTTGAGAAACACTAAGCTAGACTTTCTGAGCTTTACAGACAATGGTTAGTGATTCTTAAAATAACCTGCACCATCCTGCTGCAGTGATTGGCAATATAGATTGGAACGGTCCTTTGATGAACAAGGCAGTATTTTCCAGTGGGATAAAACATGTCTGTGTTGTAGTTGCACTTCTCTTTTGCCTAAGTGACTTGCTCCAGCTTGGAGTTGAACTGAATGCAAGCTTTCCTCCTCTCTTCCTTTTCCACTGTTTAGAAGCCAAGAGGGACTTTTCCTAATATTCAGTGATAACAAGTATTTATTAACATGAACCTGGAGTAACTTAAAAAATAAATTACTTTAATGATACCTTAAGATCAGCTTTTCTAAAACCTAAACCTAAACCATCATAGTATATATCCTTAAAAAATTAATTGGCTACTATCTAATAGACTCACTAGATATTTTTTATATCTAAGAACATATTTTTACAGTTAATTTGTGTGAAGGAGTATCTGAGGACTTAAAATTGTTTAAAGGCAGATATTCTAGAATAAAATACTAATTCTGTTCCCATATTTAAAAATATTTTAAAGTAATTATTACTTTCAGATTTCTTTAATGAAATTTTATTAAGACTGCTAATTTAAAAGAATGGCTACAATGATAGTTTGATAACATTGATTTCTATGGAGTTATGGAATTATATATGCTAAAATTAATGTATCTATATTTTGTGGGATAAAACATTGGATACTTTATTCTCCATTGTTCCATGGCTTAAAATTAACTTCAGATTATTTTCCGAGAGTGTTATCTTTGATGAGGATGGAAGGCTATATAACTTTTAGTCTTTATTTTATGAGAGAATATCAACTTGATCTCCTTTAAAGATTAGGAATCTCCCTTTAACTGGCAACATCTATACTTATTTGTCAGAAAGTAAAACTTTGGGATTCCTGATGTCTAATATTAATCAAAAGCTCCCTTTCAAGAAAAATAAAACTTACATTTATGGAGAATTACCTGAAGGACATGCCATTTGTTCATTCTCCTTTACTAACTTCCTAGGTGGTTTAAATGTCTCTTTCTTGTGACTGTTGTTTTTGGTCTTTTATTTTGTGCGGTACGCGGGCCTCTCACTGTTGTGGCCTCTCCCATTGCGGGGCACAGGCTCCGGACGCACAGGCTCAGCGGCCATGGCTCACGGGCCTAACCGCTCCACGGCATGTGGGATCTTCCCGGACCGGGGCACGAACCCCTGTCCCCTGCATCGGCAGGCGGACTCTCAACCACTGCGCCACCAGGGAAGCCCTCTTGTGACTTTTAAAAATCATTTCATACAGCGCTCTTATTGGAGCTTACTATTTTCTCTTTTCCCTTCTGTACCTCTTTTTTTTGAAAACTAAGTTTAATTAATTGTGAAATAGTTTAGACATTTCAGAGAATGACAAGATCATTATTCCACTACTAGACATTTCTTAAATGCTAACATTGTGGGTCATATTTGCTTCAGACCTTTTGTGCTTAAAGGATGAAGCATCAGAGATAAAGTAGGAGTCCTGGACCCATGTCTTGCCCTATCCTCCCAGATGTAATGACCATCCTGAAGTTGCTTGTCTTTCTCCCAACCGTGTCTTTAGTTTTTATATTTTTTATCGTAAAGGTGTGTATTTACAAATATGGAGTATATTTAGTGTATTTTAATTTTTACAAAAAACTAATGCAGATATACTGTACTTCTTTTCCTGCAGTCTTTTCACTCAACATTATATGCTCTAGATGAACTTATGTTGACAAGTTATGCATTCTTTTTTTTTTTTTTTTTTTTTTTGCTGTACGTGGGCCTCTCACTGTTGTGGCCTCTCCCGTTGCAGAGCACAGGCTCCGGACGTGCAGGCTTAGCGGCCATGGCTCATGGGCCTAGCCGCTCCGCGGCATGTGGGATCTTCCTGGACTGGGGCACAAACCCGCGTCCCCTGCATCGGCAGGCGGACTCTCAACCACTGAGCCACCTGGGAGGCCCCTATGCATTTTTTTAAACTGTCATGTATATAGCATTCCATTGTGTAATAAACCAACTTTTTAATCTTTTCTTGTGTTGATGGACTTTTAACTCACAAAATTTTTGATATTGTTAGTGATCTAATAAAAATCCTTGTATACATCTCCTTGAGTAAGAAATACCCTAAATTTCTGAAGGCTGTAAATAGCTGGATCTTCACTGTTACTACACGCCACATTACTTCAGAAGAGTTGCTTCAATTTTATTCCCTCTTACTGGAGCTTACTGTTTTCTCTTTTTCTTTCTGACTTTTCCTTTTAAAACTAAATTGGGAGTTTGGGATTGACATGTACACACTGCTATATTTAAAATGGGTAACCAACAAGGATCTGCTGGATAGCACTGGGAACTCTGCTCAATATGACGTAACAACCTAAATGGGAAAAGAATTTGAAAAAGAATAGATACATGTATATATATAACTGAATCACTTGCTGTACACCTGAAACTAACACAACATTGTTTTTGTTTTTTTGCTCGAACCTCTGTCCCCTGCATCGACAGGCGGATTCCCAACCACTGTGCCACCAGGGAAGTCCCCACACAACATTGTTAATCAACTATACTCCAGTATAAAAGAAGAAGTTGAAAACACCCCAGAAACAAAAAACTAAATTAAGTATGAAATAATTTAGGCATATAGGTTATTTCAGAGAAGGATAAAATCATTATTCCACAGTCACACATTGAAAATGGAATTTTAAAAGTGTCTGTTTCTTTACTTCTTCACAAATGCTTAGGTTTGCATACTTTAAAATTTTTGCCAATCCAGTGGATGTAAATGGGTATATCGTTATAGCTTTAATTCTCGTGTCTTTGTTTACTGTTGCTGTTATCTTACTACCTTTACAGGAGTTTTTTTTTCAATTGATTTTTAGTGTTTTTCAAAAATAATCATACGTGGGTTGGGGCTGACAGTATTTTCTCAGTTTCTGGCTTGTGTTTAGATTCAGTTTGTGGTACACACTGAAGATGTTCATTTTATGGAGTTGAATGAGGAAAATAAAATGATTGTCAAGAACATAGGCTTTGGATCAAGTCCTGGTTACATGTAAGTTCTAAGACCTTGGGCAACTCAGTTAGCCTCCCTGGGCCTCATTTGTACAGTGGGGATAACAATAACACCTACTTCAAAGGTTTTGGTATAGTAGTATGGAGAAGGTGCCCACTATATATTAGATGTTATAATTTTCAAAATATTTCTTTATGAATTTTAGTTTTTGTGGCATTAAATACTTCCCATACTGAGGTAATAAATGTATTCTCTTACATTTTCTTAAAAATAATGTTCTATGTTTCATATTTACATTTGTATTTAGATCCTCTGGAGTTTACTTTTATGGATGGTATGCAGTAGGGATCCAGCTTTTTTCCCTATAGTTAGTTAACTTCCCCACTGTTATTTATTTTCTATCCTGTCATTTCCTGGCTGATTTATAATGCTACCTCTGTGATATAACAAGTTCTTATGAATGTATATGTATCCTTCTGCATTCCCTGTTCTGACCTGTTTGTTGAAAACATGAATTATTACCATGCTTTTAAATTTTACTTTTCTTAGCGATGAGATTTGATACTTGATAGGGCAAGTCACTCTTATTTTACTTCTTTAAACTTTTCTTGGCTATTTTTGCCTTTCTTGGTTAACTTTGCTCTTTTGTGTAGATAGCTATGCATTATTTATTCAGAAAATTATTTTCTATGCAAAGTAACAATATAGTTTTCTCTTTTCCATTTTCTTATAGTTTCTATTTAATTTCGTTGCCCTAATTTAATTATGAGTGTTTCCTATTCATTTTTGGAATACTCTGTTCAACATGATATGTGTGGATTTTACTTTTTTTTGAAATCCAGGCTGAAACTATGTATTGATTTTTTAATACTTATTTTAATTACTGATGTATTTGGAATAGTTTCAACCATTTTATTTTGCAGTCTCTATTTTCCTGCCCCTCTTATCATGTCTTCCTGCCTTTAATTTCTCTCTAGTGGTATGGGAGTTAAGCATTTGTATTTGAATTAAGAAGCCTAAATTTAATTACCCTTTTGATCCTTCTCTGGAACTGTAAAATAACTCAAGAATGCTTTAACTTCGCTTTCCTCAATCTTATTTTTCCCATTATTTTTGTCAAGTATATTAGTTCCCCCTTATATTTACTTATTTTTAAAAGTTATAGCAAGTATTTATTTTTTCATTCAGCAAATATTTATGAATACATATAGGCAAATGATAGACATATCTGCTCTGAGTTTACAAGGGTGATTAAAACAAACCAACTCTGACTCAAATGCGTGTACATAAATGTAAGTAAGTAAATATATATATGTGTGTATATATATATATATATATATATGGGGGATTTTTTGCTTTTATTGTTAACAAAATCACGTGAGTGATTTATCATGCTGAAAAGTTTTGTCTGCTTTGTGTCATCTTAATAACCTTGTAGAAAATAACAAATTAACTTGACTTTAGTGTTCTTTTTGATTTATGTGGAACTGTTCTCCTGCATGTTCCAGAGTCTTTGCTTTTGAAGTGGCTTAGTATTTGTCCCTGTTATTTGCTATTCTTTTATAATTGTTCGACTCCTTCCTGGAATTTTGATTTCCCTGTTTTTTATTTTAGTTTAGTTTAGTTTTTAGAATCCCTCCCTAGCTGTGGGTCAATGACTGTGTTTCCTTTTCAAGGAGAAAGTACATTTTCAGACTCCATTAAAGATGCTCTGCTTGCCATGTTTCTCATCTCCTGTATCCATATAAGCAGTAGGATCCCAAGCATCACACCCTTGAACCTACACATGGGTTGAAACTCCCATGAGCTCTCTCTTCTGCTTACCACTCTAGGTTTGATTTATCGCTATAATTCTGGAAACCAGGATTTCCCTTTTTTTTTTTTTTTTTTTTTTTTTTGCTGTACGCGGGCCTCTCACTGCTGTGGCCTCTCCCGTTGCGGAGCACAGGCTCCGGACACACAGGCTCCGCGGCCATGGCTCGCGGGCCCAGCCGCTCCGCGGCACGTGGGATCTTCCGGGATTGGGGCACGAACCCGTGTCCCCTGCATCGGCAGGCGGACTCTCAACCACTGCGCCACCAGGGAAGCCCTTCCCTTTATTTTTTAAAGGCCCACCATGTGTTTGTTTTAATATGATTATATTTTATACAAAATTCTTATGTGTTATAGCATGAGAAAAGCTCATCTGTGTTCAGGCTTTCACCCTGCCAGACAACTATCTCTGGTTTCTGTATAAGTGAGGTGAATTTGATGGATGACTTTTTGTTTCAAGTTTTTTTAAAGGTACTTTTGCTTTCAGTGTGGTGACAAAAACAGTGTTTTCCCTTGAACCACCCTGCACTTATAAAAATACATAGTTTTAGTAGTAATTTTTTCACAAAAATAAAGCTTATAAATGCAGCTTTCAGATGGCTTTATAGAAACCTGTGTGCTTGAGTCTTTGGTCATAATAAATTGGTATGTCTTCAGTATCTAAAGGCAACCTTAAAGAAGAACCTGTCAACAAAAGAAGCAGTTTGTCAAGAATGACAGCTGGAATTTCTCAGCCTCCAGTGGCAGAGTTGCTGAAATCAAGTCAACAGCCATGTCAGTGGTAGAATCCATAGTCTAAGTTTATTTGCACAAATTATAGAGATATAAATGTTTAAAAAGGCACACTTCTTTATCATTTTGAGCAGAGATTCTCAAATTATTCTACAGAAGTATCTCTCTCATGCTTTACTTTAAAATGTAGTGACAACCCTCAGAATGGGAGAAAATATTTGCAAACAAGGCAGCTGACAAGGGGTTAATCTCCAAAATATACAAACAGCTCATGCAGCTCAGTATCAAAAAACCAAACAGCCCAGTCAAAAAATGGGAAGACCTAAATAGACATTTCTCCAAAGAAGACGTACAGATGGCCAAGCTCAACATCACTAATTATTAGAGAAATGCAAATCAAAACTACAATGAGGTATCACCTCACACTGGTCAGAATGGCCATCATCAAAAAATCTATGAACAATAAATGCTGGAGAGGGTGTGGAGAAAAGGGAACCCCTTACATTGTTGGTGGGAATGTAAATTGATACAGCCACTATGGAGAACAGTATGGGGGTTCCTTAAAAAACTAAAAATAGAACTACCATATGACCCAGCAATCCCACTCCTGGGCATATACCCTGAGAAAACCATAATTCAAAAAGACACATGCACCCCAGTGTCAGCACTATTTGCAATAGCCAGGACATGGAAACAACCTAAATGTCCATCTACAGATGCATGGATAAAGAAGATGTGGTATATATACACAGTGGAATATTACTCAGCCATAAGAAGGAACAAAATTGTGCCACTCGCAGAGATGTGGATGGACCCTTGAGTCTGTCATACAGAGTGAAGTTAAGCCAGAAAGAGAAAAACAAATATAGCATATTAACACATATATGTAGAATCTAGAAAAATGGTACAGATGAACCTATTTGCAAAGCAGAAATGGAGACACAGATGTAGAGAACAAATGTATGGACACCAAGCGGTGAAGTGTGTGTGATGAATTGGGAGACTGGGACTGACATATATACACTACTATGTATAAAATAGATAACTGATGAGAACCTACTGTATAGCACAGGGAACTCTACTAAATACTCTGTGGTGACCTAAATGGGAAGGAAATCCAAAAAGGAGGGGATGTATGTATATATATAGCTGATTCACTTTACTGTACAGCAGAAACTAACAAAAACATTGTAAAGCAACTATACTCCAATAAAAATTTTTTAAAAAGAGGTTGAAAAAATAAAATGTAGTGACTTCTGCTTTCTACTTCATAACTCTGTTCAAATTGTTTAATTATTCATTTGGTTTTCCATTTCTCCTCAATTTTTTCTATGATTATACTTTTAGATAGATGTGTGACAGCTATTTTGTGGCTTTATATATTCCCTTGGTATTTCCTTATAGATACATATCCTGTTTGAAAAATACAAGTTTAGATAAGAGTACTTTTTGATTGCTTGAGCAATGCAATATTAAGATAAAAAGTTTGAAGATGACTGCCATGTTATTCATATTTTTTAGAAGTTTGGAGAATGTACACATTCTTAGAAGTCTAAGGACCCTAGAAATCATCAAATCTATTCAAGTGAGGATGTAGGGGAAAGGGAAAACTTAGTCTAGAACTTGTTATAAAAGCACTTGCCTTAATATCTTTGTAAAAAATCACTTGAAGTATTTATGGGATACTTTCTGTGCCAGACACTGTTTTAAATCTCTTTGAATGAATGAACATGCCTAATATTCAAAATAAAACTATTACAAGTTATGTCCATATAACTGATGAGCAGTCTGTGGGAGAGGGAAGGGTGAGTAACTTGCCCAAGTTCACCATGACCAGTAAGTGGCTGAATTAGGATATGAACATATTCAGATCCTGGGCTCTCACTGGTTAAGAATAAAACAAGAATAGTTAAATAGAGATGAGACTCCTATGATGTCTCCTAACTCCTGATTCAGTGCTCTTTACAGGGTATTAACTTATTGTGGATACCACATATAGGTTATTGATATCCATTACTTTCATTTTGCTAAATGGAAAGAAAAAGCATTTGCACTTCACAGATTTGGGATTTGGAAGGCACTCCTACCTAGCAACTTAATCTTCAACATATTTGATATGGCTGTTATGATGGGAATGGTGAGAATTAAATTGTCATTCTTTTTTTTAACATCTTTATTGGAGTATAATTGCATTTTTAAACTCTTAAACTGTGCTTTAATTCCTGGGAAGGCAAAGAAACTTTTGGCCATGAAACAATGCAAAAATAACCCATCTAAGCAACTCAGAAGTCATACCAAAATGTAGGAAGAAAGGAATATGGACAATAAAGAATTGAAAAATATAATTACTTAGCCTCTCAGAAACTACCATCTTTTTGATAAACTTCTGTGATCAGTCAATCCAATAGTTCAATCAGTTTAACATTTTGTTCTTGGACTTGCCTGATAAGTAAATTTATGTGTTATTTCTTACTGTTCAAGTGATTTGCCACGTTTAAAGCACGAATAGTTGAAACTCCCTGTGATTTAAAGGGTATTGTCTAAGACAGTAAGTCCACAGTGACCCTCTTCCATAATTGTAGGGTAATCACACACTGGCCTGCACACTAGTAAGAAATGTCTTAGTTAATTGGAATCCTTGTACAATTGGTCAGGTTTGGATATTCCTTCTCTTGAATAAGAGGGTATTTAGCTTTATTTATGATCCTGAAAATGCATCTTTCAATTCTCAATTGTAAACTGGTTACCACAAATGCTATGTTCATCAGTTCCATAACTATTACGGTAGTAACATTGATGTACCAAGAAAACTCATCATTGCCAAAACTGTACCACAGATCTAGAAGCTATTTAAATGAGAGCTCCAAACCGTTTTATTTACTTTTAGAAAACAGTAAGTTAGAACTGAATGATGGCCTTGAATTGTGTTGTTACAAATGTATTTTGGTTTAGATGATACGGTTCAATTTTTGGCACTTAGAAAGCATTAAAATTCCCTCATTTTAACTTTCATTGTGTAAAAAATTGTGATGGGATTCAAAACATTAAGATTTAATATTGGCTAAAATGTATATGATTCTGGTGTTTGATTTAATACTTGCATAGATGTGACTGGATAAAGATGAGGTGTTTTGGATTCTGGGGGATTAAGATTTTTTGGATTAAGTTTTTGGATTAAGGCATTCTAAAATTTAATATTGATTTATTTCCACATCAACAATACTTTGTTTAGAACTGGAGTATCTTCTGTCGTACCTTATTTTTTAAATTACAAAACATTTTGTAGAGGAACTGACTTAAAGAGTAATGGGTAGCAGACTGTAAGTTTGAAAGTCATTTGATTTCTCCTGTATCTCTTAATCCACAAATACTGTTTTCACCGTTTTCGATAATTATTTTAGATAGGATGAAATATCAAGATGACAGAATAAGCTGGTAACCTTGAGACATCATAGATGTTAGAGGTTCCCAAAAGGAAAAGTTCCCCATCTCTTATCCTTATAAAAACTATCAATGTGGAAGTTTATTATTAGCAAGCAAGCAAGCACAAAAGTGAAAATTCACATGACCTGTTCTTAGAGTGACCATATAAGTTATCACCTTTGAGAGTGAAGTGGTGCATTATTAGTAACTACACTGGGACAGTAGACATAAAGTAAGGCTGCCCTGGATGGATAATCAAAACTTTTTGCCCTGTTATATACTCTGTTCAGCATTTTGAATGAAAGATTTACTTAAGGCAAAGGCAAAATTCCAGAGCAGCGTTATGTTATTCTTTTGGCCAACAGAGTCCAAAGTTGTGATTGGACAGAACCCACAGAGTTGAGCCTGAGACAGTATTCCTAAAGGTATAAATTACAGGCCTTGCTAGAGTTCTTTTTAACTTGATCATAAAGGGTGGGGAATGCTTTTAAAGTAGTGCATGGGAATCACCTGAAGATCTTGTTAAAATGCAGATTCTGATATGGCAGGCCTGGAGTGGAGCCTGAGATTTTACTTTTTTTTTTTTTTTTACATCTTTATTGGAGTAAAATTGCTTTACAATGGTGTGTTAGTTTCTGCTTTATAACAAAGTGAATCAGTTATACATATACATATGTTCCCATATCTCTTCCCTCTTGGGTCTCCCTCCCTCCCACCCTCCCTATCCCACCCTGCTAGGTGGTCACAAAGCACCGAGCTGATCTCCCTGTGCTATGCGGCTGCTTCCCACTAGCTATCTATGTTACGTTTGGTAGTGTATATATGTCCATACCACTCTCTTGATTTTACATTTTTGATAAGCCTCTGGGTGATGTTGATGTTGCTGGACCCTAAAATAATTTACACCTTTGCTACTCAAAGGTGTAAATTATTTTACGGTATCCATACATCTTTTTTTTACCTTCACACACCTTGATTACCCCTGATTTTAGCAGTGAGTGCTCATTTTATCAAATTAATAAGCTATGTCACTAGTTTCAACAATAAAACCCCATTTTCAGGGCTTCCCTGGTGGCGCAGTGGTTGAGAGTACACCTGCCGATGCAGGGGACACAGGTTCGTGCCCCGGTCTGGGAAGATCCCACGTGCCGCGGAGCGGCTGGGCCCGTGAGCCATGGCTGCTGAGCCTGCGCGTCCGGAGCCTGTGCTCCACAACGGGAGAGGCCACAACAGTGGGAAGCACGCGTACCGCAAAAAACCAAACAAACAAAACAAAAAAACCCCATTTTCAATATCCAGTAACCTAATTAGTGAAATGGTGGCTATTGATCAGAGACAGAAATTGTAGGAAGGCTGTGTAGCCACCTCTCAAGTTTAGCCCATTCTGATAGTATGCTGCATCTTTGAGGCATTTAGACTGGGTATTCTTTTTTTTTTTTTTAACATCTTTATTGGAATATAATTGCTTTACAATGGTGTATTTGTTTCTGCCTTATAACAAAGTGAATCAGCTATACATATGTCCCCATATCCCCCCCCTCTTGCGTCTCCCTCCCACCCTCCCTATCCCACCCCTCTAGGTGGTCACAAAGCACAGAGCTGATCTCCCTGTGCTATGCGGCTGCTTCCCACTAGCTATCTGTTTTACATTTGGTAGTGTATATATGTCCATGCCACTCTCTCACTTTGTCCCAGCTTACCCTTCCCCCCACCGTGTCCTCAAGTCCATTCTCTATGTCTGCGTCTTTATTCCTGTCCTGCCCCTAGGTTCTTCAGAACCATTTTTTTTTTAAGATTCCATATATATATGTGTTAGAATACAGTATTTGTTTTTCTCTTTCTGACTTACTTCACTCTGTATGACAGACTCTAGGTCCATCCACCTCACTACAAATAACTCAATTTCATTTCTTTTTATGGCTGAGTAATATTCCACTGTATATATGTGCCACATCTTCTTTATCCATTCATCTGTTGATGGACAGTTAGGTTGCTTCCATGTCCTGGCTATTGTTAATAGAGCTGCAGTGAACATTGTGATGCATGACTCTTTTTGAATTATGGTTTTCTCAGGGTATATGCCCAGTAGTGGGATTGCTGGGTCGTATGGTAGTTACATTTTTAGTTTTTTAAGGAACCTCCATACTGTTCTCCATAGTAGCTGTACCAATTTACATTCCCACCAACAGTGCAAGAGGGTTCCCTTTTCTCCACACCCTCTCCAGCATTTATTATTTGTAGATATTTTGATGATGGCCATTCTGACTGGTGTGAGGTGATACCTCATTGTAGGTTGTTTTTTTTTTTTTTTTCCGTACGCGGGCCTCTCACTGTTGGGGCTTCTCCCATTGCAGAGCACAGGCTCCAGATGCACTGACTCAGAGGCCATGGCTCACGGGCCTAGCCACTCGACGGCATGTGGGATCTTCCCAGACCGGGGCATGAACCCGTGTCCCCTGCATCGGCAGGGGGACTCACTACCACTGCAGCACCAGGGAAGCCCTCTCATTGTAGTTTTGATTTGCGTTTCTGTAATGATTAGTGATGGTGAGCATACTTTCATGTGTTTGTTGGCAATCTGTATATCTTCTTTGGAGAGATGTCTATTTAGGTCTTCTGCCCATTTTTGGATTGGGTTGTTTGTTTTTTTGATATTGAGCTGCATGAGCTGCTTGTATATTTTGGAGATTAATCCTTTGTCAGTAGCTTCATTTGCAAATATTTTCTCCCATTCTGAGGGTTGTCTTTTTGTCTTGTTTATGGTTTCCTTTGCTGTGCAAAAGCTTTTAAGTTTCATTAGGTCCCATGTGTTTATTGTTTTTACTTCCATTTCTCTAGTAAGTGGGTCCAAAAAGATCTTGCTGTGATAGATGTTATAGACTGTTCTGCCTGTGTTTTCCTCTAGGAGTTTTATAGTTTGACTGGGTATTCTTGATTAGCATGTCGGTTGACCACTTTTCACAAATGCTTTCTTGGTGGGCACTTGGAAGTTGGCTTAAGTAATACTTGCACATTATACCACATTGCTTATGGTGAAGTTTTCAAGGTACAGTTGATCCTTGAACAACACAGGTCTGAACTGGCTAGTCCACTTAATACATGGATTTTTTCATTAGATACGTACCACAGTATTACAGGACGACAGGATCTAAGGTTGGGACTGATTGTAAAGTTATACTCGGTTTTTCAACAGTGTGGAGGGTCAGTGCCCCTAACCCCCATGTTGTTCAAAGGTCAGCTGTATATTCTAAGCATCATGATTGATCTATTTTGATTTTCATCTTTCCATAGTCAGTATGTACTGTCTGCATAATTTATGTAGTTGTGTGATCATCTGATGCTAGCATGAGGGAGAACACAAATACTAAGAGGTTGACCTGGATGTTACATGACACTGAATCACAAGATGAAGATAGAGGTGACCTCCCAAGGCAAGTCTCCTGTGTTAGTAATGAAAGTCTGAATGAATTCATCTGAATTCTCCCTGATGGTAATGGGAGACACTTTATTGCCTTTTCAAAATGTGGCAAGTGGGGATGCTCAGATTCTGGCTTCCACATGGCCATACACTTTTGGGTCTACTGATTCCAAAAGCTTAAGCTTCCATAAACCAGCATAGTTAATTTCTTAAAAAAGATTTAAAATAACAGAAGACCTTCAGTAGGATTGAAGAGGCTCTGTCTCTGACATGTTTGGGTTCTTAGGTCAGTTATTTAATGTTTTTGTCATTGTGCTTTTATTTGTAATATAACAAAACACATCACTGCATTGTCAAGATGATCAAATGAGCTGATATGCATAATATGCTTTGGCAAAATAAGGTGCAATAGTAATGCATAAAATGCCCAATTCACATTTAAAATAATATTCAATTCTTTTTTTAATTTTTATTGAAGTATAGTTGATTTACAGTGTTTCAGCTGTGCAGCAAAATGATTCAATTATACATGCATATATATGTGTGTGTGTGTGTGTGTGTGTGTATGTATATATATTCTTTTTTAGGTTCTTTTCCATTATAGGTTATTACAAGATATTGAGTATAGTTCCCTGTTCTATAGTACG
The DNA here is from genome assembly GCF_964341445.2 of Mesoplodon mirus. Lineage (NCBI taxonomy): Eukaryota > Metazoa > Chordata > Mammalia > Artiodactyla > Ziphiidae > Mesoplodon > Mesoplodon mirus. The sequence continues at coordinate 43,485,955 of NC_138985.1, read as the reverse complement.
TCCTTGTTGTTTTTCTGTTTTATATATAGTAGTATGTATTTATTAATCCCAAATTCCTAATTTATTCCTCCCCACAAAGAGAAGTAAATAAGATAAAATGTATCTTGATAGATTCTAGTATTTTTACTGTAATTCCAAGTTTACTATCATTTTCTTGCACAGTACTTAATCTTTTATTTTTTATTTTTTTATTTTTTTGTGGTATGCGGGCCTCTCACTGTTGTGGCCTCTCCCGTTGCAGAGCACAGGCTCTGGACACACAGGCTCAGTGGCCATGACTCACGGGCCTAGCTGCTCCGCAGCATGTGGGATCCTCCCGGACCAGGGCACGAACCCGTGTCCCCTTCATCGGCAGGCAGACTCTCAACCACTGCGCCACCAGGGAAGCCCTTAATCTTTTATTAATGCCATCCAGTGTATTTTTCTTCTGAGGCATTGTATTTTTATCTCTAGACGTTTGATTTGGGTATTTTTATATTGTCCATACCTTTCCTTATCAGGCTCTTGCTTTCCTCTACTATAATTTCTTAAATATATGGAATGTATTTGTAACATCTGTTTTAATATCCTTATCTGCTAATTCCATCATCTCTGTCATTTCTTTTTTTTTTTTTTTTTCTTTTTGCGGTATGCGGGCCTCTCACTGTTGTGGCCTCTCCCGTTGCGGAGCACAGGCTCCGGATGCGCAGGCCCAGCTGCCATGGCTCACGGGCCCAGCCGCTCCGCGGCATATGGGATCCTCCCAGACCGGGGCACAAACCCGTATCCCCTGCATCGGCAGGCGGACTCTCAACCACTGCGCCACCAGGGAGGCCCTGTCATTTCTTGATCTACCACTATTGACCGGTTTTCTCCTTATTGTTGGTCATATTTTTCTGCTTATCAGAATGCTTAGAAATTTTTGATTGGATGCTAGTCATTATATTTTTGATACTTTTATATTGGAGCCTAATTTTGTTTTTTTAATATTTCTTTAAATATGTATGGGCTTGGTTCTGGGATTCATTTAAGGAACTTAGAAACAATTTGATATTCCAAAGGATTGAGTTTAAGAATTGTTAGGCAGGACCAGAGCAGCCTTTACTCTATAGTGAATTTGGCCCCTTTTATTTTTCTAAATATAAAAGTCAGGTTTATTGACATATAATTTACATACATTAACATTCACTGAAGTATACAGGTCTGTGTCGTGACAAACACATACAGTCATGTAACCCCCACCACAATCAAGATATAGAACATTTCTACCTCCCAGAAAGTTCCCTCGTACCGCATTGTAGGCAACCCTCTCCCCACCCTTAACCATTGGCAACTACTGCTCTGTTTTCTGTCCTGTAGTTTTGCCTTTTCTGAAATATCTTATTAATGGTCCATATAATATGTAGCTTCTTGAATTTGGCTTTTTTCACTCAGGTCAACATGTGCATCAGTAGTTTGTTCCTTTTTATTGCTGAGTTGTATTCCATTGCATGAATATACCACAGTTTATACATTCACCAGTTGAAGGACATCTGGGTTGTTTCCAGTGTTTAATGATTATGAATAAAACTGCTGTAAATATCTGTGTACAAGTTTAGAATACACATATATTTTCATGTCCCTTGAGTAAAAATATCTAGTAGGGGGATGGCTGAGTCATATGATAAGGGTATGCTTAATTATTTTCTTTTAACATCTTTTTTGGAGTATAATTGCTTTACAATGTTGTGTTAGTTTCTGCTGTATAACAAAGCTATATGTATACATCAGCTGTACAGCTATAATCAGATATATGTATACATATATCCCTATATCCCCTCCCTCTTGCATCTTCCTCCCACCCTCCCTACCTCACCCTTTAGGTGGTCACAGAGCACTGAGCTGATCTCCCTGTGCTATGCAGCTGCTTTCCACTAGCTATCTGTTTTCCATTTGTGGTGTATATATGTCCATGCCACTCTCTTACTTCGTCCCAGCTTACCCTTCCCCCTCCCCGTGTCCTCAAGTCCATCCCTACATCTGCATCTTTATTCCTGTCCTGCCCACTATGGAGAACAGTATGGAGTTTCCTTAAAAAACTAAAAATAGAACTACCATATGACCCAGCAATCCCACTACTGGGCATTTACCCTGAGAAAACCATAATTGAAAAAGAGACGTGTACCACAGAGTTCATTGCAGCACTATTTACAATACCCAGGACATGGAAGCACCCCAAGTGTCCATCGACAGATGAATGGATAAAGACGTTGTGGCACATAGATGCAATGGAATATTACTCAGCCATAAAAAGAAATGAAATTGAGTTATTTGCAGTGAGGTGGAAGGACCTAGAGTCTGTCATACAGAGGGAAGTAAGTTAGAAAGAGAAAAACAAATACTGTATGCCAACACATATATGTGGCCCCATTTTTGAGGCTGTTCCTTTTAAAGCACTCTACTTGTTACTCCATATGTTGAGAAGGTATTTCCACTCTGGCTAATGAGAACATAAATTATAGTTGGCCCTGTGGTGTCCCTATTGATTTTACTGCTGCTCTTTGTTTTGTGCTTCTTTTCCTGACATTGGATGGTTACCCTGTGTCCATCATTGATCCCTGTACAGGTGAAGACTCAAGGGAAATGCTCTGTGGATTTCCAGATCTCTATCTTTTTTTTTTTAATATATTTATTGGCTGTGTTGGGTCTTCGTTGCTGCACATGGACTTTCTCTAGTAGCGGGAGCAGGGGCTACTCTTCATTGCGGTGCGCGGGCTTCTCATTGTCATGGCTTCTCTTGTTGTGGAGCATGGGTTCTAGGCGCGCAAGCTTCAGTAGTTGTGGCACTTGGGCTCAGTAGTTGTGGCTTGTGGGCTCTAGAGCTCAGGCTCAGTAGTTGTGGCGCACGGGCTTAGTTGCTCCGCGGCATGTGGGATCTTCCTGGGCCAGGGCTCGAACCCATGTCCCCTGCACTGGCAGGCAGATTCTTAACCACTGTGCCATCAGGGAAGCCCCAGATCTCTGTCTTTATGTAGCTTACTTCTCTTCAGTACTCTGCCCTATGAATTATAGATGCCTTGGCTACCTCAAATTTTAAATTGTATATTACCAATTTAGGGAGGCTGCCAGGCTCTATTTGCGTTCCTGTGCTTATTTATTTTGTCTTCTCAGTAATCATTAATTTATGCTACATTTGGTCCAAGTCTGGAAATTATGTTTCTTATATTTTACCTGAATTATTGAGTGTTTAGGGCAAATGAACAAACATGTTATTCTACCATATCTGAAAGTGAAAATACAGATTTGATGATCTTCAAAAAATATTCACTCTCTTGTAACCATCACCTCAATCAAGATATATACTAACAATAAATAACAAGTAAACATTTTAAAGTGAGTGTCTCTTAAAAAATAGTATTCAACTCCTTATAAATCATCACAGGTCGCTTTTCATGGTCATAAACCCATCAAGATATTGAGGGAAAACACAATTGTCCTTTCTTACTACCTCCCATTGTTTTAAGAAACAACGATACATTATGGTTGGGAATAGAAACAAATGTATAAATGTAAATCATAAGGATGTGTATAGATTTGGCTTGTTCAGTTCTCAAAACTGAGAATTCAGAGAATTTAGCATAGTGAAGCCCAGATATTATATTTTTAACATTAGAAAATGTAACCATGAAATCTAGTTTTCCTTGCGTCCTAAAGAGGAAATTGTTATCCTCTTTCTTTTGTGAGGTTTGACCCTCCTGCCTGGATGAAGGGTACCTATGCCATATAAATGACCATTTGTTTTAGATTTAAGTGGATGGATATTTTCTGTTCTTTTTTCTTTATAAGTAGGATAACAGACATTATGGAAAGTTTCTTTGAAGTTTTATGTTGAGTACTTTCTGCTAAAGCTCTCATTTTCCTCTCTTTACTTACTGCCTTTCCATTATGATAAATCACTAAAATTTCATAGGCTTATCCTTACAACAAAACTATCATTCCCTTCTTTCCTCTTTTTATTTTTCTTTTCCTTCTATGAAGTTTTGATGACTTAGATGACTTTGACTACACTTGCCACTTTGAAGAGTAATGTTATATATAAGTAGATTTTGTAATATTATATATATATAGAAGTTTTTCATCTGTTAAGCATGGATTTCCCCCTCCAAACATGTCACCTGTGAATCATATGGTAATTGTGAAATATGTGTTGAATACTAGTAAAATGAAAGTAAAAAGACTCAGCATTTTAAATTTATGTTAGTCTCACCTTTCTACTTTTTTTTTTTCACCAGGGAAGCCCTATATATTCTTTTTTATATTCTTTTCCATTATGGTTTATCACAGGATACTGAATATAGTTCCGTGTGCTATACAGTAGGACCTTGTTGTTTATCCATATATAATACTTTGCATCTGCTAATCGCAAACTCCCAATCCATCCCTCCTCCATCCCCTCTCCCTTGGCAACCACAAGTCTGTTCTCTATGTCCATGAGTCTGTTTCTGTTTCACAGATAAATTCATTTGTGTCATATTTTAGATTCCACACATAAGTGATATCATATGGTATTGGTCTTTCTCTTTCTGACTTAATTCACTTAGTATGATCATCTCTAGGTCCATCAATGTTGCTACAAATGCATTATTTCATTCTTTTTTATGGCTGAGTAATATTCCATTGTATATATGTACCACATCTTCTTTATTCATTCCTCTGCTGATGGACACTTAGGTTGTTTCCATGTCTTGGACATTAGCTCCGTTTAGATCTCACAAGAACTCGAGAGCATGGCAACTTTATGACCTTTCTGCTTCTGAGGGGAATGGAGCTCAGAGGTTGATGCAGTTTTCCCTACGTCCCCGACTAAGGAAAGGCAGGGCTGAACCTAAGCCAGACCTTCCCTTCCAGCCTTTGCACGAGGGCCTTGCCACACAGCCTCCCAGACCCCAGGCCCCATCAGGCCCCGGGGTGTATTAGGCACCTCTCAGTTATGGGAGTGTCAGCAGGGGTTGCCTTTCCCGCTCTCATCTCCCACACTCAGATATGCTGAAGACACCTCTGTGGGGATAATATGCTCCAGATCATGCATTTTTATTCCAGAACAAGGCCTCAGATTCAGTCTGGAGCTGTGTTCTCATCCAGGGAACAGGACTGAACAACACACTACTCTCTGAGCCCAACCCTACAGCAGTGGTTTCTGGGGGGGGGGACTGTGGGCACTCTGGTTCTTCATATGACCATGCTGTTCCTGGCATTTGGGGAACAGTGTCCAGGCCAGAATGGTGACCATCCTTCAATACAAGAGGTACTAACCTTTAAATATTCACGTGGGTGAAACATCAGTTTATATAACAATCTCAACCCAAAACTCGCTTCCACAATTAAACCCAAGGTGTTTTCCATTGTTCTACACACTGGAGTTGCCCAGGAACGCAACCCCTACCAGGTCAGTCGAGGGAACTGTAGTGTTACCAAGAGCTGGGCACCCTTTTGGCAAATCAATCATTGACGACAGCACCTCATCCTGGCTGCAGGGGCAGCTGTCACATCCATGGTGACCGTAGGCATAGGTGCAAGCACGTGGTCATTCATTATGTGTCTTAGTGGGGGCTGTCCTAAGCAGCAAATATGTATTATTTTATTGAAATGGACTTTCATTTATTTTTATACTACATTCAGGGCTTTATCATGCTTTTTGGAAATCATAAGTGAGACTATATTAGGCTTTCTACGACTTCCATTTTGGGAGATGACAAAAATATTGTAACAATGGGCAGTGGAGTTTCACCTTTCTACTTTGTCACTGTATCCTTCAGTTTCTTTACTTACCATAAAACAATGCTGAGCTGAATCTTCAGTATACTAGACACAACTTACAACATGTCCCGCATGCATATTACCCAGTGGTAATATTGCTCTGTATAAAAGCTATAATGAGTTTTATTTATACTTTTTCACATTTCTGATCTTCAAAAGTACATATATTTTATGCCACTGTCATCTGAATTGTTTTTGTTTCTTCTGTATGATCCATAAACACTTAATTGATGTGTAAAGTGCATATCTCTAAAAGGTTATAAATATTTACTATAAAATTACAGAAACAAAGAGTAAGTACTTACAGTTTGATTCACATGATATTAAACAGTATTTGCCAAATTACTATACAATGGACCAAAGTTATTATTCCATTTTAAATAAAATTACATAATACCCCATTTATAAATTACCAAATAATAAGGCTTTAAAAATCTACTTGCTACTATTGCAATTAGTATTCATTTTCCAAGAAATCAACCTATAGATTAAAAATGATCAAACTCTGTGTTAGAGAATAAAAAAAGAATTTCATCTCTTGGGAATTAAGGTGTCATAAACAATACATTTAAAAAATTGATATAAAGAAATATTTCTGAAATTTTCCACAATTCCCCTTGAACTGGATTCAGGAGTAAATTATTTCTGTGAATTGCACTGTATCAAGTTGCTGATAAGTCAGTTTTCCAAAGTGTAACTGTGACACAAGGAGGAAGCCTTGGCCTCTGTATGTTTTTTGTTGTCAGGAGCCTTGTTTTACTTATCTTTGTATCCCTCGTGTCTGGTGTACCCTGGAATAAAGTTGTTTCTCTATAACTGCTTGATGACTGAATGAGTGTATCTTATCAGTGTATCAAGGAGAATGAGTATTCTGTGATTATTCTCTCTACTGCAGTTTATTTTTCCTCAGGGAAGTGATTCATTTTGTAATTAAAGCTCCACATACAAATTTGAATATTAGGGTATTTGCCTACTTGTTCACATTTGTAGTGGTCTGTATGTTCCGTCATATTTTTATATTTTTCCCCATGGCACTATAGATCAAAAAGAATATAGTGGAAAGATCCAGCTGCCTGTCTCTTTTTATAAAAGTATGATTACTAAGATCTAAATAATAACAATTGCAGGTTTTGTTGTTGTTAATTAGTAGCCAGATAAATATCAGGCCCAGTGTGGTTTCTGGATACTCCATTAAATTAGATTAATCACGATCCTTGGTTAATGACACTCTTGATTTATGAATGGCCACATTTTAAAAAGCATAATTAATCAGTATGAAATGAACATCGGTAACCTTACTGGTAAACTTACTATGCAGCCAAAGAAGCAGGTTAACAGTATGTTATATCTGCTTCTGTGTTGCTCCTCTATCCCATCTCTCCTGGTCCTCCCACCAGAATTGATAGTTATCTTTACATTTGTGTTTAATGTATCCTTGTTTATTTTTTACTTTTAAATATGTAAGCCTAAATAGTATATTATTTAGCTTTATTCGTTTTTGGATTTATAAAAGGGATATTGTAAGTACCATGTGTTTTGATATAAATCAGAGCTAAATTATTGTATGCTTGTAATTAATTCATGTATTTTTAATTCTACAATTATATTATTCCATGTAGTTCATTAGACTCTATGAATATGAACCAAAATCTAACAGTATTTCAGTTTAGGGAGGGATTTCTCATTCTTTGGTGAAAATAGAAAAACTCATAGTTACTATATAATTTGACAGAGAAAGGACACCAAGTGCCTTATGATATGTACTAGGAGGAGGATTGAATTGAACCTTGAAGAATGAACAGGCTTTACTTAAGCAAGTGGGAATGGCATTCAAAGCTTTTTCTATGTTTGTGTGATTTATGTATACTGGTGGCATAAAATGAATGTGGAAAGGAAGTTAGAGGCCAGATTTTGAAAGGCTTTGCAAGCCATAGAAAGAGTTTGGACACTCCTCTGTAGGTTAGGGCCTCTGTAGGTTAGGGAGTCTGGGAAGATTTAAAGAAGAAGAAAGAGAGGGCTTCCCTGGTGGCGCAGTGGTTGAGAATCTGCCTGCTAATGCAGGGGACACGGGTTTGAGCCCTGGTCTGGGAAGATCCCACGTGCCGTGGAGCAACTAGGCCCGTGAGCCTCAACTACTGAGCCTGCACGTCTGGAGCCTGTGCTCCGCAACAAGAGAGGCCGTGATAGTGAGAGGCCCGTGCACCGCGATGAAGAGTGGCCCCCGCTCGCCACAACTAGAGAAAGCCCTCGCACAGAAACCAAGACCCAACACAGCCAAGAAATTACTCTGGTAGCAGTGTGGAGGACAGGTTACAAAGAAGTCAGACATAGTTTCCAGGCTATGGCAGTGGTCCAGGTAAGAAATGTGGAGGAGAGACAGAGGCAAGTTGATGGAAAGAAGTGACAGATTAATAAGGAATTTTGAAGAGAACATCAGTAAGACTTGTTTACCAGTGTAAATGATTGGTGGGAACTATACTGAAAGGTGAGAAATTTAAGACTTGCAGCTTTTTGGATTAGATTACTGAGTCACTAGTTGGACCATTAGCCCAGTGTAGGGAATTTTTTGTATAGAGAAAGGACTGAGTTGGGGTGGGGCATAGGGGGAGAGTTTAGTCTAAAACATGTTGAGTTTTCTGGAACCTGTAAGACAGCACCTAAAACTATAGCTGAATACCTTAAAAAAAAGCCACTATGGTAAGCGTTCTGAAAGAATCAAAATTAAACATTTCTGAGCCTCAAAATTTTTACTCTCAGGGAAGGAATGATACAAGGATTGAAGACTCTCTAAGGTGAGACAGAATATCCTAGGTGACATTGAACAAGAATACACAGTGAATAAGAGAAATCCTATTCTGTTTGATCAGGATGGACTGCATGAGTGAGATGTTCCTTGAGGTTCACCTTGCTAGATCATGAGTCTTTTAGTTGACAGAGATGTTGGTGAAGGAGGGAAGTATAGGAAACTAGAGATGAACGTAACAAAGTGTGGCATGGTATACAGGCAGGAAGCATGGAATATATTTAGAGAGCATCCCAGCCCTCATTTTGACTACAATATAGGGTTCCAAAGAAGAGTAGTGAATGATGAACTTGAAATAAAGGTTGGGACCAGATTCCAAGGTGGTTTGAATGCTAGGCATTGTAGTTTATTTGGTTGGCAACTGTATTAGGGATTGGAGCTGTAAGCTTAAGAATGGTTTTAAGGGTGAACTGACCATATCAGAATTTCACTGGGGAGGATAAAAAATGACTGAGGATCCTGTTTTGGAGCCTATTATAGCAATTCATGAAGAGAAAATGAAAGCCACAAAGGGGCAATAGAAAAAAGGGAGAAGACGTAGGTAATTTCAGGTTGTTTTTAAAGTAGAAATGAAAGGAAAGACGGAGTCAAGCATAGTTCCAGGAGTTTGGGTTAAGCCCTTGATGGGAAGGCTGTGTGGATCTGGGATGTTCCTAGATGTCTGTGTGTTGGAATGAGTTTATGGCTGTAGGTGACTGGGAGGAAATAACTTCTCTGAGAAGGAATAGTTACCCAAAATAGCAAAGCCAGAAAAGATAAAAGACTAAGAAAAAATAATTGAGTCATTCATTACCTTTGAATGAATGGATATATTAAAATTGTGGGCATAGAGGAAAAACTGAAAAAAGACATGAGATTTTCCCTTTACTTGTAACATGATTTAGTTAAGAACACATATTTTCAAGTGTCTTTCTAACTCTAATGTTCTTGAAGTCTAAGATTCTATGAATCTTACAAACTCAAGAGATTAGGGAGTGGGTATATAGAGGTGTTGTGTACAAAGATGGCTTGATTACATTTGTGAATAAAGGGCATTGGTCAGCAGAAGTAGAGATAGTGATGAAGCAAAACAGAAGTGAAGATGGTTCAGGACTCCTCCAGACGGAGGAAGGGATGCAAGCTAAGCCAGAGATGGGAACATTTGCTATGGTAGGTTGGCATGGTAATTAGCAGTGAGGAAAGAGAAGATGGATACAGATAAGGAGGGTTTTAGAAGGTATTTGAGGTAGCATATTTGATTGGGCTCAGACACTGCAGTAAACTAACAAGTGAGGTTTCTTTTCTGGGAATGAAGGGACATGGAGAGGGAACTAGAGGGGTCTGAATAACATCTGCAAGTACTGCTCAGGAATGTGATGGCAAGAGATGCATTGAAAATTGCCAAGCAGAAGTGAGGGCATAGATTACTTTGTGTCCACATTTGTCTTTGCCTGCATGAACTCTCTATATTCTGTGTTTACTTAGGCAGACAGTGATAATTCAGAATGTTTAAAAAATACTCTTTCTGGTGAGTGTAGGGCTAGATGGACATCTCTTTCCATAGCTCTCTTCACTAAGACTGAAGAACACAGTGGCATGCAGGCTTGTCATGGGGCAAAAGGTGTTTGATATCGCTTGGAAGGAAGATGATGTTTCTTTGATCCGTTGCATTTCATTTAGAGGAACAGGTATAGATAAGTTATTAGGATTTTCCTCACCGCCATCAGCTTAGCCCAAATTACCATAGTCAGCAGCATCTTAACATGCAGGGTGAGACACCCCAAGCGAAACCTCTTCTGTTATCCAGATTTATAGACTCTCATGCATTTAAGAGATTAAATATCTTAAAATATTGGCCATATATAAAGATATTTTTTTCTCAAAGATGAAGATTATATAGGTAACTTTATATACTTTTTAAAATTAGAAATTCATGCACAGGTAGAATATATAACATTTAGCTTTTTTCAAAGTGAGTAAAGCCTTTAAGAGCTCTTTTAGAAAATTCCTTTCTGTCAGTGACTACCAAAACTTCCTTTACTTGGAGTCACAGCTGGGAACCTGGAGCAGGGTCAAGGGCACATACCATTTCTTAGTGCCAGTGGATCCCCAGTAATTGGACTTCAAACGGTGCTGAGTCCATGGTCCTTGAAGACCAAACTGAGACTTGTGTAGCATTTAACAAAATAATACTCCCTGGACAAAATCGAAGTCTCAAAATGTAGACAATGTACAATCTGGACCCATTCCACCTGCTTTTGAAAGCTGCCAAATGTTTACTTTCTTCTCATTTTGTCCTGTGTTGTGTTTTCACTCATAACACATATTTTGCACCAAAAATAATTTAGTGGCTTAGTGGGAATAGAGTCATAAATGAGGAGAACATGGAGAAAACTGCTGGCTGGTGGAGCAGCTCATGATTAATAAATTGTGCAACATGTGACTTGGCAGCTCTTTGATTCACCAGCAGAGTCCCCTCCCTTGTAAATTCTAGTTGGCTTTCCCATACGTTATTATGTGGATTCCTTATAACCACTTCCCTTTCTGATTTTCCAGAGACAGGGTATAAAGTTTCCCTAAACGCCAATAAAATGTGAAATCTTATCCCCCTCTTTAGGCTGGCTTTGTGTAGTCATCTTCTAAAATAAGAACAGCAAACGTCTTAAACATTGCTATTTTCTATTTTTATGTTCATTCAGTAGCTACAGTTCTTCATAACATCACAGTTTTCATTTCAACAACAGTTTGTTAAGTTTGGGGGGATGAATATTGAGAGAAATTGTGTTTTCTTTTCCCCTTTAAAAATAAAATTGATTTTACATAGCACTGTGAAGATAAATCTACATCTTTAAATTAGTATAGATTATACACTAATTACTCTACCTAATCAATATCTATACGTGAATGGACTTGAATGAAGTACATTAACTTCAAATCCTTCAACATATAATCTTGGTTTGCTAGTATATTTCTGAGACAACATAAAAACACTGGGGTTCAAATGTTGATTTTGTTTACATAAGCAAAGAATATTTGTTTTTTATGGAGGCAATAAATTCAAGCATTGTTATTAACTGTGACACATGAAAAACAAGGATTCTTTACTATACCATACTGAAAGATTTGTTGACAAGCTTTTAAGAGGAGGTTTTCATTGTGAGCAGTGGAGGAGTGGAGGGATATAAATAGCTTTCATCATGTGCAGTGTCTTCTGAGAATAATTTCTTTTTCTTTCTTCTTCCTTTTTTTCTAAATGGAACTTTGGCAAGGAAAAGCCTAAAATATATATATGGCATTACATCATTTGTATTAAATCATTTCGTGTTTTGAGGGCCTTCTAGATTCAGAGAGTAGAAATTAGTTAGAGTGAAAAGATAAATTGTTCAATATGTCTAAAAGCCTCAGAATCTATGTTCCTCGAATCAGAAAAAGTTCATGGCATATTTATATCAGACCTGCAATGTGTAAGCCTTGAGTGTTTAATAAAAGTTGCCTTGGAATTAAAGCGGAGAAACAGGATTTGCAAAAGAGGTTTAGTAAATTTGGGATGAAGATAATGTAGCTTCACTTAATTTTGATTTCTGTTGTTCTCCACAAAAGTTAGGTAACACAGGTCATGTTTTAAAATTTCTGATATGGTTTTCCCTTTTGTATTTCTGGATACAGGACTTTTATGCATATTACATTTGAGCATTTCTCTGTCTCTGGAGATTGGGCTTGAGGTGGAGGGTGGTATGTAGTTAGATTTCTAAAGAGAGAGAGAGACTTTAAGCAATATTTAGCTACACTTTTGCAAGAAGATAACATGCTTGAGAGCCGAGTTTGGGGGGAAAAGAAGATTGTCCCGATTTCTTTAGCTCACATTGTAACCAAAAGTGTGGGTCCGGCTGCTCCCTGCTCAAAAGCCATTAAAGAGGCAAGGTTGGTGGAAAGGAAAGTTTGTTTTACTTCAGATGTCGGCAGCCAGTTGGGGAGGGGGCGCAGGGAGGACAGACTGCTGTCCAAAGGTCGACTCCCCCCACTGACAACCAGAGAGCAAGAGCTTTTATAGACGGAGGGAGGGGGCTACATGTAGAAACAGCACAGTCAGCTCTGACAGTCGTCTTGAAATTGGTTGTGTGGTGGTCTGACCAGCGTCATCTTGATTGTTTTAGGTACAGTTAGTCGTCACTTCCAGGGTCTCTTTGTTTGCATTTCTTTGAGGCTAATTTTCAGAATTGTGGCAGCTTATGTCATGGCTACAGTCTGGTCATCATGTAGTTAACTTCTGAAACCTGTGAGGGTTTCAGTATCTATAAGACAGCTCACAGGATATGGCTCAGAATATTATCTATAGCCCTTGAAGAGGAAATAAAGGTCCTTGACTTTAGTTTAAGGACTAAACTATTATTATTTAGTCTTGTTGGACTGTTTTCCTTTGTTTGTGCATTTTCTCATTTCTCTGATTCAGCTGTTCTTTGACTAAATTTTTCCACAGAGAGAAGTCAGGCTGAGGATGGGGGCAAGGAGGTGGTAAGGACCGTAGTATTCTGCTCCATTGCAACATTAAGATGTCAAAGATCCAGCCTGGAGGACCCATGCATAGAGTTGGGCCTTGGTGTAGATAGGATGTCCCTTCTGCTTGTCCAAGCAAGGCACTTTCCTGATAGAAAACAGATATGACTTGTAGAGAGCAGAAGAAAATATCCTCTGGCCTCAGGGAAATGTGGAAAGGATTGGAGATGGAGGAAAATGAGAAGAGAAAAGTGGTCAGATATGTGCCCCTAATTCACCTGTCTGCTGACCGAAGAGGAGTTGTGTTGTATAATTGGGCTGGGACACTGAGAACAGTAGGCTGTCACCCAGTTCCCCTTTTTGAAGAGATCACTGGGCAAGAGACACACCAGCATGGGGCAACTTGGTCTTAAGAGGGTGGTGCAACATAGACAGTTCTGCTGGTCCACCTGTGCCTCCCAGCCGCCCGTGGGTCTGGTTGATGAGGTGAGATCCAGTGAGCCTGTTGGGTGGGGTGGGGTGAGCCAGAGCAGAGGCTGAAGTGGACCATCAAGCCAGGGGCCAGCTGGAGACCCACAGAGACCTGAGTATGTAACCTTTTATAGCTGAGGGGAAGGTCAGCAAAGATCAGGGGGCCCGCATGTTCTGGGGAAATCCCCTTGGCCCAAAGAATGGGCAATGAGCTAGTCAGCTGTGGAGTTCAGAAACAGAAGCCAGTAGGGTGCCCAGAAACCAGGTGGATTGGGGGCATTATACTAGGAACAAGTAGGTATAGCCAGTGTGTGTATGGATGTCAGTTTAGGGAGAGGGTTGGCATAGGGGCTGGGAGGGGCCGTGCCGAGGAGTCATATAAGGTAGGATACTCTACTGCCTAGAGACTGTTTACATGTGTGCATCAGACTGAGTTTTAAACTGGATAAAGCCAGAGTTTAATCTCCCCGTCCCTCCCAGCCACCTGTTAGGTAGGAGTTTAAGAAGAGAATCAGCTTAATTATAGGCTGAATAAAGGAGCTACATTTTCTCAGCATATTCAAGGATTACTGACCCACCTATAGTTTGAGCAATGCTCTGTACAACTTGCTAAAATTGCTGGTTGTTCATTGAGCCAGCATCACCACTTCTGAATTCCCAAGTGTGTCAGGTGATGTCATATCACGTCTTTTACTATATAGGAAAGCAGCAGTAAAAATGTCACTTCTTGTGCTTTTAAAAAACAAAATAATAAAATCTTCCATAACTCCTCTTTGCAAGTACTAGAAGTCACAAACTGATGGTTTGTGGGTCATGTCAAGCTTGTATATATGTTTTATTTGACCTATACAATGTTTTTTGTCAATAAAGGTTATAATTAAGATTAGGATATTTCAGAAAATAATAGATTTGTGGTTACTATTGAAAAGATTTGAATGTCTGACAGCACAGTCCCTGGATTCCTAAATGTCACTCATTGCTAGAGCTGAGTATTTGGCGTGCCCGTTTCATGGACCATGTGCTCCACTTTGTCTCCACCAGGTGAGCTTAACTCATGACCTTTTGCTCCCTGGAACCCTTTCACATTGGTTTCGTGACTGATGCATCCAAAGGATAAATGTGTGCTTTCATCCTATACCCAAGCTCCACCACAGTGGTCGCTGAACCTGTATTCTGCCTCACCTTTCATTATCTCCTTATAAGTCTCCTCTTCTTCAAACACAGCCGCTAATTCTTCACTTGTGTTTGCCTTACCCCATTCCCTTCCTCATGATGTTCGAGCCCTACCCCTCCCCGCTGCCGACACTCCCTCTCTCTCTCCCTGTCTCTTTTTAGCCTAATTGAACCTTCTGAGTAAAAGAGTTAAGTCAAACCAAGATCACAGACATTTACTTAAGATGCTACTGTATGTGCGGCATTGTGTTGAATGCTGCTGCGATACAGTCCCATAAGGACAATATAGTATCTTTGGGCATATAACACATAAACACATAAAAATTAAGTTAAATATAGGGAGCATTAAATAACAGATCACTAGAGTGTTATAAGAGATATGATGTAACAGTATAACCGGTGGTGCCACTGAAATCTGTATGAGTTGCCCACATCATCTCATCTCTTTAGGATATAGAATTAGAATCCTAGTTTTGTGTCATGGGAGAGTAACTCCATTAATTTCAAGGGTGTCACTAAAATCTCAATTTAAAAAAGTATTCATTTAAATTGAAAACAAAATCTAAGAACTAAAGCAATTAACATCAATTTCCACCGCAGTTTCATGAATGTATACGCACATAAAAATGCATAATGAACATTTACTAGAAGTTAATAAAGATTAAAAGCATGCATGTAAATTTCATGGTTCTTTGAATTTCTTGGTCAATAGTTCTTCAAAACTTTTGCATTTTAAAACTTGATAACGTTAAAACAGATATAGTTTTCTTATCACGTTTTAAAGTTAAAATCATGATTTTTTTCCTCAATATATCAAAATTCTCCTAAAAGAAATATGAGGAATATGTTCTTTTAGGAAACATGAGGAATTGTTTTCTTCCTGTCACACTGTCAGGACTTACTTCTCTATGCTTAGACCTAGTTAAAGAAATTGCAAAGATATCCTGCTGGTAAGCAAGTTAACTGCTAAATAAGGCTCTAGGGTTAAAGGTTAACAGGCATGGCTTCAACAACAACTTTTTAAAATAGACATGCATTATACCTATTAGCCTAAACACCCTATTATATGTCATATTTGGTTGTATTTTATTCCATTTTCCACCATTCCCACCTAAGAAAATTGTTGTTCCCTTAAATTCCTGGAACTAAGTCACTATTGTCATTCTGAAATTAGTTCTTTCTATTGATCATAATCACAGCAGGCATTTAAATTATTATTTAATTAAAATTACATGTAATAAGATATAAAGAGAGTTTTATTTAAGTGGAATTAACTCTGATATCTTTTTATTGGTCTTAACGAATTACTTTAATTGGTGAAAATGAAAGAGCATCTACCAAAAGATTATTGTACTAAAGTATACATGACAATCCATTTATTTCGGCCAACCTAATGAATAATTAATGTCAGTTAATTAATTAATCTTACTGGAAGCTATCCTCTGGGGGTTAATTATGACCATCCATCTACACGTCTGCCATTGCTGAGGCAAAGGAATAAAGGCATTACCAGGAACTGGAAGGTTTAGAGTCTTCCACAGTCATATTTACACACTGGGAAGCAAAGGCTATTCATGTTCATATCTGAATAGACCATCTCAGTTTAAAAGAAGTGGAAAAAATAGGCAGAAGGAGTTCAAGAATGCTCCCTTTCTCTATCACTTTCCCAAGACACTACTGAAAGCTTATCAGACCTTAGCTGAAAAATCCCTGATCCTTACCAGTCTGTTGCTTAGCAACTAAATCATTCACTCCTTCCCCCTTTGGTCTACTCACCTTGCAACCTGAAAGACTGAAAAAAATTATCTCATATGTGCATATTAAGCATAGGGACATCCAGATTCACAAGATTTTCATAGGTTTAGGGACATGTCAGGAGAGTAGCTAAATTTGAATGCTACCCAGGGTAACTGTGATGAAATGGGCATTAAGTGAGTTTTAGTAGCAAAATGCTATCAATTGGAATGGTAATTTTTATAAAAATTATTTATTTAATGGTCCTTGATTTCCAAACTCATTAGAAAGTATATTTCCCTGGAAAAAAAGACAAAGAGAATCTTGTTACTTTTTAGTGAACAACTAAAAAGGATAATCCTGAAATTCTTAAAAGTTTGTTACCTAGAATAGGAACATAGTGGGATTTTTTTACAAGAGCTAAACATAACTCAAACGAGGAAAATGTGTATGATTTCCATTTTATTTATGAAAACTTTTATTGTTTACAAAACACAAAGAAATTAAGATTTTAAGAGAAACATTTTACATCTGCATGTATCATGTATACTCCTTACAATTTTCCTCTTTTTTTTTAAATTTAATTCTTTCTAAACTTCCAAGTTTCTCTAAACATTTACTAGGGCAGAGGAGAATCTCTAGATATAAATGTAAAAAATGCATCATATGAAAAAAAAACACTCAAATCCACAAACACATCAGTAGAGTAAAAAATGTATTGCTGATAAAATTTTCTTATCCAAATATTTGTAAACTGTTTTGCCAGAATAATAACAACCACCACAACAAAAACCAATGGAATAAGCTTTAATTTGGGACCACAAGACTGTGTAAAGCTGACTCACTGATAATTACGAATTAGGCAGAATTGTGGTTAGCTTAATGAAAAGACTCGAAAGTGTGCCAGGCCAATGGCAAAGGACCTAAATCTAAAGACAGACAAGCTTTTCTTGATTACAGTGATTACATCATGGTCATTAGAATTTAAAGTAACTAACCCAAACACAGACATCATATCTTCATTTGATAGCCGTAGTCTAGTAAATAGTGGGAAAGGATGTTATGTATGGATTAAGCTTGATGAAATGAAAACAGACATTCTTTTTGAACCTGTCTGGCAAGGAAAATGAAAACTTCAGAATCAGGCAGTAAAGTTAACTTTTAAAGCTCAGACTCTTTGATTGGAAGGGGTCTGTGTAGTGTTTTTGGCTATTCTTTGTTTTATAGGGAAGCCACTGCAACAAATGGCTTTGCATGACTCGTTCTCTCATGCAAGTAAGATGTTTGAGATCTACTTTTGGGAAATAAAGACAGTGAGTATTTTCAGATTTTCAAAGTATAATGAGGTGTGAGCTTTGATTCAATATTTGTTTTCTCATCAACTGTATTACAATTAAACCTCAAGTGTGAGTTTTAACTCTCCGAAGGTCCATCCTCAAACAGTCTGCAGGGTCCTACCCTGCTCTGCATGTAGACAATTCATGCTGAGAAGACAAATGCTTTGCTCAGGGGAAAGGGATGCATTGGGTTACAGTTAGAGCTACATACATGAAAGCAAGCCTGTTGACCTCTGATCCTAAACTCTCACTTCATAGCACTACCTGTGGGAACACTGTCTCAACTAGAAGAGCAACTATTTAGGAAAATGAGGGGAGTGAGGCAAAGAAAAACAAGGCATGGAACATAAAACGGCATGGTGAAGTTTCTCTGTATTACCTGTTTTACTTATAGAAGACCCCAGCTTGGTTTAAGAAAATACAGTCTTTTTTTAGTAAAAAAAAAAAAAAATTACATTAAGAAAATGAAGCCAAGAGGAAAAAGACTTACATACCAACCACATTACATAATTTTAAGGAAAAACATTTGATAAGACAACCTGTGGTCTGAACTTCAGTAAGACATTCAGTGTAAGTAAAGGGAAAGAACACCCATGTTAAAATCAACTTCATCATTATCATCATCAAAAAGCATTTATTGAGTGTCTGGATGCACTGAGCATCACTGAACCTACTATGTTTAAAGTACTTAAGAAAGGAAACTAAATCTTAATGTAAACACAGCTCAAGTAACGTGAATTGATATCAGTTCCTTAAATTGCACCTTAAAAAACTATATAGAGACTACATGTGAAACCTGCATGTTTTATCACTTTGGTAAATAAGTGGTGTCATTTTCTACTTTACTGAAGTTTCAAAATGGTCAGAGGGACCCACAAAAGTTTCACAGCAATTCTCAGATAAAGTTTTATTATCACAGTGAACAAAAACATGGATTAATCTTCCAAAATGCATTTTCTTGAGTCACTTTGTCTTGAAATAAAAGTCAGTCAAACTTGCAGAGTTTTACATTATCTGTTGTCCTAGCATCTGGCACAGCCATTGCCAAGTTTTCTTCATAGCACAGAAAACAGGCATATATAATGGCATTGCCCAGGAACTTTTAAGTCTGTTAAGATACCAAGGACTTGAAACGTTAGTCTGCTCAGATGGAAGCCAGGCAGGTGGCCATGTCGGTAAGAGTGCATGAAAGCCTCAGTGAGCAAATGCACATGTTCGCGTGTTATTTAGAACACTGGGTCCCAACTCATTCTTATTTAACTGATTTGGGCTAGGATCAAGCAGAAGCAATTTATAAAATGTCCCTAGGTGAATCTAATGTTCACTGTGATATGGTTTAGATTCTTTTATCTATTCTAGTCGTTAAAGTGATATTTCTTATACTGAAGTGACTGTGTAGTTTCTAAGTAGAACAGAGATGAGAACGATTGTACCTCTAAGGCATAAATAACGTATTCAACCTCCTAGATACCTGTAGAATTTGGTCACTCTTATTTTGCCTGTTAATCCCTGCAGCCATGCCATGGTAGATAAGAGAGAAAAGGAGCTCTAAATTATATTGAACTGGTCACTTAAAAAGGGGTGAATTGCAGTGCAGATCATAAAACTTGGTATTTGTGTGGATGAAGTATTCTGTGGATAAAGGTCAATTGGGTTCTGGTTCTAAGGAATCCAAGTGGGGATACAGGGAGATGCCTTATCCTGTATCTACCCAACAACAAAGACCCAACGCAGCCAAAAATAAATTAAAAAAAAAAAAAAAAAAAAGGGCTTCCCTGGCGGTGCCGTGGTTAAGAATCTGCCTGCCAATTCAGGGGACACGGGTTTGAGCCCTGGTCTGGGATGATCCCACATGCCATGGAGCAATTAAGCAGGTGAGCCACAACTGCTGAGCCTGCGCTCTACAGCCCGTGAGCCACAACTACTGAGAAAACAAATACAAACAAACAAATAGAGTTTGAGGAAACAGAAGAGTTAAGCACTGAAGAACCCAGGGACTAGTAAGGAGGTAGTGGGCGAGGAAGCCATACTAATAAGCAAGAAGGTCGACTTAGACAGATGAAGGATAACCTGGAAACAGAGGCCGTGTTCTTACCACTGAGAAATAATATTCATGCTTCTTGTGGGGCCTAGGTAAGCATCCAGAGTGGAACAATAAGGTCAGGGAAGTGTATAAAAATATATGAAAGGGAAGACTGAGGAGTTAAAAGTCAACCTCAGTTCTGGGTCACTGGTTATTCCAGAATCTCATTGATTAGGTAAAGGCAGTAAAAAGATTAATGATTCATGTGCATCAATTCACTATTCCAGTTTACATACATTGTCACATTTATTTCTCATCATAATTAACAAATAAAAATTATTATTCAGTTTTTTCAGATGAAGAAGAAACTGTAAATTCAGTGACGTTAATGAACTTGTCCAAGGTACATACCTATTAACAGTAAAATTAGATTTGAACTATCTGCTTGTATAAATGCTAGGTATTTATTTCATTGTTTTATATATTATTCCATTAAAATATTTGTACTCTAGAAAGTCAGGTAATAAGTTATAAAGTTTTGATGGTTTTGGTAACATTTGTGAAAAGCTAGAGTTGTTCTTGCTCATTTTTCATGTATTTATATTTTCACACACTCATTTCCTTTTCTTATAGTTTTGCAAACTTTGCAACGTATATATATCTATAGCATGCCAATATTTGGCAATAAATGCTTAAATTTTGTAATAGTAGTTTGTAATAACTTAAGTAGAGTTAAACATATAAGAACAGCATTTGCCTTTATTATGCAGTGAATATCTTTAACAGTTACTTTAAATGGTAACATAAAGTTTCTAAGAGTGTATGATTCTGGGATAATTTAATGATAGGATTTCAGGTTTGGTTTAAGCACCAGCCAAACACCAGCTAATTACTGAGGTTTTGTTTTATTAAGAATGCAGAATTTAAAATATAAATATAATTCTTTTTAACCATAGAAGTTGTCTGGATAGGAAATTACTGTATATGTTTACCAATCCAAAACCTAACTTATCAAGGTTAGGAACTCACTGTTTATTCATTCCTGAGTGTCTTTTAAATTTTCTAATATGGTAATATTTGAATTGAGACAAAATTCATAAAATCTTTGAAAAGTCAACTTCTTGTGTTTTAAATGTCTGCTGTAGAAGGTAGCATTAATCCCAATCAGTAAGTCAACCAGAATTTATTAATCCTTTTCTACTTACTGAATTAACATTTTATGCTCTTGAATGCTCAAGAGAAGGGTGATAAGACCCATTTCTCGGTCTCAAGAAAACAAGTACAAAAAACCCCAAAAATGAAAAAAAGGGACTAATATAACATAGCATTAAGTAAACAAGTGTTTAAATATGTGGTAGATACTTTATTCCCAAGACACAGAGGAGGCAAAAAGTAAGGCTTGAAAAGGGTTTATAAAGGAACTGGCATGTTAACTAAATGCTCAGCAAAAGGTAATATTTAAGGAAAGGTGGCAACTGCTTTTTAGGTATAAAGGATGGAAGTAGGAATGTGTGATGACTAGCAGGAGTGAAGTGCTCATTTTAGAGAAGTGATACTGGAAATAGAAAGTAAGCTAAGGTTATGGAGAGTCTTTAATTTCCCTCCAGTGTTTTAGACTTGGAACAAATTGCTAGAGTATTTTAGATAGGAGCTATTCTTAAAATGCTTGTTTTGAAGAAGATCAATTGCATAAAGTTTTGCAGGATGGCTTGGGTCGGGAACACAGTATGTGGCAAACTTGAATGACAAGTGCCTGAGGAGTTAGTGCCATAAGGGTACTGGCAATAGAAGGAGAAAATACACCTTTTTGTGACACCATTTTTTCTATTCCATATTTTTGTGATGAAATCATATTAAAGGTTATTTTGAAAAAAGAGCTATCACTTTTAACTGTTCTACTCAAATACAGTAATTTTCATTTTAAAGTATGCCCTCCCAGTCTTGATGGTTATATGTATGTTGACATTAACGGTATTCAAAGAGGTATATAATTAAAATTTTTTCTTGTAGTAGTGTATATATATATTTAAAGTTCTCATTATTGCTAAGAACCAAAAGAAATTTTGAAGAAAAAAGGGAAAACTGAATACTGGGCATATAAATGATTGAAAAATTAAGTGTGGCTCCAAAAAGAATTTGTAACAGTGGCACAAATAATAGAATGGGAGCTGGTTAGTGAGTGAATATTAAAATTCAATTTTGGACATAGTGATAGAAGTTGAAAATATTTCAGAGACAGTTGGACACGAGACTAGAGTTCTGGTCTGGAGATGTAGGTCTGGCAATGGAGAAATAGTATGGCATAGATTTTTATGTTCATACAAACTCAGGGTTTACTGTGATCCTTTTCATTGATTATCTAGGTGACTTCAGGCAAGTTACCTAAGTCCTTTGGGATCTTCACATTTAAAAAAATATTTATTTATGTATTTATATATGTATGTATGTATTTATTTAGCTGCACTGTGTCTTAGTTGCGGCACGCGGGATCTTCGTTGCCATGTGCAGGATTTTCGTTGCGGCATGCGGGGTCTTTAGTTGCGGCATGGGGGCTCTTAATTGCAGCATGCGGGATCTAGTTCCCTGACCGGGATGGAACCCAGGCCCCCTGCATTGGGAGCATGGAGTCTTAACCACTGGACCACCAGGGAAGTCCCTCTTCACATTTTTAAAAATAAAAATCTGTCTTTTAGAATTTTGGGGCCAGCACTTTGTAGACACAGTTAAAATGTTAATTATTCTGCAGAAATAACAATTATAAAAAATTAATTGTGGCATCTCCTTGTTATTTCATTCTAATTGAACATTTTTCTTGGCATAATAAGGAACACCATCATGAGCCAATATGAATTTTCTTTTTTTTTTTTTAAATCAGGAATGCTCTAAGGTGGGCAGTTCAGCTCAATATGTATAAAATCATCTATTGGTTTGGCATAAATCTGTTCTAAACTGAAAGAACAAAGAAGATCGTCATATATATTATTTTGTTTTCCCTAAGTTAATTTTCCTTCAACACTATATAACCCTTCTGTCAAAAGACATTGCTAATGTGAAACGTCTATATTTACAAAGCTGTCTGAGAAATGAGTAATGAGAAATGGTGATTTCTGTGTATCTGGAATATGCCTATCAGAAATGATACTTGATGAAATGTGAAAATGCTGATTAATGAAGAAGAGATTGGACAGGTCTGGGAATGCAAGATAGCTTTGTACTCCAGGTTGCATCTGAAAGCAAAGTGCAGGGGAAAATGTTCTGCTTTAGTCTGTGAATAAAAGAACTTCAGTCTCTGTGACTGCCCATCTGGCATTTTTCACCAGCACCAAATTCATTAGGAATGATTAGTCCTTTTCTCCAAACCCCTCACTCAAAATAAGTAAATAAAAGGAGCGTTTGGGCAGTAAAAGATCAAGGAACAGTGTCTCTATTCTGAGATGTCCTAAAGTTATCCTGATTGGTCAAAAGCTAAACAAGCATTAAAGAAGGAGCTACATGATGAAAAGATGAATTCTCAGTAAACATCTCCAATGTTATGTTCTATTTAAGGTAACAGAGAATTTAGTTGAAGTAACTCACATATATTGACAGTTGGTCATGTGAATTTAGATTTAAAATGATGTGGAAAAATTATTTTTACTTCTTTATTTCTCTACCTCAGCCACAGAGAAAGATATTTACAGGTTGTTTTATTGATCAACTTATCTATGATAGAAACTCTCAGTATATATATATATAACTTGCTTTTCTTAGCTTAGTTCTTTATATGTAAAGTATTATATTAAAATATATTTAATGCTAAGTCATCATGTGGTTATAATCATTATATTGTTTGATAGTATAAAGCCAGCAGGATTCCTAAAGGTTTTAGTAACCATCTTCAACATTTATGCATCAACAGGCAACTCTAGATTTTAGAGAACATTTTTAACTTGAAAACTAGAGTGAGATAGAGAATTTAAGAGTAGATTTTTCCCAAGGATATCCCTAAATCATTCACTTCTCAGAAGTTGCTGTTTTAGAAAGTGCTTTCTGAGGAAGATGACATAATATGGTATGCCTAGACTAAAACCAGGATTTACAAAAATGTTAGAATCCTTGCTTCGATTTTCTGATTGAATGCATATGAGTTAAATATTAGACATTAATTATAAGAAATGAAGATACACAGTCATCAAAATACTACAGTACTATACAACCACTTTAGTATTAGATTTAAATATATATTAGTTAATAGTGCTGAGAAATACTGTGAGTTACTTTATCAAATTGAATAATATAATATCTTTTCTTTTCCTAAATATTGTCTCATTCATCCCTGAGTAAATTCCTTTTACATTATTTGTTGCTATCCTTAGACAGTTTTACAGTTTTTCATCAGGATTCAATGCATTATTAGAGTTATAGTAATCACTAGTGTTTAAATCACTTTTCCTAGCCTCAATATCTATTGTGTTTCTATTATGTAAACATTGTGGTTCATGTAATAATAACATTACCTTTGTGTTGGCTGCTAGAAAACTCAGAGCCAAATATATAGCTCACTTCTAAAATGTTTACAAGACTTAAGGCTTTCTTTTCATATATTAATTTTTTCCCTAAAACTATTCCTTACTCTTAACTTTAGTTACATTATATATTTCTGGATACTGTTCTGTACAGATTTGTATATGTAACTGCATATTTAATACCATAAACTTATACTCTTTATAAGACTGCTTGTCTACCACATAAAGAACATGCATTCTGAATAGCGTGATTTAGAGAGCCACATAGCTTTACTTTTCTTGGGTCTGATTTGTAAATGTGTTCCCAAATACAATATTTTCAATATTGTTAGAATTTTTTTAAAAAATAAAAGGGATCTAATGAAAATGCTATTTACTGAGCACTGTGTTAAACAGTAAATATATATAATCTCAATTTGCTCATATAATAACTTTATAAATGTAGGAACTATTTTTATCCCCATTTTACTGATCAGTAAAATGAGGTACAAAACTTAAGTAACTAGCCTGAAGTTACATTGTAAGTGATATGACTGTAATTAAAAACCTTGAGCTCCACATTCTTGTAAAACAAACCACTCAGGAAGCAAGTAATTTTCATGTATCTGGCATGAAGCTGTAGTATTGATGGCCTGCAGCTTTCTTGGTTAATTCTGCCACGGAGAGATTAATTTTCTGCCGTTGGAATTCACTGAATACCAGTTGTCCCTCATCTTTTCCAAATTTGATAAAGACTAACCAACGTGTGTGTGTGTGTGTGTGTGTGTGTGTGTAGGATGGATAAGGGAGAAAGGATTTTAGAGAAAGTGAATTTTTCACAAGACTGGGGGATGCAGAATACTCCTGAATATGATCTCCTTGCCCTGGGAATTATTCCTTTAAAGCTCTAGGGAAGAAAGTATATGGTACCAGAAACGAGTCTTTGGGCTTAGGTCATCATTCAATGTGATGATTTAGGAGTTGGGATTTCTGATTGGAATTAACTTGTCGGGGGCACACTGAAGTCTTTTTTAGGAAAGGACTCAGTCTTTCTCTGATGGCATTAGCAGATCGGGAATTTAAGTTGTTGCTTTAAAAAGAGAATCACTAACTGCCTAGAATGAGAACTAGCAGAGTAAAATGTTAGTGGTGATACCTGTCAATATTTCCTTGATAAATTGATTATTAATAATTGTAGCAAAATTAAAATTTGTCAGACATTTGTGGTAAAGACTGTGTGATTCCTGTTTCACCTTTACCTTTATCAGGAACCTCCCATGATGATAATTTTCTGTCTTCATTGAAGGAAGTACCTGTTGCCTAAAGTACTAATAACCCAAACAAGTCCATTTGAAGTCTGTTGAAGCTCTGAGTCTTTCTAATAGTTATTTTTATTTGTTTTAAGGATTACAAATAGGCAATTCATCTTTGAAATGGGAGCAAGTTTTCTAACTTTATCTATTAATGAAAGCCAGAAGTCTCTCAACTATCCTACCTCTTGGCCATTTAAGTGGCTTGTGATAAACTATAAATCCTCTTTTCATCAAATGTTCTAGAGATACATTTTCCTGACGTCCACAGTGAGTTGATAGCTTATCTCTGCAGGGGCCACGATTAAGTTTTGCAGAGGTAGAAGAAAGAATTGCCAATACTTAAAAAAATCTGATTTCCATCTGGGAAATGTGGATTCTCCATTCACATAGCTGTAAAACATCTATGAATAAAAATGTTCTAGCATGAGACCTCAACAGTATGGGAGTCAACAGCCTTAATTAAGTTGTTGTTCTAGGGTAATGTCAAGGTAGCCTAATGCCTTAATTAAGTCTTTTAATTTCTCTGGGGCAGTTATTTTCATTTGTTTTTTTAAAAAAGTGGTTTTATTTGAGAGGCTCCTTTTAAAAAACAATTGAAAGTAATAAAAAGCTCAAAATAGGTGTATGAGAATAACAAATTTAAAGATTTAAAACACTAACTTCTGTCTGTCTTAAACTTAGTCTTATTTATGAAGGAATTTGGTATCATAGTTTGCTTAAAGGTAATTATCTTGGGGAGCCGAAATTTTATTTTCCCAAATCTATTAGTTATTTCAAATTTAAGCTAAGATAGGCTTAAGTAAATTAGTCAAAAACCAAAAAAAAGGAGATGAGCTTAATAAGATTATCAGGGTTTGTTTGTATCATATTCAAAAGTTATAACAATTAACGAAAGCTACAGCTCTAAAAAGCACATATAAATTCCATTCCTTTTTAAAAAATTTTTTTTGTTTATTTACTTATTTATTTTTGGCTGTGTTTGATCTTCATTTCTGTGTGAGGGCTTTCTCTAGTTGCGGCAAGCGGGGGCCACTCTTCATTGCAGTGTGCGGGCCTCTCACTATCGCGGCCTCTCTTGTTGCGGAGCACAGGCTCCAGACGCGCAGGCTCGGTAGTTGTGGCTCACGGGCCTAGTTGCTCCGCAGCATGTGGGATCTTTCCAGACCAGGGCTCGAACCCGTGTCCCCTGCATTGGCAGGCAGATTCTCAACCACTGCACCACCAGGGAAGCCCTCCATTCCTTTAATGTACCTCCATCCCTACATCCCCATCTACCTCTGCAAAGTCAGCAGTTTCAAGACAGTAACATTTGCTGAGACTTGAATTTCCAAATCAAGTTATTATTGGCTTGCTAGTGTTCTTCATTTTACTGAAACTTTAAGTTGACATTCAAGAACAATTCACCCTAACATTGAAAAAAATATCTTTTCCAGTTTTCTTAAATCTTACTGCTATTTTGAATGCTGTCTAGGAAAGAAAATAGATTACAACTTCTGATAACATAGGAAGAAAATATTATTATCACAGCTTGAAATCTGTTGACAGGGACTTTCTTTAAGGAACAAGCATTAAAGTATAACAGAAATTTAATTACAAGGAGATTTTCCACTTGTCAGAAATATCTGCACTAATGTCAGTAATAACTACGATGAAGAGACTATTGTCTGGTGCTGCAAAAAAGGGAAAAGATGAAAGAGATCCCCGTAATCCCTGTTATAGACACACTAAAGGGTCATCGATTGTTTAGATTTTCTTTTGGATAACGCTAAACAAAATATTGAGTAAAAATATTAAAACAGTGCTCATTTATTAATATCACGTTGATTGTCAGTGTTTCACCAGGAAACTGTTAGAGCTGCTGTTTGTCTTTGTGGTCTGATATGGATGAAGGCCACCAAGTATTTAGTATTTGTGGAGAAATGTGACAACTGTAGAAGGTTATTAACGTTTTATTTTTAATTGATTCTTTGCTTTCCACTCCTAACTTCAGTACATTGCTTATAAACTGAGCTTCATGAGCATCATATGAGAAGTCCAGATACTAAATTTATTTAGAACCTGAATCTTAATGATGCTGCAAAATTAGGGTCAATAGAAAATTCCCTGGCAGATCAGATAATGTTTTCAAATGGTTGGTCCTCTTGCCACAGGGAACAGAAAAAAATGTTAATGAAATGGATTTCTTATAAGGAACCAAAAGTATTCTTATGAATTAAATTTTGTTATCCATCTAGCATCTCTTGGAAAGAAGGGAGCACTTTACAGAGCCCTCACTATGTGTGAAACTCTTTACATATATTATTTCATTTGTCCTCACAACACTTAGACGTACAGATATAATTACGCTCTTTTAAGAGACTTCAGATAAATAAAGTGCGTTTCCTAAGGTCATCCAGCTAGAACACAGTGGAGCCATGAATGAAATGTAGGTCTGCAGAGTTCATATCCCATGCACTTAACCACAGTGTTTTTTTTAGCAGCTTGGTGGGCAATTTCAGATATACCCTGAGACAAATTTCAAGGCCAAAATAATAAAAGCGAAGCTTTTATCCAGTGCTGCACAACCAACAGATCATGGGTCCCTGGGGGACATCCAAGTTAATATAAGGCATCCTTGAATTCAAATATTCAAAAGCATTATTTTTAGACAATAAAAATGTTGCATACTACTATTTATTAAATGTAAATGTATGCATTGTGAATAATAAAAATATAAGTTGAGTTTTTTATTGGGGTATAGTTGATTTACAATGTTGTGTTAGTTTCTGCTGTACAACAAAGTGAATCAGCTATATGTATACACACATATCCTCTCCCTCTTGGGCCCTCATTCCACCCATCTAGGTCACCACAGAGCACCGAGCTGAGCTCCCTGTGCTATACAGCAGGTTCCCACCAGCTGTCTGTTTTACATATGGCAGTGCACATACGTCAGTCCCAATCTCCCAACACATCCTCCCTCACCCCCATGTCCACACATCCGTTCTCTACATCTGCGTCTCTATTCCTGCCCTGCAAATAGGTTCATCTGTACCATTTTTCTAGATACCACGTGTATGCATTAATATACGATATTAGTTTTTCTCTTTCTAACTTAACTTCACTCTGAATGACAGACTGTAGGTCCATCCACATCTCTACAAATGATCCAATTTCATTCCTTTGTATGACTGAGTAATATTCCATTGTATATATGTACCACATCTTCTTTAAACATTCATCTGTTGATGGACATTTAGGTTGATTTCATGTCCTGGCTGTTGTAAATAGTGCTGCAGTGAATATTGGGATGCATGTGTCTTTTTGAATAATGGTTTTCTCAGGGTATATGCCCAGTAGTGGGATTGCTGGGTCATATGGTAGTTCTATTTTTAGTTTTTTAAGGAACCTCCATACTGTTCTCCATGGTGGCTGTATCAATTTGCATTCCATCAACAGTGCAAGAGGGTTTCCTTTTCTCCACACCCTCTCCAGCATTTAATGTTTGTAGGTTTTTTGATGATGGCCATTCTGACTGGTGTGAGGTGATACCTCATTGTAGTTTTGATTTGCATTTCTCTAATAATTGGTGATGTTGAGCATCTTTTCATGTGCCTGTTGGCCATCTGTGTGTCTTCTTTGGAGAAATGTCTATTTAGGTCTTCTGCCCTTTTTTTTTTTTTTTTTTTTTTTTTTTGCGGTACGCAGGCCTCTCACCGTTGTGGCCCCTCCCGTTGCGGAGCACAGGCTCTGGACACGCAGGCTCAGCGGCCATGGCTCATGGGCCTAGCCGCTCTGCGGCATGTGGGATCTTCCCGGCCTGGGGCACGAACCCGTGTCCCCTGCATCGGCAGGCAGACTCCCAACCACTGCATCACCAGGGAAGCCCTTCTGTCCATTTTTTGATTGGGTTGTTTGTTTTTTTTATATTGAGATACAGGACCTGTTTGTATATTTTGGAGATTAATCCCTTGTCAGTTGCTTTGTTTGCAAATATTTTCTCCCATTCTGAGGGTTGTCTTTTTGTCTCATTTATGGTTTTCTTTGCTGTGCAGAAGCTTTTAAGTTTAATTAGGTCCCATTTTTTTTATATGGACCTCTTTTTTTAAGTCTTTATTGAATTTGTTATAATATTGCTTCTGTTTGATGTTTTGGCTTTTTGACCATGATGCATGTGGGATCTTAGCTCCCCGACCAAGAATCAAACCTGCACCCCCTGCATTGTAAGGCGAAGTCTTAACCAGTGGACCATCAGGGAAGTCCCAGGTCCCATTTGTTTATTTTTGTTTTTATTTTCATTACTCTAGGAGGTGTGATTTATGTCAAAGAGTATGCATGTTTTCCTCTAGGAGTTTTAGGGCCTATGTTTTCCTTTAAGAGTTTTATAATGTCTGGTCTTACGTTTAGGTCTTTAATCCATTTTGTGTTTATTTTTATGTATGGTGTTAGGGAATGTTCTAATTTCATTCTTTTACATGTAGCTGTCCAGTTTTCCCAGCACCACTTATTGAAGGGACTGTCTTTTCTGCATTATATATTCTTGCCTCCTTTGTCATAGATTCAGTGACCATAGGTGCGTAGGTTTATCTCTGGGCTTTCTATCCTGTACCATTGATCTATATTTCTGTTTTGTGCCAGTACAATACTGTCTTGATTACTGTAGCTTTGTAGTATAGTTTGAAGTCAAGGAGCCTGATTCCTCCAGCTCTGTTTTTCTTTCTCAAGATTGAGAAAGATTTGGCTATTCGGGGTCTTTTTGTGTTTCCATACAAATTGTAAAATTTTTTGTTCTAATTCTGTGAAAAATGCCATCAGTAATTTGATAGGGATTGCACTGAATCTGTAGATTGCTTAGGGTAGTATAGTCATTTTCACAATATTGATTCTTCCAATCCAAGAACATGGTATATATCTGTTTGTGTCATCTTTGATTTCTTTAATCAGTGTCTTATAGTTTTCTGAGTACAGGTCTTTTACCTCCTTAGGTAGGTTTGTTCCTAGGTATTTTATTCTTTTTGTTGCAGTGGTGAATGGGATTGTTTCCTTAATTTCTCTTTTTGATCTTTTGGTGTTAGTGTATAGGAATGCAAGAGATTTCTGTGCATTAATTTTGTATCCTGCAACTTTAAAATTTATTGATAAGCTCTAGTAGTTTTCTGGTGGCATATTTAGGATTTTCTATGTATAGCATCATGTCATCTCTAAACAGTGACAGTTTTACTTCTTTTCCAATTGGATTCCTTTTATTTCTTTCTCTTCTCTGATTGCTGTGGGTAGGACTTCCAAAACTATGTTGAGTAATAGTGGCGAAGGTGGACATCCTTGTCTTGTTCCTGATCTTAGAGGAAATGCCTTCAGTTTTTCACCATCGAGAATGATGTTTGCTGTGGGTTTGTCGTGTATGGCCTTTATTATGTTGAGGTAGATTCCCTCTATGCCCACTTTCTGGAGAGTTTTTTTTTAATCATAAATGGGTGAATTTTGTCAAAAGCTTTTTCTGCATCTATTGAAATGACCATACGGTTTTTATTCTTTACTTTGTTAATATGGTGTATCACATTGATTGATTTGTGTATACTGAAGAATCCTTGCATCCTTGGGAAAAGATCCTGCTTGATCATGGTGTATGATCCTTTTAATGTGTTGATGGATTCTGCTTGCTTTTATTTTGTTAAGGATTTTTGCATTTATGTTCATCAGTGATATTGGTCTGTAATTTTTTTTTGAACTTTTAATTTTATATTGGGGTATAGATGATTAACAATGTTGTGATAGCTTCAGGTGCACAGCAGACTGACTCAGCCATACATATAGATGTATCTATCCTCCCCCAAACCCCCCTCCCATCCAGGCTGCCACATAACATTAGGCACAGTTCCCTGTGCTATACAGTAGGTCTTTGTTGGTTATCCATCTTAAATATGGCAGTGTGTACATGTTGATCCCAAACTTCCTAACTATCCCTTCCCCCGACCCTTCCCCTCTGGTAACCATAAGTTCATTCTCTAATTCTATGAGTCTGTTTCTGTTTTGTAAATGAATTAATTTGTGTCATTTCTTTTTCGATTCTGCATATAAGGGATATCACATGATATTTCTCTTTGTCTGACTCACTTAACTCACTTTGACAGTCTCTAGGTCCTTCCATGTTGCTGCTAATGGCATTATTTCATTCTTTTTAATGGATAATATCCCATTGTATATATGTACCACATCTTCTTTATCCATTCCTCTGTTGATGGACATTTAGATTGTTTCCATGTCCTGGCTATTGTAAATAGTGCTGCAGTGAACATTGGGGTACATATGTCATTTTGAATTATGGTTTTCTCAGGGTGTATGCCCAGTAGTGGGACTGTAGCGTCATATGGTAGCTCTACTTTTAGTTTTTTAAGGAACCTCCATACTGTTCTCCATAATGGTTGTACCAATTTACATTCCCACCAACAGTGTAGGAGGGTTCCCTTCTCTCCACACCCTCTCCAGCATTTATTGTTTGTGGATTTTTTGATGATAGCCATTTTGACTGGTGTGAGGTGTGTAATTTTCTTTTTTTGTGATATCTTTGTCTGGTTTTGGTATCAGGGTGATGGTGGCCTCGTAGAATGAGTTTGGAAGTGTTCCTTCCTTGGCAATTTTTCGCAAGAGTTTGAGAAGGATAGGTGTTAGCTCTTCTCTGAATGTTTGATAGAATTGGCCTGTGAAGCCATCTGGTCCTGGACTTTTGTTTGTTGGAAGATTTTTAATTACAGTTTCAATTTCATTACTTGTGATTGGTCTTACAAGTTCAGTTTTTATCACCACTGATTCTTAGGAGCTTTATTCGTTATCATTTTTCTAGCCAATTATTACCAAAAATATCTTTTTGTTAAATATCAACTATATGCCAGACACTATTTCTGCTCATTGGGCATGTAGCACTAAAGAAAACGGACAAAGATCCCCACTTTTTTAAAATTTGGGTATAGTTGTTTTACAATGTTGTGTTAGTTTCTACTGTACAGCAAAGTGGAGTTCCCTGTGCTATACATCAGGTTCTCATTAGTTATCTGTTTTATACTTATTAGTGTATATATGTCAATCCCAATCTCCCAATTCATCCTACCCCCCACTCCCCCTTGGTGTCCATACATTTGTTCTCTACATCCGTGTCTCATTTCTGCCTTGCAAGCCTGTTCTTTTGTAACGTTTTTCTAGATTCCACATCTATGCATTAATATACAATATTTGTTTTTCTCTTTCTGACTTACTTCACTCTGACAGTCTCTAGGTCCATCCATGTCTCTACAAACATCCCCACTTTTGAAGAGTTTAAATTGTAATGTTACGTGTACTGTGTTATATGATGTATGTGTTTTTAGTGTTGGGTTGGCCAAAAAGTTCGTTTGGGTTTTTCCCAGAACATCACACCAAAAACGTGAACGAACTTTTTGGCCAACCCAATACAACCAAAATAGTTTTCTAAAATAATCTTGGCACTCTCTGAAGATATTGCCTTGGTACACTTTTTGGTGGAGTTGAAGTGGAAAATGATTCAGACTAGTCTCTTGTAGGTTTCCAATAGAAGCAATTTTGGAAATGGATTGGACAAAGTGTCAATCAGGATTAGCCATATGCAATACCGGCTGTTACCAGGGATAACCTTGGTGACCCGACTCTTATCAAAACTTGGTTTTTGAGAAATAACATTAAAAAATATTGCCTGAAGGATATGCATCCCAGTCCCTCCAGTTAGCTAAATAGCATAGAAATTTATCCGTGGATAAAGTTATGCTATCAGAAAGCTGTGCGCATAGATGGTGTGGTTTTGGCAGTCCTTTCAAACTGTGTTTGTTAAACGGTGTATTGGCATGAATTCCCTGTTGAACACTGTGGGGCAGCCACAGTAAGTAACAGCTCTAAGGAGCTCTCTATGTGTTGTAGGGATATGACTGAAGATGAAAGCCCCAAAGCTCCTCAGTGTCCCCTCTCTGAAGAACTGTGGGAGAATTTGTGCAGACTTCAGTGTAGGAAAATGTGTGTTTCTCTGGACCAGCAGTTGTATTTTTATCTTATGCAGAGTGATCATTTTATAAGTGACTATGCTTCTCACTTCAGTTTGTCTGGTAGAGGACTCAGAGCTATATTTATGGCCACTTTTAATTCTTTTGCAGAAAGGTACACATTTACTTCTGAATTCTTAGTCTATGGGTTTTTCATAATATATAAGCCTCATTTTCTCTATTACTTAATTTTTTTTTTTTTTTTTTTTTTTTTGCTGTACATGGGCCTCTCACTGTTGTAGCCTCTCCCATTGCGGAGCACAGGCTCCGGACGCGCAGGCTCAGCGGCCATGGCTCATGGGCCCGGCCGCTCCGTGGCATGTGGGATCTTCCCAGACCAGGGCACGAACCCGTGTCCCCTGCATCAGCAGGCGGACCCTCAACCACTGCGCCACCAGGGAAGCCCGATTTTTTTAATTTAGAGTTTTATTTTACCATATGGATTTTTATAAGCAACTGAAAATAATTTTGGGAACAAGGCAGGCTATATATTCATTAATGAAATAAAAATAATAATAAGAGCTAGAAGAGATTTAGAAAAGTAAAATAATCTAA
This sequence comes from Mesoplodon mirus, assembly GCF_964341445.2. Classification (NCBI taxonomy): domain Eukaryota; kingdom Metazoa; phylum Chordata; class Mammalia; order Artiodactyla; family Ziphiidae; genus Mesoplodon; species Mesoplodon mirus. The sequence continues at coordinate 43,451,793 of NC_138985.1, read as the reverse complement.
ACCCTATGCCTTAGGTCACACCAAATTTACACTAACCCTGTAAGGTGACTCACTGCCTATCCTTTTCTTTAAAGCTCTTCAAGATAGGCTCCAGAAAAATCCCTTTTGAACCATGTTTAGATTCCTGCTCCCTGCCCCTATGGTTTGCTGTTCTTGAGGCTTCTCATTTCTCTGTAGAGTGTTTCAAGCAAAACAATTTACCTGAAACAAGAAGTTAAGCAGCTAAAGGTTGAGTTGCATGGTATGTTTGTAGTATCTTATTTGATTTAAACCTTCTGCATCTTTAAGATCCTCATATTTTTGTAACTCAATCTAAGAATCCTTATCCCAGGTAACAGATTGGATAGAATATTTTGACACCTGTGCTTTTTTTTGCATTATATATTTTTCCCATTAGGTTGCTTTGAAAGGTCATTTAATTTCAGTCTTCTGTAGAATAGAATCATATAAATAGAAATGTTTGCTTATATAACCTAATAGATATAAAACAATATCTATTTTCAAAGACCCTGCTACATTAGGAATACAGAGGTACCTTCATCCTGTAGTCATGCTTGTCTATCTTCATTTTCTTTTCTTTTTTTTTTTTTTTTATGCTGTACGCGGGCCTCTCACTGTTGTGGCCTCTCCTGTTGTGGAGCACAGGCTCCGGACGCGCAGGCTCAGCGGCCATGGCTCACGGGCCCAGCTACTCCGCGGCATGTGGGATCCTCCCGGACCGGGACACGAACCCATGTCCCCTGCATCGGCAGGTGGACTCTCAACCACTGCGCCACCAGGGAAGCCCTATCTTCATTTTTAAAATAAGAATGTCAGTCATAGTCAACCGTCAGTTTTATTGGTTTATTAACTGTAGAACTTTTTAAAGGTACTGATGCTCACAGGAGGTTCCTCTTTGAGTTCATTGGACTGATGATAGGTCTCTTAAGAGGAATTTAGATTAGGAGATAGATAGCTCTCACATGTCATATTAAGCTACTTTCCCCGCATATGACTGTAGTTCTTTTCATAGAGCACAGTTCATGTTCCTCCATGGTCCCAAGGAGATTGTACATGTAAACAGGAATTTTCTCTTGCGGGGTGAGAAAGGAGTCGAGCAGGATGTGAACCAGGCTAATAAAATGTGAATTTATAGGTGTTCTGCTTCTCAGCCCACTCTCTGTGTCTGGTAGGACCAGCCCTTCCTGGTCCTTCCCCACTGCAGAGAAGAACCGTTCTTCATTTTTGTAGTTAACGAGTAGGAGAGTTTGTTTTGAGATTGTATAAGGCTGGTAGCAAACCGATGCAGCCACATTGATGTGCACATGAATTAGGAAGAACCAAAGCCCAAGTTGAACAATCTCTCAGAGCTTGCGACCATCACATTTAACTTGTACAAGGACTTGAAAAAGGAACACATTATTTCCTTACATTTTTTTCTGTGAATGTTTTAGTTTATTTTGAACCAATCCATTGTCTTGATAATCGTCTACATATTTATTTTTAAACACTAATACTGATCTAAAATCTTCAGGTGCAATTAAGCAGTATTACCCCAGACCTATATGGTAACCATGTTAGGAACCTTTTATTTAGCATTTAAGCAAACACACAAACATTCCTCATGAAAAATGTACTGAAGACAGCATTTCTATTACAGTCAGAAATAATAAACCATGTGGTTTCGTAAGCTATCTAACACTTTTCTCAAAGTGGAAAGCTTTTCAAAGTTAATGTCAAATATTCCCGTTGAGTGATTCTTAAAATGCATAAGAATGTAAATGGCCAAAAATTGAAGTTAACCTCTTTTGACAATTCTATAATATCTACTATTACAGATTCAAAACAGGGCAGTAATTCCATATGAAAACTTGGCTAGTTTGGTCTGAAAAAAATTTAGAATAAAGAGCCATGCAGGATGCTCCCACATAGTATTTCATAAAAATATGATTTGATCTGATCGTCATAGTCTGGAACATATTTTTCTTGGTATTTGGCTTTTTCCCCCTCATGCCTGAAATAAATTTTCTGGAGTCTGTGTCTTTGCTACATGCTCTGTGTTCAGAACAAAAATATCTTTCTTCTCTAGGGAGTGACTGAGGCAAATGCTTCTTTACATGGGATATTTTACTGCCTGCATTTTTTTTCAGGTGCTTTTGCTTAGAAATGTCACTCATTACATTTTTACTCCTTACTATTTTTTAAAAATGCACCAAAATCTTCCTTCTTATCTTGCCTGTTATTAACTCTCTTAAGTCAAATTCAACCTGCCACTTACAACAAGCCTTAAATACATCTGGAATAGTGCCATGTATCCCCTACGGTTTCTCTAGTTTGCTTTTTGTTGCCTTTCTTAGTGCAGGCTCTTTGGAGATGCTCAACAAATATTTGTTGAATAAATGAACAAATAAACAAATATGTTTGTTGCATTTACCATATACTGCCTTGTGTTATAACTAACTTTTGTATATCTAAACTCTAAGTTCTTTGAGGGGTGTAATGTTGGGATATACCACCCCTCCCGACTGCATCATGTGTGCGCGTACACACACGCACACACACACTCTCTCTCTCTCTCACTCTCACTCTCTCTCTCTAATGCAGATATGTTTAGGATTCCAGAGATTGACTTCAGTGACTGGCAGAATAGTTTAATATGGGGAGAGGGTCTTAATTTTTAATTCCCTTCATCGATTCCTTCTTCTGAGTGAAAGGTCTGTTGATGTGTTGGTGGAGTATTCATTCATTTCATAAATACTTTTTAAAGAGCTACTCTGTGCTTTAGACATTGTTCTAGGCACTGAGAGTGAGAGAACTAAACAAACACGTCATTTGTCTTCTTGGTATTTGTCCCCTCTACTTTATTGATTCATTCTGATTTCATATTTAGACTGCGACATGCTGGTTGAAATATCAAATTTAAAATGTAGTCATTTTTATGGTATTAATTAAATTTCTGTTTTTCTGAGCACATTAAGATGAACAAAGTTTCTTTGTTATATTTCAGAGGCTTCCAGAGAGCTTTTGGAGCATAGTTTAGTTTTATTGACAAAAATATTTTAAATTACTTACAACTTGTGAGATTATTAACTCCACTGGTAATAAGTAAAACCTTTAAGATTTTCTTTTTAATTTGTAGGATTGTAAAATGTTCTTTCCATAAGAGGGTCTAGGGAAAAAACACTTTCACTCCAGTGAACAAGTCTAGGACACACACTCATATCTCTTATTATCTGGAATAAATATCTGCCTCACAGTCACAGCTAACCAGTGTATTCACTGTGTGACTCCTTAAGCAAAAATTATTAACTACATATCGTGTGTTTGGCATTCTTGTCGTCATTTCCACCTTAGCATTTAACAAAGGTTTTTTTTTTTTTTTTTAACTTGAAAACGGAACCACTTCCAATCCTTTGGGGAAAATTGAAAGAGGGAAGATTTTATGTGACTGTGTTCCACAATGATATATGCCCAGCATGGGGTGGGATATGAAGAAGGAAAAGGGTTGAAGAAAAAGAAACTGAACAACTTTATTGAGTCTTCTGTGTGGTGTTGTTACAGTAGGACGTTATTATTTGCCTTGGAGTGGATCCCCAGAGGAGCAGATTCCATCTTAGTCAGATGTCAGTATAAAAACACAATCACCTGATTCAAAGCACAAGCTTTCCTGGGAGGATCTGTCAGCTTGGATTGTTCATCCTTCTGTTTTCTTCTGTTAATACAAATGACCAACATTTATTTATAGTTATATTAAACATCATAATTTTTCTTCTTAATTAGGTGGTTTTATTTGCTTGATTTCTTCAAACAAAATCGACAACAAAAATCCCAGTGTAATATTTCCCATGTGTTTTAAGTTTATATTTTTAGATCCATGAGTATTTTAGTTTATTAAAATTGTAATTAACTTATAAATGATAGGCAATTTCAGAAAAGTAAGACATCTTCCTGGACTGAAGGGATCAGTAATATTTGTTGAGGACCTATCACATAGGGTATTGTTCCAGGTGTCATAGGGGAAACAAGGACACTTCACACATCAACCTTGGCATCATGGAATTACAATTAAATTGGGGAAAGAAAACATGCACATGCAGAATTTACAGAATGCAAGACAGAATGCTTCTTTGGAGGAAAGTGTTCAGGTTAATAGTCAATTAGTTACTTATTTTCCCCTACATTCTCTTTTAAAATTCTTAAATGCCTTTTTTTAGTTAAGATACTCTAATAACAATAAAACATTGCAATAACTTTTCAAGGGAACTTACCTAAGAATAGGAAATATTATTACTGGAAGATGTGAGACATTTTGGTAATATAAAGTTCAACTTGAAAATAAAAATGTTAACTCTTGTAATTATTTTGTATTTTTTTCATACAATCTTAGTTCCAAAGCAGTCGACCCGCTATTTTATCCAAGTCTTTTTAAAGAGATGTGTAATGCTGGAGAAGAAAATTTCAGAAAAAACAGAGCATATTTTCTACAGTTATATGCCAATAAAAGAAAATTACGATAAAAAACATTTTGTGACTTTAATTATAGCATTTTCCAGCCATACACGACTTGCATAATTATAACTGGGGAGACAGTTCAGTCCTAGGTCTTTAGTACCTAGACTCCACGGAACCAGAGTCCTGAATCCTGGCAGAATGAACTCTACTCTTAATCCCCCTGAGGCAGATAAATTGAGTTCCACACAGTTTAGTTTTTGAGGTTCATTGATGCTACAGTGTATGTGCGATTTCATGGATGTTGTAAAGACCACAGATCCACCCTGGTGTCCTTGGCCTGAACCTCTGTGAGGCAGCCTTAAGAAAAGGGAATACTAAAATCTCAGGTTAGTTACAGGGTGATGGAAACAGATGCTCTCTCCACCTTGTCTCACTTGTGTTGAAGATATGTTAAAAGTCAGTGAAAAGGTAAAACCATAATGACTTTGGTATTAGTTGGGTTTCCTTATTTGATCATGGGAAAAATGTTGGTCAATTCGGTTAAACTGAAGGGTCAGGGGAGGAACTGGGGGTTTCAATGCCCACAGCTTCAAGTCTTTTCCTAACAGTTTCTTGAAAGTTGCAGGTACTTCACCTTCAGAGGTGGAAGGGAGGGAGGAAGGAAGGAGGAAAGGAAGGAAGGAAAAAAGGAAGAGAGGAAAGGAAGGAGGAAGGGGAAACATAGGGAAGCACCTATTTCATTTTCTCTGCATAGTTTTGCTCCTCTGGAAAGTCCTCTTTCTACCTGTCAGCCAACTTGTAGACATACCATTCAACAAAGGCCACATTCCCTGAAGCCATTCCAACATGCCAGCTCCTTCCCCCAACTCTCAAGCAGGTCTTGCAAGTACTGTTCTCTTGGGATATATGTTACATTACTTTTATGCTTGTCTGATAAGGTTGGACAACCAAAGTTTAGGGAACCCAACTCTGTTGCTGTTTCCAGACGCATAAATAGGTAAAGATTAATGTTATGCAAGGTCCTGCTTAATCATAGGATTGTGTTTCCCTTATTCTAGTGTAATCTCCCAATCTGTAGTAGTATCTCATTTAAAACAACCCTTTGCTCTATATAGATATATACACATATATGTATGTGTGTATATATATATATATATATAGACATTTAATCACTACCCATCTTAATTAATTGTCTTCAAGCTGTCATCCATGTATTAAGGGGATCTGTTTTTTTTTTTTTTTTGGTTATTATTTTTTGATTACATGCTATTCAGTGCTGTGTAAGAAACGTTACTTCAGCATCCTTTATATTTTCTTCTCCAGGGTAGAAATGAACCAAGCATGGTTTCCACTTTCCTCTTTGATTCCCAAACCCAACCATTCATTTGAAAACAAGATGATAATATAAATCACAGCAGTCACATACCACTTTCACGTCTTTAATTGGTTGCATTATATACTTTACAGTCTAATGTTTAGTGACTTTCTAGACTCCTTAGGACTACTTTTTATTTTTAATAAATTTAATTTTTATTTATATATTTTTGGCTGCATTGGGTCTTTGTTGCTGTGCGCGGGCTTTCTCTAGTTGCGGCAAGTGGCGGCTGCTCTTCGTTGTGGTGCATGGGCTTCTCACTGTGGTGGTTTCTCTTGTTGCAGAGTATGGGCTCAGGCGTGCGGGCTTCAGTAGTTGTGGCATGTGGGCTCAGTTGTTGTGGCTCACGGGCTCTAGAGTGCAGGCTTAATAGTTGTAGTACATGGGCTTAGTTGCTCTGTGACATATGGGATCTTCCCAGACCAGGGATTGAACCCGTGTCCCCTGCATTGGCAGGTGGATACCCAACCACTGTGCCACCAGGGAAGTCCCAGGACTACTTCTTATAACAACACATCCACCAAAATTAATGTTAGTCTTTCCCTGCCAATTCACCCTCTGCATCCTAGCCAAGCATATTTATCATTAGAAAATGATTGCTTCACACTCAGGTTTCATTTCAGCTTCTTTATTGGTGACTTGACCTAATTTTCACCTTACTGACTATCTGGCCTCTCTCCCTTCCACCTATGGGGTAGACCTTCAACCCTCCTGCTTTTATTCTGCACATTCCACTCCAGGAAACTTCTCCACCTTGGGCAGTCTAATCCTTTTCTTTCAAATTCATCCGTAACAGATGTAATCCATAACAAACCTGAACAGTTTCCCGCTAGACAATGCCTCTTAATGAATATTTCTTTTATTTTCTTAATGAGGTTGTAAATTCTTTTGTCCAGGGATCTTTATCTTAGGCTTTTTAATTTCTCCCTTAGTTACTAACACAAGGTATTATATACAAGTTTAAATATATATGCAAATATATAATATATATCTTTTATGTTATGTTTATAAAATTCGTAGAAAAATGTTTAATTTTTTCTTTTTCTGTTTTCAAACTTGAGCAAATGACATTTTTAACTTTTGTTTCTGTGCATTTCTTAAATTTGAAAAATCATTTTTTTAGATAAGAGGATAGATGTTAATTAAAATCCTAGTTCAATAAATATTTTGCATTTCTTAGGGTTAACTTTAAAAAATATTTACTTTTCACACCAAGAATCCAAGACCTCTTTATAGTTTTCATGTGGTATCATTTTAAATAAAGCAGATCTTTTTTTTTCCTTTTAACTTACTTTTTTTTTTAAACATCTTTATTGGAGTATAATTGCTTTACAATGGTGTGTTAGTTTCTGCTTTATAACAAAGTGAATCAGTTATACATGTACATATATCCCCATATCTCTTCCCTCTTGTGTCTCCCTCCCTCCCTCCCACCCTCCTTATCCCACCCCTCTAGGTGGTCACAAAGCACCGAGCTGAAGCAGCTCTTTTAAAATAGCCAATCATCTCAAAATGTTCAATTTTGAAGAATGAAAATGTTTTAAAATAAATAATTTGCTTAGCTTAATAATTGTATTATTATGGCAATAATATAATTAATTATTCTTAGCTTTGTGAATATTATATGGATTTTTAAGGTTAATTGGCTATGCATTTTGAAACCAGCATTTCTAGAATTTGAGGGGATTAAAGTTCTATAAAGTGATTAAGTATATCTCGTAATTATTATGAAGGAGGATTTGAACTGGTTTTAGAAGTTGGCTAAGGAGTTGAATGGCTGTGTATAAATATAAAATAAGGGACTACTTTTGGATAAAAATGAACATTTGAGAGAAAAGAAGAAAAAATGCAGAGACTAGAATACCAGTAAAGACTGTTTTTGAGATGATAGCTTCTGAGTAGTCTTTGGAAACTTGTTCTTAACATAATCTAATCTCATTTTGTTTGTGAGATAAATGCTTTCCCCACAATTACAGGTGAAGCTTAATAGTGATTTTGATGTTAAAAATACTTTCTGATTCTGAATAGTTTTTAAAAAATGTATATGTATGCCTGAAACAGAATAAGTGACTAAATCTGAAGGGGGTCTTAATAATTTAGATTTATTTTTATGTGAGATTCGGTTCATACTGACTAAGCAGTCTCATTACCATACTTTGTATACACTGTAAAAAGAGGGTAACAAAGTAGAAAAATTTCCATCCAGTGGACAAATTTACTATTTCATCTGTCCTTTTTGCCATATACACTAATTCAGCTGTTTCCAACAAAAATGATGAGCATTCTGGTTCCTTCTGAGTGAGACTTTCAGACTAAGTTTAATAGAGTAGCAAGAACATGTTTTGTTTTCTGCAGGAAGACAAATTGGCACACTTATTTTAGTTTTTAATTTTTTTTTTTTGTAATTAATCACTCTACTATCTGGATCAAACATTGTCTATGTCAGATGTTTGAATTGTGTAGATTGCATTCATAGTGTCTGTGAAAGAGACATTTGATGATTTTGATATATCAAAATCTGTTATATTTAAACAGGCTACTGTCCTATTATTATTATTATTATCATTATTATTATTATTATTATTATTATTATTTTTGCGGTACGCGGGCCTCTCACTGTTGTGGCCTCTCCTGTTGTGGAGCACAGGCTCCGGACGCGCAGGCTCAGCGGCCATGGCTCACGGGCCTAGCCGCTCCGTGGCATGTGGGATCTTCCCGGACCGGGGCACGAACCCGTGTCCCCTGCATCGGCAGGCGGACTCTCAACCACTGCGCCACCAGGGAAGCCCCTGTCCTATTATTCTGAATAAATTACCTGGGAAATTTATTTACGAATAGGTCCATCTGCCCTTAGTGTGAGAGACCTTTCAGCTCATTACCAGGCAGCAGTATAGTGCGACATCACTCAAGATGATAATGGTTTGAATTATTTTGAGCCCCCAAATAATAAGGAATCTTCTGCAAGTGACCAAAATTTATGGCTGTGGCTTGCATAGTAGCTTAGCAGTTCACATATGGTTTATGTCAATGGCAGAAACAACGTTATTTTCTAAATCACGTTGATTTGTTATGTGGTATTGAAAGATCTTAAACAGAATCAAGGTCTATAAATTGCAGAATGTAGTCCTCAAAACTTCTTATCTGTGTTTCAGTTCTGTCAAAATGAGCCCAAGAGCCAAGCATTCTATGTACACAATGCTACTAGTCAAAGAATAAGAACTGAGACCATTCAATTTCCTCTTTTTTTGGCAAGAAGCCAGACTGACATTTTCCTTTCTGTTAGTTTTGGCAAGGAAGAAAGAGAGAGGAAACTTTACTGCTCAGTTACTGATGGTTTTTCTATTTTGTTTTTATTAAAAATGTTGAAACATGGGCCCTTTGTCAAAATTATTTTATTATTGAAGGGTGGGTGGGGTGAATGAACTGGCGACTGTTCAGAAAACCATTAACATTACTGATAATGGACAATCTTATTTTGGTTCCCCAACACAGAAGTGCTTAATTGCAATAAATTATACTGCAGTCTGGTGACTGATGTGCATGTTTAATGAATTGGTACAGCCTTGGAGGTTAATCTGCTGGGAGGCAACAAATGTAGCCCATCTGATATTGCAATAAAAAGTATGATCTTTAAAAGTTACATGATGATATATTTTGGGCATGAAACTAAAAGAATGAGTTTTCATTGGCTGCAGATTTGTTGGGTCTCCAAGACTAAAACATTGAAAAACCAACATCCCTAATGGTGATATTTGAATTAAATACAAAACTTAAGTACATCAGCAGTGGAATGCAACCCACCCAAGACTAAGAGACTGGTGGCCATCAAAGAATTTACACAAGATGCAGTGTGTTCTCAGAAAACAATTGCTCTTAAACCATGCAATGGATTATATTGATATTTTTACTTCTCAATTTATTTTTATAGCAAGAAAACAAATACTTTTTCTACAAGATTCCGTGTTAAATATCACTTGGAGTTTGTAGAGAAATATGACTTTCTTTTCTTCATGATTTTATCAACCTAATTGTGAAACTGAGTGTCAATTAGAAAAACACTAATAATGGATCCGCTGATGGTTATGGGGTCACTGCCAAGGCGATTGGAGGAAAAAAAACTCAATAAAACTAAGCAACAAAGCCCTTTAATGTGTTAAAAGGTTTACAAATGGGGAAGTATGGGAAACAGTTCTTTATTTTGTAACCAGTGTTTAATATTGTAAGTTCACAGAGAGTAATATTTAAAGCAGGAAGATTGTGAGAGAAATTGTTTCATAGAAAAACAGTTCTGCACCTTAAGGTGTTAAGTGTTTGTTTGTTTGGTTTTCCTCATCATGGTGTATCTTGACATTGAGGACGTTAAACTAAAATCTTTGGAAGCCACATCCCCTAGCTGTGTTGTCATTGAAAGGAAAAGTGAATAACTAATTAAAATGCTTAATCTGCCTAGAATTCCTATGTAGTTTTTTTCTGATATCGTTTGCAGATGACTTAGTGAAAAATTGCTGACAATTAAGGTCCTTGAGAAAAGTTAAAATATGAAGTCCTGTGTTTCCAAAAGAGGTTAAGAACCACTCTTCTAGATAAATCAATCAAGAGGCCTGTTTTGATAACAACTATCTCAGTGACTGTATAACAGGTTGTAAAGAATAGAATTGTAATGAGAGGATTTGCCTAATTGGAGACATTGTGCAGGCTTTTACAAGATAGATGTCTTTATTTCTTTTTATTAAGGTTTTCATATTTACTGAACTTGCCTGTGGATTCTTCCATACATATCTTTTATAAAGTCTTACAAATGAAAATATACAGTGAAATGAAGGAAACTCTAATAGTGCAGTACTTCTTAAAGACCAGTGTTCCAATTTCTAAGTGGCTGGAATTTTCTTTTTCGGAACTCTCACATTGATGACATGGCAGTCATTTTTTATATTATGCAAGGATCAAAGAACATCCTTATATGTTTCTGGCACTTTCACTGATATGCTTAGCTAAAACTCTTTAAAAAAGACAGAATATTAGTGTTCATGTTTTTCAGATCTTATACTTGAAATTGATACTTAGTCCAATAATTTTTTAATATAAATATACAAATGCTCTTTTTCTAATCTCACTGCAGAATAACATAAACTGTAATATAAAATTTTGTCAAACTGCTTCTAATGACTCCTTCCTATTTTGCTTTATGTAATGAATTCTCTGACTTATCTATTTGTATTCACTTGGTTAGGAGAATTTGGTTATAGGAAGCCTAGGAAAAGGATTTGGTAGAGTAGTTGAAGCCATAGGTCCAACATTTCCTATTTTGAAGAAAGATAATTTCTGCCCATCTCATTCTTTTGTAGGAGGGAAGGTCACAAGAATAAGAATGCCATAGACCCCTTTTTATGCAGTGATGCAGTGGTGCATGGGCCACATAACATGTTGTTAAATAGCTCACTCCACAAATTAGTAATTTTTTCTGGACAGGAGGAATCACCAAAGTGTCTTCTCAGTTTGCACTGGGTCTACTCACGTTTTAAGTCTGCCCTCAAAATGAACTTTTGAATTTGTGTAAATAGACGCATCAAATCTAAACTAACATGTTAGATTTGATGACAAATTATATACAACAGTTTTATGAGAATGGATATTTTAAGCACAGTTTTTTTGTTTATTTTATTTTTTAAGATCAAATCAAGATGTTTGACTTAAGTAACAGGTAATATTGGTCAAAAAGTTGAACCAAGATTATATCCGTTTTAAAAAGAGCCTGAAGAAAGCTTTATACAGCATATAAAGAAAACTTGGAATCAGTCAAGAGACATATTAAGCACATTGATCTGAATCTGGTATTTGCAAATTCTGAAGATTTTATCCAAATTATATCTTCAATCTAGCCATCATGACATTTTGACCAGCTCTCCGAGGAATGCATTGCTGACCTGTAAAGACCTGAACGGACCATCCTTATGTAGTTGAATGTTTCTTCACTGATTAGAGAATATCATGTTTACTGAAAACAGAAGATGAATGACACACTGTGTAGAATTGTATCTGGAAAGAGATTGAAACCAAAGTTCCCACATTCAGTGAGTGAAGTGGAACTTCATGGAAATGCAAGATGTTAAGGAGAGAACTTGAACAGGCTGTACTTTGTATATGTATAGGGATTTCTTAAATTATTTGTGATTGAGAGGAGAGAGTTGTTTTTGCTTCTTGAAGGAATGTACAAAATAAGGATGGTGATGAAAAGGAAAGGATGAAATATTGCTTGGAGACTGTCAAGATGATGATAGAATGATGGAGTGAGGAGGGTCACTGCAATGTGCAAGAGGACAAGAAAGAAAGTAAATAGTGTGGTAATGAATTCTTTCTCTTTCCTGGTGGTATTCCTAAAGATAGAAAAAAATACAAATAAAATGTAAAACTTCTCTTAACAAACAATATGGTAAAAATGTTTTCTTACAAAATCTATTTAGTTATTTGTATTTTGGAGAGCATTATTTGTTCAGCTATACATGCTTATGGCTTATAACCTTACACCTAAATGTTAGTTTTGGAAAATAATGAATACTAATTTAGATCAATCTATAATGTTTAAGGAACTCAAGATAAACAGTTACATTATCAATCCTCATGTTTTCCCATTGAAATAGAGTTAGGAACATGCACTCTGAAGGACACACAACTCTCATTGTGTGGTAAGAAAACTAGACTTAAAGAAGTGATATTTCCCAAGTCACAGAGCGAAGTGACACCTGTTAAAATTAAAACCAAGTCTCATTCCAGAGCACTTTCCAATATACTACACTGTGAGTGAAAAGAGAAAGTTATCCAGTATTCCTAATGAAAAGTTTAAGACTCAATGATGTCCAAAGCTACAATGTCAGCAACAGAAGCAGAAATATCAGTCGCTCAAGCCACCAGATTGCTGGTCCCAATACTGGATTAGAAATGCCTGTGCTTCCAAATGTCCACTTGTCAGTGCCAGGCATAATAGTGAACAAGATTCTTCTATACTTATTAATAAATAAATACACAAAGCCTCTCATGAAAGATTTGGTATAATGTTTTGTTAAATAATTTCATGTATCATTTTATACTTGGTGAAAAAACAATTGCTTGAGTAAATCATATAATTTGCTTATGGGCTGGAGAGACAAATAGACTTGAGTGCAAAATCATTTTCAACCATTGACATGTATGACTTTGAGTAGGCCCCTCAGTGCTCTATAATTTAGTTTCCCTACCTGTAAACTTGGGACACTAATAGTCCTCACTTCTTCTAGAGTGAGAACTAAAGGAGATGATGCATTTAAGTGCTGAACACAGAAATCACTCAAAGAATGTTCACTATTATTAGCAACCTTAAAATATAGAATCATCTACCAATTATTTTATATTCCCATCAGCTCAGAGTGATGTATGGTATACCAAATAGTCCTAAATTAGGAAATCTTTTAGTTTACTTTTATTTTTGATTGTTAAAATACAATATAAAATTTACTAAGTGTACAGTTCAGTAGTATTAAGTACATTTGCAGTGTTGTACAGCCATTGCCACCACACATCTCTGGAGCTCTTTTCATTTTGCAAAACAAGAACTCTATACTTAGGAAACAACAACGCTCTATTCTCTTTCACCCCCAACCGCAGCCCCGACAGCCACCATTCTACTTTCTGTCTTTATGACTTTGACTACTCTAGGTATTTCATGTAAGTTGAATTATACATTATTTGTATTTTTGTTACTGGACTGTTTCACTCAGCATAATGGCCTCAAGGTTCATTTATGTTGTAGCATGTGTCAGAATTTCCTTCCTTTTTAAGTCTGAATAATTTTCCTTTGCGTATATGTACCACATTTTGTTTATCCATTCATCCATTGATGGACACTTGGGTTGTTTCCACCTTTTGGCTATTGTAATGCTGCTATGAACATGGGTGTACAGATGTCTCTTTGAGACCCTGCTTTCAGTTCTTTTGGATATGTACCCAGAAGTGGAATTGCTGGATTGAGATAATTCTATGTTTAATTTTTTGAGGAATTACCATATTGTTTTGCATAGTGGCTGAACCATTTTACACTCCCAGCAGCAATGCAAAAGGGTTCCAGTTTCTCAGCATTCTCATCAACATTTGTTATTTCTGTTTGTTTTTCTTAATAGTAACCACCCTAATGGGTGTGAGGTGGTTGAAATCTTTTATTTTTAATTTAAGATATCTTGAGGAACTGTTGACATTTGTTGCAGAATGTGATTGCTCTACATCTTAGGAGTTGCTGTGATTGTGAGTTTGCAAAAGTCACAACAGATCCTTGGGGAAATAATTCTAAATTCTTAAGGACTCACTGGTGTATGAATGACAGCCATGGAATGATCATCACAAACTAGCAACCGAAATTGTTCGGTTTATGCCAGTTACTCTGAATTCTAATTATTACCTAAACTATCTAACAGTTGCAGTGATAGAGCCCAATTAGTGTTGAGGAGACAGTAAAGCTTGAGTTTGTGTGTTTTATAGATACTAATCTTAGGATGACTTCGTTCATTTTCTTTCCTAAATGAAGAGCCTGGAGTATTATACCCAGCACTGGAATACCAAAGTGGAAGATTTTTTTCCTAGTTAATATAAATTTAAAAGTTTGTATTTATTTCTAAAAAATCAAAACCAAGCATTTCATTCTTTTGCTATTGATTCTTACACGTATCTGAACATAAAGCCTGAGTGCTACACAGTTAAGAAATATATATTTTATTGTCAAATGAAGACTAAAGCAGAAATACATTCATGAGTATCTCTTTTACTTAATTTTAGAGAAAAACAATGATGAATAAGTTAAACTCTGGGATTTCAATAGGCAGTATCTATTTCCCCAACAGAACTTATGGATAATTGAATGACTAAACCATTAATCCTATAAATGGACACAGAGCATAAATAATTGTAAAGAAAATTAAAAAATAAAAGTAAATGAAGTGAAATCAAAAAGAAATAAATGAAGTCAAAAAGAACTAAACAAATGGAGATGTATTTGGTATTCATGGATAAGAAGATTCAGTATTTTCAAGATGTTATTTCTTCTCAAAGATCTATAGATTCAGCGCAAACCTAACCAAAATCTCACCAAGTTATTTCATGGATTTCAACAAAATGATTCTCAAGTTTATATGGAGAGGTGAAAGACCCAGAATAGCCAACATAATATTGAAAGAGAAGAATGAAGTTGGAGGACTGACACTACCTAACTTCAAGACTTACTATAAGCTTATTATAAAACTTATCAGGAAGGTGTGGTATTGGCAAAAGAATAGACAAATAGATCAACTACCAGAAATAGCCCAGAAATGGACCCTGTAAAGATAGGCAACTAATTTTTGATAAGGGAGCAAAGACAATACAATGGAGCAAAGATAGGTGTCTTCAACAAATGGTGCTAGAACAACTGGACATCCATATGCAAAAAATGAATCTGGACACAAACTTTATACCCTTCACAATAAACTCAGAATGGAGCACAGACCTAAACGTCAAATGAAAAACTGTAAAACTCCTAGAAGATAACATAAGAGAAAACCTAGATAATCTTGGGTAAGACAATGACTGTTTCGATACAGTGCCAAAGGCAAGATCCATGAAAGAAATAATCAATAGGCTGGACTACATTAAAACAAACAACTTCTTTGTGAAAGGCAATTTCAAGAGACTGAGAAGACAAGCCACAGTTGGGAGAAAATATTTGCAAAAGACACATCAGATAAAGGACTGTTATCCAAAATATACAGAGAACTCAAAAAAAAAAAAGTAAAAAACTAAACTTTATTTTGTTTTCCTTCAAATTTATCTATATTAGCTGGCACATGTCCTGTGGTATTTTTAAGCCAATTAAATAGATGCTTTAGTTAGGGTCGATTGTAATGCAGAGAACTTAAAAAAAAAAAAAGAACGATTTGAATGCTTGTGATTCTATTTAATTTGAATGTGAAAGGAGATATATTTTACCCGAGATATATTTTACCCTAAATTCTAGGAGGTTTAGATCCATTTAGGACAGTTTGAAAGCCTTTCCTCCTATACATTTTTAACTCTGAAAATGTATGATGAGTTCATACCTCGACTAAGTATAAATCTGAAGGTTAATATTTCCAAAATAATACTCTTTTCCATTTTACCCATTTGGAAATATCAAGAAAAAGGTTTTGGGGAATCTTTTCTTGTTCTACATAGAAGAAGAAAAATGGTACAGCCTTTGGTTTCGGGCTCTCTTACATTTTACTTGTCGGTTTTTGTGACATTTTAAGTCTAGTTCATCATTTGTGAAAAGAAGATAACTTTGAAGTAGCAAAGGATGAAGTAAGTTTAACTAGAAATATAAAGCACCTACTATATAGAGAATGTGCTAAAAATATTAGTTCAGGATCCCCCTGTGTGTACTAGTATATTCAGAAGAGATTGTTAATTATGGTCAGAGAGAAAATATGTGTATGCTAGATTTTATTTTAAATTGAGTTTGTAAACACTTTATTTATACATGAGTACAGTAGTCCCCCCTTATCTGCAAGGGGATATGTTCCAAAACCCCCACTGGATGCCTGAACCTTGGATAATACAGAACTGTATATGTACTATGTTTTTCCTATACATACATACCTATGATATAGTCTAACTTATAAATTAGGCACAGTTAAGAGAATATCTGAATTGCTAGCATCACTACTCTTGTGCTTTGGGGCCATTATTTTTTTTTTTTTTTTTTTTTCTTTTTTTTTCTTTTTGCGGTATGCGGGCCTCTCACTGTTGTGGCCTCTCCCGTTGCGGAGCACAGGCTCCGGATGCGCAGGCCCAGCGGCCATGGCTCACGGGCCCAGCCGCTCCGCGGCATATGGGATCCTCCCAGACCGGGGCACGAACCCGTATCCCCTGCATCGGCAGGCGGACTCTCAACCACTGCGCCACCAGGGAGGCCCTGGGGCCATTATTAAGTAAAATAAGGGTTACTTGAACACAAGCACTGTGATACTTCTGCAGTCCATCTGAAAACTGAGACAGCTACTAAGTGACTAATGGGTGGGGTAGTGTATACAGTGTGGATATGCTAGACACAGTGATGATTCACATCCCAGGTGGGACAGGGCAGGATGGCGTGAGATTTCATCACACTACTCAGAACAACATGCAACTTAAAACTTATGAATTGTTTATTCTGGAATTTTCTATTTAATATCTTCAAACTGCAGTTGACCACAAGTAAACTGAGAAAGTGAAACTGTCAATAAAGGAGGACTACTGTATTGCCTAAGTTCACATTCTTTATAATGGTATTAAAATTTATCCATTGTATTTCAATTCAGAATTATCAAAGTAGATAATTTCTCTGTAGCCTGTCAGGAGCTTGGTCTTTGAGCGACAACTTAGATTTTTCTAGGGATTTTTTTTTCTCTTTGGTTACATTAAATCGAGTTGACAGCTGCCACAAAAGGAAGTATTGTTCAGAAAGCCACAGCTGGGATCATTGATGATATTGAGGGCTTCAGCAAACTGAGTTGAAAAGAGGAAAGGCTGATAGGGCTCCTACCCCAGATGGAATATAGAGGCTTCCAGTGAGGAGAAAATTGAGAGCTCACCAAAAACATGTATGTATGGAAAGCTATATCTTTAGATACAGATAAATGAAAATCTTGACTTTGTATGTAATCACAAGGAATAATTTCAATGGAAATAAGTATTTTTCTCAAAGAAGTCTTATGGAATATTTACATTTGATCTCTTAACTGATTTTGCCAGAAATAGTACCATAGTCCAATGAACTATTATGTATTTATTAAAGGACTTACTAACAATTTTGATCCCTAATTGTGCTGAAGTTTGAGTTATTGTAAGGGACGTAAAACACGGACACCATTGCTACATTGGCACAAGCACAGTTGCTTTCAGATTTTAGAAGATTGGAGAAGGTGGAGGGAGAAATTTACCTAGAAATAAATTAATCTTGGATTGCTCAGGCCATAGCTTCCTTAACTACAGCAATGCATTCCTATTTGTTCCATAGCTCTGGCCTCTGTTGTACACAAATATATATGGATTTATGAATTGTCATCTTTATAGTTATAGTAATTGTAAATAATGAACATTTTCAAATATAATATTTCAAATAAGTCAGAGAAAATCTGGTATTTTTTCCTTAAAAATTTTCATATAAGATATTGTCAAATGGGAAATTTCTTATTTTTGCTTTTCCTTTTGTCTCGTGATGTAAATAAAAGAACACTGGATTAGGACACAGAATAACTACAACCTTAAACTGTTTTCACTTGGGCAAGAAATTTAAGTCTTTCATGGCTTAGTTTATTCATCTTAAAAAGGAGTTTGTGAGACTATATCATATTTAAGGACTGGGGGCAATAATCCAGATTCTTATCTCCTCCCAAATGTAAAGTGAGGTGGCCTCTGATGTTTGACTGTACTAACCTATTAATAACCCTTCCCTGGTTATACTTCTGTTCTAATAATAAACTCCTTTGAGTTAGTAGGTTATAAGATTTATTATAAAATTTGCATGTAATATGCGCTCAAAATTGTTTGAAGCAATAGATAAGAATCATAAATTAAACACTTACTCTTTACCATATATATGTATTTGGTACTTAGAATGTGCAAGCTGTAAAATAAATGCTACAAGGGTGCAAAGATGTTTATGACACAGTCTGTGATCTCAAAGGGAAAAAATAAATAATATGACTTAATCACTTACCATGTGTCATGTAGTATTTTAAAAATTTATGATGAATTCTAGTTTTCAGAACTTCAAGAAACATTTTTAATAGATCATCATACATTATTTATAGATGAGAAAACTAATGTAGTTGAATAACCTACTAAAGGCCATGTGTTCATGAACTGCAGAACCAGAATACAGACCCAAAGTCTTTCTGGACCCAGAGCATGTGTGTTTTCCCACAGCATCATGCTATTAAGCAAAATGACATTTATATGAAAAACTCAGTGTCAGACAGTTCATGATGTACACCATAATGGCCTCAAAATCAATGTGGAATAGAAATGCAGAGGGGGAAGAAACTTGTGGTTTAGAAAATTAGGAAAACTTCATGGAGGAGGGATTTTTTTCCCGGGTTATGAAGTATGCTTAAACCCTGAGAGAAAGAGATGAAGGAGGGAATTCTAGGTACTAGTAGCAATTCATCAAAGTCATGGAGGCAGCCAAGGGCACAGAGTGTCTTAAGGAATGGTGAGAAGTTCAATTGCCAGAACTGAGAGAATATTTTGAGAAATTAGACAGCATTTTAGCAAATGTGGTTTCAGTAATATCCTTGAGCTGCTGTGAGGCCAATGACCTACCTAATCCAGAAGAAAATCAAGCACTGTGAAATTTCCATTCTTCCAAAGATCAAATTGGCCCTTAGATGCAGCATGGTGTAACATGGATAAAAGATAAGAGGCAGAGAGGCTGGAGAGGAAGCTGAGGAGTGAAGACAGGGTCCTGAACTGGGTAGTGACAAAGGAGTACTTCTCTGCCCTGGATGACTCCCAGTTCACAAGTTTGTGTTGAAGCTTCACCTCTCTCACTCACTCTTTATCAATTTTCAGTAGAATATCTAAGTATTTTTAAAATGTAAATTCAGTCACGTCATTTCTCTTCATAAAGTTCTCCAGTGGCTTTCCTTGGCACCTAGAATGCAGCTCTAAATTTTCACCATATGTTACAAAACTGGGTGATTGGGTCCTACCTAGCTCTCCTACACATCTCCTGCTGCTCTCACCCAGGCTCACTTCACTCCAATCAAATAGGTCTTTCTCAAACCTTCTGCCTTCAGGTCTTGTAAATGTTCCCTGTATCCTTGTTGCTTCTTGGAATTTGCCCCGCCCTCCTTTCTTTGTTCCTCTTCCCCTCTCACCTCCTTTATGTTAAGGTCTCAGCCCAAGTATCAGTTTTTTAGAAGGATGTTTATTGTTAATTAAAAATAAAAATCTGTCTCTTGTTTATTTTCCTCAGCACATCACATTTGTTATTATTTTACTTGTTTGTTTACTTATATTATGGATCTTCTTAGAATCTCCAGCGGGCCATATTGATAGCCCACAAAGAAAGAAAACTGACTTCATAGCAAAGCTGAAAAAAATTGTAGAGCAAAGAAGTGACTTAGACACTTCTTTCATTTTGCTAAAATAATAAAAACTGTTAGTTTAAAAAATTACGTGCTTTCTGTGTGACTGTTAATATTCTGTCCATTCTGTTTTTCTGTGAGATGCTGTGACATGTCATTCATACGATTTAGCAGAAAGAGTATGCTGCCCTCAGAATCCTGTATAGAATAGCAACCATGAGTATGTCCCCAACATTTAACAACCACTTTGCAAATCTAAATTAGGGACTACTTCCCTAGTATAAGACACAGTTGCAACTCTTCATTTTATTTTATTTTTCTCTTTGTCTCACATAAATGATCTTAATACCTCTGCGCTAGAAGTTCTGAATCCTTTGGAGTAAAGCTCCTTCCGCCTGTTTCCTCAGATACTCGCAAGGCTTCAATTTATTTTCTTTCCTTTGCCAATGACAGTATTTTTCATTTTTGAGTTCCTTTGGGGTATCTTTCTGACAAAGTTTCCCCTACAACAAATGCACACACACCACCCAGAAGTGTTCATTTGACTCTAGTTGGCAAAAGAGTCACAAAGAGATGCTGCAGAGATCTTTACTGTAGCTGACTGTTACAGCCCCATCATGTCAGAATTAAATGTCTTCTTAGTTTTTCTCTAATATATGTTAGTAGATATAAAAGCCTCAAGTCTAATGTCTTAGGTGGTTGTTGGCATCACTTTCATAGTGTCTGTAACATACACAAGGACCATTGCTAGTATCTGATTAATCTCTTTAGGTGCTAACATTTTCAGCACAGTGTGATATGCTTTCTGTGTAACTGCTTAATTTCCTTACTCTGTTTTGGGGTACTAGACTTCAAATTGTCCTACAAGTGATTTTTAAATTATACTTTCAATATTTTCCAAAATGTTCTTTGAATATTATTTTCCAGCGAATATTTAAAAATCTTTCTATATTGACCAAGGGATAACTATACATATTTACCTTGGAAGTTAATATATTTGTTGGCCATTATTACATTACATTTATCTTCATTATTCTCTTAGCCTCTAAAGTGACCAGATCAGAAACTAAATTCACTGAGCCTAACTAGCAAGATTCCCTCTTGTGTCTTATTTCCTTCATGGTTATTATGGGACCAAGAGAGCCACGTTGAATTATTTCAAGTTATTCAGGTCAGTCTAGAGGTAATCTGTTCTGTGCCTCTTCAGGAATTTAACTTTGCTCTCCAGAACAGATATTTCCTATGGGGAACACCATGCATGATGGTATTTTGTATTAGAAAACTTGACTCCTGTGAAACAGAAACGGTAATAATATGCCATAAAATATACGCTATCTTGTTACTTTTAAATTTAATGATACATATTAGTGACCTTGATTGATTAGAAATTCATTCAAAATTGTCCATATAGAAAGGAAACATATCAAATTTCACCTTAGGTCCACGAGTGGCCTGACCAATATAATAAAGTTCTTACTGTCTTCAAAACATCAGAGAACTTGCTATCCGTGGTTTGGTCTTTGAAGTCACCATGACACCATCGCCTCTGATAAAAGAGTTTATTTATAACTTGCTCAGCTTATGTCTTTTCCCACTGAATCAGCAGGCTTTCTAAGGTTTGGGGATATAATTTCAAGGACTGTTAAACCTCTGTCAGAGTTTGGTTGGCCCCCTGAGGGGCCCTGAGTTTCAACATTCTCTTTGCTAAGACAAGACTTCTCAAGAAAGTTCTCAGAAAACTGACAGCTTCAAGTACCAGCGGTTTTGTAATTTGAAGTGGCATGTAATCTGAAAAATAACATTAGCAAATCAGCATATAATTGGCTTTCTATTTCCTTTTCCAACCCCTCATTATTTTTTCTTTTTGGTTAGGCTAGGACACAAGTCAAAATTATACTTGATACAGCAATTTCCTAATCTTTTCAGAAGGATGTTCCTAATCACACAATTAAGTAGATGGAGTGTCATTATCTTTAGAAAGTAGCAACATGTACATTTTAATAAGGACTGTTTATATTTCTAGTGTTTCTTTTGCATTGTTTCCTTTATTATTCATATATCCATTGAAGTTTAAGGGGACTCTTTGCCAACAACTAAATTCTATGAACAAGTTTAGCAAAATATATAAAGAAGAAAATCCTCATATGACCTTTTTGATTTTATATTTAATTGCTCTTGGGTTCCCTCATCACTTTTCAAGTTTCTCTGCTTCTCAGCTCTTGCACTCCACATTATATTATCTTCACATTTTAGACTTGTCAACTAACAGGCAAATGGGAAATGCCCTGTGGCATTCTATGAGATCAGGATCCTCCTGGTACCCCCTTAGATTTTCATTCTCCATAATTTTCCTTCTCACATCCTTTGTTAATATCTTTTCTCCAATTTTTTTTCACAAAGCAAGGTTTTGTTAAATAGCATTCCCATAAATAATCTTTCCTTTAATTAGGTATGCTTTAACTTGCATTTGTTTCACAATGCTTTGGTTGACATTCACTATTGTTTGTATGAAATATATGCACACAATATCATTTTTATAGTATTCTCTGCATGATAGTATTTCATTCCAATATGACAGCACTGTTCTACTGCTCATCTTACTGCTGAGATCAGGGAGGGCTGTTGGCCTTGCTTGTGGCCACTTATGTTGATGAGATAATAGGAACTGGACATCTGGACTCTGATTCTATTCTATTGCCTAGTTCTGAGAGCTTTGATTCTTTACCACCAATCATTTTTTTTTTCCTTCAACAGTAATGATCAGACTATGTTGATCCACCTCTTTTTTATCAGGTCCCTGAGGATTTATTGCTGTCTACTTGAATACATAACTAAGCTTAGGTTCTGCTGTTTGTGTTGTGTGGTTTTTTTTTTGTTTTTTGTTTTTAAGAGCTTGGGTTCTGTGGGGTTTTTAAAATTTTTTTATTTATTTATTTATTTCGCTGCACCAGGTCTTCATTGCTGTGTGTGGGATCTTCATTGTAGAATGCGGGATCTTTAGTTGTGGCATGTGGGATCTAGTTCCTTGATGAGGGATTGAACCCAGGCCCCCTGCATTGGGAGCGCAGAGTCTTAAGCACTGGACCACCAGGGAAGTCCCTGTGTTGTGTTTTGTTGTTTGTTGCACAGGCTTTAGAGTTTAATCCAAGTTCTCTATTTAATAATTTGTGACCTCGAGCAAGTTTCTCAACCCCTACATGGCTCAGTTTTGTCATCTCTTAACTGGGATCATAATAACTGCATCATAGGACTGTTACTAATTTTAATGAGACATTTCATGTAAAGTGGTCAATACTCAATGAATAGTGGCTATTATTAATAATAAGTAGCATATATAGATCTTTTTTTTTTTTTTTTTTTTTTTGCAGTACGCGGGCCTCTCACTGTTGTGGCCTCTCCCCGTTGCGGAGCACAGGCTCCGGACGCACAGGCTCAACGGCCATGGCTCACGGGCCCAGCCGCTCCGCGGCATGTGAGATCTTCCCAGACCGGGGCATGAACCCGTGTCCCCTGCATCGGCAGGCGGACTCTCAACCACTGCGCCACCAGGGAAGCCCTCATATATAGATCTTGCTCTTAATCACATTGAGATTCAGTTGAGGAAAATAAACTCAATATGACTTAAGAATTAATCATAGTCTCAATTATTAAATGTTTATTGTATATCCTAGATACTGGGATAAACATTGCACAAATATTTAATTTAATTATAATAATCTATAAGAAGACATATTTTATCCTCATTGTTTTGAATGACAAAGCTAAAGCTTTAAGAGGATAAATTCTTTCCCCCAAATATCCTATTTGTGTTAAACAGAGCCAAGATTCAAATCCAATCCTCAAAGACCATCCTCTTCCTTAGTATCTCATACAAATTCTGAGTGACATAGTACAAAAAGTACACCACATCTTGAAAGAATTTTGAAGAAATGATTGGCCACTGTTGGTTTGGAAAACTCCATGGAGGACTTGACCCTTCAACTAATCTTGAAGGAACCTTGGGAGAAGTGGATGTCCCAGAATGAGGGAAAAGATTCTTCCATTTCAATGCATACTTTCATAACCATAAGGTATTTGTTTTGTTTTTTTAAATTAATTAATTTATTTTTGGCTGCATTGGGTCTTTGTTGCTGCCTGCGGGCTTTCTCTAGTGGTGAGCAGGGGCTGCTCTTCGTTGCAACGTGTGGGCTTCTCATTGCAGTGGCTTCTCTTGTTCAGGAGCATGGGCTCTAGGTGCGTGGGCTTCAGTAGTTGTGGCTCGCGGGCTCTAGAGGACAGGTTCAGTAGTTGTAGTGCATGGGCTTAGTTGCTCCGCGGCATGTGGGGTCTTCCTGAACCAGGGCTTGAACCCATGTCCCCTGCATTGGCACGTGGATTCTTAACCACTGTGCCACCAACGAAGCCCCTACAACAGTAAGATATTTGAACATAAATATATTAGTTTAGAGGTTCCATGAACAAAATCAATCACATATGCCTAGATCTGAAAATAAAGAAAAAAATCTTACTTAATCAGGCGGGTGACCACCAAAATATACAACAGTTTCAGTGTTCTGCTTCATTATGTAAAAGTCTTAGGAATTCTTCAGTACAACTAGAAAGAAAAACTCATGAGGGCAATGGAGGGTATGGCCGTTTTATATTAATTGTTTAAGATGAAAATACTGGGAAGAGTTTTGATTTTCCTGTGCTGATCTTTCTTTCTCCCATTGGTTGTAAGTGTTCCCTAATGAGCAGTACTGGACTTCTCTATTAACTTTCTGTCTTCTCATTTCCTTGGGGAAGTCATCTGTATACATAGTTTATATTTTGCTGTATTTTTTTTTTGCCATATATTGTATTTGCTTGTATGTTAACCTTGTATCATGCAGCCTTGCTATAATTGCTTATTAGTTCCAGGAGATTTTGTGTAGAGCCTTTCAGATTTCTACCTAAATGATCATGTCATCTGAACAAAGACAGTTTTATTTCTTCCTTCCCAATCTGTATACTTTTTATTTCCTTCTCTGGTTTTATTGTATTATCTAAGATTTCCAGTACTGTCTTGAAAAGCAGTGGTGATAGGGGACATCCTTGCCTTATTCCTGATCTTAGCAGGAAAGCTTTGAGATTCTCACCATGTTAGCTATAGATTTTTTGTAGCTAGGTTTTATCGAGTTGAAGAAGTTCCCCCTTATTCCTTGTTTGCTGAGAACTTTTATCAGGAATAGGTGTTGGATTTTGTCAAATGCTTTTTCTGCATCTATTGATAAGATCATGTGATTTTTCTTTTTTAGCTTATTGATGTGATGGATTACATTATTTAATTTTTGAATGTTGAACCAACCTTACATATCTGAGATAAATCATACTTGATTGTGTTATATAATTCTTTTTATACATTGTTAAATTTGATTTACTAATATTATGTTGAGAGTTTTTGCATCTATGTTAATGAGAAATTGGTCTATAGTTTTCTTGTAGTGTCTTTGTTTTTTGTATTAGGGTAATACTGGCCTCATAGAATGAGTTAGGAAGCATTCCCTCTGATTCTATCTTCTAGAAGAAATTGTAGATAATTGGTATAATTTCTCCCTTAAATATTTGGTAGAATTCACCAGTGTACTCATTGGTGCTTAGTGCTTTCTGTTTTGGAAGGTTATTACTTATTGATTCAACTTCTTTAATAGATATGGGTGTATTTGAATTGTCTTTATCTTCTTATGTGAATTTTGGCATATTGTGTTTTTCAAGGAATTGGTCTATTTTGTCTAGATTATCAAATTTGGAGGCATAAAGTTGTTCATAATATTTTTATTATCCTTTTATTGTTCGTGGGATCTGTAGTGAAGTACCTTCTTTCATTTTTTTTTATGTTATCATATGTTTTTATTGGTGTGCTGCCAATTTCTGTCAGCACAGAAGTTAAATTTTTCCCCTTATGGGTGTAAAGTGATGCTAGAAAAGAGAATTATTAGTATACAGCAGTTTAATTTGTAGCCATATTTTAGTGTTGCTTGTTTTTATTTATTTATTTTTATTTATTTATTAATACATCTTTATTGGAGTATAATTGCTTTACAATACTGAGTTAATTTCTGTTACACAACAAAGCGAATCAGCCATATGCATACATATGTCCCCATATCCCCTCTCTCTTGAGCCTCCCTCCCATCCTCCCTGTCCCACCCCTTTAGGTCATTGCAAAGCACCGAGCCCATCTCCCTGTGCTATGCTGCTGCTTCCCACCAGCCAACTATTTTACATTTGGTAGTGTTATGTACGTCGATGCTACTCTCACTTTGCACCAGCTTCCCCCTCCCACCCCATATCCTCAAGTCCATTCTCTATGTCTACCTCTTCATTCCTGCCCTACAGCTAGGTTCATCAGTATCATTTTTTTTTTTTTAGATTCCATATATATGCGTTAGCATACAGAATTTGTTTTTCTCTTTCTGACTTACTTCACTCTGTATGACAGACTCTAGGTCCATCCACGTCACTACAAATAACTCAGTTTTGTTTCTTCTTCTGGCTGAGTAATATTCCATTGTATATATGTGCCATATCTTCTTTATCTATTCATTTGTGGGTGGGCATTTAGGTTGGTTCCATGTCCTGGCTATTGTACATAGTGCTGCAAAGAACATTGTGGTACATGTCTCTTTTTGAATTATGGTTTTCTCAGGATATATGCCAGTAGTGGGATTGCTGGGGCATATGGTAGTTCTAATTTTAGTTTTTTAAGGAACCTCCATACTGTTCTCCATAGTGGCTGTATCAATTTACATTCCCACCAGCAGTGCAGGAGGGTTCCTTTTTCACCACACCCTTTCCAACATTTATTGTTTCTAGATTTTTTGATAATGGCCGTTCTGGTGTGAGGTGATATGTCATTGTAGTTTTGATTTGCATTTCTCTAATAATTAGTGATGTTGAGGATCTTTTCATGTGCCTCTTGGCCATCTGTGTGTCTTCCTTGGTGAAATGTCTATTTAGGTCTTCCACCCATTTTTTAACTGGATTGTTTGTTTTTTTGATATTGAGCTCCATAAGCTGTTTGTATATTTTGGAGATTATTCCTTTGTCTGTTGTTTCATTTGCAAATATTTTCTCCCATTGTGAGGGTTGTCTTTTTGTCTTGTTTATGGTTTCCTCTGCTATGCAAAAGCTTTTAAGTTTAATTAAGTCCCATTTGTTTATTTTTATTTCTGTTAAAATTTCAGTTTCAATTTCATTTCTTGTGATAGGTCTGTTTATATTTTCTAATTCTTCCTGGTACAGTCTTGGAAAATTGTACCTTACCAAGAATTTGTCCATTTTTCGCGGTTGTCCATTTTATTGGCATATAGTTGTTTGTAGTAGTCTCTTATAATCCTTTGTATTTCTGCAGTGTCAGTTGTGATTTCTCCTTTTTCATTTCTAATTTTATTGATTTGCGTCCTCTCCCTTTTTTTTCTTGATGAGTCTGGGTAAGGGTTTATCAATTTTGTTTCTTCTCAAAGAATCAGCTTTTAGTTTTATTGATGTTTGCTATTGTTTTCTTCCTTTCTGTTTTATTTATTTCTCCTCTGATCTTTATGATTTCTTTCCTTCTACTGACTTTGGGTTTTCTTTGTTCTTCTTTCTCTAGTTGTTTTAAGTGTAGGGTTAGATTGTTTATTTGAGATTTTTCTTGTTTCTTGAGGTGAGGTCAAATTTCTATAAACTTCCCTCTTAGAACTGTTTTTGCTGTGTCCCATAGGTTTTGGGTCGTCGTGTTTTCATTGTCATTTGTTTCTATGTGTTTTTTTATTTCTTTTTTGATTTATACAGTGAACTCTTGGTTATTTAGTAGCGCACTGTTTAGCCTCCATGTATTCGTGTTTTTTACAGTTTTTTCCTGTAATTGATTTCCAGTCTCATAAAGTTGTGGTCAGAAAAGATGCTTGATACGATTTCAATTTTCTTAAATTTTCGGAAGCTTGATTTGTGACCAAAGATGTGATCTATCCTGGAGAATGTTCCATGTTCACGTGAGAAGAAAGTGTATTCTGCCACTTTTGCGTGGAATGTTCTATAAATATCAATTAAATCTATCTGTGTCATTTAAAGCTTGTGTTTCCTTGTTTATTTTCTGTTTGGATGATCTGTCCATTGGTGTAAGTGGGGTGTTAAAGTCCCTTACTATTATTGTGTTACTGTTGATTTCCCCTTTCATGGTTGTTAGCAGTTGCCTTATGTATTGAGGTGCTCTTTTGTTGGGTGCATAAACATTTATAATTGTTATCTTCTCCTTGGATTGATCCTTTGATCATTATGTAGTGTCCCTCCTTATCTCTTGTAACAGTCTTTATTTTAAAGTCTATTTTATTTGATACGAGTATTGCTACTCCAGCTTTCTTTTGATTTCCATTTGCAGGGAATATCTTTTTCCATCCCTTCACTTTCAGTCTGTATGTGTCCCTAGGTCTGAAGTGGGTCTCTTGTAGATAGCATATATATGGGTCTTGTTTTTGTATCCATTCAGCCAGTCTGTGTGTTTTCCTTGGGGCATTTAATTCATTTACATTCAAGGTTATTATTGATATATATGTTCCTATTACCATTTTCTTAATTGTTTTTTTGGTTTGTTTCAGTGGGTCTTTTTCTTCTCTTGTGTTTCCCACCTAGAGAAGTTTCTTTAGTGTTTGTTGTAAAGCTGGTTTGGTGGTGCTGAATTCTCTTAGCTTTTGCTTGTCTGAAAAGCTTTTGATTTCTCTGTCAAATCTGAATAAGGTCCTTGATGGGAGAGTTATCTTGGTTGTAGGTTTTTCTCTTTCATCACTTTAGGTATATCCTGCCACTCCCTTCTGGCCTGCAGAGTTTCTGCTGAAAAATCAACTGATAACCTTATGGGGATTCCTTTGTATGTTATTTTTCCCTTGCTGCTTTTAATATTTTTTCTTTGAATTTAATTTTTGTTAGTTTGATTAGTGTGTGTCTTGGTGTGTTTGTCCTAGGGTTTATCCTATATGGGACTGTCTGTGCTTCCTGGACTTGGGTGACTATGTCCTTTCCCATGTTAGGGAAGTTTTTGACTATTCTCTCTTCAAGTATTTTCTCAGACCCTTTCTTTTTCTCTTCTTCTTCTGGGACCCGACCCTTTCTTTTTCTCTTCTTCTCCTGGGACCCCTATAATTTGAATGTTGGTGCCTTTAGTGTTGTCCCAGATGTGTCTAAGATTGTCCTCAGTTCTTTTCATTCTTTTTTAAATTCTGCTCCTTGGCAGTTATTTCCACCATTTTGTCTTCCGGCTCACTTATTCATTCTTCTGCCTCAGTTATTCTGTTATTGATTCCTTCTAGTGTGTTTGTCATTTCATTTATTATGTTGTTCATCTTTGTTTGTTTGTTCTTTAGTTCTTCTAGATCTTTGTTAAACATTTCTTGTGTTATCTCAATCCATGCCTCCATTCTATTTCTGAGATTCTGGATCATCTGTACTATCATTACTCTGAATTGTTTTTCAGGTAGATTGCCTATTTCCTCTTCCTTTATTTGGTCTTGTAGGTTTTTACCTTGCTCCTTCATCTGTGACATATTTTTTGCTTTCTCGTTTATTTATTTATTTATTTATTTATTTTTTATTTATTTATTTTTTTTTTGCGGTATGCGGGCCTCTCACTGCTGTGGCCTCTCCCGTTGCAGAGCACAGGCTCCGGATGCGCAGGCCCAGCGGCCATGGCTCACGGGCCCAGCCGCTCCGCGGCATATGGGATCCTCCCAGACCGGGGCACGAACCCGTATCCCCTGCATCGGCAGGCGGACTCTCAACCACTGCGCCACCAGGGAGGCCCCCTCGTTTATTTTTGTTTTGTTTTTTTATGAGTGGGATTGTGTTCCTGTCTTACTGGTTGTTTGGCCTGAGGCTTCCAGCACTGGAATTCGTAGTCTGTTGGGTAGAGGTGGGTCTTGGTGCTGATATGAGGACCTTTGTGAGACCTCACTCTGATGAGTATACCCTGGCTTCTGAGGTTCTCTGTTAGTCCAGTGGTTCCGATATGGAGTTCCCACCACAGTAGCCTTGGCCTGACCCCCGGCTCGTGAACCAAGATCCTGCAAGCTGCGTGGGGTGGGAAAAAAAGGAAAAGAGAGAACAATAATAAAGTAAAAAATAAAATTAGACTGGGAAACTAACAGATATATTAGAAAGAATATAAAAATAAAAATATAGATGAATCAACCACCGGAATATACAACAGTACAACAGTAGTAAAAAAGAAGAGGAGGGAAAAGAGAAGAAAGAAAGAAAAAAAAGGGTGGAAAAGGCCTTGCCTATGGAGGCAGGTCCTAAGCTAGGGTGAGGTTTGGGTGGTGGGTGGGGCCTATGCTTAGGATCCACAGGGCTGGAAAAAGCCCTGGGGGCTATGTGGGTTGGGGCTTAGGCTCAAGGAACAGAAGGGGCCCAGGTGTGCCCCCCACCCCTGGTCTCAAAGGGCAGGGGACCTCCCCTGGGAGCCCAGCAGCCTTCCTGGGCTCGAGTTGGTAGGGCAAATGCCCTCCTCTCCTCCCCTCCTCCGGTCTTGGGTGGCCCCTCCCTCCTGCCTCTCCTGATCTCCCCTGCTACCCTCCTGCGCCCCCAGTGTCCTGTGTGGCCTGGAGGGGGCTTTGGAAGGCACGGTATTGGCCTCGGAACTTAGCAGGCTCCCTGGCCCGAGTGAGCCAGGCAGTCTACCTCCACTCCTCTCCCGCTCTTCCTAGAGAGTCCCTCCCGCCTGCCTCTCCTATCTCCTGGGCCTCAGGGGTGCAGATCCTTTCTAGTCTCCAATTCTCCTCCCCACCTAAGTCCCCCTATATCCTACCGGTTAATTTTGGGGTTCCTTCCTTCTCCTTGGGTGTCAGAGTCCCCCACCGGCACGTGCCCTAGTTGTGGGGAGACAGTAACTCCATGTCTTTCCACACCGCCATCTTGACTCCACCTCGAATGTCGCTTCTCATTTCTGATATTAATAGTTTGTCTTTTTTTTTTCTTACTTAACCTGGCTAAAGGCTTATCAATTTTGTTGATCTTTTCAAAGAACTAGCTTTTGGGTTTATTGATTTTCTCTTTTGATTTCGTATCTCAATTTCATTAATTTCTGGTCTAATTTTTATTATTTATTTTCTTCTGCTTACTTTGGATTTAATTTGCATTTCTTTTTCTAGGTTCCTACAGTAGAAACACAGATGGTTGATTTTAGTTAGTTATTTTCTAATGTATGCATTCAATGCTATAAATGTCTCTCCACTGCCTTTGCTATATTACACAAATTTTTATAAGTTATATATTTTTCTCACTTAGTTTAAAATATTAGAAGTTTTTCTCTTTTTTGACTCATGTGTTCTTCAGAGAGGTATTGTTTAATCCTAAAGTATTTTAGGATTTTCTAGCTGTTTTTCTCCTATTGATTTCTAGTGTAACTCCATTGTGATCTGAGAGAAGGCATTGTATGATTCCTATTTTAAAATTTTAAGGTTGTTTTATGGCTCAGAATGTGGTCTGTCTTGTGATCTTGAGAATTGTGTATTCTGCTGTTGTTCGATGAAGTATACTGTAGGTGTCAATCATATACAGTAGATTGATGGTGCTATTGAGGTCAACTGTGTCCTTATTGATTTTATGCCTGCTGTATCTGTCCATTTTTGAAAGAGGGGTGTTAAAGTCTTAGCAGTTCTATCAGGTTTTGCCTCATGTAGTTTGTTGCTTTGTTCTTAGGTGCTTACACATTAAGAATTGTTACGTGTTCTTGGAGTATTGATCCCTTTATCATTATGCAATGGCCCTCTTTACCCCTGATAACTTTCCTTGCTGTGTAATTAACATATAAAAGACAATCTGTCTTTTAAATGCATATTTAGATCATTGATGTTTAAGGTAGTAATAGTTGCTTAATAGCACCATATTT
The DNA here is from genome assembly GCF_964341445.2 of Mesoplodon mirus. NCBI lineage: Eukaryota > Metazoa > Chordata > Mammalia > Artiodactyla > Ziphiidae > Mesoplodon > Mesoplodon mirus. The sequence goes on along the minus strand of NC_138985.1, from coordinate 43,419,998 downwards.
GTTACTGTTTTCTATTTTTTCCCTTGCTATTTGTTCCTATTTTTGTCTTCCATACTTTTTCTGCTTTTTTTGATTCTTACTGAGCATTTTATATGACTCTATTTTATCTCCTTTCTTAGTACATCAATTATAGTTCCCTTTTTGCTTTTGTCAGTCATTACTCTAGAGATGCAATATACATTTTTAATCCAAGTCCACTTTCAAATAACTTTATACTAATTATACTAATTAACAGTAGTGAAAGTACCTCATAATAACAAAATATTCCTAATTCCCCTCTTCCATCCCTTGTAGCATTACTGTCAGTTTTTTCACTTACACTCCTTCCTCAGTATGGAACTTTGACAAAACCTCTTCTGACCTCTCTCTCTCCATGCTGTTTATGCAGTTATTCTAGTAATTCTTAGATAATGGGCCATGAATGTGTTGTATGCCCAGTTCTTTTTTTGTATGTATTTTGAATAAGTTTATTCTTCTCCTTCATTTGATTTCTAGACTTCATTTTCACCATAATGTCCCAAAATGTATGGAATAACTCTCACCTTATGATTGCTCAATAAATGCCGTTAACCTGTGGCTACTCCCAAGTAGTGTGTGACCAGCATCTACTTATGAGGTGCTGTTAGATCACATGCCCATGTTTTTTTTTTTTGTATAGGCATAGGAGTGTATGCAGTTTTTGTTTTGGAGAGATAATGCAGTCTTGCTTGATTTTTATAGTAAAAAACTACTCTTGATAAGTGCTTGCATCAGTAGCAGGTTTAGGTAATAGAAGCTTTGTAAGTCAATTTATATTTTGATCAGAGGAAAGGACTGAGTAGTTTTGAAGTTTATCTTCAAAGCTTATTCCTTTAGTCTTTGCTAAAAATTATATCATGTCTTCAGAATGTTAAATGGAATAATTCTTTTGAGGCCTGGGCTAGTTTCTGATTGCTCCCAGGGCCTATGAATTTTGAAGCTAATTTTTTGGTCATCCAATTGATATGTCCCATGATGACATTTGAAGAATGCCTGAAAGCAATGTAGAGATAGATCTGCCAGATTTCCATTTCTGAAACACCTTTTGTAATAAGGCATGTCATAGTACTTTTTGCTATAGTATGTAATTCGCCTGATATGTTTCAAAATTACAGAGCTTAAATTTTATGAATCTCTTGAAACTCTTTTTATTATTATGTCGGCTGAAACAGAAAGCCTTTCAAACATAGGTAGGAATAAAAAAACCCTGTTCAGTCATAATCATTTCTACCAATGGCCAAATGACAATTACTGGAAAATAAAATAGTTTAACAAAGAAAAGTGGTATAGATGAGAACCAAATTAATTCTTGCAGTAGAGTATCCATAAATCTTTTAATTGTTATTGCGTGCACTCATTCCCCCTATACAGCAGTTCCAACTTTGCTCTAAAAAACTTCCAAAAAAGAAATAATTTGTTCATGAATTATTGTTATTAATATGGATCAGGCACTGTCCAAGGAACCACAGTTGTAGAAATGAATAAGTCAGACATTGTAACCTTCAGTATGGGCCATGTTAGAGTAAATGGAAGAGAGAAAAAAATCTATATGAAGAGTTTAAATTTTGATTACACAGGAAAGCAACACATGTGTGATCTCTTAACACCTTATTTTAAGATTAAAAATTATATTGAATATTATAATATATCCAGGGAATAAGTAGTATGTTTCATATTTATCTTTGCTCCCCCATTTTTTCATTCTCTTTCAGCTCTAGTTCTAGCCATATTTCTAGCTCTTATCTATTCATTTATCCATGGACTGTATATTTTTAATTAAATTATAAGAAGATGCTCCTGGCATTAATTTTTATGAGTACAGACCCTAATAGAAAAGAACAGTAACGTATGCGAAAATATACCCTCAGTTAAGAGACTACACCTATTATATACAATATTTTTAGGCATTTAACAGTTGGGGCTTATGACTGTTTCAAGTTAGGGCCCCAAATTTCTAATCGCTGTACTGTGCACACTATTAATTGTTTAGTGTTTCACAGCTTTGTTGCATTGTGGTACTTTGTAAAGTGTCAACTTGGCTATGCTGAGCTACTTTCCCAGAATACTCTTTTCTGTATGTTCCAGTTAGCATGGGCTGTATGAATCCTAGTTGTCTCCTTCACGCTGGCTGACATGATACTCTCCAGGTCTCTGTTTGTGACCTTCCTGGTCCATCTAGTCTCTAGCCAACAACTGGCTGGTCAGATACTTGAGTGGGCCCCTGGAGAACAACATAGCCATCTCAGACCAACTCACAGCACTATGAGCTAAATAAATGTTTTTGATTTAAGGCACTAAGTAGTTTTTCATCCAGGCATAGCTAACTGATACAAAAGGAATGAACATAGTTAGAAACAGGAAAAAGCTACAGTTTGGGATAATACTATTTGTAATTATTTTTGGCAGAAATAGAGGTTAAATCCCTTAGGTCCAGTGGAAAAAAAGTATATTTCCCAGAGTACTAGTTGAAATTCCAAGTATGATGCAAGTACTTAGTTGAAGGGAATCTGGTGGAAAAAAAGTGGAATAGTAGAGTACTTCTAAATAATCTTAAATATGATGTAGTTTAATTTCTTCAGAGTTGAGTCATACCATCACACTTTTAGAGATGGTATATAATTCAGTATTGAAGGTCTTTATATATTTGAGTGTCATAATATTTTTTAATTCTTCATTTTATTGAATAGTAGCATATTGAGTAACAAAATTGGGCATAATATATAATCAAAATATTCTTGAAATTCTTTCACACTTTATATCACTTAGGTGGCATTATCCCATCGTGTCTCATGTGCTGACCATTTACCTGACTTGTATTTCTTTTTATTTTTTACATTTTGCATCTAAAATCCTTGTATCCACGTAGACTGTGCTTTCTGCAGTGTGTGCCATTGACCATCTGCGCCAGAAACAACTGGAGTGTTTGTTTGAAATGCAGATGTTTGGACTCACCCCAGAGCTTCTTGACAGAGTCCTCAAGGATGTGGCTGGAAATTTCCTTCCTTAGCAGGTTTCCATTCAAACACTAAAGTTTGAGAATCTTTACTATGAATCTGGCATAGCGCTAGGTGCTAAAAAAAAGTTTAAAAATGAATGGCAAACAGGAATATGTGTGCTTAGTTGAAACTCCTATTTTAATACATACAATTTGTCTACAGAATTTACATAGTAATAGCTCATACCATTACCCTCAAATAAACTATTTTCTTAATATTTGTTATATTGAATGAATATTGTTCATGTCAAAAGTTAAATACAAATGAATAATTATGTTTGTGTTTGTACAGCTAATTTTAGTAAGTATTGGCCAATTTTCCTTTAAGATTTTAACATAACTCTGCACAGACAGATAAAATGTAGTTTAACACCCAGTTGTCATTGGAATAACACAAGTTACTAATCAGGCTGGGTCTGGTGTAACTAGCAAAGAAAAAACACTTTTTTTTTTTTACATGTTTATTGGAGTATAATTGCTTTACAATGGTGTGTTGTTTTCTGCTTTATAACAAAGTGAATCAGTTATACATATACATATGTTCCCATATCTCTTCCCTCTTGCGTCTCCCTCCCTCCCACCCTCCCTATCCCACCCCTCCAGGTGGTCACAAAGCACTGAGCTGATCTCCCTGTGCTATGCGGCTGCTTCCCACTAGCTATCTATTTTACGTTTGGTAGTGTATATATGTCCATGCCTCTCTCTCGCTTTGTCACAGCTTACCCTTCCCCCTCCCCATATCCTCAAGTCCATTCTCTAGTAGGTCTGTGTCTTTATTCCTGTCTTACCCCTAGGTTCTTCATGACATTTTTTTTTCTTAAATTCCATATATATGTGTTAGCATACGGTATTTGTCTTTTCTCTTTCTGACTTACTTCACTCTGTATGACAGACTCTAGGTCTATCCACCTCATTACAAATAACTCAATTTTGTTTCTTTTTATGGTTGAGTAATATTCCATTGTATATATGTGCCACATCTTCTTTATCCATTCATCCGATGATGGACACTTAAGTTGTTTGAAAGAATGCTCAACATCATTAATCATTAGAGAAATGCAAATCAAAACTACAATGAGATATCATCTCACACCAGTCAGAATGGCCATCATCAAAAAATCTAGAAACAATAAATGCTGGAGAGGGTGTGGAGAAAAGGGAACAGTCTTGCACTGCTGGTGGGAATGCAAAGCAGTACAGCCACTATGGAGAACAGTATGGAGGTTCCTTAAAAAACTACAAATAGAACTACCATATGACCCAGCAATCCCACTACTGGGCATATACCCTGAGAAAACCATAATTCAAAAAGAGTCATGGAAACAACCTAAAAAACACTTTTTATCCTTAAATTGGTAGATGCCTCTTCTGTGACTCTCAGAATCAAAATAAAAATGATGAAAGCAGAAGGTCCTGGCTGAATGAGAGGAATTTTGGAGATAGGTAGTAAAATCCCTAAACTGTTATCTGTGTGGCAGATGTATGTACAGTTTCTCTATAAAAGTGAAATTCATAAAAGAGTTGAATCTAAGTTCCTAGCAGTTTTGCCTAATTCCACCTTTACTTTTGAAAAAAAATAATGATGAAACATGGTTTTAAAGCAGATGTCATCCTTATATTAATACCATGAGGGAGTAATTGGAAACAACAATAAATAAACTCTGCATCGGTGTTAGCTTTAAAAATATACTGGTGGAGATGATCTAAAGCAGCGGCCCCCAACCTTCTTGGCACCAGGGACCGGTTTCATGGAAGACAATTTTTCCACGGACTGGTGGCTGGGGGTGGGGGGCAGCTTCTGGATGACTCAAGAGCATTACATTTATTGTGCACTTTATTTCTATTTTTATTACACTGTAATATATAATGAAATAATTATACAACTCACCATAATGCAGACTCAGTGGAAGCCCCGAGCTTGTTTTCACTTGCCACTCACTGATAGGGTTTTGATATGAGTCTGCAAGCATTTGATTTATTATGGTCTCTGTGCAGTTAAACCTCTCTGCTAATGATGATCTGTATTTGCAGCTGCTCCCCAGCACTACCATCACCGCCTCAGCTCCCCCTCATATCATCAGGCTTTAGATTCTCATAAGGAGCGCACAACCTAGATCCCTCGCATGTGCAGTTCACAGTAGGGTTCACGGTCCTATGAGAATCTAATGCTGCCGCTGATCTGACAGGAGGCAGAGCTCAGGCGGTAATGTGAGTGATGGGGAGTGGCTGTAAGTACAGATGAAGCTTGGCTCGCTTGCCCGGTACTTACCTCCTGCTGTGCAGCCCAGTTCCTAACAGGCCATGGTCCGTGGCACGGGGATTGGGGACCCCTGATATAAAGAACATATGAAGGGACTTCCCTGGCAGTCCAGTGGTTAGGACTTTGCCTTCCAATGCAGGGGGTGCGAGTTCGATCCCTGGTCAGGGAGCTAAGATCCCACATGCCTCATGGCCAAAAAACCAACACATAAAACAGAAGCAATATTGTAACAAAGTCAATAAAGACTTTAAAAATAGTCCACATTAAAAAAAAATCTTTAAAGAACACATGAAGAGCATGATTAAAATTTGGTCCTGTGTAGTCTGGAAGAAATAAAATGCTCAAAAGAGTTTGGTCATTTCTCAAGGATGAGTTCTTGACTTTACAAATATTTCATTAATTCCCTCAACATGGTAGCAAACTACAGTGTGAATTAAACACTATGAATCAAGAATGCAAGAAGAATAGCAATACCCCTTCTCACCGCTTCTGTACCCTGCTTTGCTTGTTCATAATTTCTTCTATTATCTATCATGAGAATAAAATTATTCTGTTCTTCCTTTTTATGCATTTGATTCAACATCAAAGAATTAAAAGTGGAGAAGCTATTTCCCCACACTTCTCCAAATCAACTACATAAAGATTTTCTAATAACTGAGTCATGACAACCAAAATTTTGGGAACAGAGCCGTAATTGGAAGAAGGAAGGCATGCTGAGGTTACCTTTCTATTGCTTTGAATATATGTAGCTGCACCAAGGAGAATAAACCCATATGACCTACGAACTAAGCAGATTTTTGGGGTTTTTTTGTCCAGAATATGTCTCTTAGTCATGAAACTTCCATTGAGTGTATGTGTCATCCAGAATGAGAAGCATGTCTTCCAAGTCTGTTTTTGTAGATTTCTCAGAACCCCTTTTGATCCTTTTAATTTTATTAACTGAGATGGAAACCTCTTAACATCAGAATTTTTGCAAAGTTTATTCCATATCCCAACCCCTGAAAGCTTTTAAATACCTAGGGGTTGGTCTAGATTGTCACCTAATGAATAAGAAAATCTTCCAAAGTCCCTAGTATTTGAGACCATTAGTTGCCATAAAATCAGGAATGCTTATATTGTCCCTGTAAAAACAAATTAAAACCTTAGGTTTATTCTACTATTTTTCCATTATAAATGGGGACTTTCCAGCATCACTAAAGAAGTACATTTGTTTAGTCTGTCATTTCTTTGGACCAATTTACAGCAAATACAAGATATGGAAGAACAAGTCAGACAACAGAATGAGCAACCAATCAAAAGAACCCCGAACATAAGACCATATATAGGAATACTCTTCCATTCTTTTCAAGAAGCTGATGACTTTAAAAAGGGCAGAGTTAGAGGAAAAGAAACTATAGCACATTAAAAGAGGTTAGAAAACAACCCCGTGAAATATACCGTCCTTGACTGATCCTAGATTGAATAAACTAGCTATAAAACATAGCTCTGCTACACTTAGGGAAATTTAAATATGCACTGGGTATTAGACGATATTAGAGAATTATTATTAATCTTACTACATTTGATAATATATCATGGTTATATAGGAAAATGTCTTAACTTCTAAAGATATATGCTTTAAAGATAAACTGTCATTATGAATGTAATTTACTTTAAAACATCTAAGCAAAAGAAAAAATATGAATAGATTATATTGATTAATGTAAATTGGCATAATGTTTACTAATTATTAAATCAGTTTTAATTACATGGTTTTATATATTTATTCTTATCTTGTTTTTTGATAATTTTCATAATAAATTTAAAAGGGTATAGTTGTCTTTTATAAAATTCAATTATTTAGAATTTTTCAAATGAGAATGGGTCTTACATATAATCTAGAGCGTACTAGTTCTAGTAGCAAAGAACACTCAGCTTAGTGTTAAGAGATCTGCATTCAAGTAAAACCATGGGTGAGGGTCTAGTCCAGTTTCTTTCTCACCCTCAAACCAAATTCATTCAAGCACTTTTCAATCTGATTTAAAATAAGAACAATAATCCTTGTCACCCTCACATGTCAAGGGTGTGTTATAATGATGAATGAGCTCCAGGAATAGATTTAGCCTGCTGATGTATTTGTAACCCATATGGCTGCATCACCCTTTGACTTTTCTAAGAGGAACAGAAAATAGGTATATTTAGTATGCCACAAATTAAATTTCTGTCAACTTTGGCTTTAAAAACCACTCTCCTAGAAATTCAGATTTTCATAGGCTGGGAAAGAATTGATAAGATCCCATGTAGGGAACTGAAGTACTATACTAGTAGCAGGTGGTTTTGTGTAAGTTGACATAAAACTTTGTTGGCATTAAAATAACTCTTTCTTTTTTTAAAAACATTATTGAGATATACTCAATATACGAAAACTGAAAATATTTATTATATATATAATTTGATTAATTTGGACATGCATACACCTGTGAAACTGTTACTACAATCAAGGTAATACGTATATCCATCTCCTCCAAAAGTTTCCTCATACCCCTTTAAAAAAATAGTTTTTACTTGAACAGCTTTAAGAATTGTTTGGCAGTGCCATGCATTCTATGTAAGTACTGAAACAAACAAACTTTTAATAGAGGTTCAATATTTTTAGTATTGATCACATTAAAGCTAGTATATACATTAACAAGTAAAATTTTATAGAATATTATTACTTGGTTGTTAATTTTTTAAAAATTCCTAGACCAAAAAGTGTTTATTAAGTACTTCTTTTGTGTGATAGTAGCACAGATTAATCCAATACATTTGCATTGGAAACATATCACACTTTAATCTAGAAGAGATTTTTTTGAGTTCAATTCAGCAAACATTTATTATAGATCTTCTTTTTTTTTTTTCTCCACCGTGTCAGGTGGCATTTTCACAAGAGTCTGGTCAGGAAAATTAATCTCTTTGCCTTTGGAATTTACATTTTCAGCTAATCTTAGAAAATCCTTATGCTTCTTTCCATTTGAAGAAAAAGATATCCTGGGCATTTATTTCAGCTTGTTTCCATGAGCTCAGATTCCATTGGGCTGTACTATAGCTACAGAGTTTAGAGTAAATCAAAGTAGAGATAGACTCCTAAATAGAAATGAATTTAGAAAATGAAGGAAATAGCCTAAATGTCCAAATAAAATTAAAGAGTAACAAAGAAGGGAAATTTTGTTCTACTCAAAAATGAGGAGTTTGCAACTGAGATCAGGTTAAGACCAGGATTAAGAGACCACAGCAGAAGAGAAGAGGGCCTCCTAGACACCTTTGGCTTTACCCACAGTTGTCTAGGAAGGTGATCAGGAGGATGCTCTTTAGGGACTAAATCTGCTCAGATGTCAATGGAGTTGGTACTCTACCTTAGGTAAGCTGAGATACAGCCTAACGGATGCATTTCTTGTGGTTAGACGTTTCTGAGAGTAGCCTACCTGTGAAAAGAGGGCCTCAAATAAGGAGACTTCCCTGGGATCTCAGGGTTTATGTGTCCATCAGAAGGACCGTGGCTTCTGCACAGGGCACATTGGGGATTAAGCAAGCCTTAAGACAGGAAAAGAAACTTTCTTGAATAGTGGACCTCTCAATTGCTACAGTCTCAGTGCTTACGTTCTTATTTGAAAACCCCAAAATTTTAAAGGCCAAATTGAATATTTGGCACTCAAAATTAAAAATGTCAGTGATCTCTTGGTAGTATGGCCAGTTCTTCCACAATTTCAGGAGAAGAATAGTTTTTATGGCAAATATAAAAATCTATAAACTCAAAAACAAGAATAATAATTCTATTTGGGTTATCTGTATGATACAGGAGAAGTAGAAATGCAGTTATTTTATAGTGGTTAGAGACGGTTTATCAGTTGTGACACTTTCTGTAAATCAGAGTAAGTTTTAAAAAAAAATCCATTGAACAAATATTTATTGAACTTCTGTTAGTGGATGGGAATATTATAACAGTAAACCTTCCTGAATGATGGAAATATTTTCATTTTATATACAACAAAGTTTACAACTGCATGTACAACAATTAGGAACACAACCGGATAAAAGTAACAGAAATCCTGATTTATAGTTACTAAAACAAAGGAGAGTTTATGCTCATATTTTTTCAGGTAGCAATTAAATCTGGAAATAGAAGCTCTGATGTTTGTTCATAGCTGAGACTGGTAATTGAATGCCTCATCCCAGAAGTCATTCCATTCACAGCTCATTGGCTTTCCATTTGCCTAGAAGGATAGGAGATCCAGACATTGTTGAAAACACTAGAAGTCTCTATCATGGGATTCTGAACAGAACCTAAGAACAGAACCTAACACTGTGCTTTTCCCCATAATAGTCACTGCATAGTGAATTAATTCCAATTTCAACTAGCTAAATAATTTAGTCTTAATCTGAGTTTTGCATGCGTAGCTGAGGACATGATTGTGCCACGACTTGAATTTGGATATGACACCGTTGGTCATTAGATGTAATAACATCAGGATAGATATCTCTGCAACTCTCTTCGTCTTTCCCTTATATTAGCAAAATGGTATACCAGATCTAGGAATCATGCCATATTTAAAGTGTAGCAAAGGAGGGACTTCCCTGGTGGCGCAGTGGTTAAGAATCTGCCTGCCAATGCAGGGGACACGGGTTCGAACCCTGGTCCGGGAAGATCCAACATGCCACGGAGCAACTAAGCCCGTGTGCCACAACTACAGAGCCTGTGCTCTAGAGCCCGTGAGCCACAACTACTGAGCCTGTGCTCTAGAGCCCACAAGCCATAGCTACTGAGCCTGTGCCACAACTGCTGAAGCCCACGCGCCTAGAGCCCATGCCCTGTGACAAGAGAAGTCACCGCAATGATAAATGAGAAGCCCACGCACCGCAACGAAGAGTAGTCCCTGCTCGCCGCAACTAGACAAAGCCCACACGTGGCAACGAAGACCCAACACAGCCAATAAGTAGATAGATAGATACATAGATACATAGATAGATAGGTAGATAGGAGAGATGGATGTCTCCAGCCATATCTGTCTCTTTTATTAGGAAACTTAGAGGCTTCTAAGAAACATCCATATCAGACTTTCCTTTATGTCTTGTTGGCTAGAACTGAGTTATATTACCACTTATAGCTATAATGAAAGTGGGGAAATCAAGTATCTGGCAATAAGGAGCAGGAATATTAATGATTGGTTTGGATTAATCACAAGTCATTGCCAGGGGCTGGATATATTACTACCCTGAATATAATCAAGTTTCCAGTATTAAAGAAGCCTGAGAGAGGGGGGGTGTCATTGAGTAGTCAAGTAAGAGTGTGCCACAGTTTGCTTCAAATCTTCTGTCTATATGGGTTGCCATTGTATGTTTATTCAACACAAAATTTTAGTCACATGTGAAACACTGTACTACATAATATGTGAGATAGTTAAAGTATATGCAAAGTGATAAGTGAGTAATGCAATACATTAAGAAAGGACTGGTTTGGTTAGTCTAGAGAATTAAAACCTAATTTATTTGGACTTTTTCTGTCTGTGTTAATATAACTTCTGTACTGTGTAAAGGAAAATATGGAAAAACTACAAAATGACCATCAAATTATTATGATAAAAAACAAATATGGGACTACCCTGGTGGCTCAGTGGTTAAGAATCCCCCTGCCAGTGCAGGGGACACGGGTTCGAGCCCTGTTCCAGGAAGATCCCGCATGCTGCGGAGCAGCTAGACCCATGTGCCACAACTACTGAGCCTGTGCTCTGGAGCCCCCAAGCCACAACTAGTGAGTCAGCATGCCACAACTACTGAAGGCCACACACTTAGAGCTCGTGCTCTGCAATAAGAGAGACCACCGCAGTGAGAAGCTGGTGCACTGCAACGAAGAGTAGCCCCTGCTCACTACAACCAGAGGAAGCTTGCACGCAGCAACAGGGACCCAGTGCAGCCAAAAATAAATAATTTATTTTAAAAAAAACCAATATGTTACAATAAGAACAATGGCGAAGTAGTCACAGTAATATCAAACTGAGTCTCACCAGATACATTCTCATGTCATTCTTAAAAAGTGCTGAATGTGAAGATGGTAAACAAGAATGAGTTAGATATTATATACTAAATTTATTTAACTAATATTAGTATGATACATGTAATTTAAAATGATTATAATTATCCAAAGCTAGAAATTCAAAATATCATAACTTAAATTTTAATGATTTTCTTGTAGTTGTGTTTTCTTTTTTTCAGAAGAAAGCAAATGTAGCTGATTTTGTGAAATTATTTATTATTAGATTGTCCGACTTTCTTTACACTCAGAATTCCAAAATGTAGTTCTATCAGTTATTCTACATTTGTCCAGTTAATTTATTATGGATATGAAATACTTTTGTTGCATTTCTAGAAAATTCTTCCTCTTGTAATCTCTACCTATCTTCGCTGTGTATCTATAATAGTTACATTTGAAACGCCATTTATAGTATAGGTTAGTTGAGAATTTTTCTGTAAGTTAGCACCATTAACATTGTATTATGAAACCAAAAGTGAAAAATAAAAAGGAACAAAGTATAGGGAGTCGAATGAGAAGGAAACTTTAAGATTCAAGGGTAAAAAATGATGTTCAGTTTTGCAAGTACGCTCTTTGTGGTTGGTTCAATCAGTGCATTCAAATATATTGCCTGAAATTTTTAAGTTGCATTTAATCAAATTGGCTGTGGAAATAGCCCATGAGCAAAATTACATACAGCTTTTAAAATTAGGGCCTTAAACTATAGGGTATAACAACTAACCTGTAGAATCTTTAAAACACAATAGCAAGGTTGGGAAATATTTGGCACCTGGGAATTTTCTTTTGGCATTATTAGGGTTACAGATATAGTCAAGGTATTCATGTCAGAAAAGTTTTCAATGAAAATTCCAGATGTTTGACAAATGTGTTGCCTTCTAATTCTTTTTAGACAGAAGCTGTATGTTCATTCTTCCCAACAATTTTTCTTTTTAAAAAACATGTAGGCATCAGTAAATGCCTTGACCTAATGAAAGATGGATATGGTAGGTAGTTTAGATTTTGCATAAAGAAAAAAATGTTGAACAATATATATGTACAGTGGACAATTTTGGAAGTAATATTTCCATCTTTCTTAGTATTGTTGTAGATAGATAGATAGACATATTGTTGTAGAAATTTGTCATTCTTTTGGCTGCCCAGCAAGTATGTTTCAAATATTTCTACCTTTGAGTATTGGTCAGAGGTAACACTCCCTGCCTATTTAGAAGTAGGAAATGGCTGATACTTGCTTTCCCAGATTCCTTGATAGATAGGAAACAGACCAATGACTAGATTTCACCAATCATATTCACCAGCCCCAGGCTTTGAATCAAGTGTTAGTGATGCAAGTACTACCGGAAACTCCTCTGTTGGAGGTCACAGGAAGATTGAATTCTTAGAAGCAGCAATGGCTGTCTTGCTAATGGGGGCATCCTGAATTTGGTAGTTTCAGTATTAGCAGTGTAAGTTGCTTTATCCAGTACTCAGAGGTGACTCAATTGTGTCTTCACTGGTCAGGCCTGCAGTATGACTTCTAGAGTTGTTCTTGGCTGCATAGCCCTGAGACTTGTTCATTAGTTCTTTTGTTACTTGTGGTGGCCAGAAGAACGTGTCTCATATACCTCCACCAACTATAGAAACCTTAATCAAATAAGTGTCCAGCTGCTATAGTCTGAAATCTGTCACTGAGTTTGCACCCAGGCCATGCTTTGCACAAGCTGCACCAGTAACTGAACTCAGCAAGAACTCTTAAGACAGGTGCTCTGTTGGGTGACTGATGGCCTTGGTGATCTTGAATTAGGCTGTACCCAGAAGCTTCCATCCATCTTTCCCTACTTCTTTCCTTCACCAGGCATCAGATTGCTGCAAGGTCTGATGGCTCTCCAAACTGACCCAGATCCTTTCCAGTTTTCTTTCAAGGTGTGTTTCCCCAAATGAAACTTCTGTACTTTTAATTGTGTCATGATGTCTGCTTCTTGGAAGACTGGAACTAACATAGTTATTCTGTGGGCTAACATGTTATTTATTCAGTACATTCCTTCTCTGCTTAAATAAACCTGAGTTGGTTTTTGTTACTTTCAGAACATTGAATGATAAATATATGTTGTAGAACCATTAAATATTAGTGTTAATTATATCTAAATAAATCTAGAGTTACCCCTCCCTGCCCCAACGTTTTATTTGAATCAGATATATAGTAACATATCTAACATTTCAGTGAAACAGTATTCACTAAAAATTATCCAAATTAAAGACTAAAATGTTATAAAAGTTTTGGTCTGTATTAAATGTGAATACTGTATACAAACATTTATCAAGAACCTTTCTGAAAAGAGTTCCTGGGAGTAAGAGAGTGCATTACTTACGAGGAGGTATCAAACAACTAAAGGTCTTCTTTAAGGATGATTCATGATGAAACAATTATAGATAGTGAGTATATAAATAACATGAAATGTTCAAATAGAAAAAGTAAAATAAAACAATGAGGTACAATATTTTTGTTGCTATTTTGTTGAGTATTATTTGTACAAAATAAATGAGCAGACTTTAAATGAAAAGTTTGAAGAATTTTTATAAATGAATACATCTCTGTGACCAATTAAGATGTAAGACCCTGGGCTTCCCTGGTGGTGCAGTGGTTGGGAGTCCGCCTGCCGATGCAGGGGACACGGGTTCGTGCCCCGGTCTGGGAGGATCCCACATGCCGCGGAGCGGCTGGGCCCATGAGCCATGGCCGCTGAGCCTGCGCGTCCGGAGCCTGTGCTCCGCAACGGGAGAGGCCACAGCAGTGAGAGGCCCGCGTACCGCTAAAAAAAAAAAAAAAAAAAGATGTAAGACCTTACCGTCACACAAGTAAATTCCCATGAGTTCCCTTTCCAATCTACCTCCATTTCCCTGGAGGCAACCTGCAATCTGATTCCCATCACTGTAGTTTATATAGTCTACTGACCCCAAAATTCATATAAATGGAATCATACAACATGTCTTCTTTTGTGTCTGGCTGCTTTGGATCAACAAGAGTCATTGATAGTCATCCCTATTGTTGCATATATCAGCAGTTTGACTTTTTTATTGCTTAATAGTACACAATTTTAAGAATACATCAATTTGTTTATCCAGTTTCCTATTAATAGACATTTGGGTCATTTCCATTTTTTCTATATTATGATTAAAACTGCCGTGAACATTCTTGTAAAAGCCTTTTTGTGGACATGTTTTCGTTTTTCTTGGGTAAATATCTAAGCATGTGTCTTGTGATAGATGAATTGCTGTGTTTTATGGTAAATGTACATTCAACTTCATGTTAGAAACTACCAAATTATTTTCCAAAGTCATTGTGTAATTTTCCATCTCTACCAGTAGTGTATGAAAATTGTAGTTGCTGCACGTCCATTTTTTTTCCTTTTTGCTTCCATTTCTGTCTTCTTTTGGATTTATTATGTAACTTTTATTTTCTGTTTTATCTCTTCTATTGCCTTTTTAGCAATCCTTCTTTATGTTGTTTTTTAATGGTTCTTCCAATAGTTATAAAATACATTCTTAACTCACTGCAGTCTACCTTATACTAATACATATATAAGATAAGAGTTTTTACTCTTATGGCATGGCTCTTTTGGAGTTTCAGTAGAAAGCCTGAACTGTTTACCAAGCCTTTTTAACTCATAAGATTTGAACTCAAACTCTGTCTCCCTTGCAATGAACAGAAGCTAAAATTTCTGCTTCCCCACCGCCCCCCCCCAATTTTCAAGCTGCTGTTGTTCCCCTGGCTCCATGGGGTCTTGCCTCCAAGTTTTGCACAACTCAAAAGTCTACCAAGGATTTGAGGAAAGTTTAGGTGCATATTTTCATATTGCTTTCTATGTGGCTTTTCCTTTCAAAGAGGTTCTCTCTCCAAATTGTAGCCATTCTTGTAGTGCCAAACTTCTTTTCAGGTTCCTCAGACCCAAGAGACTAGCTTTCTGCTTGAGTTCATGACCTTTCATTAATTTATATAAACAAAAATTCTCAATTCTTTAAATTGAAGACAATTTAAAATGACATAGCACAGGAATGGTTATGACAGTATGCACTTCTCCTCCTGTCTACCCCAATCCATTTGTTCTAGAGTATTTGGAGGTAAGGCAAGAAAATAATTTTGGGTAGACTTAGAAATAGAGTCAACATAAATGGTTACGTTAAAGCAGAGATATGCCAAAAGAAGTGTCTCCCTCCTAGCCAGGTTTTCCCCCTGATTAAAGATATTAATATGTTAACATACATTTTTAAAGTATTCTGTCTCCCCTGTCTTCTGGAGTATAATAATACAAAGGAGAAGTTGGAGTCATTGTGGCATTTTTCCTTTATCACCTTATTTCATCTTGTCCCAGAATACTTGTAGAATGCCCTGTTATCCTTGATATTAAAAAATTGCTAGGACATGTCTATGCATGGATTTCTTTATATATTTGTTTGGAAGGCAGCAAAATTTTTCTATCTATGCACCCAAGTTTTGTTTATTTTCAATACAAAAATATTTTCTTAAATTGTCTGAAGTCTTATGAAGGTCAAATATTTTACATTAATGAGGATTAATAAAATCCACAATCAGGAACCCTTATTACTTGCTAGGCACTGTATTTTCTGCTGTGGATACAATAGTGAGGCTACAGTCTACTAGGGGACAGAGAGATATCAATAAAACAAAAATAAAAATATTTTAACACTAGGGCAGGCTTACTGACAGAATTAGGGATGCTGTGATGTGAGAGAGCAGTTTTTAATGTCTGCCAAATAAGATTTATCTCAGAAATTTAAAGATGGCTCAATAGAAGAAAATGTTTCGAAGTTTATCATGCTGTTAACAGAGCAAAGGCCTAGAATGTTCAAGAAATAGCCAGGTGCGTGGAGTGGTTGAGTGAGAGGGAAAAGAAGTAGGAGAAAAGATAGAGAAGTAAAGGGTAAAAGGGAAGGGAGCAGATCATGAAGAGTCTTATAGGCCACTGTAAAAATTTTGGCTTTTATTCTAAGTGACATGGCATGCCTTTGGAGTATTTTGAGGAGGAAAAGTGATATTATATTTTAAAAGGCTTACTCTGCTGTGTTATGAATAAACTTTAGGAATGGAGGAGTAGGAGTAGAAAGATGATCACTGAGATATATTTTTAATACTGCTGAAATCTTTTGCTCATAATTTATATACTATTTTTACCATCCACTCTTATAAATAAGATTAGCTTAATATTGTTTTCTAGTGTTGTCCTTTACTAGTTTTAGTCTCATGGTTAAACAAATTATCCCAGATTTGGTGAGTAGGAGCCCCTTTAAGCTGAATCCTATGTCCTTTTGACATGTCCTCACCATCTTTGAGCACTTTACTCTCTGGTACCTTTTACTCTCTGGGACCTTTTTTTTTTTTTTTTAAATTTTTATTTATTTATTTTTGGCTGTGTTGGGTCTTTGTTGCAGCACGCAGGCTCTTTCCTTGCAGCACGTGGGCTTCTGTTGCAGCGTGCGGGCTTCTCTCTAGTTGTGATGCATGGGCTCCAGAGTGTGCGGGCTCAGTGGTTGTGGTGCGTGGGCTCTAGAGCACATGGGCTCTGTAGTTGTGGCACGTGGCCTCTCTAGTTGTGGCACTGGGCTCAGTAGTTGTGGCACATGGGCTTAGTTGCCCCACAGCATGTGGGATCTTAGTTCCCTGACCAGGGATCAAACCCATGTCCCCTGCATTGGAAGGCAGATTCTTAACCACTGGACCACAGGGAAGTCCCTACTCTCTGGTACTTTAACATGTTCTAGACTTATTTTATTCCCTCCTAACCACAGTCCTGGAAGCAGCAATTTCTCTAAGAAACCCTAATTCTTATTCATCAAAAATGGTACTTAGAAAACAAGATTTTGAGGACTGAGTAGCAGCACTGGCCTCACCGTGAAATGAGTCTAATTGCTGAGTCTACAGTGAGATGCCATTGTCATCCTCCTCTGGACTTCCATGAAAAATTGGCCCAGCTACTGTGACTATGTGGGGACTACTGACTATGGGGGAGAAAGACTCTCACCATCTTCCTGTCCCACGTGCCAATGCGTAGATCAGAAGGACCCCCACTGGTAAACATTACTGTACAACTGACCGCCTGTGAGCCCCCCTGGACTATGATGTGTGGAATGGAATGGGCTGGCTTCTGGACACACATGTCCAACTAGTGGGATTAACAGTTATTTGTTTGGAAAGGCCTAATGGGTCCAGCCCTAATGGCACTCAACATAACATGGGATGACAGATCTGTACTGTGACTGCTGACTCCTGGCTAGGCCAACAGAATGTTTCCTTTAAAGCTGGGCCTTCACCTCCCCATGGGGGTGGATCTGGGATTGTGAAAATCAGGGATGGCCTTACCTTCCTTATAACTGGACAGGGTACTGCTGCTGTTGACTCCCTTTCCGTTAACTCAGTAAGCTCCAAAATTTTGGCCCCCAAATTTGCCCATATCCTGGAAAATGAGTGTTCTGAGCATAACAGGTATCTTACTCTTCAGACTCTTTGGCTGCTGTTGTCTGTACTCTATTTGTGGTATCTGGTTGCAGTGTCCCCCTAGGGGACCTGACCTTAGGAATATTGCAGAAGATGGACGGACCAAGATTGTAAAGGTCATGTAGGGTATGTAGGGGTGGAATGTATGGTCAGGCCACTCAAGATAGCTGTTCTCTTGCTCTCCATAAGTCCCCGGCCCAACCAGTGCCTGCTTCACCTATACCCTACTCACATGACTGAGCTGCCTACTGCTTGACCCAGGCCGCAGCTGTTGATTGTTCTTATCAAAGGGGCGGTGAAGGGAGTGCCCCTCTACTGGTTTCCATGGTAGCTAATGAGCCCACTTGAAGTCAGTTCCCTTATAACTGGTAATCTCTCCTTCCCCCACCTGGAGCAAAGACTGCCATATCCTGCCCGCTCTCTGCTGCACACAGTGGGGTGTTGCTCCAGAACCTTGCTTCAGATGTCTAAGCTCCCCCATCCATTAAACCGTTGATGTCTTTGTTGCTGAAAAGAAAAAAAAAAGAAAACAAGATTTCGGCATTGAGGTATTTTATATTTTTGAGTCTGTTTTTGTAGTTTAAGTTCTTCCCAGGAAACTTACTCACTTTTATAGCTAAATTTTCAAATTTATTGGCAAAGTTGTGTTTATTTTGCAGGAATCTTTTATGTTTTTTGAAAAAATCTTTATTTTACCTCTATTTCTTGAACAGTCTTGGTTTGGCCTTTAAGGTAATATTCTCAAACAGATTTGGGTTTTGATCAAGTATTTTTGGGGGGGAGTGGTTGTTTGTTTTCTATTGCACTGATTTCTGTTTTAAACTTTATTTTTTTAGTTTATTTTGTGTTGATTATATTGAACATCAGTATTCTTCATTAAATCAGAATATATACAGGTGAAACCAGGCTCAGTAGTTTGTAAAGATCCCCAGGTAATTCCTGTGTGCAGCAAAATTTGGGAACCACTGGGAAATGACAGTCATTTGTTAGGTTACTCACCATCCTGTTCCTTGCTAAATACACTAATTACTAATTACTAATTTTTGTTTTGTCTTTCTTAAATATTATTCCTTGTAATGTATGCTAAAATGTTCTGTTCCTAAAAAATATTGCCTGATGATGATCTTTGAGAAACTCAAAACTTGTGCATTTCATCCATACTTGTGAAATGAAAGCAATAAGTACTGTAGAAGCAGGTTATATATTTATGAAACTAAGGAACCTTAGTTTAAACTAAGAAGTGACCAGAGTAAGGGAGGAAAAATTAGAAATCCAAATTTATAATTAATAAACCGATAATTATTGCTTTTAGAGAATTTATTTAAATGGCAGTTGAGTTCTCCTTCTGAAGGAAGGGCTGTTTTGGCAGGGGGAAGAGGAATTTCATTCATTGTAAATGGAGCCCAGATAAATAAGAATTCACCAGCAAAATAAGAATTCACCAGCAAAGTAAATTTATTATAATCCTATGCCAAGTTCTTTTTTTTCCTGATCTTTCCAAGGTCTTGTCTCTCCCAGTCTACTTAATTAGACTCCTTCCCTCTCTACTTAATTATATTTGCAAATTCTTGCCATTTGTAACAATTTTGAAGCAGTGGCAAAGTGATGCTTGAGAGGTGAAAGGCAATCACAATCTGGCCTGGAATCAATTGATACAATTGGAGAGTTCTTGACGGCCCTCACCAGTTGATTCCCAGCTGCACTTGGGATGCGGCTGCTCAGCAGCAGACTTAGCAATTTGGGTCCACTCATGGTAATTGGTTTCAGATGAAACCAGAAAATTCATTTTACACTGTCCTCATCCCACTGCCCAAGGAATTGGAGGATGTAATATAACGTATTCAAGGCAAAATCCCAGCTTCATGGAAATCCCATCACCTAAATTCTAGTCTGAATTGGATCTGATTGTGTCTTGGTAGTCCCCGTGTGGTGAGAATGATTATTATAATGTTATTTCAGTGGTTAGTTGTGCTCACCCTGCCGCTCTGGCTATGACTCTTCTATTTCCTTTAGAACAACTTGCTTTACGAACAATAAATGTGTCCCTAATCATACAGTTAAGGAAAATATTGGTGATCATATTCCTAACTTGGAAGTGAAATAGGGGGTACCGTTTTATCTCATTCTCACTAAATGCTACTCCTTTAAATTTAAAGCTTCGAATAAAATGAACATGCTGTCAATATTCTTCTTTCCTTTGGTTAAATGAAATACTATTCATTTATATATATATATAACTATATATATAATTTCAGAATTTCTCTAGTAGAGAAGTGAGTCTATCCTATTTCTAATTTAACAGACTGTAAATGTTATTTTCAGCTTCAAGTAAAGTAACAAGATAGTAGTAGTGACTTAAACGATGAGGACCTATTATTAGGTAACATAAGAAGAAGTCTGGAAACAAAGTGCTTCCAGGGTTGGTTCAGTAGCTGAAGAATGTTATGAAGGACCCAGGTGTTTTGCATCACAATCACACTCCCACCTCCACTATCCTCACTGTCTCAGTATGTCAGGGGTCTCTACGCTTATGGTGACAAGATGGTGTCACTAGAGCCAAACAAACATCATATCTTTAAAGGATACTATTGGTGGTGTTCTGGTCAATGTTTAATGACCCACTCTGTGGACAAACAAGAAACATACTAATCTGCAGCATTTGATGATTTTCATGTAAATTTGCCAGTACTGGCTGATTCCAAGCTCCAATGTGATGTCATTGAATGCAGTGTTGGGAAGAGATAATCACAATCATGAAACACTATTTGTGCCTCCAGCATACCATCAGATACCATCCAAAGTCAGGAAGAATTAATTTTTTTTTCGAAAGGAAAAGTTTTCTCAGAAACCCTTAAATTCCCTTATGTCTCATTGGTCTGGGTTGCATCTAATGCCTATCCCTAAACTTATTACCACGACCATGATTGACCATGATTGCTCGAGAAGACTAATCCTCATTCACTCCTGGAAGCAGTTTTATCTCGTTCTCACTAAATTCTACCCCTTTCAATTTAAAGTTTCAAATGAAATGAAAATGCTGTTGATAAATATTCTTTAAACCTTCTTTAAACTTACAGCATAGTAAATACCTGCAAAATATTGGAGCAGTCCAGCAACTAGGAAGGGGATGAGAATGCCTGGTGGGTGGGCAAATAATGGTGTCTGCCAAAGAGACAAAACCAGACGTAACTATATTCTTAAGCACAAATACACATGAAAAGGAGTATAGAAATGTAAGCATATGTATTTTTTATTCTACTTCAAGCGTCTTTTTATGAGTCTACCATAAAAACACACACACATCATTTGGATTTGTGTCATCTTTTTGTTTGGGCAACTCCTGGAGTCTAGTCATAGTGAAACATCAAAGTGGAAGGAGATTACGAGCTGAGTTGGCTCGACGGCTCTCAGAGAGCACTTCAAACAGTGTGAACGGTTGAGAACAGCTAAAATTCCCCAAGAAAAACATCATCTCTTACATGAAACATGATCCTGAACAATGTTAATATATTTTTGAATTTGAACACTTAATATCTGCTGTTCCACAGCACCTTTCTAAAGCATGCTCATCATTTCTAGCAGTTGAGCTGTTTCCTTTTCATTTGAAGGAATGAAGCCTTCCCCACAGAGATGTGCATAGCTGAGTTCAGGACAGTAGCTAGGGATAGTTTGGGAAGGACCTGGGCAGACAAAAACAAATACTGTGTTTGCTTGAGGTCAAAGAAACGAAGCATGCTTGTTCCTCTTGATTAAAGGATAGTAATTCATGTCTTTCTTTCCATTATGCCATTTTCTAGTTTTTTGGGGTTTTTTTTGTATTTTTCTAAGAAAGTGTCAGCTCCTTTTTAAAAATGTTCATTTCTTGAGGGACTTCCTTGGCGGTCCAGTGGTTGAGACTTCTTGGGGGACTTCCCTGATGGTCAAGTGGTTGAGACTCCACACTTCCACTGCAGGGGGCACAGGTTCGATCCCTGGTCCAGGAACTAAGATCCTGCATGCCGCACAGTGCCACCAAAAAAAAAAAAAAAGACATTAAAAATGTTCATTTCTGTCATTCAAGCTTCATGCTTCTCCTTTCTCAGTTCTTTACCCACAAACACACACATACCACCTTATCTCTGAATCTACATTTTTTTCCTTCTTTAAACAGAAGCTGGATTTTAGGTATCTTTTTTGCTTCATCTGCCATTGCTAACTATTATTTTACTTATTGACAATGTAGAGGTGATACAAGCAGTTCAAAATCTTGTGCCCATTGTGATGAGGGGTTAATATCCCTGCTACTTCTAGGCTCTGGAATATCAGGCCAAGATTTAGGATACCTTTACAATTGTTAATTCCCGAAGATGAGGCAACGCATGGTCTAACACAGGAAGAACTGTTAATAATGTTGCTGTAATGGTAATGAGCTATCTGTTGCCATATGAGTTAGTTATGTTGTTATATGACTAGAACATTGGTGTTGTTCTGTAGTGTCTATTCTAATAGTACTATGCTATTAGTAATGCAACATTAATATTTGCTATATATTTGCTGAGGCTTAAAAAGTAGGTTTGTTTCTTTCTTATTTTGGAGGAAGAATGATAATCACTTTGCTCTCTATTGATAGAAAACTACTCAAGCAGACTTAGATTCAAAAAGAAGAGATATTGGGAAGATATAAGGAAGCAACACTTCGAGGTTGATAACCCCTCCAAAAGGGATGAATTGTCAATGTTGGAAAAATTTAGAAAAGAATAGAGATTTTTTTTGCCCTCAGCATTTTAGCAATGCTTTGTCCAGAGTCCAGAGATCTGGTGTATCCTTCCAGGTTTGAATTTGTTCAATGATATAAATTGTTTCTGCTCCAAAGCAAATTTACAATTTTAGATACTGTATAGATTATTTATCCCTGGGGTCCAAGAAAATAAGTGGTTCCTTCATCAGGAGCACTTTATGAACATTAAGATGTTACCCACCCCTCCCCCTGCATCTGATGCCAGATAGTCAGTTTGAAAGACGTCATTTTCTTGGACCATTTGCTTGAACATTCCATGGACATGTGATAAGAAAATAATCTAGTCTTTATAATTCAAATAAAAATGTCATTATTTTCTGATTCCACCTTCAGAAGGCATAGATTTTTGAAATATTTCATGTATATGTAATAGCTGTTTATTTCTACTTCTAAAACCTAGGGCTACTACATTTAGGTTCTTGTTTCACTACTTTTCTATAAAGAAATATCAATTTTGAGAAAGTTTTCTAAGTCAGTGCTCCTCAATACCACAATATGTTTTAATAAAATGTAGATAATTTATCACCGCGTTTTTAGGATAATTAAAAAATTTAAATTTGCAATCTTATTTGCTCCTGTGGTAACATAGAATCAGCAAATTAACTCTGAAACAAAATGTAATTTACAATTGATTTCTTTTATGCATCTACATACATTTTTCCTTCTCTTTTATAGGAACTTCATGTGGTTACCACAGATTCTTTTTTTTTTTTTTTTGGCTGTGTCAGGTCCTAGTTGCTGCACATGGGATCTTTCGTTGCAGTGCGCGGGCTGTTCATTGCATCTCGCAGGCTTCTGTCTAGTTGTGGCCTGAGGGCTGCAGAGTGCATGGGCTCTGTAGTTGTGGCACACGGGCTCAGTAGTTGAGGCACGCAGGCTTAGTTGCCCTGCAGCATGTGGGATCAAACCCATGTCCCTTGCATTGGAAGGCGGATTCTTAACCACTGGACCACCAGCAAAGTCCCAATGACAGATTCTTCATTAGTCACAGTTTTTTAAAAAATGTGTCTTTTTACTAAATGCATATTTTACATTTTAAAAATTAAATTTTTATTCCAGAAAAGTTTTAAAGAAAAGTTAAAGAGATAGTACAGAGAATTCCCATATATCTCCCTATAATTTCCCTTATTATTAATAGCTTCTTACATTAGTACAGTATAGTTAACACAATTACTGAATCAGTATTGATGTATTATTATTAACTGAAGTCTATACTCTATTGAGATTTCCTCAGTTTGACCCAATGTACTTTTTCTGTTCCAGGGGTCCCATCCAGGATATCACATTACATTTAGTAGTCATGATTCCTTAGGCTTCTCTTGGCTATGACAGTTTCTCAGACTTTCCTTGTTTTTGGTGACCTCATCATCTTTGAGGCTTTCTGGTCAGATATTTGGTAGTCCTCAGTTTGGCTTTATCTGATGGTTTTCTCATGATTACACAGGTGTTACAGGTTTTGGGGAAAAAGCCAAATGCATTTTTGCATGCAAGGGTTTTATTCTGTCTTCCCATTTTCACATTATGGATACTGTTTATGTTAGTGAAAGTACAGATTAAAGGTCTCCTGGAAATATGGTTATTAACTGCATTATTTACCATAAAGTTGTAAGTAGATCATATAACAAAGTTAAATTTTCGAAAGCAAGGAAATTCATAATTTCAGCAAAATTTTGCTTCCCTCTGGAAAGAGTAGGGTGGATACTATGAATTTCCTGTGGTGATTTCCTGATTTTTCAACCGTAAATACACAGGATTAGAAAAGACCAATCCCATATGCTCAGGAGGCTCTGTAGTATAAAATAGTAGTTTTCCAACTCATTAGCCATGAAAATCTCTGTTCAAATGAAATCTTGCATGGCCACATAAATAAATAAATAAAAGCAGAATTGGTGTGATTGAAGCAGGACCCCAGAGGGATGTGCTTAGAGTATAACAGCCCACCAGTTTGGTTCATTGGTAGAACGAACAGGGAACAAATATACCTACTTTGCATGATTTGTATGACGCTTCAGTGATAAGTGAAGTGTCTACTGCTGCAAATTCATGGCACTTAGTCATTCAAGAAATACCAGATCCCTTCTTCTCAAACTATTATTTAGTAAGTGAATCTTTACTCTGCCATTTGAATATATATATGCCATTTGAATATATACACACAAATATATATGTGTGTGTGTGTGTGTGTGTGTGTGTGTAGGTGTATAGCCCAAAGAAAATACATATAATGGTGAGAAGATGAGATGGTTGCATTTAATAATTAATTTTATGTTGTGAAATTGAGAGAATTATTGTAAGTTAATATCTAAACTTGGAATAATCCAACAAAATTATATAAAATATTCCCTAACATCTAAAATATACTGCATTTTAAATAGCTTTTTAAAAAATTTATTGAAGTATCATTGATTCACAATGTTGTGTTTAATTTCTGCTGTATAGCAAACTCAGTTATACATATATATGTATTCTTTCTAATATTCTTTCCATTATGGTTTATCACAGGATATTGAATATAGTTCCCTGTGCTATACAGTAGGACCTTTTTTTTTTTTTTTTGCGGTACGCGGGCCTCTCACTGTTGTAGCCTCTCCATTTGCGGAGCACAGGCTCCAGATGCGCAGGCTCAGCAGCCATGGCTCACGGGCTTAGCCGCTCCGCGGCATGTGGGATCTTCCTGGACTGGGGCACGAACCCGTGTCCCCTGCATCGGCAGGCGGACTCTCAACCACTGCGCCACCAGGGAAGCCCTTGGACCTTGTTGTTTATCCATCCTATATATAATAGTTTGCTAATCCCACACTCTCAGTCCTTCCCTCCCCCACTCCCCCATCTCCTTGGCAACCACAAGTCTATTCTCTATATTTGTGAGTCTGTTTTTGTTTCATAGATAATGTTCATTTGTGTCCTATTTTAAATTCCACATATTAGTGATATCATATGGTATTTGTCTTTCTCTTTCTGATTTACTTCACTTAGTATGATAATCTCTAGTTGCATTTATGTTGCTGCAAATCGCATTATTTCATTCTTTTTGATGGCAGAGTAATATTCCATTATATGTATTATGTATACCATATCTTCTTTATCCCTCTGTCAGTGGACACTTAGGTTGTTTCCATGTCTTGACTATTGTAAGTAGTGCTGCTGTGAACATAAGGGTGCATGTATTTTTCTTTCTTTCTTTTTTGATTTTTGATATTATTTTTGGTTTTTATTTTTTTATTTTATTTTTAATAGATATTTATTGGAGTATAATTACTTCACAATACTGTGTTAGTTTCTGTTGTACAGCAAAGTGAATCAGCTATATGCATACATATATACCCATATCCCCTCCCTCTTGAGTCTCCCTCCCACCCTCCCTATCCCTCCCCTCTAGGTCATCGCAGAGCACTGAGCTGACCTCCTTGTGCTATGCTGCTGCTTCCCACTAGCTAACTATTTTACATTTGGTAGTGTATATATGTCAATGCTACTCTCACTTCGTCCCAGCTTCCCCTTCACCACCCGTGTCTTCAAGTCCATTCTCTATGTCTACATCTTTATTCCTGCCCTGTCACTAGGTTCATCAGTGGTTTCTCTTTCTGACTTACTTCACTCTGTATGACAGACTCTAGGTCCATCCACCTCACTACAAATAACTCAATTTCGTTTCTTTTTGTGGCTGAGTATTATTGCATTGAATATATGTGCCACATCGTCTTTATCCATTCATGTGTTGATGGATACTTAGGTTGCTTTCATGTCCTGGCTATTGTAAACAGTGCTGCAATAAACATTGTGATACATGTCTCTTTTTTGAATTATGGTTTCCTCAGGGTATATGCCCAGTAGTGGGATCACTGGGGCATATGGTAGTTCTATTTTTAGATTTTTAAGGAATCTCCATACTGTTTTCCATAGTGGTTGTATCAATTTACGTTCCTACCAACAGTGCAGGAGGGTTCCCTTTTCCCCACACCCTTTTTAACATCTATTGTTTCTAGATTTTTTGATAATGGCCATTCTGACTGGTGTGAGGTGATACCTCATTGTAGTTTTGATTTGCATTTCTCTAATAATCAGTGATGTTGAGCATCTTTTCATATGCCTCTTGGCCATCTTTATGTCTTCTTTGGTGAAGTGTCTATTTAGGTCTTCTGCCCATGTTTTTAACTGGATTGTTTGGTTTTTTTTGATATTGAGCTCCATGAGCTGTTTGTATATTTTGGAAATTAATCCTTTGTCTGTTGTTTGGTTTGCAAATATTTTCTCCCATTCTGAGGGTTGTATTTTCGTCTTGTTTATGGTTTCCTTTGGGGTGCAAAAGCTTTTAAGTTTCATTAGGTTCCATTTGTTTATTTTTGTTTTTATTTTCATTACTCTAGGAGGTGGGTTGAAAAATATCTTGCCATGATTTATGTCAGAGTGTTTTTTCTGTGTTTTCCTCTAAGAGTTTTATAGTGTCTGGTCTTAAATTTAGGTCTTTAATCCATTTTGAGCTTATTTTTGTTTATGGTGTTAGATAGTGTTGTAATTTCATTCTTTTACATGTAGCTGTCAAGTTTTCCCAGTACCACTTATTGAAGAGGCTGTCTTTTCTCCATTGTATGTTCTTGCCTCCGTTGTCATAAATTAGGTGACTGTATGTGTGTGTTTATCTCTGGCCTTTCTATTCTGTACCATTGATCAATATTTCTGTCCTTGTGCCAGTACCATACTGTGCTGATTACTGTAGCTTTGTAGTATAGTTTGAAGTTGGGAGCCTGATTCCTCCAGCTCTGTTTTTTTTTCTCAAGATTGCTTTGGCTATGCAAGGTCTTTTGTGTTTCCATATGAATTGTAAAACGTTTTATTCTAATTCTGTGAAGAATGCCATTGGTAGTTTCTTAGGGATTGCATTGAATCTGTAGATTGCTTAGGGTAGTATGGTCTTTTTCACAATATTGATTCTTCCAATCCAGGAACATGGTGTATTTCTCCATCTGTTTATGGCATCTTTGAAATCTTTCATCAGTGTTTTATAGTTTTCTGAGTACAAGTCTTTTCACTTCCTTAGGTAGGTTTATTCCTAGGAATTTTTTTCTTTTAGTTGCTATGGTAAAGTGGATAGTTTCCTTAATTTCTCTTTCTGATATTTTGTTGTTAGTGTATAGGAATGCCAGAGATTTCTGTGCATTAATTTTGTATCCTGCGACCTTACCAAATTTACTGATTAGTTCTAGTAGTTTTCTGGAGACATCTTTAGGATTTTCTATGTATAGTATCATGTCATGTGCAAACAGTGACAGTTTTACTTTTCTTTTTCAATTTGTATTCCTTTTATTTCTTTTTCTTCTCTGTTTGCCATGGCTATGACTTCCAAAACTGTGTTGAATAAGAGTGGTGAGAGTGGACATCCTTATCTTGTTTCTGATCTTAGGGGAAATGGTTTCAGTTTTTCACCATTGAGTATGATGTTTGCTGTGGGTTTGTCATTATGGCCTTTATTATGTTGAGGTAGGTTCCCTCTATGCCCATTTTTTGGAGAGTTTTTATCAAAAATGGGTGTAGAATTTTGTCAGAAGCTTTTTCTGCATCTATTGAGGTGATCATATGGTTTCTTATTCCTTAATTTGTTAATGTGGTGTATCACATTGATTGATTTGTGTATATTGAAGTATCCTTGCATCCTTGGGCTAAATCCCACTTGATCATGCTGTATGATCCTTTTAATATCTTGTTGGAGTCTGTTTGATAGTATTTTGTTCAGGATTTTTGCATCTATGTTTATCAGTGATATTGGTGTATAATTTTCTTTTTTTTCTGATGTCTTTTTCTGGTTTTGGTATCAGGGTGATTATGGCTTCATAGAATGAATTTGGGAGTGTTCCTCCCTCTGCAATTTTTTGGAAGAGTTTGAGAAGGATTGGTGTTAGCTCTTCTCTAAATGTTTGATAGCATTCGCCTGTGAAGCCATGTGGTCCTGGACTTTTGTTTGGTGGAAGATTTTTAATTACAGTTTCAATTTCATTTCTTGTGATAGGTCTGTTTATATTTTCTAATTCTTCCTGGTTCAGTCTTGGAAAATTGTACCTTCCCAAGAACTTATCCATTTCTTCTTGGTTGTCCATTTTATTGGCATATAGTTGTTTGTAGTAGTCTCTTATAGTCCTTTGTATTTCTGCAGTGTCAGTTGTGATTTCTCGTTTTTCATTTCTAATTTTATTGATTTGTGTCCTTTCCCTTTTTTTCTTGATGAGTCTGGCTAAGGGTTTATCATTTTTGTTTATCTTCTCAAAGAACCAGCTTTTAGTTTTATTGATGTTTGCTGTTGTTTTCTTCATTTCTAGTTCATTTATTTCTGCTCTGATCTTTATGATTTCTTTCCTTCTACTGACATTGGGTTTTGTTTGTTCTTCTTTCTCTAGTTCCTTTAGGTGTAAGTTTAGATTGTTTGAGTTTCTTGTTTTTTGAGGCAGGATTGTATTGCTATACACTTCCCTCTTAAAACTACTTTTGCTGCGTCCAGTAGGCTTTGGCTCATCGTGTTTCTGTTGTCATTTTTCTCTAGGTATTTTTCGATTTCCTCTTTGATTTCTTCAGTGATCTCATGGTTATTTAGTAGCGTATTGTTTAGCTTCCGTGTGTTTGTGTTTTTTACAGATTTTTTTTTGTTTTGTTTTTTTACTGTAATTGATTTCCAACCTCATCACGTTGTGGTCAGAGAAGATGCTTGATACGACTTCAATTTTCTTAAATTTTCTGAGGCTTGATTTGTCACCCAAGTTGCAATCTATCCTGGAGAATGTTCCATGTGCACTTGAGAAGAAAATGTATTCTGCAACTTTTGGGTGGAATGTTCTATAAATATCAATTAGATCTATCTGGTCTATTGTGTCATTTAAAACTGGTGTTCGGGGCTTCCCTGGTGGCGCAGTGGTTGAGAATCTGCCTGCCAATGCAGAGGACACGGGTTCGAGCCCTGGTCTGGGAAGAGCCCACATGCCGCGGAGCAATTAGCCCCGTGAGCCACAATTACTGAGCCTGCGTGTCTGGAGCCTGTGCTCCGCAACAAGAGAGGCCACGATAGTGAAAGGCCTGCGCACCGCGATGAAGAGTGGCCCCCACTTGCCACAACTAGAGAAAGCCCTCGCACAGAAACGAAGACCCAACACAGCCATAAATAAATAAATAAATAATTTTAAAAAAAAATCCTAAGAGCCCCTTCTAATTGTAGTCCTGAAACAAGCCTGCAGAACTGTGTGGCTGGGGGGAGGGGCGGCCCTTTAAAAAAAAAAAAAAAACAACTGGTGTTCCCTTATTTATTTTCACTTTGGATGATTTTTCCATTGGTGTAAGTGTGGTGTTAAAGTCCCATACTATTATTGTGTTATTGTCGATTTCTCCTTTCATGGTTGTTAGCATTTGCCTTATGTATTGAGATGCTTCTCTGTTGGGTGCATATATATTTATAATTGTTATATCTTCTTCTTGGATTGATCTCTTGATCATTATGTAGTGTCCTTTCTTATTTCTTGTAACAGTCTTTATTTTAAAGTCTATTTTATTTGATACGAGTATTGCTACTCCAGCTTTCTTTTGATTTCCATTTGCAGGGAATATCCTTTTCCATCCCTTCACTTTCAGTCTGTATGTGTCCCTAGGTCTGAAGTGGGTCTCTTGTAGATAGCATATATATGGGTCTTGTTTTTGTATCCATTCAGCCAGTCTGTGTGTTTTCCTTGGGGCATTTAATTCATTTACATTCAAGGTTATTATTGATATATATGTTCCTATTACCATTTTCTTAATTGTTTTTGGTTTGTTTTGGGGGTTTGTTTTGGATTTTTCTGCTCTTGTGTTTCCTGCCTGGACAAGTTTCTTTAACATTTGTTGTAAAGCTGGTGTGGTGGTGCTGAATTCTCTTAGCTTTTGCTTTTCTGAAAAGCTTTTGATTTCTCCATCGAATCTGAATGAGCTCCTTGCTGGGTAGAGTAATTTTGGTTGTAGGTTTTTCTCTTTCATCACTTTAAGTATATCCTGCCACTCACTTTTGGCCTGCAGAGTTTCTGCTGAAAAATCAGCTGGTAACCTTATGGGGATTCCTTGGTATGTTGGTATGGTTTTTTTTGTTGTTTTTCCTTTGCTGCTTTTAATATTTTTTCTTTGAATTTAATTTTTGTTAGTTTGATTAATGTATGTCTTGGTGTGTTTTTCCTAGGGTTTATCCTGTATGGGACTGTCTGTGCTTCCTGGACTTGGGTGACTATTTCCTTTCCCATGTTAGGAAAGTTTTCAACTATAATCTCTTCAAATATTTTCCCAGACCTTTTCTTTTTTTCTTCTTCTTCTGGGACCCTTATAATTCGAATGTTGATGTGTTTAATGTTGTCCCTGAGGTCTCTTAGGCTGTCTTCATTCCTTTTCATTCTTTTTTCTTTATTCTGTTCCTCGGCAGTTATTTCCACCATTTTGTCTTCCAGCCCACTTATTTGTTCTTCTGCCACAGTGATTCTGTTATTGATTCTTTCTAGTATATTTTTCATTTCAGTTAGTATGTTGTTCATCTGTTTGTTTGTTCTTTAGTTCTTCTAGATCTTTGTTAAATATTGCTTGTATTTTCTCAGTCTGTGTCTCCATTCTATTTTCAAGATTCTGGATCATCTGTACTATCATTACTCTGAATTCTTTTTCAGGTAGATTGCCTATTTCTTCTTCATTTATTTGGTCTTTCAGGTTTTTACCTTGCTCCTTCATCTGTAACATATTTTGTTGTTGTCTCTTTTTTTTTTTTTTTTTTGTGAGTGAGATTGTGTTCCTGTCTTACTGGTTGTTTGACCTGAGGCTTCCAAAACTGGAGTTTGTAAGCTGTTGGGTAGAGCTGGGTCTTGGTGCTGCGATGAGGACCTCCCAGAGACCTCCCTCTGATGAGTATTCCCTGGGTCTGAGGTTCTCTGTTAGTACAGTGGTTCAGACTCGTAGCTCCCAGTGTAGGAACTTCGGCCCGACCCCTGGCTCGTGAACCAAGATCCCGGAAGCCATGCGGGGTGGCAAAAAAAAAAAAAAAGAGAGAGAACAATAACAAAGTAAAAAATAAAAGTAGACTAGGAGACTAACAGATATGTTAGAAAGAATATAAAAATAAAAATATAGATGAAACAACTGGAAGGTAGAACAGAACCACAATAGTAAAAAAAAAGAGGAGGAGGAAAAAAAAAGTGGAAAAGGCCTTGGCTGTGGAGGGCAGGGCCTAAGCAGGGGTGGGGTTTATGTGGTGGATGGGGCCTATGCTTAGGATCCATAGGGCTGGAAAAGGCCTTGGAGGTTTTGGGGGATGGGGCTTAGGCTTAACAGAACAGAAAGGGCCCAGGTGTGCCTCCCGCCTCTGGTCTCAGAGGGTGGGGGACTCCACCTGGGAGCCCCGCAGGCTTCCTGGACTTGAGTGGGTGGGGCAAATGCCCTGTGCTCCTCTCCAGCTCCTCTGGTCCTGGAGGGCCCCTCCTGCCTGCCTCTCCTGTTCTGCCCCAGCCTCACTCCTACGCCCCCTGGAGCAACGTGGCCTGGAGGGGGCCTCTGAGGGTGTAGAACCTGGCCCAAGATCCGGGCAGACTTCCCCGGTCTATTGGGCAGGGGAAACACTGGGCTCACTCCCCCCGATCCCAGCCCCCGAGGGCCCCTCCAGGCGTGGGAACCTCTCTTCCCCTTAGCCACTCCTCAGGGGCGTCGGTCCTGTCCGGCCTCCACTTTTTCTCCCTCCTCAGTCCCTCCATGTCCTACCAGGTTACTCGGGTGTTCCTCCCGTCTCCTTGGGTGTCACGGTCCCCCAGCAGAATCCAGCAGGTGCCGTAGTTGTGGGAATACGCCTACTTTTTCAACTTATAGTTTTGTTTGGGTATATGCCCAGGAGTGGGATTGCTGGATCATATGACAACTCTGTTTCTAGTTTTTTGAGGAACCTCCATACTGTTTTCCATAGTGGCTGCACCAATTTACATTCCCACCAATAGTGTAGGAGTGTTTTCTATTCTTCACATTCTTTCCAGCCTTTGTCATTCAACAGCTATTTCTTTATAAGAGAAAGGAGAGGGAGTTTTGGATACGGAGAGTAATATCCACATATCCTTATTTCACATATAAGTGATATTATATGATATTTGTCCTTCTTTGTCTGACTTACTTCACTTAGTATGATAATGTTGCTGCACATGGCATTATTTCATTCTTTTTTATGGCTGAGTAATATTCCAGTGTGTGTGTGTGTGTGTGTGTGTGTGTGTGTGTGTGTGTGTGTGTAGCACATCTTCTTTATCCATTCATCTTTCAATGGACCCTTATGTTGCTTCCATGTCTTGGCTGTTGTAAACAGTGCTGCAGTGAACATTGGGGTGCATGTATCTTTTTGGATTATGGTTTTCTCTGGATATATGCCCAGGAGTGGGATTGCTGGGTTATATGGTAGTTCTATTTTTAGTTTTTTGAGGAACCTCCTTTTCCATAGTAGCTGCACCAATTTCCATTCCTACCAGCAGTGTAAGAGGGTTCCCTTTTCTCCACACTCTCTCTGGCATTTATTATTTGTATGCTTACAATGTTTATTTTATTTTATATTGGAGTATAATTGATTAACAATGATGTGTTAGTTACAGGTGTACAGCACATTAGATTCAGTTATACCCATACAAGTATCTATTCTTTTTCAAATTCTTTTCCCATTTAGGTTATTTGTAGACTTTTCAACGATGGCCATTCTGACTGGTGTGAGGTGGTACCTCACTGTTGTTTTGATTTGCATTTCTCTAATAATTAGTGATCGTAAACATCTTTTCATGTGCCTATTGGCCATCTGTATATCTTCTTTGGAGAAATTCTGTTTAGGTCTTCTGCCCATTTTTCAATTAGGTTGTTTTTATTTTTGTTATTGAATTGTAGGAGCTGTTTGTATATTTTGGAAATTAAGCCCTTCTTGGTCTCATCATTTGCAAATATTTTCTCCCAGTCCATACATTGTCTTTTCGTTTTATTTATGGTTTCCTTTGCCGTGCAAAAGCTTATAAGTTTCATTAGGTCCCATGTGTTTATTTTTGCTTTTATTTTTATTGCTTTGAGAAACTGACCTAAGAAAACATTGCTACAATTTATGTCAGAGAATGTTTTGCCTATGTTCTCTTCTTGGAGTTTTATGGTGTCTTGTCTTATTTTTAAGTCTTTAAGCCATTTTGAGTTTATTTTTGAGTATGGTGTGAGGGTGTGTTTTAGCTTCACTGATATGCTAATTTACATGCGGCTGTCCAACTTACCCGACACCACTCTCTGAAGAGACTGTCTTTTCCCCATTGTATATTGTAGCCTTCTTTGTTGAAGATTAATTGTCCCTAGGTGTGTGCACTTATTTCTGGGCTCTCTATTCTGTTACATTGAGCCCTGTATCTGTTTTTGCACCAGTACCACGCTGTTTTGATTCCTATAGCTTTGTAGTATTGTCTGAAGTCTGGGAGGGTTATGCCTCCTGCTTTGTTCATTTACCTCAGGATTGCTTTGGTAGTTCTGGGTATTTTTATGGTTTCATATAAATTTTAGGATTAGTTTTTCTAGTTCTGTGAAAAATGTCATGGGTATTTTGATAGGTATTGCATTAAGTCTGTAGATTGCTTTGGGTAGTATGGCTATTTTAACACTATTAATTCTTCCAATCCAAGAGCATGGGATATCTTTCCATTTCTTTGAATCATCTTCAGTTTCCATTATTAATGTTTTGTAGTTCTCATCATATGTCTTTCACCTCTTTGGTGAGGTTTACTCCTAAGGTTTTTTGTTTTGTTTTGTTTTTGTTTTTGTTTTTCTGATGAGATTTTAAAAGGGATTGTTTGTTTACATTCACTTTCTGATATTTCATTGTTAGGGTAAAGAAGGGCAACCAATTTCTGTATGTTAATCTTGTATCATGCTGCCTTGCTGAATTCGTTTATCAGTTCTAGTAGTTTTTGTGTAGAGTGCTTAGGGTTTTCTATATACAGTATCATGTCATCTGCATATAATGACAATTTTCCTTCTTCCCTACCAATTTTAATACCTTTTCTTTTTTTCTCTGATTGCTGTGGCTAAGACTTTCGATACTATGTTGAAGAGAAGTGGTGAGAGTGGGCATCCTTGTTTTCTTCCAGATTTTAGTGGGAGGGCTTTCAGCTTTTCATTGTTGAGTGTTGTACTGGCTGTGGTTTTGCCAGAAATAGCTTTTCTTATGTTGAGATATGTTCCCTCTATTACCACTTTTGTAAGGAGTTTTTTAATCATGAATGGATGTTGAGTTTTATCAAATGCTTTTTCTGCATCTGTTGAGACGGTCATGTGTTTTTTGTCTTTTGTTGATGTGGTGTATCACATTGAGTTACATAAGTTGGAGCATCCTTGCTGTGGATAAATCCAACTTGGTTGTGGTGTATGATCTTTTTTATGTGTTGTTGGATTCGGTTTGCTAATATTTTGTTGAGAATTTTTGCATCTATATTTGTCAAAGCTGTTGGCCTGTAATTTCCTTTGTTGGTTTTATCTTTGTCTGGTTTTGGTATCAGGGTGATGATGGCTTCATAGAATGACTTAGGGAGTGTTCCCCCCTCTTCAGTTTTTTGGAAGAGTTTGAGAATAAAATGCTTTCTTAAGATGAATATTCTGTTGGTCAGAGCTTTTAAAAACTACTGTTTCTGTATATCATGTTGCATTGGAAATATTGATATTATGGGGCATTATGGAGTGTCTTGTCAGTTATTCTAATCAAGTATTAATCTGTATTTTCTAATATTAAAAAAAACCAAGATGATATCACTTACCAAGTTTGTATTCCAGGAAGATGTTAGGAGTAATAGAGCTTAGAATTCAATGGAAAATTTTTACTAGTCTTAGTTGAGAAAAATGAACAAAGTAAAAAAGTTGAAGCCACTGAATCAGAATTCTAATATACTATGCTGTGTTGGTGTCTGACAAAAATTTTGTAATAAAAAGAGGAAGAAGAAGGAGGAGGAGAACAATAAGTACAACAACAATAACATCATCAATTTTGAAATAATAAAAAGTAATAATAATTTGTCTTTGGTATTTGGCATCTTTAGTGAATCTAAGTGATAAATTTTGTGCAATTTAAAAGGTCTTAATCACGTTTGCTTGTGGGTAGATCACTAATAACTTTATTAATGTGCTGCATTATTTTATATTATTTTGTAGTAATTGGTTGCAGATTTACAAGGCATTATGTTAACAATAATATTGCAATTTATTTTAAAATCTTTTGACATCCATATGAGGTAGGGTGTGAAATCAGTTGTTTTTCTGGTTTTACAGATGAACAAAGAAAAGCAAAGATCAGTTGGGGAACTTCTGGGAATCACAGAAGCATTCATTGGAGCAACTGATATCTTAAGTCTCAGGTCAGTAATTGTTCCACTGAAGATTATGGTTAGTTTTGCTATATCTGTTCTATTTATAATTTTAAATTTGGTTCCTCCTTTTTTTGTGTTTAGCTAAGAGTGTTCTCTTTTCTTTATTTGAATCTTCAAAGTGGTTTAAATCAGATAAAATTCTATATCTGATACCTGTGGTATTGAAGCAGCGAATTTTTAAGTGTAGAAAAGAAGCAAAAGAATGACAGAGTGTGGTGATGTCCTACCCTGTGTTTAGTTGAAGTTCAGGGTCACTGTCATATTGATCAGAGCTTTATCCTTGGTGACTTTGTGCTCTCATGTTTCTGCTGAATTTACCCTGTGTCCTGGCCAGTATATTGTCTATGTCATTCTTATTTCACAGAGACAAGACAAGAGACAATAGGTAAGCTATAGTCAAGCCACAACCATCACAAATAATGATCACTAACATCATCTTCATTTATGAATGTCGGAATTGCTATACACTTTATTACTGAAGTCTGAATATATTGGGAATTCATTTGCTGTTTCTCAAGACTACTGGTGGTATATAGAGATCACAGATAATTCACCTGTGGAACTAACTAGAAAGAAATGATGGCAAGACAAATTGTATTAATTTTGTATCAATTTAATTAGAGAAAACTTATGGATAACGTTGACAATACTGGACTTTTCTCGCTTCCTAGAGGTCATGTAAAACTGAATCTGGGGACTTCCTTGGTGGTCCAGTGGTTAAGAATTTGCCTTCCAATGCAGGGGGTGCGGGTTCGATCCCTGGTTGGGGAGCTAGGATCCTACATGTCTCACGGCCCAAAAAAACAAAACAAAACATAAAACAGAAGCAGTGTTGTAGGAAATTCAGTGGGGACTTTGAAAATGGTCCACATCAAAAAAAAAAAAAAACTTTTAAAAAAACACAACAAAGTGAATCTGTATCAGATAAGCAGATCCTGCCAGGAAGCAGGATTCTGCCTCTCCTTAGGTTGCCTTTGGTGAGCTACAACCTTTTAAAATAGGAAGTTACTTACTCCATCTAGTCTTTATCTCTTTTGCCACAAGTCATCCTTATTCTTTTGCGTTATTATCCTTTTTGGGGGGGTTAATTAATTTTTATTGGAGTATAGTTGATTTACAGTGTTGTTAGTTTCAGGTGTACAGCAAATTGAATCAGTTATAAATATACATATATCCTCTTTTTTAGATTTTTTTCCCATATAGGTCATTACAGAGTATTGAGTAGAGTTCCCTGTACTATATAGTAGGTTCTTATTAGTTGTCTGTTTCATTTTAATGTGATGTTAATTATTCACGGTCCTTCATATGACGTTTTCAAGAAGATGACGATGTTCAAGGCATAATTTATATTGACTTCCCCTGTCTGTGAGTACTTTCTGCCACCTCTGAATTTCCACTGTTAGGCATTTTTACTATCCTGATGTATTTCTCTTTTTTTTGGTCCTATGTGTTACTTGTGTGAGTGTGCTTGTTTTGTCATCTTTACCTGAGTGCGTATTCTGGTAAGATAGCAGGAGCCATCGTTTACGTCTTGCTATCCACGCCATTAGTCTCTTGCTTAGTGTAATGAAAGGAGTCAGTGAAGAAAATCTTTAGACTATCACAGAGTGACATTTCAGAAAAATGCCACTTTTGCTTAGTATCTTTGAATATTTACTATTGTTTGAGTGCTACCAAAATTATTAAACTCACAGCAGCATATACATAGAGTAAACACCTCTATGTTTGTGTGTGTTTTTTGTTTTTAGTATGGATTGTAGTTTTCTGTCTCTCTAGGATTTTGGAAAGCCCAAAGTGGCTTCCAGGTATTTTCAACAGAGGCTTCTCTAGCTTTATGAATATTTATAAAAGCCATTTTCTGCTTAAATTTAGCCTCCTTCATTTGTCATTGTTTTATGTCATTTTCTACAGTTTTTTAATAGTCTAGATAGCTTACTAAGTGCATAGTGTTTAAGGTGTTTAGATGCCATTTGGAAGCTTCATAAAAGGAGGTCACTTAGAGTTCAGAAATGTTTAGAAAAGAGAAAAAAATCTCAGGAAGGTTCTCCTTGGGGTTAGTCATTTAGAAACTCCGCATTGTTTACACTCAAGATATAATATGCCATGCTAAGAGTATCTGTTGTGAATGAGGCTAAAAGCAAAATGAAAAACTGGGGTAGTGTAAGTGGTGTCATATTTAAGGGAATATCTCAAATGCCTCCAACCTGTGTCAAGTAAAATGTATATGTAGATTGATGGTAATTTTAAAGTGATGCACTTACTGAGTTTGAAAAAGAAATTTAAAGAAAAGAACAATAACAGAAATTTCCATTGCTCTGCCTAAATTGATTGCTCATAATTTTGGAACATATGCCTCAAGCTGTAAAGTCAGGAACACAGAGCTTCTGAGTTATTATTCCCTTTCTTGTTTGGCCTAGAGGAAAGTAGAATTTAAGATGTGGTCATTTATGTATCTTAACATACTACTTTAAATGTAGCCAGAGTATCCATTGAGAGAAAGAAAGAGAGAGACAGGAGACGGAAATGACCAATAGCTAGCTTCTGGCTGGATAAAACATTTACACATAACTTCTGGCTTCCCCTCAAGTGGAGCTTTTGCAAGGGATTTATAGGTCAGATAGCTCAGCAGTTTCAGCCTGCTGCCCACTGTACCTTAACAAAGCTTGTGCGTGTTTGTACAGCTGGACTGGTAGCTGTGGGAGTCCCAAGAATCCCATAAGGCCCTTGTCCTTTTACCTCCCCTTCGCCATCTACCAGCACACAAATACATGCAGAATGAAACTGTCTGACTAGCAGGTTAAAGGCCCACAATTCAAACCCTGTTTATTTTCTTTCCTTGATTTCCTGCTGCTGCAGAGAGTAAATGGTATTTTTCCCCCTTGCTTTTTTTTTTTTTTTAAACCTGTTTGTCTATCAGTGTCTGGTAGAGAATGAAAGAAGCACTCACATTTTAACATAGTTTATAGGACTCTTGCTTTGGTGTACTATTTTGAATCTCTCTCTTTCTCCTCCTCTCCCCCTCACCAACACACACACCCACAGTCCCCATCCCCATCCCTGCCACACACCTCTGTCTCCTTTCTCTCAGGGTCTTTCCATTCTCAACTTTTTCTCATATTTTTTGGCAGAAGGACTTATTTACCCAAAGGAAGGAAAAAAAAACATCCCCAAACTCTTCAAGTGTAATTTCACCCAGAGGAAGGGTGTTATTTTAATTACTGTTGAACCCATTCTGAGGGGAAGCCTGTAAATACTTGATGCAGCTAAGGAGAGTGGCAGTTAATATGCCTTTTGAATCAGTGCCACAAACTACAAAGACTGCCATCTGGGGAGGTATTACATTTGTAAGAAAAAATAGTTAAGACTTTTCTTTAAATGAGCTTGTAAATTCCAGTCAATCTTAGGTTCACTTCATTCTTTTTCCCAAAAAAATTCTCCCATATGAAATATTTAAAATCTTAGTAATTAACCAGAAAAGAAACTGCTATTCTAAACTGCAGTGGCTACCACCATACTCATAGGTTTGATATGAATATCATCTCCAACAGCCATTTCATTAAAATCCTTGAATTGGAAAAGAATCAAAGTAATGAAGAAATGTTTTTTATATGTTCAATATTCTTAAATTATCTTGTTTCTTCATACCAAAAGAAAAGTTTTAATTAGAAAGCAAAAACAGTCCATTAATTTCTGATATTTTTAATAATTGGTCACCCTTCATGTCCTACGTAGCTGTTTTGGCAGATGATGTAGGAATGAAGGATTATTGGAGTTAGATGAAACTGGGTGGTATTTAAGTATCACAGTTTAATTAGCATTTTGTTCTGAGACAAGACATGAAATCATTTGGAGACTCAGCTTCTTCATCTGGGAAATGGAAAAAAATTATACTTCCTTGTCAATCTCACAGAGTTGTTGAGAGAATCAAGTAATATGATGGCTGTCAAAGTGTTTTATACATGGAGAAATTTTATGTAAATCTAAAATAGTATTCTTTTTCAAAAGTTTTAAATTATTCTTGATATTTGAACTTTTCCTTTCCTTCTTGAGAGGATACATCCATGGCAAATCCATAGTTGATGGAAGCCACACATTCTAAATTTTAAGGACAATTTAAATCAGACACAAGAAGTTTCTTTTTGTAAAATTAGTGTTTGCACTTTGTCTTTTAACAAATTATAGGGGTACCTGAATTATAATTTTTAAAAAATCAGATTATTTTAGTGGTTGATCCGATTGACCTAATTATGAATATTCAGAAAAAGTGCCCATAATCTTATTTCAGAACACTCCAGGATGCTTAAACTTCACACTCTGTTGACATTTTAA
This sequence comes from Mesoplodon mirus, assembly GCF_964341445.2. Lineage (NCBI taxonomy): Eukaryota > Metazoa > Chordata > Mammalia > Artiodactyla > Ziphiidae > Mesoplodon > Mesoplodon mirus. Next base: position 43,379,695 of record NC_138985.1, on the reverse strand, counting down.
ATTACTTAACAGGAAACCTTCTGATATTTACCCTTCCGTTTGCTATAGTTCCTTAGTTCAAAGCCCTCTATGGAATTGCAAACTTACCAGCACTGATTTAGTAAAGAAAATACACACATAGCATCACAAGAAACAGGCTCTGAGTTACATTGGACTTCATGTAACACCTTTACGATTAGAAAGATTCTTTTAACATATATGTATTGCACTGAAAAGTAATACATAATATTATGAGGGAATAATTGTTAAACAGTTTTTCATTTGGGAATTTTTCTTCATTAAATACTTGAAATACCATGTAGAAAATATTTTTCAGTTTTCCCCTTTCATTTCCTTTCCCCTTTCATCCTCATATAATCCCTGTCTATGATAGTCTACATTTAAGAAGGAGATATCTCTAGATCACTGCTTATGTCTATGTCCATATCCGTAATCATCCTTTGATAAGAATAGGAGATCTTTTCAGGATGTTTACTCTCATCATGTGGATTCTATTATAACAGTGATCTTTTCTTCACCCAAAAGTTTTTGCACAAAAGTAAATATTTTATTTTAACATAATTTATATTGTTCCTCAATTTGAAACATCTAAGGAAAAAATGAAGTCTATTTTAATCTGCTTTAAAAAATTTGTCTGTATTTTTATTTTTTCTTTTTCTTTCCATTCTTTTCTATTCTATCTTTCGACCTTTGCAGTAAGTCTTCATTTAAAAAGATAAAGCATTTAGATTCCTATGTGATGGATCAACTTAGGGCTTTGTATTCCTTGTGTTCCAACCATTCTTTGAGGCAGACTTTTTTTTGACAATAAGCTTTCCCACCCTGTACAACTGTACTGCTTTTCTTGGTGGAACAGGTAGTGAAATCTAGAAGCATCGGTTGTTCCCATAACATTTCCACATAGCCAACTTTGCCAACTGCACGTGATAAATGTATGTGGTTTGGCTAGTTCTCCTAAGTGCCCAGCATATACTTGTCCTTCAGCTGTTCTCTTACTTTAACAGTTTCTTACTCTGAAAATTCCAAAACATCTGGAACAATCTACTTAATAAATATGAAGAGGAGGTTGAAACTTACAGGCAACGTCTACGTTCAGACCAGCAGCTGAGTACAGTTTTTGAGTGTCTTGGTTTAGGAAGCTTTTATATTCAAAATTCTCAATGAGTTTCTTAACTTAGGCAGGAGAAAAAGATGCAGTGAAGATCTGTTTCCCCTGTGAAAAGTAGGAGACTGTTGAAGAGTAGTATTAAAAGTTGAACAGCTGGCCACTGTTTATGAAAACAGCCGGGCTCTTATCCATAAGACAGGAAAAAGAGTCAAAAAACAAAGTTTCCTTCTTTCAAGACAGCTGGAAGATTTTCAGGCTTCAGGGAATTTTTTTAACTAGGGTAGATATACCTTTTCTCCCTTCAGATATAAGAAAAAGAAGAGTAGGGAAATATCTTGGGAGTAAAAATATCTTTATCAATTCTACTATTTATATTCTGCCAAACACATGTATCACTTTTAGGAAAAAGTATTTTGTTATCTTTTACCAGAGCTAAGAAAAGGTGAATAATGTGGCCACAATATAAAAATAAGCGGGAAGTAAATTAATTAATGTAAAATGGAGAAAAATGTAAAATCAGCTGTATGACTAAGGATTACTTTTAATTCCTCTTATAGTCTCCTTATTAACTGAAACAAGTTAATGACTTTAGCAAGGAGTAATTTTTCAAAATATAACAAACAACCTTCTAAATCAGTTATTTGGGATCCTTGTAACCTGTCTGTTGTATAGTAGATTCAGTGAATTTTATGGCCAGAGGGATTTACTCAGAAAAGGAGCTCTGGATGAGAAAATTAAGGAGAAAATAAACTGAATGCTTCATTTGTACATTGTTCCATTGATCAGTTTAATTTTCTATTGGCAGAGAAAATTTTCATCTGTCTCAAACATTAGTAGGAATTATAGTTAGAGGTTATGTGAGTAACCAAGAAAAAAAAATTAGGTTAAAATACAACTTCATCCCACAAATAAACTTCCCTCTTTTAAGCAGTTGTGTTTTGGAAGTATCAATATGACCCTATTTTAACAGATGACAGGACTTGCAAAAAAAAAAAAAACCACCTGGTTCCCCAACAGATAAATATGAATTCGTTCAGAGTCCTCCCCATACGTGATATCCCTAAATTTTCCCTTTGATGCGTTTCTTTCTCTTTAGAAAGCTACTAAGCTCTAATAAAACAGTTGATCATTATTTTGGGCAAGAGAATTTGAATCTTATGCATGGAAAAATGAATATACATTTATAAGTTTTACAATGAAAACAAAACTGCAAATTTAATTCATTTGTTCAAGTAGATTAAATTTGAACTCAAAAGAAAAACTATCAAAATGAAATGCAGGGACTTCCAGATGCAGCAGTTAAGAATTCGCCTGCCAATGCAGGGGACACGGGTTTAAGCCCTGGTCCGGGAAGATCCCACATGCCGTGGAACAACTAAGCCTGTGCGCCACAACTACTGAGCCTGTGCTCTAGAGCCCATGAGCCACAACTGCTGAGCCCATGTGCTGCAACTACTGAAGCCCGCACTCCTAGAGCCCGTGCTCTGCAACAAGACACCACAGTGAAAAGCCTGCGCACTGCAACAGAGTAGCCCCCACTCGCCGCAACTAGAGAAAGTCTGTGTGCAGCAATGAAGACCCAACACAGCCAAAAATAAATAAATAAATTTAAAAAAAATGAAATGCCGCATGAGGTAACCAATGGTTTTTTTAAAATTTGCATGCATATCATACATCTATCTAGGTTTTCAAGAAAATCAGATTAGTTATTTCATTTTATTCTCATCCTAAGCTGTTTGTGAAATATGCAGTAGGATTTGTCATTTGATTTTAAAAATATGAGTATAGGTGTTTAACTTCTTTTTTTTGGAAACCAATTTCTAAGCCTTATTTTTAGAAATCTCCTAAGAGGGTAGGGTGACTGATAAAGCTAAAGATTTTCAATTTCCTTTGAGTAAAAACAAAACAAATAAAAAACTTCTCAGATACTTGTTAAGTCTCATATGATATGAAGCATTTATTACTTTTCCTCTATTATCATTCTTTCTCACCATAAAAAGCATTCTTTAGTGAAAATCAACAGGTAATGATTCTTGGCTTCCTAACACCTATTACACTTTCAGATACAAAATAAATGCTTTCAGTTGAGCTAGTTCAGCAGAAGCCTGGACTTACTGCTGGAACAGGTGGGATTCTAGTGAGAGTGAGGGTAGGGGAACCCTAATGTGAGAGAAAGCAGCTCTGCAGCTTCAGGAAAACCAGGAGAAGACAGGCGGTTGGGGACTGTTCCGGGAGCTGGGTGGTGTCAGAAGCTATGATAGAAGTGGCCCTGCCAAGAAACCAGATGCATCTCACAGCAGATAAGAGGAGCAATGGGTTGTAAAGTGCACATGCTCGGCTCTAGCCTTCTGGTCAGTAGAATAAATGTGGTACCACCATGGCACACAACAGGGAAATCTTTTCTTCTTGCCTTGGATCAGCCCTCACTGGGCCATCCTAAAGGTAAATGGGCCTTCTGATACCCTAATAGTCTGTGTTCTAGCCCCTAACATTGTGAAAGCCATTGAAAAAGTAGCACCAACATTCAACAGGATCCAATTTTACCATGTAGACATACTGTAGGCTGTTTCCACCATATGACACTGAATTTTGGTGGAAATATTTGCTAATGAGCCGTAAGTGACTTTCAAGACTACAAATGTTTCTTTAATCCTCATATATTCTGTGTAGGTGAGGTAAGCTTATTGAGCAATATTTTGAAGAGGAAATATATGATATAGATGTTGACTTACTGGCAGTGATAGAGAACCACAGTAAATGAAGTGATTCCCGAACAAAAGACAGTTACCAAAAGACATATTTCATCTCACTGCTATATAAGGACAGGCAGGAAACAAATTGATCAATCTACATTAGCATAATATTAACAAAATCAGTTTTGAAGCCTGTTGATCTTTATAAAAACTATTAAAGGATTAAAAATGTAACATAACATGTATATCTTTTCTCAAATGTGATTCTTTCCCTTGTTACCTGAAATGCATTTTATAAATTTATATGTGCTTTAGTTAGCTCTTTGAATTAAAAGTGTTACTTCTAAATATATTTTATTGACAAATCACTTTTTAAAGAATCCCACGTTGGAATAAATGATATCTTTGATATGCTAGTATAGGCATAAGACACCAACAACATTTTTTTTTTAATTTGGGTATAGTTGTTTTACAATGTTGTGTTAGTTTCTACTGTACGGTGAAGTAGAGGTCCCTGTGCTATACAGCAGGTTCTCATTAATTATCTGTTTTATATATATTAGTGTGGATATGTCAATCCCAATCTCCCAATTCTTCCAAACCCCTCCTTGTCCCCCTTGGTTCTATATGTTTGTTCTCTACATCTGTGTCTCTATTTTGGCCTTGCAAACTGGTTCATCTGTACCATTTTTCTAGATTCCACATATATGTGTTAATATATGATATTTGTTTTTCTCTTTCTGACTTACTTCACTCTGTATGACAGACTCTGCGTCTGTCCACGTCTCTACAAATGACCCAATTTCATTCCTTTTTATGGGTGAGCATATTCCATTGTATATATGTACCACATCTTCTTTATCCATTCGTCTGTCGATGGACGTTTAGGTTGCTTCCATGACCTGACTACTGTAGATAGTGCTGCAGTGAACATTGGGGTGCATGTGTCTTTTTGAAACATGGTTTTCTTTTTTTTTTAATCTATTATTTTTTGTGGATCTGACTCCCAATCTCTACCATTTTTTCCTTCCCCCTATCTCAGACCTGTGTTGCTGACATTACATACTGGTATACGAATTTGGGTTTTATACTCTTAGATAAGAACAATACTTCTGTTTAACCCTAGCTGAATAACTTGGGACGGTACTCAGTAACCAGCTAAGGAAGATTAGTTTCAATATGGCACTACAGAGAGTTCTACCCTGTAGCAGAAAGTGTTGTTTTTGGAACAATGTTAAATGGTCTTTACTATTTTACTGTCTCCTGACAAAAATTAATAGTGAAGGTCTTATACAGTTATTTGTCAACAACCTTTTGAATTCACACCTTTACAAACCATGTATCCTCAGTTGAGGGAATATGTTGCCTGCGATTTTGCATCAGAATGTCAGTGGAAGGCAGATTCCAACCAGGGTAAGTTTTTTTTGAGTAACTGATCTGGGTGACTTGGACTTTGGTTAGACTCCTTGAGGCCTAGTCTTGAAAGAAGCTGAAAGGACCTGCAACAGGGCTCTGAGTGATCCCCCAAGATATATAGACACAGATGCAGCAGGCAGAGACAAGCAGCACAGCATAGAGCCTGGGCCAAAGTCAGAGCAGTTAGTACCTTGTGAAGCAGAGTGCCCATGTGGGCCTCAGAAAATAAACAAACTGTTGTGTGCATGTGTTTTTAAAAGAAAGCTTCAAAGCAGACTTAAAATTTTATAGAAGATCATGAAAATGGGAAGGATTATGTATGTTCTCTTTATATCTTTTGCAGAAAAATATAGTCATAACTGTATATAGGTCTTCTTTGTGTACCTTTAATATAAAGGTAAAAAGTTCATTTAAAAATAATGCACTAAGCACCGAGCTGATCTTCCTGTGCTATGCGGCTGCTTCCCACTAGCTATCTATTTTACGTTTGGTAGCGTTTATATGTGACCACCTAGAGGGGTGGGTAAGGGAGGGTGGGAGGGAGAGAGACGCAGGAAGGAAGAGATATGGGGACATATGTATATGTATAACTGATTCACTTTGTTATAAAGCAGAAACTAACACACCATTGTAAAGCAATTATACTCCAATAAAGATGTTTAAAAAAATAAAAAGTTAAAGAAAAAAATAATAATGCAGTTTCAGTATCTATTAAGCATAGCCTGGTCCTTAATATTCACTTTACCAAAAACATATTTTAAAAGTATATTGGAAATGTGCCACACCAGTGCGAGATGTTAATAATTGCATCTGGGGAGGGGAATAAAATATGGGAACTCTGTTTTTCTGTAAACTTAAAACTGTTCTAAAAAGGCAAAGTATATTGATTTTAAAAATAATTTAAAAAGAATATTAAAACCAGTACCATAATTCATGATGGGATAAAATTATTTTCCCCCATCACTGTCTACTATCATAAAATCAAGAAAATTAGAAGTGCTTTGAATGTGTTTAGGATAGAAGCAAATGAGTATTATGTAATTATAGAAATACTTCTTAAGAAAATGGATGAGACTAAGGTGTATATAAAATACATATATTTTAAAGTTGAGAATCTACCCTCCCTGGGTTTTTATGTAGAAAAAGACAAACAGAATTAATAATAGTTTGTAATTGTATGTATATATCTCTTTTCTGTGTGGTGAGGAAATAGTCCTATAGCAGTATTTCTCAGTGGTAAATAAATAAGATCCTTTTTCTTAAAAAGCTTTGAAAATGATAAAAATGTATCTACAGAAGTTGATTTTAGAACCCTCCTATTTAGTAATCTTAATAACTATTAGTATTTTCACATAAGCCCTTATTGGGTGTTCATGTGGTTGTAGATAATATTTATATTCCAAAATCTAGTCTTATAAAAAAGAAGAGAGAGAAAAGGAAAGAAAACAAACACACCACAGTGTGATATTCTAGTGGAAACTATTAAAGGGTATTTTCCAGTTGTGAGCTTAATTTCCAGCCATTTATCTTGTGTCACTTCCTCTTTTTAAATATGACTTCTGATTTTGCTTTGTCTGAGAACTATCAGCAAGTTGAGTAGGAGGGCCTGAAGTTTAAGGAAAAAAGTCTAAAGTCTTGACAAAGAAAAATATTCTTTCTAATTCTGTCATGTGATCTCCAGGATCAAAATTTATGGAGACCTGAAGTTCCTGGCACTACCTGACATAAGTGGCATTATTTGATCTTTCTAACCACAGCACCCCAAAGCTGAAAAGAATCAGTCAGGTAGAATTCACATTCATTTTTTCCTTCAATGACATTCATTGTATAGTAGCTTATGTTTAAGGGAACGTGTGAGTTTTATTGCAGGTCAGAAAGGCTGCAGTTCTAATCTGTGATTCACAAAGAAAACAGAGCACACAAAGGCCAGTGCAAGACTGCTGGGTTGGAGGTTGGAAGGTTCCAGTATGTAAATCATATTCCAGTGTGATATGTGTGCAACAATAGGGTTATAAAAATGAAAACACTCCATGTGGATAGGAGACAGTCTTCATTTTAGGGCACTTAATGCTTTAGTATTTAAAAGTTGTTGGTCAGATTCTTGCAAGCCTAGAATGATTCTGAGTATGGTCCTTTGTGAAGGACCATAACCATTTGTAAACTCAAGGCGAATATTAAATATATTTCACTTGACAAGAAGTTGATCAGTCAACCACAGATCTTTATTCAATGCGATTTATTGAACACCTGCATATTAGAAGAACCATAACAAGCCAGGTGGTGAACTAAAATGGCAACACTGCCCTCAAGGTGCTTATAGTAGAAGAAAATAAAGAGGATGGCAGCTAAAATTTACAAAGGACTTCTAGTTTACAATATTTCATGTACATTTACAATATTTCATATACATTTACAAAGGATGATTGAAGCACAATAACTATATGCAACACCACCTTCAATAAAAATCCCCACGATATACATACATGATCAGTTGTAGGTATTTATGTATACATATGAGTGAGTATATAAACATGCATGAGGGGACATTTGTCTTTAGTCTGGAATAGCTTTAGGGAAGATTTGAACTTGAAACAGATTTCTGAAGGAATGGTAGGAAACAAGGAGGAGGCTTCGTAGTTAGGGGACAGAATTCTGAATGATGTGACTTTGAAAAATAAATACTGTGTCAAATCGTTGTAATCAAATAATTAGCTGTTAGCTTTCCAATTCAAAGTATTAGCTTGACTTTAAAATGGATTGGGAACAGTTACTTAGAAGGTCTTTAGCCAGGGGAGTGATGTAAACAAAAAGTCACTTAAAGAGGTCTCTTTTGTCTACTATTTGTAGGACAAATGATTAAGAAACTAGAGGCAGCGTAGTCTCCCAGCTTGAAGGTATGAAGAGGAAAGCTGATCTTTCTAATCATATTGGAAAGTTCTGGACAGGTCAGAAGAAGTAGATTCAGCTTTAGTTAATCTCACTCTGTGCCTGTTAACTCACCAAGAAAATTAGAATTATGACAAAAGATTGTTATGAAGATTGATGAAATAATATAAGAACATATGACACATAGTAGGCACTCAAATTACATAGTTTAATCTGAATCTAAAATATAAATCCAATGATAAAAATTATAATAGATTAATATATAGGCTCAAAAATAAAGTTAGTTTTTTAATGAATAGATATTTTCATTTTACAGTAACATTATCCAGAGAAGATTTACATTCAGCAAAAGCTATACATCTATACTATCATCTCACACTCAGATAAAAAAAGTATACCTTTCTTATATTATCCCATTTTTGTCAAATTAGAATAAATCTATAGTAAATCTGAGGGATTTTTGAAAAGTAGTTTTTAAAGTAATCTTATTACTGAGAAAATCCTCAAGGCTGTGAGCAGAATCATTTTGAACAAAGTGTTCAATGTTTCTGTCTAGCCAGTCCAGTGGAACGTTTATTGCAATCTCAGGATACCAGTTTGATTTATCTTTCCTTACCAAATCCAACCAAGGAAGTACCAGTCTTTTTTTGTTGTTTTTACAGTCGAGTATGTAAAACAAAAAGGACAACAGGATTTAAAAAACATGAATTGAATGGTTCTGATGTGGAACATTGTTTTAACTAGCTTTAATCTTATAGTACTTTGGCTTTAAGGATTTGGGTACTTTTGAATATATATTTGTTTATAACATATAAATAAGCAAGGGAAGATTTTTGTGTGGTCATTCCCTTGGAGTACCAACTTTAAAGTCAGACAGTTCTATTTTTGCAATTCATCTTCTCTCCTGACCAGTTCTGGGACTCTGGCAGACTTAACCTACCCTTCAGGGCTGCTGCCTTAAATGAGGTTACATATGGAAAGCAGCCTACACAGAGCATATCCTCATCAGGTAACTGCAGATTCTTTTCTTTCCTTTCTCCTCTTTATTTTTATTTACAACCTAGGTTCAAGTACAAATAGAGTCAAACGTAAAATAACAATAATAAAAACAATCATTTGCGTTTACTTAGCATTCAACAGTTTACAAAAGCGTCCAGGTTTATTATGTCACTTGGTATGGACAGAGCAACTATTACTAATGCCATTACACAGAAGATTATCCTGAAACTCAGAACAGTTTCAAGAAATATTGGTGATCACAAAAATCAATAAATGTTACGGTTAAATTGAAACCCAGAGGTCCCCACACTAAGGACAGGGCTCTCTACCATTCTCTACTGCCATTGGCAGAGGGGTGGACTTAGGGAGAGCAAGACAAGTCGAAAGTTGAAGGGCAAATTCATGCTAGGAGGTAAGGGTAGAGGATAAGACAGTGCTAATTTTATGTGTCAAGATAGATGACAGATTTTCAACACAAGTAGTTTTAGAAATGCAGGCACTTGAGATAGAATTGGGAATGAAACCATGTGTATACAAACAATTATCAAGGTCTTGAGAAAAAACTAGAATTAATTTTGGTAGAAAATAGCAAAATAGTACATTTGTAAGTCTTTTTAAATGGCTGGAACACTTATTTTCTATTATTAATGCAGAGGTCCTAATACTTTGTTTTTACGGCACATTTTCTAAATTGACTTGGTTATTTGTTGGCATGTATTAATAATATATTAACATTTTTCCAATTTTAAAGATCAAGAGAGGATACAGCAAAAAGTTTCCCTCCCAGGTCAATCAGCCTAAATATGCACTCACCCTCCTATATCAGCCAGGGTTCAACTTAAGTGGCAGAACCACTAGTGGTAGAAAGAAAGATAGATAGAGAGATAGATGATCTATCTCAAATCTCCCTCTCTCTCTAGATATATATTATCTATATATTTGTGTGTGTGTGTGTGTGTGTATATATATATATATTATATGTAATATAAAGAGATTTATCACAAGGTATTCTCTTATGTGATTATGGGGTCTGGCTAAGCAAGCACTGAATTTGTATGGCAGCCAGTCAGGAAGGGAAGATCATGGTCAGACTCAAACCCGCTGGTGTGGCCTGGGGCTACCGCCTGTAAGCAGTCAAGAAAGGAGTATCATGAGCAGACCGGAGCTCTGCAGGCACAGGCAGAAACTGTTTTCCACAGGTGGAATTTCTTTTTCCTCTCAGAGAAATCTCAGCCCTGCTTGTTTTTGGCCTTCTGATAGATTCAGTCAAGTCATGAAGATTATCCAGGATAATCTCTTTTACTTAAAGTCAACTGATTAGGAGATTTCCTGATATAAACATCTTTGATATCGTGTAACATTCTTTTAATATTGTATTGCATTTTTTGCTATAATTTTTTTGCTATAATTTTTAAAATTTTTGTAGCAGTATTCATAAGTGAGATTGTGATTTTGTTTTATCTTTCTACTCTGTCAGATTTTGGTATCAGTGTAATTCCAGCTTAATTTAAAATAACTAGAAGCTTTTTTGTCTGCCATGCTTTGTGAAAATATATACGTCATTGGAATTTTCTTTGCCATAATTGTTCAGTTGAGTTTGACTGAATAGTCTTTGCTTGGGTGGCGTCTTTGGAGGTAGCTGCTTGGCAAATTTTCCTATTTCTTTTAATAATAAAATTAGCCCACTCATAGTTTCTTTCCCTTTTGGAGCAAATTTAAATAAATTATATATCCCTAAAAATGTGACTACTTAATTCAAATTCTCCAAAGTTTTTGCATAAATTTGGGTAAGCAAAGCACTCTTAGAATTCTTTAATTTCTCCTGTAACTATTGCTATTTGTTCCTCGGAATTTCTTAGTTTATAAAATTGTACTTTCTCTCCCTCCACTCTCATGGCCCCTTTAAAAAAGCATTAAACAATAAAGCATTATTGTTTGTGAGGTAGTATAAATAGTTGTTAATGTACTGCGTGTACAATGTAATGTACAGCATGGTGACTGTAGTTAATAATACTGTTGCATATTTGAAAGTTCTAAGAGGGTAGATCTTCAAAGTTCTCATCACAAGAAAAAGATTCTGTAACTGTGTATGGTGATGAATGTTAACGAGACTTATTTTTTTGGTGATCATTTCAGAATATATACAAATATTGAAACATTGTGTTGTACACCTGAAACTAATATAATGTTGTATGTCAATTATACATCAAAAAAACAGTGGTTAAAAGCATGGTTCAAGATGTACTTACTATCTCTGAGACCTTGGAGAAATCTCCTTAGCTTCAATATTCCTCAGTTTCCTCATTGATAAAATAGAATAATATACTACTTACTTTATAGGATTTCTTGAGTTGATAAACAATGTGTTCTTAGTACAGTGTTAGCTATTATTATTGTTATTGTTGTCATTATTATCATTTTTCCCAGGGAGACAGCAATTGGATTTATTTATTGATTTTACTCCTTTTTGTTTTCAAATATAATTCTTTCTTTTTGATACCCTTAGGGTTATTTTATTACTCTTTCACTGATACTAAGATGTTTGCTGTACTTTATTAATTCAATCTTTTATTGGTTAAACCAGCTTCCAGTAGATTTTACAAAAAGGGCTATTGGGCATAACAGTCTGAGTTCCTTCATGTTTAGAAATATTTTATAGGTGGCTTTATAGTTGGGCAGTTTGGGATTGGTAAACATTTCTTGGATCATAGCTTCTTTCTTGAAGGATTTTTTTCAGGCATTGCTTCAATTTCTTACGGGGTTAAATATTCCTTTGGAAATTCATGAGGCCATCTTGATGATTTTTCTCCTTTTAAGTGACTTCATATTCTTTGCTAGAGTGCCATTGAATTTCTCCAATTCTCATTGGATTTCTTTATTTACCTTTGAGATCCAGAAATTTTATTTCTTGGTGTGATCTGTTTTGCATCAGTTTTTCTGGGACATAGTTTGCTGGTATAATCTGCAAATTCAAGTCAATTTTTATATTTGAAAAATTTAACAATTATTTAAACATCTATTTCCATACCAGAATTTAATGCAGGAATGCCAATTATGTGCATGTTGGGCATCTTTTGCTTACATTCAGTGTCTGTCAGTTTCTTTCAGATTTTTTTAACTCTATTTTCATTTTCAGTTGCTGTTTTTTTCTGATTCTGGTACTCTGCATTCTTTACTGTGTTATCAGTATTGTCAATACTAATTTGTACACTATCATGTTCATTTCGTTGATTTTTAAAATCTTCCAATTTTTTTCTAAACTCTTTCAGCTCGTGTTTCATCCTCTTTTGTCTGATATCTTCCTCCTGAACTCTTATCTCTGTCCTTTGATTTTTTGCTCTGTAAAGCCAATAATCTCTTTGACAGTTTGTAAATGTATAGTGCAATGTTTGTTCAACGTTTTCCTCTGATTTCTGGTGACATAGTCTGGTGAATTTTGTTTGACTGCTATTTGTTTTTACTTTTCCTTTTCTCATTTTTTTTTTTCAGTAAATGTATATAGACCCAGTACTTGTTTCTTTTAATTTTTCAGTTCTGAATGAAATGAGGGTCCCCCCCGCCTCCTGAATTAGACATTTGCAGGTGTTTAATGTGATGGGTGGGCCATGCCCATGCTGCAGACTTGCAGAAATTTTAATATAACTCAGTTTTTTTGAGAGTTCTTTTTGTCTTTTCTTCACCCCAGTTAATAGAGCCTGACAGCTGTTGGGCTGCTCACAATGGTGAGATTCACTTCTTCTAGCTGTTCACTGACAGACTGACCCATGCCTGTACATCAGTGTGATTGCTAAATCAGGTCTTGCCTCCTCTGTTTCTTAAAACCAAACAACGGTCCAGGGGCTCTGCAGCCACTAGCCCACGTGTTCCATTCCTGTTTTTCCAAACAAGGGATTTGGCCATGCAACTCAGGATGCCTCTCCTCTCCAGGCAGAAGTACATTCTGCCAGCCTTTTCTGAGATCTACAGCCATTAGTAATATTTCTGCACTTACTTTTATGCACTGTTTTAATTTCACTGCTTTTGCACTTATTTTTGATTCATAATTTCTTCTGTCTCCTAGTTTTATTAAAGAGTTTGTTTGTGTTTCATTTTGTCCTTGTTGATTTGGGGTTATTTTCTGTGAAGGAGAAGGGAATGTTGACTTTTCTTCTCCATTTTCAAACCAGAAGTTTTCATGGGGGTCAGATTTTCTATTAATAGGATTTTGGTAGTACATTTGGAGATAATAAGCAATAAATATCAAGATAAAATTGTGATCTTGTATTAGAATGTGCTTCTCACTTCTTACTTGCAGCAGGCTGTATTTTAACTCTACAGTAGGTCATGTGACTTAATTAGCTCAGTAGTCACTTTAACATACCTCACAACAACTGATTGTTTGCTCAGCTTTAGCCAAAATATATTTAACTTATTTTTCAAAATTCCAGAGTCTACTACCAAGCGGATCACAATCCTAGGTAGTTATAGCATACCAACTGGGAAAGAGTGACATTTTAAAGGATATTTTCCATCAATTATTGATGCCAGTAATTATTTTATTGATTCAGTTGTTCAGAAGCATGAGATGTTTATTTAGGCAAAGAATATTATGAACAACTCATTTCTTTTCCAGAACATACTCCTGGTTACTCTTCTGAATTTTAAAATGAAAAATTACATTAGATCTAAACACACTGACTTTGATATTGTCCTTAATATAGCCGACGAGACCCAACATGGACTGCACCCCTATTACCTTTGTGGTCCTGTCTCCTATTTCTCTTGCCCTCACTCATTCTGCTCCAGCCACACTGGCTTCCTTGCTATTCTTTAAGCATGACAAGCATATTTTAGACTCAGAACTTCCTTTGCATTTGCTGCTTCCTGTAGCTAGAATTCCTTTCCTCATGTCCACATGGCTCACTTCTTCACCTTCAATTCTCTGCCCAAATGTCACCCTTCAGTGAGATTTTCTCTGATTATTCAAAAAGCAACATTAATCTCCCCAACCTCTACTACCACCTATTGGTCTCCCTAGTTCCCTTCATTATTTCTCTCTACAGCTCTATTTAACTTTCTAACATAGTTTATCACTTATTTATTTTGTCTATCACTTGTTTTCCCCCATTAAAATAAAATATAAGCCTCATGGGAGAAGGACTTTTTTTCTGTTTTATTCACTGCCATATCCTGGGTTCCTATCTCAGTTCCTGGAATATAGGAAATGCTCAGTAAAATGTTTGTTGCTTGAATAAAATTATTGTGTGTCCCACTTAGTCAGTAGCTGGTTAATCACCTCTACAGTCAGCAGTGCAAATCAACTTTTAAATTATTACAATAACTTTGATTCAATGCAGTAAGATTTTTGAGAGCAGAAACTATATATTTCCAGTATATCAAACTCTTTAATTTGTGAGTAAAAGACTTAGCCAAAAATGGACCATGTCACTAACCTGTCTGAAATAGCTTAAGGTAGAATTCAAGCAATTTGAATCAGGAATCTGGCTCTGCTTCCATTGTGTTGCTGTCGGGTTGAATGAACAGCAGCTCTTAGACCTATATTCTCCCAGTTTTTAAATCTTGAGAGAAGGATCAGGTCCAGTTCTCCAGTAGCTTCAGCCTCACCCAAGCCATAACATCCTGGTACTAGGACTTATTAGGCTCTGATTATTCCATCCATCAGCCATTCAGTATAGCCATGTCCAGGAGTCCTCTGTTTGTCTGAGCACTAAGCTCATGCCCGGCCATTGAAGTCAGGAAGGAGTTGCCAGGACCAGATAGTCTGAGAGTGGAGAGGGAATTGATTAAACAGTAAGACAAAAGAAAAAATATTAAATACTATATAAAGTACCTAGGTGTTCCATAAATACTGGTTGTACATTTTATGGCCATTTCCCCTCACAATCATATTTATTTCTGTGCTTAATAATTACAACTTACAAATGCTTACTTCACTTTTATTCAAATGTTGGAGACATGTTTAAAATGTTTTAAATTTAATTTGTTTTTATTTAGAATCTTCAGATAATTGTCCTTCCTCTTCTCCTTTTGCAGGAGAAAGTCAGTTGCAGTCAAGGGATACTTGTTGTGGCAACTCTATCGAGTTCTCTGAGTCAGTGAGGAAAAGAAAGATCCAGTCTAAGTGGGGATCTGACATGTTCTTGTCCTACCTTGGAGAAATTTGCTACCTGTCTTCTAAGCATTGTCAAAATTAAGGTTAGGTTGTCCACAGTGGTGCTCAAGACATCATTCTACCAGAAGTACTAAAACATTGCTAAAGTCTTGAAACCATATTAGAAATCTAAGATGATTTTAAAAATCGTATTTTATGAAGTATTGTGTGTTGTTGAAAGAACCATTTTAAAAAGCACCTCAGGCTTGAAAATGAAGCCTCAACCCATGGGAAGGCTTGAGTATAATTATCATTAATTGCAAATGGGGTATAATAAACTACCCACACTTTAGTGGCTAGCAGCAATAAGCATTTATTCCTACATTCAGGGGTCTTCTGGTTGAGGTTCAGCTTGTATAAGAGGGGTTCCAGCTGTTCCTGGCTCTATGCTGAGGATTCAGTTCTGCACATCTTGTGTGCCTTCTGGACCCAGGCTAAAGGGACATCAGCTACCAGGGCCGTGATCACTGCTTCACAGAGAGCAAGTGGAAACATGTGAAGCCCTTTTGGGTCTTGGCCTGGAAGTTTCACATTGTCACTTTCTTCCATATCTCACTGACTGAAGCAAGTCACATAACCAACCCAATGTCTGTGGTGTAAGGAAACATCCTGTACGTCTAAAAGGCAGGAATTGGAGAGTCTCAGGGCTAAAGGTGTGAATACATCATTCTAACACAGAAGGGTGTGAAGAATTGGAAACAAAGATTCAGTTATCCCCATTAACAACAGATGTATACAAAACCATTTCTAAATCAAGATTAGGAGCTACAGGATGATTGTTTTGCTGAGCAAAGTTTATAGATTAGGTCTGGTGTTAGTCAGCCTTCTCCAGAAAAACCAAACCAGTGGGATGTGTGTACGTGTGTGTGAGAGATATATATAGGTATAGATAGATGATAGATATAGATACAGATAGATATGATTTATGATTATGGAGGCTGGCAAGTTCCGAGATCGGCAAAGTGAATTAGGCAAGCTGGAAACCCAGAAGAGCTGATGGTGTAGTTTCATTTTGAAGGCTGGCAGGGTCCAGACCCAGGAAGATCCAATGTTTCAGTTCAAGTTTGAAGGCAGGAAAAAAAGCCAGTGTCCTAGTTTTAAGGGCATCAGGCAGGAAGAATTCTTTCTTACTCAGGGAGTGTCAGCCTTTTTTTTTTCTATTCAGGCCTTCAACTGATTGGATGAAGCTCACTCACATTAGAGAGAGCAGTCTCCTTTACTCAGTCTACAATTTAAATGTTAATCTCATTCAAAAACACCCTCAGAGAAACATCCAGAATAATGTTTGACCAAATATCTGTTGCCCAGTCAAATGGATACGTAAAGTTCGTTGTCACAAGCCTGGTTTTTGGGGTTTGTTTCTGTGTTGATTTTTCATGACAAGAAAAGAGAAGCTGAGTACTCCTTTTTTGTCCTTTTCTCAGTGCATTCTCAACCTCTTTTCCAAATAGCGAGGCAGCCAAACTTTGAAGAATATAGGTTACAAGAGATGCCACATTATTAGTCTTGAGTACCCATGGATCTTGGTCTGGCCCTGTTCCTAAGGTTTGTGCATGTGGCCCTCAGTAACTCAAGAGAATGAAAGTTCCTTTTCCTTCAAGAGAGAACCACACTCTGTGGGAATCTGAAGTCTTCGTTCACATGACCTCATTGTGGAACTCAGCATTAAAACAGTGGGTAGGGATCTCTGAGGCTACTTAATAGTATGGTAGTGCATGAAGTTTCTCCTTTTGGGTGTGGTACATAGAAGCTGTGGTGACATTTTTGCTGATTTGTTATGGTGAACCGACATGTGAGTCAATAAGTGGATTTTTATATTTCACTTATTCATTTGCATAATAATAGGAATGTCCAAAGGGCAGGTTGAAGAAGCCACATCCTGCCTTTAGAAAAACAAAGTATCTGAGTTAAAATGTCATCTTTGGAGTATATTAAAGGTGAGATTGTTTGGAACCTGAATGTATGAAATGTCAAAGGAGAAGATGCAAAAGAGGTTTCAGTATTGGTCCAAAGAAAAATGATCTAAATTTAATGAACACTAAAGACTATATAGTCATTTTTTTTATGATTGCCTTTAAGGAGAAGAGTTACCTATGAGACCCTACTGGAAGTTTCAAGCGAATTAAAAAAATCCCTTTATCCCTTTGCTTAAAGAACTTGTATTTTGGCGTGGTTAAAGGGCAAAGGGTGAATGTATGCAGATGAGACTGAAAAGACAGCTCTGGCTATATCATTGAGGGCCTTGCTTGTGAAGCCAGGGAATGTGAACCTTCTCTTATGGGTGTTAAGGACCCATCGAGATCATTAAGCAGCAGAGTGACAGAATTGGTGAGTTTCTGGAAAAGTTGCCCGGGTGGTAGTAAGAAGTACAGATGAAGGCTTGATCAGAACCTTAAAAAGATCTGAATGTTGAAAAGATTCCGAGGGCACCCTTTATGCAATTCAAACTAATATACAAAGCATACACAAATGTTGAAATTAAAAGAACATTTAAAAATGTAAATGTCATAATTATAACTTCTTTCCAGAGATTCTAATTTTTAAAATCTGAATAAATTCGTTGAACCTAAGGTTTGCTCATATTTTATATTGTTTTTTGTTTTACTGGCACCCTAAGAACATGATTTTATTGCAACTGGGTAATCTAGTGTTCCATGAAGATTTGAACTAAAGCAGTAGCAGTGGGGATGTGCGGACAGCGGAAAATTTTAAAAGGTAGAGTTGAAAGAAGTTTGTGATGAACTGGCAAAAGAAAGGGTCAGGGATTTGGATGTTTCTAGCTTAGAACCATGGGTAGATTGAAATAAAAGCATATAGGAGAAAGCAAACATTTGGAAGCATATGATAAATCTGAAATGTAGATTAATTCTTATTGCATCATATAGAAGTGGTTTGGAAATAAGTTCGCTGGTGATAGGAGAGGGTTTTTTTTTCTCTAAATTTGTATGGACCAAGTTTATGTTATTGATTGTGGCAATTCAAATAACTTCCAGCACCTAACACAATGTTAGGTTCTTGAGATCAGAATCCAAATTTTACCTTATATTATCTAGAAGGCTCTTTGATGGCAGATGTTGTCTAATTATTTGGAGAAAAGCCCATTACCAAATTGGAAACATTACAATTTTAGTCAGTTGTGTAATATTAGTCATGCCTATGAATAATTTGAATTTCCCTAGCCAGTGCCAATGATAAATGTGGAACCAAATAGTTTCAGAATTCTAAAGAACTCACTTGTGCTATAGAATTCTGAAATCCCCTTCATTCATTCAGTAAATGTTTCTTTGGCACAGTAAACATACACAATCTGTAAGTAGCCCTGTTCTGTGCTACAGTGTATGAAAGAATGTAATCCACTCTTTATGTACTAGTACATTTTTGTCCTGACCTATTGTAAAATGCTGGAATTGAATGAAAGTAACAGTGAAGTGGTGTGTGTGTGTTTTTTTTGTTTTTTGCCGTATTGCCAATCATGGTACACCTTGAAATATTTTTAATAAATA